>NW_024429188.1:90196382-92596382 GCF_017639785.1 Mesocricetus auratus | reverse complement strand
TGAACCACAGATTAATATGGGGTTTATTTCCATCTTTTCTTGTCTCTTTAAAATGTAACTGATATTATTATAAGACTTCAAAAAATGGCATGGTCTCCGGTGGTGGTGGTGGTGGTGGTGGTGGTGGTGGCGGTGGCGGTGGCACATGCCTTTAAGCCCAATATGAAGGAGGCAGAGGCAAGAGCATCTCTGTGATTTCTAGGACAGCCAGGACTGTTTCACAGAGAAACCCTCTCTCAAACAACAACAAAAAATCAAACAAACAAAAAAGCCATTGTCAGCAGAGTGGTGGATCTTTGTGAGTTTGAGGCCAGCCTGGTCTACAGCCTGAGTTCTAGGACAGACTCCAAAGTTACACAAAGAAACCCTGTTTCCCGGGGGGGGGGCATGGTCTCACTGTTCCTGAGCTGTTCTTAAAATCCCAAGCTCAAGAGATCCTTCTGCAAAGATCAATTAAAATGAAAACAAACAAACAAAAAACCAAAAACACATCCTTCTGCTTAAGTCTGCAGAGTAGCTGGTATTATATAAATGGGCTACACAGCAAAACCTTGCCTCAAAACATAAAATAAAAAATAAGGGAGCCGGGCGTTGGTGGCACACGCCTTTAATCCCAGCACTCGGGAGGCAGAGGCAGGAGGATCTCTGTGAGTTTGAGGCCAGCCTGGTCTACAAAGTGAGTTCCAGGACAGCCTCCAAAGCTACAGAGAAACCCTGTCTCAAAAAACAAAAAAAACAAAAACAAAAAAAAAAAAGAGCCAGGTAGTGGCACAAGTCTTTAATCCCAGAACTCAGGAGGTGGAGGCAGGTGGATCTCTGTGAGTTCAAGGCCAGCCTGGTCTACAGAATGAGTTTCAGGACAGCCAGGGCTGTTACACAGTGAAACCCTGTTATAAAAAAATGGAAAAAAATTAATGAGACAACTAAAAATACAATTGAATCTGAATCTTTGGAATCATGGAGTTCAACTCCATACAAACAGGTTAGCCAATAAAAATTACATTTTGAAAGCCCTTTTTTGGCCAGGTGTTGGTGTTGCACGCCTTTAGTCCCAGCACTTGGGAGGCAGAGGCAGGCAGATCTCTGTGAGTTCAAGACCAGCCTGGTCTACAAGAGTGAGTTCCAGGATAGCCTCCAAAGTCACAAAAAACCATGTCTCAAAAAAACAAAACAAAACAAAACAAAAATAAGCAAGCCTTTTATGGGCACAGGAATTACAACAAAACCCTGAACGAGAAAGTAATGAATAACAAGTGCCTTAGTTTTCTGTCCTACCTGGAACTTCATAAATTTTCTAGAACACACCCTTTTAATTTGAAATATTCAAAACACTATGTTTTGAATTAAATGGAACATATCTTCATGTAAAAAAACAAACATGGAGATACTAAGAGATGAAATCACAGAGCTAAACGGATATAAGGCCAAGACTCCTGCCCCCCATTCAGGGTATTTTCCCACTGTATGTGATTATTTAAGTTCAGTATTAATTTCTCATTTTCTAATACTGTCTGTGTCCTGGAATGGACATGTACAATGACCTTAAACAATGCTAACAGGTTACATAATACTATTAGCAGATTACCCCAGAGATAAAATTTAAAAATTGGCAGCTTATCATAGTCTTACTGCCTCAAAACAACAAGGACACTTTACCATATTCATCTTTTAGTGCTTTCGGAGATGGGATGCCTCAACATACAGCCCAGGGTGTCCTGGAACATGTCACCCTCTTGTCTTACTTTTCCAAGTGCAAAAATTACAAATGTGTATCACTGTATGTGGTATGAATTCATCTTTAGACCCCTAACACAACGTGCAGTTTTTTGGAACATACTAGGTACTCAATAAATGTTTATTTTCTAAAACAGAGCCTTTGTCCTCCTGCTAGCACCTGCTACTAGACTTAGTTATTAAATCAAGCAAAAACTGAAACCTCATTAAGTACATTAGGAGTCTCCAATCATTAAATACAGAGGATATACTAAATAAATTAATGCACTCAGTGAAAGTTAAGGGGATGTTTATATTAAAATCATAAGTGCTGCTTGTCGATGGTGACACATGCCTTTAATTCCAGAACGAAGGAGGCAGAGGCAGGTGGATCTCTGTGAGTTTGAGAGGCCAGCCTGGTCTACAGCCAGGACAGCTAGGGCTGTTACAGAGAAGCCCTGTCTCAAAAAAACCAAACAAAAATTATAAGCGCTATACTAAATTAACTGGCACATTAATTATAACACTTGCCAACTGAAATGTCTGACTAACCTTTTGCCAGCATTATTTTGTTACCTTAGTTGGCCTCAATAAATTAAAGCAATACATTTATACATGATCTAGACTAGAATGTAGACCCCAGTTCAAAGTCTGCTAATAACAAACAATAGAACTCTGAGCAATTATTTTTTTGACTTTTAGCTCGTCATTTGCCTATCAATAACCGGAGAACACCCTTTTTTAGTTCTAGAGAATGACTACAAACCCTTTGAAGCTTTTATCCCCAGCCCAAAACATTTGCTATTTTTAAAACTGTATAATGTGCATGAGGATTGGTAAAGATGGCACAAAAAGCAAACACTTAAATACCAAATAATGCCATGCAATATAAAAATTGTACTGAGTCTGTTTGTACAGAGGTTGATGTAGCCCAAGCTGGCTTTGAACTCTTGATTATCTTCCTATAAAAAGTAGAGATTATAAGTGTGAGTCCTGACTCTGCTTATTTTAGTATTTTATGTTTATGGGTGTTTTGCATGCAGTGTCCTTGGAGGCCGAAAGGGAGTGCTGAAGGGGAACTGGAGTTACAGCTGGCTACAAGCTACCATGTGACTGCTGGGAATAGAACCCAGGTCCTCCGGAGGAACAGTCAGGAAGCTTAAACACTGAGCCATCTCTCCAATCCAACTTTGTTTTTGAAGCAGGGTCTCCCTATGCAGCCCAGGCTGAACTTGAATTTGCAGCTCTCCTGCACTGATTACAAAGTGCTAAGATTAAGCCACCAAGTCTGGCTGACTTTCCCCCTTCTTCTACTGGCATGTATTCATTGTACAAAACAACGGGTTATGTTATTTTTTAACAAATTATATAATGTACTCCGGTCAACTTTTAACCTTTTCTTTGACATGTTAAAAAATCAAACCCAGAGCCTTGTACATGGTAAGCAAGTATTCACTATACCACACTGAGCTACATATCCCAATACAATTTGTACATGCTTAACCTTTGTAAAAATAACTATAATCCAGAAAGGCCCTGTGGTTCAGATTTATCTACATGTCATATGTGACATCTGAATTCCATAGCTTGCTACACTATTTGATAATCAGGAAGCTTACCATAGTAGACTATCCTTTTTACCATTTCACATGAATGGGGGAACAAGAAGCAAAAACCAAAATAGAAACATACATACCCAAATAATCAAGCCTGTTCTGTAAAGACAACATAAGCCACACAGGATTTTACAGTATAAATTATTGATATATAAATAGACATGATAATAAATACCGATTCCAAATACTTATATTTATGTGTGCTTCATAAAACTTTTAAATAAAAAATCAAAACTTGTTTGTAGTAAAACATTCAAACATCCATACACTGAAGGCACAGGAGAAAAGCAAAGTGAAGTTTTCCAGCCCTCTTCTTCACAAGTAACCAGTGTTAATCATTTTTCCTGTTTATCTTTCAAGGAGCCACGTGACCCAATCCAAGTAGATATAAACTTATGTTACTGGGTCTCTAGGTATAAATCTGTCTGGCCTAAGATGTTCTCCATTCTTAATAGGGGAAAACAATCCCAGGCACAATCTTTACATACATGTTCAGTACACTGAAAAAGATGCGCGCACCAGGACAAAGTAGTATTATGCTGTAGGTATGGTAAATAGAATGTACTTAGATTTTTGTGCTTAGAGGTTCTATGAAGCAACAGGAGTGATGTGGTTAGGGAGCCACAAAACCTGACTTCCAATCTAACCTTGAGCAAGTTCTGAAACCTTAAGCCTTAGTTTCTGCTTTGTAAAACACAAGGAATAGGCTAAGCTACTTCCCAACTCTCAAATGGCATAATTATTTCTAAGATGGCCGGCTCTAACAGTGTTCTCTTGAACTGGCTACAAAGAAAAAAAAGGTATTAAGGAGAAAATGAGAAGAACGAAGAAATACTACAGCAATCTCCAGTCTTACAAAAAGTATTTATGACTCGTTCATTATTAAGGCACAGATGTCATGATACATTCCTTACCAAGGTATAGGTGTAGTAACATAATTGCCCTTAAAAGCAAAGCTACACTCATTATCAAGGTACAGATGTAGTGACATAATTGTACTTGAAGGTAAAGTAGTAGATTATTAAAATCTGATAGGTTTGTTTTTCCCAAAGTTTCCTTGAAAACGTTTTGCTTTTCGGAGATGGAGAGAGCTACAGTTTAGTTTCAGCAATCACCACTCCCCTCCCTTAAAAGAGTGACACCCCCACAATTCAAGTAAACTGGAATTAAAAATAATGAAAGTGAAAGTCAATTTGCGATTTTTCTTTCAGAAATAATGCTGGGGAAGTGACCAAGGGTGGCAAGATTGATGAGCTATTTCCTCCTCTGGAAACTCTTTGGCCCTCTTTCTTTTAGTTTCACATACCAGGGCCAGAAACACAGTATAGTGACCCAAACATGCCACAGGCATCAGATTGGGGGGGCGGGAGGTTGCTCCGTATCTCTTTTAAAATGACTTAACTAGCTTTACCTTAGGTGTCACGAAGTTTAAGGAGGCTGACCCGAAGGCTTGAAGCCAGCCACCCCTACCCACGGCTTCCAGGGGTAATCCCGGGAACCTTGGACATGGAGCCCAGTGCAAGCATTCCGGGCGGGCGGGCGCGGCCTGGCCTTCCCGCCCAATTAGGCAGAGCTAGCCCAAGCGGAAGGGAGGGGGAGGAGGAGGAGGAGGGCGGGGAGGAGGAGGGGGAGAGGAGAGGAGAGGAGGGGAGAGGAGGGGAGGGCGGGAAAGTCATAAGAGCTGTACCCACCGCGCCAAGGGAGCCCGTCCAAACTGCCGCGAGCGACCGTTCCCGAGGGGAGGGTCCCGGGGGAGGGGCAGCCCGAGCCGGGTCGGGGAAAACACGGCTGGGCGGCGGGCCGCGGCCTAGAAGGAAACGGAAGTCGCTATGTCTCCCTCCCTCGGCCTCCACAGGCCGAACGGTCCCCTCGGAGAAAACTCGGAGGCCGGAACCAAGAGCGTCCACGTCATGGCTTAAAAAAAAAAAAAAAAAAAGGCCACCGGGAGCAGTCCGCCAGCTTCCCGGGCCAGCCCAGCCTCTGGCCTCGGGCCATGTCCTTCCCTCCTCCCCCGGGGAGCCGGGCTCCCGCCCGACAAAGCCCCTCCTTCTTTTCCCGCTCCGCCATCTTCCAACCTACCGCTCGGGCCGGGTGGCCCTCGCTTAGCGTGGCGCCCGCTCGGGGGACCACCGACGCCCCGCCGCTTCTCGGAGCCGGGAGGGGGCACCCAGAAAATACCCAGCCCGCCCCATTATGCGGCCCGACCCCCCCTCCCCAGCTCCAAGCCAGAGCCTGACCCGGCGGCTGCACATGCGCACAGGTCAGCTCGCAGTCCCCGCCCCCAACTCCAGCGTTTCCTCTTTTAGTATCCAGGACTTTTTTTTCTTCCCACGGCCTTTATCTGGACTTTAGGGTGAGAAGTGGGGGAATTCAGGTAAGAGGATTAGAAAGCCGAGAGAGGAGAGTCAGAACATACTGCATTGCGACTGGATATCAGGGGCTCTACTAGGTGTATAACGTATTCTTTGTTATTTGGAAAACCCTGAAAGGCAGGGCAACCCTAATTAAGCTCTCTGTCGGGGAAACTGAGACCCAGAGAAGTTAATTATCCCAGTATCACCCACTAATAAAAAAAGAGAACTGAGATGAGAGTCGGTAGTTTCCAAATAGAGAAAGATGAAAAGAATGAGAAGAAAGGGGCACAAAAAGAGTGAGAGATGTTTGATTTGTGACGAGAAAAAAAGAAATAATAACGACGATGGAAAAGAAACACAGAAAGTCTTCGTACACAGAATGAGGATCCCGCCCCAAGGTTATTCAAATACGATTGTAGGGTTGTCAAACATGAATTTAGGTTTCAGGAATTTGGGCTTTTAGTGGCTAGTGTAGTAAGATGTACTCTGAATATCATTTCAAAGATCATACGTATCACCTGCCTGGTTAAATAATGCTGCCCTTGATGAAAAGGAACTTGGGAAAGAAGAAAAATATTTTTGGTTCTTAAACTTTTGCTAACACAATAATCTCTTCTAATGCCATCTTTCTTATTTTAAAATAATACTTTGATTTACTGTGTGAGGTCAGGGGACAACTTGGAGAGCCCATTCCCACCCCCCCCCCCCACCATGTGTGATCCAGGGATGGATTCAGGTCCTCAAGCTTGGTGGCAATGGCTTAATCCACTGAGGCACCTGTGTCCTAGGCCCTGGTGTGCTCTTATGAGAATTACATGTCACTTATTGCAATGACAGGGATTACAAACAAAGACTGGATGTAACTCTTTGGTGGAGCACTTGTCTAGCAAGGTCTGGGATTCAAACCTCATCACTTCCAACAAAACAAAAATAGAAGCAACTATTTATCTCATTTCTCAGAGAACTCCTACTTCAACATATAAATCAGTAACCTCCCCCTTTTTTTCTTTAGATGGGAGTCTTAGCAAGCCACCTTCAAATTCATCAAGAGAAGGGTCAGGAGTCATCCTTAGTAGCAAGTTTGAGCACAGCCTAAGATGCTTGGGACCCTGTCTGAAAAGAAACGCAATTCACCTCAAGCTCCCCTCCTTTGTCCTATAGTAAGTTGGTCTGCTATCACCTCATTTGAAAGAAGCTGAAGTCAATTGTGCTCATCTGTGTTACTCAACCCTTGATCTTTCTGCTTCCAAGTCTGCCTGACTATCAACCAGTTTGATTTCTCTGGTCTTAGGCTTGTCCCCCCTTCCCCCAGTCTAGCTTGGGTGAAGCTGAGATAAATCCTTCAATTCTGACTCCAGGATAAGTGTAAATTCCCCTAGCTTTTCATTCACTCTCCTCTAGGACAATGTATAGTGGCTTCTAAGAAAACTTCTTACCATGCCCATGATCTTACCAGGTTGCCTGCCTTCCAGTCATTTTTTGAAAAGAGTTGAACAGAAGAAGAGCCTTCTCTAATTCCCTTACCTGAAGATTCCATTTTTCACATTTTGTTCTCTTTTATTCTTTGAATTTCAAGTGTTTTATAGAATCTGCTATGTAGCCTTGTCTAGATACATATTCCGAGCTGGGCTCAGACTCAAGGCAATCCTCTGCCACAACCTCTTGAGTGCTGAGATTATGAGTTTGAGCAACTAACCCCAGTCAGCTAACATTGCTTTTCTTGTAAAACCTACACAAATTTCCTATTTTAGCCATTTTATTTTAACAATTGTAAGTGAATGAAAATGAGGACGTGAGTGCTCCAAGGTATGTTTGAGGAGAAGGACTTTATTGTAACTGTGGGAGAGTTCAGTCAGAGGCATCTGGGAGGGTCAAGACTGAACTAGACCTTGTAGGGGGAGGGGAGCAAGAGAAGAAGAGATGAGAAAGAGAAGGGGGGTGTAAGAGGATCAAGAGAGGAGCCAAAGACCAAGAGCACTCATGGCCAAAATGGCAGGTTTATATAGCTGGGGGAAGGGAAGCAAAGCCCAGCCCCTGGGCTGGAGAGGTTTGGGGTAGGAGGTGGGGTGAGGAGTGCTGGGAGGAGCCACAGATACTGAGTGTGCCTGGTCCCGGGTTTCCGTGAGATCTGACAGGAAGTTCAGTGTCATTGAGTACATTCCTGTTATTGTACCGTCATCACTGCCCATTTCTAGAACCTTCCATCTGCCTTCCTCGTTAAAGGTAATGCTTTTTTGTTAGTGCAGTGCAGTGCATTGTGTCACACACTATAGCTACTTGTATAAATGTTTCATCTCTCCTCTGGTGTAAGCTCGTTTATGGGAAGATCTGTGTCAGACTCATTTTTGGAAAGCTCCTGAAGTCATCTTTTTCAAATTTTAAATTTATTCATGGGAACTGATGCCGTGTCATGTGTGCGGAGGTCAGAGGACAGCTTGCTAGAGTTGACTTTCCCCTCACCATTTGGGTACTAGGGATCAAACTCAGGTTAAAGGTCCCTTTACTCATGGCTCCCTCTCTGTACCCCCTTTGATTTTATTTCCTTCAGCAAATCCTACCTGTGTGCACTACCACAACCGGCTCTCCTTTGATTTTTCAACACAACCTTGTGTATCCCACACTCATTACATAGCTGGAACTTTTTTTCCTTTTTTATTATTAAGGCGTGTGTGTGTGTGTGTGTGTGTGTGTGTGTGTGTGTGTGTGTGTGTAGGAGAGAGAGACAGAGAGAGAGAGAGAGAGAGAGAGAGAGATCTGTGTAAGTGCAGGCCCATGCATACTATAGGCATGTGACAGGCGCTTGTATGGAGGGTATGGAGGTTAGAGGGCATAATTCTGCAGTTCTCCACTCCCCCCGTGGGCTTCCATGAATCAAATTCAGGTCACCAGGCTTGCAGGCCAAACCTTGAACTCATCTTCCTTTCTCCACCTCCCTGTTGCTGGGGTTGTAGTTTGTGTGCTGGTGAACTCAGGCCTTCGTGCACGCTAGGTGAACCCTCTCCCCACAGCTGCAGTCCCCAGCACCTGGACTCATCTCACACCCAGCCCACCAGCAAAGCTTACCATCGCTCTCTTCAAATTATGTCCAGAGTACACAGTGTTCATCAACTTCACCGCTACTTCACCAAGCCCATCCCTCTCCTGGCCTGCAGTAGCCTCCTCATTCATTTCCTCCGTTCCCTCTCCATTTCCATAGCAGCCAGTTACCGCATGTAAACCACAATACACTTAACTTTTCCTCTCAGATGCCTTCCCCGGCTCTCCATTTCACTCAAAAAAAAAAAAAAAGATACCTCCAAAGGTTATGGTGTCAAGCTGGGTGGTGGTGGCACACACCTTTGATCCCAGCATTTTGGAGGCAGAGACAGGCAGATCTCTGTGAGCTCGAGGCCAGCCTGGTTTACAGAGTGAGTTCCAGGACAGGCTCTAAAGCTACAGAGAAACCCTGTCTCGCAAAACCAAAAAAAAAAAAAAGATAGGTTATGGTGTCAGCTACCAGGTGGCATCCAGCATCCAACAGTCTTCATCTCTCACTAGTCACCACTAGTCCTGTGCTTGCATGTGTCTCTTCTGCATACAATTAGTGCTGGCCTGTGTAACTCATAGAATACAGAAGTGGTGATGTGTGACATTTAAGGTGAGGTCTTAAAAGGTCTGTGGTTTCTGCCTTGCTCCCTTGGATTGCTTGTTGTGGAGTAAGCCAGGCATGTTTGACTACTCAAACAGAAGGTGAAGCTAGCTGTTCATGACTGTAATCCCAGTGCTGCGGAAGCCAAGGCTGGAGGATGATGAACCTGAAGCCAGCCTAGCCTGCATAGTAAGACCTTAATGCAAGAACAAAAACACACTGTTGCCACATGCCTGTAGTCTAGTCCTTGGAGGTAGAGGTGGAGGCAGGAAGACCAGGATTTCAAGATCACCCTTAGCTACATTAGAAGCCAACCACGGCTACATATCTCAAACCCCACCAAAAGAGAGAAAAAGAAAAGGAAAAGATTGAAGGAAGGGCAAGAAACTAGATGACCCAGCCAGGATCAGAACTAATGAAGAGAAAACGAGCTCTACCCCTTTCTCATCTTTCATCCCTAGGACCAGCTAGCTGCCACACCTTGCTGACCATGTGAGGAAGACACTTGGAAGAGGCTACTTCAGGCCTAAGACTCCAATAACTAGTCTCCTGAGCGGCATGTGGCTCAGTTGGTAGAGTTCTTGCCCAGCATGCATGAAGCCCTGATCTCCGGCACCACATAAACGTAATGTGGTGGTTCATGCCTGTAACTCCAGCACTTGGGAGGTATCGGCAGGAAGATCAGAAGTTCAAGATCACACTCAGCAACATAGTAAATTCAGCTTGGGATACATGAGACCCTGTCTTAAATAAATCACTAAAAGAAAGCAAAATCCCCTGTCTCAGTTAGAGTTTCCATTGCCATGAAAGGACACCATGACCATGGCAACTCTTATAAGGAAAACATTTAGTTGAGGGGCTCGCTTCCAGTTCCGTTATCATCATGGTGGGGAACATGGCGTCATGCAGGCACATGTGCTGGAGGAAGAGCTGGGAGTCCTACAACTTGCAGTCAACAGGAAGCGGCCTTAGACACTGGGCGGCATCCTGAGCATAGGAAACCTCAAAACCTGTCCTCACAGTGACACACTTCCTCCAGCAAGGCTACAGTGAAGTCATGCTTCCTACTAATGCCACTCCCTATGAGATTATGGGCCAGCTACTCTCAAAGTCCCACATCCTCCAAACAAAACCATATAACCTATTGGGAACCAAAGCTAGAGCTATCCAGGGAAACGCCTCTCCTGAATTCGTGTGCATTGTTTCTTTTTCCTTTCTTTTGTATGTGGGTCAGACAAATCCAGATGCTGTTTCTCAAGAGCTATTGTGATTAGATTTTTGTTTGTTTGACACAAACTAGAGTCATCTGGGAAGATAAGAACCTCACTTGAAAAATTGCCTCCATGATATTGACATATAAGCAAGTCTGTGTGGTATTTTCTTTATTAATATTGTGGGAGGGCCTGGCCCGTTGTGGGTGGTGCCGCCCCTAGGCAGATGGACCAGGGTTGTACAAAAAAGTATATTGAAAAAGCCTTTAAGCAACATTCCTCTAATGGTCTCTGCTTTAGTTCCTGCCTCCAGGTTCATGCCTTCAGCTTCTGACCTGACTTTCTTCCATGATAAACTGTAAACTGTAAGATGAAAACAGCCCATTTGTCCCCAAGTTGCTTTTGGTTACATCAACAGAGAAGCAACTAATACAGAAGCCGCCCCCTGGGTTGTGGAGATATCCTCCCTTCCCGTCCTACACTGTTGTTTTGTTTTCATTTTCAGTAGCTAAGTTTTAGAGGACAGATAATTAATAAAAACCCTCCACAGACTTCATCCCTGTCATCTCCATGTCCTCACCGCCTCTCACCTTCTATTCCTTTAGCTTTCATGCTTCTGTCTGGAACACTGCCTTCTTGCCCAGTATTCCCATGGCTTGACTTCTGCCTGTCTTGTTGTATTTGTTTAGTTGTCGTCTTCTCCATAAGGCCTACAGTGACCACCATGTTTCAAACTTCTAAAGTTGGACATGTAGCCGTGGTCTTAGTCTGGTGACACCCCAGGACTGTTTCTAAGAATTAAAATTATAATTCCTCCTCCCGCTGCTCTCATTCTCCTTTCCCCAACTCTGTATTTTGTTTTCAACAGCATCTATTATTTCCTTTTTGGTATTGTTTTTTGAGACAGGGTCTCATTATATAATCCAGGCTGACCTGACTTGCTATGTAGACCAGGCTTGCCTCAAACTCATAGAGATCCGTCTCCCTCTACCTCTCAAGTGCTGGTATTAAAGGTTTAAAAGATTTAAAAACCATCTGTAACTCCAGTTGCTGGTGATCCGATGCCCTCTGAACTTCCATCAGATAGTACACCTGAGCTCTTGCAGGCTCACATAGAATTAAGAAGAAAGAAAGGAAGAATGGGCAAGAATATTACAGAGAGCAGGGATCTTTTAGTTGTTCACAGATATAGTCCAAGTGCCCCCAAGAACATCCGGCATGATATGTGTTCAGCAGATATTTGTAGAATGGATGAACAAGCATTTCATGACTTTTTTAGACCCTTGGTAAATAGTAGTTGCCCACTGGGAGATATGATCTTACAAAAGTATGATGTTTTGATTCTATGTCCAGGCACCCATAGAAGTGTTAAATTAAAAAAAAATCTATTGAAAGCTTATTCTTACCTGTGCAAGGATATTTGCTTGGAATTTTTCTAAATTAAGAAAAATATTGGGAAAAAGTGTACCAAGTACAAGACTGAAACCAATGCAAGTGACAGTGTCAAAACTTAGGCATGATGGCACACACCTGTAATCTTAGCATTCAGGAGGTGAAGACAGGAGGGCCAGAAGTTCAAGGTCATTCATGGCTGCATAGTGAGTTTCAAGCCAATCTGAGATGGTTGAGACCCTAACTCAAACAAAGAAAAAAACAGAGAAAAACCTGCCAACGTCCCTCTAAATGATTCAAACAGAAATTTTATGCTGCTGCATAGTAGGAGAAAAAAATGGGTGGCGTAAATATTCATAGGAAACTAGGAAAAGATAAAAGATAGAATCAAGTACAAACAGAATCATTTGCTTTATACAGGAGAAAGGGCACACCTTCAGAGACTAAAATGCATTAGACGTAGATAAATAGAGGAAAATATTTAACAGTAGTCACCACACCTCAGTGGCAACTACGTTTCATTGAAAGCAAAATTCATAGTTACCTGTTGAGTATAATCACAATGGCATTGGAACTTTTTTCAAGAAGTTAGAAGATAGAGTCCAAATAGAGTAGATCAAAAGCAGAAGTGCTTTGATTGAAAGGGTGTGGGTGGGGTGAACCCAGGCTTTGTCCTTCGAGCTATTGTCTTGTGCTCTTTTACAGGAGGGGTACATACCTTCCAAGGATCACAGTGGTGTCAGTCAGAGGATGGCTTCATGAAGATCGTTGATGGTAATCAACTGGCATCTGCTTGTAGCATCTGCTTTTTTACCCTCTGGCCCCTTCCTTCCCCTCTTTTCCCTCCCTCCCTCCCTCCCTCCCTCCCTCCCTCCCTCCCTCCCTCCCTCCCTCCCTCCCTTACTTTCTTCCTTCTCTTTTTCTGTCTTTCTCTACTTCTCTCCTCTCTTTTCTCCCTCTCCTTCTTAACAGGGTCTCATACTGTAGTCCAGACTGGCTTGGAACTCCTGGGACTCCTCCTGCTTCAGCTTCCTGACTTTCTGGGATTATAGATGTGGACCAATCACATCTAGTTATGTCCTCCTGACTTTTGCTCTGGTGTCTGCATAACTAAACTTTCCCTCACTTCTTGCAACTGTAATTTCCTCTCCTTATGTAGTCATAAGCTGAAAACTGCTCTCTCCCTAGCCCTCCCTTTCCGTTCCTTCTCTGCCTTTATCTTCCAGGGAATGGGTCATACAGTTTGGGGTGGGGCCAAAAGAGCACTCAGTCATCTCAAGCTAAGGGAAAAGTCCATCTAAGCTTTCTATATACTAGTCCAGTCCTATGTTGATACTCAATGTCTTCAGTGTTCAAAGAGACAACAGTTCAAAACCAGCCAAGGTCAGGGAATTGTCCATGAGTCTGGACTGGAGGAAGACAAAAACTACTGGAGTTAAGGTCCAGGAGGGAAGCTGGCTTTTTGGGGGGTCAGTATGAATTATGGGATGTGTGCTTCGAGAGAAACCATGAAACAGAAGCAAGAGAGCCGAATGGATTCATAGCTTAATACAGATACTTGCATATAGTGTCTGCTGAGTGTTTGCCATGGTCTAAGTGTTCTTTTTCTTGCTTTTCAATTTTTTTTTACTTTTATTATGTGATTGTGTATATGTGAGTGTGTGTCTGTGAGTGTGTGTGTATGTGTGTGTGTGTTGACTGTAGGTGTTTGTGTGAAATGCTCTGGGTTCAGAGGTCAGAAGACAGTTTTCACATGCTGATTCTCTCCTTCCATCTTGAAATCTGGGAACTGAACTCAGACCATCAGGCTTGCAAGGCAAATGCTTTTACCCACTGTACCATTTTGTTGGCCCTCAGAATTTTAAAAAGGACTGAAGATGTAACTTGGTGATAAGTGCTTATGTAGCACATTCTAGGTCCTGTGTTCAGTGCCTAGGACCTGGGGTGGGGAGAAGAGCCTGACTGCACCAGAACCAACTGGAAAGGATAGAGGAACTGAACTCCCCAGAACCTAGCCCAGAGTGATTGAACATGAATCATGTCCTGGAATTAGAAGTTTCCTAAAGATCTTCCAGTGATTCTGACTCACCACCCGCTTTCAGAATAACTGGTCTATAGATTAAGCTTCAAATCCTTTACTGAGCCATGTAAGGTCCATGTGGTCTCTCCTCCAGTTTATACGCCGGATCCCTGTCTCCTAGTATTTCAGAACATAACTATATTTAGAGAAAGGATCTTTGAAGAGGTAGTGAAGTTAAAGTGTGGCTGTCAGGGTGGAACCTACTAAAACCTGACTGTTGTCCTTATTGTCCTTGTAATAGCAGAGGAGGCCATTAAAAGAAACATCAGCTGGGTGGTGGTGCACACCTTTAATCCCAGCACTCAGGAGGCAGAGGCAGGTGGATCTCAGTTTGTTCAAATCCAGCCTGGTCTATAGAGCTAGTTCAAGGACAGCCAAGCCTACACAGAGGAACCCTGGCTCAATCCTTCTCCCACCCACCCCCCAAAAAAGGCCAGATGGTGACGATGCACACCTTTAATCCCAGCACTCAGGAGGCAGGGACAGGCAGATCTCTGACTTTCAGGCCAGCCTAGTCTACAGAGTGAATTCAAGGCTCCAAAGCTACACAGAGAAACCCTGTCTTGGGAAAACACAAACACAAACACACACACACACACACACACACACACACACACACACACACACACACACACACACACCAGAAACCCACAAACAACAGCAACATCCATGATGCACATACACAGTGAGCATGAGTGCCTAGGAAGCAGGACAGAGGCCTTAGAGGAGAGTGAACTTGCTCATGCCTGATCTTAGACTTCATTCTTCAAAAACAACAAGACTTCTAGCCTTCCGACCTGAGACAGGACACATGTGTGTCTTGTATTTTTGTTATGGCAGCTCCCATGGACTAGGACACTTTTTTGGACTCTGGCTCTGGAGAGTTCCCTAGAGCCTCTGTCATTCTTTCCATCCTCCCTCCCACTCCACTCTTACATTCTGAATCCTCAGGAAGCTTCTACAGTCATCTCCAGTACTCTGTTCTGTAAAATGGTGTTAACAAAGAATGCCTCTCATAGGGTTCCATGAAAAACCAACGTGATCTTTGTCAAAATACTTTTCATATCTATTAAATAAAGGTTCTGTCATGACGGGTATAGAGAGCATGGCAGAGATTTTTTGCAGCAGAGGAAGGAAGTTAGTCTCAGCTTCATACATAGCAAGGAAGGACAGTCATATGTAGCCAATGGAAAGACTAGGGGTCAACAAATGGAAAACTACCAAGGGGAAATGTCAAATCTAGGGGAATTCTTGCTGGAGGCAGGCCAGAGTGATGAGCACAGAATGAGGAATTTGATCAGATATCGAGGGTGGTGGTTGCTAGAGACTCAGCAGATTCTTAGTAAAACTGGACTAACTGGACTTAGGACACAGCCCAATGTCTGAGAGGAGCCAGACCCCAGTTCCGTTAGGAGGAAGCCTGTCGCGTCTGCTGCGCGGCCTGTGTCCGAGAACGTGCGGAGGGTGTCGGGGATTGACAACACAGAGACTCGTTCAACGATGTAAAGAAAACTTTAAGCAGGCTCCAAAAAGGTTCAAGAAAACTTCCTAAGAAAGGCTCCCACCAGAGAAGCTTCTGCTCTCTCCTCTCCCCTGGCTGGTTCTGCTCTGACCCCAGAAACTGATCTGGGAGTGGCAGAAGAGGCGGTCAGTCTCTGGACAAGGTCGAGCTCAGGGTGGTTTCTGCGGGCAGGCCTTTTCCAGGAACTTAATGCCCCCAGGCATTGTATTGTTTTTAGTAAACATTGTCTTACAGCTGCCTACTCCCAGGCAGAAGGGGAAGTGGGTCTCTGCTCAAGGTCTGGTGTTCCCACAATTCACCCCTTTTTATTTTTAAATGAGGCACTCCTGGCTTAGGTCAAGTAGGGTCACCCTCCCTTTCCCGTCATTGGGGGACCTTGAACCCCTGTCTTAGGCAGGAGGGGTCTTCCCCACAGGTGGCCCGTCATCAGAGCACCCCAACTTTAAATCATCTGTAACCAACCTTCATGGCTATCGGGATTGCCATGGGCTAGGCTAAGCAATACTTGGTTACGGATCTCTTGCCTCTGGGACAAGGCACGTTTGAGCCCGGCATAAAGCCAGAATGCCTACCGCCACTGCCACCATTTCCAGGACCCCCATTGACATAGCGCCTCTCCATCACCGTACCCATCACCAGATCTGGGCCATAACATTCTACCAGCCTTCGTCTGTTACAAGGGTAACCCACACGTGATTTACATTTACAATTTGATGAAGTTTACAATTGTTCCAAGATCTGCTCAGGAAAGCATTTAGAAAGTGCACTTGCACAGATACATTAGGTATAATCATTGATGTTACACATGTAGCATTATGAAAAATATGAACAATAGGCTTGTTGCACTATCCACAGAGCACCAATTTGTTCCTGTGGTGATGCAGTTTGTTGATTTAACGTCAGCTGATTATGCGACTTGAGTCAAAGTCTCCTTTTTGTCGCATTAGGACAAGTTGCACCTCTCTAGAAAAATACACTGGCCTAGTCGTGATTCCAGAAACAGGAACCATCAAGTCTGATATTTCAAGTGACCATGTCCTGTTCAATTACTTAAAAGAGGCTTTTGCCCCTCATCACAGTCCATACGAATGTCCAAAGGTTTTAAATGGGTCCTTTTTTCTCTATTGGCTTCATGATGAAAACTCATGGGTCCGGAAGGTTGATGCAGCAGGTCTGTTGAGAAACTGGAAATCTCGAACCGACTGTTTTCTTTCTTTCTTGGGCTCTAGATTCGATGACAGCAAGGTTCAGGAACACTGATTTAGGAGATCTCACTCAAACTGGCTTAGGTAGGCTCCCATGGACTCAGGTCCAGTTTTTCTCTGCTCCATGTCGAAGCTTTTATTCTTTTCCTACAAGAAAACACAAACATGCCCTCGACCCCAAATTAGGGTCTTCTCCACTGTTTAGTGCATGGATGTCTCCATTTGACCTGAGCAATGGTTGCTCAAGTTCCATCATGCCAGAATCTGTCTGAAGCTCACTGGCATTCACATTATAAAAATTTTAAATGAGGAGTGTATTATTTGATGAGTCATGTGGGGACTGGGGACATTATTCCCCCTTTTTTATTTTCTAAAAAAAATTTTTTTTGAACTGTTGAAGCTGGACCATAATAGTAGAAGGATTTGTCTACCCTCCTTGGTTGACTATCTAGGTAAATTGGGATTACTACTTAGATTATTTGTAGATGCCCATTAAAAAGGACATATCCATTAAATATTTCCCAAAAACTTCTGAAAATCACTCAAAGATTGTAAACTATACTGTGTCCAAATAACTTTTGAAAATTATTTGAAGTCTGTGAGCAGTCTTTCCCAATCTAACCTATAGAGCTCTCACTAGCTGACAAGGCCTTATTTGTATCTTAAATTTTTCTGTTAAAACATTAACAGACTGGCTGGATGTTCCTTTTGTCTATATTTCAAGCAATCTAGGTAGCTTCTTAACTATTTTTGAAGGGATTTAAGTATCCTTTTAATCATATAAGCAGTTCACACTCACGCATTCACAATCACATTTCATACATACCGGTGTGGCCACACCATACATTCAGAACATACATGCATCTTTCAGTCATCCTTTTTCCCTAGGTCATGATTAGTCTGTTGCAATGAAGCTTCCTTAATTGATATCTATGTAAAAGAACAACTCCAGCCAATCCATGAACTAAGAGGTTAAAAAGTCCTGTATGTTCTCTATCATTCCTCCATTTGAGCTACAGTCATGGGGTACAGCTGTACCTACTCCTTGTAACTGTAGATGCAAGGTAGAGAGGCCAAGCTTTTGGCCAAAAGTTTTTAGAGATGACTCACAAAATAGAACTTAAATGTAAACAAAATTTTCCATTCTATATACCTTTGTCTTTTTCTTTTTCTTTACTTAATACCAGTACCTTTTTACTGTTACAAATTTTTTGTTTCACCCATTTTTTTTTTAAATCAGGGTTTCTCTGTATTGTTTGAGGCTGTCAGTCCAGCCTGGCCTCGAACTCACAGAGATACGCCTGCCTCTGCCTCCCCAAGTGCTGGGATTAAAGGCGTGTGCCACCACCGCCCAGCTTGTGTCACTATGTAACACAGTTAACATCGTGTGAGAACAGTAAGCACACAGAAGGCATTAACTGCCATTGCCGTGTGCAAGGTGTTTTGTTCCATTTCTATGCCTTATTAAGTTCTGACTTGTCAGTTTAAGTGCTTCTGTCCCACCGCTTCATTTACCTAATTCTTAGTTGTCCTTCAAGACGGGCATCTTAGGAAGAAGTGGTGCTGCGCACCTATAATCTCATCACAAGAGTATCAAGAGTTCAGAGCCACAGCTGGTTTAGTGGAGCATACCTTTAATCCCAGTGTTCAGGAGGCACTTTCAGACAGATCTCTGTGAGTTCAAGGCCAGCCTCGTCTACAGAGCAAGTCAGGATAGTCAGAGCTACATAATGAGACCCTGTCCTGGAAAAAAAAAGCAGAACAACAAAAAAGTGTTCATAGCACACCTTAGCTATATAGCAAGATTGAGGCCAGCCTGGGCTACATGAGACTCTATATTTTAAAAAACCAAATTACTGCTGAAGTCTGGTGTAGCCTGCTTTGATCTGTGTCCAGGGCCCCTCTTGTGGGCTCCACCAGAGAGAAGTAGCAGGGGTGGGCTTACGTAGATGAGTGGTGGAGGGCTTTGGGTAGAGAGACCCTAACTTGAGAACATCCTGCATGCTTGGCATTCTTCTAGGTTTGGGATCAGAACATGATGAACAGGAACACCTGGTGACGAAGACAGACCTTAACTGGCAGAATGTTTGTATCTGTATCATTTATAACAGGTATGGGGCCATCCCAGAATTTGGGAGGTAGGGACAGAAAGATGAACAGTTCAAGGCAAGCCTGTACTATGTGAAGCCCTGTCTCATAAAACAGAACAACGAAACAGAACAAAACCAACTAAAGTCAAAGTGCTTTGCATGGGGCTGGAGACACAGCTCAGCAGTTTAGAACACTGACTCCTCTTGTAGAGGACCTGAGCTTAGTTTCCAGAACTCACAGTGACTCACAACCATCTTAATTCCAGCCCCTGTGTCTTCTGACTCCCTGTTCTGACCTCCACAGGCACGGCATGCACATGGTGTACATACATACACACAGACAAAACACAAACATGAAGTAAAACTTTAAAAAGTGCTTGCCATTGCTGGGTGGTGGTGGTGCACTCCTTTAATCCCAGCACTGAGGAGGCAGAGACAGGCAGATCTCTGTGAGTTTGAGGCCAGCCTGGTCTACAGAGTGAGTTCCAGGACAGCCTCCAAAGTACACAGAGAAATCCTGACTCAGAAAAAAAAAGTGCTTGCCATGCAAGCTTGATGATTTGAGAATTTGAGATCATTCCTCAATCTGCTCTCATAGTAGATAGAAAAGACTGACTCCCCAAATTGTCCTCTGGTTTACACACACACACACACACACACACACACACACACACACACACACACACACACGCACACACATACACACACACACAATTATTTTTATTATTGAGACAAGGTGTCTCTAAATTGCCTAGGTTCTGCCTTCCCGTTCAGCCTCCTAAGTAGTGGAGAGCACAGTTTTATACCACCAAACTTGGTTGGCTTATGGTGCAGACAGGTTTTAGGAACAGGTCTGTGGAGAGGAAAACCATCAAAAGAATTCAGGATGTAAGCTTTGTTTTTGTTGTATTTTATGTTTTCTTGAGACAGGCATTTGCGATCCACCAGCTTCAGCTTCCCAAGTGCTAGGATTGTAGGCCTGAACCACCATGCCTGGATTATCAAAAGAATTTTAAATCAAAGTTGGCTTTTCAAAAACCACTGTGATAGCATATTATAGTAAAAGGATTCGAGAGAGGATATGGAAGGAACTTATGAAACTATTGCAGTAACTCTGGGAACAAGGAAGGTCCCAGAAGAGAGTAGCAATGTGTCTAAAAGACATGGTCTCAATCTGGGCATGATGAAGCCTGTATATAATCCTAGCATTTGGCAGTCTATGGCAAAAGGATAGTGTTTTTTTTTTTTTTGGTTTTTCGAGACAGGGTTTCTCTGTATTGTTTTGGAGGCTGTCCTGGAACTAGCTCTGTAGACCAGGCTGGCCTCGAACTCACAGAGATCCTCCTGCCTCTACCTCCCGAGTGCTGGGATTAAAGGCGTGTGCCACCAATGCCCGGCTAAGATAGTGTATTTAAGAACAGCCTGAGCTATGTATTAAGTTCTGGGTCAGCCTGGACTACGTAGCAAGACTCTGTTTCAAAAACAAATAAGCAGCTGGGCAGTGGTGGCGCATGCCTTTAATCCCAGCACTTGAGAGGCAGAGGCAGGTGGATCTCTTGAGTTCTTGGACAGCCAGAGCTATTACACAAAGAAACCCTGTCTCAAAAGCCAAACAAACAAGCAAAAACACCTTAATAATGAAAAAGAAAACAACTCAATTACAAAACATAAAATGCCTAAATAGAAGTTTCTCTAAAGACAGAAGAATGGCTAAAGAAATGGGTCTTTAATCCCAGCATTTGGGAAGCAGAGACAGGAGAATCTCTGTGAGTTTGAAGCTAGCCTGCTCTGTGTAGTGAATTCCAGGATAGCAATGGCTACATAGCAAGACCCTGTCTCAAAAACATGGCTAAAAGCATGTGGAAAACTCCATACCACTAACCATTAGGCAAAGACAATCAGAAGCACAATGAGCTGTCACTTGATAACTGTAAGAATGGTTATTTTTAAAAACATTGAAGGCTGGGGCTGGGGCTTAGTTGAGTACTTGCTGGGCATGCCCAAGGCCCTGAATTCAATATCTGGCATTCCATAAAACTGGACATGGGCTGGGCAGTAGTGGGGCACGCCTTTAATCCCAGCACTTGGGAGGCAGAGGCAGGCGGATCTCTGTGAGTTTGAGGCTGGGCTGGACCGACAGCCTCCAAAACAATACAGAGAAACCCTGTCTTGTGAAAACCACAAAAAAAACCAAAAACAAAACAAAACAAAACTGGGCATGGTGACACATGCCAGTAATCCCAGTGCTAGGGTAATGTAGGCATGAGAATAAGGAGTTCAAGATCATCCTCGGCTACACAGTGAGCTTGAGGCTAGCCAAAGATACATGAGACCCTGTCTCAAAACAAATCCAATTTAACAATTGATGATGGCAATGTAGAGAAAAGAGAACCTTTGAACACAGTTGGTGTAAATGTGAACTAGCACAGTAATTGGGAAAATGGTATGGAAGCATGGTCACTTTGTGAGGCAGAGGCAGAAGGATGGCTACAAGTTTAAGGCCAACCAGGGTGGCATAGTCAGCTCTAGGCCAGCTTAATCTGCAAGATAAAACCCTATCTAATGAAAGAAGAAGCAGTATGAAAGTTCCTAACAGGCCAGGGGTTGTGACTTTAATCCCAGCAGGTAGATGTTTGAGTTCAAGGCCAAACTGGTCTGCATAGTGAATTCCAGAATAGTCAGAGCTATGTTGAGAGACCTTGTCTCAAGAAAACAACAACCACAACAACAACAAGAAGAAAAAGAAAGTTCCTAACATAATTTAAACTATAACTACCATGTGATCTAGCAATTATGCTCCTGGGTGTGAAAACGAAATCAGTTATGATGAAAGGCCACCTGCACTCCATGTTCACATTAACTGCAGCAGTATTTACAATAACCAAGAAACAGAAATAACCTGAGGGTCCATCAGCCTATGCTTGAATAAAAAAAATGTGATTTGTGACATGACTGGAACTGGAGATAATTATGGTAAGTGAAATAAGCCACACAGAGAAGACAGCATTTTTTTTTCCGAGACAGGCTTTTTCTGTATTGTTTTGGAGGCTGTCCTGGAACTCGCTCTGTAGACCAGGCTGGCCTCGAACTCACCGAGATCCTCCTGCCTCTGCTTCCCGGGTGCTGGGATTAAAGGCATGCGCCACCAATGCCCTGCGAGAAGACAGAATTGATATAGAAGTTGGTTAGTAGTTAGCAGAGAAGGGAGACAGTAAGGGAAAGAGAGGATGGGAGAGGTTAATCAATGGGTAACTAAGTTGCATTTGAATAAGAACTCCTGGTGTGTCAGGCATGGTGTCGTGCCTTTAATTCCAGCAATATGGATGCTGAAGTAGGCACACCCTTGCGCATTACAGGCCAGCTGGAGCTATGTAATGAGGCCATGTCTCAAAAGCAAACAGGCTTTTGAAAGTTTTCACCAAAGAAATGAAACTGATAGAAGATATATAGATTGACCTGATTTAAACATATATTCAATGTATTTAGTTATCACTTGATACTCAATTGTTATGCACGATTTTTATGCTTTTATATATCAATTAAAAATAGGCTTATCTGGGTGTTGGGGCATGTGCCAGTAGTTCTGAGTCTTGGAGATTGAAGCAGAAGATTGCCTAGGCCCAGGACATCAAGACCAACTCAGGTAACTAGTAATCTCCAGTCTCTGAAAAAAAGATGGAGGTTATCAGTCAGTGGTACAGTGCTTGCCTAGCATGTGTTGAAACCCTAGTTCTATAAAATGTAAGATAGTTTTTGTTTTCATTCTGTTTAAGCAGAGTTTTGCTATGTAGCCCCCACTAGCCTAGAGCTTGCTATATAGACCAGTCTGGCCTCAAACTTGCAGTGATCCTCCTGCCTCACACATCTCCCAAGTGCTAAGATTACATGCATGCAGCACCACACTTGGGTTTTGTTTGTTTTTCTTTCTTTCTTTTTTCTTTCTTTTTTTTTTTGGTTTTTCGAGACAGGGTTTCTCTTCATGGTTTTGGAGGCTGCCCTGGAACTCGCTCTGTAGACCAGGCTGGCCTCGAACTCACAGAGTTTCGCCTGCCTCTGCCTCCCGGGTGCTGGGATTAAAGGCGTGTAAAAGTGAATCAGCTGGGCACACTTGGGTATACTTATAATTCTAGCACTTGAGAATTATAAGGCAAGAGGATCAGAAGTTCAAAGTTCTCCTCAATACATAAGAATTTTGAAGATAGCCAGGGTTATATAAAATTACCTTTGAAAAATCAACAAT
Source organism: Mesocricetus auratus (assembly GCF_017639785.1). Classification (NCBI taxonomy): domain Eukaryota; kingdom Metazoa; phylum Chordata; class Mammalia; order Rodentia; family Cricetidae; genus Mesocricetus; species Mesocricetus auratus. The sequence goes on along the minus strand of NW_024429188.1, from coordinate 92,573,331 downwards.
ATTGGGCGTTGGTGACTCATGCCTGTAATCCCACCACTTGGCAGGCAGAGGCAGGTGGATATCTGTGAGTGTGGGGCTTACTTGGTCTACAGAGCGATTTTCATGAAGGCCCAGGATTGTTACACACAGAAACTCTGTCTTGAAAAACCAATAAAAACAAACAATAAACAAACAAATAAATAAATATGAAAGCAACAATAAGTGTACTAGCACATGCCTTTAACCCCAAGATTTGAAAGCAGAGGCAGGCAGAACTCTTGAGTTTGAGGCCAGCCTCGTCTACTTAGTGAGTTCAAAGACAGCCAGAGCCACATAATAGAAAAACCCGGTCTCAAAACCCTAAAATACTACTAATAATAACAATAGCCATAAAGTTTATGTAAATTGTCTTTCATTCTAATTCAGTTTTTCATTGTACTTACCCCATTGAATTTTATCTTAGTGTAACATGATTTTGTGCTTTAAAAATCTATGAATTGAATTATTTTTTCCCCAGATTTATATGTGGAGCCACAATTCCCACTGGATGTTAGGATATAGGCCTTTAGGACACAATTAGGTTTAAAAGAGAGGTCTGAGAGTGTGTGGGGCAATGTCTTATATCCGGATTGGTGCCCTTGTACAAAGAGAGCTTTGAGGGGATCCTCATGTGGGGACACGGGTAAGAAGACTATACACAGTCAAGAAGAGCATGTTTACCTAACACTGGTTATGTGCATGCTTTTGTCCTGTACCTCTAACCTCTACAACTATGAGAAAATAACTGTCTATAATATTTGGTTATGGCAACTACAGTGAGGACAATTTTTACTGATCATTTCTCGTATTTCTTTTCATCAAAAAGCAAATACAAAACAATTCTTTAGAACATCCTGGTAACATACACCTGTAATCTCAGCACTTGGGATGTGGACACAAGAGGATCAGGAGTCCAAGGTCATCACCATCATCTGCACCATGAGTTCATACCGACCTGGAATACATTAGACCTCCTGAAATAAGATTACTTTAGAAAACATTAGCAAGCCAAGTTTTAACTATTAGACATTCTTTCTTCCACATATGAGTGGACAAGTACTGCTTTTGGTTAGAATATGACACAGTTCAGCACCAGTTCTTGTTTTTGTTAAGTGTGTGTGTGTGTGTGTGTGTGTGTGTGTGTGTGTGTGTGTGTGTGTGCTGGTGCCCATAAACAGGCACTGGATTTCTTGAAGCTGGAGCAGTAATAAACTCCCTCATGTGGGTGCAGAGATCTGAACTCTGGTCCTCTGAGAAACCAGTAAGTGCTCTTATTTTTTCAAGATAGGGCCTCACTATGTAACCCTGGCTGTCCTGGAACTCACTTTGTAGACCAGGCTGACCTCAAACTCACAGAGATCCTCCTGCCTCTGTCTCCAAGTGCTGGTATTTAAGGCATGCACTACTATGCCTGGCTTCCACTAAGTGCCCTTAACCACTTCTCCCAGCCTTGTTTCTTTCTGTTTTTTTTCTTTTATGAGCATTAGTGTTTTACCTGTATTTATGTCTGTGTGAGAGTATTGGGTCCCCTGGAACTGGAGTTACAAACAATTTTGAGCCACCATGTGGGTGCTGGAAATAAACCTGGGCCTTCTGGAAGAGCATTCAGTGCTCTTAACTGCTGAGACATCTTTCTAACTCTCTCTTTTATTTCCAAAAAAGATTTATTAATTTTTATTATGTATGTATGAGTGTTTTACCTGGACGTATGTCTGTGGACCACATGCATGCCTGTTACCAGTGGAGAGCAGAAATGGGCCTTGGATCCCTGCAACTGAACTTATAGGTGGTTGTGAGCTGCCATGTGGATGCTGGGAATGGAAGGAACCCGGGTCCTCTAGAAGAGCAGCCAGTGCTCTTAACCACTGAGCCACCTCTCCAGCCACCACCCTTTTTAATTCTTTTTTAAAATTTAAATTAGAAACAAGCTTGCTTCATTTGTCAATCCCAGCTCCCTCTCCCTCCCCTCCTCTCCTGCCCCATACAGGCACCCCAGCCCCCACCCAATCCCCACTCTGATCCCCAGGGAGGGTGAGGCCCTCCATGGGGGTGTCCAGAGTCTGTCATTTCATCCAGGGCAGGGCCTAGGCCCTCCCCCAAGAGTCCAGGCTGAGAGAGCATCTCTCATTGTGGGATGGGCACTCAAAGTCCATTTGTATGCCAGGGATAAATATTGATCTACTACCCAAGGCCCCATAGATTGCCTAGGCCTCCTCACTGACACCCACATTCAGGGGATCTGTATCAGTCCCATGCTGGCCTCCCAGCCACGATTCTGGGTCCAAGAGCTCCCCTTGTTCAGGTCAGCTGTCTCTGTGGGTTAAACAAGCCCAGTCTTGACCCCTTTGCTCATCACTCCTCCCTCTCTGTCACTGGACTCCAAGAGTTCAGTTCAATGTTTAGCTGGCCACCACCTTTTTTTCTACTTTTATAAACATAATACACGAAGAGAACTGTTCAAACACATAAGAAAATAGGAGTAGAGCCAGGCATTGGTGGTGCATGCCTTTAATCCCAGCACTTGGGAGGCAGAGACGACAGGAGCATCTCTGTGAGTTCGAGGCCAACCTGGTCTACAGAATGAGTTCCAGGACAGCCTCCAAAACAATATAGAGAAACCCTGTCTCAGTAAAAAAAAAAAAAAGAAAATAGGAGTAGAGCGTTGTAAAGGCAATGCAATTTAGTTATTTGAACTCTTAATGAGTCTTCTAGCAAAAATGAAAAGACAAAAGACACATAGTGACGTATAAGAAATGATATTTTGGCCGGGTGTTGGTGGCGCACGCCTTTAATCCCAGCACTCGGGAGGCAGAGGCAGGCAGATCTCTGTGAGTTCGAGGCCAGCCTGGTCTACAGAGCGAGTTCCAGGACAGCCTCCAAAACAATACAGAGAAACCCTGTCTCGAAAAAAAAAAAAAGAAAGAAATGATATTTTGTGAATGTGAGGGCGATCTGGCTGTGACATTTGTCACCCCATTGATCATCAGGGTTGATTCGGCTGATCTAGCTGGCTAGGCGGGCGTCCCCTTCATCCCTCACCACTCCATGTGTGTCCCTCCCTAAGCTGCACTCGGGTTGAAGAGGACGACCTTCCCCGAATAGAGGAGGACCGGTCTTTGGTCAAGGGTATACGAATAGCCGCGCTCCCCTGTTAGAACCTCCAAACAAGCTCTCAAGAAATGATATTTTGTGATCTATTTACTTGGGTAGACTTTCCATTAAATTTGTTGAAAGCAAATGATTGGAAGCTACTGAAATTTGTCAGTCGTTACCTAGAGTTGTTTGTTTTTTTTTTCAGTTTCTAGGAACTATATCAATAAGCTTATTAAATGACCAATAGTTGTGTGTATCTGTTCTTTCACTTTGAGTCAGTTAATTCACTTGATATATTCAGATAATCTTGGAAAGGAATCTGTTGTTAATTTGAAGCGATTTTCACCAGTGTAGAGTTTAAAAGTAAATGCTCCTATCTGCCCTTGTGCCTTGAATATGTTTTCATTAATGCCTCAGAGCTGCTTGTTTATGCTCACCATATAATCTCATTGGTAGGATCAGTTCTACAGTTAAAAATCCTTTCAAGTGAGATTTGCATTGTTTTTTACAAACTGACTTTACTTTCGATTCAAATGAAAGCCTATTAATATACTCTTTGTGAACAACTATCACTATCTCTTTTATGAAGACTAGTTTTATTAAATTTTACTTATTTTTAAGTTAGTTTGAAAAATTATATATTATTTGTTTCATGTGTATGGGAGTTTGGCCTGTGGGGGTCAGAAGAGGATGTGGAGTCCCCTGGAAATGGAGTTACAGAACGTTACTAGCTGCCATGTGGATGCTGGGAATCAGACCTGAGTCCTGTGGGAGAGCAGCCAGTGCTCTTAATATCCAAACCATCTTTCCAGCTCCAAGATTAATTTTTTAAAGGGTATTTTCCAGGGTTTCACTATGTAGCCCTAGCTGGCCTGGAACTTGCTCTGAAGACCAAGCTGGCCTCACACTCACAGAAATTCACCTTCCTCTGCCTTCCAAGTGCCGTGATTAAAGGTATGCATTACCATCCCCAGCCTTTCAGATTCATATTTGTCTCTGTGTGTGTGTGTGTGTGTGTGTGTGTGTGTGTGTGTGTGTGTGTATGAGTGAATCCACAGAAGACAATAAAAGGGGTCATATCCCTTGGAGCAGGAGTTACAGGAGGTTGTGAACCCCCTGACATGAGTGTTGGGAATCAAACTCTGGTTAGCCATTCCTCCCCCCCCTCCCTCCCTCCCTCCCTCCCTCCCTTCCTCCCTCCCTCCCTCCCTCCCTCCCTCCCTTCCTCCTTTTCTGTTTTTCATTTTTGTACAAGTACCATGTCTTTTTTTTCCAGAGACAGGGTTCCTCTGTATTGTTTTGGACTCTGTTCTGGAACTTGCTCGGTAGACCAGGCTGGTCTCGAACTCACGAACTCACTGCCTGCCTCTGCCTCCTGAATGCTGGTATTAAAGGTGTGCGCCACCAACGCCCGGCTAAGTGCCATGTCTTATGGAGGTCAGAGAACAGATTTTAGTAGTCAGTTCTTTTCTTCAAATGTGTGGGTCCTGGGGATGGAACTCAGATTGTCAAGTTTGGTGGCAGATTGTCAAGTTTGGTGGCAGGTGCCTTTATGTGCTTAAGCTGTCTCTCCAGCTCTCACTTCTGAATTCTAAGACAGAGGTGGCATAGTCTTGCCGTGAAATTGTTGCCTGGAATAAGACTCTGTCATCATCTGTATTTCTTACTCAAACTCTCTTTACTTTCTCTTTTCCTGGTGGGACTTCCTCTCAGGAACAGAAAAAGACACAGTACAGACGTGGCATCAGTACCATTCCTTCATTATCCCTTTGCTATGTTATTGTGAAGTAGTTTAAACAAGTGGACAAGTTGACAGGCTGGCCTTGAACTCTTGAGCCTCCTGCCTCATGTTTGCAAATGCTGGCATTAAGGACATTGGCCACTAGGCCTGACAGCAGGGACACTTTTAACATCAATATATTGATTTGCTCCTTTGTTTGGTTTGGCAGAGGCTTTCTGTCTGATTCAAGTGTGATTTAAGGGTTTAACATGGTTCAACCTGGGAAGGCGTGCAGGCACACTTGTGAAAAGAAGGTTGGGAAATCTAAGCAAGAGGACACCACACAGGCACTGTTGAGGTCTTTTAGCTTTAGGCATGAACAAACATGCAAAGGGGGGAGTTGGGGCTGGGGTTATAGCTCAGCTGGTAGAGCACTTGCCTAGCATACGCGGTGTACTGGGTTCCATACTTAGTACTTTATAAAACCATGCACAGCAGCACCTGCCTGTTGAAGTCATTCTCATATATAAGTAGTTCCAGGTCAGCCCAGGCTACACGAAACTGCCTTCAAGCAAACAAACGAAAACCCCAGCAGAGTAGACATGGAAATTGAGGATGTGGAAATAAAATCCCTTAAAGTCACCTGTATTTGCTTTGGTTTGTTGCTCTATTTGTTTGCTTGCTTGCTTTTGTTGTCATTTGACAACAGGGCCTCACATCCCAGGCTGGTCTTGAACTCACTATATACTCAAGGATAACCATGAGCATCTGACCCTCCTGTCTCCACTTCCTAAGTGTTGGCACTGCCAGTGCGTGCCACCATACCCATTTTTTGTTTTTTTTTGTATATTTATTGATTTAGTTTGCACACATGGAGCTCAAAGAACAACTTGTAGCCTGTTCTCTCCTTTCACGGTGTAGGATTCAGTGATGGGACTCGGGCTGTCTGGCTGGTCAGCAGTCACCCATTACTTGCTGAACCAACTCCCCGGCCCCAGATTTATGCAGTTTGGGGCACTGAATTGATGGCCCTGTGTATTCTATGTATGCACTGTGCCAACTGAGCTGCATCCCCAGAGAGGTTGGCTTTATTTATTTATTTATTTATTTATTTATTTATTTATTTATTTATGTTTGAGGTAGGGTCTCATGTAAAACTCTGGTCTTGAACCATGTACCTGCGGTTGTCTTTCAACTCCTTATCCTCCTCCCTTCTGCCTAGTGGTAGGAATATTGATAAGTGTCACTATACTAGGCTAAGCCATCTATATACTTGAACACCTTAGAAAGTCTTCATATACCCTTAAGGAATATTAATAATATACCTCAGAATTTAAGACCCTGGTCTTAAATAAGATAAACTATAAAATGTAAAGGAAAAAATAATTATAGATTTAGCTACATTAAAAATGTAAAATTCTGGCTGAGCGTTGGTGGTGCATGCCTTTAATCCCAGCACTCGGGAGGCAGAGGTAGGCGGATCTCTGTGAGTTCGAGGCCAGCCTGGTCTACAGAGTAAGTTCCAGGACAGCCTCCAAAGCAATATAGAGAAACCAAAAAAAAATTTGCAAAAAATGTAAAATTCTGCATAAGAAAGATACATAAACAAAGTAAAAGCACAAGATATTTACAGCATGTTAGAGACTCATGATTAGCACCCAGACTAAGAGCTTCAAAAAATAAAAATGTTAAAAGACAAACAACCCAATCAAAAGTGGGGCAAAGTATATGAGCAGAAAATATATAGAATGGAATATGCCTGCCATAAAATGTGTTCAGCCCTACTAGCAAGCAGGAAAAATGCAAATTAAAACAACAAACTGAAGATAAATGAAAGTATACACCCGCAAAGAATGATGACGTGGGCCAGCCAGGTGGCTCAGTAGGTACAGGCACTTGCCACCAAGCCTGATGACCGAGTTTAATCCCTAAGGCCCACATGGTGGAAGGAGAGACCCAGCCCTCACAAGTTGATCTCTGAGCAATACATCCAGGCAATCTGTGGTGTACACCTACCCATACATATGAAAACATGAAATAAATGAATTTTTACCAAAGAATGATAAACAGCCTCACTTATAGTACCAAAAACCTAAAAGTAGAACAGTGCCCATCATTGGAAAAGTAGATGAACAAACTGGAATATTCATATAGTGGGTTTCTATTCAACAGAAAAGGGGAGAAAATTACTGATAGATGTGTCATCCTGGACAAATCTCAGAGAACATTATGTTGAATGAGAGAAACTCTCCATAAAACAGTACACAGTATCCAGATCAGGAAAAAACAGTACATTATTGAGAAAAACAAAAGCAGATAGCGAATGCCTATAATCCCAGTGTTTAGCAGGTAGAGGCCTTGAACGTCAGGAAGGAGTTCAAGATTAGTTTTAACTGCAGAATAAGTTCCAGCCCAATCTGGGCTATAGGAGACCCTTTCTCAAGAAAGCAAGGAAAAGAGGGGCAGTGACTCAGCAGTTAAGAGTGCATACTTCTCTTGCAGAGGACCCAGGTTTGGTTTCCAGCATTCAAAATGGGTGGCTTCCAACTGTCTATAACTGTAGCTTCAGAGGATCTGATATCCTTTTGTAGTCCCCTTGAGCACACACACACACACACACACACACACACACACACACACACACACACACACACAAATACATATAAAACTAAAAATAATAAAAGTAAGTATATTAAAAAAGCTAAAATAAAAATAGTGGTTGCCCAATGGAAGTTGAGTTAGTGAATTTTCTGGAAGCAATGATTATGTGTGTGTGCACAGAGAGAGAGGGTATATATGTATATGTAATGGTATACAGAGAGATCTATTGATATAGCTTATATATTTAACAGCATATATATACAGAATATTTCATATAGCTCAGGCTGACTTCAGCCTCATTATGTAAAATAGGATGACCTTGAATTCCTGGTGCTCCTGCCTCTACACCCTATATGTTGGGTTATAGGCTTGCTCTAACACATCTGGCTTTTTGTTTGTCTGGAACAAGGGCTTAAGGTTTAGCCAGATTGTCCTTAAACTTGTGATCTTCCTGCCTTAGTCTCTAGAATATGGGGATTGCAGGTGTAAATCACTATGACCAGCTTTACTTTACACTTACATTTGGGGATAAAGTATACTAATGTTTGGTATAGTAGCACATGCCTGTAATCCTAGCACTCAAGTGGCAGAAGGTAACCAGGCTGGCCAGGGTTACATAGTGAAACCCTGTCTTAATGGGAAAGGGGCTGAGAGTATAGCTCAGTTGGTAGAGTGATGGCCTAATATTCACAAAAAACTAGGGATCCCCACCCTAGCATAGGGTAATAGTGGTACACACCTGTAATCCCTAACACTTGGGAGGCACAAACTGAAGGATCAGAAGTTTAAGGTCATCTTTTGTTATATACCTAGTTTGAGGCTAGCCTGGGTATGTGAAACCCTGTATCAAAACAAAACAAAACAAAAAAAGCCACCACTGATGTTTGTAATTTACTTTGAATTATCTAAAAAAATTAGATAGTCTGAATTGTGTTTAGTGGGGTTGCATATAAAAGCAAGTAAGACAAAATTCCTATGTAGTCACCATCTGCATTCAAATTTTATATATGCCTAAAATTTTTTGAGGGAAGAAGTGACGAGATATGAGCTCACATCATTGGAGTGGCAGAAACAAAAACACCAGTACAAAGCCCTGATGGTGAAGTGAAATGTAGAGGCAAAGCTGTCTTGGACAATAACTTAGCAATATCTAGTGATACTGAAGCTGTCTTGGAGAATGATTTAGCAATATCTAGTGATACTGAAGGTGTTCGGACTACATGGTTCACAAGCCGCATCTCAGAATATAGTCCACAATTTCATGTGCTCAAAGAAATATATACGGAAATATTTATTGCAACGTGTTTCTCTTCATTGACACTTATTAATTTCAAAAAATTTCAAGATGTGCCTGGTGTCACACACTTGTCATACCAGTACATTGTGGGTACAGGCTGAAGGAGTTCAAGGACGTCTTCACCTGCATAGCAAAGTTGGAAGCTGAGCTAGGGCGGTGTGAGAACCTATCTCATGAAACCTAAACAAAACTTTTGCCCAAAACATTTAAAAATATTTATTTATTTATTTATTTAATTGTGTGTGTGTGTGTGTGTGTGTGTGTGTGTGTGTGTGCACTCACATGGGTACATGCCCTTTTCATGGCTCTGCCTCTTTCTATTTTTAAGTTCTGATATCTGTTTGTCTATCTATCTATCTATCTATCTATCTATCTATCTATCTATCTATCTATCTATCCATATATATTCTACTTTCACACATCACACAAACACACAGACCCTCATACACAGATATACGATTTTTTGTATCTGTATAAAATCTAGGAATCATAAATCATACAAAACCTGAAATTTGTCTGAGATTGTCTTAATTCATTTCATATATTCTCCAGTTGTATCTATTTCTCACAAAAGAAATAATTTTAGGGGCCAGAGAGGTGGCTCAGTGGTTAAGAGAGCTTGTTGTTCTTCTTTTATTTATTTTTAAGTTTAAATTTAGATTAGAATCAAGGTTGCTTCACAAGTCAGTTCCAGGTCCCTCTCCCTTTCCTTCCCCTCCTCCCGTGCCCTCCCCCCCACCTCCCCATTATCTCCTCATTTCCCCAGGGAGGGTGAGGCACTCCATGGGGGTGTCCATAGTCTGTCATTTCATCCAGGGCAGGGCCTAGACCCTCCCCCAAGAGTTCAGGGTGAGAGTGTATCTCACATTGTTGGATGGGAGTCCATGTGTGTACTCAGGATGAATACTGATCTACTGCCCAAGGCTCAATAAATTACCTAGGCCTCCTCACTGACACCCAGATTCAGGGGGTCTTGATCAGTCCCATGCTGGATTCCCAGGCTGATGCCTGGGATTCAAAAGTTAACCTTTGTCAGATCAGCTGTTTCTGGGGGTTAAACCAGCCCAGTCTTAATCCCTTTGGTCATCAGTCCTCCCTCTCTGTTACTGGCTTTCTTGAGTTCAGCTCAGTACTTAACCATGGGAGTCTGCCTCTTCTTCCATCAGCCACTGAATGAAGTTTCTGTTTCCCAGACTCTCTGGCCATGGGATTGTAGGCTGGCACTCCCCAGATCTATGTCTAAAATCCATTTATGAGAGAGTACATGCCATGTTTCTCTTTTTGTGACTGTGTTACCTCACTCAGGATGGTTTCTTCTAGTGTCATCCATTTGCCTGCAAATCTCAGGATTCCATTGTTTTTTTCTGCTGAATAGTACTCCATTGTGTAAATATACCACATTTTCTCTATCCACTCTTCGGTTGTGGGGCATCTAGGTTGCTTCCAAGTTCTGGCTATTACAAATAATGCTGCTATGAACATAGTGGAACAGACATCCTTGTTGTACGAATGGGCATCTTTTGGATATATGCCTAAGAGTGGAGTTGCTGGGTCTTGTGGTAAGTTTATTCCCATTTTTCTGAGGAATCTCCATACTGATTTCCAAAGTGGCTGAACAAGTTGGCACTCCCACCAGCAATGGAGGAGTGTTCCCCTTTCACCACATCCTCTCCAGCATAAATTGTCTTAGTGTTTTTGATTTTAGCCATTCTGACAGGAGTGAGATGGTATCTCAGAGTTGTTTTGATTTGCATTTCCCGGATGGCTAAGGATGTTGAGCACTTTCTCAAGTGCCTCTCAGCCATTTTAGACTCCTCTATTGAAAATTCTCTATTTAGTTCTGCAGCCCACTTTTTAATTGGGTCCTTTGATGTTTTGGAGACTTGCTTCTCGAGTTCTTTGTAAATTTTGGAGATCAACCCTCTGTCAGATGTGGGGTTAGTGAATATTTATTCGACTTCTGTGGGCTGCCTTTCTGTCTTGCTGACTGTGTCCTTTGCCTTATAGAAGCTTCTCAGTTTCAGGAGGTCCCATTTATTAATTGTGGATCTCACTGTCTATGCTAGTGGTGTTATGTTCAGGAAGCTGTCTCCTGTACCAATTCCTTCAAGGGTACCACCCAGTTTCTCTTCTAAGAGGTTCAGTGTGGCTGGATTTATGTTGAGGTCTTTGATCCATTTGGACTTAAGTTTTGTGCATGACGATAAACATGGATCGATCTGCATTCTTCTACATGCCAGCATCCAGTTATGCCAGCACCATTTGTTGAAGATGGTTTCATTATTCCATTGTATATTTTTAGCTTCTTTGTCAAAGATCAGATGTTCATACGTGTGTGGGTTAATATCCGGGTTTTCAATTTGATTCCATTGGTCTACCTGTCTATTTTTGTGCCAATACCAAGCTGTTTTCAGGACTGTAGCTCTATAATAGAGCTTGAGGTCAGGGATGGTGATGCCTCCGGACGTTGCCGTGTTGAACAGGGTTGTTTTGGCTATCCTGGGTCTTTCGTTTTTCAATACAAAATTGATTATTGTTCTTTCAAGGTCTGTGAAGAATTGTGCTGGGATTTTAATGGGGATTGCATTGAATCTGTAGATTGCTTTTGGCAGGATTGCCATTTTTACTACATTGATCCTTCCTATCCAAGAGCATGGGAGATCTTTCCATTTTCTGAGGGGTTCTTTAATTTCTTTCTTTAAAGATTCAAAGTTCTTGCGATACAGGTCTTTCACTTGTTTGGTTAGCGTTACCCCAAGGTATTTTATGTTGTTTGTGGCAATTGTAAAGGGTGATGTTTCTCTGATTTCTTTTTCAGCCCTTTTATCATCTGTATATAGTAGGGCTACTGACTTTCTTGAGTTGATCTTGTAGCCTGCCACTTTGCTGAAGGTGTCAATCAGCTGTAAGAGTTCCCTGGTAGAGTTCTTTGGGTCATTGATGTAAACTATCATATCATCTGCAAACACTGAAAGTTTGACTTCTTCCTTCCCAATTTGTATCCCCTTGATCCCCCTTTGTTGTCGTATGGCAATGGCTAGAACTTCAAGTACCATGTTGAAAAGGTATGGAGAGAGTGGACAGTCTTGTTTTGTTCCTGATTTTAAAGGAATTGCCTTGAGTTTCTGTCCATTTAGTTTGATGTTGGCTGTTGGTTTACTGTAGAGAGCTTGTTGTTCTTGAAGAGGACATAAGTTCAGTTTCCGACACCATGTCTGGCGGCTCAGAACCTCCTATAACTCCAACTTTAGGGGACATGATGACTTTTGGCCTCTGAGGACACTTGTACACATTTGTACATGCCTGCATATAAACACATATATACATGCATAGTTATAAATTCAAAATAGGAGCTAGAGAGTTTGCTCAGTGCTTAAGAGCATTTCCTGTTCTTTTTTGTCTGTTTTGTTTTTGTTTTTGTTTTTGTTTTTTTTGAGACAGGATTTCTCTGTGTAATAGCTCTGGCTATGCTGGAACTCTCTTTGTAGACCAGGTCTTGAACTCACAGAGATCCGCCTGCCTCTGCCTCCCAAGTGCTGGGATTAAAGGTGTGCACCATCATGCTTGGCTCATTTGCTGTTCTTGTGGAGGACCAGGATTCAGATCTCAGCATTGCATTGTAGTTAACAAACAACCTTAACTCCAGTTCTTGGTGATCTGACACCCTCCTGTGACCTCCAAAGTCACCAGGTACACAATGGGTACACATTATATTCCTGCAGAAAAACACTCATACACATAAAATAAAATAAAAATGAATATAAAAATTTTAAAGTAAAGAATAAAATTTAAAAAATAATCTCGATACCAAAGTATTAGAAAATAGATCGTATGTCGGGCAGTGGTGGCACACACCTTTAATCCCAGCAGAGGCAGAGGCAGGCAGATCTCTGAGTTTGAGACCAGCCTGTTCTATAAGAGCTAGTTTCCGGACAGCCAGAGCTCTTACACAGAGAAACCACATATCGAAAAACCAAAGAATAACAACAAAAAACACCTTTCTGTTGTGTAACAATGTCAAGGGAATAAGACAAATTGAAGATGAGGTAATATTTACAAAGGCACATGAGATAGAGAGAGGATTGAGAGAGACTTATCCCAAGAATGGACTCAAAGATCGAGGAAGATGAATTTTTCTGAGTTCCAGATCAATCAGAACTACATAGTAAGACCCTGTCTCAAGGAAGAAAAAAAGGAAAAGAAATGTTAAAAATTAGCAGTTTTTCATAACTGTCAAAACTTGTAAGGAACCAAGATGCCCTTCAGTTTGTAAGTGAATAAACAAAATCTAGACAATGGACTGTTTTTTAGCACTAAAATTAAATATGCTACCAAACCAAGGAAAGACGTTGCAGAACTTGAAATGCATATGAATTGAAAGAAGGCAGCCTGAAAGGACTACATAGTGTATGGCTTTAACTGCATGACACCATGGAAGAGGATGAATGAGTGCGACAAAAAGGTTAGTTAGCATCCGGGAGGTGGTGGCGGACTCCTTTAATCCTTGCACTCGGAGGCAGAGGCAGGTGGATCTCTGTGAGTTGGAGGTCAGCCTGGTCTACAGAGTGAGTTCCAGGACAGGCAGGGCTATTACAAAGAGAATCCTCGTCTCAAAAGTCCAGCCCCCTCCCCCAAACAAAGCAAAAATAAAAGGTCAGTTAGCCCAGGATTAGTTGGTGAGAGGGACCAATAGGAACAACGTAGAAGAAACTATTTAGTGTGACAACAATAACGGTGGTTGCTTTATATTTTTCCACTAGCACAGAAAAATTCTCTCGAATGAACCTTCACTTGGAAATTGGAACAGCCTCCAGCAGGGAGGATGACTCAGAGCTTGTCAAAGCGTCACTCTGTCCTCAATCAGTCATTCCTTGGACACAGTTAACACCTGGTTGTATAGAAGCCCCAAATACTTGTAAAGTTCACAGTCTTGAGACAAGGTAGAGCCAAGCTTTATTTATATTAATGTCTATAAAGATATAATTCATTTCTAGACTTAGATATTCAACTATATGCAGCAAAAATAAGAGTCAACTTAATGCCGTCTCCCTAAGACCCCTGTCTGCCGTCGTAAAGGGGACTACACTGACGTGGAAGGGTCCAGAAGACTGCAGCATGAACTATGAGTCACTCTGTTTTGGAGGAAGCCATTGTAGGCTGCCTTTAGGGAAATCATACTCTGTGACTTTACAGTCTATATGGACTATCCATTTATACAAATTTGTACTTTGTAGACACATAAAACTTTTATTGTAGTCAGGCAGTGGTGACTCATACCTTAAACTCCAGCACTCAGGAGACAGAGTCAGGTGGATCTCTATGAGTTCAAGGCCAGCCTGGTCTACAGAGTGAGTTCCAGGACAGCTGAAGCTACACAGAGAAACCCTGACTCAGAAAAATCCAACCAAACAAACAACACCTTCCGCAAATCTTTTATTTTATGAATGTATATATTCTACATATTCTACGTGAAAGCAGTTTGTATTCTGCAGAGACAGGGCAGCAACAGCCATTTCTCAGCAGAACCTGGGAAGCAAAAGGAAACTGGCTCGTGCTGGTCTCATAGGAGACAGAGAACAGTGAGTGAGATTGTCTGATGATAGTTCCTTACTGGCTGTCACACTCTTCTGTTCCACAAGTGTCATCAAGGCATTCTGTCAGAACTCAGGTTAGTTGTGGGTCAAACGTTTGCCTATGTGGATACATGCGAGGCCAGGGTGCCATGATGAAGTCATTTCCCTACAGGGCTAGTTCTTTTTTTTTAGAAGTTTTTTTTTATTATTTTAATTTTAAATAGCTTGTTTCACATGCCAATCCCAGTTTCCTCTCCCTCACCTCCTCCCGCACCCCTCACCACCCCCCCCAGCCTCCCACCCTATTGCCAATTCCTTCCACATAGGGGATATCTAGAGTCTGTCATTTCACTCAGGGTAGGGTCCAGGCACTCCCCTAAGAGTCCAGGCAGAGAGAGCATTCCTCTTTGTGTTATGGACACACGATGTCTGTTTGTATTTGAGGGATAAACACTGATCCACTGCTCAAGGCCCCATAGGTTGCCCAGGCCTCCTCACTGACACTCATATTCAGGGGGTCTGGATCAGTCCCATGCTGGCATCCCCGCTGTCGGTCTGGGGTCCAAGAGCTCTCCCCTGTTCGGATCAGCTGTCTCTGTTGGTTTTGCCAGCCCATTCAAGGCTAGTTCTTTTTTTTATCATTAGTAATTAAATCTCTGGCTTAGAGAAATGGCTCAGTGTCGTGAGTTCACAAGCATCTGTAAGTTCATTCTAGGGATGCACTCTTGATTTCTGCAGGTACCAGGCACACATGTGGCATATGCATACACATGCAGGCAAAACTCATACATGGAAAATAAGCTAAGTAAATCTTAAAAAATTAATTTCTTGTAGGGAGGTGGTGGCTCACACCTTTAATCCCAACACTTAGGAGGCAGAGGTCGGCGGGTCTCAGAGTTTGAGGGCAGCCTGGGCTATAAAGTAAGTTCTAGGACAGCCAGGGCTACACAGGGAAGTTTTGCACAAGCACACAGTGTACGCTGACCACTTTCACCTCTCCCCTCCCTGCCACCCCATAGGAGTTCTCTGACTCATTTATGACTGTTTGTTTTGTGATCCACCGCGATTAACCCAGCCTGTCTGTGTGACGACGGATTTGAGTTATCTCTTGGAGCCTGGTGGACTCAGCAGTAGGTATACAAGTAACGATGCTGGCTCCCCTCTTCCAGGGTCTTTTCAATAGCCAATGTTAAAGCGGAAGGTCGTGTGAGTCCCCACTGCACCGTGACTTACTGATCCGGCTTGTCTTATGTGCACCCGGCACAGGGAGTTAAATTGTACGGTAAAAACAGCAGTCATTATATGGAGTCTAGAGAATGGTATTTCCCCTTCACCTTATCTTCCAGCTATTGCATACTTCCTGGCCTCTTTTCCACAGTCTGACCTGAGCCTTGCAGGGGATACTATAAAATGCCTTTTTTAGAGCCATGCCCACAGCAAGCCTGTTTATTTATTGACAATAGTTTTAGTGATGGCAATTGCAGTCTTGCGTGGATGGAAGGGTGCAGACCTCCCTTGATTGATCATGATTTGCAGAAAATACAAGGTCTTCTTTTCTGACTGTTGGGTCTTAGATTCTTTATGTTTTTTAGAAATTGATTTGCTTCCTCCAGCCCTGTCTGTCAGGAGAGAGAGAGGGCTTAGTGGTTACCAACGTTGGCCTTTGAATTCTGATGATTTCATTGGTATTAATATTGTTCTTTCCAGAGTATAGTTCCTTCTTCTCAATAAGTCCATTTTATTGTCTTAGAAGGTGTTTAGGCTGGAGTGTAGCCGAGTGGTAAATTCTGCACTTAGCATGTGAAAACCCTGGATATTCCGTCCTCAGAATGGAAAGAAAGTGTTGAGGAAAGATCTGTGCTGTGTGAAGGAGAGACCTCTTAATCAGTGCTTGGGCGTTGCCATTGGTTACAGCCACGTTTCTGTCCAGATAGAGCAGACTAAAGCAACATTTCCTCTCCAGGGTGCTGTCCGAACAAGGCCTATTCCTGTTTGGGTATGCCTCATGTTATACGACATTAGAAAAAATTAAGGCTAGTATTCACAAAGTCAATAACCCACAGGAAACCTGTGGATTATTTAAAAAATAAAATACTCCTTTGGAAGCCTGGAAAAAATGTATGCCAATGTTAAAAAAAATACAAGGCACGTGGAAAATCAAATAGGCAGTTTGGTTAGCTGCGGAGTCAAAGAAGCTGTTGTAAGAAGGAAAAAGATGTCTTTCAAAAACTGGAAATGTCGTTTCTAATGGGGAGGATTGGGGAATTAGAAAAATATGGCAGCTCAGAAACTAAGTGGAAATTACACAGACTCAAAAGAATGGTGACTCCTTTGCTAGGGCCTCTAAGGCTCCTCTTTGAAACATATCTGAGAAAATGCCAGCTAGCAAATCAGTGGGATTAAAGAGATTAAAAGGGGATTTGACCTGTGGCCAGAGGCTGGCAAGTGGGGGTTTCAGGTCACTGGTGGCTTAAAGGAAGGGTTACAATAAAAGCTTTGAGTGTGACAGGTGACTGAGTAAAAAGTTTCTCTTTTCCCTTCTCTCACTGCCTATTCTGTCACGCATGTATTTCATTCTCCCCTTGGCCTTTTCCTAAGTCAGCCTGGTTTTTTTGTCCCTTCCTTGAATATTTTTTTTTCTGTTTTCTGATCTTACCTTTGTCGTTTCCAAATGATGCCTAATCAGAAGGATTAGGGCTTACTGTGAAGACATGAGAGTGCCCACCCAGAAGCAGTCCTGTGAAATTTCTCCACCACTGCTGGGACCAGGAGCAGTGAGGGGAAAAAGTCGCATCCGTGTACTTTGCCTCTTTCTCTGGTGCTGGACAGGACCATAGATTAGGCAGTCCTGGCCTAGAAGGGTTTAGCTGGGGGACACTGACACCTGGTGGTCAGACATGGGAGGTGCAGAAGACTTCATCTTGGCCTCCTACCTTTTCCACTTACTGATCATCTAATGTGAGCCATTTGATTAAAGGAATTATCTCTTTTAGATGTCACAAGTCATGCCATGCATGCTGGCTCACAGCACTCAAGAGGCTGAGGCAGGAAGATTTCCAAGAGTCCAATGTAAACCTGGGCTACAGTACGAAACCTTCCTTTTATTAAAAAAAAATCGAGGGGGCTGGAAATGTAGCCCAGTTGGTAGAGTACTTGCCTACCAACATGAAGCCCTGAGCTCAAGACCCAGCACTGCATAAGCCTGATATGGTGATGCACACCTATAATCCCAGCGCTTGGAAGGTAGAGGCAGGATCAGCAGTTCAAGATCCTCCTTGGCTACATAGGGAGTTCAAGACCAGTCTGGGCTATATGAAACCATGCTTCACAAAACAGAACAAAAACACAACCAAACAATCCAATGAAAATAACTTTAAAAATTAATCTTTCTCAAAACAGTCCTAGTGAGGCATGGTAACTGAGGCCTGTAATGCCAATACTTGGCAGGCAGAAGCCAAACTGCCTCGAGTTCCAGGCTAGCCTGGACCACAAAGTACCCCAAAACCAAACCAAATCCCTGAAACCATCTTATGCAGTGGGTGTCACCATGCCATGAGTGCTTGAGTGCTTGGTACATGAGTGATTTATATTAGACTATCGGGGCAATCTAAGAACCCGAGTGTACGGGTCAGGTGCTGGGATGTTTGCCTGGCATGTTTGAAGGCCCAGCACTGAGCTCCAGCACCACGTGACCTGGGAGTACTAGCACATGCCATTTGAGGGACTGAAGTGGGAGGGTCATGGAGACTTTGAAACCAGCCTTGGCTAAAGCTGATGTAGCTAGTTCCAGGACAGTTTAGACCATGGAGTAAGATTTTTGTCCCCAAACCAAATTATTTTATTAGTCCGGTCAGTGTATGTTAAAAACTCGACAGGACACCAGAAAGTTATGCCTCCTAATGCTGTTCAGTTGCTGCTACTTTAGCCTGTCCCACCTGGATGGGTTCTCATAGACTTCAGTAAGGGCCAGTGAGATGACTCAGTGGGTAAAATGTGAGCTGCATGAGCCCGGTGGCCTGCATTTCATCTCTAGAACCCACGAGAAGTTGCAAAACAGAGAACTAACTTCACAAAGTTGTCCTCAGACCTCCACACGCACACTCTGGCACTCATGGCCACCCCACATCAGGTACATACATACGTACACAATGATAATTAATTAAAAAAACCAGACCTGGTGACGCGCACCTCTAATCCCAGCACTCAGGAGGCAGAGGCAAGTGGATCTCCCTGAGTTTGAGGCCAGCCTGGCCTACAGAGTGGATTCCATCTGTATGCACGCCAATATTCTGAAAGGAAGACTGAGACTGGTGACATGTTAAGTGACAGGCTGGCCAGTACGTTGTTTGACAGTTTCACCGAAGAGCTGATGATAGATAGCATGAAACTCACAGAAGCAATATTAAAAGAATTGTTGCATAGCAGAAGCAGTGATGAAGTAGGAGAATGCCAGCTTCATATCGGACATGGTTCTATGATGTACAGAGCATAAAGAAATGAGCATCTTCCACTGGAGGGAGGTACAGGAGAACTGGTACCTTTTATTTAGGGCTAGAAAGTGGTATAGCATATATGAAGATGAAGGGACGAGAGAAGAACCCTGACCAATCAAATGAATTGTCTAAAATGAACAGTAATTATTAGCTTTTCTCTAAGCAGGGGTCCTTGGCTACCCTGGGGGCATAGATATTTGGAGTCATCATTTTGACTCATCATGGAGGAGTCCAGAGCCATCAACGAAGAAGCGGTGGCCATGCAGATAAAATCAAAGCCATTACTGTGCTTAACTTCACTTGGTGAAGATGATGGAGATGAGAAAGTGAGGAGAACCTTTAAAAGACTGAAAGGTAAAAACTTTCACGTCCTAGAAAGCAGCATGTTTGAGCCTCACTCATTTAAAGTTGTGTGTGCATGCTACAGGCAGAACCCAGGACATTGTGGGGGAGCATCCTACTAGTGAGCTGCATCCCCACCTTTTATGAGGATTTCCTTTGCTTTTAACTCCTCTCCCCCTCCTCTTTTTTAAAATCTGAACCTCATGTGTCCCAGGCAGGCCTTGAACTCCCTGTGTAGCCAAGGGTGATCTTCAACTTCCCATCCTTCTGCCTCCACTTTTGAAGTGCTGAGATAACAGTCATGTGTTACCACATGCCCACGTATGTGATGCTGGGAATCCATCCCAGGACTTAGTACCTGTAAGGCAAGCAGCCTACCAACCTAGGTACATCCTTAGTCCTCCCTGCTCAGCATGCCTTTGGATGACAACTTTCGGAACTCTCTTGGAAGTTTGTTGGTGTTTCATTTCATATATGGCTGTGTCTCATTTTCCTTTGTGTAAACATGTATGTGCCTGTGTGCATGCAGGTGTGTGTCTGTGTCTGTGGCATGTGTGTTTCCTGGGAATAGAACTCAGAGCCTTACACATGCTAGTGTTCTGGTTAGGTTTTTTTTTCCCTTTTGGTCAACTTTGCAAGAATGATCTGGGAAGAGAGAAACTCAGTTGAGAAAATGCTTCCATCAGATCGGCCTGCAGGCCTGTGATTGGTATCGAAGGGCCTATCCTACTGTGGGTATTAGCACCCTTGGACAGTGGGCCTGGATTGTAGAAGACAACAAACCGAGTAAGCCATGAGGAATAAGCTAGTAGGAAGCACTCCTCCGTGGTTTTTGGCTTAGTTCCTGCTTCCAAGTTCCCGCCTTGACTTCCTGCCCTGACTTTCTTTAATAAAGTCCACACCCTCTTAGACTTTTTTCTTAAGACTTCAAGTAAGTTTTATTTTATGTGCGTGAGTGTTTTGCCTGTATGTATGTATGTGTACCATGTGTATGCCTTCTGCACTCAGAGATCAGAGGAGTGCATTGGATCCCCTGGAACTGGAGTACTAGATCATTGTGAAGATGGCAAAGTCCTGTTGGGCATGCCTGTAGTTGAGACAACTTATGAAGGATGGGCAAGGCTCCAGAACTGAGAATGTGGTATGGGTGGAGTAGGTGTGGTGGCCTTGGGCATCGTCCAGGGCTCAGTGAACACACAGAAGCAGAGGTGTGGAAAGTCGAAGCCTGTGTGCTACAGAACCGCACATGAAGCAGTTGAGTCCGATTATGTGGGTTAAATAGTTGGTGTGAAGAGAAGCATGGGTGCTGACAAGTTATTTTCTAGCCAGGTTGCTTTAGTCCCAAAGGTTCTTTGAGGGTCATTCATTATGATCTGTTACGGAGTCTAGAAGTCTAACTTTGTATAGAGTCTAAGCAGATAAGCAGGATGATAGGAAAAGGAGGAAGAGAAATGAGGACAGCTGATGGGTAAGAAGGAGAACTGGATGAGAGAATTTAGGATAGTAGAAGGCCTAGTTTTGACTGTGAGTAGAGGCATAGACCTGAAATCAGCACGTGGAAGGTGGAGACAGGGGTCCCAGGACAGCCTTGGGTACTTAGTGAGTTTCAGGCCAACTTAGTCTACATTTAGTCTACATCAGGCCCTAACCCCCCAAAAAACTGACCATAGGGCATATTTGGGGGCTGGAGAGATGACTTAGCAGTTAAGAACACTTGCTGCTCTTGAAGAGGACCTCTGATTCCCATCACATACATAGTGCTTCATACCATCTGTAACTTCAGTTCCATGGGGTCCAATGTCCTCTTCAAACCTCCATGGGCATACATGGAGTATGTATACATGCAGGCAAAACATTCATACAAATAAAATAAAATATTTTTAAAGGGGACACATTGTGTGTGTGTGTGTGTGAGAGAGAGAGAGAGAGAGAGAGAGAGAGAGACAGACAGACAGACAGACAGACAGACAGACAGAATATGTTGTAAAGCAAAACAGAGTATAGGGTAGCCTATGACTGTAAGTGAGAAAGAAGAAAGCTTGTTGATACAGGCCTGTAACCCCAGCTACTCAGGAGGCAGAGGCAGCAAGTTTGCAAGTTCAAGATCAGACATGGCAACTTAGTACGAGCTGGTCTCAAAATAAAAAGCGAAAAGAAGTCCTGGACTACAGCTCAGTATTGGAGAGCCTTGCTTAACTAAAAGAAGGCCCTAGGTTCATTTTCAAATACTAGGAGTTGGAGGAGGGAATAAGAGATTGAGTGTGGGGGTAAATATGATGAATACGTTATTTGAATATGTGAAAGCATCACAATGAAACACATTATTAGGTATAATTAATATATGCCAATACAAATGTTGAAAAATATAATATCTAGGGCTGGAAAATGGCTCAGGTGAGAAAAACTTAAAAAGCTAATAAATACAAGATCTCTTAGTGGGTTAAAGCACTTGCTGCTGTGTCTGACTACCTGAATTCAATCCCCAGGACTCATTTGGTGGAAGGGGAGGACCAACTCTTGCACATTGTTCTCTGCCCCCCCACATGTGTGCATTGTCATGCATGCATACACACATACACACAAAATATGGTAAAGTTAAAATAGATCTCTATGTAGATAGATAGGTGTCTAGAGCCCTGTTATAATAACTGTCTCCCAACAGTCTGGTCCTACAATCACATCATCGCCAAATGAACACTCAGAGACTTATACTAATTATGAACTGTTGGCCAAGGACTAGGGCTTCTTATAAGCTGACTCTGTCTTAATTACTAACCCGTTTCTATTAATCTAAGTATTTCCATGTGGTCTTATGCCAGAGAAAGGTCCGGGAACCTGTTACTTCTCTGGTGCCCTACATGGCAACTGCTCTCTGCCTACCCCTCCCAGAATCCTCCTCATCTCCTAGACCCCCCCTATCTTGCTGCCCTATTGGCCAGTGTTTTATTCATAGACCAATAAGATAGAGATATTTACAGAATGACATCTCCCATCAGAGCTCATGTATGTAAAAGCCAAAAGTTCTAATTTTGAAAACTATAAATCTGTAAAGTAAGTATTATTTATTGTGGTAAGGGAGAAACCTGAAGGGGAAGCCAGTACCTGATTAAAAAAAAAAGCCTGGAGCCAGGCGGTGGTGGCACACACCTTTAATCCTAGCACTAGCACTTGGTAGTCAGAGGCAGGCAAATCTTTGTGAGTTCGAGGCCAGCCTGGGCTACAGAGTGAGTGCTAAGACAGGTTCCAAAGCTACAAAGAAACCCTGTCTCAAAAAAAACCAAAACCAAACCAAAACAACAACTGGAGAACAAATAATTCATTGTCCTGGAGGCCATGGTATATATCCCAGTGACAGAATTTGAGAGTGGGTTTAGATTCATTATTTCAGAATGGCTAGATGATTAATAGGTAGAAATAGGGGTGGAGGTGGAGGATTTGTTCACAGATGGACCCATGCCCCTGGACAGCTCAGGATACAAGGAGACACACAGGCCAGGGTGGATCTCTGTATCTTCCTGTGGCTCTGTAGTCAGGAGTAAGACAAGGTCTCCATCTGACCCAGTGCAGACACTATGAAGAGACTTCCACTCAGGGCTTGCTGATCAGACCATGGAGCCAACCCCTGTCCTCCATGGATGCTGTTCTCTGGCTCCCCGCTGTGTTCTCCAAAGCTCCCTAGTTCATACAACTGTGGCCCTAGTCTGCCCGCGTGCCCCATCACCCAAGAATAACCTGGTGTTTCCTCTATGTCACATGTGTTAAGGTGATGATCCTGGGTACCCCTTACTTCCTCACTGGTAGGAAGCCCCTGTCACTCACCCCAAGTCTCCCAGGACAGGGCCCACAGAACCGGGCTCCTCCCCAGCCAGAGGCCTGCCTGTTTGCAAGATCCAAAGGGGAGGAGTAGCTGTGACCTGCACAGGCAGTCCTTGAGCTCCCTCGGACAGGCAGCAGAGGACACACAGGCCAGCACACCCTTGGACAAAAGCTGAGGAGGGAAGAGGCAAGAGGGACCGGGAAATGAGGACTGCTCCCAACAAATGGTTCTGCTAACTCCAGAGGGCAGAGTCAGTGTGAGTTGAATTGGCTGAGGTGCCTGGGTGCAGACTTAGCCATCATGAGAGGCCTGGAGGGCCCTTGAAGTCCTGCTGTTAGTGAGGGTAATTTGGCAGGCTTGAGAGCCAGGATGCCCTGGAGGGGGAGAGAGCCACACTTGGCTGCAGCTAAAATGGTAGTGATGGCCCTCCATTTCCAGGTCAAGTGATGGCTTCTCAATGCCCAGAACAGCCAGGCCTCTCTCTGCACGCACGGGCCCAGCATCCTTCTGGGCAGTGGTGGGGAGATGCTCCGTCACAAGGGAGACATAGGGTCAACCTTACCAGCAATCCTGGACCTGGAGAATTGCCTAGGAGATGGGAGCCAGGCTTTGCATCTGAAACTTCAGGATAAGCCAGCATGGGTGATGCAAGCCTGTAATCCCAGCACTGGGAAGGCTGAGGTGGGGGAGGATCAGGAGTTTAAGGCCAGCCTGGGCTACAGTGAGACCCTGTCTCAAAACAAAGAAAACCCCAGTAACAAAAGCAAATCAGGGTAGACTATGCACAGAGGGACATTTTGGTTCCCCCCTAGGTGACACTGTAAAGGCTGAGAGTGTCCACAGAGGAAGCTCAGGAGGCCTTTCTCTGAGTTATAGTCCAGCAGTGTGTCCTTTAGACCATGATCCTCATCCAGTTCTGCCTAGAGGTGGGGTGGCTTGGGACCTCTTCTCGGAGGACTCACTCTAGGGGACTTTGTGTCAGCCCTGATTTTGACAGTTCCTTTTGAGCATGCTATGAGGATAATGTCTGGAGTAACCTGTAGGAAGAGGCTTTATTTACATGCAGGCTGCATCTAAGAATCCAACAATCTTGAAATTAGCATGAGGATTTTTCAAGGGTCTTCCATGGCCCTTGTCCAAATCAAAGAAGGAAATAGAGTAGTATAGTTTTCAGTCTTCAGTGCAAGTCATTTCAGAACAGTTTGTACAACATTATCATTGTTCTTTAGTTTTAATTGTTACTAGGTCACAATATACATTTCTCTCTCTCTCTTTTTTTTTTTTTTGGTTTTTCGAGACAGGGTTTCTCTGTGGCTTTGCAGGCTGTCCTGGAACTCGCTTTGTAGACTAGGATGGCCTCGAACTCACAGAGATCCGCCTGCCTCTGCCTCCCGAGTGCTGGGAACATTTCTCTATTTTAAGACACTATTCTTTTTTCTTTGGAAGGTTGCTGAGGATAGCCCCACGGTCATGTGCTCATTAAGCCAGTGTCCCACCACTTGGAGGCCTGTTTCAGGTTTTTGTTTTGTTTTGTTTTTTTGAGACAGGGTTTCTCTGTGTAGCCTTGGCTTTCCTGAAACACACTTTGTAGACCAGGCTGGCATGGAACTCACAGAAATCTACTGTCTCTGCCTCCCAAGTTCTGGGATTAAAGGTGTGTGCAGTTTTTTTTAATGTATTCAGAATGTAGTGCAGTCATCATCACTATCTAATTCAAGAATATTTTCATTATCAACAAAGAAGCCCTGTATTTCTCAATTCTCCCTCCATCCCCTGGTAACTTCTAATTTACTCGTTTTCGCTTTGTATTTTTAATGGATATATGTCATATTAGTGAATTATAGATTATGCTGCCTTAAGGATTGACTCTTTTCACATGTATCCTGTTTTGTTTCTGTTATTGTGGTGGTTTGAATGAAAATGCCCCCCACATTCTCATAGAGAGTGGCATCATTGGAGATAAAGCCTTGTTGGTGTAGGTGTGGCCTTAGTGGAGGAATTGTGTCACTGGGGGTGGGCCTTGAGGTTACAGAAGCTCAAGCCAGTCCCAGTAGCTCTCTCTTCTTGCTGCCTGTGTATCTAGCTGTAGAACTCTCTGCCTGCATGCTGCCATGCTTCCCACCATGATGATAATGGACTAAACCTCGTAACTGCAAGCCAGCCCCAAATACATGTTTTTATTTATAGGAATTGCCATGACCATGGTGTCTCTTTACAGCAATAAAACCCTAACTAAGACAAACACTCTGACCAATATCATCATAGAGGAAGAAAAGGCTTATCTGATTTATCATTCCAGGTGTCAGTCCAGCATAAGGGGGAAGTCAAGGCAGGAATTCAGGCAGCTAGTTATATCACATCTACAGTCAAAAGCAGAGAGAATTGCACCCACGTATTCTGCTGGCTTTCACTACTCAGCAAGTTTTTTCTATTCTTGTAAGTTCAGGATCCCCTGCCCAGGGAATGGTACCCCCCACAATGGCTGGCTCCTCCCATATCAATCAACAATCAAGACTCTTCTCCAGAGATGGGCTTGCTCATAGACTAACCTAGACAGTTTCCCTTTTTATTTAAATTAGAAACAAGCTTGCTTCACATGTCAATACCAGCTCCCTCACCCTCCCCTTCTCCCCTGCTCCCTCAATACCCCCAACTCCCCACCCCATCCCCCTCCACTTCCCAGGGATGGGAAAGCCCTCCATGGGGGCTCTCCAAAGTCTGTCATATCCTGGGCAGGGTCTAGGCCCTCCCCCATGTGTCCACGCTGAGAGAGGATCTCTTCATGTGGAATGGGCTCCCCAAGCCCATTTGTATGCCAGGGATAAATGATGATCTACTACCCAAGATTGCCGAGGCCTCCTCACTGACACTCAAATTTAGGGAGTCTGAATCAGTCCCATGCTGGCCTCTCAGCCATCAGTCTGGGGTCCATGAGCTCCCCTTGTTCAGGTCAGCTGTTTCTGTGGGTTTCTCCAGCCTGGTCTTGACCCTTTTGCTCATCACTCCTCTGTCTCTGCAACTGGATTCCAGGAGTTCAGTTCAGTGTTTAGCTGTGGATGTCTGCCTCTGCTTCCATCAGTCACTGGATGAAGGCTCTAGGATGGCATATAAGGTAGTCATCAATCCCATTATCGGGGAAGGGCATTTAAGGTAGCCTCTCCACTATTGCTTAGTTTGCCTGTTGGTGTCAGCCTTGTAGATCTCTGGAAATCTCACTAGTGCTAGATCTCTCCTCAAATCTATAATGGCTCCCTATATTATGGTATCTCTCATGCTGACTCAACCTTCCTGCTCCCTCATGTTCTCCTCTCCCCTCCTCTTCTTCCCCTCTATTTCTCTGCTCCCTCTCCCCTCCCTCCATTCTCCCAATACACTCAGGAGATCTTGTCCCATTCCCCTTCTCTGGGGTACCATGCATATCTCTCTTAGGGTCCTCCCTGTTTCCCAGACTCTCTGGCGTGGGATTGTAGGCTGACACTCCCCTGATCATGTCTAAAATCCATATATGAGTGAGTACATACCATGTTTGTCTCTTTTGTGACTGGGTTACCTCACTCAGGATGGTTTGTTCTAGTGCCATCCATTTGCCTGCAAATTTCAAGATTTCATTTTTTTTTCTGCTTAGTAGTACTGCAGTGTGTAAATGTACCACATTTTCTCTATCCACTCTTGAGGGGCATCTAGGTTGCTTTCAGGTTCTGGCTATTACAAATAATGCTGCTATGAATATAGTTGAAGACAAAATGACAGCCCACAGAATGGGAAAAGATATTCATTAACACCACATCTGACAGAGGGCTGATCTCTAATATTTACAAAGAACTCTAGAAGCTAGTCTCCGAAACACCAAATAATCCAATTAAAAAGCAAGATACAAAACTAAATACAGAATTCTCAATAGAGGAGTCTAAAATGGCTGAGAGACACTTAAGAAAGTGCTCAACATCCTTAGCCATCAGGGAAATGCAAATCAAAACAACTCTGAGATACCATCTTACTCCTGTCAGAATGGCTAAAATAAAAAAAACACCAATGACAATTTATTCTGGAGGAGGTGGAGAAAGGGGAACACTCCTCCATTGCTGGTGAGAGTGATAACTCACAGCCACTTTGGAAATCAGTATGGAGATTCCTCAGGAAAATGGAAATCAGTCTACCGCAAGACCCTGCAATTCCACTCTTAGGCATATACCTAGACAGTTTCTTAATGGGGCTCTCTTCCAGGTGATTCTAGGTTATTGCACGTTGACATTTAAAGCTAACTAGCACAGCCAGGCATGCTGGCACATGCCTTTAATCCCAGCACTCAGGAGGCAGAGCCAGGTGGATCTTTGTGAGTTCCCAGGCCAGCTTGGTCTACAAAGCATGTTCCAGGACAGCCAGGCCTATTACACAGAGAAACCCTGTCTTGAAAAACAAAAACAAACACCCCCAGTCTAACTAGCACAATATGGCATAATGCTTTCATGACTCATCCATGTTTTAGCATATATCAGTATTATTTTTATGGCTAAATGGTATTCCATTTGTAATTATACCACATTATATCTATCCATTCATCATTTGTTACCATTTTAGCTATTAGGATAATTCTTCTATGAAGACTAGTATATATTTTAATAGATACATATGTCTTCATTCTTCTTGAGCATATACCTAAGAATGAAATTACTTGGTTTTATGGGAACACGAGTGTTTTGAGGAATGACCAAATAATTCCTCCAATGTTACTATACCATTTATTAACTTCATCAGCTAGGGACCCTTTCTTCGTCATCCTTGCCAGCATTCAAAAATGTTAGCATATATCAGTTTTATGTAATAACGGGTTTCATTATGACATTTTCACAAGTGCATACTATGTATTTCGATCACATTCACTCCCCATTATATTTTTCTCACTCCTTATTTTTTCTCCATCTTTGATTTCTATTGTTGCTATTCTGTTGTTTTTCTTTTTGAGACTTAGTCTTGCCATGTAGCCCAGCCTGATCTCAAACTCATGATTATTATAGTAACTCTGTCTCTCTCTGTCTATCTCTGTCTCTCTGTCTGTCTCTGTCTCTCTGTGTCTCTGTCTCTCTGTCTGTCTCTCTGTCTCTGTCTCTGTCTGTGTCTCTGTCTCTGTGTCTCTGTCTCTCTGTCTCTCTGTCTCTCTCTGTCTCTGTCTCTGTCTCTGTCTCTCTCTCTCTCTCTCCACTCTGTGTGTGTGTGTTTTCCTAGTAGTTGTGAAGCGCTATCTTGTGGTTCTGGTTTGCATTAATGACTAAAGAGTATCTTTTCATGTCATTAATATTCATTGTATCTTCTTTAAAAATGAGTTTTCAGATGCTTTGGCCAGTTTTAAATTAAGGTTTCTTATGTTTGTCAAATTAAAAGATTTTTCTAGGTATTTGAGTTTATTAGTTGATTAATGGTTTGAATCTGGCTTTGTTGCCATAAGTCCCTTTTCATGCTTCGCCACCCACACACCCTCACCCAGGCCTGTGAAGTTAAACTTTTGTGATTTCAGGTTAAAGACAGAAAATCCTCTCATGGGACAACTGGAGCTTGCCTCTGGTCTCTTCAGATCCTTGCTGGGCCACAGCCTTTGTCTGTGCTGGGGTTTTTCCCATTCTTGCTGTATTATCCTTTTCCCCTGTAATGACCTCTATATTTGGAATTGCTGTCGTGGCTTCACGTCTACTTTAATGATCTGACCCCATTTGTTACCTTCAAGTAGGAACATGTTCCTGTTATCCGTCAATTTTTGGGAGAAGAAGAATTGTAAGACTAAGCTACACCAGCACAGTATGAAAATTATTTAATGTGACATCCAGAAGCAAGAAAGGCCCATGGTCAGTCCAGTTCCAAAGCACACATTTTCGATCCTTCTCCTTTATTGTCTTTCTGTTCATTCTCAATTCCTGTCACAAAAGAAATCTGCCTGCCTTTTGTTGACACGGAGTCTCACTATGTAGCCCTAGCTGACCTGGAACTCTATGGAGACCAGGCTAGCTTCCAACTCTGAGAGATCTGCCTGCCTCTGCCATCCAAGTGCTGGGATTTCAGGATTACCCTAGAAGTTGACCTTGCCACAGTCTGGATCCCATGAGTTCTCTTGATCACTGGCTTGCACTTGGTGTTGCGCTATGGTAGGCAGCATACAGTGACATCACACAATGCAGAGAAAGAGCAATCTGAGTACTTACTGTTTCTGCTCTCTTCAAGCCCAGCCATGGATCACATTAGCTTTTCCTGGAAAGCCATGAACAAACATCTAGTCACCCCAAATAGGGTACCAATGACAGAGCAGAGAAACAATTCCACTCAAGTCTAGCTTGGTGAATCAACGTATTGTGAACACAGTATGCCAGAAACATACAAACAAACGCATACCTTTCCACAATGTCAGAATGCATTAAGTGAAAATAAATTCACATGGTTTAGAGTGTTTAATGATGGCCGTTTGTCATAAAATCTGCCTACCTTGGTAGCGTGGCAGAGGAAAATGCAGTTTCTTTCATTCCAACCTTATTTATCACACAGCACACAGCAAATTCATCTACCACTGTATGTGACTGTGAATATGTGTGTTAAAGAATGAATAGTGAGAGCAACGTGAATGAAAAGTTAAAGCAATGGCGCACAAGAGGATCCGGAAGTGGGCTGGAAACAGTCTGTATAGAAAAGATAAGGAACCAGCCTCGGGCTGGAGTGGAGCTGCTGGTGGAAACTGACGTCAGGTGTGAGTGAGACTTCAACATTGATGGTAAAAAGGCCTAACCAGGTTCAGAGTGGGAAATGGGTCCCGTCCGGCTTCAAAGAAGCAAACTGATAGACAGACAGTAGAGTAACGTCCATCCCCCGCCGTGGAAGCCAGCCACTTAGAGGAGTCATCAGCTCTTGAGCACACAGCAGGCATCAGGCGATGTATTAGTGTGGGGCCGTGCCATTCCAGTGTTATGTGTCGATCACTTTATGGAGTGCAGGTGAAGAAGTTACACCCTTTCCTTGATCTGGTGTGTTTGAGAAGTTCTTAGGCTTGGCCTCCCTGATAAGATTTTAATATGCCCATGTGCCCCCACAGTTTCGAGTCTCCCCAATAAATGTGCAGGGTGGTTCCCTCCCTGTTCCCAGTAATAGGTCACTTATCAGTCTGTGCTGGGTGGGTGGTGCATGACAGATGGTGCAATTCCTGGCTCCACCCAGTGATTGCAGGTCTTCCTTCTTCCTCGCAATGGAGTCGAAACATGCTTGTAAAATGGTGTCTCCTACAGCAATGCATATACGGGCTGAGAAAGCACTATTTTATGTGATATTGGAATCCCTTGCAATAGGGCATAGTCTGATCTTAACACAGGAAGCTTAATTTAGCCAGGCTACTTGCAAGAGTGTAAGTGGTTACCCACGGGAGCGTGGGCAATTAATGGCTGGCAGTTAAACCATCAAAGAAATGTCTCCTCTCCCTCAACAACCGTGAACTGCTTATAGCTCCTCTGGGGAAATGGGGCCTCAGGGGCTGTCACATGAGCTCTCTTCCTCTCCACAAGGCAATGTATGTGGCCAAACCTTGTGGGGGAGTCCTGTGGGTAAATGCAGAACCTCTTACTTCAAAGAAACAACGAGTTTGCTTCTTTGTGTTCTAGAGCTTTCAGTTGTGCAGTTAATGCTCTAGTGTGACAATTATCTAGTTTCTTCATGTGGGCACTTAGTTTAACCCACAGAAGCAGGTGACCTGAACAAGGGGGGAGGTCTTGAACCCCAGACTCATGGCTGGGAATCCAGCATGGGACTGATACAGACCCCCTGAATGTGGGTGTCAGTGAGGAGGCCCAGGCAATCTATGGGGCCTTTTATCCCTGTATTTATCCCTGCCATACACATGGACTTTGGGTGCCCATCCCACAATGAGGGAGGCTCTCTCAGCCTGGACTCTTGGGGGAGGGCCTAGGCCCTGCCCTGAATGAAGTGACAGACTCTGGAGATCTCCCATGAAGGGCCTCACCCTCCCTGGGGAAAGGAGTGGGGATTAGGGGAGGGGGTGGGGGGTTGGTGGGAGGGCTTGGGAGGAGGGGAGGGAGAGGGAGCTGGGATTGACATGTGAAGCAACCTTGTTTCTAATTTAAATTTAAAATTAAAAATTAAAAAAAGAAACAATAACCATGGCCACGATGACGATTGGTCATCCCCTTTCCCTGGCTTCCTTTCTCAAGCAGCTTTAATCCTGTCTCTCTCTCTCTCCTTTCTAGGTGAGGGCTAGTGTGATGGCTAATCTTGGTTGTCTACTTGACTATATCTGGAATAAATTAAAATCCAAGCAGGAGAGCACATCAGTGAGGAAGTCTCTTGATTGTATCATCTGAGATGGGAAGATCCAGCCTAAATCTGAACCGCACCTTCGGGGGGGGGGGGGCAGCC
Source organism: Mesocricetus auratus (assembly GCF_017639785.1). Taxonomy (NCBI): domain Eukaryota; kingdom Metazoa; phylum Chordata; class Mammalia; order Rodentia; family Cricetidae; genus Mesocricetus; species Mesocricetus auratus. The sequence goes on along the minus strand of NW_024429188.1, from coordinate 92,541,977 downwards.
CGCATAAAAGGACATGGAAGATGGAAGCTTTTGGCTTCTCCTCTGCTTGCCCTCACGTTCACTGGCGAGCTCATCTATCCTGTTGCTGGGGCATTCCTTCTCTGGTATTAGAACCTACTTATTTGGGATTCCAACATAGACTGAAGACCAGCTGAGACACCCAGCCTTGTGGAATGAACAACTACCAGATTCTTGGCCTCTCCTTTGAGAGATGCCATTGTTCTAGCCTGATGACAGCCCATAAGTCCCAGTAATAAATCCTCTTTTATTATATATTCATTCTATAAGCTCTGTTCCTTTAGAGAACCCTGACTAATAAAGCTAGTAATGACTGTCTTCTGTTACAGCCTAGAAGACACCATGAACCTATAGTGATTCCCTTCTCCCTGACTACATCTGCATTCAACTCCCCTCAGATCAACCCTTTGAATGAACCATCTGCTTCCTTCCAGGACCCTGCCTTATACACATAGGGCAAGGAGAGGCCACAGAACTGGAATCAGGCAATGCCATTTACAGTGAGCTTGGGGGGGAGTTCCTCCAACCGCTCAAATAAGGTATGGATTGGGGTCCTTAAAAGCAGACAAATACAAACCCTAATAAAAGATGCAGGAGAGGGCAGGTGGTGGCAGAGGCAGGTGGATCTCTGAATTAAGGGCCATCCTGGTCTACAAAGCAAGTTCCAGGACAGCCAGGACTGCACAGAGAAGCCCTGTCTCAAGAAACCAAAAGAAAAAGGAAGGAACGAACAAATGAAGGAATAAAGAAACAAAGGAAAAAAAGGAACGAAGGAAGGACAAATTCAAGAGTCATTGATTGTTTCTTATAAGGTTCCAGGACATTTGTTGTTAAAGTAAGATAAGGTAGATAGGCCTAAGCCTACCAGACCCTAAACAGAACCACTATCTGCTCCTACTTGTCTAAGTAGATTGTGCCCAGGGAGCTTAAGTACTCTCAGTTTCAGAATTTACAGGAATAAAAAAATCTTATGTGAACCAGAGACAGAGACAAATCAAGATGCTATTGCCTTTTTAGCAGGACAGTGTCAACACTAGATGCTGCCATTGGACTTGGTGATGAATTTGCCTTGCTCCAAAACCATCTAGATGGCACTATAATCTAGCCAAGATAGCTAGATGAGCTCCTGGAAAGAAAACAGTCATCTAAGAAGATGAGGACTGCGACTCTCCTGGTTTGGTCCCGTGGTTGCAATTCAACCGTGTCTAGGCGTGTCTCATGACTTAGAGAGGCAGGCAACTCAAAAATGATTTGGTATCAGTAACAAATTGCACAAGGCCCCTGTGTAAATGAGGTTTCAATGAGCATCTGGGGAGATGATAGTAACTATATTTCATGGGTATTGATTTTCCTTCCTAGCCTCAGATGCATGTCTTGACCCTGTGGAGAAAGAAGCTGATGACAAAAGTGATGAGTACAGCTTCCGGCTGCGGTCTGATAATGTGGGAGAGGGTACTCTCCTGACACCCACAATGTGAGATTCAGCAAGATAAACATGCTCCTTGCAGCTGAAGAGATGGCTCAGTGGTTAACAGCTCTAGCTGTTATTCCAGAGGACCCAGGTTCAATTCTCAGCATCCATATCAGATGAACCAAAACCGTTCAGTGGCTCTAAAACTCCACTTCCACGGATCCAGAACCTTCTGGCCTCTGCAGGCATCAGGCACACATTTAGGCAACACACTCATATGCTTAAAAATAAATATTTAAGTCTGTTCCTTCATGGGTTTTTTTTAACCAGTTACTCAAAATCTGTAAATAAGGGACAGGTACAGTGCTTGGCAGTCTGAGGCAGAAATGCCACAAGTTGAGGACAGTCTGAGTTAAGTTCTAGGCTCATCTGAACTACTAAGTGAAACTGTCTCAATGTGTCCTGAATGCCATCCCCATTCAGAAAAAAAATACAAAAAGACAAAGCTATGGTCCAGAGAGATTCCTCAGTGGTTAAAAGTGCTAACTGCTCTTTCAGAGGATCCCAGTTTACTTCCCAGAACCCACAAATGGCTCACAACCACCTATACTGCCAACAACAGAGGACCAGATGCCCTCTTCTGACCTTCTCAGGCACTTGTATTCATAGGCACATACCCACACACAGGCAGGCATGCATTCACATTAATAAAAATATTTTTTTAAAGGAAAGCAGTCAGGCATTGGCGGTAGACACCTTTAATCCAAGCATTCGGGAGGCATAGGCAGGTGAATCTCTGTGAGTTCGAGGCCAGCCTGGTCTACAGAGTGAGTTCCAGGACAGGCTCCAAAGCAATACAGAGAAACCCTGTCTCGAAAAATGAATGAATGAATGAATAAATAGGAAAGCAAAATGATGTTGTGTTCTTATGAGTGGAACATTGTCTACTAGACCTGTAGAATGATTATTGGAAAGAATTATGGAAATTCATCTTTAGAGGCTGAATGTATTCTAAGTATACAATACCTGACTTCATTCTGTACTGGACGAGGCAAAGGCTATGAAGGAAGCTAGTGGAGCAACTGCTAAAACTGCAATATAAGATGATGCATTCGATTAAATAAAAGTGAAACAAATGTAAATTCTTGAAATTGACACTGGCCTGTGCTTGTATCAAAGGGGACCACTGTTTTGTCTTGGGGGGGAGTGTTTGTTTTGTTTTGTTTTGCTTGAGACAGGGTCTCATTATGTAGTCCTTTTTGACCTGGAATTCTCTATATAGATCAGACTGGCCTTAAATTTAGAGATCTGCCTACCTCTGCCTCCCAAGTGCTAGAATTAAAGGTGTGTTGCCATGCCCAGCAGCACTGTATTGTTTTGTTTCTTTTTTTGAGCTACGGTCTTACACTATAGCCAGGTCTTGGGTATAGAGTATAACTAATTATGTATCCCAGGTTTGCTTATTAACTTGTGGCAAGTTTCTTGCGTCTGTGTCCTAATTGCTGGGATTACAGGCATGGGCACATCTGGTTTACCATATATTACCATAGCCTTTAGGAAACATGCATGGAAATATATTGGGAGGAGGGGTCTATATATATATATATATATATATATTACAGTTCAATAGTTGAGAGGAGGCACACAGGCAGACAGATGGATAGGTTAGAAAGATGGACCAGTGAGATGACTCAGTGAGTAGAGATATGTATCACCAAGCCTGACAACCTGAGTGCAATACCTAGGACCCACAGGATAGAGGGTAAGAACCAACTCTTACAAGTTGTCCTTTGGCCTTCAAATGCATGCATGAGCATGTGCTTGTGGGCACACACACACACACACACACACACACACACACACACACAAATAATTCAGTTCTAAATGAAAGAGAATGACCACAGAAATGACAAATCACCTGGGGTAAAGAGTTAACAGGAAGAGAACCTGGGTAATTGCTATATAGGTGTCTTTTTCACTATTTTTATTCTAGTATTCCTCCTGAAAACTGAAAGTTCTCGTCAAAGCCTACTGTGGTGACTCACACCTATAATTGTAGCACTTGGAAGGCAAAGGCAAGAGGACCACTCATGAGTCTGAGGTGAGTTTGGGCTACAGAGTAAGGCCCTGTGTAAAAGAAGAATTTCTCTCTGAATGAAAAGTAAAGAAACCAAACTACAAGATACAGAAAGATGGCTCAGTGGTTAAGAGCACTGGTTGCTCTTTCAGAGACCGGGTTCAGCTCCCAGCACCCATTAGCAGCAGCTCACAACTATCTTTAACTCCACTTCTAGAGGACCCAGCGCTCTCTTCTGGTCTTGCATAATGTCTGATTTTTCCACTGAACTCCATGAAAATAGAGATTTGCCTGTTTTTGTTTGTTAATTTTAGGAAGATCTACCTCTGTAGTCCATGCTGGCCTTGAAGTCATTGTATGGTCCAGGCTGGTCTGGAGTTCACTGTAATCTTCCAGTCTCGGGCTCCCAAATTTTGAGATTACTGGCATGATTATCTGTTGTATTCAGTGCTCTGTTTATGAGGATCACAACAACATCCCTTAAACAGTAGTGGTATCACACACCTTAATCCCAGCACTTGGGAGGCAGAGGCAGGCAGCTCTCTGTGAGTTCGAAGCCAGGCTGGTCTATAGAGTGACTTCCATGACAGACTCCAAACCTACATAGAAAACCTTGTGTCAGAAAAACAAAAAACAAACAAAAAAGTACTCCCAAACATTGATTATTTTTTCAGCACTGATGATGGAACTAGACAGGCACACGGTGGATATGCATATACACAGGCAGGCAAAGACTCACACACATAAGATAAAAAACAAATATTAAAAAGAAACCAAACAATGCCTTCATTAAAGCAAGTACCATAAGAAACTGAAACTGTGGCTCCATGAGTCTAGGAGCAATCCCATACAGACTGTGTCTTAATCATAGCGCCAGAGCCTGGGGTTGGGAGAGTTCCTTCATGGGATAGGACGAATAATAACTATAGCACGAACATGTACTGGTTGGTCAGAAACCCTGAAAAAGTGAATACTCCACAGAAAGACGGTGGGCTGACACGGGTTGTTTGCTGGGTAATGTGTGAGATAAGGGTTCCAGTATGTTAAAACCTCTGCTGCTGTTGCCACCGAAAGCATTTCTAGCCTGCCTCTTCCCTTCAACCTTCAGGTGATACTGCTGGCACACCCCTGTAAAGTATGTGTTCTGGATTTCTCAGCTGTGAATGTGTGAAGGCTTTCCTATGCTGCAAACAGTTCTGTGTCGGCTGTGTTGAAACTGACCATCTCCTGTTATCTCTATGATTGAGCAGACACCCTGAAATATGTGTGAACATCCCCACACCACCTTCACAAGGAGATATGATTATAAGCCATGGAGAGGTCACACAATCTTCTGAGAAAGCTGTCCAAACAAGTGCCTGTCTCATTAAATCTGTAGCTAATGAAGGTAGTGACTCATCAGGAATCCATCATGGTTAATTGCTGTTACTGCTGCTTTTAACTTTTTTTGTATTCACTCATTATTTTTTAGGTGTTCAATCCAGTGGTGTCTCTGTTTTCTCTCAGATTTTATTTTTTACTCAAATATAATTTTTAAGACAGATTTCATGTAGCCCAGGCTTATAGTCTCACCCCGCAGGCTCTACCACCAAGCACTGAGGTTATAGGAATACACTGGCAAGCCTGGCTTTCACTCATGCAATTTTTAAAAAGCTTTTCTTGGAGCTGGAGATACGGCTCAGTGGTAGTTCACTTGCCTACATACACAAAACCCTGGATCCCCTCTCTAGCACTGCAAAACAAACAAACAGAAATGTTTGTAAGTACTGTTTAGGGATGCCAGCCCTATCCCCATGGACAGTACAGTGAATATGACAGGTAATCACATCTGTAAAGTCAACACTTGGGAAGCTGAGGCCTTCCTCCTCAATGGAAGACTACGGTGAGCCCTAGGCCAGCACAGATCACGCAATTTGAGACCAGCATGGACTACTGAGGGAGACCCTTCTTAAATGAACAAACAAACAAATAAAACAAGTAAGTCTCTTTTATCATGGAGTTTAGTAAGGGAAGCAGATATTACACAAGTAAGCACATTGCATGATTCAGTATTTTGGGCTGGGGTTGTAACTCAGTTGGCAGTGTTACCCTAGTATGCAGGAAGCCGGGTTCCATCCCTAGTGCTGTACACTTATAATCCCAGGATTTAGGAGATAGGGGCAGGAAGGATCAGAAGTTTAAGGTCATCCTCAGCTGCATAGAGTTTGAAGCGACCTAGGATACATGAAAATTGTCTCAAATATTATTTTGAAAATTTGAGTATTTGAAAAAGAATATATATTCCTAAATTGAAGACTCAATAGTCCTAAATAACTTTATTTTTCTTCTTTGTCTTTTTGTACTGGGGGTTAGACCCAAAACTTTGCCAATATGCTAAGCATGTTCTGTTGGGGGAAGTCCTGTGCATTTGTCAATAAAGTACTGTTGAGCCTATAGGGAACCAAGATAGGAGGGACTAGGAGTCCAGGAGGATTCTGGGAAGGAGAAACACAAGAGAGTTCGAGATGTAACGCCATGGGGTAGGATCCCGGAACTATTCTCCGGTAAGAGACATATTTAGATTAACAATTATGGGGTAATTACTTAAGTCAGAGCTAGCCAGTAAGAAACAAGCAAGGCCAACAGCTTCATAATTCATATAGCCTCCTGTGTGTTTATTTGGGACTGATATGGCTCTAGAACCAGGCTGGCGGGAAAGCGGCTCTGGAACCAGGCTGGCGGAACGGCTCCTTCTCAAGGAAAAAGCTTCTCTTAACAATGTTCTCTGCCAATTAGCCATGTTTCCGAGATGTGGTTTCCTTAATGCAATATTTATTAATTAAGGTTTCTTTTGGTTTTTCGAGACAGGGTTTCTCTGTGTAGCTTTGGAACCTGTTCTGGAACTAGCTCTGTAGACCAGGCTGGGCTCAAACTCACAGAAATCCTCCTGCCTCTGCCTCCTGAGTGCTAGGATTCAAAGTGTGTGTATACTATGTTCTGCCCCTGCTGTTCCCCCTAATTCCTCCTAGACCCAATCCCACCTTCCCACCTCTTCCCAGCTACTCATGCTCTTTTCTTTTTTGATTTATTTATTGTGAATACAACATTCTGCTTCATGTACGTCTGCACACCAGAAGAGGGCACCAGATCTCATTATAGATGGTTTTTGAGTCACCATATGCTTGCTAAAAACTGAATTCAGAACCTCTGGGAGAACAACCAATGCTCTTAACCTCTGAGTCGTCTCTCCAGCCCCTTTTCTTTTCCTTTTATATTGTTTTATTGAGACAAAGTCTCACTCTGTAGTCCTGGAACTTGCTAGACCACATTAGCCTTGATCGAACAGAGATCTGTCTATCTCTGCCTCCCAAGTTCTGGGATTAAAGGGCTGTGTCACCATACCCACTTCAATATTTTTTGAAAGAAGCATCTTATGAAGCAACCATTTACAACATTTAGGCAGGATGCAGAGAAGCCACAGCCAATATTGCAGAACATGGGCTAAGAAAGTAATAGGCTGTGAACGCCCTTCTTCTTGAACAATAAAGGAAGAGAGGGACTTCTACCTGGATAGGGAAACAGCAAGTATCCTTTGAAATGAGCCACAGACAGGAGGAACTTACACTCACCTGGGAAACAACCCACCAACTAGTCCACAGAAACTCATCAAGTTGCTCTGCAAATGCTTGCCAGTCCACTCCAAAGGTCAAACCATTGTGACAGCCAGAGGCCATGGAGCACCTCAGATGGAGAGCAAATCTAGAGGAACAAACCAATAAAGGATATGCCCCAGGTCCCTCTGTTCTTTCCTCTTCTTATCAACTATCTTTTTAACTCAACCTGTCCCATTTTGTTTGTATACAGAATCTTCATATACAGCCCAGGTTGGTCTGGCACTCACTGTGCAACCCAGGTAGGCTTCAAATACCCGGATACTCTGGCCTCAGCCTCCCAAGTGCTAGAATTACAGGCCTCTGCTACCACCCTTGGCTTCACAATCTGACTTATACTGGACTTTTCACCAGCTATGAGCGTCCCTTGTCACTGCTCCATAACTAATTTCATATTCTAAATTGAGGACCACGCTCTGATGCTAACACTTGTCACTGCTTCAACTTTCAACTCCCACTTTCCTTCACTCCTCACCCTGTTGACGGAGATGTTTTCATCTGCTAACCAGTCCCAGTTGAGCATGTGCTCTGGAATATGATTTAGACAAAAACTCTTATAATAAGTGACTCTGCTGTATTTGCTTTTTGTCCCAAGTGTCAAACTTGATGACACTCAGAATTACTTACTAAAAATTATGGTGTGTGTGTGTGTGTGTGTGTGTGTGTGTGTGTGTGTGTGTGGTGTAGGCAGATAGGTCAGAGGTCAAGCTGAAGCAGTAGGTTTTTTCCTTCCACCATGTGGGTCCTGGGGATTAATCTGAGGTCTTTAGCTTTGATGGGAAGTGCTCCTACCTGCTGACCCATCTCCCAGGCCTGAGGACTCATTTGGGGCTTACATAACTTAGTCACAGTCACGACTCCAGTTCTGGTCAGTACTACCCGTCTCACTTGCTGGCAACCATACTTATGAACAGATTAGAATCATCAAGAACAAAGACACTAGACTCCAAACATCGAGGTTCAAAGTACACCTCATCAGAGGTGTAAGGAAAATGATTGGGGAGTTTATATGAACTTGAAAAACTAGTATTTCTTGTCCTTGCTGGATGATGAAATTCTGAAAAGCAAAATAAAAGGAAGACTAGCTAAGAGTTCCAGCATGTATGAGAAATATGAAGTCCCAATTTCAGGGTGTAGTTACCTCTGGAGTTAGGAAAAGTGATCCAAAACATAGAGAGGTAACTTTAACTGGGACTTGTTATATTTTTCTTTTCTTTTTTGCATGTTTGGATTAGTAGTATTTTGTTTTGTCGAGCCAGGATGTCTTCTAGCCCAGGCTTGCATGGAACTTACTGTGTAGCCATAATGACCATAAATAAAAAGTTTATCTATGTATTGGGGAATTATTAAAAGTGCCATAGGTCACATTGGAGGTGAAAGGACAAACTTCAGGAGTATTTCCTTTCACCGTGTGGATCCTAGGTATCAAACCTAGGCCTTCAGGCTTGGTGGCAAGCACCTTTACCTGATGAGCCAACTTGATGACACACCCTTTCTTCCTTTCTTCCTTCCTTCTTCCTTTCTTTTGTTTTTGCACTCTCCCCCCCTTTTTAAAAATGTTGCCATCATGATAGTTCCACACATTTAAAGTAGAAGGTAACCAGTTCAATAAAAGCTATTTCATAGCTGAGTGGTGGTGTCGAACATCTTTAATTCCAGCACTCAGGAGGCAAGGGCAGGCAGATCTCTGTGAGTTTGAGGCCAGCCTCATCTACAGAAGGAGTTCCAGGACAGGATCCAAAACTACAGAGAAACCTTGTCTTGAAACCCCCCCAAAAGCTATTTCATACATGCATACATACATATACATTAGAAGTTACTTTAAAACTCTGTCATATAACAGGTTCATTTGGTACTACCAAAAACTTACAATACAAATACATGACTATAAAGAAAACCATCACTAAACTAAGACACACAGGAACTACATCTCATTTCATGGGAGAAAATCCAGTAATTTCTACCATGTTAGAGGAATCAAGTTCATTTGTCATGATGTACATTATCATATTCCCTTAAAGCAGGGGGGGGCTACTTAGAATCTTTACATTTAAAAATGTTCAGACAAAATTCTGTCTGTACATCAGGAACAGTCACATATCTGGTTACATACAATTCTCTCATCATGCAAAAAACCTCAGTTAATTGTATTCTAAGGACTAAGTAGGTCAAATGAACTAATATTAGTCATGTATTGACCAAGCTGTTAATCAGAGAAGTACAGAGAGAGATCGGGCTGTTTAGCTGTTCTTCCTGTCATGGTATGGCTACTTGATCTACAACCTTTCTGTATTAGAACTGGCAGGTGTCAAAGCGAGAATTTCATTACTGCAGCCAATGACAGAAAATGCGAGAGAAGAGTTCCTCCAACCCAACAAACTTTGCCATCCTATACTACAGTCCTTACTGGAAGGGAGTAGGAAATAAAAGCAGATCAACACAGGCATATAAAGGGAATGCCTAGACAGCCCGTGGTACTAGAAAACTATCTGAAGTCTGTCCAGTGCACCAAAACAAGCAGAGCAAAGAGCTGTATCACTTTAATATAGTAACTTATTTGGGTGGGAGGGGGGAAACTAGTCTGGATGAGAAAAATTTCAGTTCTCTTACAAGCACAAAACCTCAACAGGAATTTTAGAGGTCATAGATCAGAAAAACGCAAGACTAACTTGTACTCTCCTCAATTAGCCAAAACAACAAGTTTAAAAAAAACAGGTAAAACTAGCTTTCACCTGCCAGGCAGCGGTGGTGCACACCTTTAATCCCAGAGGCAGGTATGGCTCTGTGAGCTCCAGGCCAGCCTGGTCTATGGAGCGAGTTCCAGGACAGGCTCCAAAGCTACAGAGAAACCCTGTCTCGAAAAACCAAAAATAAATAACTTTCACCCTAAATATATACCTATATATTCCACTGTACCAACAGGTTTTTGATTAAAAGAAGAAAAAATCAAACTCCCTCGCAGTTTTTATGAGAGGTACCACCATCTAGAAGTAACAAAAACAAAGTAGTTTTCCCAGTGACATTTCATCTCTAAAGCATAAAAGCTATGTAATAGCTTATACAAATTAACCAATTTTTGGGGGGGGTTCAAGACAGGGTTTCTCTGTATTGCTTTGGAGGCTGTCCTGGAACTCGCTCTATAGACCAGGCCGGCTTTGAACTCATACAGCTCTGCCTGCCTCTGCCTCCCCAGTGCTGGGATTAAAGGCGAGTGCCACCAATGCCTGGCTCAAATTAACCAATGTTTTTATAAAAATAAAGCAGCTTTGTATTGGATTAATGATGTTATATTGCACTTGGGGTGAAGCATGAGGCATGAGCATTTACTAGTAATCGGGCACTTTCAGTCTAATCAATCTCCATGGTTATCATTTAATTTTTGGCAATGGACAGTAACTGGCCATGTATTTTGATACTTAAAGTCATAACCTGTAGAGAACAAGACGCAGTGTATTATAGTAACAAGGTTTGTATTTGACAAATGGCTGCAACACTGGACATACTTCTTTTATGCACTTGGTGATTTGTTTTGCTGTCTTCACTTGTTGTAGGTCCTTGATTTGACTTTTCAGTGTTCATGTTGTCTCCATCTGCAGTCTCCGACATTTCTTCATGTTCCTCTTCATCATATAGATCTGGTGAACTGTCCAGCTAATTTAATTTTCAGTCCTCTGTTCTAGTGAGGCTTCCTTTTCATTCCAAACGGTTGCTTCTTTTTTTTGCTCTTCCTCTCCACTGTGTTGTTATTCCTGAATCTGACACTTGGGCTCCTAGCCTTCAGCAGCAGCCTGTTTCTTAACTAAGGTACCTGGAGTCATGGCATCATTGGCTTCTGAATCACTATAGATATCTTCATCATCACCTATCATGTTGTGGTAAGCAGTGTTTGGTTCATCTGTTTCCATCAGACCATTGTCTTTATCAGCTGGAGATACACTGCCAGGATATTCATTTCATCCCACTTCTGGGACTTTGTACTCATCTCTTCTCCTAGCCACCACCAGGGAAGCTACAGACATCTTGTTCTTCAGGATTCCCTTAATGTGTCTATGAGAGGCCATCAAGGTCACCATTGCTGGTTGCTCCAACTGTCAGCTCAGGGTTCCTGCTGGCATGGGAAGAAGGGGTGGTTGCTGCAGAGACCATCTAGTCCACTTCAGAGCTTGTACACGAGGCTCAAGAAGCTCCATCGGTTGTCCTGGAAACCATAACCAGTATCACCTCATGACACAATGACCTTGACAAATGCCACAGCAGACTGCACAGCTGGATACCCTTCACTGCCGCTTGCACTGTATCCCATGGACACACAGAGGCGGCCAACCTGGTGTCCCAGGACAGGAGCGACACACATGCTGAAGCCCCCTTTATTTCTTTAGATGAAATTCTGGAGTAAAGACGATGGCATATTCCTGTACTCCTAGCAGCCTAGAGGAGTTAGGAGTATACGGAATATGAGGTCCTTCTCAGGTTTATTCGACCCTGTCTCACACAAAACGAAAAAGTTCTGTCATTAAAAAGAACACGAGTCCCAAGAGTATCAAAGTCTAGAAAAAACAGGCTGAAAGGCCCCCCTCTTGATCCCCCCCAAGGAGGGCCTCACCCTCCCTGGGGAATGATGTGGGGATTGGGTGGGGGGCTGGGGGGGCTGGTGGAGGGGCAAGGGAGGAGGGGAGGGAGAGGGAGCTTCGATTGACATGTGAAGCAAGCTTGTTTCTAATAAAAAAGCCCCCTCTTGTGTTAGGAGATAACACATTTCCTCATCTCTAGCATGTCTCAAGAGACACCACTAGTAGGGAAGACACAACATCATTTCCAATGACATGACGCACAAACACACCCAGATAAAGCATCTCCTAAACAGACCAGGGGGTTTGGCTCCCCCCCCTTTTTTTTTTTTTGGTTTTTCGAGACAGGGTTTCTCTGTATTGTTTTGGAGGCTATCGGTCCAGCCCAGCCTCGAACTCACAGAGATCCGCCTGCCTCTGCCTCCCGAGTGCTGGGATTAAAGGCGTGCGCCACCACCGCCCGGCTGGTTTGGCTCCCCTTTAGCTAGACACACAAACACCTTCCCTGAGATACTGCTCGTGCCACCACTTACTAGACAAGCTTCACTGAGACCAGCCTATGATCACCACCCCCCACTGAACATAGGACACTGGCTGCAAGTGTGATCACATACCCATGTAAACTCAGTCTATAGTATGCAACTATGCCAAGATTAAGGCATCCCCAATACAATTGTAGGGTGCACACCGACCCTAGCTGAGAACCTCACAGAAGGGTATAAGTACAGCCTCTGGTTTATGAATATACCAAATCATATCCCCAAATTGGAGATGAGACAAAACCTCTAATGGTGTTTCTCTTGCCTAGCAAGAGAAGGCTTAAGACATGCCACCTCCAGGGCTGAATGGGACATGGACCAAATGGTGCCAAGGCCAACCCTAGTAGGCTATATAACTCAGAGAAAGGCCTCCTGAGCTTCCTCTGCGGACACTCTCAGCCTTTACAGTGTCACCTAGGGGGGAACCAAACGTCCCTCTGTGCACAGTCTACCCTGATTTGCTTTTGTTACTGGGGTTTTCTTTGTTTTGAGACAGGGTCTCACTGTAGCCCAGGCTGGCCTTAAACTCCTGATCCTCCCCACCTCAGCCTTCCCAGTGCTGGGATTACAGGCTTGCATCACCCATGCTGGCTTATCCTGAAGTTTCAAATGCAAAGCCTGGATCCCATCTCCTAGGCAATTCTCCAGGTCCAGGATTGCTGGTAAGGTTGACCCTGTGTCTCCCCATGCTGGGCCCCTGCGTGCAGAGAGAGGCCTGGCTGTTCTGGGCATTGAGAAGCCATCACTTGACCCAGAAATGGAGGGCCATCACTACCATTTCAGCTGCAGCCAAGTGTGGCTCTCTCCCCCTCCAGGGCATCCTGGCTCTCAAGCCTGCCAAATTACCCTCACTAACAGCAGGACTTCAAGGGCCCTCCAGGCCTCTCATGATGGCTAAGTCTGCACCCAGGCACCTCAGCCAATTCAACTCACACTGACTCTGCCCTCTGGAGTTAGCAGAACCATTTGTTGGGAGCAGTCCTCATTTCCCGGTCCCTCTTGCCTCTTCCCTCCTCAGCTTTTGTCCAAGGGTGTGCTGGCCTGTGTGTCCTCTGCTGCCTGTCCGTGGGAGCTCAAGGACTGCCTGTGCAGGTCACAGCTACTCCTCCCCTTTGGATCTTGCAAACAGGCAGGCCTCTGGCTGGGGAGGAGCCCGGTTCTGTGGGCCCTGTCCTGGGAGACTTGGGGTGAGTGACAGGGGCTTCCTATCAGTGAGGAAGTAAGGGGTACCCAGGATCATCACCTTAACACATGTGACATAGAGGAAACACCAGGTTATTCTTGGGTGACGGGACACGCGGGCAGACTAGGGCCACAGTTGTATGAACTAGGGAGCTTTGGAGAACACAGCGGGGAGCCAGAGAACAGCATCCATGGAGGACAGGGGTTGGCTCCGTGGTCTGATCAGCAAGCCCTGAGTGGGAGGTTGTCTCTTCATAGTGCCTGCACTGGGTCGGATGGAGAGCCTGGCTCATTCCATACTGTGAAAAATTGGATGCAGGGATATGGGCAAGTATTATCTATCACCATGGACTCTGAGTTATCCTAGGTCATGGGTGCAACTCTGAACGAGATCTTCCTTTATGCTGGAGATGTGATGTGCTTGTTTTTGACAGGCAGGTGTAATACTGGGATTTGCTGCCATAGATGCTCCTTTTGTCTATCTCAGCCTTCCTCTTGGGATGCTGAGGGTTGCTGTATGTCAAAGATTCTCTGTGAGGTCCTGGAGAGTTGTGTTTGAATTTTTGTGTTCCTTTAGGGAAAAGACAGCTTGGGCTGAATAGAAACCAGTACTGTTTTTGTTTTGTTTTGTTGTTGTTTACTCTGTTCTTGGCAACGGGACAAAATCCATCCCCATTTGTTCTCTGCATGATCAGGAGAGTCCTGCCAAGGTACAAACTGGCTGATAGCAGAGGAAGCTGGAATAGATGTTTTTGCAGTACTCAGGAAAAGACTGGGAGGCCAGTGAGATCATGCAGCAGGTAAAGACACTTGTTTGCAAGCCTGGGTACTTGAGTTTGATCCGCGGGAGCTACATTGTGGAACCCAACAACTAATTCCCTCAAATTGACCTCTAAGCTCCACAAATGTGCCATGGTGCTTGTATACACACACACACACACACACACACACACACACACACACACGCATGCACGCACGCACGCACAAAAAATAAAAAATGATACCTTTTATCTTTTGAGACAAGGTCTCACTATGTCATCCTTGCTGGCCTGGAACTCAATATGTAGATCAGGCTGGCCTTGAACCCACAGAGATCTGCCTGCCTCTGCCTCAGGACTGCTGGGATTACAGATGTGTGCCTGGCCAGATACATGTAATTTTTAAAGAAAAGAAAAAGAATAGTAGAAATGATTGCATTGTCCTGGAGGCCGGGGCACAAATCTCAAGGATGGAGAATGAGGGTGTGTTTGGGTGCATTACTTCTGAATAAAGCACAGCCAAATAAGGAGAGCGGTGATGTGGGGATGAGGAGGTAGTTGTGTCACTGCACACAGTTGGGCCTCCTCCATTTTTTTTTCTGCGGGGTAGTGTCAGTGGTCTGGGGCGTTGAGCTTCTCAGGTCTCAGGTTCTCCTGCTGAGCCTAGTGTGGCAGATCCTTCAGGGTGGTCATCTTGGGCCATGAGCTGCCTACTGATTTGCCAGAGTTAACCCTAAAAAACCCAATTTCTGAGACTACAGTGATGACTTAGCAGTTGAGAGCCTTTGCTGTTCTCCCAGAGGATGAGAGTTCGATTCCAAGAACTCATATCAGGCGGCTCACAACTACCTCTAACTTTAGTTCTAGGGGATCTGACACCCTCTGTTTGTCCCTGTTGGCACCTACACACATGTGCATACTCATACATATGCATGCACATAAATAAAGGTAATCTATAAATTTGATGATAAAATAAGAATACAAACAGTATAAACATATCCACTTACGGTGGTGCACACTTGTAATCCCAGCACTTGTGGGGAACAGGCCGGGGGATCAGGAATTCAAGTCAATTCTGATCAATTAGTGCATTTGAGGCCAACCTGGGGTACGTGAGATCATATTTCAAAAACAAAACTAAACAAAATTAACAACAAGCAAGGCAGTATACAGGTTAAAATAGTACAAGGTTTTGAGGGGATAGATTCAAATTTTTGTTATTGCATATGAGATAACTATGCATACTAACACCTCCAAGTATTTACAGATCAATGATTAGGATTAATGAGACAGTTCGACCAGGAGGCTTATTTGTTTTATTGTATTCTTCTTGTGGTACTGAGGATAAAATTCAAGGCTTTGTGCATACTAGGTAAGCACTGTACCAACTGCATCCCCAACCCCTCAATTAAGATTTTGGGTAGAACTGCACAGTGTTCAGTCTTGTTTCCACATAATAGTAGCAAGAAGTTAGAAACTGGGAACTAGGAAAGAGAAGAGGATGTTGAGGAATTTGGAGATAAGTGTTTTGGTATAGCGCAGTTTTCCATGCAGGTCCTGGGTCTGGACCACAGATCACCAGGCTCCACAGCAATCACTACTCACCCATCCATTAGGCTTTCTCTACTTGTAATTTGCTAAATGTGATGAAAAGAGTCTGTTTTCTGAGCTGCATTAGAAATATCCCAGGAATGAAAAGTAAATCTTTTGAGGTTTGTGTTGTTGTTTTAATGATTTTTCTTTCTTCATTTTTTGAGATAGGGTCTCACTATGTAGCCCTGGTTGGCCTGAATTCACCATGTACACCAGGCTGGCCTCAAACTCACAACCTACTTCTCCACACTGAGTGCTGGGACTAAGCACATGTGCCACTACACCTGACCTTATTTATTTGTAATTATGTATGTGTGTTTGGCTGGAACACTGGCTGCTCTTCCAGAGGACGTGGGTTTGGTTTCCAACACCCACATGGATACTCATAACCACCTGTAACTCCAGTTCCAGGGATCTGACACCCTCTTCAGACACTAGGCATGCACCTGGTGCACAGTTATACATGCATCAAAACACCCATATACCCATAAAATAATAATACATGTTAAAATAAATAAATAGATAAGTAAGCCTTAATTGTGCGTATGTGTGTGGTGGGGCGGGCATTGCACTTGAGTACAGGTACCCTGGAGGACAGAAAAGGGCATTAGATCACTTGGAAATGGGGTTTCAGGTGGTTTTGAGCCATTCATTGTAGGCACTGGAAACTAAACTGGGGTCCTCTGCAAATCAGCTAGTGCTCTTAATTACTGAGCTATTTCTCCAGCATCCTATCAAATTAGACCCTCAGTCAAACCCCTGTCATCTCAACCCATTGAGTTAAAAAAAGGAGAAAGAAATCAGCAGAGACACCCTTAGCTTGATTAATACAGCAGCTCTCAGCATGCAATAGTCCATGTTCAAAGGTAGCCTATAGGAAATGCTACCTGCAAAGACCAGGGACTATGTACAAACTGATACAGCCCTGAGTGTAGCACATATATCCAGAGCAAGATGATTCTACTACTCTAAAGCTGAGATAATTATTTGATTTAGGCTGCAGACTCTTTCACGTTGCCACTTAATTTGCTGTGAAATAGTCGTCAATAAAACCAATGTGTGTATCCATGTTATAGTTGAGTAAATCACAGAAAGATATGATTCTGCGTTTATTTGTTACACTATGAGGGACCTGACATCACAGACTGGAAATGGGGCTATCTAGTATAGACCTTAATGTGTCGTGAATGGCAGAAGGAACATAGGTTTATCTAGCTTCTAGTTTTGTAAGTTTGAGAGCACAGTGTATGCTAAACTCTGGCGAGGGCTTTCAGGCTATATCACAGCAGAAGACATGGCCTCAGGATGTGAATACAGAATAGAAATCAGCTAGTGAGGCAGGAAGCCAGAGAGAGCCCAGGAGCTGAGCCCGCGTCTGTCGTAAGTAATCCGTTCTCACAAGTTCTAAGGCACAGCAAACATAAACCCCTTCCAAGCCATTTGCCATGACAGCCCGATTGTCTTCTACTCAGCCCCACTTCTTCCTCTCCTCCTCTTCTTCTGAGACAGAATTTCTCTGTGTAGCCTAGGCTGTCCTGGAATTCTCTCTGTAGACCAGGCTGACCTTAAACTCAGAGATCTTCCTGAGTGCTGGGATTAAAGATCTGTGCCACCACCGCCTGGCTGGAACAATACTTTTTATTTTGTTTTGCAATTTTCAGATAGGGTCTTACACTGTCAGCCTGACTATCTTGCTGGGCTTGCCTCTGCATCTCTAGTGCTGGGGATTACAAGCATGCACCAGCACACCAGACTGTACAAAGGTTCCACTGTGTCTCAACACGGAGATAGGCAGCATGGGGATAGCATGGCAACCTGGAGCGCTATGGCTTGAGCTCTGCACACCCCTTTCTCACAAGGCACTTAATGATCCAAGATCCATCAAACTGCTTGAAACAGAACAACTGGTCCCTCTGCCCCAATAGCTCCCTAGCAACACATTTATACCCCGCCCCTGCCTTTTGTGGCTAAACACATTCTGCCATATATCCTAAAACTAGAGACAGTGGGTCAATCCAGCCTGGACTTTTTCAGATCCATGTGTAGTAAGACAACCTGTGCCTTCTGAGAAAAGTACTATATTCATCATCTTATGCATATGCATGACTATGCATGCATATGATTAAAATATGATACTTGAGAAAGGACATGCATAATAAAAACGAAGACTTACATCCTTAGCCTATCAGTCACAACAGAAGACCACTTCCACCTCACTCCCAGTGTGCTGGCTAGTGTTTGTCTTGACACAAGTTAGAGTCATTTGGGAAGAGAGAAGCTTAACTGAGAAAATGCCCCCACCAGATCGGTCTGTGGGCAAGCTTGTGGTGCCTTTTCTTGATTAATGATTGATGTCGGGGAAAGCTCAGCCATTGTGAGTGGTGCTAATCTGGAGTTGATGGACCTGGGGTGTATAAGAAAGGACGCTGAGCAAGATGTAAGGAGCAAGCCAATAAGCAGCATTCCTCCACGTTCTCTGCTTTAGGTCTCACCTTGAGTTCCTGTCATGACTCCCTTCTATGATGGATTATGATGTGGAAGTATAAGCCAAATAACCCATTCCTCTCCATGTTGCTTCTGACCATGGCATTTTATCACAATAATAGAAATCCTAAACACCTAGCAATCAACTCTTCCTTTTGGCCTTGAAAAATGAAGACCCAGATAGTGACTAGGGCTCTTGAGTAAATCTCACCCAGAGGTCATTGTTTCCTTGCAGTTTCTCTACTCTGCTTTGGCATAAAATCCTTGTTATTTTTAATTTATGTGCAATCCCTAAATTCTCTAAATAAGACCCAGAGACGTTTGAATCAGACAGACTAAGAGTAACAAGACTACCACTGTGAAGACCAAAATTCTAGCACATGAACCTTTAGCACACATACCTAAAACTACATCTAAACCACAGCATGTGGTCTATAAAGATGCTGTTTCAGGGCAGTGGGTTGGGGACATCCATATGACTACCATATAGGGTGATACTGACTTGTTTTGAATGAGCACAGGCATAGGATTTAGGTCCATACTGCTCTAGTTATACATGATTATGCTCATGGAGGTACTGGCTCATATTTGCTGAGTAGTGAGAATCAAGGATACACAGACTGGTCATTTACACGTTTAACTGTAGACGAACATTAATTATTTGTGTAGATAAATCATCTTTAGTGGTGGAGAATGCAGCTAAGGAGGTAGAATTCTTGCTTGTCATGCTCAAAACCCTGGGTTCCATTCCCAGAGCTGTATAAACTAGGGTTGCTGGTAGATACATAGAATTCTGGCACCTCCTTGGGAAGTGGAGGCAGGAGGATCAGAATCACAAGGTTATTCTTGGATACAGGGCAAGTTTGAGGCCAGTCTGGGATATATGTAACTCTGTCTCAAAGTAAGAAGAGAGAAAAAAACAAAACCAGAAAAAAACAACATCCACTTTAAAAAAAAAAACTAAGACACACCTCAAGGGAGCATGGACTCAGAAAATGGTCTCATATGAGAGAAAAACAAATAGTATAAGCACAATGTTAAATGGTAGCCAACATTGGCGCTGAATTGTGAATGGAACGAAATGAAGGCAGCTGCTATTGTGATGTCCCCACAGAGGAAAGCAGTTGAGCATTGCCATATTTTCTAACTTCTAAGAGACTCTGAAGAAAGCCAGATTGTGTTTTTAACAGAGAAATACTCTGATTTTTAAAACTTGGCTCAATTTAAGAAGAGTGGAAAGAAAGGGAAAAATAAGAGGGAGGGAGGGAAAATGAAAGGAGATGGAAGGAAAACATTGTGTGTGGACAGAGAGCAAAGTAGATCCGACCTGAAAGATACCACTTTTTTTCTCTCGCTCTCATGAAGCCTGGACTGGACTCGCTGTCATTATGAAGTGTAGGCTGGTTTTGAACTCCTGGCCCTCCTGTCTCCATTTCCCAAGAGCTAGTAAACTAGCGATGCACCATCATGCCCAGCATGCCCTACAATTTCTCTTATAGAGTGTGTCAACATGTCATTGTCCTCATATCCTGAACTACATTAAAGATCTGGACCTTGACTGATTTTGCTTTGTCTTCTGGGAGGATTGTTTAGGGAGTTCAGGTCATCTGGGTCTGGATAACAACCCTGAAGTAGGAGGAGAGTATTTCCCAGCTTTCCAGCTACTATGATGGAGGACTGTGGCTCATGTGAAGGCTCCATGCTTCGTATTAGGACACAATACATGCAGGATCCCT
The DNA here is from genome assembly GCF_017639785.1 of Mesocricetus auratus. NCBI lineage: Eukaryota > Metazoa > Chordata > Mammalia > Rodentia > Cricetidae > Mesocricetus > Mesocricetus auratus. The sequence continues at coordinate 92,521,961 of NW_024429188.1, read as the reverse complement.
GACCAGGGCAGGGCCCATCTTTTTGTTTTGAAATAGGGTCTTGCTGTAGCCAAGGCTGGCTTAGAACTCATTATATAGACCAGGCTGAAGTTGAACTTTTGATGATAAGCTTGTTGCCTCCCATGTGCTGCAGTTAAAGGCATGTATTACTACACCTGACTTGAGCTCTCCTCTTCTTGCTCCTCCTCCCTCTTCTGCTTTCTTCTTCTTGTTTATAGAAAGGGTCTCACTGCATAGCCTGGGCCATCCTGAAACTCACTCTACAGATCAGACTGGCCTTGAATTCACAGAGAATCATTAGCTAGGATCAAGTGAGAGTCGTCCACGAAATCTGATAGTTCTGTATGATGAAATATATATGTGTATCTATATACATACATACACACACACATATTTACTTCTGTGCTAGGGATTAAAATGCTAAGCACAATGCCATATGACTGAGTTATGTACCTAGCTCCTTCTAATAGCTACTGAGTTAATAGATGAAAGGTAGAGAACCATTACATCATTGGCTTTATTACTATTAATTTGTCTGGGCATTCACATGTTGGAAACATGTGTGCTAGTCAGAGAACAACTCCCAGGAGTCAGTTTTCTCCTTATAATTGGACTTCAGACCTGTCCAACAAAAGGGAGTTCATGCCTCATATTGGAAACCTAGCCAACTACCCAGAGATAGTGAGATCATGGATCTTTTTTTTAATCCAAGATGGGGTTTCTCAGTGCAACAGCTCTGGCTGTCCTGAGTGGAGCTCACTCTGTAGACCAGGCTAGTTTCGAACTCAGAGAGATCCACCTGCCTCTGCCTCCAGAGTGCTGGGATCAAAGGTATACACTACCACCACCCAGCTGAGATCATGGATCTTTGAGGAGAACCTAAAACCATCACTTTAGTAAATCACCATAATCCTTAAATTGTATTATATATTTAGGAATATATATGTATATACATATATTTATTTAACAACAATTAATGAAAAAGAGGCGATGGATTTGAAAGAGATAGAGGAAAGGCATATGGGAGAACTTAGAGTGAGGAAAGGGAAGGGGGAAATTATATAATTATATTATAAATCACAAAATAATAGAAGTAAAAATATGTCAATCCAGCAAGAATAATATCCTGAGTGTTTCCCTTTCCCTATCACCAAATCAGAAGGTAAAGTTGAGCTCCCACTAATGGGATGAGACACAGTTACCACGTTAGTCATGAGGAGAAGATGGAAATCATCTTGGTCAAGTGTACTTGGTAGTTCAGTTTGGGTCTTAGTACACAATGAATTGATTTTTACAATAGCAATTTCTGGGCTTGGAGAGGTAACTCAGTGGTCAAGACTACTGGCTATTCTTTCAGAGGTCCTGAGTTGGAATCCCACACCGTGGCTTACAACTGCCTGTAACTCCAGTTCCATGGCATCCAACTCCCTCTTCTGGCCTCTGCAGGCACCAGGCATACACGTGTTACAAAGACACACAGGTAAAACACCCATACACAGAAAATAAAGAAATAAAAAAATTAGGAAAAAAAGGAATATCCTTGCTGGGCTACTCTGGCTTAACAGGCTACTTGGGCACACAAACAGTTTGTTCCTTTGTGTGGCACTCATACTATTCTTTGTAACTATGAGCCATCTCACTACCATGCATATTATCATATTAATTAATGTGCCCTGAACTAATCCAATGCTTATTTATGACAGCATTCTTTTTGAGACAAGGCCTTGCTGCATGCTGCTGGCCGACCTGGAATTCACTGTGTAGATCAGAGCCTTCAACTTCTATGCCTATGCCAACCAATTCCTGGGATTATAGGCATGTGTCACAGTGCTTGGCTGATACTATTTTTTTGAAACTTTTAATTAAACAGGGACAGATGGATATTGCCTTAACATGATTAAAAAATAAAAAACAGGCCTCAAGTGAAAAGCCAGAATCGTATTTTATTTTTTTCTCCTGTGTGTTCTTCTGTGATGAATAACACACTAAAGCAGATGCTATAATTTGGAATTTAAAAAAATCTTTTAACTTAACAATCTACTGGAACAGAGAAAAATTAGTATGAGGCTCTGACCGAAGATGCGTTGCTGCCCCACCAGCAAATTTGTTGTGTAAATAACACTGCCATGGGAGAGCTTTAACAAGTTTGAGAGGCCCTAGATTGGCTGGAAGTAGGGCAGCTGGCTCAGCAGGAAGGGTCAGTATTTCTGTGTGGGCTGATAATGTTAGCAACCACATCAGATTCCAAAACAGACTCAAGCAGTGGTATGCAATGAGTGGCCTGGGGCTGGTGGCTGTGTGTGTGTGTGTGTGTGTGTGTGTGTGTGTGTGTGTGTGTGTGTGTGTGAGAGAGAGAGAGAGAGAGACAGAGACAGAGAGACAGAGACAGAGAGAGATAGGGAGGGAGGGAGAGACAGAGAGAGAGAGAGACAGAGATAGACAGACAGACAGACAGACAGGGACAGGGACAGACAGGTACAGACAAGTGAAAGGTTGCTAACACAAGGGGCACAAGGAGGCTTATGGGAAACCATTAACTAGGATAGACGAATACTTCAGGAATAGTGCTCATGCCATACTTTCTTTACCCAGGTGCCTACTGTTTGTTTTCTTGGTTTGGGGGGCACTTTTTGAGGTTGGATAGATCAAATCCAGGGCCCATATATACTCTGTATCCCTGAGATATAGTCCTAGTACTGTCCCCTTTGAAACAGTCATTGAGCTTATTTTGTTTTTCCTTTACTCCCATTTTCAGGTGCTTATAGTGTCTATGTTTTTTACTTTCTACAAGCCTTAAGTGTCTCGGGCTGGCTTCAAACCTGATGTAGTGGTAGTGACGGTGGTGATGGTGGTGGTGGTGTTACCTTGAACTCCTAATCCTCCTGTCTCCAGCTTCTGAGTGCAGGGATTACAAGGATGTACCATCATGCCTAGATTATGTGGTACTGGGAATTGAATGTTGGGTTTAGTATATGCTAGGCAAGCATTCTGTCAAGTGAGCTACATCTCCATTCTGGAACCTATGCACTTATTCATGGTAGGCAAGTATTATATCCTGAACTATGTCTCTAAGCCTGTTTTTACCTTTCCATTATGAGTTTGTGCCCACATTGGCTGTGAATAGTCAATAACCCACACTGGCCTTAAACTTGGGATCCTCCTCCTTCAGCCTCCTGAGTAGCTAGGAGCCTGAGTAGGGTCACCTAGGCCCAATTCCTATATTCTGAAACTCCTAACCACCTTTTTTGCTTTTGTTTTTTTTCTTTTTTGTGCATGGTAAGAGTTAAAGAATGTGGTAGATGTATAATGAAACCTATTCACCTCTGAATGTCTAGTTCTTTGCCAGGTTTCTGATCATCTCTTTAGATGAAACTTGTCTAGGAGAATCTTCAGAAAGAGCTATTGAACAAAATTTTCTCAGGTATTGAATGTATAAAACAGAAATACTGATTAATTTTTACTTAACTTATTTTTTAACTTTTTTCAGTGTGTGTGTGTGTGTGTGTGTGTGTGTGTGTGTGGGTGTGGGTGTGGGTGTGTGTGTGTGTGTAGGTCAGAGAACAATTCGCAAGAGTCAGTTCTCTCCTTCTGCCATATGATCCTGGGCATTGAACTCAGGTCATCAGGCTTGGTGGCAGACATTTATACTCTCTAAACCATCTTGTAGGCCCTCACTTACACTCTTTTACTTGAGTTTCATTACAGAATTTCACACCACATCTTTCTTTCAATATAATGTCAGGAATATTGTTCCCTTCTGTTTTTCCTTTCTAATAGGTCCTGTAGGGTTATTATTTTTTGACTTATAGATTATTTTTTATGAGATGGAGTCTCACTGTGTTGCCCAGGCTGACTAGTAACTTGTGATACTCCTGTGTCAGCCTCCTGAATGCTGGGATTTCAGGCCTTCCTAATCATGCCTGGCTGACCGTATTTGGTTGTTTACCATCAACATCTTTTTGGCTTAGCTTTGTTCCAGAGTTGACTGTCAATGACTTACCAAACACAAGTTTGCTAATTTCTTCTAGAAAAGGCCAATGAATTAAGGATTAGCAATTGTGGCAAGGAAAAAGATTTATATGGAAAACCAGGAAACAAAGAACTTGAAGGGTATCATAGGAGCCCACACCTTTTCTCCCAGCATTCAGGCAGCAGAGGCAGGGTTATCTCTGTGACTTCCAGACCAGCCTGGTCTACAGAGCAAGTTTCAGGAGAATAGGACTACATAGATGTTGTGGGACATTTGTTTACACTATGTGAAGATGTGGCTATGCTCTGCCTCACCTGTCTAAGGCACCTGATTGGTTTAATAAACATTGAATGACCAAAAGCTAGGCAGGAGGGAAAAGGCTAGACTTCTGGGCAGAGATAGGAACTCTGGGAAGAAGAGAGGTGGGATTTGCCAGCAAGACACATAGGAAGTCGGATGTACATTATGGAGGAGAGGTAACAAGCCATGTAGCAGAATGTAGATGAATATAAATGGACTAATTTAAATTACAAGAGATAGTTGGGAAGTAGCCTAAGCTAAGGCCAATTAATTAATAAGAAGTCTCCATGTCATTATTGAAGACTGGCAGCCCAAAGAAATTCCGACTACACATAGAGAAACCCTGTCTTGAAGAAACCAAAACAACCAAACAAAACAAAGCAAACAAAGGCAACATAAATCATGTTAGAGAGCTCAGGTTTGCTGAAGGGCTTTATAGGGAGAAGCTGGGGGCAGCAGGCAGGAAAGAATTGATGCCTGGACATCTCCAAGGTTTGTTCTAATAACCTGGAACAGGATGTTGTCTTAATCACTCTTTTCTTGGTGTGCTCATTCTTAAAGGAGGAGAGATTCAGTAACTTGAGGTCAAATTAACCTTGTGAAGTTCTACACAAACCGTTTTTTAAATGGCTCATCTATCTACATGCAAAATTGAGAAGATACAGTCTGACCCAAAGGTCAAGGCAGCCAAGGAAACGTGCAATTGGAAAGCAGAGAGTCCAAGCTTTTCTATTGAGTTAGTCACTCATTGGACATCTGCGGGGCTCAGTGCTTTCAGTAAAAGTGGACTCCATGTTCCTGAAAAGTAACCTAGGCAACCGTTATCCTCATTACCCACACAGCAGAAGTGGTGTTGACAGCAAGGCTAATGGGAGACTAATAATATATTGCCCAGCTGCATGACCTCCAAAAATTAGGAATTTAAAAAATCAACTGAAAGCAAGCAAAGCTAGCAGGTTTATTGAGATCTTCTTTTTCTCTCAGTTACAGATGTTCTCAAGTGTGTGGCAGGATCTTTTAGCGTATACATTTAGATATTTTTTTTTGTCCTGGGAGTTCTGCTTCAATTGTGATAAATTTAAACATGAATTTTGTGCTATGATTGGCTTTTTCTTAACTTCTTTTCATTGTCGTTCCCTCCATCTTTTACTTGTTTGTGTGTTTGTCTTTCAGTCCCGAGGCATGAACCTAGACTCCTGTATGCTAGGGAAGCAGCTCCACTAGGCCCCTTGATTTTGACACAGAGTCTCACTAATTGCTGAAGCTGCCCTTAAACATGTATGCTTCCTGGCTTGGCCTCCCAAATAACTGGGATTATAGTCACATGCCACTAGTCTTAACTTTTTTGAGTCAGGGTTTCTCTATGTAGCTTTGGCTATCCTGGAACTTGCTCTGTAAGCCAGGCTGGCTTGGAACTCAGACAAAGATCTGCCTGTCTCTGCCTCCTGAGTGCTGGGATCAAAGGTGTACCCGCCTCCACGACCCAGCTTAGTCTTCTTACTAGGTTTTATGTATTTATTTACTTAGAGTCTCATATGGCCCCTGCTGGCCTTCAACTTGATGGGTAGATGAAAGTGACCTTGAGTACCTCAAGCTCTTGCCTTTTTAAAAATTTATTACTTTAATTTTAAATAGCTTGCTTCACATGCCAATCCCAGTTCCCTCTCCCTCCCTCCTCCCATACACCTCCACTATCCCCCCAGCCTCCCACCCTATCCCCACTTCCTTCCACATAGGGGATATCCAGAGTCTGTCATTTCACTCAGGGTAGGGTCCAGGCACTCCCCTAAGAGTCCAGGCTGAGAGATCATCCCTCTTCTTGAGTGCCTTTTAATTTAGTATTTGATCCTGAGATTATTTTGTTTTTTCCCCCCAGTGTCTTTCTTGAGTTCACTTAATAGTCATTTCATATTTATATTTCTCATGGTTTGTTTAAAAAGCATTCATTCACCTATATATCTATATGTTTTTTGAGACAGGGTTTCTCTGTGGCTTGGGAGGCTGTCCTGGAACTTGCTCTTGTAGACCAGGCTGGTATCGAACTCACAGAGATGCGCCTGCCTCTGCCTTCCGAGTGCTGGGATTAAAGGTGTGCGCCACCACTGCCTGGCTGCAAAGAGTATTCATTTATTTTTATGAATGTTTTTGCATGCATGTTTGTGCATACCTGGTGCTTGTGGAGGCCAGAAGAGGGCATTGGATGTCCTGAACTGGAATTATAGGTGGTTGTGAGCCACCATATTCATACTAGGAATGAAACCTGGGCCCTCTGCAAGAACAAGTGCTCTTAACCGCTGAATCATCTCCTCAGCCCCCATTTCCCATGTTTTGTTCTTTTATATTCTTATTGATTATTTAATGATGTTAATTGGTCTTCTCCTCTGCTTTGTGGTTCTTCTTATCACAGAATGATTATTTATATTCACTGAAAAGTTTTGACTCTTAGAGACTGGGGTGTAGCCCAGTGGTAGAGGCAGAACACTTACCTAGTGTGTGTGAGGCCTTGACGTCAATTCCAAACACATTATACAGGCATTAAATAAATAAAACTATAAAAATTTTTTGAGGGATGTTCCTGTAGATAAGAGTACTTGTTGTTCTTCCTGAAGGCCTGGGTTTAATTTCCTGAAGCCACTCGGCAGCTCCCAACCGTCGGCAACTCCAGCTCTAGGGAATCTGATGCGGTCTTCTGGCTTCCCTGGGCACTGGACACACACATGGTGCACAGACATACATGCAGGCAATCACTCATGCACACAAAGTCAAAATATGTAAGCCTTTAAAAGAAGTTTTGACTCAGCAAAGAATACTGTCTCAAGCATCTAGTCCAGCACTCGGGGTGGAGAAAAGAGAATCGGGTGTTCAAGTCCATCATGAGACCCTGTCTCAAAACAAAAGCAAGCGAGAAATAAAGAAATAAAAGGGGAAAGAAATATAAAATTAGGGCCAAAGAGATGGCCCCGTGGGTAAAGGAGCTTGCTGCCAAGCCAGAAACCCTGTGTGATCCCTAGGTCCTCCACAGTAGAAAGAAAGAACTGACTGTGGCAAGTTGTCCACTTGTGACATCTACTTGTGAGTTGAAAGACCCTGTCTCCCAAAGTTAAAAATAATAAGCCAATGAGAAGTTTGGCCTCTTGCTTTTCTCTTCTCTTATTGTACCTTCATTTAGATGCTGAGTTTTGTGTGTGTGTGTGTGTTTTCTTTTCTCATCATAATAAAGTGTCCCCAGGTTTCCTGGATCAGTGGTACTAGTGCTATGGGGCCAAAATGTGATGCCTTATTTGGTTGATTGGCTCAAGAGCACCCTCTTCTGTTGGTACAACAAGGTACAATTGCTTTAATACACCTAGTTTTCAGAGGAGGGCCAGTTGATTGATGGCTGTGATGCTATTCCACCAGCAGCCATTTTTTCTGTCTTCCTGCCTTCATAAGATTTCTAGTTCTTATTGAGTGCTCTGACTCACTAGGCTTCACACAAGTCCTTAGTAGTCACTTAGCCAGGGTAGGCCTATTTCCTTTCAAGTGCAAACTATAGGTGATGGCATGTTTTCCTACTGATTGTATGATGCAGAGTTTCCTTCTCTTTCTCTCATTTCCTGCCTGACATTTCAAAGAATGGAGTAATATCGGCAGTGTTTCGTGACTGGTTTCTTCGGTGTTTATCTGTGCACTAAGTAGTATGTATCATCAGTGGTTTATTCTTCTTGTATGTGTATAATCTTCCATTGCATAAATATTCCATATATTCCTCACTCATACACATGTTGGACCATTCCCAGTATTTGACTATTATCTGGATTTTGTTTTATTGGTGGAGGGAATTGACCCTCATACATATAATCTGTACTACTGAACTCTAGCACCATTTTGGCTATTATGAATACTACCATTATGAAAATTTGTGCACAAGTTTTTTTTGTGCAAACATATGCTTTCATTTATGTTGGGTATATACCTAGAGATAGGATTAGTAGGACTTAGAAGAGTTATGTTTGGTATTTTGAAGAATGGCTAAATTATTATGAGAGACTAGGGATACGGCTCAGAAGGTAGAATGCTTGTCTAGCATGAATGAATGCCCCGTGGTTCCCTGCTACCACATAAACTATGTGTGGTCATGCATGCCTGTAATATCAGCAGTGAGGGAGGTATAGGCCTGAGGTTAAGAAATTTAAGGTCATACTTGGCTAAATAGTGAGTTTGAAGCCAGTCTAGAATACAGGAGGCCACATCTAAAAAACAAAACAAAACAAAGTAGTTGTACCATTTTAAATTCTTACCAACAATGTTTGAGGATACTCAAATGTTTGCAATATTTGCAAATATTTATCTCATTCTCTTGGCTTTGTTTTTACTGCCTCTGTTACTCATCTCTTTAAGGTGGGGTTTTGTTATATAGTTCAGTTTGGTCTGTTGCATGAATTCTAATTGTTCTTAATAATAAAAGCCCGGAGTCAGGTATGGGGGGGGTTGAAAATCAGAGAAGCAAAGCAGCCAGCCACTAGCTCTCACTTCTGCCTCAGACCACAGGGGCGAGTCTGTCCCCATACTGCCTCCTCAGACTGCAGCCTCAAACTGCTTCAGACTAACTGTTGCTCAGGCTGCTGCTTCAGGTTGCTGCCTCAGACTGCACTGAGCTCCTGTCTCCTCCTACCTTATATTCCTGTCTCTGCCCAGCCATATCCCTTCCTGTCTCCACCTCCATAGTGCTGGTATTAAAGGCATGTCGCTCCAAGTGCTGAGATCACCTTTGTGTAGCCCAAGGTGGTAAACAGCACAGATAATGTTTAAATGGCATACCTTTCCTCACATTTTTGTTTTGCGTTTGTTTTATAAGACAGAATGTTATGTAGCCAAAACTGGTCTCAAATTCTCTACGTAGCCAAAAATGATCATGAATTCTTGACTCTCCTGCTTCCAAGTGTTGGTATTACAGGCAGACATGCCCGGTTTTATCCCAGATTTTAAATATTTCTATAAATTTTATAATACATACGTTTCTTAATTAAAGCAAGCAACTGTGTGTGCACCTGCATATGTATGAGTGAATGTAGTCTAACAATCTGTTTTTAATTGATGCATTTAGTAAAATTACATTTAATATAATTTGGTGTACATTAATTGATCTTTTTAATGTACTATCTCTTTGTGCCACCTGTTCTGTGTTTATTTTCTTCCTTCTAGTTTTGGATGCGTAATGTTTTAAAAGTATTAATGGAATAGGGGCTGAATAGACCAGTGTATGGGGATTTTCTTAGTTTGTGTGAAACCTCAGGTTTAATTCCTAGGAGCTCAAGAAATTTATTTCCTACTCCTATAACTCCTTAACTTACACCCTTTAGAAAAAAATTTTGGGGGGGGTTGTTCTTGTGGCACAAGACTTTAATCTTAGCATTCAGGCAACGGAGGCAGACATATCTCTGTGAGCTCAAAGCCAGTCTTGCTTGCATTAATTTCCAGGCCATTCAGAACTACACAATGAGACCCTATCTTTAAAAAGGTTTTTTTTCAGTTGTGATGGTGCAAAGATATCTGAAGAGGCAGAGGCAGAGAGGCAGGAGACTCACAAGGTTGAGAACAGTCTAGGCTACATATTCTCAAGGTGTGGTGACATACTACCTTAATCCCAGCACTCAGGAGGAAGAAGCAGGCAGATCTCTGTGAGATCAAGACCATTATGGTGAGTTCCAGGTAGCCAGGGCTACATAGTGAGACCTTTTCTCAAAAACAAATTGTTTGACAGTTTCATATATTTATATAATGAATTTTCGTTATTTTTGCTCTGTGTTCTTCTATAAACATGGTCATGAATCCTTGAGGGATAGTCTGTGATAGGGGTGATCTACTACTATTTTCTGTGGGGGGGTGATTTCCAGACAGGGTTTCTCTGTGGCTTTGGAGGCTGACCTGGAACTCGGATCTGTAGACCAGGCTGGCCTCGAACTCACAGAGATCCGCCTGCCTCTGCCTCCTGAGTGCTGGGACTAAAGGCGTGCGCCATCACTGCCTGCTGTGATCTACTACTATCGTTTCACTAAATGATGAGTGTTTCTTTAGCACCTACATAGTTACCACTTTCTTTGTTCTTTATTCCTACTCCAACCTGAGCTTCTGTCTGGAATCAGATTCCTTCTGGCCTTAAGAACAATGTTTAAAATTTTGTTCACTGAGTGATAGGAAATGTTTTCATGGGAAACTGTCTTCATTTGATTTGCTTTATTCAAATATATTCTAGTGACATATAATTGTAGGTGGACAATCATTTCCTTATAATATCTTTTTCTTTTGTGAGACATGGTGCCACTATTGTGAACTGAAGTTCCTGGGGGGGGGGAATGACCTTGCTTGCAACAAGTGGAGACCATTACAGAAGACTGCAGTCAATCAAAATGCAGAGTTGTGGAACCCAGTTCTAAGGATATAACCACGAAACTCCCACAGCTAAGGCTCAGGGAACATTGCTGAAGACAGGGCCGAAAGACTGGAAGAGCCGAGGATCAGGGAGTTTGCTGTGAGACTGTGGCTCTTAGTAACATCAGAAACTACACCTACAAAATCTCACCAACCCAAACATGTGCTGAACAAGGATGACACCAATGAAATGCACAGGGGGAGAGGAGCCCATTCAGCTGCCATCCCATACAAAGAACTACAGACAAACGAGCAAAGCTGCCATCCCCAGGGAAGAGCAAAGCAATTGGTTTTCCAGTGCCAAACAGTCAGCCCTGAAAACATACATATAAATAACGTTACATGGACTCAACAGCTTATATTTGGGAATGTATCTCTGTATGTATATGCAAACACATGTATGCTTGCAAGAACATGAGGGCATGATTTTGAAGGAGAGTGGAGAGATGTATAAGGGAGAACTTGAAGGCAGGAAAGGGAAAAGAAAAATGCAGTTAAAAAACAATATAAAAAATAAACAACAAAAACCGGGCATGGTGGTGCACGCCTTTAATTCCAGCACACAGGAGGCAGAGGCAGGTGGATCTCTGTGAGTTCGAGTCCAGTCTGGTCTACAGAGCGAGTTCCAGGATAGACTCCAAAACAATACAGAGAAACCCTGTCTCGAAAAACCAAATAAATAAATAAAAAGCTATGCTTATATTAAACATTCTATAAGGATGATTAATTGAGAGTAGGAATGTTACAGGTTGAGAGCCAAAATTACCTTAGACTAGCCTAGTCCTCTAAGTAGCCATTTATTGGCCACCTCTGTATGTGACCTAACTTCTTTGTGACTTTGAGGTAAATATGTTATGAAGTATACAAACAGACTCCCTAGCTTCCAGTAACTCAAAGGCTAAGAATTTCACCAGGTAACATCTGAAGCCTATTACAAATTGCCCTGTTTTGCTATCACTGGCTATCTGATTTTTCCATCATTGTCTTTGATGTCTTTGATTTACGATTGTCTTTGTTGTGTTACTATAAAGCTTTATGAAATTGTTACTACACTGGAACCTGATAATTGGAATAATGAGTCCATGTTTCTGGGCCTGGGGTCACTCATATTTGGCTCCAGAATAAACTCTCTCTGATTTACTTTGAGCTGTGAGCGTATTTGTTTTCTGTTATTGTTGCTTCAGTGCTTTGTAGTCCTAATTGGTATGGAGCTCACTCCACAGCCCAAGCTGGTCTCAGATTTGCACTAATCGTATTGCCTTTGCCCCTGCTCCTCACGTGCTGGAATTATAGGTCTACATCACTGAACTTGTGTGTGTGTGTGTGTGTGTGTTGTGTGAATATGTACATATGAATGCAAGTGTCTGTGGATCTCCTGGAACTAGAGATGCAGGTTGTTGTGAACCACCAGATGTGGATGGCAGGGATTGAACTCTGGTCCTCTGGAAGAACAACACTAGCTCTTAACTGTGGAGCCATCTCTCCAGCCCCTTACTTACTTATCATTTGTTTAGTAATCAACATTAGAATAAAAGAAACTGTCTCAGCCAGATTACCAAGGTAGGCAGGATTATCTGGCAAATCGCTGTCATTGAAACTGTTGACCTTAGTGAATTTATTGTTATTCAGTAAATTCTGACATCATAGAAATGCACAACTCTGCTCATCTGTGTTCCTGGTATAGTGCTCTCATAACAAATACCTAGAGTTTAGTTAAGAAGCTGTGTGTAGAAGGGTTCTATTCACATCTGTGTTCTGACCACAGCTGCTATATCCAGTAAAGTGACCATAATCTTTTATTTTGTTTTTTCTTTGTTTTTGGTTTTTCATGACAGGGTTTCTCAGTCCTGGAACTTGCTCTGTAGACCAGGCTGGCCTTGAACTCATAGGAATCTACTTGGCTGCCTCTGCCTCCCAAGTGCTGGGACTAAAGGCATGCACCACCACCACCACCAGGCTGTTTGTTTTTCTGTGAAAGAGTTTCTCTCTGTAGCCTTGGCTGTCCTGGGTCTTCCTCTGTAGACCATGCTGTCCTCAAACTCATAGAGGTTCACCTGCCTGCCTCTGCCTCACGAGAGCTGGGATTAAAGGTGTGCAGCCCTCCCCCATCCCCACAAGTGACCACAATATTATCAAACAATAAATCAGACAGGTCATTCCTTTGTTTAAAACATCCCTGTGGCTTGTGAACCCAAGCAAAATAAAGAGACTTGCTTAACTGACTCCCTGGTTCCCACTTAGATCTTACCAGGAATGCTGCAGTCAGCTAGCTACTGGCTATTCCTCGAATGGGTCAGGTATGCTTGTGCCTTAGGACTCCCCTCTTCTCTGCTTGCACTGTTCTTTACTAAGGTATTTTCAAGCTGATTTGACGAACTCCAAGTTTCTGCTCAAATTTTACCTGTCATCAGAAGGGCTTTCCTGACCACCTTATGTAAAATAGCGTATCTCCCTTTATTCCTGTTCAAACCTTATTTAGTTACACTTCCTTAATTATATACATTGTACCTTGTATGTATTAACTACCTTCACACACACACACACACACACACACACACACACACACTCACATACACACACTCAGAGAGATTAAACCTGATTTCCCTATATGCCAGAAAACAGTCAACATTTTTCTTTCTTCCCCCTTTCAAAAATGTAAAACAAACAAACAAACAAAACCAAAACAAACCCAAAAACAGCACTCATTTAAAAAACAGTGAGAGATAGTTTATTCTGGAGCCAAATAAGAGTGACCATGGCCCAGATTACAGATTTAGGTCACCAAAAATTTCACATTCCAACATGTCAACAGTTTTTACACATCGATCGTTACTTTTATGTGCATTAGTGTTATCTCTGTATGTATATATGTGCATCACATGCATGCTGGGAGCTCTTGGAGCTGTAAGGGGGCATTGGTCCCCTGGAACTGGAGTTGAGGATGCCTGTAAGCCACCAGGGAGGTGCTGCCAACCAAATTCAGGTCCTCTGTTGAGCAGCACGTGCTCTGAACCATTCAGACATCTCTCTGGCCCTAAAGGAACATTTTGTCATGGAAACAATTTCAGCAGAAATTTGACACAGAATTTTGAGTTCCATGAGGTAGACTTTTAGATCTAAAATGTTTTTCAAAAATTTCTGTTTTAAAAAGCTTATCACCCAGCTTGCTGCTATTAGGAGATGGTAAGACGTTGTACTTACTGGATGAGCTTTCTGGTCATTGAGAGTGGGCCCATCGATAGGATATTAGTACCCTTGTCTCTTCCTTCTCTTTTTGCACTGTCATGAGCTATGCAGCTTCTTGTACAATATGCTCCTGCCTACTGTAGCTTACTGCCTTGCCACAGGCACATAAATAACGAAACCAAATTTACCATGGACTGAAACTCCCAATGCCGGTGTGTACTCTGATCCTAGCCCTTGGGAGGATCAGAAGCTCAAGCCTAAAAGCAAGTTCAAGACTAGCCCAGACAATATAAGAAACCAAACCAAATGAGACCAAAATCTCCTTCGAAACTATGAATCAATACAAACCTTTCTGCTTTCTCATTTCTGCTCTAATGGGTCCTAGGCAAGTGTCTTTCCACATTTAAAGGTAATTATCTCAGGCGTTTGTGACATTAATGAAAAATCAACAAACATTAAAATAAAATTCAATGAGGAAAGAACAAAGAGTGTAGCATCTGTATAAAGGAAACTAAAGTTTCTCAAAGCAACATCAAATGACTGAATTTTGTAGAGATGTTATCCTCAAGTTGATTAATAAAGTTATTGAAATTCTTATCTTAAAACCTTACACTGGCCAGGCGGTGGTGGTGCGTGCCTTTGGTCCCATCACTCAGGAGGCAGAGGCAGGTGGGTCTCTGTGAGTTCGAGACCAACGTGGTGTACAGAGCGAGTTCCGGGACTGGTTCCAAAGTCAAAGAGAAACCCTGTCTCAAAAATCAAAACAAAACAAAACAAAACAAAACAAAAAAAGAAACAGAGGCAGACACCCACAGCTAAACACTGAACTGAACTCCTGGAATCCAGTTGCAAAGAGGGAGGAGTGATGAGCAAAGGGGTCATGACCGGGCGGGTGAATCCCACAGAAACAGCTGACTGAACAAGGGGGAGCTCATGGACCCCAGACTGATGGCTGAGAGGCTAGCATGGAACTGATCCAGACCCCCTGAATGTGAGTGTCATTGAGGAGTCCTCATTCTTTGGGACCTCGGGCAATAGATCAACATTTAGCCCTGTCATCCGGATGGACTTTGGTAGCACATTCCACGTGGAGGGATGCTGTCTCAGCTTGGACACGTGGGGGAGGGCCTAGGCCCTGCCCCAGATACCCCATGAAGGGCCTTACCCTCCTTTGGAGAGTGGAGTGGGGGTTGGGGGAGGGGCTAGGGAGGGTTGAAGGGGGGGGCAGGAAAGGAAGGGAGGGAGAGGGACCTGGGATTGACATGTGAAGCAAACTTGTTTCTAATTTAAATTAAATTTAAAAAGAGGAAAAAGAAAAAAAAAAATCTTACACTGTTTTTGCATGTGTATAGTCAGAAAGATCATAATGTTTTATCTAAATAATTATATGTATCAATGGAATTTATGAAAACAAATTTAATACAGGGCTAGAGTCATAGCTCAGCCAGTATAAACTGCTTGCAGGCATTTAGACCTCAGTTCGACTCCCAGCACCCAAGCATGGTGCCACATGTTTATAATCGGTCCTGGGGAGGCAGAGGCAAAAGGATTCCCAGGACCCACTGGTTAACCAGCATAGCTGAATCAGTAAATCCCAGTTCCTGGTGAGAAATCCTGTCTCAGAAAATAAAGTGGGTGGCTCCTGTGGGCTGACACCCAGGGTTCACATGCACATGCATGTTTGTGCACCCACACACAAACAGAAGTAAGTCTAGCTCTACTACGCTTTAAAACAAATTGTAAGCAGTAATTTTAAACTTATGATTCAATTAATGTTGAATAAAACAATAAACTAAGTAATAGAATAATTTAGATTTTGGTAAAGGTAGCATTTTGAAACCACTGGTGAAAATATCAAATTGTCAAAAAAAAAAACACTGTCTGAAAATTGGCTGGCATTTTGGAAAAATAGAGATGCTTTTCTACCTCATTTCCTATTCTGGAAAAAATTCAAACATCTCAAGGATTTAATTAATAGAACCATAAAAGTATTGTAGGAAGAAAAAAGTATCGAGGCATTTGTAAACATAACACAAAGCCAGAAACTCAAAAGGCAAAATTCAACTGCACTCAAGTGAAAAATAAATCTATGAAGCATAAAATGTCAGAAATAAAAGTAAAAATATAAATTGGACATAATACTTACACTAAAGATGATAGAAAAATTCTTTATCTAATGAAAATACCCCAAACCCTTATGACTAATAACCAAATAATTAACAACATGGAAAAAGATAAGACAAACATATATATAGCTAATAACTGCATGAAAAACACTCATTATTGCTAATCACTAATGAAATGAAAGCCAAAATACTTCCTTTGAGCTATTGGGTGGGCAAAGATGCAAACTATTGACAAGTCTGCCCTTTGGTGAACCAAACTTTGTAACACAAACAGACTCATCAGGGCAAGTAAGAGCTCTCTCTTATATGTTTAGTATTCTGTGACCTTGAAAGCCTTCTGAGGTTTCTTGGTGGTATCTATACCAGGAGAAGTGGCATCTTCCAAGAGAAAATGGTATGGTGTGGCTGCCCAAGAAGAGTTTTTTTCCACAATCTCATCCTGGTGTTACAGAACTTCTTAGGTGATGCTTCCTCATGCCACATTAAATGCTGGTGTATAAACCTTGTTTCTTTCAAGGCAGGTTCTCAATAAACCAAGTAACGATAGGATGATGACCATGGTTTAAATAGGCACTTTCGATTGGTGCAGTGAGAGCTGGTATAGAGCTTAAACTGGTGCTGTTAATTAGAGATCTCAGTGGCACTACAGTGCAGTTTTTTTAATAGATAAAAGAGTGGTGGTGTCCTTCCAACATTTTGCTGGTCTTTTTGATATCTGATGAATGTCATATTTGTATGGCATTATAGTGAATAGAATGTGGAGGCTGGACAGAAGCCTCAGTGTGCAAGAGCATTTGCTGCACTAGCATAAGGACCTGAGTTTATATCCCCAGCACCAACATTAAAAAAAAAACAAAAACAAAAGCACCAGCAACAGAAACAGAGAGAGGAGGTTCATTAGAGCTTGCTGGTCACTGGCCTAGGTCCAGATTCAGTGAGAGACCCTCCTGTGGCCTCCGCATACACCCTCCATGCATATACACGAGAGAGAGAGAGAGAGAGAGAGAGAGAGAGAGAGAGAGAGAGAGAGAGAGAGAGAGAGAGAGAGAGAGAGAGAGAGAGAGAGAACAAGATAACAAGAGAGGGCTGGCGGGGGGAGGGCTCGATTCATTGCTCAGTGTTGCTCAATGGTTAAGAAAACTTGGTACTCTTTTACAAAGGATCAGAATTTGGTTCGCAGAACCCTTGTGGAAGGCTCATAGCCACCCCTAACCCCAGGAACAAAGTATCTGAAGCCCTGTTCATTCCTCCTCAGGCATCTACATGCATCCAACCAGACACATCACAGACACAGACACAGACACATAAAGAAAAATAAAATCATTATTTTTTAAAAAAGGATGTTGCCTCTGGGTTATTGAAGTGTGCTCTGAGCTCAGGAATCTATCATCTGGAACTCATACTGCTTGTTCCATGAATGCATATTCACCTGCTCCTGACCCTTTCTTCATGTCCTTACCTGTTTGACCCTAATCTTTCAAGATGCTTTAGGGAATTCAGGTTAGTCATTAAGGTGTTGATCATTTCTCTCAGAAAACTGTTGGTGCAATACTGTTTTATTTTCTTCATGCTTTTTTTAAAATTACCACTGATGCAATGTCTCTATAGCATTTAAAAATAAAGAAAAATGGGCAGTTTTATGCTCAAATTTGAGAAGATAGTAGCTTGAACACATGGCCCAGACACCCTCTTCTTACCGAATCTTGCTTGCAGTGATACCACAGCTGGAACTGGTAGAAGGCTGCACTTCTTACAGGATCGTCTACAGGGAATGGAATGCAGATCTGAGGAGTGTCCAGTCATTGACTGTGTATAGCCATGATGTCAGCTCATGACAATTTCTGCTTTGTGGGAGACACTTAGGCAATCTTTACTCTGTGCTTCTTCACTAAAGTGACCAAATTATTCAATCTGCTTGTTGCTGGGAGAGAGCTCAGGGACAGTATAGAGAATACAACATATTTCTTGAGACCTGGGATAATGACAGTTATTCTGTGATTCTTCCAGACAATTCTCCTTCATGTGCAGTATGTAGACTTCCCTACCCAATTTCCTGAGGTCCTAGCATGCCTGTCTGATTCTGACAATACGATGGACCTTGAAGAATACTCTTTGGCTGGCCAGAGTCAGAGTTGTTTTGAGCTTCTCTGATTTGAAGAGATGGTCACTTAGGCTCTGAGGAACCTGAGGCAAAGACAGTTCCTCCTTGTGTTTCAGCAGGGGGATAATGGCTCTTAGTCTAATTGGGAACAAAAAAGCAAAACTGCTGAGTCTTCTACTATTTACTGAGTAACCACTGCTCAATAATCAGACCATAGTAATCTGACATACCTGCTCAGAACTCCAAATCATGACCAGGCAAAGGGAAATGACTCATTCCACAGATGTATTAACTAGATAAAGCAAGACTAACTTGAGCAACCAGAAAAGTGGCTTCTATTGACGTAGCACTACAGGATGAGGCAGAGAAAATTATTAACTGATTAAACAAGTTAGTATTTGTAGAATGTTTATGTATATGTGTAAAATTCGTAAAATGTTTGTATATGTGTCATGTACAAACCTGTCAAATAAACTGCAACAGAAAAGTCATGTGAGCTCTCAAAGATGTACTGTCAGAGCACGCGTGCGCGCACGCGCACACACACACACAGACTCTCTCTCTCACACACACATATATATACATGGCACCATAAAACTAGAAAGCATGTGTTTAGAATTTCAAAATTTCACATACATACGAATACTAAGCTGGGCTGGAGAGACAGCTCAGTGGTTAAGAGTGTGCACTCCTCTAGCAAAGGACTCAAGTTCACTTCAGTTCCCAGCACCTAGTTCAGTTCTCAGCACCCTTGTGGGGTGGCTCACAAGTGCCTGTAACTCCAGCTCCAAGTCATTGAACACTATATTCAAGTGTACTTTCTCTCTCTCTCTCTCTCTCTCTCTCTCTCTCTCTCTCTCTCTTCCATTGTATTTTTATTTAAATTAGAAACACGCATGCTTCACATGTCAATCCCAGCTCCTTCTCGCATCCCTCCTCCCTTGTCCCTCCACCAGCTCCCACAGCCCAATCCCCACATAATTCCCTAGGGAGGGTGAGGCCCTCCATGGAGAATCTCCAAAATTTGTCATTTCATCTGGGGCAGGGCCTAGGCCCTCCACCATGTGTCCAGGTTGAGAGAGCATCCCTCTGTGTGGAATGGGCTCCCAGAGTTCATTCGTAACCATGGTAAACACTGATCTACTACCCAAGGCCCCAGAGATTGCCGAGGCCTTCTCACTGGCACTACATTCAGGGGGTCTGGATCAGACCCCTGCTGGTCTCTCAGACATCAGTCTGGGGTCCAAGAGCTCCCCCTCATCAGGTTACCTGTCTTTGTGGGTTTCACCAGCATGGTCTTGACACCTTTACTGATCGCTCCTCCCTCTCTGTCACTGGGTTCCAGGAGTTCAGTTCACTGTTTAGCTGTGGGTGTCTGTCTCAGCTTCCATCAGTCACTGGATGAAGGTTCTAGGATGGCATATAAGGTAGTCATCAATCTTACCATCAGGGAGGGGCTATTAAAGTAGTCTCTCCACTATTGCTTAGTTTGCCAGTTGGTGTCATCCTTGTAGATCTCTGGAAATCTTACTAGTGTCAGCTCTCTCTTCAAGCCTATGACTCCCTTTATCTCTCATCCTGCTCTCCCCTCTTCTTCCCCCGACTCAACCTTCCTGCTCCTC
Source organism: Mesocricetus auratus (assembly GCF_017639785.1). Lineage (NCBI taxonomy): Eukaryota > Metazoa > Chordata > Mammalia > Rodentia > Cricetidae > Mesocricetus > Mesocricetus auratus. Next base: position 92,502,245 of record NW_024429188.1, on the reverse strand, counting down.
CATGTTTTCCTCTCCCCTCCTCCCCCTCTCTTTTTCTCAGTTCTCTTTCCCCTCCCTCCATGCTCTCAATCTGTTCGGTAGGTCTTGCCCCATTCTCCTTCTCTGGGGTACCATGCATACCTCTCTTGGGAACCTCCCTGTTTCCCAGACTCACTGGATTGTAGGCTGGCACTCCCCTGATCCATGTCTAAAATCCATATATGAGTGAGTACATACCATGCTTGTCTTTTTGTGACTGGGTTACCTCATTCAGGGTGGTTTCTTCTAGTGCCATCCATTTGCCTGCAAATTTCAAGATTCCATTGTTGTTTTTGGGTGAATAGTACTGCATTGTGTAAATGTACCACATTTTCTCTATCCTCTCTTCAGTTGAGGGGCTTCTAGGTTGCTTCCAGGTTTTGGTTATTACAAATAATGCTGCTATGAACATAGTGGAACAGATGTCCTTGTATGAATGGGTGTCTTTTGGGTATATGCCTAAGAGTGGAATTGCTGGGTCTTGTGGTAGACTGAGTCCCATTTTCCTGAGGAATCTCCACACTGATTTCCAAAGTGGCTGTACGAGTTGGCACTCCCATGAGCAGTGGAGGAGTGTTCCCCTTTCTCCACATCTTCTCCAGCATAAACTGTCCTTGGTGTTTTTGATTTTAGCCATTCTGACAGGAGTGAGATGGTATCTCAGAGTTGTCTTGATTTGCATTTCCCTGATTGCTAGGGATGTTGAGCACTTTCTTAAGTGCCTCTCAGCCATTTTAGACTCCTCAATTGAGAATTCTCTATTTAGTTCTGTAACCCACTTTTTAACTGGATCCTTTGGTGTTTTGGAGACTTGCTTCTGGAGTTCTTTACACACACACTCTTAAAAAAGTATGGGGACTAGAGAGGTGGTTCAGCAGTTAAGAACAGTGGCTACTCATGTAGAGGACCCAAGTTCAATTCCCAGCACCCACATGACATCTAGCGACCACCCATGCAACTCCTTCTTTTGGCCACTGTGGACACCAGGCATGCATATGGTGCGCAGACATACATGCAGGAAAAGGACTCATGCACATAAAAATCTTTAAAAATAAAACAATACAAACACTAAAAAAGAAAAGGATGATCTTTAGCTCAGAAACAAGTCAATAATCTGAAGGATCAAAATAGGAGAAATAACATTTAACAGATCTTTCAAAGAGAAATCACGAAGATTAGAGCAGAGAACAGCCTCAAGAGGTTTGTTATGGAAGCAGTAAGAGTCCAGAAGAACAAAGTGAAAACAAGGATGAAAATTAGCTAAGTAGTTAGTTAATCAAAAACAAGAAACTTTCCCTGTATTGCACCAAGATCTGAGTTTGCCAACTGAAGATATTCACTGAATGTCATGAATGAAAATCAAGAGAGACCCAAACCTATCCTTGTTGATTTCCAGAGAGAGACAGAGACAGAGAGACACACAGAGAGTCACAGAGACACAGAGGGACACAGAGAGAGACACAGAGAAACAACACAGAGAGAGAGAGAGAGAGAGAGAGAGAGAGAGAGAGAGAGAGAGAGAGAGAGAGAGAGAGAGCGCCAAACCTATCTTTGTCCAGTGTTGGTGGCACACATCTTTAATCTGCACTCGGGAGGCAGAGGCAGATCTCTGTGAGTTCCAGGCCAGCCTGGCCTACAGAGTGAGTTCCAGGACAGGCTCCAAAGCAACACAAAGAAACCCTGTCTCGAAAAAAACAAAACAAAAGCAAATCAAAAAACAAAACAAAACAACAACAAAAACCCAATGTCTTGTAAGCTTCGGAACTAAAAGAACATATGGTTTTTAGCTGGCTTTAGGTAGTAGGAGGCACTGGTGGAGGCAGGGTTTCAGAAGGCTTTGCCTTCCTCTTTATCTCAATGCCTCTGTGTAGTGACTATTACATACTGCCATATAGGCCTCCACTGGAGAGCCTTGACCTTTGCTTGGTTTTTAGTTGTCCCTCATTGTTCCTGTTTGGTTTATCAGTTCTATTATTTGTATACTTTATTCTCTGAATTGCCATACTCCCTGTTTTATTAAATTACGTAGGTTTCATTCTCTCTGTCTGTCTGTCTGTCTGTCTGTCTGTCTGTCTGTGTTTTTCTTTCTTTTTAAGACAGGGTCTCAAGTAGCCCAGGCTACTCTGAATTTGGTATACAGTAAAACATGACCTTGACGTCTTTTTTTTTATCAAGACAGGATTCTGTATAGCTTTGGAGGCTGTCCTGGCATTCGCTCTGTAGACCAGGCTGTGATCTTGAAGTCTTGATCCTCTTACCCCCACTTCTATGGTGCTGAGAGCAAGGCATGTGTCACTATGCTCAATTATTTTATTTGTTTTTAATATTTTAGATTATTACTGTTATTGGTGTGTGTGTGTGTGTGTGTGTGTGTGTGTGTGTGTAGTGTGTGTGTGTGTGCATGATGAATGTACACTAGTGCCAGGGTGAGCTTGTAAAGGTCAGAGGAAAATTTTGTGGAGTCAGGCCTCTTCTTCCACTGTGCATTAGAAGGATCAGTCTTAGTTGTCAGGCTTGTGAGGCTAGGGCTTAATCTGCTGAGTCACCTTGCTGGGCTCATTATATTTACTTTTAATTAGTTTTTGAGACTGAACCTCACTGTGTAGCCCAGGCTGGCTTCAACCTTGATATCTTCCTGCCTCTATGCCTCCTGGTCTACTCTTTTTATTTTACTTGGAAGAGTTTCTATTTTGTGGTTGGACTGTAACTGATGTATCTACCAATGAAAACAAATTGGTATTAGATCTTTTATCCATCCCACAAAGGCTACAAAATGATGGAATACAGTATTTGTCAGAGTTCTCACCAACAACTTATATAATGAATATCTATCTGTCTACGTATCTCTATCTCTATCTATCTATCTATCTATCTATCTATCTATCTATCTATCTATCTACCTACCTATATTTAGAATGACTTAAGGCTTAAGGCTGTGGTCCAGCTAATTTAACAATGGCTGCCTATGAATGCAAGGTCCAAGCATACAGTAGTTGTTCAGTCAATAAGAGTGGATGTCTCAGCTGGTCTCCAGTATATAACCAAAGATGTAGGCTATAATGCCAGTGAAGGAATGAACTTTCTAGTGAGGTAAAAACACGTGCAGACAAAGAGCAAAAGCTTCTTTCTTCCATGTCCTTATATGGGCTTCCAGTAGAAGGTGCGGCAGGTCTTCCCACCTCAAAAGATCTGGATTAAAGGTGTGCCTTTCCACCTCAAAGATTCAGATTAGAAGTGAATCTTCCCACTTAAAAACCCCATTTGGGGGTTTTAGTTAATTCTAGAATATAGTCAAGTTGACAAGCAAGAATGGCCATCACAGATACCAACTCCAAAATGTTGAGAGAAAAAAACTAAAAACCCTGTGGTTAGCTGCTTTGAAATGATTCCAAATCAGGCATAGTGAGTGACATGTAATGCATGTCAATTAAGCCAACACGTGTTTTTTTTCTTCTTTTGCTTTTGCTTTTTTTGTGATGCTAGACATTGACACCAGGGTCATATGGAGGCTACACATGTGCCATACCACTGAGTCACATCCCCAGCTGGGCAATTAAGTTTTATGAGGTAAAAAAGGAGAATTCAAAATCAAAAGCTTTAAGCGGTTATACCTCACTTTACCTTGTGCATTTTTGATTTGTTTTGAGACAGTGTTTCTCTATGTAGCCATGGCTATTCTGGAACTCGATCTGTAGACCAGGCTGACTTGGAACTCACAGAGATCAGTCTGCCTCTGCCTCCTGATCGCTGGGATTAAAGGTGTGCGCCACCAATGCCCAGTACTTTGTGTATTTTTATGATTTTGTTTGAGACAGGGTCTCATATAGTCCAGGTTGACCCTACAACATGCTATGGAGCCATGGATGACCTTGAACTTCTAACCCTTCTGCTTCTATCATTCCAGTTCTGATATTACATGTCTGAGCCACCATACCCAGTTTCTATGGTGCTGGGTATTGAACACAGGACTTTGTGAATGCTAGGCAATCACTTTACCAGCTGAGCTATATTCCCAGCACTGCCTAATGCTTTAGATGTACAATTTGGGGGACATAGAGCTTGTGGAATTGGAAAGTACGAGACTAGCCTAAAAGCATTCAAGTTTAGCAGCTTGCAATAGCCCATTACCATAAATGCTTTTATCGTTAAAAAATAAAAAATATGAGCCTGGCAGAGATAGGTGAACTTCTGTGAGTTCGAAGCCAGCCTGGTCTACAGAGCAAGTTCCAGGAGAGGCTCCAAAGTTACAGAGAAACCCTGTCTCAAAAACACACACACACAAGAGTAAAAAATAAAAACAAAAACATGCTACAAAGAGCACCTAAACCAAAAATTATCAAAATAAAAGTCAAGCAGGCAATTAATGAAATGTAACCCTTCAATAACCAAAAGAGAAACTTATCACTGGTTGGCTTCTTCGAGCAGTTTTCGAGGAGTAACCTGTAAAAACAATGCTGTGCTGTGCGGGGAGAGTGCATGTCTCAACTAGCCCATCAGGGAATTCTGGAGCAATTATGGCCCATCAGATGAGCTGTGCCCTGAACACAACAGCTTAGACCCCAGCACCTCCCCTCACTTCATCTTTTCCTTGGGCATTCTGAGAAGAAAATGAGCTCAGCTCAAACGCTGAGGTAGACCCTGGAGGACCTCACAACCCCTCCAGTGGGACAGTGAGACCCCTTTTTGAAGCAAGGCTTTGGGTGGCTCCTCTTTGTGTCTGCCACAAAACCAACATCATTTGAAGCCCCCAACCAAAAGCTACTAGTAAAAAGGCTAGGGTATGGGGGAGGGGAGGAGGGGAGGGAGAGGGAACTGGGGATTGACATGCAAAACAAGCTTGTTTCTAATTTCAATCAAAAAAGAAAAAAAAAGGTAAATTTGATTTACTAAAGCATCTACCTTTTTGTATGTAATTTGTAAAACGATTCTACAAGTGGAATACATACGCACAAATCTGCAGAGTGGACATTTCAGATCTGCCAAATGATATATTAAGTAAAACCAAGTAATATTCGGAGGGCTGCCTGCCAGCATAGGACCTTTAAATGAAACTATTTTGATGCAGGCTTCCTTGCATTGCCCTTTAAACAAGGTAGAGAATTATGACAAAATGAAAAGGGGCTATTCTTTTAGAAAAAAAAAAGCCTGTTCTGTTAGATTGAGGTTTCTGTGTCTGCCAGGATTAAAGACAGTATTTTGTTTTTTGAACTTTTCCTTTTGGGGTTTTGTTTTGATTTTCTGAGTCAGGGCCTTACTCTATAGCCCTGTGGAATTGGTGCTGTCTGTGCTGATCAGACTGTGCTCAGACTCACAGAGGTCTGTCTGCCTCTGTCTCCCGAATCCTGGGTTTAAGGGTGTGTACCACCATGCATGGCAAGGGGGCTGGGGCAGTATTTTTGACCTGTGATGGAAAAGCAGAGGCAAGGTTACTTAGGGGTGGGGGATAAAGGTGATGAGAGAAGGGGAATAGGAAGAGGCCCCAACAAAAGCAAAGCATGGATGAAAAGGCCATAACGAAACCCATTATTTTGTATGCTGATTTAAAAAAGAACAGTATTTGGGGGAGGGATGGCCTCAGCTGAGCCTATCAACAGGATTTGACTACACATAATGGCACTCCTCAGAATGGAGAGCCCCTCGGGGGAGGGGGTCAAGAGTGCTCCAGCTGCTCAACTCACTGAGCATCCCTGACTGTTTCAATACTGAATTGACTGGGAAAATGAAATTCACTGTTAGAGAGGAAGATTTTGAAAGGCCATTGAGTCCCCATTCTCTCACCTAGGGACTCATGGTCTCAGCAGCGTTTAATAACACCCATTGGGATGTAGTCTGTATATTATTCTGTGGTGTTTCTCCAAGTAATTGATGAACTATGTGTGGTCCAATTATTTTGTAGTACTCTGACATGCCTTATCTATATTTGATTCTGCATAGTCAATAGACATAAATCTCTTCTGCACATCCTTCATAATAAATGTTCAAAAATGTACCTCAATGACAGTAATGGAAAACACATGCTGATTAAAACGTAGGCTGCTATCAAATACCGGGAATGCAGCTAATCTGATAGGAAATGTGCTGAAAGTACAAGTGCACACATGCTTTCAAGAAGTTAGAATGAGGGCTGGTGCGATGGCTTAACAGGTAACGGCACACGTATCACCAAACCTGCTGACCAGAGTCTGAATCCTAGGATCCTCATGGTGGAAGGACAATATTGACTTTTGAAAAGAATTCTCTTACCTCCACAAGTGTGCCATGGTACACACACACGTGCCCACACCACCAGAAAAATGCAATAAAATATTTAGGATGATAATTTTATCTGTCTCCTGAGTGTATACTGAATAATTATATATTTATGCACATGGATATATATTTTTACATAGTCTCACACATATCCATATACAGGCAATACATATACATTGTTTTGCTAGTGCTGGAGATTGAACCCAGGGTTATTCCGACTCTTCTGCTAGTTTTAAAGACATGGTTTCACATCGCTTACTTTAAGTACGCACTGTACCATTGAACTCTGTGTTCCCACACACATATGGATCTAGTTTCATCCTTTACATGGGAATATCCTGTTATTCGAGCACCATTTATTAAATATGCTTTCTTTCTTTCCTTCCTTCCTTCTTCCTTTTCTCCTTCCTTCCTTCCTTCCTTCCTTCCCTCCTTCCACTCTTTTCTTGAGACAGAGTCTAATGGAGCCTAGGCTGGCCTCCAACTTGAACTCCTATGTAGTTTGAGAATTTCTTTTCTTCCTGCCTCCATATTCCAGAGTATTTAGATTATGGGTATGTGAACTACAATCTGTTTACTTGGTACTGAAGGTGGAATTGACGACTTCATGCATAGTAGGTATCTACCAATTGAGCTACATCTCCAGACCTAAAGCTTTATTTTTAAGCATGGTAGGAGAGAACAAGTTTGGAGGCACAGCTCCAAATATTACTTTGTCTTACTTGGTAAATGAGAATACTTGAAACAATGCTAAACAAAAATAATGATAGCATCCTTTATTTTTCTATTTTAATGAAAAGGACTTTATATTTTCATCATTTAGTGAAATGCTTGCTGCTGAATTTTCATAAGCAATTTAATTATATTTCATTGTTAAATTTTAATCTGTATTGCTGTGAATGTTAGAATGGCTGCTGCATTTTAAGTGCCTTTTCAATGTCTATAGGCAGAAGAATATGTGTTTTCTCCTCTAAGTGCTTCATATGAATTATGTTGATTGACTTCCTAATGTTAAATCATTTTCACATTTCTGAAATAAAGTCTACTTGTTCATGGTGTGCTATTCTTTGCCACATTGCTAGATTTGCTTTATTATTGTTTTATTTGGTATTTTCCATGTGTATATTTTGTACAGATATATTCCAATATGTCATATTTAACATTACATAGCAAATGTGAGTTCTTTTCATGTTTTTCTGTGGTCTGAGAACCCATCATGAGATAAACACAGAGTTGGAGAGAGTCTGGAAACCTTAACAGTGATTTGATTATCATAATGACACCCAGATAGTGATCAATGGACACATCAAAGAATAGCGTATTCCTTCCTAATTATTTCTCTTGTCTCTATGTTAGATCTGTTCTGATTATATTTAATGAAAAGTAGTTTTATTTTAATGATTCAAAAAATTAGAATTGTAAGAAAACTAGACATACAGTAGTCTAACGTTGACTAAAAGGCTTTTTAGTTTTTTCATGCTAGCATACAGAGAATATTTTTCATTATCACATATTTATCTACGTGTGAAGACTGAACTAAACAACTTTTTGATAGTATTCTGTTAAAATGTTGGGCATGGAGCTGGAGAAATGGCCCAGTGGTTAACAGCACATACTGCTCTTGTAGTGGACCTGAGTTTGGTTCTCACCACCATTGCCTGAAGCTCACAGCTGCTTGTAAATCCAGCTCCAGGGATACCTGCCTCTGGCTTTTGATGGCACCTGCACTCACACGCACACTATCCCACACAATTAAAAATAATAAACTAAATCTTGAAAAGAAAGTTGGCGCCGGGTGGTGGTGGTACATGCCTTTAATCCAGCAGGCGGATCTCTGTGAGTTTGAGACCAGCCTGTTTTTTTTTTTTTTGTTTTGTTTTGTTTTGTTTTGTTTGGTTTTTTCGAGACAGGGTTTCTCTGTGGCTTTGGAGGCTGTCCTGGAACTCACTTTGTAGACCAGGCTGGCCTCGAACTCACAGAGATCCACCTGCCTCTGCCTCCCGAGTGCTGGGATTAAAGGCGTGCACCACCAATGCCAGGCATGAGACCAGCCTGGTTTATAAGAGCTACTTCCAGGACAGTCTCCAAACCCACAGAGAAACCCTGTCTCTTTTCACCATGTGGTTCTGGGGATCAAACCTATGTCATTAGACTCAGAGGAAAGCATTCTTTTTTATACAGTAATCTGTCTGCCTGTCTGCTTCCAGGCCAGAAGAGGGTACCAGATATCATTATAGATGGTTGTGAGCCACCATGTGGTTGCTGGGAGTTGAACTCAGGACCTCTGAAAGAGCAGTCAGTGTTCTTAACCTCTGAGCCATCTCTCCAGCCCAGTGGAAAGCATTCTTAACTACTGGGCTATCTCAACAGCCCATAGTTCAGGTTTTGTGAATTGTTATGTTCTATCATTTGACCACTATTCTTAGTGGTTTCTCACTTTCTTACTGATTATAGTTCATACATATTTGTGGTGGTGGATATAAAAATTACTTATAATGGCTAGGTGTGGTGGTGCACCCCTTTAATCCCAGCACTCAGAAAACACAGACAGATCTCTGGGTTTGAGGCTCGTTGATTTACAAAACAAGTTCCAGGTCAGCCAGGATTACGTAGTGAGATCCTTTGGTAAAGAAAAAGGAATATCCCTGGCATTGGTGGCCCACGCCTTTGATCCCAGCACTCAGGAGACAGAGGCAGGTGGATCTCAGTGAGTTTGAGGCAATCTGTTTTACAGAGCGAGTTCCAGGACAGCTAGGACTGTTACATAGAGAAATCCTGTCTTGAAAAACAAAGGAAAACAAGAAAAGAAAAAGGAATGTTTGTATGGACCAGACCCATATATGAATGTGGTGGGCTGGTGGTGGTTAGTGCCTCTATGTAAGGCTTTTCTCAAGTCAAGTGACATAGTGTGCTATGTAAAGGTGTGGGTAGAATGGGTGGACTGGCATCAGACAAGGCACATGCCCCTCTTGGCCATGACTATACACAGTATCTTCAACTACCAGTGCCTATTCCTACTGGAGCCTACTGTGTCTACTGTGGTTTCCTCCGGGCCACCTTCCTTTGTTTTCCAGAGTAATATTTGATGATGCATTGAAGTCATTGTGCACATTCCTTCTTAAAGAGGAGGCCACGGCATTGGAAAGGCCCCAAAGCAGTGAGATATCCAACATTCCCTTCCCGTGACTAAGTTTTGTTCCTGTATTTCACTGGACTTCCCACAGAAAAGATAGTCTACAAGTTGTGTGTTCCATTTTGAAACACGACAAATCTTAGGTCCACTTATTTTCGTTTGTATCATCACATTTCTAAGACACTTTCTTTTCAAAGGAGGCATGGTCTCACTATGTAGTCCTGACTAGCCTAGAACTTACTGTATACACAAGGTAGCCTTGAACTTACAAGTATCTACCTGCCTCTGCCTCCTGGTTGCTGGGATTAAAGGTATGTGCCATCATGCCCAGCCTTAAATGAAAATTTTAAGTTGATGTACATAGTAATGAATGTATGATATTTCCATGTGTGTGTGTGTGTGAGAGAGAGAGAGATTATACTTTGTTCTTACTCATAACTCTCCTCCAATACCTCCCCCATATTCCTTTCTTCCCTATTGCTGATCCTATCCTCACAGAGTCACCCTTTCTGTTTTCATGTCCCTTCTCTTTTTTTCCACCATCCTCTTCCCATAGGATCTCCTTATTATCATGATCTGTTTTATACTTTCATGACTTCTACACACATGCTATTATTGTGTTTAAATCTAGATTCTTTATATGAGAGAAAACATGAAGTACTTGCCTTTCTGGGTCTGAATTATTTCACTTAATATAACTCGTTTCAGTTTTATGCATTTCTCTCTGCAAATGACATGATTTCATTTTTCTTTATGGGTGAAAAATTCCATTGTGTATATGTACTATATTTTCTTTATCCATTACTTATTGATGCACACCTAGGCTGGTTCAATTCCTGCCTATTTCAAATGGTCCAGCAATAAACATCAATGTACAAGTATCAATGTACCATGATTTCCATACTTGGCACAACAGTTTACATTCCAGCCAGGAATGTATAAATGTCACTTATTTTCCATGACCTTACCAGCATTTTTTGTCATTTGTTTTGATGATAGCTATTCAAAGTGGGATGGCTAAGAATGTTAAACAAATTTTCATGTATTTATTGGCCATGTTTTAACTTTTATCCCACTTGTTAGTCCACTTAGTGGTTGATTAATTTGATTTTTCTGTTTATTTTGCATTTTAATATACTAGATATTAATCCTGTCTGATAAATAAATGGCAAATATTTTTTCCCATTCTGTAAGTAATTTCTTCATTCTGGTAACTGTTTTCTTTCTTTCTTTTTTTCATTTTTGAGATGGGTTTCTCTGTGTAGCCATCCTGGCTGTCCTGTACTGCAATTGTCTTCTTCTCTTTGAAGACATTTTTTAATTGCATGCAACTCCTTTTGTCAGTTATTGGCTGTGCTACTTAAATCCTTTCCAGCAAGTCCTTGCCTATGAATATATCTTGAAATGTTTTAGCTGTGTTTTGCTCTAGAAGGTTTAAAGTTTCAGGTCTTATAATAAGGGCTTGATCCATTTTGAATTGATTTCTGTGCAGTGCGAGAGATACAGATGTAGTTTCATTCTTCTACGTGTCACTATCCATTTGTCCTAGCAATGTTCATTGAAAACTTTGCCCTTTTTTTCTGATCTATGTTGGTATTTATTTATTTATTTATTTATTTTTGAGATAGGATCTTCCATAGGCGAGGCTGGTCTCTAGCTTGTTATAAGGCTAGCTTTGAACCTCTGCTCTTCCTACCTTTGTACCTTACAAAGGCTGCAATTAGAGACGTGCTACCACGACAGGTTCGAAAGTATGTTTTTGACATCACTTTTGAAAATTAGGTGTCTATAGCTGTGTGAGTTTATTTCCAGGCCTCTATTCATTGGCATGCATGTCTGTTTTGTGGCAGTAACAAAAGTTTTTGTTAGTGTGGTTTTGTGGTATAATCTGAGATCCAGTGTTACTTTTTATGCTAAGGATCGCTTTGGTACTCAAGGTCTTTTGAGCTTCCATATGAGTTTTAAGGTTATTTTTAATGTTCTTTGAAGAATTTCATTGGAAGTTTGATGGGATTCTGTTGAATCTATAGATTACTTTTCATAATATAGCTATCTTTACGATGTTATTTCTGCCGATCCATGAGCATAGGTCTTTGCAACTTCCACTGCCTTCTTCAATTTCTTTCTCCCATGCCTTTCAAAAAATTTAATGTTTTTATGTGTATGATGTTTTACTGGTATGTATGCCTGTGTAACACATGTACACCTGATGTCTGTGGGGAACAAAAGGTGTAGGATCCCCTGGAACTGGAGTTACAGACCATTATGAGTTGAGTACTAATGTACTTCTTGTGTATGTGATGACTTTATTTGTTTTATGTGTAAGAATGTTTTTGTCTTGTTTTTATGTCTGTTGCCTATGTGCATGGAGTGCCTCAGAGTCGAAGAGGGCATCAGATCTCCTGGAACTGGAGTTATAGACAGTTGTATTGGTAGTGGGAACTGAACTTGTATCCTCTGGAGGAGTAGCCCGTGTTCTTAACTGCTGAGCCATCTCTCCAGTTCATGTATTTTGTTGTTGTTTTTCGAGACAGGGTTTCTTTGTCTAACAGTCTTGTCTGCCCTGGAACTCACTCTGTACACCAGACTGTCTTGGAACTCACAGAGATCCACCTGCCTCTACCTCTTGAGTGCTGGGATTAAAGGTGTGTACCACCAACGCCCAGCATATGTATTTTTAAAAAGATATTGTAAATGAGATTTCCCTCCTGATTTGTTGTTTGTTTGAGGCAGAGTGTCACCTAACTCATGCTGTCCTCAAATTTGCTATGTAGTGGAGGAATTCCTTTGAAATCTCGATCTTCATCTCTCTGCTGGGATTACAGGCATGAGCCACCACATCCAATTTTTTTCCTATTTCGTTTTTTTTTTTTTGGCAAGATTTTTGCTGGTATATAAAAAAGCTAGGGATTTTGTATCATACGTTATTGAAAACAAGTGTCAGGTGTAAGTTTTCTGGTAGAATCTTTAGGTGTTTGAAATATAGAATGATATTGTCTGCAATTAGGGATACTTAGGTTTTTCCTTTCCGATTTGTATTCCTTCTCTTTCTTTGTCTTCTCTTACTACTTAGCTGACATTTCACATACTATATTGAAAGGGAAATTGAGCAGCCTTGCCTCTTTCCTAATTTTAGAGTATATGGCTTAGTTTTTCCTCATTTGGTATAGTATTAGCTATAGGTTTGCCATATATAACCTTCATCATGTTGATATACATTCTTTCCATTCCTAGTTCCTTCAGAGCTTGTGTCATAAAGGAAGGAATGTGGAATTTCATCACAGATTTTTGTATCTTTTGAGATGATCATGTGATTTTTGACCTTACATCTATTTAGATGTTGTTATTTGTTTTGGATTTTTAAGCCTTTGTTTTGATTTTTCAAGACAGGGTTTTTCTGTGTAACAGTTCTAGATGTCCTGTAACTCACTTTGTAGACCAGGGTGGTCTTGAACTCACAGAGATCTGCCTGTCTCTTCCTGCCAAGTGCTGCAAGTAAAGGCATGTGCCACCCCCACCTCGTCTAATGGCAGAGAGACACTTGAGAAAGTGTTCAACATCATTAGCCATTAGGGAAATGCAAATCAAAGCAACTCTGAGATATCATCTTACTCCTGTCAGAATGGCTGAAATCAAAACCACCAATGACAGTTTGTGCTGGAGAGGATGTGGAGAAAGGGGAACACTCCTCCACTGCTGGTGGGAGTGCCAACTTGTACAGCCACTATGGAAATCAGTGTGGAGATTCCTCAGGAAAATGGGACTCAGTCTACCACAAGACCCAGCAATTCCACTCTTAGGCATATACCCAAAAGACACCCATTCACACAACAAGGATTTCTGTTCCACTATGTTCATTGTAGCATTATATGTAATAGCTAGATTCTGGAAGCAAACTAGATGCCCCACAACTGAAGAGTGGATAGAGAAAATGTGGTACACAATAGAGTATTACTCAGCAGAAAAAAACAATGGAATGTTGAAATTTGCAGGCAAATGGATGGCACTAGAGGAAACCATCCTGAGTGAGGTTACCCAGACACAAAAAGACAAACATGATATGTACTCACTCATATATGGATTTTAGACATGGGTCAGGGGAGTGTCAACCTACAATCCCAGTTGCAATAAATCTGGGAAACAGGGAGTTTCCCAAGAGAGATGCATGATACCCCAGAGAAGTGGAATGAGGCAAGACCTCCTGAGCAGATTGGGAACATCAGGGGAGGGGAGAGGAAGCCAGGAAAAAGAGAGGGGGATAAGAGGACATGAGAAGAAGGTATGGGGGAGAAGGAAAGTTGAGTCAAGGTAAGAATAGAGGAGAGCAGGATGAGAGATTGAGTCATTATAGGCTTGAGGAGAGAGCTGACACTAGTGAGATCTCAAGAAATCTACAAAGATAACACCAACTGGCAAACTAAGCAATAGTAGAGAGACTACATTAATTGCCCCTCCTTGATGGTAAGGTTGATGACTACCTTATATGCCATCCTAGAACCTTCATCCAAGTGACTGATGGAAGCAGATACATATACCCACAGCTAAACACTGAACTGCACTCCTGGAACCTAGTGACAGGGACAGAGGAGTGATGAGCAAAGGGGTCAAGACCATGATGGTGAAACTCACAAAGAGAGCTGACCAGATAAGGGGGAGCTCTTGAATCCCAGACTGATGCCTGAGAGGCCAACAGGGGACTGATCCAGTCTCCATGAATGTAGTGCCAGTGAGGAGGCCACAGAAATCACTGGGGACTTGGGTAGTAGATCAGTGTTCACCATGGTGTATGAATGATCTTTGGGAGCCCATTCTAAATAGAGGGATGCTCTCTCAGCCTGGACACATGGGGAAGGGCCTAGGTCCTGCCCTGGATGAAATGACAGACTTTGGAGATCCCCCAAGGAGGGCCTCACCCTCCCTGAGGAATGATGTGGGGATTGGGTGGGGGACTGGGGAGGCTGGTGGAGGGACAAGGGAGGAGGGGTAGGAGAGGGAGCTGGGATTGACATGTGAAGCATTCATCTTTCTAATTTAAATAAAAAAATTTTTAGTTTTATTTATATAGTGTTCTGCCTACATGTATCCCTCCCTGCAGGCCAGAAGAGGGCACCAGATCTCATTACTGATGGTTGTGAGCCACCATGTGATTGCTGGGAATTGAATTCAGGACCTTTAGAAGAACAGGCAGTGCTCTTAATCACTAAGCCATCTCTCTAGGCCCTAGATATTGTTATTAACTTGTGTTTGTCGAACCAACTTTGTATGCCTGGTATGAAACTAAGTTGATCATGGTGTGTAATCTTAATGTGTTACTGAATTTGATTTGCAAGAATTCTTTTTGGAGGGATTTTGGACCTATGTTCATCATGGATATTTTGATCTATCCTTTTCTTTTGTTGTGTCCTGACCTGGTATTGCTATCAGTGTAATACTGACTTGGTAGGATGAGTGGCATGTTTCTTTTCTTTCTATTTTGTAGAACAGGTTGTGGCATATTGGTGTCAGCACTTCCTTAAAGGATTGGTAGAAATCCACCCCACCAGAGAAGCTAGCAAACAAGGAGGACCCTAAGAGAGGCATACGTGGTCCTCCGGAGAAGGGGAAAGGGACAATATCTCCTGAGCTAATTGGGAGCGTGGAGGGGAGAGGGAGTTAGGAGAAAGAGAATGGGAGAAGAGGAGGGGAGAGGAGGACATGAGGGAGCAGGAAGATTGAGTCAGGGGAAGAATAGAAGAGAGCAAGAAAAAGAGATACCATAATTGAGGGAGCCATTATAGATTTAACGAGAAATCTGGTACTAGGGAAATATCCAGAGATCTACAAGGATGACTCCAACTAACAATCTAAGCAATAGTGTCGAGACTACCTTAAATTCCCTTCACCAATAATGAGATTCATGATTACCTAGAGCCTTCATCCAGTGACTGATGGAAGCAGAAGCAGACACTCACAGCTAAACACTGAACTGAACTCCTGGAGTCCAGTTGCAGAGAGGGAGGAGTGATGAGCAAAGGAGTCAAGACCAGGCTGGAGAGACCCACAGAAACACCTGACCTGGCAGGGGGGGGGATCTCATGGACTCCAGACTGATAGCTGGGAAACCAGCATAGTAGGACTGTTCCAGACTCCCTGGATGTGGGTGTCAGTTAGGAGTCCTGGGCAATCTATGGGGCCTCTGGTAGTGGATCGCTATTTATCCCTAGTATCCAAATGGACTTCGGGAGCCCACTCCACATGAAGGGATACTCTTTCAGCCTAGACACACGGGGGAGGGTCTAGACCCGCTCCAAATGATGTGACAAACTTTGAAGATCCCCCATGTAAGACCTCACTCTCCCTGAGAAGCAGAAAGGGGATATCTATAGAACATTTCATCCACATAAAAAAGAATATACCTTCTTCTCACCACCACATGGGCCACATACTTGGCAACATATCAAACCTCAGCAGCTACAAAAATTGGAATAACTCCATGCATCTTATCAGACCACCATGCCTTAAAATTAGAATTCAACAACAACACAAATTGCAGAAAACCTACAAACTCATGGAAATTGAATAATGCTCAACTGCACCATCCCTGGGTCAAAGAGGAAATAAAAAAAGAAATTAAAGACTTCCTCGAATTCAATGAGAATGAACTTCAAATTTTTAAAAATTCTAATTAAAATATAACAATATTATTTACCCCTCCTTCCCCTTCCACACCTCCATGTTCACGCCCTCCAATCCCACCCATATCTCCTCCACTTATTTTCTAATTTACAGAATCCTTTTCCTTGATTATTACTACTATACACATATAAACGCACAAACAGATAATATAATATGTGGTGTCCATTTATGTGTATATGAGTTCAGGGCTGACCACTTGGTATTGGATAATCAATTAGGGGGCCCAAACCTTGGAAAGTCCCTCTCTCAACAGCCATTAGTTGCCTTAGTTCATTTGCTAAGGGTTGGATCCCATGAGATACATGGTGAGACCCTGTCTCCAAAAACAAGAAAAAGAACTTACTTAATTGCATCCCAAAGGTTTCTGTAAATGTTGGTTTCATTGGAGTCTAGGATTTTTAAAAAATTTCTTCTTGACTTCCTTGATGACCCACTGCTGATTCAAGAATACATTATTTAAGTCTCCAGTTTCTGTACTGTTTCTTGCTATTTATTTCTAGTTTATTTTCACCATGTTCTGCTATAACAGAATGAATTATTTTGGTTCTTTTGCATTTGTTAAAAGTTGTGTCGTGGCCTATAATGTGGGTTTATTTTAGAGAAGGTTATATGGGCTGCTCAGAAGAATATATGTTCTCTATTTGTTGTGTATATCTGCTAAGTCCATGTGAACTATGCTACAGTTTAACCCAGAAGCTTCTTTTTTCACTTTTAGTTTGAGTGATCTATCTAAAATATATGAAGCACTTCTAAGATTTGAATGGCTTTTTTTTTCATCGAGGCCATGCTAATATTCGAATTCCTTCCATTTTGTATATGTATTGCTAAAGTGAGCACTCCATTTGTTTTTTATTGAAAATTATTTTATATTTTATCCACACATATCCTGTAATTTGAGACTAAAAGGTGTTACTTCTCTAATATTTTTACTTCTGTACTATTTTAGACAAATTGACAACAGTGGCAAATGGAAGTTTACAATTACTATATTTGGGTAAATATTTTAATGCCAATGGAGTTCAGAAACCCTAATTTTGGTTGTTTAAATACAAATTTCAACACCTTGTTAAAGCAGGAGTGTAGGTCTCACTCCAGAAGGCTTGCCAGGATATTAAATCCTAAGTGATGAGAGAGTGTCCCATTATTAACACCCATACACTGATATTCACATTCTTCCCATATCCAACCTCCTCAGATCCATCCCCAGCGCCCACCTTGAGGCTCACAACTGTTTGCAACTCCAGTTCCAGGGGATATGATACCCTCTTCTGGACTCTGTGAGCACCTGCACCCATGTGCCATACACACACAGCACATACACGTCGTGGTGGGGTAGTTGGAGAAAGAGATAGGTATATATGTGAATAAAAAGAGTGAAAATAAATCTTTAAAAATAAATGCATGCCAGGTGGTGGTGGCACACGCCTTTAATATCAGCACTCGGGAGGCAGAGGCAGGTGGATCTCTGTGAGTTCGAGACCAGCCTGGTCTACAAGAGCGAGTTCCAGGACAGCCTTCAAAGCCACAGAAAAGCCCTGCCTTGAAAAACCAAAAAAAATTTAAAAAAATTAAAAAATGCAAATAAAATTAAAGAAAAAAAACCCTCTACATTTATTTGTTCATTATTCCACATATTTCATATATACTCCTCAAAGATAAACCTGTAAAGTATGATTTCTTGAGGTTATATTCATTATGTGAGTATGTATTTACAATACAACTTCCCAATTTCTTCTTTGTCTCACCATACAGTTCTTTCTTTCATTGTGACAAGAATTTCAAAACTTTTGGTAGCGTGTCTTTCTTGTTTCTAAAAGGATTACTTCTGATCTAGCTGTCTTATTTTGACTATAACAGACCCTGAGGTAAGTATCTGAGAGCAAAATTTTATCTGGTAGGTAATCCCAGGGAACAATGGAGGGAAGTTAGATAGGAGAAAACAATACAACTTCTATTAATGAGTAGTTTAGTGCTGTGGACAAAGAGCATTCAACTTTACTGGGATCTGAGGAAGACTCAATAGAAAGAACATGCCTTAGAATTAGACATAGATCTGGGGAGTGCCAGCCTACAACCCTATGGCCAGAGAGTCTGGGAAACAGAAACTTCATTTAGTGGCTGATCGAAGAAGAGGCAGACTCCCTTGGTTAAGTACTGAGCTGAACTCAAGAAAGCCAGTAACAGAGAGGGAGGACTGATGATCAAAGGGATTAAGACTGGGCTGGTTTAACCCCCAGAAACAGCTGACCAGACAAAGGTTAACTCTTGAATCCCAGGCATCAGCCTGGGAAGCCAGCATGGGACTGATCAAGACCCCCTGAATCTGGGTGTCAGTGAGGAGGCCTAGGTAATCTATTGAGCCTTGGACAGCAGATCAGTACCCATCCCAAGTATACACACGGTCTCTGGACTCCCATAGAACAATGTGAGGTGCACTCTCACCCTGAACTCTTGGGGAAGGGTCTAGGCCCTGCCCTATATGAAATGACAGACTATGGACACCCCCATGGAGGGCCTCACCCTCCCTGGGGGAATGAGGGGATAACGGGGGGGGGATGGGGGGGAGGGCACGGGAGGAGGGGAGGGAAAGGGAGAGGGACCTCGTACTGACTTGTGAAGCAACCTTGTTTCTTATCTAAATTTAAAATGGAAAATAAAAAAAAATAAAATAAAATGTAGACTAAAAAAAAAAGAATTTTCCACTGAAGAAATAAAGTTGAAGTAGTTTCCTTCCATTCACACTGTTGTTGTTGATTTTTTGGGGGTTGGGTGTTTGAGACAGGGTTTCTCTGTATAACAGCTGTAGCTGTCCTGGAATTCGCTATGTAGACCAGGCTGGCCTTGAACTCAAAGATCTACCTGCCTCTGCCTCCAAAGTGCTGGGATTAAAGGTCTGTGCTGCCACTGCCTGGCTCACACTGTTATGTTCTGATAGGAAATGTTTCTCGTAGGCATACGGGTTGAAGGCTTGGTTCCCAGGTAGTGGTGCAAGTGTGAGAAGCTCTGGAAATGCTAGTAGGCAGAGATTAGCTGGAGAAGGTAAGTCACTAAAGATATATTTTGGGAGGCTGTATCTTGTCCCTGGCTCCTTCTTCTCTTTTTCTGTTTGGTTGCTATAACGTGACCAGTGTTAACCTTCCCAGCCCTTCCCATCAAAACGTTGTGCCTCACGATAACCCATAAATAATGGAAACACACAGCTATAGACTGAAGCCTCTGAAAGCCCAAATACAGATTTCCTGCTTTCAGATTGTTCAGCTAGGTACTTTGCCATAGCGTTCCATTTTTTTTCTTTACTATAAAGCATAGTCATCATTGATTAAGGGTTGCTCATGGTGCCCTTAACTCCTTGACACTTCTTTGGTTAAACGCACTGCTGTGAACAGAAATTTCTTAGGCAGAGAGGCACGGGGACTTTGTAGTAAGAAGCTGGTAGTATAGGAACAATGGATGCCTGTGACACACAGGGAGAAGCAACAACAGAGAGCTGCCTATAGCTGTGTGAGAGAGAATGAACGTTTTCTTGCTGTATCTTTGTCCCCCACCCTTCCTGGTTTAGGATTCGGTTACAGGTGCCTACACAATGGTTGGCAAAAGGCACCGAGATGGAACGTTTCCTCCTCAGAGATCACATATTTCCTCTTTAGATTTGGAACTAGTAGGTTTGACAGTGCAGTCCATCAAAGCTGTATGTGGTGGAGAACACCCTCCCATATGGGAGCAAGGCAGAAGGGGAGGAAGAAAAGTTCCATTCCATACACATAGACCTTGCATGCCTATGTTGAGTCTCGGTGCTATTTTCTCACAGCTCCTGGTACCTCTTCCTCACTGATCAGAGCTGCTTTTGTCTGTAAGTACAGAATGCCTAAGTACAGTGCTGTAAGGACAAGGGCTTGTGTGCTTGTTTGCTCACAGACAGAAAGGCTGGGGGTGTGAGCTGCTGGCACTTGTTTAACAGCTCAACAAGGTCAGAGATGATGGCTTTGCAGCCTTCTTGGCCTTTCTCTCAATGTTACTAGGTCTACATTCAAGTCAAGAATGAAGGAGAGGAGAGGAGCAGAGAAGAGAGAGAGAGAGAGAGAGAGAGAGAGAGAGAGAGAGAGAGAGAGAGAGAGAGAGAGAGAGAGAGAGAGAGAGAACACAACAACACTTGGATAAGGAAAGCAAAGAAGCAATGACTTAGTTTCTTCCAACTAATATATCAACATATCATAAATTTAGTGGCTTCAAGGAATACAAGCATAATATCAGTATCTTATTGTTTGGACATGAGTCCAAAGTGGGTCTCACTGAGCTAAAATCACCGTCACCAGGGTCAAGTTCCTTCTGGAAGCTGTAGGAAAGGAAATGTCTCTTTGAGAGTCATATTCTTGCTTGGTAGTTCCCTTTCATCTTCACAGCCAATGACTACCTTTCTCTCTCTCTCTCTCTCTCTCTCTCTCTCTCTCTCTCTCTCTCTCTCTCTCTGTCTCTGTCTCTGTCTCTCTCGTGTATGAGTGTGTGTGTGTGTGTGTGTGTGTGTGTGTGTTACAGAGACTTGACCCAGTGCCTCATTCAAGTTCTTTACTAATGAGACTCTGAGACCCTCACTTCTGTTTCTGTGAGCATGTGTTCTTCTCTGGTTCTGCAGTCCTCCACCTTCCACATTCTTTCATTGTATTTGCAACCTTAGTTTTCCTTTGCCATACAATCTAATGTATTCGGGAACATACATTATACTGCCTACTCCAACCCAATAAGATCTCATTAGCCAAGATTCAAGCCAGAAAAGACCTAAGCAAAATTAGATTGGGAGGGCACATTGACTCAGCTTAACAGCAATGTCTGTTATACCTTGATGTAATTCTCTCATCTTGTTGTTTTTTATTTGTTGTAAATGATTTTATCCCCTAGTCATACAATCCATGAGAAAAGGAATCATGTCTTGTTTACCATTGTGTTTTCAACATATGACCCAGCATTTAACAATCAGCACATTTTAGTGCACATAGGCATGCATGATGAAGTATACATGCACACAAAGTGTGTATCCTCATTAAGGACGTTTGGGGTCAGATAAGTGGTCCATGCCTTTAGTCCCAATACTTGGGAAGTAGAGTCAAGTGAATCTCTGATTTCGAGGCCAGCATGGTCTGCAGAGCGAGTTCCAGGATAACCAAGATTACAAAAAGAACCCTGTCTTGGATAACACAAAAACCAACAAAAGAAGGGTAAACAATTTAACTGTTCATAGGAGGAAATAGATAAAATAACTGATTTTTTTCCAAAACGAACCCCTGTACATTTTATACAATGAAATACCTTGCAGCCTTTATAAACAACGAGGCAGATCTTAAATGTAATCACATGAATACTGGTGGATTTATCATCACAGGAAAATGCAAGTTGCAGAACGGCATGTGTTGTATGACTTTATTTATGTTGTAGAAAATAAACTGAAACTTATTGTCCTGGGAAAGAATAGACACAAAAATATCAACTTCTTGGCTTGGAAACCTATGTGTGGTAGCATACACCTGTGGTCCCAGCAGTCAGGAGGCAGAAACAGGAGAACTCAGAGTTCAAGGCTAGCCTTACAATGTAGCTAATTCAAGGAAAGCTTGGCCTAATGAGAACTTGTCTAAAAAAAGCATAAAAAGAACAACAATAATCTTTAGGGCCAGTAAGATGGCTCAGCAGGTAAAGGTGCCACACCAAATCTGAAAGCCTGAGTTCAGTCCATGGTGGATGGAGAAAGCCAACTCCTGCCCTCTACAAGCCTGCTCACTCACACTCTTCATATTCCAAAGTAAGTAAATGTAAAAACAGAGAAAACAACCTAATTCTTGGTTTTGAAGTATTCCAGAAACACATACCATATTCTTCATATGTATTTTCACTGACTTTTGTTCCTTTTTGTAGTACTTTTCTATCAATGTATTAAAATATTAATGTATCTCCAACACAGAAAAAATAGAAGAAATACTAATATAAATTGTCATAATTGGTAGTTCTTTGTCTATTAAGGTCTCTGTACAGTGTTTTCTTCCTAGAACTACCTGACTTGACTGACATATCATCTAAAATGGCAGGCTCTGTCACTCACCCACCCTTATCCTCCACTCTATTTTCATGACATTCTGTGCCCATTTGTCTGTCCTATCCCATAAGGCTATGTGGATCTAGGTTGTACATTTACCTAGGTGATTGTGATCTGGGCTGCTAGACTACCTCAGTTTTCAAACCATTTCTAACATTTAGTTAGGTCAGTAATTCTCAAAACATGGTCTCTAGGCCAACAACATCAGCATCATCTGGGAACTTGTTAGAAATGCAAATTATCTAAGTACCACCCAGAACCACTAAGCAAAAAGCCTTGGGAATTGGGCCCAGCAGTCAGTGTTTTAACAAGCCCTCCAGGGAATTGTGGTACCGTGGCTTTTTTTTCTAGTCATCACTTCTCCAGTTTTCTTCTTAGGTACCTTTCCCAAGAGGAAATATGGTAATTGTCTCACCTATTCTATTCTCCACAATGTACCATTTCTTTTATAAGATTTTTTTCTTTATGTGTATTTGTGTGAACTCCAGGTGTATGTGAGAGTCCGAAGCCAGAGAGAGAGAGAGAGAGAGAGAGAGAGAGAGAGAGAGAGAGAGAGAGAGAGAGAGATCCCCCTGGACTGGAACTGGAGTTACAGGTAGTTGTGGGTGCTGGGAACTGACCTCAAGTCCTCTGCAAGAGTAGTACATGCTATTAATTACTGAGCCATCTCTCCAGCCCCCAGGCTTTACCTTTATGTGGGTGATTTAGCTGCTGTTGCATTCCCAAAAAAAGCAGCAGCAGAGACCAACATAGAACTCTTGATAAAGTATTAGTGACTGAGGAGACACCAACCACGTGCCTGTGAATGTTACTTGCTTTGTTCCCCTTCTACCTTTGGAGACAGGGGGACAGTGAGTTGCTCTCACTGCAATCAGTAAACATTTCAAGTTAGTAATTTATTTGCCTGTTTGTGTTGCCTCTGTCCAACCCTATAACTTCTTTTTTCCTTTGTATGTTTCACTCTTCAGTAAATCCTTTGCACTGCTTATGTGTTTTCAGCTCGTCCTTCCTAAAGAATACAATCTACAAGAAGCTCTTTGCTAACAAGAAAGGGGATGCTCATAATGTAGCATGCACTGCTGGCGATTACTCGAATTATCACCCATGCTGGTTTAAAATCGAATGCAATTTTAAGTCAAAGCTTTGCAAATTCAAGTGGCTAGACCACCAAGTCCCTATGGTGATGATGATTGCAAAGGATGCAGTTATAGCCAACTCTTTCCGATACCCCTGGAAAGCTTGCACAGGAAAGAGGACAAATTGCAAGGCTTAAATGTACAATGCAGAATACACTGGAAAATCAAAGAGCATAATGCCAGCATTATAGTAGGGTCGCAGAACAGATATGCCTAAAGATCATGCCCAGGGACTGATTATAAATGTTACAGAGGCGATGCAGCAATTAAATGAGCAGACTCACCGGGACTCTTAGCTCAAGTTAAAGGTACTCTTAGAAAAAGAATAAGACCCTAACATGCTGGCTGGAAATATTTGTCATAAACAGATGAGGCTGATAAAAAACAATCTACATATTCCCCCTGAATTTTTCTTGCAAATTTAATTAGCTCTTTTTCCCTTCTAAAGGTACCCATCTACCTGTTTGATGAGTTTCACTGGAGTGTTCTTCTAATAAAAGCTGATTCTCCTCATGACACCACTGCCCCCACTCTCAGAATAATTGCTAGATCTCAAGCCAAGTGTGGCTGTGCATGCACACAATCCCTGTGTGCTTGACGTGGAGGATTAGGTTTAGTAAAGACATCCTTGACCATATAGTTAAATTTAGGCCAGCTTTGGCTAAATGAGATATTGTTGCCAAACAAAGTCAAAGGAAATAGACTTGTTAGATATAACCCAAGCATGGTAGCTCATGCCTATATAATCTCAGGGCTCAGGAGGCTAGAGGCAGAAGAGTTTGAGGTGGGTTACATAGTGAGTGGGATATATAGAAAACTCCTGCTTGTCTTAAAAAAACAAAACAAACGAATCAATTGTTAGATTTCAGCATCTCCCCCATTGCCCAAGAGGAAGCAGAATATGGACACATTATGCATGTCTGCTCTGAACCTACCTTCTCCTTCAATTCTATTCTTGACTCTCTCTTGAGCAGCCAGCACCACAATTGTATGTGCATTTTTTCCTAAGTGTCTTCCTCTACTAATGTCCATTAAAAGCTATTTTAAAAATAATGTTGTAATTTTAGGGGTGTATGTGTGTGTGTATGTGTGTGTGTGTGTGTGTGCGTGCACACACATGCATATATGACGTATAAGGGGGCCTGAGGATTCCAGAAGAGGGCATCAGATCCCCCAGTCCCCCTAACACGGGTCCTCCAGAAGAACAATAAATATTCTTGACTGGGAAGCCATCTCTTCAGAATTGAAAACATCTTTTTAAATCTGACTTTGTTTTTTAAAAAGTTCCGTGCTGGATGAAATGACAGACTCTGGAGATCCCCAATGGAGGGCCTCACCCTCCCTGGGGAATGGTGTGGGGATTGGGTGGGGGGCTGGGATGCTGGTGTAGGGGCAAGGGAGGAGGGGAGGGAGAGGGAGCTGGGATTGACATGTGAAGCAAGCTTGTTTCTAATTTAAATTAAAAAAATATTTTTAAAAAAGCTCTGTGCTATAGGATGACCAACTAAGTTGGTTTTCACCGATCTTAAGGTTGTGGTTGGTATTTTCAGATTTTTTTAATTAAAAATTACTATTTTAATGGGCTCACAAATAAAAATATCACAATATTAATGTAGCAACTCAAACAAATGCTTGCCCAGTTTATCATTCTCTTAGGACACTGTATCAAGAAAGACACTGGCAAGGGGCTAAAGATGTAGCTTGGTAGTAGAGTACTTGTGTAGAATGAACAAAATTTGATCAGCAAACACACACACACACACACACCACATACATTACCACCACCAACAAAAAGCAAATCAAAACAAAAGA
Organism: Mesocricetus auratus; assembly: GCF_017639785.1. Taxonomy (NCBI): domain Eukaryota; kingdom Metazoa; phylum Chordata; class Mammalia; order Rodentia; family Cricetidae; genus Mesocricetus; species Mesocricetus auratus. The sequence continues at coordinate 92,477,143 of NW_024429188.1, read as the reverse complement.
TCACCAGCAAAGACAATAAACAGTGGAGTTATGGAAGTAACAAACCACTTTCTGATTGGATATTAGGACTGTTCTACCTGAGGAATCAGATGTCAGATACTATAAATTTGACCCTGTTCCCATGACTGCGGAAATCATGGTCCCTAGGAGAGAATCTATTGTAGTTGTTTGGTTAAACAACGGTCACACTGTCAAAATATCTAAAATATTTAGGTTTATACCTATAGATTTGTATTGGTTTAGTCAGAGAATATAGACGATATTTCCTTTTGCCCTTTAGCTGGATGTTTGCTATCTTTCTGGTGATCTCCTTGTCCTCTGACATTGTCTTTGATGGCCCAGCGTGGCTGAAAAGGAATCCATAATGTTTCAGTGGATCCATCTGCAACAAGAAATGCATACCCCTTCTCCATGATAAACATTTAAATTTTGCTGAAATTTCACAGAAAATACAAAGTGTAGATCTTGAAGTCAGGGAGAAATTGGTAAACACATACTTTTTTCCTGCTGTGCCCTAGATTGTTTAGGTTGTAAATTTAGTATTTCATAGGCTTTCCAAAATCCTCATCAGGAAATGGAGAGGATTTAAGATTAGACTGATTTTCAAATTCCTCACCCAGTGCTTTAGTGTCATTTTCCAACAATGGTGGATATATATCTAAAGGACAAGGGAGTTTTTCAGTGGCACTGTGTTTACTTTCAATTTTGCCTGAATGGGGAAGATCTCCTTTTTTGCCTTTTATCAGTTTCAAGTGTTGATCATTCAGTTTATATTCATTCAAAGAATTATCCATCTCTTCCTTGTGATCAATATATCTTCTTATGTTCCTTGACTATTCCATTAATAGTCTGAATCAATGTCCAACTGGCCCAAAATTGAATGGCGATATTTTCCTCTTGCTTGTATGCATTTTCAATACCTCCCTTTTCAGAGCTATCAGATCCTGTCTTTGAATTGAGACTACCTGCGGCGCAACCGCCACTAGCAAGTCCAGGGTATCAGGAAAAGAGAGACAAGACGTCCATTTGTTTGTACTAAGAGAATGCATGTGCTGCCTTTATTGCCAGGAGAGAGAGAGAGAGAGAGAGAGAGAGAGAGAGAGAGAGAGAGAGAGAGAGAGTGTGTGTGTGTGTGTGTGTGTGTGTGTGTGTGTCTTCATTGCAAGTGCTAAGAGGTCCTCTTTTTTGTAGGAGGGAGGAGCTTTTTATACAAGTTTACAGCACAGTGGAAAAAACCCCAGGTAGAAGAGATCGTTGTTTTCCTCCTGCTGGATGTTGATGTCAGAGGGTCAAGGCCAGGGCAGTAAGCCAGGACTAGAAAACAGAAAGCACTTGGACTGGAAAACAAGTTGCACTTGTAGGCTGACCAGCAACTCAGAGAGACCCCATGGGGCTGGGGCCCAACAACTACCTCTTCCATATTTTTTCTTACTGCCATTTGCGTTCTTTTGGTACAAGGTCTCACCATATAGCCCAAGCTGTTCTGCGCTCACTATGTAGCCCAAGTTGGGCTTTCTCTTGCCACCCTAACCTACCAACTACTGGAAATATAGACATGTACCACCATGCCTGCATTCCCAGAGTCAAATCTTAGGCTTAGTAGCTTAAATAGCCACATATTACCTACCTATGAGTGTGACCTAACATCCTTGTTACTATTAGGTAAATAGGTTTTGGATTATACTAACAGACCCCTTAGTTTCTACCAATCCAAAAGCAAAGAATGTCATCAAATAGCATCTGAGGCCTACATTAGATTACTGTTTTGTTGTTACTGGCCTCCCTGATGTTTCCATAATTCTATCTGAAAAATGTCTTGATTTATGATTTTCTTTGGTCTGTGACTATAAAAACCTTTATGAAACTATTACATTGTTGGAAGATGGTATTGGATATAACTTAAGTCTATGTTCCCAGGCCGTAGTCACTCTCATATTTGGTTTTAGAATAAACAATCTCATTTTCTTTGTTTAATTTTTGGAATACCCATTTAAAATATCTATTAAACATTAAAAATATTTATTTTTATTTCATGTGCACTGGTATTTTGCCTGCAGGTGTGTCTGTGCGAAGGTATCAGATCCCCTGGAAATAGAGTTAGAGACAGTTGTGAGCTATCATGTGGGTGCTGGGAATTGAACAAGAGACCTTTGGAAGAGCAGCCAGTACTCTTAACTGTTGAGTCGTCTCTCCAGTTCCTAGAATAAACAATTCATATCCCATCTGAATTGAGGGCTGAATTTTTGCTTCAGTAATGGGGACATATTAAATGAGGTATTGGTTTTATTGTTTTCATTGAAAATTTGTACCCACCTCAACAGAATCACCACACATTACTTTTGTGACATACTGACCCTTTCATCTTTGATACTGCATCAGTACTGAATCCCAGGAACAGTCCAAATGAGCAGAGCCATAATCAAGAACTTAAAACATTGAAATGTAATGACTTAAACCATAACCTCTCCCCCTTTATCTTGCTTAATCTATGGAAAAATCTGTAAGCTTTTGATGGATGATTATGGATTATCATTAGCTGATCAGGTGCTGATGTTGCTAATCAGAACTGTGAGTCTGAAGCTAATATCTTAGTTGTATTTTAGAATTGTTTTTGAGACAGGATCTCATTATATAATGCTGGCTGGTCTAGAACTCACTATGTAGACCAGGCTAGCGTCAGACTTAGAGTTATCCGCTAAACCCTGCCTCCTGAGTGCTAGGATTAATGGAGTGTGCCACTACACCTAGCCTTTATTTTTTATTTATGTATATGTGTGCGTGAGTGAGTGCGTGTATGTAGGTCTATGTGGATGCCCTTGGAGGACAAAAGAGAGCATTAGGTTCCTTGGAGTTGGAGTTACGGGTAGTTGAAAGCTCTTCAACATGTATTCTAGGAACCAAACCCTAGTGCTCTGCAAAAGCAGCAATTATTCTTAACCACTGAACCATCTCTCCAGCCTCCAAAGATCTTTACTGAACATTTGGCATATGCTGCCTCAGCAAATATTATCAAAAACTGCTTGCCTTCCTGGATGTGGAGCTATGTAGCAGAAAATAAAGAAGGTTGGGGGCTGGAGAACTGTCTCAGAAGTAGAGAGTACTCACTACTCTTATGGCAGATGGGCCTTCAGTTCTTAGCATCCAATTGGTGGATCACAACCATTTATGACAGTTTCAGGGGGATTGATGCCTTCTTCTGACATCCACAGCATCAGGTATGCATTCACGTGGTGCATATACATGATTGCAGACAAAACACCCAGACACATAAAATAAATCTAAAAAAATACAAGAAAACAAAAATATTTACCCCCATTCTTTAATCTCAGTATTATATGATGCCGTAATCTATTCCAGAAAAAAGTTGGTTGTCATTTTTATTCCACAGACATAATGATGATATTATTCTAGTGACTACATTGAACAGGAAGAATGAAGCACACTACATGCTTTGTGCACAATGGATGGAAGACAAATCCCATGAGAGCTCAAGTGTCTGTCATACGGATGTTTCTAGATGTTGAGCCGTTTGGAGCATGTTAAGACATGTTCTTTTAAAAATAAATTAAAGGGTGTGGTTTTTGCCTGACAGAAAGTTTGTTCAGCAAGTATGAGGCTCTGGACTCAAATGAAAGCACCGCACAAACTCAGTGTGTTGTCGATCATCTAGAATTCCAGTGACATAGGAAGATTGAGGTCAGCCTGGGAAACATGTGGCCTGTCTCAACAATGAATACATAAATAAATAAACACACTAACATCAGGTTGTTTTCTTGTACATCAACCACCACAAATAAATCCACCTTCGGGAGCCTCTAGGGTTTAGAAGGTAATATATCAAATATATACTTTGCTTTGACCCATTTACTGGGTAAACTGTTAGATGGCCAATTTTGAGAGGTATCTGAAGAAATGGCTCAGCAACAAATCTGCACTGCAGTGCAGATTGTTCTGTTCCTTGGGACTCATGACTCAGCAAAGTCATACAATTAATACATGAAAATACAAAAAGAGAAAACATACACTAAAATCCACAAGTCCTCCCAAGTAACAAGTTTGATTATCTACTTTGGAGGAAAAAAAAACCCCGAACAAACTAGCTTTATATGGTGGCTCACATCCCAGCACTTGGAGGACAGGGGAAGAAATGGGAGGTTATCATTGAGTTCCAGAACAGCCTGGACTACACAGGGAGTTCCAGTATAGCCAGGACTACACAGAGACACCCAGTTTAAGAGAGGGAGAGAGAGAGAGAGACAGAGACAGAGACAGAGACAGAGAGACAGAGAGAAGTAAATGGCTCTGCACTTATTCATGTACAGAGACTATCGAGGTGGCTGCTGAAGAATGAGGAAAAACAAGATAAGAATTTGATAATAAGGATGCCCAGTAGAGAAAGGCATGTATAGACCTCTAGAATGAGCCCCACTGTGAAGATATATTTGTCTCCAAAGCATATCTGCTGTGGAGGAGGCCCCTGTGATCTAATGACCTATTTGAAAGATGTTAGTTGACCTCAGATACCCTAATGCTTGCTCAGGAGGCCCAGGAATAAGTGCTAGAGACCGATGAAGTGGGGTCTATATGTGGACTCAATAGCAGTTTTGGCCTACTGAAGCTATCTGTGCATCGCCACTGTTGATAGGCAGCCTACTTATCAGCAGAAACCAAACACTGAAGCACCAGAATGGCGCCTTTCTTTGGCGGGTTAGTTGGTTATAGTAGAAGTCTTCCATCGTGTAGTTGATTCTAAATGTCTTCAGAGGAAGACGAACATGCTTTGAAAATGGATTTGCTTTCCACGTTAGTAACGCTTCTGCTGTCATCATCCCATGGTAGTCCTTTCTCATGTTGTCACTGACATTTCATTTTTAGGATGGAGGACATGTTGTGATAGGTCAATGCCCATAGAATTTATTGGTTTCTATCAAGCAGGCTATCAACCAGAAAATGTGGCTTGATAGAATGGTGAGATTTTATGATGGAAGCAGTGATGGCACCAACTACAAGACTTCAACTAGCAGGGTGTAGTGGCACATGCCTTTAGTCCCAGAACTCAGGAGGCACAGGCAGGCAGGTCTCTGTTATTTTGAGATCAGCCTGGTCTACAGGGCCATTTCCAGGACAGCCAGAGATACACAAAGAAATCCTGTCTTGAAACACCGACCCCCCCCAAAGAAGACTACAACTAGCACATTTAGGGTATTTTCCTAAAGCAACTTGAAAGTACTTTTAATAGTGCTTTTCAACCTTTTAATAGCTACGTTTTTATTTTTGTTTATGTGCATGTGTATGTGCCACATGTGTGGGTACCAACAGAGCCCAGAACAGGGTATCAGATTCCCTGGAGCTGGAGCTGGAGCTGGAGTTACAGGTGGTTGTGGAGCCTGTAGAAAAAGAGCAAGAGCTTTTAGCCACTAAGCGTTACCCCTAGCTCCTCTTGTATTTTAATGCCTAGGATAATATAACTCATTATTCCTTTTGTATCCAAGATTCAATGGGGGAAGAATGATCCTTTTCTAAAAAGAGTTAGGTTTTTAAAATTAAATTTTGTGTGTGTGTATGTCTGTGTAAGGGTATGTCTGTGTGAGTGCAGGTACCTGTGGAGGCCAGCAGAGGGTGTCAGATATCCTGGAGTTGGAGATACAGACAGCTGTGAGCCACTGAACTTGGATCATCTGCAAAAGCAATACCTGTGCTTAACCACTAAGCCATCTCCCCAGCCTTAGAGAGTGATCCTTCTCAGTAAAGAAATATTTGCTTTCCAGCTTTACACATAGGCATCAGTGAATTATAAGGTTCTAGCAACAAAGGGAGAGATACTTTTACTAAGGAAGCTTTGAGACTGTAGTATTATAGGCACTAGCCCTGATTCCAGACCATTTTATACTTCTCATAGTTTTTCATTAATAGGCAGACAGGAGCAACAGTACAGAGTGTGGTGATTGCAATGGTTAATTTGTGTGGTGTGTGTGTGTGTGTGTGTGTATGTGTGTGTGTGTGTGTGTGTGTGTGACAAGGTCATATGTTGTCCAGGCTGGCCTTGAAGTCACTGTGTAGTAGGGAAGGAGTTTGACTTCTACCTCCCTGATTGCTAGCATAAGAGGTATATGCCACCATGCCCAATTTGAGCATTTCTGGGGACCGAAGACAGGGCCTTTTGAATACTACGCACACATTCTATAAACTGATATATATCTTTAACTCTGGACCAATTTTTGAGACACTGGGACTCACTATTTACTTTAGGTTAACCTTGAACTCACAGCATTTCTCCTCTTTCAAAGTCCCATGTTCTAGGATGACATGTATAAAGCATTATACCAGGCTTTTGTGTTTGGAACTTTTAAAGTTGAATTTCCAATTTTATTTTTAATAATAATAATTAATAAATAATAATAAATTGTAACTGCACATATAGGATCTTCAAATCCAATTTTAGCTTTGAAGCTTTCATTAGTTGTTGAGGTATAATATTTTCAGTAGTTTTGGTATTCTCTTTTTATTGTGAATTTTCCCTGAGCTGTGGTTTATTTCAAAGGATGTTTTTGAGTTTCCAAAGATGGGCGTTTTATTTATCATTTTATTATTTGTTCCCAATTTAGTTGCATCAAGGTCAGAAGATTGCGATTTGAATGAGAGTGATTCTTTGAAATGTGTCTAGTTTATGGTTTTCATAAATGTTTCCTGTGCTGGGCCAATAATAGATGACGCATTGCCTTTGTGTAGATTAGAAAAATGAGCTGTTTTTCAGGTAGATGCAGTACCATGCTTTATAAGTGATTTGGCAAGCGGAGCATTCAATCAGTGTGGGTCCATTTGTTCCTTTGGTTTGGTACTTTCATAAGTGAACACCTGTGACCTTGTTCATGTGTTCTTTCAAAGGATGTTTGTTTTCTAGTTGCTAGGTATAGTGTTTTGCAGATACACCCACCAGGAAAAGCTTGTCCTAATTTTCTACATCGTCACTGACTATTTTGTCTTCTTTCGTCTACCAATTTCTGAAGAAAGTCTCTCAATATGGAGGTAGAATCTATTTCTCCTTGTATTACTGTTAATTTTTTCTTCATATATTTCAGAGTTGTAATGGAATACAATTAAGATCAGGATTGTGTATTTTTCTAATTAATTGAAAATTTATGAATAGCAACCATTTTTTTCCAGATGAATGCAACTTCTTACAGGACCTCTGTTTTTTGCCAGGGGTGAATAGAGAGACTCTGTCTCAAATAGCAGCAGCAACAAAAGACTTCTGTGCTTTAAACACATAACTCTCACAGCATTCACATTTCAAGTTCTTTTTACAACATGTGTGGGCCTTTTGGGAAGAATAGCATTAAGATCATGATCTAAACTACCTCTATTTTTGTTTTTTTGAAACTAGGTTTCTCTGTATTGCTTTGGCAGCTGTCCTTGAACTCACTCTGTAGACCAGGCTCTCCTCAAACACACAGAGATCCACCTGTCTCTGCCTTCTGAATGCTGAGATTAAAGGTGTTCACTACCACCACCACCACCACCAGGTTCTAAACTTCCTCTTATGGTTTAAAAAGGACTCATGGTTTAATAATCATTGAATAATTTAAAAATAATCATCCACTAATCATTTAATAATCAGTTATTCAATCCACTGTACAATGATGTATACCAAAACATGACTGAATGTCATGGTTTACCCATACAAAAAAATGTCAGTTTTCAGTTGCCTGTCAGTGATGTCCTGTACACAAAATCTGGTTATTGGTCTATTTTTGTATGGGGTTTTATTTTAATGGGATGTTTAAAAAACAACTAAATAACAACAAAAAAGAATATGTGACAGAGACACATATGCCTTAAAAAGTATTTATCATCTGGTTTTATACAGAAAAAGGTTGTTGACCCCTTTTTTGTAGAAATTCAATTGAAAGAGCATACTCCTGGCATATCCTTAATGCATATTAAACTAAATGCTGCAGTAATGGACTGGTGCCAGCTGCACGATTCACTCCACAAATGAGGCACTTTTGTTTGACTACGTACATTTCCAAAACAATTTCATCTGGAAAGCCGCACTGCTACTTAACTCTACTCCTTGGTAATTAGGCCCACATGTGAAATCACAGTGTGCTCAGGGACTACTGTGAAGCAGCACGGACTGTTTCCAATGTCAGTAGTTATTAGTGGTTTGAGACCACTTAAATGTTAATAAGATCTATAATTTAGATATTGTTGATAGGCGACATCAGTGCATTATTTAAACACCATCTACAAAACCATGTGTGAGCATCTTGATTAATTATTTGCAGAAGTAGGAATAATCAGTGAACTTAGTAGATACTTATTTTAGACACGGGAAATTGAATATAACATGAATGCAGTAGGGGGACTAATTCGAGGGAGGAAGGAGAATTAGGGGTAGGAAGGGGACCAGTGGGGACAGACATTTGAGGGTAGATATGAATCAATAATGAGCATAATATGATGATACATATGTATAAAAAACACCACAAAGAAATTCATTATTTTCTCTGCTTATTAAATTTTTTAAAAAAGGAAATGGATAAAAATGAAGACAAAATTTAAAAAAACTGTAAGTAAACCCTCTGGAACACAAAGACTAGGGTCTCTTAGTCACTGCTCCCCAAATGGCCTGGGCTTCTATATTAGTTTACAATGGTTGCAGTGGAAAGCTTGTCACCTGTCAGTAAGACTTTTAATAAATAGTATGTACCAGGACTTTGAACAAATGCAACTAACTATTCAGAAAAAAATAAATAAACCATCAGTTTCACTAGCACAGAGTAGGAAAATAAATCCCCCATTTGGTTTCAATACACCCTCTATTGTGAAGCTCATGAAGGAAATGATTTTGATATTCTCTTAGTACTTTGAGCTGGGAAGGCGTCCCTGAGAATGACTTTGTCTGTCTGGGCATCTTTAAGACAAATAAACCTCAAAGCTTTTTCTAATGTCATGTAACTGGCCAGTCACGTGAGAATCATCATTACCAATCGTTAAAAAATATTTAGAGCTGTGCATGGTGGCACATACCTTTAAGCAGAAACAGGTGGATTTCTGTGAGTTCAAGACTAGGCTGGCCCACACAGTAAATTCCAGGCCAGCCCCATCTGCATAGTGAGATCTTGTATGTTTCCAGATGCTATGGAGTATCATTTAGCTGAATTATATCAGCAGGAAGCATTATTGAGCAATGGATTAACCTGTATTCCAGACTTGTCAAGTGCACACTCTTGATTGATGATTGATGTGGGAAGACAGAGCCCACTGTGGTCAGTGCCATACCTGGTCAGGTGTTCCTAGGATGTATATATAAGAAAGCAGGCTGAGAAAGCCATGAGGGGCAAGCCAGGAAACTTAACTCCTCCATGGCCTCTGCGTCAGCTCCTCCCTCCTGGTTTCTGCAGAGTTCCTGTCCCAGCTTCCCTCAGCCATGGAGTGGAACCTGAGAGTTGTAAGCTGAAATACTCCCCCCCCCCTCAAGTTGTTTTTGGTCATGGTATATTACCAAGCAATAGAAACCTGAGAAAACTTCAACTGAGTAGTGGTGGTGGTGGCAGCGGTGGCTGCGGAGCCCGCATTTAATCCCAGTGCTTTGGAGGTAGAGGCAGGCATAATACCAGCACTCGGAGGCAGAGGCAGGCAGATCTCAGTGAGTTCAAGGCCAGGTCTACAGAGTGAGTTCCAGGACAGCCAGGACTACAAAGAGAAACCCTGTCTGAAAAAAAAGTAAAAACATGAAAAAGCAAAACAAAAAGAAAAAGAAAAGAAAACTTGAGACATTCAGTTATTGAACCACACTTATGAGGTAATACAAATAGGAAAGGAAACTGCATGTTCTCAGAATGACACACTTTGTGAGATGACAGTGTCAAATTCTTCAGGGAACATGTCTTACAGTTCTTGCATAACAGTTTAGTCAGACATTTTTGGAAGGACTTTCTGAGATATGAATCCAAACTTGCTATTTATAATTTTATTTACATATCCCAGGAAATCTGAAGATGCTTTTTAGTTGCCTTCTAATATGTTTACTCTAAGGAAAGTGTGCCAATTGCATCTTCAGTGATCTAACTTCAAGAATACCTTGGAAATACCTTTTCTCCCCTGAGCAAAAAGTACAGGTAACTTGCCATATAGTATTGTGTCCTTCCAGTCACTACTTCATTCGTAGTTAGATGATCTTCACTCTTTCCCTCTTTGCTGTTTTTCTCCCCGCTTCCACAGTGAGTTTTACTTTTCCACGTGGCCTTCAGGTGGAATAATTCGAGACACCTTTCTATTGATACACCCCAGCCTGCCACACTTTGGGTCTTAATTTCTAACTTCAGTATGGCTTTGGTTTCCAAAAACCAGTTGTGGATTCTGATCCTGGTTAGTGGCCATACTCTTTTATTGTCCCTGTTGGGAGTGCTGGCCTCTGTAATCTTTGAGAAGGTCCAGCATTGCTTAGATTTTGTCAACTGGTTTGTTCAGTAGGGTCTTCAACTTGTCATTTCAGTAAGCCGTAAATTTGTTTTTTGCTTTAGCTTCTTGTAAGTTCATTAGAAATGACCTCAGTAAAGCCTGAATTTCATAGATTATAACCCTTCAAAGTAACTTTCCATGTTCCAGTTTCAAGTCCAAGTTGCTGAGACTCAAGCCTCTTTTGAAATGAGTTAAACATTTACCAGGGGGATTTTCACCTCCACTGAGACTCTCCCTGTCATGTTAACACCATGCCTTTATAAAGTGTTTTTTTCTGAGAACATCATGAACATTCTGGGGTGGGGCATAGTTTTTAAGCAGCTCCCCTCACCCCAAAAACTGAGGCCCCAGTATCTGGGCAACAAGAGTCTACGAAGAGGCAGATGAGGCAAATAGGTGTGGCTGGTTGTTGCCCAGCTGCAGGCAGGTGTGGGCTGGTCGGCCTGTCTTTCTCCTGGCTCTGCCAGCATGGAATGAGTCAGCATGCAGGGTCAGGTGCTGGGGTACGAGCTCAAAAGAGAGAAAAAACGCCGGGACAGCATTAACGGAGATGAGAGGTAGACACAGACTCTGTAGGCCACACCCCACCCTTCTCCACTATTCTCCTAATTATCCCTTCTGAGACAAAAAATAAAAATGCAGGAATATCTCTGCACAGATCCTGAGCGGGAAATGGGGTTGGGGTGCTGTCTCTTCCCGGAACCCACTCCCCACAAATTAATTTACAATCCATGTCCATGACTCAAAAACAAAGCCCACAAAGGCGGTACTGGACCTAAGCCTGCCCATGCTCAGTGGATGCTCAGAAGGCTGGCAGCTGCGCCAGGCTGAGGCCGCAGTGCATGCTGGAGCTGTCTTGGCCCATGTAGGACAGGCCCAAGGAAGGCGGCCTAGCCCTAGAAGGCCAGCCGGGCCTGCAGATAGAAGATGGGTAGTGCAGGGCAGAAGGTTTTGATCATGGCTTTGAGCCCCGTCTGCAAACTTGTCCACAAGGCAGCCAGACATACAAGGTGCATGGGACAATACCAGCAGTGACAAGGCATGGGACACACAGGGGTCTGCCTTTAGCTCCCTCGTGAGGTATACCAGCTCCGTAGTGTTGTCTCTGGAGGTCTTGGTAAAGGTGTAGTAGAAGATTGGGTAAGCAGTCAAATTCACCCACATTGCCCGCCAAGTTTTCCACATACTTCGACTTGAACTGTGTGCGGCACTAGTTTAATTCTTCATGGTCACCCTTCTCCAAGGCAGTGCGGGCAAACCTCTCACACAGCTCACGGTGAACTCGGTGAGGGTGCCCTGCACCGTCAGGTCCTGCTGAATGGACTTCATCTGCACACAGGCGAAGGCGTGTTCCTGCTTCTCGTCCCAAAGGGATTTGACTATTCAAAGATTCAGAGACGTCTTCAGAACAGTCACAGGTGGCACCGTGGGTAGGTCTGGGGCACAGGTGAGATGCGGATGGTGCTTTGTGATGTCAGGAGAGGTGCCCACAAGTCTGCAGCCCCTGCCAGTCAGGGTCAGCCCCACTGCTTTCCAAGTTACTCATTTGCGGCACCAACGGTTCAAGGCTCAGGTGGAGTAAATGCCCATGCCGGAAGTGGACTGGCCTCCTTTACTTCTTAAGATCACACCCCGGGTCCTCACGCTCCAGTGCTGCTGTCTTCTTGTGGCTGTGTTCGGTGGCAGCTAGGTCATATCCACGCTGTTTCCTGTCTCGGTGCCATCCATGTGGATCCTATGACCACCCTCATCCTTAGGGGCTAGGTTCCTGTGGCCTACAGGGTGACACTCGTTCCTGGAGTAGGAACTGTCAGGGTCTGCGTGGGTGTCCCTTCTCTGGAAGTGGTGGGTGGAGGACCTGCATGAAGGGCGGGAGCGCGAATTTGTGCTGGAAGAGCTGTTGTAGTCTTTTTTCTTTTCTTTTTTTTTTTCGTTTTTCGAGACCGGGTTTCTCTGTGTAACAGCTCTGACTATTGTGTTTCTGGAAGATGCTGCTGTTACCGAACTTTGCCAAGGGCTACTCCAGACTCAGCCAGCACCCGCAGCCCCAGGTGTCACTCAATGGGATGGGACAGCCCCGCCCCTGGCCACTGAGACTGCCCTGAACGCTGCTAGGGGCCTCCCATTGCTTCTTCTTGGCACTGTCAGCCGCCACATTTCCCTGGTCAGCCCAGACAGAGGTTCACGGTTCCAGTTGATGGTGTAGGCAAAGCCATCTGAAGCTGGGCCTGTAGCATCTCCTTGAGCAGCTTCTCTGTACAGTCATTGTCCTCTTCTGACTCGCAGGTGGTGAAGCACACCTCTACATAGTGTTTTATAGCCTGCAGCCAATCATCTGGTTCCCCAGACATGTACCCCCCACCCCCAGAAGGCCCTCTGTGATTCTGAGCTTTCTCAGTGGGCTAGGAACCGAAGTTGCTGTGTTGACCCTCTGCATTGGAGCGGAAGTTCTGGTTGGTGACAGTAAAGGGCCACTTCCGGATATTGAATTTGAGATCTTCAGTCCCAGGAGCTGGTTTCATGCGGCTCCACAGCTGCTCATCCTTCTTGGACTTGGCGGGCTCTCTGTAGCTTTGTGGCCTGTAGGCCTGCCCTGTAGGTGCCCCTGCCTGCCTGTGCTGAGTGACTGGGGCTGTTCCAGGTTGAGGGCCATTGCTTAGACCGTGTGTCCTGTGCTAAGGGGTTTGAGGGCTGAGGGGCCTGGGCTGCAGGTAGCTGCTGAGGGGGGAAACCTGGTAGGCCATACTGTCATCCATGCCAGGGGACTGGAGGTTGGTTCAGAGTCCCCTGGTGCTGGGCAGCTCACAGCTGCTGGACTGTAGCGAGCCTCAGGAGCTGGCCATTTCGTACTGGGAGGGGGAGCTGTAGCTCTGGTACATGCTCATGGCAGCCGAGTAGCTATAAGGCTAGGCATAGTTGCATTGCGGGTACCATTGGTAGTACTGTTGCTGCTGCTGCAAAGCTGACTCTCCTTGCCTGAGAGACATACTGTGCACGGGACACAGGCCCATTGCTGCTGGTTTTGGAGCTGCTGGCAGCCTCTGCTTTGCTGATGCTGGCCAGGGCCTGGTGGGCCTTCTGCCACGCTGGGTTCTTGTGCATGGGAATCTCCATGCCATTCTGTCTGCCGGCCTCCGCCACCATGCTGTACTGAGAAGACCAGTCTGCGCTGTGTTGATCACCCACATTGGCTGCCATCTGGACCTGGGGATGTAGAGAGTGGACCTGGGAGCCAGACTGCTTTTTCACTGTCAACTAAATAAATGTCTGTGACAGTTGTTGGATCTGATGGGTATGACTTTGAATAGCAGGTGAACTGAAAATAGACAAGTGAAAAGCACCCTGGGGTGTGTTACTATTGTCAATCCAGGATTGCCAAGATTCAGCCAGGATGGAATCTGCCCATAGGTGACAATAAAAATATTCGGGGCCCATGGTGCATATCTTCATAGATCACAGTGATTATCTCAGTTCTTCATTATCTTCAAAATGGATGGCAAAAATGTCTCCCCTCCTAACAAATGTAGAGCAATCAATTCTCTGACAACGATGGTCCTTTTCTTCTGTTTGCTTATGAAATTCCTGGAAATCTCGGGGGTATTCCATTTATAATGGCCACAGTGGCCTTTGAATACAACTACAACAGTTGTGGCTTATTTTAGTTCATTTATTTACATTTATTTGCATGGGTATGGGTACATATGCCCTGCCAGGCATGTGGAAGTCAGAAGTCAACTTGCAGGAATTGGTTCTCTGCTTCTACCATGTGTTCCTGGGATGAAACTCTACTTGGTGGGCTTGGAGGTAGGCACGTTTACCTGCTGAGCCATAGGGACAACCTGAGTTTTGCTATAGAAGAAAGGCTTTCTGACAAATTTCTTTTCAATTGATTTGTTACTAGTGGCCTGAGGAAAATCCACTCTTCTGTTATTAAACCCAGGGAGTTCTTTCATTGGCGTCAAGTAGCTCCTCTGAACTGTCTGTCTTGTAGGGATGAGCCCACAAAGCTATCTGGCCAAAAGGGCGGAGATATGAAGATTAGACAGGTGGGCTATTTAAGGAAAGGAAAAGTATTCTCTCTCTCTTTTCCTCTGGAAGCCTGCCACGCTTTCTGTGCCCCAGCTTGTATGTAAATAAATATATTATATTTCATATTGCATTGACCTCCCGTCTCACTGTCTGTCCTTGCCTTTCAACAGTCCAGGGTGGGTATCTTCAGCATTCTCGGTACTGTTGAAAACGATGGAAACAGCAATAGTAGAAATTTCTGGTTTTGCCACTTGAGTACATGGCTGGGAGCATGAAGAAAAGAAAGGCATGTCAGGTCCTTCAGGGCATTTTGGCCGGCAAGGGTGTGTCCAGAACAAGCACTGGCACCTTAGTGCTGTGTGTCATCAGACATTCCAGCTGCTCCTTAGCTCTTGGCTGGTTCTGTTCTGTGCCTCACAAGCATGTTCTCACTGCCTTCTGATCCCCTTCCACCTGTTGCCCGAACTGCTGTAGCTTTCTTCTGCAGTCATGATCGGAGCTGTTCACCAAGGTGGAAACTGCTCAGTTGGCCCCGGCAGCAGACAGAGCCAACTGTGAAAGGATTTCCTGGCACATTGTCTTTATAGGAACCAGACAAAACATTCCAGAGCTACCTCTTGGACCTGGAGTGTGGAAACAATGGCTACAATGATGTCCATGAAAGAGTCGGTACCCATACCTGTGAGGCGGAATGGTATAGGTCTGTCCTGCAGCAGCTCGAGCAACCGTATTGCCCCAGTGCCACTACAGGGAGAATGGATGATGCCCATGGGCTGCTGTTGCAGGGATTCTCAAGCTCTGGGTGCAGTGGAAGCTACAGCACAGCCAGCTCCGGAACTCGTGGGCTCCCTGGTGTTGGGGAGGAGGAGAAGGGGAGGTGCTTCCTCCCTAAGTCTCCAGTTTTTACCTTCTCTTCAGTGTGTGTGTGTGTGTGTGTGTGTGTGTGTGTGTGTGTGTGTGTGTGTGTGTGTGTGTGTTGTGCCGGGGATTCAAACTAGGGCTTACCACATGTTAGGCAAATACTCTGTCCTTGAGCTACCTCCCAGACTCTAGTCTTTAATCTAACACCACTCTTCCTAGCATAACTTTGTTCTCATGGAGCTCAGTACTTGCCTGTGCTTTAGGGTTATCTCTTAAAAAGAGCCAGACTTCTTTAAATAAATACTATACTCTCTCTTTTTTTTTAAAAACTGGACTACTTAGTATATTTACATTTTAAGAAATTACTGTTATATTTAGGTTTTAAATCCTAAATTCTCCTTTATTCTATTTGTCCAAGGTTTCCAATTTCCTTCTTTGCTGTCTTTTAAAAACACTTTAAATATGTAAATATATTTTTAAATTCACATTTTAGTTTTATATAGTAATTCTTAGATATACTATAATTACATCATTTCCCCTTCCCTTTCCTCCCTGTAAGCCCGTCCATGTAACCCTCTTTGCCTTCTTTCTATTGGCTATTTTTGTTTCCCTCTTTAAAACAGTTTCACTCTCTTAACCAGATTGATATTGAACTCAAAATCCTCCTGCCTCAGCCTTCCACGCAGCACTGTGCCAGGAAGAAAAACCTATGTTCTGGATCTTATTTATGAGCTCAGGAAGAGGCTGGCACTTGGAAAAAAAACCTTCCTTAGCCCAGCCCCCTCAAAATGGCTTTTCTCAGTCCTTTACTTGTATGCCCTGCTTTGTTGCTTGCTTTTTCACTCTTAGCTCCTTTGGCTCTTTAGCTCTTTTGGGCTCTTTACTTTTTGGGGGAGTCATTACTCAACTCCCAAATAAATACACGGGGGCTTATTATTTTTTTTTTATAAATGCCTAGTCTTAGCTTGGCTTGTTTCTTGCCAGCTTTTCTTAACTAATTATCCTGACTACCTTCTGCCTCGGGGCTTTTTCTGTCTCTTATTTCTGTGTATCTTGATTTCATTCTTACTCCATGGCTGGCTGTGATTGGCCCCTAGTGTCCTCTTCCCCTTGTTCTATCTTGCTCCTTCTACTCTCAGATTTCCCCTCCTGTTTATTCTCTCTGCCTGCCAGCCCCACCTATCCTTTCTTCTGCCTCACTGTTGGCTGTTCAGCTATTTGTTAGACCATCAGGTGTTTTAGATAGGCAAAGAATCACAGCCTCACAGAGTTAAACAAACGCAACATAAACAAAAGCAACACATCTTTATGTCATTAAACATGATGTTCCACAGCATAAATAAAAGTAATACACCTTAAAATAATATTCTACAACAATCCTCGATACACTTCCTTAATAAGCTACTTGTGCTTGAAACTTTGACTTAGTGCTTACATACATGAAAACTAGTTTACAATAGGGTATATTCATGCAATAAGACTCCATTTACCATCAATACAAAACTATTCGATTTAGCCTCAGGCAGATTTTTAGGACAAGGAGCAAAAAAACAGTCACATTCTTTGACAAAATATCTTAGGAATGGTCTCTAAGCCAGTTGTTAATATTCTCCTCTGCAAGTTCTTTTTTTTAGTTTTATGTATATAGTGCTCTGCTTATATGTGTGCCTACAGGCCAAACGAGGACAACAGATCTCATTACAGATGGTTGTGAGTCACCATGTGGTTGCTGGGAATTGAACTCAGGACCTCTGGAAGAGTAGCCAGTGCTCTTAAACTGCTGATCCATTTATCCATCTCAAAGTTACTGTTACTTAAGAGTATTTTTGTTTGCTTGTTTGTTTTCAAGACAGGATTTCTCTGTATAGCCCTGGCTGTCCAAGAGCTCAAAATGTAGACCAAGCTGGCCTTGAACTCACAGAGATCTATGAGTTGGGTCATCAGATTTGTGCAGCAAGTACAAACCATTTAGCTGCCTCACCAGCCCCTCTCTGCAAGTTCTTGAGCTGGGTCGAGTCCACATTATTTTCAAGACTATTGTCCTCCAACCTCTTAGTAGCATGGCCTGCTAAGCCTTACTTACAGTGTTTTGACTGCTTTCCTAGTACAAAGTCCCAAAGTCTTGCACATTCATCCAATGAACAGTATAGTATAGTCAAGCCTCAGCAATATCCCACTACAGTTTGAATGAATGGTATTGACAGAGGAGATTTCAAGATAGCCTAGTTAGTATTGACTGTTATGTGGTTGTTGGTAGTTACTTTTAGGCAGATCTACAATGAAAAGGAACAAGTTGAACAAAGAGAAACACAAAATGTACAGTTTGAGGAGAAAAGGAGCATGGGGAAGTATAATGGAGCTAAGTTCAGTGCTCAAGGAAATAAAATTTTTAAAGAAAAGCCTGTTTCTAAATGGAATAAAGGGAGTAGTAACCTTAGGGCAAGACCTTACCTAGCTAAGCTTCTAACTTGTAAAAATGAATTAAAGAAACATTTAAAAAGGGAAGAAAACCATTAACAACAGAAAACTAATGCAAATGTAATTGAATGACCAGGTCAAATTTCAACCCCAGAAAGCAGCAGAACTTGGCAGCTTTGGTCACATGGTTTTAGCTGTTGCATCAAGGATAGAAGGAGCAGGTTATGGAATCTCCCTCCATTATTAAAGAAAGAAGCTGTGCCAGGGGTATGGCAGGTTTGTCCCTGTATGGTGACCTAGAGAGGCCATTATGTGAAGCTGTGCAAGTGAAGCCTGAATTGTGTTATACCTGCCGAGGGAAGATGCTGACAGGGAGTGGAACCAGCCCAAGAGAAAGAAGTGTGTTGTAGTAAACAAATCTCAAAGGAGGTAGAGATCTGAAGAGTGTTTTGACATCAGATATGGAGATGCAGAATTTGGAGTTTGTCCAGATGTTTTTTTTATCTTGCTTTAGCCCAGTATTTTCTCACTATGTTCCCTTTGGAATGGTAATATGTATCTTATGCCATTGTATGTTGGATGTACATGATCTGCTTTTTAATTTTGATTTTACATGGAGCTACAGTTAAGAAATTTTGCATGAAACTCAGAAGAGTCTGGACTTTGTAACATTGTTGAAACTGTGACAGACTATGGGGACTTTAGAAGTTGGACTAAAAGCATTTTGCATTATGATGTGGGTCCAGTCCATGGGGGTCAGGGAGTGGAATGTGGCTTTTCACAGCAATAGAACAGTGACTAAGGCCAGGAGTGTGAGTCATATGGCCTCTTCTAGTCCCAATAGATATTGTTAGCCTTATTTAATAAAGAAAGAAACAGAATCATAGAGAATAACTTATGTGTCCAAATCTATGATGCCAAAAATGAAACCTAAGTCAATATTCCAGTTTTAGGGCTGGGGGTGGAGCTTAGCAAAGGATCACTTACTTGTCCTGCATGTGTGAGATCTTGAGTTCTGAGTACACCATTGACAAAAACCAAGCTGAAACAAAGAAACAAGAAGACCCAAACAATATTCCTTCTGAGCAATATACAGCTAGGAAGATGGGCTCCATTACTTGACTGAATTGTAAATGAGAGAGAAGAGGAAAATAAAATTGAAGGGATAACAACAATGAAAAACTGATAGGAAACAAGAACCTTTATAATCTAGGCTCTGATAATGCCTATCAGATATGTAGTAAGGTCATAGTTATCAAACTGGTTGTTTTGACCCTGCTAATGTTGACAACTTTCTCTCTTAGGATACTGGAGCAACCTCTGCTCTGTTGTTTCTTTCCTTTGTGTGGTTCCAGTTTTAGACTGGATTTTACTATTAACAGGAAATGGAAAGGTCATTTTCACACCGAAGAATCAGCTTAGATAGTATGGATCTAAGGAGACTGGCCTGGCATTAACAGCTCTAGCCTAAATACAGAAGTTATCAGGTAGCTTATGTTAAGGAACTTCACTTCATTTTGGATATTATGAAAGCTTTTATGCTCCACTTATTCTTTTCTTTTGTTTGTTTTTTATGTGCATATTCTTTGGTTCCATCTCCTAAACTCTCATATCAAGACTGCTTGATCTTAAAATTACCTAAAATCTACATACCACTCCATGTGTGAGATTGTCAACATAGTCCAGTCCTAGCCTTTTTCACAGACCACAATTCATTTCCTTGTTGGCACCCATGAGTTGTTGAGATCACCAGAGAACAATACTTTCATCCACTGGGACAACTTCCAGATGTTGATGGCAAAGAGCAAGTAAGAGAACAAGGCTACAAAAGATATGATAGTTTTACAATCTTCTGGGGCAAGAAGCCAATTAGCTCTGAGCAATCCCTAAAGGAGTCATCATATCATATAAAAATAGTTCTGCTGGCTCCATGAAAAGGGACAACCAAGGCCCCAAAGGCCATCACTGCACTCAGGTCATAATACACTTGTGACATACTGAGTAGTATGCATATTACACACAATTCAGAGTTGGGAAGGAGACATCACCATGATATGTGGCAAGGTAAGCCATAATGTAACAAAAGGGGACAATTTTGCCCTCCAGGTGACGTGTGTGTGTGTGTGTGTGTGTGTGTGTGTGTGTGTGTGTAACTGGTATCTAGTGGGTTGGGCCTACAGATGTTATTCAGCATCCTACAATGTAGAGGACCCACCTCCAAAACACACACACACACACACACACACACACACACACAGAGAGAGAGAGAGAGAGAGAGAGAGAGAGAGAGAGAATGATTGCACCTAAAATGTAGGTGAATCTCAAAGTTGGGCAGGAGATCTCTACAACAGAGTACATAGAGAAATATACATAAACTATCAGTGCTTTTCACATATAAACCACCTGATAATAATGATTTTTAAATTTTTCCAGGGAGAATAAAGGTACATGAAGATTTACATCATTTTTCTTTTGCATATATTAAGATTCTTCATAATAAAGAAATATGAAGAGATCCAAGGGTAATCATATTTGGACTGTCTTTGAAATAGCATAATGTTTTTTAATGAGCCCAAGTTATTGGAACTCAATGCTATATG
Organism: Mesocricetus auratus; assembly: GCF_017639785.1. Taxonomy (NCBI): domain Eukaryota; kingdom Metazoa; phylum Chordata; class Mammalia; order Rodentia; family Cricetidae; genus Mesocricetus; species Mesocricetus auratus. The sequence goes on along the minus strand of NW_024429188.1, from coordinate 92,456,768 downwards.
GCTTTCCATTGAGTAGCTTTAAAACATTAGAGTGAGACATTAAGAGGTAAGTTACAGGTATAATCTAAAACTAGGTAGTACTCTGAAATGTTTTGTCTTCTATTAAATTAATTGCTGGGTAAAAACATTAGCTACAGCTGGTGGAAAACAATAATAAATATTTTTATTTTTCTTCATACGTACTTTATTTTTGTTGTTGTTGTTGTTTTTGAGTTTTCTCTGTGGCTTTGGAGGCTGTTCTAGAACTAGCTCTGTGGTCTCAAACTCACAGAGATTCACCTGCAGAGATCGGCCTGCCTCTGCCTCCTGAGTTCTGGGATTAAAAACATGTGCCATCACTGCCTGGTCAGACGAACTTTAAACACAACCTATTCCTCAGTTTGTTAGCACCAATAAACTTGGATCATTTGATAAAACTTGCTAAATTTAGAAGATAATACTAATTCTACATTTCCTATGTTAGAGCCTGGTGTGCCATGAAAAATAAAAGACCCAGAGAAAGATTTTGGGGTTCTAATTTCAAGCTGAAGATCAGAAAAGCAAAGCAGGCAAGGAGATCTTATCTTTATCCAGTGGAAATGGCAATCCTGTCTCCACAAATCCTCAGAGGCAAAAGGCTCTCAGATCCTGAGACTGAGGAATTACCTGGAGAGCCAAATTCAGCATTGCATTTTCAGGTTAAAAAAGAACACTCTAGGTTTCAAGACAACAACCTTAAATATATCCATTGACCTTACAGGCAATGCCAAATGAAAGAGGTTCTATAAGAGCTACTTGGAAACCTGTTACAGTGTTAGATTTAGGGAAATTCAAGGAAGCCGTAGTTGCCTATGGCATCCATTCACCATTTGTGAATCAGATGATAAACATGTGGGCTGTGTATAATAGGGTTATCCTTATAGATTGGATAGATTTGATTAAAGCTGTCCTGGAACCTGGACCACAATTACAGTGGGTTTCCTGGTTCAGAGAAGAGGGCTAAGAATATTGAACAAAAGTCTAAAGCTAGAGGTATAGATCTCTCCCAAGATCAAATTCTTGGAGAAGGAGATTATGCTACTTTAGAAAGGCAATGTCAATATGATGATCATCTGATGGGTTTAATATGTGCAGCAGCTTTCAATGCTTGAGACAGAATTGGAGAAGCAGGAAAGAAAGTTGAATCATTTTACAAAACTCATATAAGGCCCAAAGGAAGCATTCATAGACTTCTTATAAAGACTGTCATTAGCAGTCAACAGAAGTGTATCGGACTCAGATACTAGAAAAATAATAATTGAAACAATGCGTTTTGAAAATGCTAATACCCAATGAAAAAGGATAATTAGGCCTTTAAAGGAAAAATCAGCACCTGTGGAGGATTAGATCTGAGATAATATTGAAGCTCATGGCTATGATGATACATGGATAGGAGAGGTGAAAAATCAAAACATCAAATGTTTTTACTGTGGCAGACAAGGACACCTGAAAAGGGATTGTAAACAGGAAGTTTCTAGAAACAATGCTTTTTCTAAATATAATCCAAACAGAACAACCCTCCTTTTTGGATTATGCAGAAGATGTGGCAAAGGCAGGCATTGAACTAGAGAATATAGGTCAAGGAAAGATTATCAAGGTAATCCTTGGCTTTCAGGAAATGCCTTGAGGGACTTCTTGAAATCACTATGCCAAATCCGGCACAATCCTTTCCTGTCATTGTGGATGAAACTCCTTCCCAGAAGAATTAAATAACCTAATGCCTATTGAAAGAAAACATACTGTTCTGGATGATAGAAGAGCTTTAGAAGCTAATACAAAAATTTCAGGAGAAATCATAAATCAAAACTGATAACGATTAGATTAGGAACCTCCCCAAAGTTAGGGTTGGGGAAGGGTTTTGTTTTTGTCTTTTCAGGAAAATAAAAACAAACATCTAGAAGAATTTAAGACCTTAGAACAAATAAGCATCCAAAGAGGAATGGAGAACTGTCCAGAAGAAAAATTACCAAGAAAAGAAAAAAAATCTGACTTAAGATCGAGTCCAAGCCAGGCAGAGGCCACACACCCATTTAATTCCACCACTTGGGAGGCAGATGGCATCGGATCTCAGTGAGTTTGAGGCAAGCCTCATCTACAAAGTGAGTTTCAGAACAGCCAGGACTGTTAAAACAGAAAAAGGCCTGTCTTGAAAAATAAAAACAAGCTAGGTGGTGGTGGTACATGTCTTTAATCCCAGCACTCAGGAGGCAGTGGCAGGTGGATCTCTGTGAGTTCGAGACCAGCCTGGTCTACACAGCGAGTTCCAGGACAGCCTCCAAAGCCACAGAGAAACCCTTCCTCGAGAAAAAAAAACAAGAAGAAACAAAAATAAAAGCAGGCAAACAAACAAACAAAGAAGATGGGACCCCACAGATGATAATTTCATCAGGGTTATGACAACACCATTAAACTGAACAATACCAAATAAAGACCAACTTTTTACTACAAACTGCTCAGAACAATTTTGAGATGGCCAGCTGAGATGATCCAGCCTAACAGATGACTCTAGCCAGGACTTGAGACAAGCCCTGGACTGTCCTATTATTCAGAGACTGGACAGAAAGATATAGCTTGACAGTTAACCCAATTTTTCTTTTCAGTATCCCCTAAAGATGCTGTTGCCCCCAGACGGCAGGAAGTAACTTTAAAACACAATGCTCACATTCCCAAGAGGTGGGGTGGGTGGTTTTTGGTCATTCATTGGGTTACAGATATTTGTCATTATTTAGGGGAACTGGTTGCAAAATGTTGTTGGTTACTGTCAGGAAGAAAGTTGAAGAAAGCGAAATGATTCAAGGGTTTTGTTTTGTTTTTTAAAGGGAATACAGATATAGGATGAACAGGTAGATTATTGCATCTACTCTGAAAAGAAAAAAGGAAAATCCAGGCAGAGGTGGTGCATGTCTTTAATCCTAGTACTCGGGAGGCAGAGGCAGGTAGATCTCCGTGAGTTTGAGACCAGCCTGGTCTACAAGAGCTAGTTCCAGGACAGCCTCCAAAGCCACAGAGAAACCCTGTCTCGAAAAACCAAAAAGGAACAGATGTTTTAATAACATAGGTTTTTTTTTAACAATGAGACACGTCTGCTCCTGGCAGCACCAATCTACTTCAGTGAAGATGATGGACATCGAAGAAACCCCACATGGAGTTTACTTCCTTTGTGGCAAAATTAAGCCACTAGGCAAGAAAGTGTCCTTGTCTGGACTGCTAACAGTATACTGTCAAAATTGGACGAACAGGACACCAAAAAGAGTGACTGCAAACCTTGCCAAGACAAGGTGGGACAGTCCTTCAGAAAGTCTGTGCTTCACAGAAAAGTTTGTCAGATACGTTAGGCTTATAGGCTGAAGATGAATGCCCCAATGTTGCAGAGGAACCTTGGGTGACTCTCCAGACAGCCAATTGTTTTTGCCATTTCTCACATTTTTTGGAAGTTGCTTGCTCGAACTTCCTGCTTACTCAGATAATTTTATTTCCTTCTTGGGTCTCTAAGGGAGTTGAAGACTGGATGGTATAGTTATAGCTTTCCTTGTTTACCAGACTCAGTAAAGAAACTCACTAAAGATGTGTTAAGTGTAAATGGTTTGAGACATTAAAAGTTAATTTGATAGTACAAATTAGAATAGAAAATAAATTAGGTAGAAGACTTTGGACTCACTAAGACAAAATAGATAATGGGGTATTTTCTCTAAATTTGTCAAATGCAAATGGACTAAATATTTTCTCTGAATTTGTCAAATGAAAATAGACTAGATATTGTTGGCAAACTTATTGCTGGTATATATTGTATATACTTATTTTACTTATTATATATAGATTTTCTTACATTAGTTGTTTTCATTTTTGTATTAGAGAAAAAAGGGGAATTGTGATGATATATTGTTTATGATTTATTAAAGCCACTGGAGATCAAAATAGCAAAACAGCCATACTAGCTAGCTATGGAAGCTAAGCAGTGGTGGTACACACCTTTAATCCCAGGACTCAGTATTAAATGGCAAATGAATCTCTGTTAGTTCAAGGCAACACTGGCTACATGAAATTGATCCAGTCTTAAAAGAAACAGCTCCCACAAAGGTGATCTCAGCAGCTGTGATCACACACCTTTAATCCCAGCACTGGGGAGGTGGAGACAGGAGGGTATGACTGGGTGGAGAAATATAAGGAGGAGCATCTGAGAGTCTTTCGCTTCTGAGGATTTGTGGAGACAGGATTGCCGTTTCAGCTGGGTAGAGGTAAGATCCATTGGCTTGGTTTCTTTGCTTTGCTGATCTTCAACTTGAAGCTTGAACCCACAAATCTGTCTCTGTGTCTTTTGTTTTTAGTGTTACAGCCTGGTGAGATACTACAACTGTCAAGATGTTAAGCCTGGTGTCTTGAATTTGATCCCCAGGATCCACATTGTGGTTCAAAGGAACCGACTTTCACATACTGTCCTCTGACCTCCACATATACACTGTGGTTTGCATACTAGTGCACATGCATATACGTTGAAAAATATATGTAAAATAAAGTTCATATATTATTATGTGCAATAAAATGTCTATTTTCTTATGTGTGTTCAATAAACTTTCTGGCAAATTTATATTTCTTTTTACATCTTACTATCTATTTATGCACAGGTTATCTGGATATCTCCGTGGCTCAAAGTAGTGTTTCTAAAATGCATTTTATTTGTTTATTTATTTTATTTAAATCAGAAACAATGTCAATTCCAGTTCCCTCTCCCTCTCTTCCTCCCCTGAATGCTCCATATTTTAAAAAGTTTTACAAACAAAAGCACCCTTATATGTCCTTTATTCTGAACAGGAGAGGAAATTTTCTCACTATCCTGTTAGTGTTCATAATTGAACTGATAAAATAAATGGGCATTAGATTAGAGAAAGAAAGTTATTCAAATTTACTATGTACACAAGGACATCACAGAAGAGCAAAGCAAATGCTTCAACTAAGTATGATCTGGAATCTTATATGTCCTCATTATAAGTTGTTATTACTATTTGGACGTGGCATATGCTCCACTCCCAACACCTGCATCCATATAAAGAGGCAGATAAGCAACACACATTTGTAACCCAACCACTGATGAAGTAAAGACAGGGGTATTCAAGGGCTGCTGGCCAGTGAGTCTAGCCAATTGGTGACCATCAAGTTTGATGAGAGACTGTTTCTTTTTTAAAACAAAATGGATGCTGGATGGTGGTGGCACATTCCTTTGATCTCAGCACGCAGAGTTAGAGGCAGAGGCAGAGGCCTCTGGGTCAAGTCTGATAACTTATAGATGGGTGGAGGTGGTGGAGGTGGAGGTGGTGGTGGTGGTGGTAGTGATGGTGGTGGTGGTGGAGAAGACTCCCAGTTATCCTCTGCTCTCCACGTGCATGTTATCATACCCGCACACCAAACACACATACATACAATGATAAATTAATTTCTGAGACATGGTCTCTCCACATAGCCCTGGCTGTCCTGGAGCTCACTGTGTAGCCCAGACTGCATGCCTCTGCCTCCCAAGTGCTGACATTAAAGGCATATGCCATCACATCTGGCTAAATTCAGGTTTTTTTGATTAACTTTTTAGTTAGCATGTAAAATGATATTTTCTTGTGGCATTTTCATATGTACTGCACATTGTAGTTTGCTCATATTTACTCCCAATCTTGTCCCTTGTTCACCCTATTTCCATAGTCTCCTTTCTGCTTTCATGCTACACACATACACATGCACGAATGCATGCATGTATTTTCCATGAGAGAAAAAAATGCAAGATCTTTCTTTTTTTGTGTCTTTTAGGTTTATTCATATATTTGTCAACCCAAATCACAATACTATTCTTCCCAGGTAACTCCTAATGAGTTCGCTGGTAAGATCCAGATTCCTGTGACTTGCTACTGATTATTGACAGGATGTGCGCCATTGAAACTGTCTTACTGTTTTAACTCTAAAATAGGCACTTGGTAGGACAGAGGAGGTGCGAGAGATTTGACAAAAGCCGCTGAGGCTAGGCTGGTTTCTCAGGTAGAACATATCTTTTTAGACATGTTATTTTTATTTGTCAGTTTGTTGGTTATTTCCATGCAGTTCTCCATTAGTCTGAGGCCCTTCACTCATTTTCTGTAGTTTTAGTCTGTATCCTTCCTTGTTCCTCCACAGTATTGTAGTGATGCCTTTCCTTTGTGTGGTTTACTTGAGCCTCTCTCAGATTCCTATTCCAGCAGCAATTCTGCCAGAGTTCTTCCATACATTTGGTTCTTTTTCCACACTGAAATCTTCTAGAATCATTTTCTTCACCTCATTGCCTTTAATAAGATTTTTCTTCATAGGGCGATCAGAAGATGAATACTTTTCTACTAGGGTCAAAGTGCTGAAGTTATTATGAATGTTCTAATGGGGATAGCAGAGAGGCGGTAATATTTCTGTGTTGTTTTCAGCAATATGAAGGAAGTAGGCACTAGATTTGTCATTGAGCTTTGGCTCCTGCCTTTCACCTGTGTCATGGCAATAGATGAGCCCAATGAGGTCCGGCACCATGCCTGGCACTGGTCATAGTCATCATGGTTATGGGTATCTGTGCTGATATATTATTTATGATTTATTAAAGTTTGCCTGAGGAACCTGGCAGTGGTGGCGCACGCCTTTAATCCCAGCATTCAGGAGGCAGAGGTAGGAGGATCTCTGTGAGTTCGAGACCAGCCTGGTCTACAAGAGCTAGTTCCAGGACAGCCTCCAAAAGCCTCAGAGAAACCCTGTCTCAAAAAAAAAAGTTTTCCTGAGACTTAAGGAAGCAAAATAAGTCATACTAGTTAGTTATAGAAGCCAAGCCATGGTGGAATATACCTTTAATCCCATCACTTGGGAGGTAGGGGTAGACAGATCTCTGTTAGTTCCAGGACACCCTGAGCTACATGAAATTGATCCAGTCCTAAAAAGAAACAGCTTACACAAAGGCTATCTCAGCACTTGGGATCACACACCTTTAATCCCAGCACTAGGGAAGTATAAAAAGCAAAAGGTCTCATGTGGCGAGATAGTCTCCAGCTACACTGAGAGGTTTGGTGCAGAGCTCGTGGACACAGGGTCAGCCTTGTCAGCCTGAGGCAGAGGTAAAAGATAGTGGCTTGGTTGTTTTGCTTCTCTGATCTTCAGCTTGAAGCTTGAACCCCAATATCAGTCTCTGGGTCTTTTATTTTTGTGCTACAGGTAGCGGTCAGTTCTGGCTCAAATGTGAGGGGTAGATGTCTAGTTGGTTGTAGTTGCAATCAGTGACACTTGCCATTAAATTTAGCATACCCATTGGATGAGTTTTTCAGCTACAGGGTGCACTACTCCTAACATACAGATAATATGGACTGCTTTTGAGAACTCCCTTGGAGGGTTTTTTCTTTAAATAGGCTTAATTAACTCTCTTTTGCTTATATTATTACCCCATGTGATAGCCCAAATAAAACCTGGGTCCTCTGCACAGAAAGTCTAATGATTGAAGAGTTCCTGACAGGGAGATTTGATGTACATGGTCGAGGCCAGAGGGTCAGATTGCTGTAAGTCTTGGAGATGGCATCAAAGTTGGCCATGGTGAAGTTGTCTAGGGTGGCAGCAGAGCCTGTGACTGACATCTGGAAAATCAGCAGCAGCTTCTTTGGCACAGGATCAGAGATGATGCCAGTTTGTTTAGGGGCAGGGATGAGATACACCAGCACAGAGCCACTACAGCCTGTCACCTTGCATGGAGCAATGTGGGGCATCTGTCTTAGGGTTTTATTGCTGTGAAGAGACACCATGACCACAGTAACTCTTATAAAGGAAAACATTTAATTGGGGCTGGCTTACAGTTCAGATGCTTAGTCCATTATTATCATGGTGGAAAGCATGGTGACACACAGGCAGACATGGTGCTGGAGAGGTAGCTGGGAGTTCTACATCTGGATAGACAGGCAGCAGGAAGAAAGAGTGAGGCACTGGTCTTGGCTGGAGATTCTGAAACCTCAAAGCCTGTCCCCAGTTAGGTACTTCCTCCAACAAGGACACACCTACTCTAACAAGGTCACACCTCCCAACAGTGCCACTCCCTATGAGCCTCTGGAAGCCATTTTCATTCAAACCACCACAGTTTGACAATCTTGTTCTCTCTGTAACCTCTTCACACCAGGATAATGGGAAGCTTGGCCAAGATGATGGCCCATTGGATGTCAGTGGCTACCTCCTTGGGTCAGTAAACACCCAGAAAAACATGGCCATTGTGGTCCCCCATGTTAACAAAAACCTTGGACCTGATCTGCTGGTTAGCCTGAGTCTGCTTCTGCTCTGATTTGAGACCCTCATCCTTAAGGATGTTTTGAGGAAAAAGTCAATAATCTCTGGATCTTCAATGGGCAGGGGGAATAAATAGATCTCATGCATGGATATGATTCCTTTTTTTTTTTCTTGGTTGTGAACCTAGACTTTAACAATTAAACCATTTCTCCAACCTCCACAGACTTGGTTCTTTTGTCTGGTTGTGTCCATGAGCATCGTGACCTTAGCCTGTTCCTAGAAGAAAACTCCTTGCCCTCCCAAGCCTGGGTTGCACGTGTCCTCTAGACCCTCCTCCTGTACTGGTATCATCCATCATCACCCACCATTTGGTGTTTTCCTTGAGAAGCAAGGGATTTTAAATGGACAACTGACCTCCTTTTACCCCTGCCCTGCAGTCAGCCAGCGTCTTGCTGTAGCTCTAGCTAACTTCCAAAGGTCAATCATGCCTCAGCCTTAGTTGTGCTGAGAATTTCAGGTATGTGGCACCATACTCAACAGACCTGGTTCTACCCACCCCACCCCAGTTGATTTTTTTCTTTCAACTCCTGGGCTGATAGGATATTTCTTCCCACTGAATACTTTCTGTATTTAATCTTTTTGGAGCTGTTCTCATCTTTGAGTTGTATTTGAGCATCTTCTAATACCAAAGTTGAGATGATAGCAACTGGGTATATATATAGCTCTGAGTCTCACCATCGTGTCAGACTTTCTGACCCACTGTCTTCAGGCATGAAAGGAGATGAATCTTCTCTAGGTTAACATCACGATCAATGGGAACCATTTTACACATTGTCATGTCATTATTGGTTACTAATGACTATTGACTATGACTCAATGGTAGGTGGTTGGATTGTCCAATAAATTTAGGCCAACTTTTCTGGCTGCAAATTTCCTTAAAAAGCTCTTTTCTGTTAAGTCAAAGTATTTCACCACATCACCTACTTGAAGTTGCTTCCATACTATGTGTCTGGTTGGCCAGGGGGCATATCTTTTGAATGAAAGTATTGACTCTTGCATGCTTTCAGGTCCCTGCCTCTAACTACTCTTCTGGGATTCTAAGTAACCAGTGTTTCTATTGGCCAGGTCCACTCAGTGGCCCCTTCACATTCTCAGACATCTGACTGCTTCTGTTCTGTGCCCTATAAGCAGATACACCTGGTAAAGCCACCCATTTGTACTGGAAGTACACCCCTGCTGATAAGACACCATCTGTGTATCTGCTATATTACCCTCTCTTTTGTCTCCCCCTCTTGCATCACTTTAGACTTCTTCCTCTCTTCACACAGTTCCCCATCTATTTTCATGTTTTATATCTAGCTATCTGAATCAGGAGTTACATACGCTCATAAATGTTTGACTAAAGCTTTCTCTTCTATGATAAGAGAGGTTTGTATTTGCTTTTGTTGTTGATTTTGATTTTACTTCGTTAATGAGTTTTCCATGGAGATGATCCTTGACAATTGAACAATTGAGAGGTTTTTTTTCTTCCAGACAGAGTTATTCAAAGAAGGTCCTTCCCTGTTGCATTTTCTTAAGCAAGGTGGTCCCTGGTGCCTGTATATCCAGTGTTCTGTAGACTGTGGCAGGCTACTTAGTGATATTCTAGCTACTATGATATAACCAGCATATTAAAAGGTGTACATTTCATATTTTGGGTAGCATATTCTAAATGCCTTCAATTCACATTCCTAAACTGTTAACTTTACATTTGCTTACTCAATTTGAAATCCCTTTTAATCCCCCCTCAAAAAAAACCATATTTGTGAATAGGTTGCAAAATGTGTCATTTCAATGACACTTTTTTCTTTTTTTGAGATAGGGTCTCTCTATGTATCCCTAAGATGCCTTCACCTCTGAGTCCTTAGATTTCAGGCTTGTGCCACCATACTTAACTGAGTCTTGTTTATTTCTTTTCTTTTTTCTTTCAATACAGGTTTTATCTGTGTAATAGGCCTGGTGGTACTGGAACTTGCTTTGTTGACCAGGCTGGCCTTGAACTCACAGAGTTTTGCCTCTACCTCCGAATGCTGGGATTAAAGGCGTGTTCCATCACCACCCAGCCTATTTATTTATTTTTATTTTATGTGTATGGATGTTTTGTTTGAATGTAAGTCTGTACCACATATGTGCCCTGTCATCTTAAGTCAGAAGAGGGTGTCTTATCCTTTAGGACTGGAATACAGATCCTTGGAAAAATCACCACTTGGTTTCTGGGAATTGAACCTGTGTCCTCTGGAAGAGCAGCCAGTGCTCTTAAGGGCTGTGTCATTGCTCCAGGCAAGACTTGTTTCTTTTTTTTAAGTTTATTTTTATTTTATGTACATTAATGTTTTGCCGTGGGTGTTGGGTCCCATGGAACTGGAGTTACAGACAGTTGTGAGCTGCCATGTGGGTGCTAGAAATTGAACCCAGGTCCTCTGGAAGAACAGTCAGTGCTCTTAACTCTCTCCAGCCCCAAAACTTGTTTCTTAAAAGAGGAATTTTTCTCTAACAGTTACAGTACAAGTATTTCAGTCAAGAAAATAACTATGATAGAATATTATTACTTGCCGGGCGTTGGTGGCGCACGCCTTTAATCCCAGCACTCGGGAGGCAGAGGCAGGAGGATTTCTGTGAGTTCGAGACCAGCCTGGACTACCAAGCGAGTTCCAGGACAGCCTCCAAAGCCACAGAGAAACCCTGTCTCGAAAAACCAAAAAAAAAAAAAACCAAAAAAAAAGTATTATTACTTAAGCCGGGCGTTGGTGGTGCACGCCTTTAATCCCAGTACTCAGGAGGCAGAGGCAGGTGGATCTCTGTGAGTTTGAGGCCAGCCTGGTCTACAAAGAGAGTTCCAGGACAGCCTCCAAAACAATACAGAGACCCTATCTCGAAAAACCAAAAAAAGAGAATATTATTACTTAACCTACAGATATCCAAATGAAATGAAATCAATGGTGCCAGTAATACTCTTTTTAAAAATTTACTTATTTTACATTCCAACTGCAACTCTCCCCTCCCTCCCCCTCTGTCACCCCCTTAACCCACCTGTCCTGCATATTCACTCAGAAAGGGGTAGGCCTCCCATGGGCATCAGCAAAACATGGCATATCTGTAGGCATTTTGGGGGTTGTATCCTGGAGCTTGGGAGCCAAGGACTACCACAGGCCTCAGTAAGCGTAGCGGCTTACAGCCCTGTCTCGGGAAAGGCTTCCCCAGTGTATCCGTTCTGCTCCAGCAGGAGAGGGTCTTCCAGCTGGGCAAAGTTGCTACAGTTCAGCTTTGTTCCTGGGAGAGTGGACAGTGGAGTGTAACAAGTCTGCTCTGCCAGGGGAAGGTTTCCCCTGCAGAAGTGTTACAGCCCAGCTCGCTCTGCTCTGCCCAGGGTCTTCTCTGCTCCGCTGCAAAAGGAGGTCTTCACCCAAAGCTCATTCAAGGGGTTTATTGGGAGGGAAGAATCCAGGAGAGTGGCTGCCCTCTACCAGAGTGGCAAAGGACAGCCAGGTAACAGGAACAGCCACAAGCTGAACAGACACAGGGTTTATATAGGGCTTCTGGGGGGGGCGTGGAATTTTCCAGGGTGGGGATTTTGGTCAGATTTTAATCTCCTGCTCAGGGATTGGCTAGTTTTCTGCACAGGGTTAGGGTCAGATTTGGCTCTGGTTTCTGGGCCAAAGTGTGTTTCTTTCTCTGGTCCTTTTTAGCCTTTTGGCTCTAATTTTAGGGCAAGTATGTATATTTCTTTCACTGGCTCTGATTCCAGGGCCAAAGTGTGTTCTTTTGGCACTGGTTTCAGGGTCACGGTACATTTCTTTAGTTCTGGTTGCATGGCCAACGTTTGTTTCTTTGGCTCTGCTCAGGGTGTGTTTCTTTGGCTGGCCCCTTTCCCTACAATATCAAGCTGCCCCCTCGCCCTGTATTCAGGCTGGGCAAGGCAATCCAGCATGAGAAATAGGTTCCTAAGAGTCAGCTAGCCAAAGCCCCAGGGACAGCCCCTGCTCCCATTGCTAGAAGTCCCACAAACAGACCAAGCTACATAACTGTCACATCTGCAAAGGGTCTGCGTCTGTCCCACGCAGGCTCTCTGATTGTTGGTCCAGACTCTGTGAGTTCTCGTAGCCAGGCTAGCCATTTCTGTGGGTTTTCCTTCTATGTCCCTGACCCCCCTGTTTCCTACAATCCCTCCTCCCTCTCCTCAACAGGAGTTCCTGGAGCTTGGTCCAATGTTTGGCCGTGGGTCTCTGAATCTGCCTCATTAGTCACTGGATGAAGGTTCTCTGATGACAACAGGAGTGGGAGCATGTCACCAATCCTATCACAGGGGAACGCCAGTTCAGGCTGTGCACGAACTGCTGTCAGGACTCTTAGCTGGGGCCATCCTTGTAGATTCTCTCATAAGCTTCCCATAAAGCCTTTGCAGTCCTCTGTGTCAGCACTCTCTCTCTCCGCACACCCTAACAGATCCCTCAATTTCTCATGCCCACTTGCCCCACGTCCAACCAGTAGATCTCTATTCAGTAATACCCTTTATTGCAAAAGAAAAAATTTGGGGAAATCTTTTATATATTTTGTCTCCATTAATATTTTTTTAAAAGATAGTCTCTGCCTTGACTGACCTGGAGCTTGCTATGTATGTGAGGTTGGCTTTGAAATCACAGAGATTCTTCTGCATCTGCTTCCAGTCTTCCATAAATGTTGAAGAATTACTATCTCCTATGAGCTTGACAATTTTGAAGAATGCAAGTCAGTGATTTTGTAGACTGTCCCTCAATAATGGCTATGTCTCCTGCCCCTACAATATCAAATTAATGCATAAAATTTGGGCATTAACAATTCAAAAAAGTTGGTTAGTTTTTTTTTCTGGCACATCATTGGCAGTCCCATGATGTCCATTTTCAGGCTGGTTTTGGGAAGTAGCTATGCTCCTGCCTCAGGCTCCTGATTGTTGGAATTATATCCGTGTAATCCTGTGTGTCTGGTTCGCTTCTCATATTTCTGAGATAATTTAGTCGTTTTTATCCAGTGGTTCAATGTAGGCAAGTGCACTAGACCCGAGCTATATCTCCAACCCTGGCCAAATTTGTTTTCACCAACACAGGGTGATATTTTCTATATTTCCCTGCCGTAACGTTTTTCCTTTGTAATAACAAATATTTTGTGGAGAGATTTTGAGACTGCAAAAAATCGTTTCTCATTATGCTAATACTTGCTAGTTTGACAGCTAAAGTAAGGAGTCAGAATTTAGGGATCATACATTTCCCAGGGCGACCTTTTATCCATTATGAGAGCACGTTACTTGTCATACTACGTATTGTTGCCCTCTCCGTGACAATTCTGTCAGAAGTTAGTTGAGCTATTTCTTAGGCACATGTTCCTCTTTTCCAGAGGGTCATGTCATTCATGCCTTAACAGTTTCCGTACCTCCAATGCCTACCATACCGAGCGTTTGAAAAATTACGAGTTTAAATTAGTGGCTTGGGGTAGATATTACAGGAGATCATGAAGGCTCCCAGCGGTCCCAGCCTGACATTTTTTTTTCTTTTTTATTCCAAAGGGAAGTAAACCGCGAAGGAGGCTGTGGAGGGCGCGGTCCGGGCAGGTATTAGCGAAAAGGACCACCAGCGCCCGCTACCTCTTTGTGAGCCAGGCCTGGGGCTTCCGCTGGGTGGGGAGGTAGGTGGGGCGGGAAATCTAAAACCGAACTCCCAGCTTCCGTCACTCCCTGTGGGCGGTGCTCCCCTTTGACCCCTCGCGAGCGAGCTACACATCCGGGCCACTGTTACTAGTGAGGGGAAGATGGCGGCCGCGGCTGTGGTGGTTCCCGCAGAGTGGATAAAGAACTGGGAGAAATCAGGGAGAGGCGAATTGTGAGTGTTCGGGCCTGGGGCGGGCGCTGGGTGAGCTGAGGCCGGGGCGTTGGCTACATTCAGAAGTGGGGTGCAGGGGCCGGGGGGAGGAGCGGCGCCCCCTCCCCCACCCGGGCGGCGATTGGGGATGGTTGGTTAGGAGTTTCGAACTGCGGGACGAGCGGAGCCGGTAGCCTCCACCGAGCGCCTCGCTTCCCCGACCTCCCCGAAAGCCCCGCGGTCCACCGGAGCCTTGCTTCCTTTTGGTCTCTAAGCAGAACTTCCGTCTTGTCCCCCTCAGGTCCCCCTGTGCTCCTGCTCTGACTCTTTTTGTCTGTCTCTTTCGTTTTGCCTCAGCTCACTTAGCTGCCTTTCTCTCCGTGGGTTCGCGCCCGGGGCTGTTGGGTCCATACTTGGACATTTTTCTCTCTGTCCCATTTCATCACTCTGCACCTAAAGCGACTCCCGCAGTTTGGCGCCCGGCCTCTCCTAAGCCCCAAGTCTTAGGAGGGCGAACTGTTCCGAACTCTCTCCGATTCTAGGCGCCAGTGGCGGAGGAGCACGGGGCTTCGGGGACAGCCAGGCTTAGCACCTCTGGTTTCTAGGGGAGCGCCAGCTTGCACTGCCCTGGCCCTGCGGTCCTTGGGGGAAGTGTGGCAGGGATTGCCGCTTTTGCCAAGTCCCTACCGGCATGTCACCCCCGAGTGGTTTCGGGTTGGATTCAACTTTTCATCATCAAGTGTTGATGAAACTCCCATTTTGGCGTAGAACGGTAGCTAATTCCGGGTCCCCCTCAAAGCTTTTTTAGTACTTTAGGATATTTTTTTTCCTTTAAGTCGTAGACTTATCTTGGAACCCCCTCCTGGTAATTTGCCACGGTAGAGGTTTTCCCTTCCCAAGTAGCCACACCACCCCCACTCCCCGTTTAAACAGCAAAATTGGCCATAGATTTGAAAAAGGAAAAAAAAAGTTTTGATTTATTCTTCTGAATCGCTTTGGAAGCTTAGTAGACCATCTTCAATGCGATTCATTCTTTTTAGCTGTTTGGGTTGTTCACTCCTCCACTCCAGTCCAGTGTCAGGTTCCCAGTTGCTAGCGAGAAGATAGGAATCTTTGAAACTTTGTTACTTCCAACAAAGCACGAAGCACGAGACACGCATTGCAGGATCTTACTCTTCTGGTAAAATGACTTACTCCCGCCGACAACTCCCTTTGCTGTTCCAAGAAACTTTAACAGTGTGAGTCCTAGCATTGGATTGTGTGAATAAGCTTAGCCCACTTAACTAGCTGAGTGACCTTGGTAAATTCTTAACCACTTTGACTGTTTCCCCTTGAGTAAATTGGGAATAGTAGGCACTCTACTCTAGAAAGCACTTGGCTTATAGGAAGTGCTCAAGTGATAGCTATTAAAACTAATATTATTCCAGCTTTTAGATATTTAAACTTCTTGGGACAGCTCTTACACTTACAGGCTCTACCTTTTTGGTTAGCAATTAATTGGCCTCTGTCTTCATGTGTATTTACTCTTGTATGCCAATAAATTCAGAGGTTCTTGAAGAAAAGCAATGGCATCTGTCTCTTTCTTTCTCTCTCTCTCTTTTTTGGTTCAGCATCTCCTCCAGCATGTACTTATAGTGCCCTAGGGCTTTCTTGACTCACAGGTATGTATGTCTCACATGTTAGATAAGCATTCATTTTTAATTTTTTAACAAGTACCTGTCAGGTGCCTTGAGTGCAAGAAGGGCAGGATGGGAAGCAACTCAACTAAACGACCCCAAACAAATAATCCAGTTCATCGTTGTTTACTTCTAAAACCTATGTATTCATTATGGACGGTCACGTTTGCAGGCTGCTCAGCTTCCTCCTCCAGGTGGATTTCGTGTGTGTGTGTGTGTGTGTGTGTGTGTGTGTGTGTGTGTGTGTGTGTGTGTGTGTTTGGTAGTAAGTGCTCCATCATTGAGCTACAACCACAGCTGTTTTTTTAACAGTTTAATGTTTGCTTCCATCTTAAAATGAATATTAGGAACAGGACGAGTTCTGTCTGCTTTACTTCTGACTGGTAATGTTCGGAGAAAAACTTAAGTGATATGTGAAGTCAAGAATATCTAGTTAAAATGGAATTTTGAGTTTATGTATTTTTACATGATCCATGCTACCTAGTGTCAAAAGAGCTACTTAAAAACTGTACTTTAGGATTTTCATGTGTGTATTTTATTGCATAGCTTGTGGAATGTGGTTTGAATTATAGTAGATGCAAATCAGTGTGATCAGCTTAATGATTATATAAGTATATAACATTCTCGTTATATTAAGAGGATTTATCTCATTTTTTGACACAATGACCTTGTAGCCCATGCAGACCTTGACTTTATAATCCTCTTGTGGGTGCTAAGATTGTAGGCATGTACCACTAAACTAGCTGAGAATTTAAAGTTGGAAGGCATAATTGGGTGTGCTGGCTAACACCTGTAATCCTAGCACTTGGGAGGATGAGAGAGGAGTCCCATGAGTTTGAGGTCAGCAGGGGCTACATAGTGAAACCTTTTCTCAAAGAAAACAACAAAAACCAAAAGAAAATTAATGCTACGTAGATTGGAGAGATGTCTCAGGAGGTTTGGAGTGCTTACTGTGCTTCTAGAGGATGAGTTCAGTTCTCAAAACGCCTATCTGATGGTTCAGTTACCTGTAACTCCAGCTCCAGGGGATCTACACCTCTCACCTCTTCAGGTACCTGTATTTTACACACACACACACACACACACACACACACACACACACACTCATACAACTAAAAATATCTAAAAACTGAGGCTGTATAATGAAATATTTTATTTAAGTTTTGCCTTAGTGGTAGATGAACCTAGAAGCCTTGTACATACTAGGCAAGTACTACTACTGAGTTATATCTCCAACCCTTTGCAAAACTCTTTACATTAGTATAAGAGCAACAGACTGTATTCTGGCCTTTCATGCACACATCTGGCATACTTTAATTTGCTGACTTCCTTCCTGCTACTTTCTTCTACCTACCTCTTGCTGGTCACCTTTCTCCTCCTGATTAGTCCTGCTGTTTGCTTTTATGTCTCATATATTCCATTATCTACTCTTTTTTTCTTTTCAATTTGAGACAAGGTCTCACTATGTAGCCATGGCTGGCCTGGAACTCACTTTGTAGATCAGGCTGGTAAGTGCTGGGATTAAAGGCATATACTACCGTGGCTGGCCTCCATTACCTACTTTTTTTTTGTTTTTTGAGACAGGGTTTCTCTGTGACTTTGGAGGCTGTCCTGGAACTAGTTCTTGTATACCAAGTTGGCCTTGAACTCACAGAGATCCGCCTGCCTCTGCCTCCCAAGTGCTGGGAATGAAGGTGTGCATTACCACCGGCTCATTACCTGTTCTTAATCTACCCGTTTCTTTCTTTTAAGGTCTCTCCTCTCTCGTCTCTTCCCACTTCCATTGCCTATGCATATCTATATGTACACTTAAAAACATGGTATTTGTCTTTATTAGTCTAGGTAATCTGTTTTCCTGCAAATGTCACGATTTCATTTTCCCTTATGTCCAGCCTGCTTTGTATTTTTCCTTTCCCCCACCTCAGACAGGGTTTCTCTGTGTAGCAGCCCTGGCTGTCCTGGAACTCACTCTGTAGACCAGGCTGGCCTCAAACTCACAGAGATCCTCTTCCTGAGTGCTAGGATTAAGCATGCCCTACCACTATGAGGTTGGTGGCATCTGTGGTTGTGACTGTGTGGCTGTAGCTGTGGCTATAGTTGCTACTATACTGCTACTGCTGCTTCCTTTGTTAAACACAGTGTCTTATGTTTTCCAAGCTGGCTTTGAACTGCTGTATAACTGAGAATGACCTTGATTTTATGATTTTTCCCTCTATTTCCCAAGTGCTGGAGTTATAGGTGTGCCATACCTGGTTTATGGAGTACTGGGATTGAACCCAGACCATAAGGCATACTAAGGCAAGTGCTGTACCAACGGAATTACATCTTCAGCCCTTTAATCTTCTATTTTGAGACAGGGTCTTGTTAAATTGCCTAGGCCAACAATGAACATGAAACTTTCCCATTTAAACCTTTCAAGTGGAAGGGGTTATAGGCCTGCACTATGAGGCCCTGCCATAATGAAATAAAAAAATACTATTTAAATATTTTAAAAGCTTCATCATCCTGTACTTCGTTTTCATTTATTTGACTTCTTTTCCTTTTGTACAAACTTTGTTTCATATAGTTTAATCTGATAGGGTTTAAAACATCTGGGTGTTGGTGGTGCACGCCTTTAATCCCAGCATTTGAGAGGCAGAAGCAGACTGATCTCAGTGAGTTCAAGACCAGCCTGATCTACAAAGCAAGTTCCAGGATAGCCAGAACTACTACACAGAGAAACCCTGTTTCAAAAAAAATCAAGTTATAGATATTAGCATTTTCATTTTGTTAAAGCAAATGGTAATGAAACTATACGGCAAAAAATTCTTTGTTTGGAAACAGTCTCTTACATCTAAAACAGCAATTGGAAAAAGGTTTTTGGAGTATGACCATATATAAAATTATTTCTTAGGTGGAGTTTCCCTTTTCATTTAATAATTTTATATGTTTTTTGTGTTTTTGAGATGAGGTCTATTATAGCCCAGGGTGACCTTGAATTCATTATCTTCCTGCTTCAGCCTCCTGAGTGTTACGATCACAGACATGTGCCACCACGCATAGCTGATTATTCTTTAAAAAAGAGCAGCAAGTACTTTCCAGTCCTGATAAGATTTTTTTAAAGTGTGTCTTTTAAGTGTTTTGTTTTTCTTGATCAGGGTCTGTCTGTATAATCCTGGCTATCTTGGAACTCAGGCTGGCCTTGAACTCAGAGATCTGCTTGCCCCCCTCCTCCCAAGTGCTTGGACTAAAGTTGTATACAATCACTGTCCAGCTTTGTAAAGTGTGTTTTTAAAAGTTGTGTTTCATGAGATTGCCAAGTTTTTCTTATCTGGACCATGTTACCACTATATAGTTATTGTGAGAGTTAGTGTCTGTAGTGCTAAAAGCAGCATGATGCTACTGGACATAAGTTCAGAGGTGAAGCAATTTGCATAGCATGCTCAGAGTCCCTGGCTTTGATCCTCAGCACTGAAAAAGGGAAAATAAAACCATACCAAAACAGCAGCAGCAATAACAAAACCCAACACTAACTGTGTGGGGGCATTTTATTTTCTTAGTGAAATATTCCTTACTTTTTAAATTCCTGGTACCACTACCACAATCAGAAGGGCAGTATATCTGGTGTAATGTAAAGACAATGCTAAGGCAGAGACCTTAGGAATGTACATCTAATTGACATTCGACTGCATTAATCAATAGTAGTAGTTTTTTGCAAAACGTGCCTGTGGCAGTCCTAAACAAGAGGGGCTTCCTATGTAAGCTGCAGTAGTAACTTCTGACTGTAGATCATCATTGTTTCTGTCTCAGACTGTTAGACTTCATGTATAAGTAACCTGCACTTTTCCTGACAACTGTCCAGCTAACAACTGTAATCTTTTTCTGGTGTCTTAAAAACCTTTTTTTTTCCTGTGTCCACCACTATAGGGACTACCAGAGCTTTGAAAAGATTGTTTCTTTTATAATGTGATTACATCATTTCCCTTTCCCTTTCCTCCTTTCAAACCCTTCCATAACTCTTGCATTCTTTCAAATTAATGATCGCCAGAGCTTTTTTTTTGGTTTTTTTGAGACAGGGTTTCTCTGTGACTTTGGAGGCTGTCCTGGAACTCGCTGTGTAGACCAGGCTGGTCTCGAACTCACAGAGATCCGCCTGCCTCTGCCTCCCGATTGCTGGGATTAAAGGCATGTGCCACCACTGCCCGGCTTGACTGCCAGAGCTTTTAAGGGGGAAAATGTGTAATTTTGCTCCATGAAAACCAGCTATCTATTAGAAGATCTTAGCTTTGAAGAATAAGCTTTGTTAGGTAATAAAGCAGAAAAGTAAAATAACTTTTGTCTATCAAAACAGTCCATCCCTCATATACTATATACTATTAGTTTCTGGAGATTTTATGTATGTATAAGTATATATATGTATATTTAAAGTTGTCAGTTTTTTTAACATTTTAAAATTTGTGTGTGTGTGTGTGTGTGTGTGTGTATTTGTGCAATTGTGCATGCTAGGATGGAGGTCAGAAGATAATTTGTTGTAGTTTGCGGTTTTTCCCTTCTACTATGTGGGACTAGGGGATTGAATTCAGGTCATCAGGCTTAGCAGCAAGTCCCTTTACCCTCTAAGACACCTCTCTGGCCCACCAAATATATTTTTAGATGATAATTATAGAACTTCTAGGGCTAGAGAAATGGCTCAGTGTGAGAACATGGATTGCTCTTCCACAGAACCAGAGTTTTATTCCCATTGTCCATGTTGGGTGACCAGTTTCAAGTGATAACTCCAGCTGCAAAGGAATCCATCACCTCTAGCATCCTTGGAAACCTGTACATGATATGCACACACTCAAAGACACACATACACATAATTAAAACTAGCAAAAGTAATCTGTAGGGACTGAAGAGGGATCTCAGCAGTTAAGAACACTTACTGCCCTAAGGACCTGGGATTCCAGTGCTAGGATGGGGGCCTGCAACTGCTCATACTATATTTTCAGGAGTTCGTGACTCTTCTAATTTTGCAGGTTCCTGCATGCATGCACATTGTGCACACACATACACACACTTAACACACATGCATATACCAAAAAGAAATCTTAAATCTTTAAAAAACTAAAATTTGTAACATGTTTTTTCCCCAAGTATCAGGACAGTAGAGAACCCATGAAAGTAATTGTTTTATTCAGTAATTCTTAAGGAACTTGGGTATGCCTGGAACTTGCGTAGTTCAAGTTGGCCTAGAACTCCTGCTAATTCTCCTACTTTAGTGTCCTAAGTGCTTGGTCCCCAGCCCCCAAAAAACATTTTTTTTGAGACAAGATGTCAAGGATGACCTTGAATTTCTGATCTGCCTTTACTTCTCAAGTGCAAGGGTTAGGTATGATATCACACCTAGTTTAGGTGGCAATGGGGATCAAACCTGGGCCTCATACATTGGCAAGCACTCTAATAACGGTACTGCATCTCAGGCTCTGAAACCTTTTCTAACTTAATTTTCTATTTTAACTTGTATTTATGGACTAAATATAAATCTTGGTCTGTTTTTCTGGTAATAGAAATATTCATCAGAAAATGTTGATACAACATTAGAAAGTTATTAAGTTGTTTCTTTTTGTTTGCTAAGTTATTTTATAATGCTGAAATACAGTGAGTGCCATTAATGTAACTGATTTTTCCTACTTATGAGGGTAGAGCTTTTGTTAATTTGCCTTTTGTAACATTTCTTGCTTTCTTTGTGAGTGCATTTTCCACAAGGTAAAATGGTTTTGTCCTAGTATTCATTTTTGAGGGTAATATTTTTGATACAGCATTGATAATAGAGAAAGCACTTTGCTTAAACAAATTTAACCTTTCTTTAAAACAAAAACCTAAGTGAAGCACAGATGAGCATCAGTCTTTTATATGTGAAGCAAGCTTGCAAGCTGTGAGCGCAAGTAATTCAGGCTTGTTTGTGTTTCCTTTTGGCTGAAAAAATGGGGAGTAAGTAAGATGAAAAGCTAAATATTCATGTTAAGCATTCACGATATACTTCTGAAATCATTAGAAGAACATAGCTCATTTCATTCATATTTCACAGATCTTTGACAGAAAGTAAATTTCTGTCCTTGTTTGAAGGGAGTTGAGGCAGCATTTCCGTAACAGCACAAAAATATTTGAAAAGTGGAAAAACTCAAATATTAAGAGAGTAAAATAATACTGATTTTTGAACTGAGATAGAACTATTTTAAGGTCATATTAGAATGGGCAATTATTCGAGGTCATTTTGTTTGTCATTCTTCTGTAATGTAGGTTGGTTTACTAGAAATGTTTGACAGACAAGACAGTAAGACACATGCAATGTTCAGAACCAATTACTTATGAGTATACTTACTGGTCTACTATCAATGAATTGCTTAGGAAGAACATAGTTAAATCTATACCTGAAAAAATTTTTGAGACAGGGTACTCCTATATCCTAGGTCTGTCTGCCTTGAACTTTCCATTTTCTTTTGTCTCAGATTCTAAGTTCCAGAATTACAAGCATTCAGATCACTGTTGGCTGCAGTTCCTATCGTGGGAAATATTTTACTGGTTGTTTTTGGTTTTTCAGTGTATAAAGAATTCCCATTTTATAGTAAGGCAACACACATATCTGTTGTGTAAGTGGATTGCCTGAATGTGATAAACAATGATTTTGTACACAAGTTGAGCAAATCTTCGAGGTGCTAATTAATAGCTTACAATGACAATATCATCTGCAGGCTAATAAATGTGCCTGTGGCCTAGTGACTGAATAATATAGAATGATATTTCAATTATTTCTTATGTAATGATGACTGTGCCATAGGTAGGAGTGTGGAACACTGACACAATCCTTCCTAAATTGCTGGAAGGCTTATTGAAAAAGACACATGTGTTAATATTGCTGAAAGAGCAGAACATGAAGATGTCAGAAATGTGGGGGAACAAATGCATTTGTCATAAGAAGGAGAAAAAATCTGTACCCTCCCCTTTTGAGGCAGGCTTTTACTTTCCACACTGGCCTTGAACCCTGCCTCAGTATTTCAAGGGCTTGGGATTTCAAGTGCATGAAGGTCTGCAGCTGGCTCCAATTTCTTTTTTCTCCTCTCCTACTTTTCCTTCAACATATCATGCATTCCAGGCTAGCCTCAAGCTTACTGTTAGAGCTCAGGTTGACCTTGAATTTCTCATCTTCCTGCTACTGTCTCAAGCTCTGGAATTACAGGTGTGTGTCACCATACCAGGTTTGTGTGCTTCTGGGAATCAAATCCAAAGCTTATGCATGCTAAGTGATCACTCGGTCAGCGGAGCCAGCCACATCCTCAGCCCAAAGTGAGTTTTCTGTACATGCATACAAGACCAACTACTGCCAACATTTGGAAGGTGGAGACAGGAGGATCAGAAGTTCATTGCCAACTTCAGCTGCCTAATGAGTTTTAGGTTAGCTTGGGTTATGTGAACTTTGTTTCAAAAAACCCAAACCCAAAAGACCTTCAAAAATAATACATGTATACATTGTGTAATCTTTAGATCAGGGTGATTGGCATATCCTTCATCTCATAATCTGAGGTGGATCTCAACCTTCCTAATGCTGTAACCACTTTAGTACACTTTCTCATGTTGTGATGACCCCAACCATATTTTGCTGCTGCTTCAAAACTGTAATCCTGCTACTGTTATGAATCGCAACATAAATATCTGATGTGCAGGGTATCTAATATACAAGTCTTAGGAGGGTCAGTCAAGACCCATAGGTTGAGAACTGCTGCCTAAGATATGTGTTTTTCCTTTGAACTCCGAACATGAAAGCATTCTCTCTACTGGCAGTTTTATTTTGAGACAGACTCTTATTCCACTGAGCCATCTTGCTAACCCTGTCTGATATTCTTTACTAGTTGAATACATTTTAATAGGTGGTAAATGGTAAAAAATTTATAATGGGATTTTTAAATTTTATGCAGATTTAATTAGTAATTGTTTTTCATTTGCCTTTTATTCTTAATTTTGAAAATAATTTTGTAGCTGGGATTGGTGTTACTTGAGGCAGGAGAATCATAGTATATGGTTTGTCTGGGCTACAGAGTGACTTCAAGACTAGCTTGATAAACTTGGCCAGACTGTCAAAAGAAAAAGAAAACAGAAGAGGATACATGTTACTGATAAGAGTCCTTGCCTAGGTTATGCAAGGCCCTAGGTTCAATCCTCAGTAGCACAACAGCAAAGAAAAACAATTTGTAAGTGAACTGTGGACCAGCATATGTTTCTTTTGTTGGCTTTTTCTAATCTATAAACGGAGTATCAGAATATATGAAACAGAATGGCAGGGTGTAGAGGTGTGTTAATAGATAATTTCTATAATTTCAGCATAGATAATTTCTGTAAATGATGGTGCCATCATTAGCATAAGGTAGGATATAAAAACACAATCTGTAAGCTTTGTTCTCCAGTGCTGAGGATTGAACTCTGGGCTTTGCACATGCCAGGGCCATGCTCAACCAACTCATAAATTAGAGAGGGTGCAATGGAGGGGGTGCAGGAGTTGGAGGTAAGAAAGAGTAGGGTGGAAATGGTATAAATACAGTACTCATGAGATTCTTCTAAGAGAAAGAAATAAACTCTTGTAATAGGAATTCATTGGTTCTCTTCCTTTAAAAGGTTGGCATGGCTGGGCTTGGTGGTGCATGTCTTTAATCACAGCACTCAGAAGGCAGGGACAGGCAGACCTCTGTGAGTTCAAAGACAGACTGGTCTACAGAGTGAATGAATTCCAGGCTAGCCAAAGCTACATATTGAGATCATATCTCAAAGAATGTTGACTTGGAAGATTTTTTTCTAAATTCTAAATTGTAAAATTGAACAAAAATATCGAGTAGTGCCTAAATACTAATGTGTAGAGCTTAGAGAATTATACAGTTAAAATTGCAAGTCAGACAGAGGGGTAAATGCCTATAAACATTCAGAGACTAAAACAGGAGAGTCATGAATTTGAGGCCAGCCTCAGCTACATAGAGACCTAGTGTCAAAAACAATATAGCAGCTGGACAGGATAGGCACACATTTAGTGAGTTCCAGGCCAGCTAAGGTTACATAGGAGAACCCTGTCTCAAAACAAAACCAAATGAATAAAGCAACAAAACCTGAAATGCATATACCACCTATTCTACATTGCCCCAGGATAAGATAACCTCATTTTCTGAACTCTTTTCACTTCCTGTGTGGTAATCATTATTTTGACATTTATGTTTTGGTCTTCCATATTTTACCTCATAAATTCTGGGATTATAGGCATGCCTTTTAAAGTTATTGTCATATAGTAATGAAAATTTGAAGATTGGCCATTCTGAGACAGGAGGATCAGAAATTCAAGATTAGCCTGGATAACATGGAGCCTTGTTTCAAAAACAAGAACATAAAAAAAAATCCTTGGGAAAAAGTCAGTGTGATTTGTATGCAGTTTTCATTGAGCATTATTTTAATATGCTATTGGTCTTTGGGAAGTTCAGGTTTATCCTTTAAGATCTTTATGTCTTCTGTCTGTGTTTCCATTTAGTTTTTCTTTGGTTTCTTCACGTTGTTTGTGGGTTATGCATGTTCTTATTCTTAGTAC
This sequence comes from Mesocricetus auratus, assembly GCF_017639785.1. Lineage (NCBI taxonomy): Eukaryota > Metazoa > Chordata > Mammalia > Rodentia > Cricetidae > Mesocricetus > Mesocricetus auratus. The sequence continues at coordinate 92,431,380 of NW_024429188.1, read as the reverse complement.
ATATTCAATCTTAAAACAGTGACCATAAACATTTTTTGAGGTTTGGTCTTGGTTGCGTAGCCCTGGGTAGCCTGGAACTCTGTGTAGCCTAGGCTGGCTTCTAACTCATGACAACGTTTCCTTCCTCAGACTCATGTGCTAGGAATATGCCATCATGCCTGGCTAATGGTGATCATTTTCTTGTTTGTTTTTGAGTAAAGGTCTGGCTATGTAGCTCAGGGTGATATTGAATGAATGATTAGCATTTGCCACTGCACTTAGGATTAATGGTGACTTGTGATGAACAGAAATGATTCATTTTAATATCATCAAATACATCCATTGTTTGCTGTATTAGTGCACTTTCCACTTACTTAATGTCTTCTTCCTTTCTCACTCTCTTCTGTTCTTTTCTGTAGACATGGTTTCATGCTAGCCCGGACTTTCCTGGAACTCCAGGCAATCTTCCTGCCTCAGTCCTCTGACTGTAGGGATGGAATGCTCCTTCTTGACTCCAGGACTAATGAAGTTACCCTCTATTCTTTTCGGAGCTTAATTGTAGTTTTGAAATGGGGTCTTGCTCTGTAATCTACTGTGGACTCATTGTGTCGGCCAGTCTGGACTCAAATTTAAGGCAGTCACCCTGCTTCCGCCTCACGAATGCTGGCATTAGTGACACCCTGCTTCCGCCTCACGAATGCTGGCATTAGTGACACCCAGGTTCTGTTCTGTTTTTCTCTTCTCTTCCTTTTTGTTTTTTTGTTTCTTTCTGTAGCTTTGGAGCCTGTCCTGGAACTCACTCTGTAGACCATGCTGGCTACGAGCTCAGAGAGATCCGCCTGCCTCTGCCTCCTGAGTGCTGGAATTAGAGGCTTTTTGTTTTTTTTTTTTCCAAAACAGGGTTTCTCTGTGTAGTCCTGGCTGGCCTGGAACTTGCTTTGTAGACCAGGCTAGCCTTGAACTCACAGAGGCCAGCCTATCTCTGCTTCCTCAGTATTAAAGGCGTGTGGCACCAAAGACTGTCTGATACCCAGGTTGTTTTCATTTTGATTTAAAATAAAAGTTACTGTTTTGTGTATGTGAATGTGGCATATGTGTGTGTGCGCGCGCACACACGTGCATGTGTGAGAGCTCTTTCATGCCTGTGGTGGTCAGAGAACAGCCTTGTGTAGTCACTTGTCTGCTTCCACCTTGTGTAGGTTCCCTGGGCTAAATTCAAATTCTCAGGCTTGCTGGTATGATCCTTTCTCTGGAAAGCCATTTTGCCAGCCCTTCATTTTTCAGTCTTTTGTACTTGGCATGGATTTTATTATTGTGAGTTAGGGGTTGCAATATTTTAAGATTGAAGTTATGAAGAAAATCTAATCTCACACAGCTAAATAGCTGGCAAGGGCAGCACAATTGTATTGGGCTTTTTGGTAATTATGCTCTGTCTCTGTCTCTTTGTCTCTGTCTCTTTGTCTCTGTGTCTCTGTGTCTCTGTGTCTCTGTGTCTGTGTCTCTGTGTCTGTGTCTCTCTCTCTCTCTCTCTCTCTCTCTCTCTCTCTCTCTCTCTCTCTCTCTCTCTCTCTCTCTCTCTCTCTCTCTCTCTCTCTCTCTCTGTGTGTGTGGGGGGTCGGTTTTCTCATTCCATCTTCATGTGGTTCCCAGGGATTGAGCTCAGTCCCAATGCTTAGTCATCCTCTCACTGGCCTTGCTTTTAATTATTTTATTGTTTTTTAAAAGACAGATTCTGTGTTGCCCAGGTTGGTTTAGAATTCAAGGGCTCAGGTGATCCTTTCTCCCTATACCCCAAGTGGTAGTTTGAACTACATTAGTGTCAAGTATAATGGTGAATACCTGTAAAGCCAGTGCTCAGGAAGCAGAGGCAGGAGGACTGTTGCAAGTTCCAGGTCAGCCAGGTCTATATCAACTCTGTGGCAGCTAGAGGTGTGTAGTGAGAGTCTGCCTTCCCAATTACCTCTCCCACAACAAATAATGAAAGAAAAGAAACGAAACCAGACATCCCTAAAACAGGTACCCCCAAACCAAATACAAAGCAGTGACATTTTGATATGTTGTAAATAAAATCCATTTATTTCTCTTTCATTTGGAGTGAATCTTTTTTTTCAAAGACAGGGTTTCTCTGTAGCTTTGGAGCCTGTCCTGGTACTTGCCCTGTAGACGAGGTTGACCTTGAACTCAGAGATCCAACTGCCTCTGCCTCCCAAGTGCTGGGATTAAAGGCATGTGCGTCATCACTGCCCGGCCATGTGTCATTTTATAATATCATACATTGGCCAACTAGAAAATTTTTTCACCCAATTATGCAGCTCTTCCAAATATTGACAAACTTCATTGTGTAATATCAAAAACATTTATTGTCACCAGAAAAGATAATCAGGGAAATCTTTATGAAAGTGGCCGAAATAAGTTTTCAAAGTTCTTTGTTTAAAAGCTTAATTGTTATCATTGACAATAAATACTCTGTTGTTTTCCATAAAGGGACAAACTCAGTTCATTTTGAGAAAATGGCCTGCCAAATATCTTGGTCTGAATAGTCATAGCTTGTTAGTTGTTGCTCAGTGGGAAAAAATCGTGTTCTGTAAAAACAAGATAGTTAAGCTTACAGTTAAAAACAATTGTGCAGGACATGTTGGTGACTGTCTATAATCTTACCACTTTGGGTAGTTGAGGTGAGAGAATTACATCGAATTAGAGGCTAGTTTAAGCTACATAGTACTATTCCAACCCTAAATAGCAGACCCTGTCTGAGAAAAAGGATAGATGTACAAGTAGTTTCTTTGCAGGCAACTGTTAATAATTTAATTTTGTGTAGTGCAAACCTCATTTTATCAGCATATCTAAAAGACATTTAAAAATGGCAGCTTGGGCTGTCGTGTTGCACACTTGGAATCTTAGTGCTAGTGACACTGAGGCAGGAGGATCAAGTGTGCCAAGCCAGCCTAGACTGAATGATAAGATTCCCTGTCCCTCAAACAAAAAGCCAGACCAGCATTCCAGAGGAATTCATATCCCAAAGAAAGCAAATAGTTCAGAGCTCAGGAATTTTTTTGTAGGTGCTGGAGATTGAACTCAGGGCCTGATGCATGCTAAGACATAGCTTCCCACTGGACTATACTCCAACCCTGTGTTCTGGAATACCATAAATTAATAAATTAAATAGGGATTTTTAGTCTTAAATAATATTTATTTAGACAGTCCCTGGGTTGCAGCTATGCTGAAAGATGATGTCTGGTCCAGTGCTTTTATGTCTAGCATGTCTACCAAGCTCAGTCAGTTATAAATATGATTTGGTGTGGAGATAAAAATTGAAGAAAGATACACTTAAGAATTACTGCCTTAGAAGTGGATGAGATCACCCAGAGTGTACGCATGGGGGAGAAAGTAGTGCTGGTAAGAGAAAAAGCAATCACATATAAGGACAAATGTGCTTGCGAGCACAAGAGTGATGGTTCCTCTGAAAAGGAAAGGGAGGGAGGGAAGAGGAGTGGCCATCCCTAAGCTGAGGTTGGAAATGCTCCAAAGTCAGAACTCCTTGAGCACTGAGATACCTACCACAAGTAGGAACTTTCCTAGCTGATAAGTTGAAAGAAGACAGCTTAAGAACATGGTTTATTTAGTGTCTCCAAGAAAAACAAGACTCTGTTACTCCCTATCAGCTACATTAGCACTGTTTCTGTGCATGTTAGGTTCTCCCATGCAAGTCTGCCTACAGAGTAAAGAAGCAGCATATGTCTTGTCCACTGTACAGTAAACTTGGTTGAATGTTCAAAATTTAAAAAACGTTATATAGGATTGTTGTTAGGGGTTTGTAGGAATGACTTAGCAGTTAATAGCACTTAACTGCTCTTGCAGACGATCAGTCTGAGGTCAGGTCCTGGCACCTATGTTGAGAAGATCACAGCTTCCTGTAATTCCAGCTCCAGGGTTCTGACACCTTGTGTCTTCCACAGGTACCTGAACATAGTATACATTACATACACACACAAATAAAGAAACGAATCTTTAAAGATTCGGGGCCTGGAGAGATGGCTCAGCAGTTAAGAGCATTGGCTGGTCTTCCAGAGTACCTGGGTTCAATTCCCAGCACCCACATGAGAGCTCATAACTGTCTATACTCCTGTTCCAGGGGATATGACATCCTCACATAGACATACATGTGGGCAAAATGTGAATGTCCATAAAATACAAATAAATTATAGAAAATTAGTGTCAGGATAGGTGTGTAAGGTATATATGAAATAAATAAATTTTGTGTTATACTTCAATCTGTTCTGAGACATTTAGGTACATGAAAATATTGTGAATGGAGATGAAAGAACTAAGTTCTGGAATAATTTTGGTCTTAAGCATTGTAGATAAGGGATATTCCTCTCCGCAATATATTAATTGTCATCCTGTGTGTTGTACCTTTTGCGGTTTTGATTGTTTTGTTTTTATTGTGGGTTGCATGTTTTCTAGTAGTTACCAACTCTTTGCCAATCTTGTTTCACCTACAATTTCCCCTTTTTTATTGTTTTACTTTGTAGCAGATAGTATGTTATCTGCAGTGTTAAAGATGAGAATGCAGTATTTCTTTTTTTATTAAATTTTTTTTCTTTTTAGGTTTAAATTTAGATGTGAAAGATGGTTGGTTCACAAGTCAGTTCCAGGTCCCTCTCCCTTTCCCTCCCCTCTCTCGTGCCCTCACCCCAACTCCCTCATTATCCCCTCATTTCCCCAGAGAGGGTGAGGCCCTCCATGGGGGTGTCCAGAGAATGCAGTATTTCTTTGACATTATATTTCCTCTGAGGTGGTGTATTTTTTTTCATCAGTAGCTGGGACATAATGCTTGTTGTCTGTTTTTTATGATGTGAACAGCTATTGACAGATGGTGATTTTTTTTATTAGGGATCTTAAAAAGATGTTCTAATTCTGTCATTTGATTGGCATATATTAATTGTACAAAATATTGGGTTTCATTATATTTTCATTTATGTATATAATTTACTGTGATCATATTCAACCCCAGTTATTCCCTCATCTGTCTTCCTGTTGCCCTCTCCCATAATGACCCTTTCATGTTCTAGCCTTTGTAAGAAAAGAGAGAGAGAAATCTGGATTTCTTATCTTTCTTGCCCTCTTTACTGGCTGAAATAGTTCAAAATGGAGACCTTGAGGTAGGGTCTCAAATTTGCTATGTTAGCAGAGGCCGATTCTCCTCTTCACTTTCTGAATCCTAGGATTATAATCGTGTAACACTATGCCCAGTAGAGACATTTCTTATCTAATATTGGGTTACCCCATATTTACACATAGAGGCAGAAAAAACATTATGTGAAAAGTTGCCAATTTTCAGAATAATGACTGAGCGTTCCACAGTTGTGATGGGTTACAAGATTGGAGCTGACAGTTTGTTTTCTCATGATCTTAGTGTATCTGGATAATTTCCATATGCTTTTTAGGAGATAAAACTTGCTCCTTAGGAATCAGATATTTTTACGATTGGAAATTGACAGATTTTTTTTGTTGTTCTTTTATTCTAGTTTACATTTATGCCGGATTCTCAGTGAAAATAAAAGCCATGACAGTTCGACATACAGAGGTATGATTTTCAAAATTATCATAGCTATCATTTTTGACCTTTTTAAAACTATCAATCTCCATTTGATGCTGTATATGAAAACCACAGTTATAAGAGTGCATGTAATAGACGACATTATAGTCAGTATTATAACTGTAGTTTCAGTAAGACTACACATCTTGAATACACACATTCATCTTCCTGACTTTTATAATTGAGAGTTTGTATATTTGTACCAGTTTTAAATGTGAGAGAAAGCTATCTTGGGAAGAAACACTGTTTTGATCATATTTGCACTAGAAAATTTCCACACATCTGTTCAGTACTTTTTCTAAAGCTGGTTGTGTTCAGGTGGTATCTGGGGAGCTTGTTAAAAGCCAGTTGCCATGGAAAATAAAGCAAAGGAGTTGTTTGCTGCATCTCACAAATTGGATTTATTAAGTAAAATGTTACATAATTAAGCAGGATGTAGATTTTGCTTTTATGGAATTTTGTGTTTTTAACATTCATTAATTTAAAATTAGGCACACTGATTTGGCAGACGACAAGCCAAAGTAAAAGCAGTTATGCCTGATTTATAGTGTTTTCATTTAAGATAATTCCATAATTTTTTTCAGTATGAAATTAATATTTTCATAACTAATAGTCTATTTTAACAAAATAAATTTATAAATTTTATTATAGTTACATTATGACATTGTGAATAGATGATTACGAGCAGTCCTTTTCCTATAGAAAAATTTACTTTGGTTTTTATCAAAAGTTGAATAGTACCTTAACTTGAGAGAATATACTTTATTAGAGAGAACATTTGGAGTCTTTTTTTTTTTTTGGTTTTTTGAGACAGGGTTTCTCTGTGGCTTTGGAGGCTGTCCTGAAACTAGCTCTTGTAGACCAGGCTGGCCTCGAACTCACAGAGATCCACCTGCCTCTGCCTCCCAAGTGCTGGGATTAAAGGCGTGCGCCACCAGCGCCCAGCGACATTTGGAGTCTTGAGGAGAAAGGATTTTTAACAAATGAAACGGCAAGTTTTTGGTTTCTGTTATTTTAGTAAGCTCTGTTTTAAGACTTAACATCTCATCTGGGTTTGGTGGCACATTCTGTAATCCCAGAAGTTTGGATTGCTGAGATGTGAGTATTGTGATTTCAAAGCCAGCCTGGGCTATGAAGTGAGTTCTAGGCTAGAGAGCTGTATAGTGGAACCCTGTCTTAAAACAACCAACTAAATAAAAACCAAAACCCCCAAACCAACCATTATTATATTTTTTACCTTGTTTATAAAATCATATAATTGAACTGTAAATGTACAGCTCAGGAATAGGGTACTGGCCAGGCAATGAAATAATTTCGTGGTTGGGGGTCATCACAACATAAGGAACTGTGTTAAAGGGTCACAGCATTAGGAAAGTAGAGAACCACTGCTCTAATGCCTACAGAATCAGTACCACCTGGGGAACTTTTAACCATTATCAAGTTCTTCCGCCATCATGAGATACAATCTTGGCCCCATGTGGACCACAGCTTCTGTGTGCTGACTCTGAGGAAACACTTTCCAGAAGATTTTGCCTCACTGATGCTGGTCTCTTCTTAATCACCACTTATTTCTCTGTTCCTGCTAGCAAGCATCAATTTCCCTAGTAAATCAAAGGTTTGACTTCAGCAGATCTGGTCTATTGCTAATCACAGCTATCTCTTCCACTCCAGCTGACCTACAGATTTTTAATACGAAATATCACACAAATGGCCCTGGTAGAGTCCTTGCTTCCCTTTTAAACATCAAAAGCCAGCTTATCATTTGAATTGCTCTCAGCAGTCTTATCATCCAAGCGCCCTGATCTCTGAGCACATAATGGCTTTTCCAGCTCAGATTGTAAATGCCACCCCAATCCTCTCCAACACACATGGTCAAGTCTGTTACTGCAATGACCTGGTACCAATTTCTGTCTTAGTTAGGGTTTGTATTGCTGTGATTAGACACCATGAAAGAAAAACAACTTACATTTACCATTTCTTTCACTATAATAAGAGTTCATGATCATTTAAATGTAGTTACTTAGAAAAATTGTGAATTAGGGACTTTCTTGGCTACTTTGTGGATTATAATTTGACTGTTTTTCTGTTTCATTTGTTCAGCTAAATGACTTGGGTCACTTGTTCTCTATTTTAGTCTTCTGTGGTTAAGATTACAATTCATAGAGCTCCAGTGAACAGCATACAACATACCCTTAAGGGACCACAGATAATGATAATCAGCTGTGTTGTTCTTCTAAGTGATTGCTTTAAAAAGTCATCTGGATAATTTTAAATAAGTAATATTGTGTGTTTTGTAAGGAATTTTATTAACATGAATGAAAAACATAAAATTGATCTCATTCTTACTATAACAACAAACCTTTTCTTTGTTTATATAGCATATTTAAATACAATGAAGACGAAGTGTTTATAACGACAGAATGTTTAAAATAATAAATTCTTCATAAAGAATTGATAATGCTTAGAAAATGTGTTAATGGGCACATTTCATTGCTAAATGTCTTTGTTGGCTAAAAGGAGATAGGCACATACTTTGATTTTGATTTTATTCCTGTTTTGTGATTAGTAGTCATATCAGGGAAGTTTTCTGTTTTATATTTGTTTTTTTTTTTGATACAGGGTTTCTCTGTGTAGCCATGCTGTCCTGCAACTTGCTCTGTAGACCAGACTGGCCTCGAACTCACAGAGATCTGCCTGTCTCTGCCTTCTGAGTGCTGAGATTAAAGGCATGAGTCACCAATGCCTGGCTCAGGGGAGTTTTTTTAAGCATTTCTTTTTTCACTTGTTTTATTACCCCCTGAAAACAATTTTGATTTTTCCTTAAAAGGGTATTATAACTAGGCTTTCTTTTAGTTCTTTTGAGGGGGAAAAGGGGTGGGGCAAGATCTGTATAGGCAGGTTGGCCTGCCACTTGTTGTGTAGATGAGGATGGCTTTAAATGCCTGATCCTCCTGCCTCTGCTTTCTAAATGAGTGCTGGGACTGTGGACCGGTTGTACACTACCACACTTGGTGTTTGGGTGTGTTTGGAAGAAGTATCCTTTGAGTACGTTTCTATTTTGTCATCCAGGGAATTGAACTTAGGGTCTCAGAAATGGTAGGGAATCACTCTACCACTTCAGCTGTATTTCCAGTTCCTAGGACTTATTTTATACTTGTGTTTTTATTTATTTTATTTTTGAGAAGGTGTGCCATGTAGCCTGGGTTGGCCTGCAACTGTGTATGTGCTGAGATTGATCTTGATTTGCAGATCTTTCTGTCTGCTTCCATTTCCCAAATGCTTGAATTATGGGCACCTGCCATTATGACCAGTTTTTATGTCATGGCAACACAGGGCTTCTTGCATGGTAGGAGGCAAGAACTTTTCCAACTAGGTTATGGCAGTAGTCCTCTGTTAGTGCTTGTTTTTCATTGTTTATGGTTGGAAGAAGAAAAAAATTAGTATACAGAAATAAAGAAAAAAAATGACCCAAAGGTGTTCAGTCAACTTCTAACTCCCCACTCCATAAAGAACTTTTTGTTGAGGAAACGGGGCCATGATAATAGAGTAGGTTACTTGTAGTTGACCATTCTCATAAAATTGCCATTTTGTGTGTGTGTGTGTGTGTGTGTGTGTGTGTGTGTGTGTGTGTGTGTGTGTGTGTGTGTGTGTGTATGTATATGCAGATGCAGTTTGAATTCTGGTAGAAATTGAAGAGAAAGAAATTTGGATTTTTGAAGGAATTTCCTATCATGTTTACTCTTTAATTTTCATTGTAGCCCTGAGATTGAATTGAGTATCCTCTGAATATATATAGATCAATATGTGAAGGTGGCTGGTGGGCAAATAGTTAATTTTGTTTATGTCCTGTTGGGCTACAGTGTTTTCATTTAAATATTTCGGAAGACTTTAGTAACATGGAGAAAATGCTTTAAAATGACTTAGTGGGTCAAGTGTACTTGGACATGTCTGTAAATCCAGTACCTGGGAGGCTGAGGCAGGATTATCCCTCACAACTTAATGAGACCTTGTCTAAAATTAATAATGGCTCGTGATTTAGGACACCTTAAGCCCCAGGACTACCCAAAAGAAAAAGAAGTATTGAAGAGGAATCAAAATACTAAATGATGTGCGTAGTGATGTGTAAATATGTGAAATTTGTAGCCATGGAAAGAATAAACGGGAATGTTAACCACTAGTCATATTACAGTAGAGAAGGAATAGTTAACTAAACTGATTAGTGTTGTTTTTGGAGAAATAAAAGGTAAGTTGCTAGAGAGAACTATTATAAATATATGTTTTATTGCTGATTCTTATAATAATTGTGAGAAATAAGAAATAATTGGATTTTCCAGTTTGTCTTTCTTAAGAGACTATCTTTACACTTATGTCTCAACAGATTTTCAACAAGCTCTCTATGAGTTGTCATACCATGTCATTAAAGGAAATTTAAAGCATGAACAGGCATCTAGTGTTCTTAATGACATCAGTGTAAGTATATATATTTAAAATAGTAATTGTTGCACATCTCTTCACTTTTGATACAAAGATCTTTGAAATGTATATCTGTATCTTGTCAAAGTAATAGTTGTTTTAAGGTAATAGTTGGTAAGCCATTTTCGCTCTACAGAAATTGATATTTTAGTCTTTCTGTGTGGTTGTAAGGGAGAAAAGGTTATACAAACAGGGTGAGCAAAACAGAAGTACTGTAATGAAGCTAAAGCATTCTTTTTTCTTTCTCTCTTCGTTGTCTTTTTGTTTTGAGACAGGGTTTCTTTGTGTAGCTTGAGCCTGTCCTGGAACTGGCTCTGTAGACCAGGCTGGCTTCGCACTCAAAGAGATCCGCCTGCCTCTGCATCCTGAGTGCTGAGATTAAAGGTGTGCACCACCAATGCCAGACTTCAAAGCATTTTTAATTAATATTTTGACTCTAAAAACAGTTTTACTTTCTTCAGATAATGTTTGTTTTGTAATTATGATTAAAATTTTCTAAAAATTAAGGATTAAATTATATTAAATTGTGGTTGTATATTTCTGACATTCAGTTTTTTGTATCTGCTTCCTACTTATTAGAAAGTAACAGCTAGAATTTTTAAACCTTTAAGTGGCTAATTCACTTTCACTTACATTCATTGGAGAATTTAGGCTTGATTCAGAACAGATACTTTCAATGTACATTCAATGTAGATTGCTAATGAATCATGTCATTGGTGGTTTGATAATTTGAACAGGAAGATGGACTCCTAATTGTTAGTGTGTTTATTATAAACACATACTTTCAAGGTGTGTGGTATTCTGTTGTTAGTCTGGTTTTTAGATTTGTGAAAATTATTTGTCCAGCTTTTCTAATAAGTATTGAGGTGATATTGGGGAATTTGTGGTCACATTGTGAATTTTCTGTGTGTTTTATGTTTCTATAGTCAAATATTTTCTGTTGGAGAGTGGAATCTGCTTCACATGACTTTTGTGCTTTTCTTGGGTAGTTTTAGTGGAAGTTTTACGGTTAGCTGTTGTGACACTTCCCACCCCAGGTACATTTGAGCAGTAGGGATTTTCATCCTGAAACTGTCTCCAGTTGTTAAGAGTAGCATTAGCTCATATTGAAGTGGTATGTTTCTTTGACAACTAATATTCTGTGTTGGAATAACTCTTCGGTCTTTCTACTTCTAGTCTTCAATTAACCTATTTGCATTCATAGCACTTGAAAGCCTGATAGACCACTAACATAATTTCATTTTGTAAATTGGGTTTTGATACAGTTTTAGTCTGTTGTATAATTTGATAGTAAATATTTTTCCAGTTTTGAAAATAGTCTAAATAAACTTTTTGTATATTTGGTCCTTGGTAGTTAGTGTCTCCTTTATTTTGATTACTTCATTATACCTATGTGCTTCTACACTGCATTGCCTTTGTCAGGACTTTTCCATAGTATCTTAGCCACAGAAACGGATGTATGTGAGTAGCAGCTGCTGGCTTCTTCTTTAGATTTTTCTTTTTTGCAGTCTCTGAAAATAGATGGATTTTAAGATTGCTGTAGTGACAGAAAACTACTAATTACAGTAACTGAACTGTAACCCTTAATAATGGGGATAGCTCTAAAATTGATCATGGGAGTAGTAAGCAAGTCAAGAGGCAAATGTGGAGTAATGCTGATGCTTTTATCCAGAAACAGGATTTGGGGTCAGTTTTTTTCCAAAACCTATAAACAAGAGTGAATAAAGAAAATAAAAATAAAACTTGATTGTTAATGCATCTCCAGAGACTCTTGAATTGTGAAATAATTGCTTTTAATTGATGTGATTTTTGATCTTTTGATACTATAATTTTTGCATGAATCAGGCCTGGGTATAGTATTTACAGTTTTGGATGAAAATGTACCATTACTGATGGCCTTTATTTAGGTGTATGCTAAGTATTGTATGTTTTAGTGCCTTTCTGAGGTGCTTCCTTAGGTTACTACCCTTTTCAGTAGCTATTCTGTGATTGAAATTTAAATAGCTGGTTCTTCCTCTTTTTTTTTTTTTTTTGGTGGTGGTTTTTGAGACCAGTTCTCACTATGTAGCCTTGGTGAGTTTGGTTGACTTCTGGTTGATTGATGACATTATTCTGAAATAATGCACTTTCTGTGTACTATTCTGGAACTTACTGTAAATCTATTTTTTAATTTAGGAATTTCGTGAGGATATGCCGTCTATTCTTGCTGATGTATTCTGCATATTAGGTAGGTTTTAAGCCTTTATTTCACATGTCACATGTTCTTGTGGTAAATTCAGGTTAAATGTTTTCTTTCAAGGTTTTACAAATGTGCATGTGTAATTTTAAACTTTATAAAGAGTATAGTTTTGTAAATCAAGTGTCATTACAATTAAAAAGTAGCTTTGCAGTATAAGTTTTTGAGTGTTTGACAATGTATATTTATACAGATTTGAGCTAAATGAGCTAATTTCAAATAAGAAGGTCAAATTTTCAGACACTTGTCTAAGTTTCTGCAATTTTAGTAATGACATAATGTCATTTAATGAGATTTCTCTGAATTTCAAACTTACTTTGCTGTTGTACCCTTTTGATTCCTTTTTTGTTCAACATTTTAAAAATTTTATATACCAATCAAAATTTTCCCATAATCCTTTCCTCCTGTTCCCTACCCCACCTCCCTTCTACCCTATCCACTCCTCCTCAGTCTCCATTCAGATGAGGTAAGCCTCCTATGGGAGGCAACAAAGCATGGCTTATCAAGTTGAGGCAGGACCAAGCTCCTCCCCCTGCATCAAGGCTGAACAAGTCATTCCACCATAGGGAATAGATTCTGAATTTTATATTTTTGGTTGTGAGCCTAGCCTTTAACGGCTGAGCCATCTCTCCAGCCCAGATTCTTAATTTTAAAGTGAGTAAGATTAGTCAAAGGAATTGAAAGTACTTTTGTAAGAAATCTGTTTTGTATTTGTCCAGAATAAGAATTCATTTTTTAATAAAAGGATGTTTCTTTGATTTATGATTAAAGGTAGTGTCCCTCCAAGGAAAACATGGATTTACAAATAATGTGTTTTGCAAGTTTATTTATCTAATTTTAGCTATTGATTAAAATAACAGCATGGCTCCCCCATCAGATTTGTGCTTTCTGAAGCTTTGAATACTAACAGATAACATTGCTAGACACATATTACCTTTAAAAAGACTTATTTTAGCTCATTTCTTTCTCTGTTTTATCTAGCTATTTATCTATTTATTTATGTTTTTTAAAGAGTTTCTCTGTGTACCTCTGGCTGTCCTGGAACTCACTCTGTATACTAGGCTATCCTCAAACTCACAAAAATCCACCTACCTTTGCCTCCCAAGTGCTGGGATTAAAGGCACGCACCACCACCTCCCAGCTAGCTCATTACTCTTAATTCCTAGGATTAGAAGATAAGTTAGTTAAATGGCTTATTGATATCTAGAGTTTGGTCTTAGCTACTATAAATGCCTGTGTATGCGTTTTGAGAATGTTTCAGATTTCCGAACAGTGGCAGTATTGGGAACAGGTGGAAATCCATGTGAGTGATAGATGGGAAAAACAGACCTCCGATGAGCTGACTATGTGTGCTAGTTTTTTTCCCCTGTTGGCATAGTTATTAATAGTGCTATCTTTCATTCTGAACTGTCCTGGCTTTAATGATAAAGTACATCTTCATGGTATGTATTTGATTGATTTATACAAAATGAAAAAGGGAATTTAATATTTCAAATTGATACTAACAAATAAATTTAGCACCGAATAAGTTCCAGTTTAAAAACATTTGCTTATTTCCATAAATTTTATAGACTGGAAACCAATTTATTCAAGACATTTTTTGAAAGATGTTGTTCCTTAATAGTGTTGGGAATATATTTTGTCTTTAGTAATCATCACTTATTAGCCTCTTCATTTAAGTTTTTCTTAAATCAACTTTTTTTTGTTAAACTATAGCTTTCCATAGTTATTTAGACATAGGAATTATTTTTACTATATGATATTCTATTCTATGTGATATGATATTTACAATAATAATATTTGATTACTTTGGAGGAAATTTATTCCATGCTGTCAAACCCATTTTTACAGGCAGTATTAGATGAAACTATCCTTCACAGGTCCCCTTACATGTGCTTAATCTTGGCAGGAAAGAAATGATACAAGGATGATTCCAGGACAAGAAGGGGAATTAGAATTTTTAAGCAAGTGATGTAGACATACAGATCTGTTAAAGATTTTCCCTGAAAGAACCCTGGGAGGATAGGTTGGAGTGTATAAAGATCAGAGGCAGACTCCTTAGAGCCATGACTGATATGCATTTCAGTATCAGCCATTACAGTGCACAGAAAGTAGATTTGAGAGACAACTTTAGGGAAGTAACCTGAGTAAGGTTGAGTGACTAGCGAATGTCCAGGGTAAAGGGAAGGAGGGGCATGGCTGCCTTATAGACTTCTGGTTCAGAGAACAGCGCTGAGGGTTGAAGGTAATGTCATGGGGTATGGTTGGTGATGGTATGTATAAATAAATATTTCACTAATGACTGAAAAGAAAGAAAGTGATCTAGCTGTCTGGAAAGCTGGTCAGTGGTCAAGAGCACATGCTGCTTTTGCAGAGAACACAGGCTCAGTTCCTAGCACCAACATGGCAGCTCACCATCCTTAGCTCCAGTTGTAGAGGATCTTACTTAATTCCATAGGTACCAAACTTAAATGTGGTACATATGCATAACTCATACACACAAAATTAACCTTAATGAGGGTTATGTCTAATAATGATGATACTAATAACATTAATTATGAAAAAGGTGCTATTTTTGGAACACTTTAATGTTTTAGGCACTGTATTAAAGCTTTTCATTTTAATATTAGTCTTTATAACAACTTATGTATGGAAAGTTTGCAGATTGAGGAAATGAGGTTTAGCGAGGTGGTCATTTTTTCAAGGTAATGAAGCTAGTAAGGTAGCATTTAAACCTGGGTCCCTTTGGCTCTAGACTCCATGATCTTTTTACTGTGTGTTGTCTTTTTAATGTGTTAGGTGTAATAAAACAAATATTCCTATACACTCCAGGTTAAGAGAACTTTGTAAAAGGGTGAGGGGTCCTGAGAGCTGTAATAACCTGAGAGTCTTACTCAAAGTAACATGATACACTGATGAGACCTTGGAGGTGGGCCAGTTGGTTGGTGATACAGAAGGCAGGCGTTGGAAGATACTGAGGGCTTTTTAGGAAACCACATGGAAATTAAAAAGAGCTTACTAAGTACTAATTTAGAATGCAGGAGTGTGGTATGGTAAATGAGTATATTTGAGTGGTATTTGAAGTTAGAACAAAAATAATGAAATAGAGAACGTATGATTGGGATAACAGTATTAAACTGAGTGTTGAGACAGGCTAACTTAACAGATTTACTGGGTCCTATTCAGTATTACTACCATAGTTAAAAGCTTAATCAGGTAAGGTAGTAACAGGATTTGAACTCTGCATGCCTGATCTTGAGGACCTTAGCAGCATATCTTAATAACTTTAGAGCTCTGTGACAACTGGGAACTGCTGGAAAAAATTAATGAGATACACATCTATTAAGTCTTGGAGAAAATACCATTAAAAGTTGAGAGTAGCTGGATTTGAGGGCACACACTTCTAGTCCTAGCACTCTGGAGGCAGAGGTTGCTGGATCTCAGTGAGCATGAGGCCAGCCTGGACTACAGAGTGAGTTCCAGAATTGCCAGAGCTACACAGTGAGATCCTGTCTCAGAAAAAAGTTGATTATACTATAAGTTAAGTTGCATGAATCACACCCTAAATTTTCTGTGTGTTATTTTTTTCATTTGTGCATTGGGGAATAAAACCCAAGATCTCACAGATGGCTAGGCGAGTCCTCCTCCTACCACTAAGCCACACCCATAGCCCCTAAACTTTCCTTAATGTACTTGTGCTAACTTTGTGCTACAGTGGCTGCGATATGGGCAAATGGCAATTGTCCAAGAAGGAATAGTGAAAGGCCAGGAAAGTGTTTGATGATAAGTGTTGTTTTTGATGATAAATTTCCTTCTCTAGATTCTTGGTGTTGACAGTAGAAAGTAAACTGAAGCAAAACTATGATAAAGTGTCTGTTATTTTGGAAGACCCACTTAGAGGCTAATGGTTAACTTCACTAAGACTGATGCCTTTTTATTGTACTTTCTAAATTACCAGTTGACTTTAAAAATATGCTAGCCTGTAATTCTAAGTAGTTGGGCGGTAGAAACAAGAGGATCAAAAATTTAATGTCATCTAGACTATCTAGTGAATTTGGGACCAGCCTCAGCTGCAAGAGTCCCTGCCTCAGAAAGTGAAATAATTTAATCAGTTAAAACAACAATTCCAAAATCAGCCTTTTTGTAATCTTGCTAATCGTATTTGAAATTCTTGATGTTTGGCATTTTGCATTCATTGTTTTATTTTTTCCACACCTCCGATCTAAACTTAGATAAATTTTCTGAACAATTTACTAAAACTGAAGGAAGTCTCTTTTAAAAATATTTTATAGGAAGAAAATGCAAATATTGAATATACTTTTATTTAGTGATTAGAATTGTTCAAAAATATATTTTAAATATACCTTTTAATACTGACTTTTCATAGACTTGGTGTTAGACTTCTCAACTTCATTAGTAAGTGACTTTTTAGGGTTAGGAAGTATTTTTGTTCCAGTACTGGGGAAACTGAGAAAAGAGAGTTTTACTGTGACTTGGAAGGTCAGCCTGATGTTTATAGCACATTGAAGGCAAGCCTGTGCTGTATAATGACAGCTCTTTGTATAAATGAAAACAAAAAATGCAAACCAAGGCTGAGAAGATGACTTAGTGTGTAAAGCACTTGTTACAAGCATGAGGACCATAACTTGGATCCCCAGCACCCATGAAAATGTAGAGTAAGGCCAGGTGTGGTGTACATACCTCTAGTCCCAGCACTAGGGAGGTAGAGGCAGGTAGATCTTTGAGCTTGAAGCCTCCTGGTGTTATTTAGTGATGCCTTGTCCTTAAAAAGCCGGCATGCTTGTAATCCCAGTTCATGGGAGGCCGAGACAGGGGATCTTTTGGGCAAGCTGGCTAGTTAGACTAGCCAAATTGGCAAATTGGCTTCATTGAGAAACCCTGCCTCAATAAAGTGGAGAGCAATTGAGGAAGACACCTTACACCATCCCCTGATCTCCATACAGCAGTGTTAACAAGTATGTATGCTTGCATATATGCATTCATGAAGAAAGGGGATTGGGGCCAAAGGAAACAACAAAATCGGCTTTTTTCTTTTCCTTTGCTTTCCTCTCCTCCCCTCCCCTGTCATTATGACATAGCATCTTACTATTTAGTCCAGGCTGGTCTTGAACTCATGATACTTCTGTTTCAGCCTTCTGAAGGCTGAGATTACTGTTGTGTACCACCACGCCCAGCTAAATTAGAAGATTTTTGTTGTTGTTGTTGTTATTCCTTAATTCAAGTTGGCCATTCAGGAATGAGTCTCTCTGTCTTAGCACCTTTGACAAGTGGTCATTTAAACTTTGTTAGATTTTTTTTTCCTTTTTGAAAATAGTATTTTTATTTCTGAAATTTTGTTTTCAGTGTTCCTGTGATACAAACTTGCTATTTTATGGATATATGTTGTTATAGGTGACAGGGTCAATCATCAGTATTAAGAGAAATTAAAGTCTTTCTATATGTATGAAAGACATATTGCTGGAGTTTATAATTTTTCCAGATTCAGAAAGAGGTATTTTGTTTTTAATGAATTATATTCATTTTTGAGACAAGGTTTTTCCGTATAGGCTGGGCTGACCTGGACCTCACAGTGTAGACCAGGCTGGCCTAGAACTTGGGATCCTCATGCCTGTGGTTCATGGGTGCTGAAATTACAGGTGTATACTACTATTCCTAGCCTGGAAAGAGGCATTTTTAAGTTTTAAAGAAGATGAATCTTTGAGTGGTAGAGAGTATAGAAAAATGAAACTTGTATTTCTTTTCCTCTGTCTTTATAGATATTGAGACAAATTGTTTAGAAGAAAAAAGCAAGAGAGACTATTTTACACAATTGGTATTAGCATGTTTGGTAAGTTGTTAAATATACTTTCCCCTTTTAAATTTTGCATTCAATAAATATAATCACAGCTAATCATGTTAAATGGAAGAAGATATTGACATTCGGTTGACTTCATGATAAGGTGAGATTTAGATCTTGAAATGGCTGTTTTGTGAAATTAGGTATGCAATTTCTGTGAAATAATCATTTTTCTGAATTACCTAATCTATAGATATAAAAATCCTTAGTGGTATTTCTGACCTAGTGATTTCCTAATGTAGGAAAAGGCAAGCAACTGTATAGTAAGTAATTCTTAAACTGAATTTTTTATAAACTCTTTATTAGGCAGGGACCAAAGGATGGAGGTAATTAAAAAAAATAATACAAGTTGGACTGTAGATGTGGCTTAGTTGATAAAGTACTTGCCTGGCATGCAAGAAACCCTTGGTTCTATCCCTAGTATTTTATGAACTGGGCATTGTGACACGTGCCTGTACAGTCTCAGCACTTGGGAGGCAGAGGCAGGAGAAGCAGAAGTTCAGGATCATCCTCAGCTACATAGTTCATAGACAGCCTGGGATACATGAGACCCTGTCTTTAAACAGACAGCAGCACTGCCCCCCTCAAATAGAAGTCATAATTGTTTATTGAGCCACTTTATGTTCATAAAATTAGAACCAAGCAAAAATACTATCAACTGGGACTTAGAAGAATGCTCTTGGCTTTGTTATATTATTGTTTGGCTTGCTGTAGAAAATATGGAATGCTGAAGTATGTATTATGTGAAAATTGAGTTAGGACAGGCTCAATGTAATGAAAATTGAATCTGTAGTTCTTACTCTGTAAGCTGTGTATAGCAAACATAGAGCTTTAAAGTGATTTTTCAAAGAGCTATATATTTTATATTTTCAATATTTGGAGAGTCATTTTTGTTGAATTGAAATTTTAGGCTTTATAAAAAGATAATGTTATTTTGTATTCTTACATGGAAATAGTATTTTGAATATATTTAAGATTGTGGATACATACTTGGAATGCTAAATAACAAATGGTCTTTAATATCTTTTAATACAGTATTTAGTTTCAGACACAGTTCTGAAGGAACGCTTGGATCCAGAAACTTTGGAGTCATTAGGGCTAATCAAACAGTCACAGCAGTTCAATCAAAAGTCAGTTAAAATCAAGACAAAACTCTTGTAAGTATCTATGGCTTATGTTACAGATCAAGAAGCTGAATATTTATTTCTCATTTTGAATAGTAGAGGTGTTATTTTTAAGGCCCTTTTAAAGTTGTTCATTTTTTTTTGTTTGTGGTTAGTATTTTTTTTATTAAGTTTTCAGTGAGCCATTCCTGTGTTAACTTTGTCCATATTTGAGTCTGAGATAACACTAAATTCTTTTTAAGAAGAATTATTTTAAATGGTGTGTGTGTGTGTGTGTGTGTGTGTATGTATGTATGTATGTATGTATCTATATGTGGGCATGCTAAGGTGTTCTCAGAGACCAGAGAATCCCCCGGGAGCTGGAGTTATAGGGAAGTTGTGAGCTGCCTGATATAGGTGCTGGGAATTGAACTCAAGTCCTCTATAAGAGCAGCAAGTGCTTTTAAATGGCTGAGCTACTTCTCCAGACCCATATTTTCTGTCATTAGCATTAAGTATTTTACAACCATGGCTACATTCAGAGCATATTCATAATCAGCAGAAATATTGGTATGTTGGCGTGTTCCCTTATTAGCTAAAATTGCTTTTTATACTAAAAGATACATAAAAAGTTAAACTGTAATTAGTCATTCTTATGATTGTTTTAAGTTAGTGATATTCAGTGAGAGTACACTATATTGCACAAGCTTGATAATTGAAATTAATTTTATCTTTTTAATGATGTTTCTGATTTCAGTTATAAGCAGCAAAAATTCAATTTATTAAGAGAAGAGAATGAAGGTTATGCCAAGCTGATTGCTGAATTGGGGCAGGATTTATCTGGAAATATTACTAGCGATTTAATATTAGAAAATATCAAATCTTTAATAGGTAAGTCATACATGTATCTATGTACTATGTATTATTAAAATAAGCTTTATTTTTAACTTTGGAAAGATACAAATAAAAACAAAAATGATTCATCCTCAGCTATATAGTGAGTCTGAAGCAAGCCCAGACAACAGGAGATACTTTCTTAGGAAACAAAACAAGAACCCCCAAACCTGGAATTATATAGCTTTTATTTTTAGTATTTTATCAGTATTTATAAAATTTATCATGATCTTTATGAAAAATGTGTTTGTCATTGTTATCTCTGTGTATATTAGTTCCAATGTTCTTTCTAACACTTCTGTCTGTTAATTTTAACTTTCTCAGGGATTTTTGTAGCGGGTAGAAAGTAAGTAAGAAAACTTTAACAAATGTTTGGAGAACTCTTGAAACCTGGTGATATATAGTTCTTTTGAACTTAGTTTTATAAATTACCATCTATGAGGGACTTTAAAACACATTTTATTTTTATTTCTGAAAGTAGCAGAATGTTGGAAGAATATAGCAGAAAAATGTCTTCCCTAGTTTTAAAATAGCATTCTGTCATATTGCTTTTGTACTGGGCATTTGAAGAAACTAGCTGATATTTATAGGCAGGAGGAATCCCTTTTTTTCTAAGTTTGTCAAGAATTCTCGTTATTGTTTGTTAGGTGGTTTTCTATCTAGTGAATATTTTGAAGTTGTGCAAAATCATGTTTTGTGGTCCCAAGAAGGAATATTATTTCCTGCCTCATTTGTTATAACTTAGCTGCCACTTACCCATAGTTATTTTTTTATCCATATTTGGAGATTATATCTAAGAACACAAGTTGTCTGGGTCCTTATTCCTTCTTCTACTGCTTTCTGTAGGCATTCAAATAAAGCTTTATTTATGTCAGTCTTCTTTATTCTTTGGCTTGGCTTTTAGTGACTCCATGTGTACAAGCTAATGCTACATTCAATGTAAATTAACCTTTTTCTTTGAAGTCATGTTCTGGTATATGGTCTAGTTTCTTTTCTGCTTCCGTCTATGGTGATTGAAGATCAGATGAGTGAGCCTCTAGCCTTGAAGGGTGCTTGCTGTCTTCTGTGGCCTTGGCTGTGTCAGTGACCTGTTTTTAAAACTCCTCTAGTACAGGCTTCTTCTTTCTGGAGTAGGCTGCATTTTTCCTGCAGATCCCCCTTCATCTGACTTGGGAAACTCGTTAGTACTGCCATACTGTACTTTTTTTTCTTCCTTGTCCTGTGTCATGTCCTTACTTGAGATAGTGTTCCCTCCCTCCATCCTAAGATCTCATGCTTTGGAAACCTTTCCAGTTTTTGCTTTCACCTTATCTATGTTATGTGCATGTCTCTTTTTCCTGTTTTTTTTTCCCTTCTGGGTTTTTAACCTTTTCTATGTCTGTTATTTTGGGAGCATTTCAAAGATGGATTTTCTTGAAGGTATGCTTTTATGTAACTAGAAAATGTTTGCTTCTTTCTTTTCTTCAATTTTGCTCTCATAGAAAAGAGGTTATCTCTGTAGATCAATGTGACCTCATCTCCACTTCATGCTCATGATCCACATGGATAGTCCAGAAGTATAAACAATTTGACTTTTTGGTCTGCATTTATTCTAATCTGTCTGGCATCTTGTAAAGCGTGGTGGACCAGATGCACTCTCAAGGCTTCCCTGGCTACCACCACTCAGCACTCCTTATTTTCTTGTCAGCATTTACCACTATATGAACTATCATTGATCCTGTGTTTCCACGGGTTGAAATATTCATGAGAGAATCTGTTACAGGTATTTACATTGTATTAGTTATTGCAACCAATCTTTATGTGATTTAATGTAAGAGCATGCATATCGATTATATGCATATCTTGTTCCATTTTATGTACGAGACTGTAGCATCTGTTGATTTTGGCATCCTTAAGGCAGTCTTGGAACAAACTTTAGATTCTAGTTGAATGTATACGTTGTGGGGACAATTTTACTTTATATTTTAATTTGCATATCAATTCCAGTTCTGCCTCCCTTGCCTCATCTGGCTCCCCCCACCTTTACCTCACCCCATCTTTGCTTCTCAGAGAAGGTGTAGTTTGCCATGGGGAGTCATTGAAGTCTGTCCCATCACCACATTGTGGCCTGACCAAGGTCCTCCACCACTGTGTTTAGGCTGAGCAAAGTATCTCTCCATAGGAAATGTGCTCCAAAAAAGCCAGTTCATGTACTAGAGCTAGACCCTGGACCTACTGCCCGAGGCCTCATAAACTGCCCAATCAACCCATTGCCACTTGTACCCAGAGGGCCTAGTTCGGTCCTATGCAGGTGCCATTGCTGTCAGTCCAGAGTCAGTGAGCTCCCACTAGCTTGGGTGACGATATTGCTTTTTTCTTTTGGTTTGTTAGTAACCAACTCTTAGGACTTGGTAGGTGCTAAATAAATGAGTGGAAAGTTAATTAAATCCTCCCTGTTTCTTGTGGTATTTAGTGATTTTTTAGCCTCTCTTCTTTGACATGGAGGAATTTAGAAAGCTTAGCTACTTGACTCTGGTTCTTTATGGCTTGATGACCTTTTGTTCCCACTAGTTGTTTGAGAAAGGTACTTTTCATTGATGCAGAAATTGAGGTTAAGGATTTAATTTCATTGAATATTCTTTCAGTGTTCAAATTGTATTCACTTTCAATGCAACTCCAGTTAGGTCTTGTCTCATCTGAGCAAAACATTTCACCTGCACAACATCCTGTTTTTTTCCCCCAAGATAGGGTTTCTCTATGGCTTTGGAGGCTGTCCTGGAATTAGCTTTTGTAGACCAGGCTGGTCTTGAACTCACAGAGATCTGCCTGCCTCTGCCTCCTGAGTGCTAGGATTAAAGGCGTGTGCTACTACTGCCTGGCAACATCCTGTTTTTGATGACATCTTTGGATAGGTTTCTCCATGTTCATTTTCACTGGTTTGTCTTAATGAGCAATATAGATAGGTAATACTTCATGGAAAACTATCTTAGATCTGATCTTCATTAGCCATTGTGGAAAACCAATGCCTAGTGTGGAAGATTTGTATGTTGGGTACACTTGTATTCAGGGTACTTCCGTCTGACTCAGAGAAATTCTCACTTATCATCTTTTAAGATTCTGGCACATGAAAGTCCATGTAACTGTTTAGCCTGTGCTGTTTACTATGTAAGCAAGCATAGAGGCAGAATTGCTAGTATTGTTTGGTGTTGATTACTATCTGACAGTAAATCTGAGTAACTTATTAATTAAGGCTACTAATATATACATCCTCTCAAGTCAATTTTACACCAAGGAGGCAGATACAATGCATATTTTATAAATCAGTGGAAAAAAGGAAGTGAGCTCTTTTTTTTGAACTAAACCATTACTGGATGTCCTAAAAACCCAAAATGTTTTTTCAATATATTTGTATATTTATGTATAATAAAAATCATTGCAAGGTATTCTACTCTTTCTTTTCATCTAAGTCAGTGTTCAGTAAACATTCTTTTCTTCTTCCATTTTCTTTTCTGTTTTGTTTTTGACATAGGGTCTTTCATGTAACTAGGATTGGCCTGAAGCTCTTGATTCTTTTACCTCAAACTCTTGATTCTTTTACCTCAAACTCCTGAATATTGGGAGTAATAGGTGTACTCCATCCTGCCCAGTTAGGTTTACGTTTTTCTGTAAAGGATATGAAGAAATAATTTTTGGATTTGTTAGCCAAGCAGTTTCTCTGCCATTGCATGGTGAAAGCACTCATAGAAAGCACGTAAATAAATGAGACTCTGATTAAAACCCTATTTTTTAGGGGCTGGAGAGATGGCTCAATAGACTAAGATCACTGGCTCTTCTAAAGGACCCAGGTTTAATTCCCAGAACCCACATGGAAGATCACAAATGTCTGTAACTCCAGTTCTAGGATATCTGACACCCTTACCCAGACATACATGCAGGCAAAATCCTGATGTACATTAAATAAATAAATCTTTAAAAAAAAAGCCCTTATTTACAAATGGTTTTAACCGGCAGGGCACTGTTGATTCTTGGGCTATATAAAAAAAATCCTGGCAAAAAGAACTCATAAGCAAGTTTACTTCATCTTAGCATTGTAGAGTGAAAGTGATTCTTCTTCATTTTAGATTTAGTCGTCCAGGATCTTTTTGGTTTAGGCTCTAAAGCTTATAATCAGCCACGGTAATTAGAACTGAGGATCTTCATTTAAAAGTTTTTAAAGTTTTCTTTTAAGTTAGCATATAAAGTGATGAGTTTCATTAGGATATTCTCTCTCATTCTCTGTCTCTTTCATCTCTCCCTCCCACCTCGTTATGGTCTATTCTTATTCATTCCCTCTCCTGGTGCTGTTATCCTTTCAGAGACCTCTTGCAGATCCTCAGTAGTCCTTCCTTTTGGCTTCATGCCATGAATTCCATGACCCTTCTCTCAAGAGTTCCTTCTCTCTTCTCATGTCCCCTTTCTACTTTCATCCTACAGCGAAGTGGGGAGAAGAAAGAGATAAGCATTTAAGCCTAGACTTCTCATATAAAAGAAACCATGTTTCATTTGTCTTTCTCAATCAGTCTTATTTCGTTTAATATAATGATAATTTTTGTCATTCATTTTCTTGCAAATGTCATCTTTTATTTTTTATGGCTGGTAAAATCTTGTGTATCTCTGCTACACTTTTTAAAAATATATTCATCTCTAGATGGTTTCATTTCTTACCTACTGTGAGTAGTATAGCTATAAACATGGATGTGCATGTTTGTTTGTAGGATATTGAATTTAGTGTCTTTTGTTTATCTACCCAGGTGTGGTATTGCTGTATCATGTAGTAGTTCTACTTTAGTTCTTTTAAGGAACTTCCACACTGTCTTTCATGGTGGCTGAACCAGTTTACCTTCCTACCAGCAATGAATAAGAATTTCCCATATCCTCACCAATGTTTTGTTGCTAATTAAACTATTTTCTGGGTGAGAGCCATTCTGACAGAGTGAAATGATCTTTCAAAACAATTTTCATTTTATTTTCTGGATGACTAAGGAGGTTGAATACTTTCTCAAGTATTTATCATTTGTACTTCTCTTTAGAATTGTTCATTAGCCTGTTTGATGATGGGGTGATTTTGAGGGGTGGTGGTAAAGTATTTTTAATTGTTGTAGTTCTAATTAATATTCTACTTACTAATCTCTCATCTGATAAGTAGTTGGCAAAGTTTTCCCCCAATTCTATAGACTGTCTTTTCACTATGGTGTTCATTTAATTAGCTGTGCAGGATATTTTAAATGTCATATATTTCCATTTGTCAATTCTAGGGATTATTTCCTGTGCCATTAGAGTCATTTTTCAGAAAGTGCTTTTCTTTATTTCCCCCTCTATTTTTGAGTTTAATGAAATTATTTATTTTATATCCTGACTTCAACCTCCCCTCCATCCTCTCTTCCCACCCCCAATCTACATCTCCTCTGTGTCAGCTCAGAAAGGGGCAGGCCTCCCATGGGCACCAGCAAAGCATGGCCTGTCAAGCTGCCATAAGAGCAAGCACCTCCCCCTGTACTCAGGCTGAGCAAGGCACTCCAGCATGAGGAATAGGTTCTCAAGAGCTAGTCAAAGCACCAGGGACAGCCCCTGCTCACATTGCCAGGAGTTCCACGAATAGACTAAGCTACACATATCTGTCATATGTGCAGAGGGCCTATCTTCCATGCAGGCTCCCTGGTTTTTGGTTCAGACTCTGAGTTCCTATGAACCAGCTAGCCATTTCTGTGGATTTTCCTTTGATGTCCCTAGTCCCTCCTCCCTCTCCTCAACAGGACTTCCTGAGCTTGGTCCAATGTTTGGCCATGAGTCTCTGAATCTGCTTCCATCAGTCATTAGATGAAGGCTTTCTCATGAGGTAGTAACCAAGTCAACCACAGAGTAGGGTTAGTTCCGACTATGCATCCACTGCTGCCAGAAATCCTTGTAGACTCATGGGAGTTTCCCTTTCATCAGGCTTCTACCTGACCCTGGAAAGCACTCTAATCTCCCCCCTCCACCCCTTGCAATCCAATCCCTCAAATTCCTATGTACCTGCCCCCAGTCCACCCAGGAGACCTCCTCTATTCCTGCTTCCCAGTGAGATTCTTTGTCTCTGTTTGAGCCCTCATTGTTACCTGGCCTCTCTGAGGCTATGGATTGTAGCATGGTTTGAAGATGGAAAACGAGAATACCGGGAAGGGGGTAGTATGATATTTTATTTGAGAGAGAAGTAAGTCACTTACATGAGAAGCCAAGAACTGACCATTTATCGCAGCCCCAAGAGAGAGCGAGCGCCCCTTCCTTTTCCTTTTGTCTCTTTCCCCTCATGTGCCTATGACCACACCCAAGTGGATGTGGTAAGTGTTGTGGATACGTGAGATCTCTCCCAACAATGGTTTTGTCTTTTACATTGTGCATGTGACTGAGTACTTACCATGTTTGTCTTTCTGGGTCTGGATTACCATACTCAGGATGATTTTTTTCTAGTTCTACCCATTTGTCTGCAAATTTCCTGTCATTGTTTTTAACAGCTTAGTAATATTCCATTGTGTAAATGTACCATATTTTCTTTACCTACTCTTCAGTTGAGGGGCATCTAGGTTGTTTCCAGGTTCTGGCTATTACAAATAAAGCTGCTATGAACATAGTTGAGCAATTATTCTTGTGGTATGCTTGAGCATCCTTTGGGTATACATGCCCTAGAGTGGTATCCCTGGGTCTTCTGAGGAACCACCACATTGATATTTTTTTCTATAGTGGCTGTACAAGTTTGCACTCCCACCAGCAATGGAGGAGTGTTCCCCTTACTCCACATCCTCTCCAGCATAAGCGTCATTTATGTTTTTGATCTTAGCCATTCTGACAGGTACAAGATGTAATCTCAGAGTTGTTTAGATTTGCTTTTTCCCTGATGGCTAAGGATGACGAACATTTTTTTTAAATTTTATTTTCCAGTTTAAATTTAGATAAGAAACAAGGTTGCTTCACAAGTCAGTTCCAGGTCCCTCTCCCATTCCCTCCCTTCCTCCTGTGCCCTCCCCCCCCCCCCCGTTATCCCCTCATTTCTCCAGGGAGGGTGAGGCCCTCCATGGGGGTGTGCATAGTGTGTCATTTCATATAGGGCAGGGCCTAGACCCTTCCCCAAGAGTTCAGGGTGAGAGTGCACCTCACATTGTTCTATGGGAGTCCAAAGTCCGTGTGTATACTTGGGATGGGTACTGATCTGCTGCCCAATGCTCAATAGATTCCCTAGGCCTCCTCACTGACACCCAGATTCAGGGGGTCTTGATCAGTCCCATGCTGGCTTCCCAGGCTGATGCCTGGGATTCAAGAGTTAACCTTTGTCTGGTCAGCTGTTTCTGGGGGTTAAACCAGCCCAGTCTTAATCCCTTTGATCATCAGTCCTCCCTCTCTGTTACTGGCTTTCTTGAGTTCAGCTCAGTACTTAACCAAGGGAGTCTGCCTCTTCTTCGATCAGCCACTAAATGAAGTTTCTGTTTCCCAGACTCTCTGGCCATAGGATTGTAGGCTGGCACTCCCCAGATCTATGTCTAAAATCCATATATGAGAGAGTACATGCCATGTTTCTCTTTTTGTGACTGGGCTACCTCACTCAGGATGATTTCTTCTAGTGTCATCCATTTGCCTGCGAATCTCATGATTCCATTATTTTTTTCTGCTGAATAGTACTCCATTGTGTAGATGTACCACATTTTCTCTATCCACTCTTCAGGTGAGGGACATCTAGGTTGCTTCCACGTTCTGGCAATTACAAATAAAGCTGCTATGAACATAGTGGAACAGACATCTTTGTTGTATGAATGGGCATCTTTTGGATATATGCCTAAGAGTGGAGTTGCTGGGTCTTGTGGTAGGTTTATTCCCATTTTTCTGAGGAATCTCCACACTGATTTCCAAAGTGGCTGAACCAGTTGGCACTCCCACCAGCAATGGAGGAGTGGATGACGAACATTTTTTTAAATTTAATTTTACTTTTTTTTTTTTACATACTAATCCCAGTTCCTCCTCACTTCTTTCTTCCTGCTCCCTCTACCTTCCCCTCATCCCACCGCCTTTTGCTTCTCAGAGAGGGTAAGACCTCTCATGAGGAGTCAAGGAAGTCTGTCCCATCACCACAATCTTATTTTACATACCAATCCCAGTTCCCTCTTCCTCCCATCCTCCCAAGCCCCCCACCAACCCCCATCCCATCCCCCATCCACTCCTCAGGGAGGGTGAGGCCTCCCATGGGGGATCATCAAAGTCTGTCACATCATTTAGGGCAGGTCCTATGTGCTTCCTCATGTATATAGACTGAGAGAGTATTCCTCCATAGGGAATGGGCTCCCAAAGTCCACACTAGGGATAAATATTGGTTCCACTGCCAGAGGTCCCATAAAACCGCCCAGGACTCCCAACTGACACCCAGGGAGCCTGGTTCGGTTTTATGCTGGTTCCCCAGCTGTCAGAGTGGGGTCCATGAGCCACCACTTGTTCAGGTCAGCTGTTGTCTTGACCCCTCTTCAACTGGATTCCAGGAGTTCAGCTCAGTGCTTAACTGTGGGTGTCTGCTTCTGCTTCTATCAGCTACTGGATAAAGGCTCTATGATGGCATATAAGGTAGTCATCAATCTCATTATTGGCAGAGGGCATTTAAGGTAGCCTCTCCACTATTGCTTAGATTGTTTGTTGTGGTCATCCGTGTGGATCCGTAGATATTTCCCTAGTGCCAGATTTCTCTTTAAACCTATATTGACTCCCTCTTCTTGCTTGCATCTAATTGCATTTGCTGTAATCTGTTGAGTATCTGTCCATCTTTGGATAAACTCCAGTTACTTTCAGTGCATTTCTTTAGTGATCATTCTTCATAAGGCGTGAAAACTTACGAATAGAAGAGGCAGGCTCTTAATTGTGTGTCCCAAGCTTTTGACACTTAGCAGATAGCTGTATAATATTTAAATGGAGGAATGAGTTCATGGTTGTTTCAGATCTGTTATTTCTTAAATTTTTCCCACATATTCTCCTCCAGGATGGTTTTCTATTCCTCCAAAGGCATAAAGACATCACTGCCCCCCAATGTTTGTGTGTGTTGCTTAATGTAACTGGTGATTGAGAGCTAGGCTTATGATTTATCTGAAGATCACATGTCTGTTGATACTCAGGATAGACAAAAGCCTTTCTAAGATGCTTAAACACAAGAGTGCCTATGTTCTACCACAGCTGTTATTTGGAAAAAAAATCTTTGGATATTGAAGCTTGCTGATTTTTTTAGAGTTTCACTGTATAGGAAATAGCTTGTTATATAAAATGTTAATTAAAAAACATCTTAGCCCTTCAGTATGGCTACTTTAGCCTAGTACAGTAGCTGAACATACCCCACTCCTCTGCTTCTCTCTCTCTGCTTCTCTCTCTCTCTCTCTCTCTCTCTCTCTCTCTCTCTCTCTCTCTCTCTCTCTCTGTATCTCTGTCTCTCTCTCTCTCTGTCTCTGTCTCTCTGTATCTCTGTCTCTCTTTTGTTTTTCGAGGCAGGGTTTCTCTGTGGCTTTCAAGCCTGTCCTGGAACTAGCTATTGTAGACCAGGCTGGTCTCGAACTCACAGAGATCTGCCTGCCTCTGCCTCCCGAGTGCTGGATTAAAGGCATGCACCACCACTGCCTGACTATTTCTCTTTTCATCTGTGCAATATGTAGCCTTTAAAAATGTTCCTGAGAAGATTCTCCTCTTAAGGAGGGGACACAAACTTTGAAAATGAGCTGTTAAAGACAGTTTTATCTTACTATATATTCTCATGGTTGACGACTTTACTAGAAATGTCATATAATCACTTTTGAACTTATATGTATTTTATCTGTTTCAGGATGCTTTAATCTGGATCCCAATAGAGTTTTGGATGTAATTTTGGAAGTGTTTGAGTGCAGGCCAGAACACGATGACTTCTTTATATCTCTATTAGAATCTTACATGAGCATGTGTGAACCGCAAACACTGTGTCATATTCTTGGGTTCAAATTCAAGTTTTATCAGGTAAAAATGTGCATATATGTATAGGTTAACTTCACAATTTTGTATGTTTTGTTTGTTTTATTTTTCATTTTCACTGGATTATTTGCTAGTTTCAGCTCAAGCATTTAGCTGAAGAGATATAGAAATGGAAAGCTAATGATATGTTATGATTTATATTATATATGATTATATTATATAACTTAAAATAACAGTTTAAATGATCTGATGAGAAAGTCTGGAGAAAAGCAGAATTAAATTTTGCCTTAGGAGAGACAGGGTCTGATAATTCTTGAAGGAGGAGTAATAGCGTGTTGAGACTTTTCTATGCAGAAATCGTTATGATAAAGCACTTGGGGGGCCCTTGGCGGATTCCATGCCAGGCGAGGTTGACCGAGGCTGGGGACAAACATGCCAGGCAAATACAGCTTAGCGAGAAGTTTTTTTAGAAAGGGGAGGTGAAATTTCTAGAGTGCAGTCATGTAAATTGGGATTTAAAGAACAGTGAATGTGGTGTTAGTACATTCAAGTCAGGTATTTCAGGACAGATTATTAATAAGTTCAGTAACCTTTTGTGAGTTTGTTTTGACATCAAACTTGGACCATTATTTGTTTTTATTGAAAATATTTTAACACTAAATAGTCATTTATGTGCTAATATTTAGAATCAAGAAACTTGTTAAATTGAAGAGTTATCTATTATAAAATAATATAGCAAGACAGGACATTCTTTAACCAATACAAATTAGTTTGGTTATGGTCATATATGCATCCCAAGTATAGAAACCCTTCTTATAGAAGTTTGATTTCAGTGTTGTAAAAAAAGCTTAGTATGTTGTCAGTGTCTGCTTTTTATTTACATTTGACTTGTTATTGCTAGTTATTTTACTGACAATAGAAGTTTAAACATTGGTTTCAGTGTCTATAATTGTTTTTCTAGACATAGAGGCCTTCATAGTTTCTCTGGAATTAACTTTGTCATTTTGTGTTGTAATGCTGATTTATTTATCTGAACTGTTTTCAGGGGAAGTTGGGATGTAAGTAGACATACTTAGCACAAAATTCAAAACATAAAGGTATAGAGTATGTACTTCGACGTTTGTCAGTCTCGCCTATCTGCATTGCGTGGTCACTTAGAACTACTTGAAAAGCAAATGTGAAAAACAAAACATCCACAATAACAACTTTACAAGTAGAAATGAAGATGCTGTTACATAGTTTAAATTTCACATTCTGTTCAGGTCTCAGCTTTTACTCATATTTTTATATATTCTTATATGGATACTTAGTATCAAAACTTTAAAAAATTCTATTTAAAAAACATTTTTCATTTGTTTTACATGTTTCACAGTTTCCCTTCCCCCCTCTCCTCACCTCCTTCCCTCTTCTATCTACCCCTTCCCATCCACTCCTCCATCTCCAGTCAGAAAGGGTCAGGCCTCCTGTGGCCTTGAAAATCAAGTTGACACATGACCCAGCTCCTCCTCTTGTGTCAAGGCTGGGTGAACAAGTGTCCAAAAGCCAGCTAAGCACTAGGGACAGGTACTGATCTCACTTCTAGGAACCATATAAAGAGACCATGCTACACAACTGTAACGTACATGCAGAGGCCCTAGTTCTGTCCCATGCAGCGTGTTCTCTTGTACTCATGTGAGGATGTTTTAGGATGCTGGCAAAATCTTTGCCCCACTCTTCAGATGTTTGATTTTAAAACAGAGAATAGAGAAGTGTATTACTTAATTTTTATTGATGATTGGTAGAGAAAGGTTTTTAAATTTACTTTATACCCTAAGGAATTTTTCTTCTTTCAGGAACCAAGTGGTGAGACTCCTTCGTCTTTATACAGAGTTGCAGCAGTGCTTCTGCAATTTAATCTCATTGATTTAGATGATCTTTATGTACACGTAAGTTGAATGGTCTGTTAAGAGTATTTGCTTCTGCTTCTCGGGTTGGGGAGAGGAGTAGACAACTATGTAGCACTCAGTGTTGGCTCCAGACTGCTGGGTATAAAGAGAAGCCTTTTCCTTGAGAGAAGCCTTCCCGCCAGCCTGGTTCTAGAGCCGCATCAGTCCCAAATAAACACACAGGAGGCTATATTAATTATGAAGCTGTTGGCCTTGCTTGTTTCTTACTGGCTATCTCTGACTTAAGTATTTACCCATAATTGCTAATCTAAGTATTTCTCTTACCGGAGAAGTTTCCAGGCTTCCTACTCCATGGCATTACATCTTGCTTGACTCTCTGTGTTTCTTCTACCCAGAGTCCTCCTGGATTACTAGTCCCACCTATCTTGGTTCCCTATTGGGAACAGTGCTTTATTGACATGTACACAGGACTTCCCCCATACACAGGACTTCCCCCATCAGCTGGGTTTTATTTTTTGAAGCTGTATAATACATTATTGGTTTGTTTACTTTAAACACTTAGTAGATTCTCTTCTTTGACCAACTATGGAAATTAAATGCCTCTTAGTTACCCTTATAGGTCTAAAGACTGAGTCATCACCAGTGCTTAGTTCATGGAAAGAAAGGTCAAGCACTAAGCAATGTAATGCTAAGTTTTATTTTACATGTTACTTGTAGGAAATAGGGGATTGCCTAGATAGTTCTAGGTAAACATTTCTTTGTTTTTTACTTTTAGTATATTAAAAATTCAGTGTTTTTATTGTATAATAATTGACCACTATTGGGATTTATTGTTGGGTCTAGTATCTAGAAGAGTTTATTATGGTGGTGACAGATGACTTCTAGTTCATCAAGAGTTGAGCTGTCAGTTTGGGAAGCTGAAGTTTTCAGTGCAATCTTTCATTAGTTTCTGCTTTGGGATATCTGTTGACTTAAAGTAGTTCACAATTGTATTCTTGGCTGTCTTCGAAATCACATGATAATTTCCTTCCTATTTGTATACTATGGCTAGAGAGCTAAATAAAAATATTGTCTCTTCCTTGCAAAGTCACGTTGTGGCAAGGGAGAAAAATACCTTGTATGAAAATGTAGTCTGCGGTGTGAGCTCATAGTAGATAGTGATCACACTCATTTGTGGGTGGGATGGATGTTAGAAGAATTTCTAAACTAGTGAGGTTGAACTAGGATGATAGAGTAGATCTTTTCCAGGATGAAATGGTAGAAATATTTAGGTAACATTAAGTGAATTTGAAAGCTAGAGATTCGACAGCATTGGAGTTCCCTGTGTAAAGTAGACACCAGGAACTTGAGAGTGTTTGGAGCCTAGATGGCATAGGGGAGTAATGAGGATGGAGAAGTAGGCTGGAACTAAACCATTGAAAAGCTCCTATCTGCATGTAGTGGATAGTTTGGATTTTTCTCTTGGGATGAGAGAGAACTATTCAGGATTTAAAGAAAAGTGATACAAAACTTAAACTATGGAATATTAGAAGAGGAAGTATTGGAAGGTCTACAAAATAGATATGAAATGATAATGGAATTGAACACTCATGTTCCAGGTTAGTAATAAATACAAATAGACTGTGTTGCCTGCCACCTTAAGACGACCTGGGTTGACAGATTGGATTCATTTGCCAATGTATGTCTATGTGAGACATAGCTAAAGCCCTGTCATCAGGAAATACAACTGAGATATGTGTTGTGACTCATGTCTATAATCTCAGTACTTGGGACAGTGGCAGGAGTTTGAGGTCAGCCTGGTTTACATATCAAGTTCCAGGCTAATTAGAGCTATGCAGAGAGACCTTCTTTCAAACAAACATGCATACAACAAAAAGAAAACACTGGAAGTAAAATAGTGAGGGCTTTGTAGTTAGAAGAGACTTTCTGCTAATAGAACCTAAAGAGGGTCATTTAAGGCAGTGGTTCTCAACTTTCCTAATGCTTCGACCTCATGTTGTGGTGACCCCAATCATAAAATTATTTTTGTTGCTATTTTATAACTAATTTTTCTACTGTTATGAATAGTAATGTAAATATTTTTCCAATGGTTGAGACCCACTGGTTACAAACCGTTGATTTAAGGGGTTATGGGTACTTCCATGTAACAGTGGTTTATATGGCATATTCAGGGTCTTGGTTTTAAACTCCAGCACCACAAAACAAACAAAAAGAAAAACACCAGAAAGAGAGTGTTAGTCATATTCTAACTTTATATGCACCAAATCAACATAATCTTCAAATGCACAGAACTGGAAGTTGAGATAAATAAAAGTATTGCATACCATTTATCTGTTAGTTGCAGTCATTCAGGTAAAAGACGAGAGAACCTATGCTAAGCATAGAAATAAATCAAGAAAAGCATGTTTGCCCTTCAGAATGAAAAAAAGTTACCTGCCTCTTTGGGCGTGTCTATAGCAAATGAATTGTATCTCCCTTTTCTTTGACTAATAGGGTGAAACATACACCATTTAATATTTCACCTTTTAATGTTCACTGATTGTTTATCTGACATTAGCTATTAAAATAGATTATGCAATTTTACAGGGTAGAAACTTTCTGTTACAGCTCACTGTAATGTTTTGTAGAAATTAAGTAGTATTTTTGGTTGTGTTTTCATTTGCATCAGGTTTTTTTTTTATTATGAAATGCTTATAGTAACAATCCTCCACATGTAGAAGGTATGTGGATTGAGAGATAATCAAACCTTCACAATAGAGGGTTGACAAGATACTACTTTTTTGTATTGATCTAGAAACTAGTTTGTGACTTATGAGATACCACGTTATTAATAGTTTGTGTAATTGAAAATTAGAACATTCAAGTCCCCTCCTTTTGCTATTTATGTAACACGTCAATTTAGCTTGGAGTTTGGCTTTTAATGGGGCCATACATAATTTTTCTGTGTTTGGGTAGTGCTGAAGTTCAAACACAGGTTCTAGTCATGCTTGACGAACTTTGCTCTCTACCACTGAGCACCCGCCTCCCGATATTTTCAATGGAATAGGTGCATATTTGGGTTTATTTATAAATTCAGTGGTATACATCTCTGTGGTATGTATTTAGGAATGTACCAGAGATATGAAACATTTATTGCTATTTGACTTTAAGATGTCTGCAATATTCAGGTAACTAATCTTTTTAAATTATCAGACAATATCTAGGACTTACTTGGAAGGAAGACATAGGTATGAATGAGCTAAACTTCGTATTCATAGATTTACTAATTGGACAATAATATTTGCTTTTTATATGTGTAAGCTATTTATTTGTATTAACTCTTATGAAATTTTCATGATCTATTTTTAGCTTCTACCAGCTGATAATTGCATTATGGATGAATACAAACGAGAAATTGTGGAAGCTAAGCAAATCGTAAGAAAACTCACAATGGTTGTGTTGTCTACTGAAAAACTGGATGAACGAGACAAAGAAAAGGACAAAGATGATGAGAAAGTAGAGAAGGTACATTATTTAGTCTAGTAAAATTTACATTTTTTAGAATCACAAAATTTAATTTCTCATGGTTAATCACCTTATGGAAGTATAATTTCTTAGTTTTGATTATGTTGAAATTTGACTTGGCTAATACTTTTTTGGATATTAATATGAATGGTACTTTTACGAACATAGCTGTTTTTTTGTGTGTAAATTTCAAAATAAAAAAATCACAAAATGTATTTATTTTATTTTTTCTATGTATATATTATTCTTTAAATCCCAATGGGGCCGGGCGGTGGTGGCGCACACCTTTAATCCCAGCACTCGGGAGGCAATGGCAGGCGGATCTCTGTGAGTTCGAGGCTGGGCTGGACCGATAGCCTCCAAAACAATAGAGAAACCCTGTCTCATAAAAACCAAAAAAAAAAAAAATCCCAACGGGATTCTCAAAGATGAATGAATTCTAGTGTCTCCTGCAGTGTAGCATTAAGTCAAAGTTAATTCCAAATTTATAAATTATAATGCCTGTGTTTGTGCTAAATGGAAAAATAAAAACAAAACAATATAAAAGGTCCTATTTTTTCAAGTCACTGAAAATTCAGGGAATTGTTGAATTTCCCAGATATTGCAATTTTTTGGTGTACATTGTTGTGATACTTAGCTCAAGTTTTAAAAAGAAATGTCTTTACTCTAAGTATCATTGTTATGCTTGTTCATTTTTAGCCACCTGATAACCAAAAACTCGGTTTATTGGAAGCCTTGTTAAAGATCGGTGATTGGCAGCATGCACAGAGCATCATGGATCAGATGCCTCCATATTATGCAGCTTCACATAAACTAATAGCTCTAGCTATTTGCAAGCTCATTCATATAACTGTTGAGCCTCTCTACCGAAGGTATGTTACTCCATGCTAAGTGCTAAGCTATAAGCTTTGGATTACTGAAAAGATCTATGTATTTTTCTCTTTTCTCTTAAAATTTTGCATATCTATTACTATATTTTCTCAAAATGTAAGAACTATTCACCGGGCATGCTTAAATGACTGTTCTAATGTCCCAGTGTTGTGGAAAATGTGCTGCATTGTAATATGAAAATTATAAACTAAGCTGCTTGAGCCTTTTTGCATTTATTGAGAGTGAAACTACCTTTCTTCTGTTTTTAAACTTTTCTTCTTGGGAGGTAGAAAGTTTCCTCCCTTTTTATTAACATTAGGGAAGCATTTCTCTATTCTGGGGTTAATGGCTCTGAGTGAAGGCATTAGCATTCTGACTGTAAGGCTGGTGTTTGGGAAATTAAACTAGTGCAGTTGCCAGATGTGTCAATTAGTTCTTTAGACATCAGCCTATTTGTAGGAAACTTAGGAGCAGTAGTGTAGCAGCTCTGGCTTCAGTCTCATAGACCAGAGCCTCTTAAGAGCTCCATCCTCCTGACTTGTGTATAGCTACTAGCTGCTGCTTTCATTGCAGACAGTATAGGCCTCTTCTC
The DNA here is from genome assembly GCF_017639785.1 of Mesocricetus auratus. Classification (NCBI taxonomy): domain Eukaryota; kingdom Metazoa; phylum Chordata; class Mammalia; order Rodentia; family Cricetidae; genus Mesocricetus; species Mesocricetus auratus. Next base: position 92,394,430 of record NW_024429188.1, on the reverse strand, counting down.
AGAGGTGACCTCAAGGTGAGACACTGCTCAGATTATGAGAACTCTGAACATGCTGTCCTTTCTAGTATTGTACTGTGATTGTACAGTTATCTTACCTACTACCACTTCCTCATACTTAGTGTAGTAGATCCCAGATTGAGAAATGTTTGATTTCATCTGTCATACATCCTGAGGTCCATCCCTTACTCTTCATTCATGTAATCACTTAAACTCATATGCTAAATGTTACTTGAAAGCTTCATTGAGAGTTCCTTTATTTAAGTTGTTGTTTTGTAACATTCTTTCTGGGCCTTGCTTTTATACTTGTTGAATCTGTTTTTATTTATTTTTTTATTTTTTTGCCTCTTGAAAATTACTACAATAAAGTTAGTGGTGATTAGAATAGATATAAGAACAAGAAACTGATTGTGTTAAGATATTGGGCATTAATAGTATATAGTTTTCTAAGTCTTGCTTCTTTTTTATAGAGTTGGTGTTCCTAAAGGTGCTAAAGGCTCACCCATTAGTGCTTTGCAAAACAAGAGAGCACCAAAGCAAGTAGAGACCTTTGAAGATTTGAGGAGGGATGTATTCAACATGTTCTGTTACCTTGGCCCGCACCTTTCTCACGACCCCATTTTATTTGCGAAAGTCGTGCGCATAGGCAAGTCATTTATGAAGGAGGTCAGTAAGATTTTTCTTCCTAGTAGGAGATTAAAATTTGAAATGAAAGTGTTCTGAATATATTTGTTTTGATGAGTATTTTTAAAGGCAAAAACAGTGTGAACATGATTTAATGAAAGTTGTGTTGAGTAAACTTACGCAGTTTATGGAAAGTCCAGTGTGTCCCAGTGGTGACTGTATGTATATGTTTTAAAAGCCAGATCTAGGTAGATGACTCATCAAATACCTGCCTTAGGAGAATCCATATTATGAACTGTGTTATAACCAACACTACCTTACTACTCTTTTCCCCTTACCTGTTTCCTTGTGTTTTCCTGCATGCACTTTTGAATCACTAGTATTAGTTGTTTGGAGTCTTTCCAACCTCAAACTACTCAGGGTTCTTATTTCTGTTTTTATTTATTTTGGTGACAGGGTTGAACTTGTTGTTTTGTGTGTATTAAGTATGTACTCTACTGTGGAGCTATGTTCCCAGGTCATCAGTTTTTCTTTTTAAGTAAAAGTTGTATTGAAATTCATTATATATACAGAAAAATACATAAATTGTGATTGTATGGTTCAATGCCCATCCTAAAACTAAACACCCATGTGCCTACCACTTAAACCATGAAATTGAATAGTACTAGCAGTGCCCCTACCGTATTCATAAACAGACGATTTAAAAAAACATTTATGACATGGGATGTGCATATGACATGCATCTCCAGTCTTAAATGTTTAATTTTTTGACTTGATTAATGTCTGTCTGTCTGTCTAATACCCAATGCCATGATCACCACAAATAACCAATAGACTATTTTCACCACACATAATGTTACCTTCTGCTACCTTACTTAAGTCAGTTTCCCCTCTCTATGGGAGTGAGCCAGCTCCATTCGATTCCTTCTTGCCTTAAATTTTGTAAGGTAGTGTGTAAAATAATGAGTTACATTATGCCATTTTCATACAAATAGATCATATTCACATCCTACCTGCTTCTCTACTCACCTTCTACCTTCCCATCTTGATGGCCCCATGGCTCTTGCCTGGAGTCCATTCTGTTCTTAATAGAAGGATAAGGGAAAAGAAAGACAACTATTTTGACCATGTGTCTTATCATTACTAGAGTTGTGGTAGGAAAATTAGGAAAATGAATTTTTCTCCCAGTAATATGAAGTAGAATTTTGGTATATTTTTGCTCACTAAAATATTTTATCAGCCTGGTGTGGTACATGCCTGTGGTTGTAGCATTTGGGATGCTGAGACAGGAGACTATTTAAACCCAGGCATTTGAGAATCACCTAGGCAACATAGTGAGGCCTTATTTTTTCAGAAAACATAGCAAAACACGGCCTAGCCCAAAAGAAACAGATCTTTCTGGTCACATTAATATGTTCTGTATTGCATATTTAAAAGGCTTTTAAATAGTGACTAGGACCTTAGTTCTAAGCAGTCTATTTGCAATTAAATTTATTTAACAAATATTATTTGTATATTGAGGCTGTTATACAACTCCTATTTTTGGAAGTATCTTATATATTTAGAAAAGAAATAATCTAATAGTCATATAATCTATATTTGTCTTTAACCCTTTTTTGATGATTTTGTATGTGAAAATATTTAATAAATTTGAAGTATGCAACACTTTCTTGTAGAGTGTTTACCAGACTGTAGTGTGCATCATAATCACCTGTTGAACTTACTAAAGTGCAGATTGTTGGTCCCAAACTTTGTTTTTTGATCAGTAGGCCTGCATAGCAGGTGAAAATTTGCATTTCTAACATGTTTCCTGGTGTTATTGATGCTGCTGGTCTAAAGGCCAAATTGTTATTCTTGTATATTATGCAGATTTGGTCCTCCTTTATGTGCTTAAAGGGGTGTGGCAGTGAATAATTACCTAAAATCTGACGAGATAGAAATCATTACTATTATCTCTGCTCCAGCATCCTGGGTACTTCTCTCCTTACCATACTGGGTGATGGCAAATCCCTTATGAACAGAGCAACCCACAATTTTGTCCTACTTCAAGACTTCCTTCATATCACACTTTTAGACTATAAGAATGCTGACATTCCTAAAGACTACATAGCAGTCTACTTAGTGGATATTTGTCCTGTCTTGTTAGTAACGTGTCTTGCCATTGCCTTTAATGATAAGGTTCTTCACAAAGCCAAAAAATGTTGAAGATAAAAAGTCTCACAAGAGTAGGAAGAGAGAAGAAAAGCGGTTCCATTGTGAACCTCCTGCTTCCAGGAGCTGACTGCTGCAGGAGACCTGCAACATGTATAAGCACCCAGTCTTGTCTCTTTCCAAACTGCAAGGACAGAACGAAAATAGTTGGATTTTGTGTGTGAACCAGTCAGAGGAGTTCTGGACATGTCTACATTATATAGAAGCAAATGCTTATTTTTATTTTTTATTAGCACAAAAAGAAGTAGGTTTTATTGTAGCATTTTTCAGTCTTTTTGTTTTTTCCCTTTTATTGAAAATAATTTTTTCTCACCTAATATATCCTGATTAGTTCCCCTCCCGCTAATCTCATTTCTCACCAGCTTGCAGAACTCCCCTCCAGATCCACTCCCTTTCTTTCATTTCAAAACAAACAGGCTTCTGTGGGATAATAAAAAATAAAATATAATAAGATTAAACAAAAACTAACACAAAGGAATTGGACAAAATAAACAGAAGAAAAGAGCCCAAGGAAACAGAGACCCACTCATTTGCACACTTGGAATCTCATAAAAGCACCAAGCTGGAAGCTATACTATACATACAGGACCTGGTACAGACCTGTGCATGCTGCCACAGTCTCTGTGTTCGTGTGTGTTTGAGCATGTTTCTTCAGAGCGCCTTGTTCTCCAAGTGTCCTGCATCCCCTCTGGCTCTTGCACCCTTGCTGCCTCCTCTTCTGCAGCATTCCCTGGGCCCTGGGGAGAGGGATTTGATGCAGACATCCCATTTAGGGCTTAGTGTTCCAGTTTCTATCATTCTGTGTTTCGTGTCTAGCTGTGGGTCTCTGTATTTGTTCCCATCTGCTGCAGGAGGATGTGTCTCTGATGATAGCTGAGGAAGGTACTGGTCATTGAGTATAGTAGAATGTCATTAGGAGTCATTTTATCACTGCTTTATTTTTTAAAGACCAGTACTGTTTGGTTTTACTCTAGGTCCTTAGACTATCTAGTGTCAGGTTCTTGGTCACCCTAGCAGTGTTGAGTATGGGTTCGATCTTGTGGAGTGGGCAAATTAGATATTGGTTGTTTACTCTTTCAAGCTTTGTGCTACCATTGCTCTAGCATATTTTGAAGGCAGGACAGCATTATAAATCAAGGTTTTGAGGTTAGGATGGTGTTTATTGTTTTCTCTTTTGGTAATGTGCAGAGTACTAAAGTGACCAGATGTAGAGGCGAAGGCTCTATATAGGCTCCAGCTTGACTTCTCCATGTTCAGTGAGTTCTGTAGGTATTGTCTTCAGCAATGAGACCTTACCATCATCAGTTTTTGGAAAGTAACCTAAAGTCTTGGCAACAGCCTGGGTTGTTTGGGGATTCCTGTTGGATCCCTTTGGCCAACAACTCAGTTAGATGTATCCCAATCCTGATACTGGAAGATTCATTTGGTGACAAAAGATGGCCAGTTGGTGCTCTATCTCCCCTATTATTTGATTATTTCATTTAGATCACCTTCACATATTTATATATTTTAGGAAGCTTCAAAGCTTCCTACAGTAGACTGTAGTAGATTTCCATACTACCTCTCAGATGGTCCTTAATTTTAGCTGTCTCTCCCCATACTCCCTCTCTTATCCCCCCTCCCCATCCACTTCCCACTTATCCCTCCTATTCTATTTCTGTTTCCTAATGAGATCCATCTGTCTCTAGTCCCTTACTCTATACCTACCATCTGTGGTTGTATGGATTATAGTTTGGATGTCATTGACTTAACAGCTAATAGCCACATACAAGCAAATACACACCATATTTGTCTTTCTGGGTGTGGGATACCTCACTCAGGATGAATTTTTTCCTAGTTCCACCCATTTACCTGAAAAATTATTATTTCATGTTTTTAACAGCTGAGAAATACTTCATTGTGTAATATACCACATATTCTTTATCTGTTCATCTGTTGAAGGACATGTAGGTTGTTTCTGGTTTCTGGCTATTAAGAATATGGTAGCAATAAAGATGATTGAGCCAATATTTTTGTGGTAGGATGAAATGTCCTTTGCATATATGCGCAGCTGGATCTTGAGGCAGATCAACTCCCATTTTCCTTTTGTCCCCCTGCTCCTTGTTCTTTGCTTCCTTTCTGAGAAGCAAACTTATTACATTTATTTTGTGTTTGTGTGTATATATACATACATACATGCCACAGTTCTGTGGAGGTCAGAGGACAACTTGTAGTTAGTTCTCCTTCTACCACGTGGGTCTCATGGATCAAACTCAGCCTTGAAGACAAGCATCTTTACCTGATGAACCATCTCATCAGCCCAAGAATATTTAAAAACAACTAAACCTTTCATTATAGTTGCTTTTCAAATGGACATTATTGTTGTTGATACCATTTGTTATGCCTTGTAGTGTACTTTTGTTGTTATAATGCTTTGTATACAAATCATATGAGGAACTCTAGAGCTAGAGATATTTTATACCTTTGGGTGTTTTGCTTGCACGAATGTCTATGTATCATGTGCCTGCAGTGCTCACAGAGGCCAGAACAAGGCATTAGGTTTCTTGCTGCTGGAATTAGAGATTTGTGAGCTGCCATGTGTGTGCTGGGATTTGAACCCAGGTACTTTGTAAGAGCAGCCAGTACTCCTAACCATGGAACCATCTCTCTCCAAATTGTGGGTTTGTTTGTTTTTTGAGACAGGGTTTCATTGTGTATCCTCGGCTGGCCTGGAACTCACAGGTATTTGCCTCCCTTGCTTCTCCAGTGCTGAGATGTGCACAGCCACACATGGCAGAGACCAAGTTTACTACAAAAAAAACAACAAAAAAACAGTCTTGCTTTTCAGTGTGACAGACCAGAGAAGAACTACTGCGATATTTGTATTGTCATTTATAATAATTGGTTTGAAATAAGATCACATTATTTTCTTCATTCACGTGACACAGTATTCAGTCATGTTTAGGGAATGAATTCCAGATGAAACTTCATATACCTTTTTGTGCAGCACAAATGTTATGGAGGGGAGCGGGCTTGCAGGCGCATTGACTTTGAGCACAGCCTTCTTCATGGCTGGCTGCATTGCTCAGCTCCTCCCACTTCCTCTTGGCATGGATGTGTGCACTCTTGATGAGCTTGAGCACCTTGAGCTGCCTCATGATGTGCTGCTTGTAGGGCATGATGCTGCATACCTCCTGAATCGTGTCGTGTCCTGCATGAACTTGGTGCGCTTGGTGAGGCGTGCGCAGTGCTGGCTGTGCCTCTGCTTGCTGACATGCTGTGGGGTATTGAACCCTTTTGACCTGCAGGTCTAATTTGCTTCCTAGGATTACTTGCCTGCACTTGAATATTGTCTGCTTTTGGGGAAAGCCAAACTAAAATGAGTACATTTTTTAAAACAGATTTAATGTTTAAGCTGTAATCTGTTCAAGACTTAGAAGTTCTTGATATTTATTGTTTTATAATGAAAATTATCTATATATAACAGTTTCCAGCACTGGAAAAAAATGAAAGAATTTCCGAGTGTAGCCTCCTATTCCTGTAAATCTTTCTATGAGTTGTATTTTTAAACTTCAAATTAATTTTCTCATTTATTTTGATATTTAGCCCAGGCTTGCATTAAACTCAACCCTACCTTCCTCTACTCCTGAGTGCTTGGATTCCAGGCATGTGCCACAACCCTCAGAAGTTCGAAGTGATATTATTTAATTTTTATTTGATTATTTAAAATATTCTGGATTTATGTGTATGGGTGTTTTGCTTCCACATTGGTCCATGTAGCAATGTGGGCAATGTCTGTGGAGTCCAGAAGAGGGTGTTGGATTCATTGGAACTGGAGTTACAGATAGTTGCTAGCTGCCTTTTGGGTGTTGAGAATCAGACCTGGATCCTCTAGAAGAGCAATTAGTGACCTTACCTGCTGTACCATCTCTCCAGGACAGTTAGAAATTATTTTACTGGGACCTGTTTTGGATCCTTTCTAGCAAAAAGGTTTTTCATATAGAGTCGTTTTGAGGTATATATGTGCAGTTTTTAATCTAATAAACTGTACCTAGTAGGTACTCAATAATTGACAGTTAATAAGAACATGAGGAATATGTTAGTTATAATAGAGCCATACTTTTTTTTACAGAGTTAATATACAGTCCTAAGTAGAATTTGAAAAATATTTATGGGTTAAAGGCACTAAAATAGATCATTAGTCATAAGAAGCTATTTGTTTAGTTTTATCTATAATTTCCGCATTTCTCATTTCTCTCAAAGCCTGTCTTGATGAATCACCTGTCTTTTTTAATTTTTAACTTTTTGGGTGCTGAATATTGTTGTATAGTGCCACCATCTGCTCTGCCTTTATAGAGTGATGTTAGAACCTCAGTTCTTTTTGATGATGACCTTTGTAAACTTAGTTGAACACTCTGTCTTACTCAAATTTAAAATCCAAATGCTGAAAGCACTTCAGACATCTTGTAGCTTAAGAGTTGTCATCTCAAAGATAGGAACTGTGTCTTCTTCTCAAAATCTAAGTACAAGACACTCAGTAAGTAAATAGCTGCACCTTGTACCCATTTGCTTATGTCTCCTGTTTCAGCCTGGTGTTCACTGCAGCATAGAGTATTGTATGGGTGATGTTTTATGTTACCCCAATCTAAAAATGAAGTAAACTAGAAGAAAAAGAACAGACAAATGGAGTAGAATGTTGTTTTAATTAGGGGTTTTTATTGCTGTGAAGAGACACCATGACCACGGCAACTCATAAATAAAAACGTTTAATTGAGGTGGCTCACTTAGAGTTTCAGAGGTTCAGTCCATTGTCATCAGGATGAGGCATATGGTGGCAGGCAGGCAGGCAGGCAGGCAGGCAGGCAGGCAGGCAGGCAGGCAGGCAGGCAGGCAGGCAGGCAGATGTGATGTTGGAGCTGAGAGTCCTTGCCTCTTGACAGGCAGGCAACAGAAAGCCAATTGACTATCGCACTGAGGGAAGCTCGAGCAAAAGAGATCTCAAAGCCCACCCTGACAGTGATACATTTCCTCCAACAAGGCACACTTTCTAATAGTGCCACTCTCTTTGGGGCCCATTTTTTTCCCAAACAACCGCAAATGTGTTTATCTTCTTTTAAAAAATTAATTTGCATGTGTCTCCTGATTTACTTCTATTTAATCCTTGTTGTGATGAGTTTTTTTTAAAGATTTATTTATTTATTATGAATACAACATCCTGCCTCCATGTATGTCTGCACATACCAGAAGAGGGAGCCAGATCTCATTACAGATGGTTGTGAATTACCATGTGGTTGCTGGGAATTGAACTCAGGATCTCTGGAAGAGCAGTCAGTGCTCTTAACCTCTGAGCCATCTCTCCAGCCCGTAATGAGTTTTTAATAAGAAGGTTTACTGCTCTTCTAGATAGCTTTGTTTTGTTTCCCATATTTTTTAAATTTTCCTTCTTATGAAATATTAAGAATGGACATGTGGACATCAGAAACTCACATGAGTTACTCAGGGAAGTAAACCAACTAAGTTACTGTGAAAATATTCTATTTCTGTGGAATAAAATATTTTATTTCTATGGAATAGAACTATGTAGTTTTATTAGGTTTGTGTAAATCGCAGTATGGAAGGAAAAGGAGTAGCCTAATACCCTTTAACTGTAATAAACTATAAGCCTAGTTTTTTCAATTATGGCCTATCCTTATTTCTGCCTTGTACTAGATACACAATGTGTTATCTAAATGACCAGTTCTCTATCTCAAAGAAAACAACAATAGCTATTTAGTTTTGTTTCTGACAGGCCACTCCTCTATAATTAAATTGTAGCTGGAGTTTTCTGTCCGGCCAACCAACTCCCAAATAAACAACATAGAGACTTATTAATTACAAAAGCTTGGACAAACAGGTTTGTTCCCAACTAGCACTTATAACTTAAATTAACCCATGTTTTTATTAATCTGTATTATACCACTTGGCTTTTACCTGTATCCCATTTTGTGTGTCTGACTGGTTCCGCATCTATCTGACTTCTCCTCAAGAGAAGCGTCTTCTCTGACCCTCAAATCCTGCCTAGCTATTGACTGTTGAGCTTTTTATTAAACCTATACAAGTGATATTTCTTCACAGTGCATGGAAAGATTATTCCACAACATTGAATTCCTTATTTTCTGGCAAAACATTTTTTGACTCAGTTGTATCTGTGAAAGAGAACCATATTTTCTTGAACCTGCCAGTTAGAAGAAGAAAATATGTTGATGTGCGTCCCAAATCATTGTTAGATAAAATAAAACACTTAAGACTTCTGTGTGGTAATATCTGGTAACCTGCTCAAAAACATACAAACGGATTCCCTTCTCTTTAGGGGGTGGGGGTTTCGAGACAGGGCTTTTCTGTATTGTTTTGGAGGCTGTCTTAGAACTCGCTCTGTAGACCAGTATGGCCTGGAACTCACAGAGATCTGCCTGCCTCTGCCTCCCGAGTGCTGGGATTAAAGGCGTGTGCCTGGCTATGGAGTCCCTTCTTTCACAAGAAAATCAAGTATGTATTGTTGCCTCATAGCTTTCACCTTCCCTTGCTTCCTTTTTGAATTTTGCCTTTTCCTGATGTCTAGATTGTCCTTAGGCGTTAGTTTCTCATTTGTATTTTTGGGTTTTCTACCTTTATAAAGATATACACCTGTAAGTATCACTAACAGTCTATGTTGTTGTTTGTTTAAGATCGGTTCCCTTTATGTAGCTCTGAGTGTCTTGGAACTCACTATGTGAGACCAGGCTGACTTTGGACTCTTCAAAGATCTGCTCCCCAAGTGCTGGGATTAAAGGCACGCACAACTATGCTTAGCTTTCATAGTATCATCTTTAAGTGACTAGATGGCATTGTCAGGGTTCAGTCTGTATTGGGATAATAAAGACCCAGAATGTGATTTTTTTTTTTTGTCAGCAGTGTCACATATAGTTTGGACTTGCTTTTCATTGAGCATTTTGGTAGTGGTGAATCTTAATGCAACTTAAATTTATCTGTTTTGGATTTTGGTTATATTAGTATTTGATTATATTGATTCTGTAAAGCAGTGGCTCTCAACCTATAGGTCCTGACAATCAGAAAACGTTTCTGATGATCTTAGAACCTGAGATAACAGTAACAAAGTTACAGTTATGAAGTAGCAACAAATAATATTATGGTTGGGGTCACCACAACATGAGGAACTGTATTAAAGGGTCACAGCATTGGGAATGTTGGGAACTGCTGCTGTAAAGGGAATGTGGATTGAAAATGTAAATGCATTAGAACTAAATGATTTTGATGGTTACAGTTTTATTAAATTAAGTTTAGTAATTAATAATTAATATGAGTTTTAGGAAGCTTTGGTTTATAATGATATTAAGAAAAGTATTGGCAAGCCGGGTGTTGGTGGTGCACGCCGTTAATCCCAGCACTTGGGAGGCAGAGGCAGGCAGATCTCTGTGAGTTCGAGGCCAGCCTGGTCTACAGAGCGAGTTCCAGGACAACCTCCAAAGCAATACAGAGAAACCCTGTCTTAAAAAAAAGTATTGGCAAATAAAACTGATACTTACAGTTGGTGATAATAGCCCAGCTAGCAGAGTGCTTGTTCAGTGGGCCTAAAGCCCTGGGCTTGATTCCCAGCACTACATAAACTGGGTGTAGTGGTACATACCTAAAATCCAGCCACTTGGATGGTGAAGGCAGCAGGATCAGAAGTTCAAGGTTAGCTTGGACTACAAAGAGAATTGGAAACCAATCAGGGCTAAATGAGACCATGTCCCATAAAGGAACAAACCCTTTCCAGATTTATATTCATGGATTTTAAAATTATTTAGAGGTTAAAATTATACTTTAAAACGCTTATGTCATATTTCAAATATACATGTATATAAAAGGCAGACAACTAAATAATATGTAATTTAACTTTAAAAATTATAAACTAGGAAGACAATCAACTTTTAAACATTTTATTTAAATTTTAGTTTCAGTCTGATGGAAGCAAACAAGAAGATAAAGAAAAAACGGTAAGAGACTTAAAATATTAAACATTGGATGTGTTTGTCAGAATGTAGCATGCAGAATATTTTACAGTGAAGAAGGTTTAACTCTCATCAGAAATGATTATTTTATAGTTGATTCACTCAGTGCAGCATTTGGTAGCTCAACTTTTCTTTTAGAACTAGCATCCTCGTTCCTATGGAAGGAAGCAGGTCAAGCCCCTCACTGCCTTTCTGCTGCCTTTGCATCTTTCACCACATTCGCTATCTTGGAAGGAGAAAAGACATTGATAGGGTGGGGGGTTATATATATTTCTTATGAGATTTAAAAACGATAATCCCTTTAAGACTGCTATTCCCATTTGGGGGGTATATTGAAATAAACCTCTTAATGACATATTTTGTTCTTGCTTTCTTCTTAGGAAGTTATCCTTAGCTGTTTGCTTAGCATTACTGACCAGGTATTACTTCCATCTCTTTCTTTGATGGACTGCAATGCTTGCATGTCTGAGGAACTATGGGGAATGTTTAAGACATTTCCCTATCAGCATAGGTAAATACTTATTCACATTGTTAACTCCCGTTCATTAATATTCTAGCACATTAACTTTTAAGCACTTAATGTTTTCTAATTTTTCATCTCATTTTTTTTAAAGATACCGTCTATATGGCCAATGGAAGAATGAAACTTATAATGGTCACCCACTTTTAGTAAAAGTTAAAGCTCAAACAATAGACAGAGCTAAGTATATCATGAAGTAAGTTTTACTGTTTTTATATTAATCCCAATTATGCCTGGATATAATTTGTTTTTGTTTCAGCTATCTTGTTTAGAGTCCTAATTTTGAGAAATCTTATACATATTTGTTAAAGGTATAGCTAATTATATATTGCAGCTAGAATGACTTAATTTTTATGTTAGCCCATTTTAATTACAAGCTAGTATTTTTAGTTTTTTAGATTCATGTGTCTATGTATGTGGGTGTACATGTACATGCTATGGTATGTATGCACGTGGAGGTTGGGGAATAACTAGTAGGAGTGAGCTCTCTACTTACTCCATGTGAATGCCCTGGAAATCAAACTCTGTTCATAAGAGTGATATTAATTCTACTTTCTTATAAATTATTTGAAGCTCATGAAAACTGTGTACTTTATGCTAGCATTATTCTAGATACTAAATACACTTTTCTGTTTGTTTTCAACAATGATTTTGTGAGTTGTCCAACCTTTTATAAATCCAGTTATGATTATTCTAATTAAAAGTCATGTATTCTTTGGTTTCATTTGGTACAATAGTTTGTAATGATACTGTGTTTGCCCAGTGCTATTGTTTCTGGGCACTGTCTACTGGGAAAACAGGCATGTGCATGGTCACAGTTTGGCTTATTGGTTGTTATTATGTAGACTTTATATAATGGGGTGGGGAGATAGACAAGAGAAGAAAATATTGAATTATTTAGTAGGGAAGTAATTGCTGGAGAGACTGTTAGGTTTGGTGAACTTGAAAGAATTTGACTTAAGCTTATCAAAATAAGGTCAGGTTGTATATATACATACATAGTATATACACACATATCCACATATGTGAGAATGATCAGGCCATATGTATGTGTGTGTGTGTGTATTATTACTGTTTGTGCTAGGCACTGAGTGAGTGCTTTATAATTTTCTTGATTTTCCATATTCTATAACCACAACCTTAATTCTTTTATCTGGAATAGTATAAAGTACCTCATATTCTTCCCTTACTTCAAAATCCTTGGGTAACCTGGTAATACTTGAAAGGATGTATGCCAAGCTTTATGGCATGGAGATGCTCCTTGATCTACCATATATCCTACCTCGTTTCCTAATGATTATACTCACAGCTGTAGTCAGCCTACTTGTTTACCTGAATTTACCATACTCTCTATAACCTTACTTCCTCTGTCTGTGTTTTTTTTTGTTTCCTTTATTTGTACAAGTTTTCCCTTAGCTTGTCTTTTCCTCTCTCCATCTGTGATTCATCCTTAGAAAGTGAGCTTGACTGTCATCTCTCTGAAGCCTTCCCCAGAACATGCTGCCAATCAAAATTGATTTGTATCACCAGTACACTTTAGGCAAATTATGCTGGCATTCTACTTGGGCACATTACTATAATAGCTTTCCTTTTTGTAATTATATAACATTCTTGAAAATTATATGGCAATATGGTTTTAATTTCAGTAAATGAATGAGTATACAAATTCTATATGTAAGTATTATGCAACACTTATCTTTCTATGCCTAGCTTAGTTCAGTTACCACAGTGTTCCTCAGTTTTGTCCATGTTGTGATAGACAGAATTTTCTCCCTTTTTAAAGTGAGAAAGGTGGTTATCAGGTACTAGCAGAAGAAGTATTGGGGAAAAGAGATTTGAAGGAAAGGAGAAATGTTGCTCAAAGGGATCCAGATTTTACTTAGATGTAAGAAGTAAATATTAGTTATATATTGTAATGTTTGGTAACCAGTTAATAATAGTAATATATATTTCAAAATTTCTAAATGAATAGAGGTTTTAAGGCTCACACTACAATAAAAAAGGTAAGTTTTTGAGGCAATAAAGTGATAATTAGCTTGACATATTTATTCTACAATGCCTATATAGATTAAAAGCATCACATTGTACTCATATAAAATATATACCTTTTTAAAGGTGTACAGTGAAATGTCTCTCATTTTTTTCTTCACATATTCAATTCTCTCCAAAAGGAGAATAGTAAAGTAACCTGTATTTAGATTCTTATTTATCCTTCCAGGTAATTTTTATGTGTATTCAAGGCAATATGAATATATTATTTGCACTTTTCATATTATTGATTGGATATAAGTACCATTCTCAAATTTGTTAGCTTTTTAAAAACTAAATTGTGAGGAGTAGTGGTACACTCCTCTATTCCCCGAACTTGGGATTCTGAGGCAGGAGAATAACAAGTTTGAGCCCTGCCTTTATTACCTACTGAGGTGAGACTGTGTCAGAAAAATCAACAACAACAAAAAATAACATGGACATTTAAAAAACATGATTTTATATCTGAGTCTTTAGTTTGGCCAGGCTTGGGAGCAAGAACTGTTCTCATTTTTGTATTCCCAATGTTAGTGCTGTGTCATAATAAGCATTAATATGAATGAATGCATACATGAATACAGTTATTTAGTGTAGAACAGTATGTGTAGAATTTTTAATATACTTGGATTTTTGTTACTTTTTAACTCTAACTCTTTCACCAAACTTTGAGTTGGCTGCTTAAACTTTTTACATTGAGAGTGGAGTGTAATAATATATTATTTGTGTAATTTTATAAGTTTTCAAATCATTCATTCTTCAAATGCTCATTGGTTGTGTTTTACATGCATGAAACTTTGGTAGCTTGAAGGTAGGAGACCATCAAGAAAGTATTTCTTTAGTTTTACTTGTTTTTCCCTTCAGGATAGTGAAGACAGAGGGAATAGAATAAAAAGTAGTGTATGGGAGTAGGGAGAGTGTAATAAAACTTGGCAAGTAGAACCTCCCACAAGCAGAGTTAGAAATTGGGAAAGGTCGTACTGTGTGAAGGCAGAAGAGAATGTGGCCTCAACTTTAAACCAATAGTCTCTCTTCTCCGTTGGCAGGAAACAAGATGGGGAATAAGCTGATAACATAGTTTTAATTATTGAATTGTTTTTTATCACACTTATAGCAGTTTCTGTTTTTATTATGTAATCATCTCAGAAAAGCTTCAGATTTTGTTTAATAGTTGTGTTGAGCTATAAAAGTTGCACTGATACAGGTTTTTTGAATTTTGGAAAAAGTATCCTGAGTACAAAGGAAATAAAGAAGAATGAAAGGAATATAATTTGTAGATTTTAAAAATTGTGTACCTTGAATAAGAAAATGAGAGGAATAATCCCTGAACTGATGAATGAAACCTGGTAAATCTAAACTAATTATAATTCTTTAAAAAAAAGTTCTCATGTATTTGTATAGTAAGTTTTATCCTTAATAGATAACCAGCTCTTAAACTCTGAAACTCTTAGAGAGTCCAGCTTCTGCTTCAGAGTAGATGAAAATGCAGTAGTTTGTATGGGTCCATTTTGTATGTTTTAGTTTTCCTCTTATGATATAACAGCTTATCAGAATGATGAGTAATGCTACTTAGTGTTATCCTTGACATTTCTCTCCCGTGTAGGCGGCTAACCAAGGAAAATGTGAAGCCTTCAGGAAGACAAATTGGCAAGTTGAGCCACAGCAATCCAACCATTTTGTTTGATTATGTACGTTTTGAAATTAATATTATTTTAAGGGATATTGCTTTTGGTTTTCTTTCAATCAGCACAAGTGGAAATGAAATGATATACGTTTTATGATGTTTTGGGTGAAAAACTGATGAAATGGCAATGTATGCTAGAACCAAAAGTTCACATAATATATTTAACACATTTATTTATTTTCTACTAATATACAACAGAACTGCTGTTAGGTTTTAGAAATGTCTGCATAGTGTTTCCCTTTGATTTAGTTATAGTAATGTTACCTTCTTTTTTTAAATGGTTTTTCAAGACAGGATTTCATGTCTAGCCCTGGCCGTCCTGGAACTAGTTCTGTAGACTAGGTTAGCCCCAAACTCACAGAGATCTCCCTACCTTTGTCTCCCAAGTTCTGGGACTAAAAGCATGTATCACCACATCCAGCATTACCTTCTTTATAAAATTATCATTATTGAAATTTTCATATAGTGTATTATATTCTTTTCCCTTCCACAAATCTTCTCAGATCCTTGCTACCTTCCTAGCCACCCAACTTTATTTTCTCTCTCATTTGGAAAAACAAAACAAAAGAAAAAAATGTACCTGAAACAAATAGCAAAGAGTCCATTTTAGAAAGACTCTAACATTTAAAACAGGACTAGCCTCTACCATTCTAAAATCCAAGTTTAGACCTCTTGGAATTGTTTTCTAGATGGAAAATGTAACCTCAGAAAATTACTCTATAGTTTCAAGGTGTTGGTGGCATACACCTTTAATCCCAGCACTCGGGAGGCAGAGGCAGGCAGAGCTCTGAGCGTTTGAGGCCAACCTGGTCTACAGAGTGAGTGCCAGGACAGGCTCCAAAGCAATACAGAGAAATCCTGTCTTGAAAAACCAAATTTAAAAAAAGAAAGAAAAATACTCTACAGGGGAATGACAATATGTTTTATTCATATATAAATGCAAAATAGTAGAACCACTTTAATTATATTATTTCTAATTTTGGATAAGTATGAATATTACTTAGCACAGAAGTTTTTTATATAGTTAATACAACTTAATCTTTAACTTCCAGATCTTGTCACAAATACAGAAATATGATAACTTAATAACACCTGTAGTAGATTCATTGAAATACCTCACTTCATTGAATTATGATGTCTTGGCCTGTATCCTTTTATGTGAAGCAATATATAGATTTCAACGTGTTCCTGTATTTAGATGTTGAATGATTTAGTTATTCTTTTTGATTTCCTTTAGTAATGATCTAAGGTCAAACAAAGAGAAATTGTGTGTGTGTGAGTGTGTATGCATGCATATGTTGTGAGTGCCTTGTGTTTTAGAAAGGGAGAAACTTTGTTTTACTAAACATGTTGATAGAGGTGAACTATTATTTGTTAGGAGACGAGAAAGAGGGTAATGAAGGAGAATTGATATACAGTGAGCATATTTTTATTTCCCCCTGAAGCTGCGGGGGCTTAAGGGTCTTTGTTACTGATGTTGTAATTTTCCTTAATGTGTGAAAGATTGTATAATTGAAGCTTTAGCTAATCCAGAAAAGGAGAAAATGAAACATGATGATACAACCATCTCAAACTGGCTTCAGAGTAAGTATTCTTCTTTTCCTAAGGATAATAGAGAGTACTAAGGAAGTAGCAACTGCCCTGTTTTATTTGCTTACTCTGTTTTCAGACTTTTGGAGGCTCATTTCTCAAGAGCTCTTGAGGATATCAAGCTTGTCCTGCAGAGTTTTTTGAGATCTTGAGTCTGTATGGAGATTTATTTAGTACTTATTAATTTTCTTTAGTCAAGAGACTAATATTTTTACTATGATAGAATTTGAGGAAGCAATCTCTGGCCATCCCACCTGATCTGGGATGCTAAGCAGGCTTGGGCTCTGTTAGTATGTAGATGGAAGACTTTAGGGAAGCATTTGGAAGCTGACAATCCATTTCTTACCAACTTAGTGTTATTTGGAGGTCATACTCTTCCCTATTGTAACATATTGATTCTATTATCCTGTAAAGTTTGATTTTTTCCCCTACAGTATGGAGGATTGAATTTAGTCCCTCACAAATACTAAGCAAGCATTCTATCATTTACTTAGCCCATGAAATACTTAGTAAGTGCTGCAAGTTAAGCCCTTTAGAAATGGGCTCTTACTAGTCTAGCTTCATCTCTCCCCCAGTTGTCAGTTTTCAGTTCCATTAATACTGAAATTCTGTACCTTCCATGGACCTTTTGCTCCTTATCCCTCTACTTAGATACCTTTCCGTGGTCACTCATTTTAGCTAGTTCATCTTTCCGTGGTCACTCATTTTAGCTAGTTCACCTTTCCGTGGTCACTCATTTTAGCTAGTTCACCTTTCCGTGGTCACTCATTTTATCTAGTTCACCTTTCCATGGTCACTCATTTTATCTAGTTCACCTTTCCATGGTCACTCATTTTATCTAGTTCACCTTTCCGTGGTCACTCATTTTATCTAGTTCATCTTTCCGTGGTCACTCATTTTATCTAGTTCATCTTTCCGTGGTCACTCATTTTAGCTAGTTCATCTTTATCTACCTCACCTTTCCATGGTCACTCATTTTAGCTAGTTCATCTTCTGTTCGCTCATTAGATTTCAAAAAAGGAAAAACTTTCCTTGTTAATGTTCCCATAGAGAAGTCTGAATTTAGTGCTCCTAGTACTCTCATAGAACCTTTTATTCATCATAGCCATTCAGTTTTCTGAATTCTCCACTGAATGCTAAGCTCTTTATGGGCAGGACTTGGTCTAATTACTTAGGTGGTTAGCAAATAAGTTACAGATGGTTAAACACTCTTTCTCTTATCTTCACTGGGGTTTCTTCTCCTTTCAGGAAATGAGAGGGACTTAGTTAAAATTGATAGAGAGATAGATCAGCATTTGAGATCATTGACTTCTCTTTCGGAGGACCTGGGTTCTAGTCTCAGAACTGATATGGTGGGTGGCTTACAACCTTCTGTAACTCCAGTTCTGGGGAGTCTGACACCCATTTCTGACCTTTGTGGGCACTGGGTACATTCATGATACACAAACATACATGCAGGCAAGACATATATATGAATAAAATAAAGAAATTAAAAAGGTCTGTCTGCTTCTAGCAAATTTACCTGTTTCTTTTGTTGTCTATAAGTGTAGCATGTTCTTAGATATAAACAATCTTTTTTGACTTCAAACTTTTTAGGGGTGGGCATTTGGTTGTTTGAGTTGACGTGGTATTCCGCATGACTGAGTTCTAATTGATCAGGTACATTGATTGGATTATTGCTCTAGATTGTACTATGACCATGAGCAAGTTATGTGATCCATCTCTTTTCAGTTAGCCTCATCAGTAGGTTTATACTAACCTAAGGTGATTATTGGAAGAATTAATATAATATGCTTGCATACATATACTTAGTAAACATTAGTTATTGCTGTTGTAAAATTCCATTCAGATACGTCAGTCATATGGTACTGGAGAGATGACTCAGTGGTTAAGATCACTGGCTACTTTTCAAGAGGACAAGAGTTCCCAGCACCCACATGGCAGTCACCGTCATCCATATCACCTTTTCCAGGGTTCTAATACACTCTTCTAGTTTCCTTAGGCAGCTGATAGGAACATGGTGCACATATGAACATGGAAGGAAACACAAACACACATGTAATAAAAAGAAATCTTTAAATTTTTTTCACACCTCATATTATAGATTGAATTTGTTGAAACTATAATTTACATTTTGTTTTGTAACGTTTATTTCTCATGCAGGTCTGGCTAGTTTCTGTGGTGCGGTGTTCCGTAAATACCCGATTGATCTTGCTGGCCTTCTTCAGTATGTAGCCAATCAATTAAAGGCGGGCAAAAGGTAAATTGTGTGGATATGAAATTCAATTCAAGCACTTCTCCTGGTTTTGGAACGTTGAGATTACTGTTACTTTGAAATACTCAGATTTCAACTGGAATAGCTACTTAATTTGTACAGTATATTTTTAAAGGAGAGTCTCATTTACAGTCCAGGCTGTGCTCAAAATTGAAATCTTTCTTCCCTCAACATCTCAAATATTAGAATTGTATGTACATAGAATTAATTTTTTTGACATGGGTTATCACCATGTAGCTGTGGTCATCCTGGAACTCACTATGAAGTTAAGGCTGGCCTTGAACTGTATCTTAGAACTCAACTGGCTGTATGTCGAATCTTGAACATAAATTAAAAGTTAATACAGAGAGGTAGTTTCTTTAGCAGTATAGTATTTAGCTACATATAGAGCTCATTAAAAGAACAGTTAACTTATTTTTACCATTAAACTTTTGAATACAGAGTTAGGGAATATTGAATATCCTTTTGTGACAAAACATATTGCGCTGTTGATTATTGCTGCATTGCACATTTGAGGAGTATATTGTAAAAGAAAGTTACTTTTTGAGTGTGAATTTGGGGATATATAAGACTTAAATGATTTTAATTATTTCCTTTTTTGTAAATACTGTGTGGGGCTAGTGGCCATGCTTAGACTTTGAATAAATAGCACCAGTAGGTTGATTATAAGCAGATAACTTTATATTATTTATAGAAATTTTCTGATACAATGTCAGCAAAAATAAAAGCTCTTTGGTGTTTCAAAACAGGTGCTAAATTAGTTCCTGGCAGTGCTATTTTGGGAAAAATGTACATAAACTCTTGGTTTTGTCAGGACGCTCTCTACCCTTTGTCATCTCTGTCATTCCTGTATTTTACTCATTTCTTTCTACAAGCCATGAAAACACTAGTTTTGATGTTTTGCTTTATTGTCAATACATATTTGTAATCATTTAACTAAAACAGTTTTGTGATAATATTATTTGTGATTTAATAAAGCTTGCATGAGGGTTCAGGACGCAAAGCCAGACACTAGCTTTTATCTGTCTCAGACTGAAAGGGGTAATCCTTTCTCTACCAAGCGCCGGACTGCTGCCTCCTCAACGTGGCTGGAGACTAAACCTCAGAACGCAGCCTGAGACACTGGGCTCCTGTTTTTTTTATATATATATCTCTAGGACTGGGTTTAAAGACATGAGCTCTAATTCTCTTTGAGACTGATTCAAACTCATGCAGATCTGGTTGGCCTAGGACTCACAGAGATCCATCTGCCTTTATCTCCTGAGTCCTGGGATTAAAGGGGTGTGCCACCACTGCCCAGCTTCTATGGCTAACTCGTGTGGCTGCTTTGCTATTTGGCTCTTTAGTGGCTGTAATAAATCATAAACTATATCACCACAGAGTTTTAAAATATTGAATGCCTCATTGGTTTGGGAAAGCATGGCAAATTGAAAAGAAGCCCCTGATAAGAATATTAGAAAGGTATACCTTTGTTCAATAATTTGTATATTGATAGGTATACTTTTACTTTTGGAAAAAATCTGTAATTAAAGCAAGTTATAGAATTCACAAAGTGTTATTTCCAGTGACAGTTCTAAATATTGCAAATAAAAGTGCACATGTAGCCAGGTGTTGTGGCAGATGCCAGAACACTTAGGGGAGAAGCATGATTTTGAGGCTAGTATGGGCTATACAGTGAGACTATGACTCAAAAAAAATGTATACCTGCTAACACATACTAGAGCATGCTCATGTTCTGACTAAAGCTTTTACTTTAGGCTCAAGTACCATGACATGGCACTTTCCTTTTTCCTTTCCTTCCTTCCCCCTCTCTTTTCTCTGAGTATTGCGGGACTTTATTCATCTTTATTATTTGAAGTTTTAGGGAGATGGGTTTATTGTAAGCAACTTATTGAGTATACTAAATTGGTGGAGAAGGCAAATGTTATTGGAGCAGCTGATGAAAATGATTTATGAACAATAGATTAATATTAGTTATTAAAGTTGGTAGCAGCTGTGGTTGTATGAACACATGCCTCTGTTCTAATGTGCATTCTTAGACATTTGAGGGAGTGAACGAGCATGGTTTAAATCATTTAGTCTCTTGTTCATTCTGTAAAGTAATCTGAGCTACTTTCTTGTTATTGTGACAAGTTCCTGAAAGAAGCAACATGAAAGTGACATTTCTACTCAGTGTCAGAGGTTTCAGCCTGGAGGCAGCGACTTGTTTCTTTGGGTATATTGTGGGACAAAATGTCACCACTTGAGGGGATATGGTTGCACAGCGTTATTACCTCATAGAAGCGAGAGCAAGAATGGAAGAGACTGTATGTGTGTGGAGGGAGCGAGGAGGAGCAGAGGGAGAGAAACGTATCCACATAGAAAGAGATACAGATTCAGACTGACAGAAAGTGGGAGGACGGGAGGAGGGGAAAGGGCTAAGGACAAGATGCTGGGCTAAGGGCAAGATGCTGCCCCTAAGACTGTATTCCCCATGACCAGCTAGACCTCACCTAAAGCTTCAGGAGCCTTCCAGAATAGTGCCACCAGATGGGGACCAAGTCCTTAACCTAGGAACTCTTGGGGGACATTTCCTATTTTTCGACAATCAAAGCAGAATGAGAGAGATAGAGGAGAGAGGGAGGAAGGGAAGGGAGGAGGCAAATGGAAACTAAGAGTAAAAATATGAAGTTTGGGTAAAGAATATATGAGTATGTTTCATATTACTTTTATTTTTGAATCTTAGCCCAAGCTTCAAATTAATCCAGGTTAAAAAAACAAAGATAAACACGAACTATTTTCATTGTAGTACTAGAAGTGACAGAACTATTTTATTTTAAAAGTCAAATGAAAAAAAAAACAAGCCTGGGTGTTGTCTTTCATTCTTCTTTATGTTTAAATAAAGATTGTCAGAAAATTCATTTTTATGTATTACTTTTTCATATTTGAAGTTTTAACTATGGTTTGTTTTAATTTTTTATTAGTTTTGATCTACTAATATTGAAAGAAGTGGTACAAAAAATGGCAGGAATCGAAATTACGGAGGAAATGACAACAGAGCAATTAGAGGCCATGACTGGAGGGGAGCAACTGAAGGCTGAGGTAAGAGTCACTATTCCTGTTTATTGAAATTTGAAATCAAATGTACTGTTTTCCTACTGTATCTATGACTTTGTTTTTCAAGCTTTCAATCACCCATGCTTAACCACAGTTCAAAATTAAAGAGAAAAAAATCTAGAAATAAATAAATTATAATCTTTTTTGCTTGAGGTCCATTCTGTGTAGAATGATGAAAATCGTTAGCCTTTCTTTTTGCTCACTTTTGGCACATAAATTTTCCTTTGGCCAGCATGTCCATTCTGTATAAACTACTCAGTAGTGACATAATAGCCATCTTGGTTTATCATATTGGCTGTGTGAATAGTAGTCTTAGTTATCAATTGTTTGTATTTCAATGTGCTTATATTCAGGTAGCCTTTACTTAAATTTCCTAATTCTTCATCACTATGTCTTAAGTGTTGTATCATTCTGATTGTTTTATTAATTGTCTTAGCTAATTTCTTTCTGTGCCTAATTTAGCTTTGTCACAGGTATATATGCGTAGAAAAAACATAATTTGTGTAGAATTTGCTGCCATCTATTTATCCACTGTGGGTTGTGGAACATACCTGCCACAGAAAAGTAGACAATACTGTATGTGTGGTCATAGTATGGAATCCAAACTGTAAATAAGTACCTAAAGCCTGATGTCAAAGCCATATGTGTTCTCTCAAAACCACTGCTCCCTTCTTTTTTAAGAGCTGTGATATAGTAGTAATTGGATCTTAAAAAAAAAAAACTGAGCCGGGCGTTGGTGGCCCATGCCTTTAATCCCAGCACTCGGGAGGCAGAGGCAGGCGGATCTCTGTGAGTTCGAGGCTGGGCTGGACCGACAGCCTCCAAAACAATACAGAGAAACCCTGTCTCGTAAAAACCAAAAAAAAAAAAAAAAAAAAAGAAACCAAAAAAAAAAAAACCCAAAAAACTGAATGTATAAAAGGGAGTAACTTACATCTGTACTGAAAAGAAATATTAGATCTTACATTTTCCTTGATATTTTCACTACAATAAATTGTTATTACAGTCTGTTAAATTTCTTCACTGAATAAAATATAACCCTTTGTAAGTAACTACAGAGTGGAGAATGGAAACAGAATAAGTTTAAACACAGTTGAGTTACCATTAGCCAAATTAGAATCAACAATTGTATCGTTAATGCAAATTAGTTAAGGAGAGCAAATATAGGATATAGAAATGCTTTATTTTATTCTGGTGTTGTTTATGTTTATTATTGTGGTTTTTTGAGACAGGTTCCCTTGTAGCCCGAGCTGACTTCAAACTTGTGTAGTTGAGGATGGTCTTGAAGTCCTGATCCCCCTGGCTCTGCATTCCAGGTGCTTGGATCGTAAATCCTAGCTTAGAAATATTTTAAAGAATGTGTCTAAACTTTCTTCTGTGTCTCTTCCCAGTGAGGCAGCATGGAATACATTGCATATAGCAATAAATTTGTATCTTCTCTTTATGCAGGGTGGTTATTTTGGCCAGATCAGAAACACTAAAAAATCTTCTCAGAGATTAAAGGATGCACTACTGGACCATGATCTTGCTCTTCCTCTCTGTTTACTTATGGCTCAGCAGAGGAATGGAGTAATTTTTCAGGAGGGTGGAGAGAAACACTTGAAACTTGTGGGAAAGCTCTATGACCAGGTAAGTGAATGAAGAGGATGATTTTCTTTAATCCTGATAAAATATGGATTGTGATGTCCTTTGAAACATATATTTGTACATATTATGTGGCAATGAAACATGTCTAATGTCAAATAGGCTTTCTCTAAATAGGGCCTCTATGTCTGTGCAGATTATGAAATCATGAGATGGATATAGGAGATGTTATATGTAAGGTTTTCAGTTAATTAGACATTCCAGCATCAGATTGTTTGCCTTCTTTTTTGAAGTCTGGAAATAATGTAATTTCAGTTGCAGGAAAGTAGGTATTATCTCTTATTTCTTAGTAATGAGATTGCTAATACTTAAACATTTTGTTGACTAATAAAATATTTTTGTGTGTAATATAATTCTATAAACAATGACAAAGGAGCTGACTTCTCATTGCTTCTGTATATTGTTTGAAAGGATTTTAGTAAGTGTTTAGAGTATCTCTTGGACATTCTTTGGTTAGCAACTCCAAAGGGGGCTTCTCATACCTAGTGTTGGAGTATTGTCAGCTAAGATGGGAAATTTTCATCAAAACTATTTATTTAAACATTGATTTACATATATTATGGGTATCTGTGTAGTTAATTATTAGTATAATTCCTTATGACTTTATATAAGACATCCTTACTTTTATTTGGCCCTCATCCCCCCTCCTTCTTCATTTCCTCCCCCTCCTGAATTAAAGATCCCCTTGTTCTCTCCATTTGTCCCTTCAAGTCACATATATCCTGTTATTCCTCTCTCTATTGTTCCCTCCACATTTTTACTTTCATGGTTTCTGCAGTTACTCTAGGTTTTATACTCATATTTGAAGATGTAGCTCAGGCTAGCCTTGATCTTGTGATTGCCCTCTGCTTCTGAGTACTGGGTTATAGGTATGTGTCATTGTGCCTAGAGAGTGCATGCTCTCTCTCTCCCTTTTTTAGGGCCACATAGAAAATATATAAACTTTGTTTTAATTTAAAATTTTTATTTGACCTCTAGTGATTATAAATGTTTATAGGATACATTGTCATAATTCATTACTTACACAATATGTAAATGATAAAATTGATAATACCTGTTTTCATCTTTTTAACATTTATCATCTGTATTGAGAAATACTGAACTCCTTTCTTCTAAATCTTTATAAGACATGTCACAAATTGCTATTAAGCATAGCTAGTCTGTCTGGCTGTACATCACTGAGCTTACTTCTTCTTTGTAAATAAAAATGTTTGCTATTAAAGACCCCACATCTCCCTCTCCCCTTTCCAATGGCACTCTTTGCCTCCAGTATCTTCTCTTCTTCTCTTTACTTTTGTGTATAAGTGGTAATATGTGAAAATTGTCTTCTGTCCGTCGTTTATTTCATTGAACACAGCACCCTTCATTTCTGTCTCTGCCTTTATTGTTAAAATCTGGATTCTTAATTTCCACTCAAAATTCTGTTAATATAACATATCTTAATTATTTGCAAAAAGGTTTATGTTGGTTTTGTAAAATGTTAACATGGTTTTTTTTGTCTTATTTTTAATTTAGTGTCATGATACCCTAGTACAGTTTGGTGGGTTTTTAGCCTCCAATCTAAGTACAGAAGACTATATAAAGCGAGTGCCTTCAATTGACGTGCTCTGTAATGAATTCCATACACCTCACGACGCAGCATTTTTTCTGTCTAGGCCAATGTATGCACACCATATTTCGGTAAGTATAAACATCTTCATTGGCTTTCAAGAGGAATTCTAAATTGTTACACAAATATTTTATTTTTGAATATACTCCAATTTGGTAAATACAGATTATTTCTCTTGGAGAATTACTCTGATTTTATGTTGTTCTTGTCTTAGCAGTGAGCAATGAAAGGCTTTAAAAAATAGGTCTTCCCAATTCCTTTCCCCACAAGGCCATAGTCAATTCATGGAAACCCAAAATATTCTCCATTTTCTTTTTACTTGGATTGTGGACTTTCTGCCCTTATTTTTGTTTTAGTTTTATACTGTTTGTGGTTTCACTCCAACTTATGGGTTGAAATGGTTTAATTCTGTACTGTATCTGGTATTGGTCTCCTTCTCTTAAACTAAAATTTCCTCTTTATTCCCTGTAGGGACACAGATGTGTAGCAGAGGTTTATAAAAATACACTAGGAAGAAATAATGAGTTCATGTGGTCATGTAATTGAGCATACTGTTAGTTTACTTATGAACTGCTACAGTCTTACATGATTTAATGATCACCTCAGTGGCATTATGCAGCAATTCCTGTCCTGTATATTCTAGAGGGCTAATGGGAAGAAGGGTTGCTGTTGTTCTCCTTTAGAATCTATCATTTTAGAGAATTATATGCTGTCTATGTGTAGTTAATGTCTTGCACTCTTAAGCTAACCACATCAGAGAAGTCTCACCCATAAAAACATAAGACCTGATTTCTTGAAGAACTTAGGTGGAAGAATTGCTTTATTTCAGGAGTTTCATGTTGCATTTTATTATTCTGAGAATTGAACATACTAATCCATGGCAATGAATCCTAGCAAACAGGAATACCTGGTTGGCTGAGCTATTCCTGGTTTGAAAATGGAACAGATCAATCATAACTGTGGCTTATGTATTTTTACCATGAAAAATGTTATTTATCTTTTAAGAGTTAAAAATCATATGAAAGAAGACATGCCATTTCCTTGTCAGGGTTTAGAAAGAAAGAAATACACAGTGGCATTTATATTTATAGTCCAGGCACTCTCTGTAGACCACAGGCTTCTTTGGAAAGGGAGTGCCTCTGCAGCCTTGGGTGCAATGGGATGGGCATCTACATTCCCTAACTTCGCTTTTTAGGTGAAATGCTCTCAGTGAGCCCTTGATGAGTGAGGGAAAATGTATAAGAAATTGAGAGGGCTGGAGAGATGACATCCAGAGGACCCAAGCTTGTTTCCCAGCACCTATGTTGGGAGAATCTCAACTGCTCATAAATCCAGTTCCAGGGGCTCTGGTATCCTCTGGCTCCACAGGTACCCATATACACGTGGCACACACGCACAGACAGACAGACACACACAGAAAGAGAGACACAGAATTAAAAATAAAGTCTCTTTTAAAATGGTGAGACAGAAAAGGGGGTAACTGCAGGTTACCTCAGTAAAATGACTGCCACAGGCCATCTTGGGAATTATTCAGCCAAAAACGCTTAGATTCTTGGATTGACAAAAAACTTTTTGGACATAAATTAGAAGTATAGTGGTACCCCTTAATTCTCCATTTGACTGAAGATGTAAACCTAAGTGATAGTTTAATTTAGATAAGGAAAGTTTGACATCGTAGATGAAGTATAATTATCTTTTTGATTAAGCCTATTTTCTGACTAAATTCTAGTGGAATGCCTATCAAGAGAAGGCACAGATTTAGAAACACAGAAATAGGAAAATTGGTGTTATTATTCAGTCTTCTCATACATATAACTTAAATTTTACTTTTAATCATTGAGACTCAATCTTGAAACATATTTGAAAGGGAGGTTTTCCTTGCTCCAGTTGTTCTAGAGATTTCCCATTATCATTTGCAAGTCATTTCCACACTATTTTATCTCATGTCTTATTAGAACCTTAGCAGATGTCATTCTGATCATCTAAATTCATATTAGTTACCTTCAGCCAAATCTATTTTCTAAATTTAAAATCCTTTTTACCATAGTACTGTTCTTGGTCTCTGATATAACTGGTATACTTTCCTATAGCTAATGTTTTTGTAGCTTTATCAGCTCTGTAGTTATCAGCATGTTCTGTAGCATGGGAATACAAAGAAATAAATAATCCTACTTTTAGAAAAATTACAAGATTCCTGGGTTCTGCTTGGTATGCCATTGAGTGTAATGAATGCCGTATGCTTTAGTTCAGCCGAGACTTACCTGTCAGTACAGAACTGAAGCCGAACCTCTGGCATGTTTAGCATGAACTGAATGATTTCAATGTTTTTCTACTATAAAGAAGCAACTGGCTGTGGGAATTTTAGATTCACCTTTAGATGGTGCCTAAACCAAGTAAAATTTTCTTGGCAAGAGGTCTTTCGTCATAAAATATCTGAAAGGCAAGAGATAGTATATTAACTTCCTTTGCTGCATTTTACATATAATCTATAAACTAAAAATTATGTCAGTATCACTGCACTAATTGATTCATCTTTACCTCATGTAATTAAAAATATAGCCTTCCTCTGATTCTCTCCTTAATTAGGACATGCCAGTCAGGACAGAACAAAACAAAACAAAACAAACTGTAGTGTCAGTTCTTACATGATTTCAATTTAATTTACCGCAGGTACTTATGGAAAATTTTATTTGACTTAGCAGTAGACTAAAGTAGCTGGTCCGCTCTGTCTGGAATGTTGTCAGTTTCAGCATTGAAGTCTTGCATTCTGGGAAATCCCTAAGTCTCTGGCAAAGCTGGACATTTGGTCACTGAGGTAGTAGTCTCAGTAACTTTTTATAACCTTTCTTAGTGGCAATCCAGCTTCTTGATACATGCCCTATTGGAGTTAGTAGGTCAAATTTTATTGAAAATAAACTTCTAGTTAAAAACATGGAAACTAAGGATTAGAACAGATTGCAGAGATAATTTGTCTTGAAATAAGTGCTCTTGGTAAGAAACTAGAATTATTATAGTTTTGTGTAAGTATGTATGATATGTTTTAACTTTCTTCTATCTCCAGTCAAAATATGATGAACTTAAAAAATCAGAAAAGGGAAGTAAACAGCAGCATAAAGTCCATAAGTACATTACGTCATGTGAGATGGTGATGGCTCCTGTCCACGAGGCAGTCGTCTCCTTACACGTTTCCAAAGTCTGGGATGACATCAGCCCTCAGTTCTATGCGACATTCTGGTCTCTGACAATGTATGACCTTGCAGTTCCACATACCAGCTATGAACGAGAGGTCAATAAACTGAAAGTTCAGATGAAAGCCATTGATGACAACCAGGAAATGGTAAGTTTTATCATGGCAATACAAGTGTAATAATTGTGACTTTTATGCAGTATTGTCCCTGCTTTATAATTATTTTAGTTCATGATTCTTGATTCTACAGTTTTGTTGCTCTGTATTACTTTAAGTGGATTTAATGGCAACCTCTCAACGGGTTGGACAGGATTTTAGCAAATGAATGGAAATTATGATAAAACATTCATGTCTTTTCTACTGAACACTGTCATAGCAACCTAAGGTGATTAGTTTGACTCCTATTTCAAAAGCAGTAGGAATTCCCAAAGGATTATAAATGATCCAGCAAACACAGGGAGTAGTATGGTGTTTAAGGGGACCTCCTTTATGGAATGGCCTTGATGATTTATTTGAAAAAAAAAATGAGGCTAGTAACAAATTAGGCAGGTACTGAAAGTCAGGCAAAATAGTAAATATGATACAATTAAGAGCTTGTTTAGATACCTCAGCTGAGGAATAACATGTAAAAATGATACCTGAGAAAGATTATAAGAGCAATCTTAAGAATGATTTTGATAAGGGGAGGACCTAGTCTAAGGCTGGAGACTGACTGCGTGTCTTCTGGGTACTGGGCTATGTAGTACTGAGAATATAGGCTATGCCAGAGACAGTGGCAATACATATGACTTATAAGCAAGTGGGGTATTTGAGGGAAGGAAAGTCAAAGATAACTTCAATTTTACCTCAGAATGATACCACCACTGTTACCTAGGTGACCTGTTCAGAAGGTGTCTGAAGACTCTGTGACACTGATTTGAATGTGTTGAATGGAAGGAAAAGTATTCAAGAATACCTACTGTATAATCAGTCATGCTGAGATAATTATAAAGTATAATCATTTTTCTTCTTTAAAATCTTAACTACATGAAGGGAGGCAATGTAGACACAGTTTGAAAAGTATGTGACTTTATCTTGTAGCCCCCAAATAAAAAGAAAAAAGAGAAGGAACGTTGCACAGCCCTTCAGGACAAGCTTCTAGAAGAAGAAAAGAAACAGATGGAACATGTTCAGAGAGTTCTTCAGAGACTGAAATTGGAAAAAGACAACTGGCTTTTAGCAAGTAAGTTGTTGGGATTGTACATTCCTGCTGCTGCTAAATTGCAAAAGGAAACATTTCTAACTTTGGAGGTGTTCAAGAGATTATGCTCAGTTCCCTGTTCCTTTAGTTACTCATTGCAGTAGAATCAACTTCATGTGTTCACCAAAGTGACTGATGGTTTAGTTGGCTATTGAATTAAAATTAGCTTACAATGATAATATTGGCAGCTTAGTATTCAGATTTTCCATAGAGTCATATTTCTCAGAAATTGTAGATAGAAAAATGTTTATAGAGTAAAAGTGATATGAATCTTTATCCCATAGTTTGAGGTTTTATAGCATTCTGTGCAGTACAGTAAAAATATTGTCATGTTTGGTAGCCTTGAAACACTTGGGGAAAAAGATTACTGCTTAATATGTTCCTCTTTTATGTTTAGAGTCAACCAAAAATGAGACCATCACAAAATTTCTACAGCTGTGTATATTTCCTCGCTGCATTTTTTCAGCAATAGATGCTGTTTACTGCGCTCGTTTTGTTGAATTGGTACATCAACAGAAAACTCCAAATTTTTCCACGCTTCTTTGCTATGACCGAGTAAGTTCTTATTGGAACCTTTAAAAAACAAATCTCAGACAAAGACAGCTAGATATTTATTATAAACTCTGAAGGTGGATAACTATCTTTTTTTGGGAGATAGGTTTTATCTATGTAATATCAGTCCTGAATGTTCTGGAACTCAGTTTATCGACCAGACTGGCCTTGAATGCACCAAGATCCACCTGCCTCTGCCTCTGCCTCCCCCTCCTGACTGTTGGACTTTAAGGCATGTTTAACCATGCCCAGCTTGAATAGCATGAGCTTAAGAGCCAAGTTCTTGACCTTGAATCCTAGCTCTAATTATTCCTAACTATATGAGCTTTTAAAAGATAGTTAACGTCTCTTTGCCTCAGTTTTCTTATCTATAAAAAGGGGCCCACTTTATAAGATTGATCTGAGTGTTAGAAATAAAAACCCCTTTAGTTCCAGCTCTCAGGAGACAGTGGCAGAAGGATCCCTGTGAGTTGGAAGCTAGCCTGATCTACAGTTGTTTCAGGACACCTAGGGCTACACAGCGAAACCCTGTCTTGACCCCCCCCAAAAAAAACTCCCCATGAAATGATATGTATTGCATTCAAGGTTAACCAATTCACTCAAGATGTGATTTTTATAATCTTGTATCTTTATAAGTAGGTTTCTCTACTCTTAACTTTTACTCCTCAAAACAAAACAAAACAAAACAACCTTCAACTCAAATAAAAGATTTTACACAATCACACCACATTAAAGCAGGGAAACGTTTGAGTGCTGACATATTCACACATTTCTCATATTACTGCATTTGTGCATTAGAAATATGAGTGTTACATCTTGTGTGCTGCGTATTTCTAAATTTTATCACCTTTGCGACAAGTTCTGTTCCAAAGAGCATCTCTCACCTTTCTCACATAGACCCATATTTTAGTTCAAGTTACTTCTGCTTTAGTAACTTGATCAAATGGCAACACAGGCAGAAACTTAGTGGATGGTATTGAGATTAAAACCAGCAGTGGTGGTGTTTGAAGAGAAGTGTCCCCATAGGTTCATATAGTTAAACACCCGGGGTAGGGGGGGCACTCTTTGGGAAGGTTGTTGGACCTTTATGAAGTAGATACTTGCTAGAAGAAATAGGTCACTAGGGGTGGGCCTTGCTTTTGCCTACTGTGTATTCAGTCTCAGTCATGAATGGCTAAGTCTTCAAGAAGCTAGTATTAGTAGTAATAGTAGTAATAGTAGTAGTAGTAGTAGTAGTAGTAGTAATAATAATAATAATAATAGTAATGACGACGAAGTCTTCAAGAAGCTAGTAGTAGTAGTAGTAGTAGTAGTAGTAGTAGTAATGACAACCTAGTCTTCAAGAAGCTAGTAGTAGTAGTAGTAGTAGTAGTAATGACAACCTAGTCTTCAAGAAGCTAGTAGTAGTAACAACAACAACAACAATATCCTTTTCTTTTATCATTATTAATCAAATTTCTTCTTAAAACTTTACATGGATGCTTTGTGATTACTGTTTCTCCACAGAACCTAGAATCACCAAAGATCTCTGCAGGTGTGAATATAAAAGGAGAAAGTACATTTGTTTTGCTAAAATTTAATGTTTATTGTGATTTCCCATAATAATAGTCTTAGTATTTTTAGTTATTTAGTCTGACTTTCTTTTTCAACCATTTTTCCTCTAGGTTTTTTCTGACATAATTTACACGGTTGCAAGCTGTACTGAAAATGAAGCTAGTCGGTATGGGAGGTTTCTCTGCTGCATGTTGGAGACAGTGACCAGGTGGCATAGTGACAGAGCCACATATGAAAAGGTATGTGATTAATAAATATGTTTGTACTTTACCTGTGTGTGTAATGGTTGCTTCAGATTGGTCAATTTTAAAACAATTTAAGATTCAGCTATAAAATGATCTTAAAACCACAATGAATATATTATTAAAAAGTGGAATTTTTATTCTATTTCAACTTGATATTTGAAGCTGTTATCACTGGATAATCCGAACCTTTCTTTTACGTCTGGTCACATATCTGCTCTCAGTCTCCTATTTCTAAAAATGAGAAACTTACTTTTCCTTAGGAATGTGGAAATTATCCAGGATTCCTTACCATATTACGGGCAACTGGATTTGATGGTGGAAATAAAGCTGATCAATTAGATTATGAAAATTTTCGGCATGTTGTACATAAGTGGCATTACAAACTAACCAAGGTAAAAACAAGTGGATATTTTTGAAAGGTAATTTTTTCTCTTCATTCCTGTATTTTATGTTAAGAGATCTCTAAATGTCTGTTATAGGCATCGGTGCATTGCCTTGAGACAGGCGAATATACTCACATCAGGAATATATTGATTGTGCTAACAAAAATACTTCCTTGGTACCCAAAAGTTTTGAATCTGGGTCAGGCTTTGGAAAGAAGAGTGAATAAAATATGCCAAGAAGAAAAAGAGAAGAGGCCAGATCTATATGCATTGGCTATGGGGTAACACAATTATACTTTAATGTGATTTATGAGACTAGATTACAGAAGGATTCTGAACATGTGAAAATGTTTTACAATGTTGAAGTCTTATCTTCTGCTTTACTTCAGGAGATTATGGGAGATTATGCGATCATGTTCCCACAGGCTGGTGAGAGTTGTCACTTCTGATTATCAACTTCCGGTCTATACTGGATGATAGTTTCAAAGGCCACATATATTTCTTGAAATGGGAAAATGCAATTTTGTCATAGTTACCATATCATGAGGAGCAAAAAGGAAAAAAAAAGCTCTCTAGTTAAAGAATAGTTTATTTTGAAAGAATGATTAAGTTTATAGAACACTCTAAAGACCTTGAAGAATATACTAAAAAGCAGTACTTTATTTTCTAGAACTAAGTAGCAGAGTGAATAATTTGCTAATTTTATTCTACTAAACCCCATATTTGTGTTTTTTGATTTGTGTATGTGTATTTAAATACTTTGTGCGACTTTCAGCTACTGGGGGATGTTGAAATGTAGAAAGTCACACATGATACCTGAAAATGAATTTCATCACAAAGATCCTCCTCCAAGGAATGCTGTTGCCAGTGTACAAAATGGGCCTGGTGGTGGGACTTCTTCATCATCCCTAGGAAGTGCATCTAAATCGGATGAAAGTGGTACTGAGGAGACTGGTATGCTTATTTGTAGACACTTATAAATAATATATTGAAATATTTTATCACATGATAATTACAATGCAAACCTCTTAATTGCTTTTTAAATCCCTAGTTACGAGTATGTAACTGTTAAGAAATAATCAGCCTCCTAAGTCTTCTAATTATCCACTAATCATTTTGCTATGAAGTCATAGTTTATGTTTACAGTTTGCTAACAAAAACCTTGTTTTTATTTCAGATAAACCAAGGGAGAGATCTCAGTGTGGTACAAAAGCTGTTAATAAGGCTTCTAGTACCACACCAAAAGGGAATTCAAGCAATGGAAATAGTGGTTCTAACAGGTAAGAACACTATATGTCAAATGTCAGAATTCTGAGTTCCTTCTCTCGTCTCTGTGTGTGTTTTATGTGTTGGTTGTGTATGTACATTTGTATGTATGCAGGCCGTGGTGCCCACTTGCCACAATGTGTGCAGAGGTGTAACCTCAGCTATTACTCCACACCTATTCCATGCTGCCTATGCCAGGCCTGCTGGCCTGTGAGCTTTTCAAAATTCTCTTTTCTCTGCCTCCAATTTTACCATAGGAACCAATGGGATTACAGATGAGTGATTTCTGTGCTGGTCTTTATGTGAGTTCTGGGAAGTTGAGCATGACAAGTGCTGCACAAACAAGCCATCTCCCTAACTCAAATTCTCTCATTAAAAAATTACCTTTTGACTTAGCATACACAGTAAAGGATTATATTTTGCCATTTCTTTGTGTATGCTTCATGCTTTATTGTAATATGCCCTCCAAGTATCTTCCTTTGCTCTCACTTTCTCTCTTTTTTGTTTTTGTTTTTTTGAGACAGGGTTTCTCTGGGTATCTTTGGAGGCTGTCCTGGAACTCATTCTGTAGACCAGGCTGGCCTTGAACTCATGGAGATCCACCTGCCTCTGCCTCCCGAGTGCTGGGATTAAAGGTGTGCGCCACCACTGTCCAGCTTCACTGTCTCTTACTAGTCACCTTATTTCCAAATAATTTCACTTCTGCTCTTATGTCACATGTATTCCATCATCTTTCTTTCTTTCTGCCTCTTGTCCCTCTCTTAAGATGTGTTCTTTCTTGTTCCCTTTTCTAGATTTGTATGTATGTATGTATGTATGTATGTATGTATGTATGTATGTAGTATGTATATATGCATGCATGTTAATCAAGGTTCCACGTATAAAACAACACGTTATTAGTCATTTTGAGCCTGACTAATTTCTATTAATGTAAATATTTCCAGTTGAATCTATTTGTCAGCAATTGCCATCATTTCAGTTTTTATTTTGGCTGAGTTAAAATGTATACCACATTTTCTTTACCCTTGACTCTGTCGATAGACATATAGGCTGGCTCCATTTATTGTGACTAATGCAGCAGTAAACCAAAATATATGAGTATCTCCATGTTTTGTTGAGTTATAGAGTCCTTTTGGGCGTATACTCAGGAGTGGACTGGCTGAGATAGTTTTATTCTTAAACATGTACACTGACTTCTATAGGAGCTGCAGTAGTTAACATTTCCATTAGCAGTTTATAAGGGTAACTTTTTATCCACATTCTCACTGACTTTTGTTCTTGTTAATTTTCTTGATGAGAGCCATTCTGACTGATTCAAAGCAATTTTAATTTTCATTTCTCTGACAGCTAAGATGTTGAATACCTTTTCAAGTATTTATTGGTTATTTATATTCCTTTTATGAGCAGTGGATCAGCCCATTTATTTATTGGCCTGTTTATTAGATAAATTTTGGAGAGTTATTTACAATTCTGTACTCTAAATATCAATCTCCTGTCTATCTGTTACTTAATTGACAGTGTTTTCCCCTTGTTTTGTATACTATCTGTTCACTGTGATGATTGTTTCCTTAGCTGTGCACAAGTTTAATTTCATGTAACCCATTTGTCAGTTCTTGGTTACTGTTCTTGCTCTTGGAAATGTTTTCCCTATATTTTCCTTTAGCAGGTTAAACGTTTCAACTCGTGCATTAAGGTGTTGAATCATTTTGAATTGATTGTGAGCAGAATGAGTTATAGAGATCCAGTTTCATTCTTTTCCACATGACTGTTGAGTTTTCCCAGTACTATGTGTTGCAGATACTTTTTTCCAATTTATGCTTTTGATACTTTTGTTGAAAATTAGGTGATTGTAGCTGTGTATATTTGTTTCTTGCTCCTATATTCTGGTCCCATGACCTACATTGATCTGCATGTTTGTTTTTGTACTGGTAGCAAGCTGTCTTTGTCACTGTGGATCTATTGTATCATTTGGGGTCAGATATTGTGACACCTTTAGTATTGCCTTTTCTGCAAAGGATTGATTAGGCTATAAACACAGGGGTGAGCACCTTGGGCCTGCCTCAAGATGGTGATGGGACAGACTTCTTTGACTCCCCATGGGTGATCTTACCCTCTCTGAGGAGCAAATAGGGTGTAGGTGGTAGGAAGATTGAGAGCGAGCAGGAGGAGGAGAGGGAAGGAGAACTGAGATTAGTATGTTAAAAAATAAAAGGAAAAGAAAAAAAGGATTGATTAGGTTTTCTGTATTTATCAGTTTTAGGTGTGTGTGTGTGTGTGTTTCTGTAATTCTATGAAGAATTCATTTGAATTTTAATGGGGATTGTGTTGAATACATAGATCACTTTGTGTAATAGCCATTTTCACAATACTGATTCTACCAATCCATAATCATAGGGTTTAATTTTCTTTTGTTTTTAAATTTTATTTCATGGCCAATGTAGTTTAGTATTTAAAATGTTATTTATTTATTATTGAAAATAGATTTTTTTCATAAAATATATGCTGATTATGTTTTTCCCTACCCCAACTCCTCCCAGATCCTCCTCACCTACCCACTCACCCAAATTCATATCTTTCTCATTCCTTCCCTTTAGGAAACAAACAGGCATCCCAAAAAATAATAGTGTTAAAATAAGATAAAATGAACACAACGAACCCTGACTAGGAACATTGTCTTTGTCTCTTTGTACTTCTCGTTTCATTAGTATTTTATTTCCTCAGGATTATTCTTAAGCATTTTGTTTTTTCAAGTTATTGTAGATGATTTCTTCCTCAGCAATTTCATCCTTACTAAGTAGAGCATTTAAATTTTATTTTACTTTGTATACTATTAATTTGCTGAATGCGCTTATTAGGTATAAGGATTTTCTGGCTTAGCCTTCTGTTTCTTAAGAATAGGATCATGTTTATTGATTTCAGCCCTCAATTTGATTATTTCCTGGCATCTACTCCTCCTGGGTGAGTTTGCTTCTTTTTGTTCTAGAGCTTTCAGTTGTACTGTTAATTCTCTAGTGTGACTATTCTCTAGTTTCTTCCTGTGGGCACTTAGTGTTATGAACTTTCTTTTTAGCACTGCTTTCAAAGTGTCCCATAGGTTTGGGTATGTTGTGTCTTCATTCTCATTGAATTCTAGGAAGTCTTTAATTTCTTTATTTCTTCCTTGACCCTGGAGTGATGTAACTGAGCATTGTTCAATTTCCATGAGTTTATGGGGTTTCTGCAATTTGTGTTGTTGTTGAATTCTAACGTTAAAGCATGGTGGTCTGATAAGATACAGGGGGTTACTCCAATTTTTTTTGTACCTATTGAGTTTTGCTATGTTGCTGAGTATGTTGATGCTGCAACGATAAACGGCACACTTACTGAACGTAAAAGTATTTATTGTAGAAATTACCCACAAGAGACAAACAAGTAACCCAGATGAGCCGAGTAGTTTTCTACCACTGAACTGGAAGCCGGAAAGCCGGAAAAGAGAGAGAGACTTCCGCTGTTCAGTCTTTTATACCTTCCTCTGTAACACCCCTAGCCATGCCCCAAAGTGGGCCTGGTTAGTGATGTAGTTCACTGCCTACGTCCATATATGTCTTTAGTCATGTCTAAAGTGGGTGTGGTTAGCGGTGTGGTAAACTGCCCTTTTATTACCTCATCTGTATGTGCCTCTAATAAGTCACATGGTTAATGGTGGAGCACTGTTTCCTCATACAATTCCCCTTTTAGTCTAAAAAGGATATTTAAACTTAAAACAACTAACTTGTGTCAATGAACAAAATGTATCAAACATCTATCCCTTCTAAAGCTAAACTTATCTGAAACACCCAAGTCTGAACACCTCTTTTCAATCCCAACTCTAAAATAATTGAAAACTAATACTAATGGGTGTAAACTATCCTATAATATCAATAGTAGGGAGAGAGGGCGTGGAATTCTCAAAACTACTTCCTGCTGAGATGGGACGATGACAATCTCATGGGGACCTGTGAGAAGAAAAATGTTAGTGTAACAAAATCTTCAGTAGATCAGACAGTCTCTGTTTGGCAGAAGATGCTTGATTGAAGTTCCTGACTGGAGTTCTAGTGTTGATTGAAGCTCTCATCTGAAGCTCTGGCCAGATTGTAGAAGGTGTGCTGTTTCAGTTCCTTGGTCTGGAGTGGTGTCGAGTGATGTAGTTCCAAGCCAGTTTCAGGATGGTGCTTGTCAGGTGGAGTCGATGATGTGGGGCAGTTCAGATGCCTCCAGTCGAATCAGGTGGAGTCAGGAAGTGGATCCTCATTCTCTTTCTGAAGCAGTTGAAGATTGCTGTCAGGAAATCCCTTGTTCTCTGGAAAACTCAAACATTAATGTTAACAAAGAAATATTTTAACTTTTATATGTATGCATACTGGAAGAGGTGACAATAGGGAAGATGGTAAACGTGAAGGAAATTAGACTTTTCAGAAAAAGAAATCCACAGATAACAGTCCCTAATTTTATTTTCTTCTGTCTTATATCAATGGCTCTTTGATATAATACAGAAAATTTGAATTTTATTTAAATAATATGCTTGAATTTAGAGTAGGAGAGCCAATCCAACTCCAAAGCCAGCTTCAGTTAAATGGATGGGGACTAAAGTATATGAAGAAACAAAGATTAAAGGGTATTATAAAAAACAATATAGAGAGATTTAGACTTTGATACCACACAGTGAGTTATTGTTTGTTTGATGGTCCTCAGGGTAGCTATTCATTCTTCTTCAGGAATCCATACGTCCAGCATTCTTTGCTGAGTTTACCTGTGAAGACAAAGAACAAAACACTTCTCTGTCCTTTTATGATGTCACTTTACCCATGGTAGAATATGATTTTGTAGATGAGCTGTTATCTTTCCTCCTCCTGAGATGTCTTCTATTCTGATTGAATCTTAATTAATTTCGATGGAACCCAAAGTTTTTCTTCTCCTGTGGAAACAAAAGCAAAACTCCTTCCCCAACGTAACACATATCCTGGTTTCCAGACTGATGTCATAACATCCTTAAAATATACCAGTAGGTTCAGTTCAGAAGTCTTCTCTGTAGTCCTATATCTTTCTGCTGCAGTTTGTCCTTTTTCATCAGCATTAAGAAAATTCAACATTAGTAAAGCATTATGTAACCTGTATTTGGGGGTCTTTGTCCCCCCCTTTTGAAAGTAAAAGTATTTATTGTAGAAATTGCCCACAAGAGACAAACAAGTAACCCAGATGAGCCGAGTAGTTTTCCACCACCGAACTGGAAGCTGGAAAGCTGGAAAAGAGAGAGAGACTTCCGCTGTTCAGTCTTTTATACCTTCCTCTGTAACGCCCCTAGCCATGCCCAAAAGTGGGCCTGGTTAGTGATGTAGTTCACTGCCTGTGTCCGTATACGTCTTTAGTCATGCCTAAAGTGGATGTGGTTAGCGGTGTGGTAAACTGCCCTTTTATTACCTCATCTGTCTGCGCCTCTAATAAGTCACTTGGTTAATGGCGGAGCACTGTTTCCTCCTACAGTGGTCGATTTTAGAGAAGGTTCCATTTCGTGCTGAGAAGAAGGTATATTCTTTTGTGTTTAGATGGATTGTTCTATAGATGTCTGTTGAGCCCAATTGGGTCATAACTTTTGGTAGTTCTTTTATTTCTTTGTTAAGTTTCTGTCTGGTATTCCTGTCTAGTGGTGAGAGTGGGGTGTTGAAGTCTCCCACTATAACTGTATGGGGTTTTATGTGTGATTTGAGTTTTAGTAATGTTTCTTTTATGAATGTGGATGCCTTTGTATTTGGGGTATAGATGTTCAGAATTGAGACTTCATCCTGATGGATTTTTCCTGTGATGAATATGAAATGACATTCATCTCTTTTGATTAATTTTAGTTTGAAGTCTAATTTGTTAGACATTAGGATAGCTACACCAACTCGTTTCTTGTGTCCATTGGATTGGAAAATCTTTTCCCAACCCTTTACTCTGAGGTAACGTCTGTCTTTGAAGTTGAGGTGTGTTTCTTGTATGCAGTAGAAGGATGGATTCTGTCTTCATATCCATTCTGTTATTAATGATCATTGATTGTTGAAACTTGTTAGTTTTAAATTTGGTGGTTGTGGTATTGTGTGTGTCTTTACCTTTTTCTTTGACTTTTGGTAATGTGGGATTATCTATTGCCTATGTTTTTGTGAGTGTAGCTAACTTCTTTGGGTTGGAGTTTTCCTTCCAGTATTTTCTATAGGACTGGTTTTGTGGATATATATATTGTTTAAATCTGGTTTTGTCATGGGATATGTTGTTTTCTTCATCCATAGTGATTGAAAGCTTTGCTGGGTATAGTAGTCTGGGCTGGTATCTATGGTCTCTTAGTGTTCGTGGAACATCTATCCAGGACCTCCTGGCTTTCAGAGTTTCCATGAAGAAGTCAGGTATAATTCTGATAGGTCTGCCTTTATATGTTACTTGGCTTTTTTTCCTTTGCTGCTCTTAATATTCTTTATTTATTCTGTATGTTTGGTGTTTTGATTATTATGTAGCAAGAGGACCTTTTATTGGTCCACACTATTTGGTGTTCTGTAAGCTTCTTGTACTTTCATAGGCATGTTTTCTGTGCCTTTGAGCCGGGCTTCTTCGCCTTCTTCTATACCTATTTTTCTTAGGTTTGGTCTTTTCACGGTGTCCCATATTTCCTGGATATTTTGTGTTAAGGATTTGTTGGACTTAAGACTTTCTTTGGTCGATGAATCTATTTCCCCTAGTGTATCCTCAACACCTGTGATTCTCTCTTCCATCTCTTGTATTCTGTCGATTATGCTTGCATCTGTAGAACCTGACCGTTTCCCCAGATTTTTTCTTTCCTTTATTATTATTATTATTTTTTTGGTTTTTTCGAGGCAGGGTTTCTCTGTATTGTTTTGGAGGCTGTCCTGGAACTCACTTTGTAGACCAGGCTGGCTTCGAACTCACAGAGATCTGCCTGCCTCTCCCTCCCGAGTGCTGGGATTAAAGACATGCGCCACCAACTCCCGGCTCTCCCCAGATTTTTATTGCCAGCATTCCCTCAGTTTGTATTTTCTTTATTGCCTCTATTTCAGTTTTCAAGTCTTGAACTGTTTGAATTGTTTCCTTCACCTGTTTGATTATTTTTTTTCTTGATTTGTTTGCTTTCTTTAAGAGATTTGTTGATTTCTTGAAATTTTTGGTTTGTCTTTTCCTCCATTTCTCCCAGTTTTTGCCTGTGTTTTCTTCCATTTCTTTAATTTCCTCTTTGAGGGCCTCTATCATCTTCATAAAGTTATTTTTAAGGTCATTTCCTTGTGCTTCATCTGCGTTGGAATGTTCAGGTTTTGCTTGTATAGAACCCCCAGACTGTTGTGGTGTCATGTTATGCTTTATGTTATTGAATGTGTTCTTATACTGTCGTCTTCCCATCGTTTCTTCCAGTGGGTACAGGTATGGCTTGTGATTCATGGGATCTCTTTTCCCCTAATTGGTATACCTCGGGCCTGTGGCTTAGGTGGTTGATCTTCCTCTCCCTGTGGGGGCGAGGCCAAGGCTCTAATGGTGCTGGATGGTTTGGGGTGTGAGGAGGGTGCCCCCAGTTCTCTGAGCTTTCTCTTCTGATGGGGGCAGGGTCAAGGCTCCAATGAGGGCAGATGCAATGCTGGATAGTGTGGGGCTGCCCTCAGGTCTCTGAGGATTCGGAGACTGGGATAGGCCGGGTCTGTATTTCTTAAGACATACTTTGTGGTCAGAGTAAGATCTCTTTTAGAGATCATGTTTCCATGGGATGGAATGTTCTCCACATTATCTCCGAAGTCCATTTGCTGTTTGGTATAGTTTAACTCTGTAATTTCTTTGTTGATATTTAGCCTGAATGACCTATAAAATGGTCTGCTGTTACTGTATCAGGACAATTGTGAATGTGTATGAACATTAATGCTTG
Organism: Mesocricetus auratus; assembly: GCF_017639785.1. Taxonomy (NCBI): domain Eukaryota; kingdom Metazoa; phylum Chordata; class Mammalia; order Rodentia; family Cricetidae; genus Mesocricetus; species Mesocricetus auratus. The sequence goes on along the minus strand of NW_024429188.1, from coordinate 92,352,807 downwards.
TTTTATGAACTTCACAGCCCTAACATGCAGTTCATATGGTTTATGATTGTTGCATATTCTTGATTCATTCATATGTAGCTATATTATTTAACTGTTCCAAGTTTTTATTTGAATTTTACTTTGTTAGCTACCAGAAGTTCTATATCAGCTTAATTTTGACTTTTACTCTTTGGGTAGATTGACTTCTATCTTTTGAGTTTCACTCTAGGTATTTCTAGCAGGGATATATGCGTGTTTCGTGGAGGCAACAAAGAATTGTGTCTTTTACTGTGTACTTTTCAGATAACCTTTATTTTTCTGAGGGTTCCTCTATTACAGCATTTTAAGTGTGTGTCTGTTACCTTTATGAGTTTATAAACTTCTCTGTCTCCTTTAAGAAATAATAGGAATAGAATCTACTTTTTATTCAGGCTTCTTCAGTCTATCATTTTACCTGGAAGTCCCCTAGATTCACCTATGTGTACCTCATTAGTCATGAGTGGAAAGGTAGGCGGTTGTAATTGAGCAGTACAAGATCATGTATACTGGACTTTGAAACTTTATTACAATTTTGATAATTTGCTTATTACTAATAGTTTATATAGTTACATTTTAACAGCCTTATTACTCCTGCTGAGATACAGGATATAATGGTAAAGTTTTGAGAAGTTATGGGATACAGTGCTTGTTGTAGCCAATTTGAGTAAGGCTTATTAATTGTAAGAAAAAGAGTAATTTTGAAAGTAGTCTATACATTTTAGCAGTCTGTTTGCTGATAGCTCCTGTAGTTAGTTTGTTGAATGTGTTTTTGGTCATTACTTTGTTTTCTTCAAAGGTTGTGAATATATACAAGATAATCTAATATTTATTATAATTATTAATCGTTATTTCACTAATATATATTTGTGTTGGTTACTTCATGTAAAGAAGTGCTTACTTATCCTAAAGATGTTCTTTATTTTTCTGAGGGTTCCTCTTAGTATCACAGTGTTTTTTAAGTCAATAAAAACCCTTTATGATTTTATTTTATTTTATTTGTTTGTTTTTTGGGACAGGGTTTCTCTGTGTAGCCTTGTCTATCCTGGAAATCACTCTGTGTAGACCAGGCTGGCCTCGAACTCACAGAGATCTGCCTGCCTCTGCCTCCCAAATGCTGGGATTAAAGGCATGCATCACTGCACCTGTCTCTTTTATGATTTTAAATATGGAATATATTTGATAATTATGTCTTTTTTATTCTTAAGCAACAAAGCTGTTAAAGAAAATGACAAAGAAAAAGTAAAAGATAAAGAAAAAGAGAAAAAAGAGAAGACTCCAGCTACAACTCCAGAGGCCAGGGTACTTGGTAAAGATAGTAAAGAAAAACCAAAGGAAGAGCGGCCAAATAAAGATGAAAAAGCAAGAGAGACAAAGGAAAGAACGCCTAAGTCTGACAAAGAGAAAGAAAAATTCAAGAAGGAAGAAAAAGCTAAAGATGAGAAATTCAAGACCACCATCACCAGCGCAGAGTCAAAGTCGACTCAAGAAAGAGAAAGAGAAAAGGAGCCATCTAGAGAAAGAGATGTAGCGAAGGAAATGAAGTCAAAGGAAAATGTTAAAGGAGGAGAAAAAACGCCAGTTTCAGGGTCCTTGAAGTCACCTGTTCCCAGATCAGATATCTCGGAGACTGAAAGGGGCAAGTATATCTTTTGTATATTTCTGTATTTTTTGTTCTAATTATACTGGCTGGTTATCTCTATATCTTGATAAGTTAGCGATTTTTTTATTCACTTTTTGAAGTGTTTGGAATGACTGGGAATATCCCTCATTCTAACTATTTCTTTTTATCCAAACAGAACAAAAACGCCGCAAAATTGATACTCATCCTTCTCCATCACATTCCTCCACAGTAAAGGTTAGTATAGCCTGAGGAAGGCAGCATCCGTATTAGGCTCACCTGTTTGGAGTACCAATGTCCTGACTTCCTTCAAGTCTTGTGCCAAGTATTCACTGGAGCCACTGGAGGTTTTATATTGCATTAGAAAATGAAATTTTTCTGTATTGGTGGACTAATTTTTCCTATTGAGTATTTTTATAATAAAAAATGTTAGGACTTCAAGGACCTAGCACTAATTTTATTGTGTTTCAAAGTGCAAGAGAAATTTTACCCAGAAGTGCCTCACTGCTTTAAGCAGTCCTTTTTGGAGTGCAATGGTAGCTACAAGCAAATGAATGTTTTCAGCAGAATGAAGCTATTTTTCGGCATAAATATTGAAGATTATATAGCACTGAAGACTTCCTGAATGATACACGATAAACAAGATACCTCTGAATTCATCAAGCTTCTTGATGAGCATCATTCCGATGTGCCTTCTAAGAAGGAGTCTTGAAAGGAGTTCCATTTTAAAGTCTCCTTGGTGATCAGTTCTCCTGTAGTTGTGTTTATTCAGTGAGCATGCAGCTTCTGTTGTATCTTCCCTTGGAGGTTTGTTAATACCCATTGGGTTCCCAACAAGTTGAACCTTGCGTTACGATAAGAGCAGATGTGGCATCCAGTCCTACCACCCAGCAAAGAGAAACCCCAGGCATTCAACTGCAGCACAAAATCGTGGGTGTAGCCTTCTTGAAGACTCAGGGTAGCCATTCCTTGCTCCATATTTAATTTTAATTCTAAAGTCATCTAATTTCATGGAATCTTTGAATTTGCAGTACGTTGAACTTTTAAAACTGTAAGTTAATTAATTCTTCGTCCAGAGCACTGTGGTGGAATACTATAATTGGTTTCTTATTCTTCTTCTTTTTAAACTTTTTTTTTCCTTGTGAGAGGCATGAGATTCAAATCATGGCACTTTGCAACAAAATATTGATTACTGTTTCATAGGATATTTTTGTTTGTAATGCCACTGAATTTTGTAGCTAAAATAAAATACTTATTTTATTGGAGTTGTAAATGGATAAAATTTGATGATCTTCTAATTAGAGAGTAACAATGAAAATATTAGTCAATTTTCTCCCATGGTGACTTCCACTGTTTTCAGCTCTTGGGGGGAGAAAAGTATTTTGCCTTTTTAAAGCCTCTTAGTTACTGAAACCTTAATGCGAAATATGTGGCATTGACATTTATTTATTTTTAACTTTTAATCAAAATAATTGTAATTTTCTATATTTAATATTTGTAAATTTTTTAACATTACAATTCCACTGTATGGTTTTGTTTTTTGCTTTTATTGCTGATATTCATACTGATAATGATTTCCTGGAATTTATCCTCACAAGAAATAGCTGGTTTATTTCCAGGTTACAGACATACTTCCCAAAGTTCCTCTGGGTTCTGAGAACTATGCCAGCTCACCTGTCATCTCCATTCATTTTCTACAGGACAGTCTCATCGATCTCAAGGAATCTTCATCAAAGGTTTGAGTCTTTTAAAATCATGCCTAAGTAAACCAGAAATTCTTAACTTTTTTGTTTAGTAGGTGCCACCACCCTAGTAAAGGGTTTATGCTAGGATTGGTGGAAGAAAGCACTCTCTCTTTATGTAGAACCACCTGATGAATTCTTACCACAAACAGTAACAACAATAAAAAGCTGATGACAATGGTCCATTTAGAGATATTGTTATATGTGTGTTGTGGCAGTATTTTTATATATTCTTGCTTTGCTGTAATATGTATTTTTCTTTTATGCCTTAAAATCTGGAAATTTGATAAAGTTTAGGGAAAGGAGAGTTACTGATTTGTTTGGGATGGGTGGTAGATAGACTTACATAGTTTCACAGAGCAAATGTGCCAGCTTTCTTGCTTTGTTAATAGATAACTCACAGGAACAAAAAATAATTTGCTGCATTCATAGAACTTTTAAAAATGGAATCCATCTCAATGCATAAATTTCTTTATGTCTCCCTCTGCTGAAGTATCCTTTTAGTAGCTGTGGCATATTATCAGGAGATACAGTAAATTTAAAGTAATCTTTCTCCTGGAAGGAAGTACTCAACATGATGCTATTTTTATATGTCAGTATTATTTCTTTCCTTTTACACTACTCTCCTGGGTATCCTGGCTCTTAAAAAGTCTGCAGTTTGTATATTTTTATGGAGTTCATCTCACTTTTATACTTGAATTGTCTACTTTTATGTCATTGTGTCTTATTATGAAATCTGTACCCTCTTCACTTTGATTTTTCTACTTTATGTCTTCTATTTATATGCTAAGTTTACTTATGGACCAAATGGAATTTTGAAATAGCCATGTGGTTTTATTTTTAAATGAAATGTTTGTAGATTGTGAACAAATAATTACTAATTATTTAATGGTTTAGATAGCCAAATTGCCTGTGTCCTAAGTATATGGCATTGTTTTTAAGATAAACTATTATTTGAAAGATTATCCACTATATATTGAGTAGTTTGTTTTAAACTAAAACCTTTTTATTAGCTATCATAAAAACATATTGCAGTATAGTAGGTCTCTGCAGCCACATTGAGATTGTATCATGATTTAGCAGTCAGTAACTTGTATGGGCTATTTTATATCCATGGGTTTGTAATAGTCTTAATTTGTTAGTATTTATTTATTAAAGCATACATTGAAATGGTTTGAAAACTGATGCTAAGATTAAGTAGATTTTCTTGTCGGTGATGAAGATTATGGTTTCTTGCATTTGTTGTGAAGATTGTTTTGTCATTTTTGCATGTCTAGATAATATATTATTGTCTCATCTCTTGCTTATATTAGTAATATGAATTAAATAGGGCAGATGGTAGTGTCTTTTTGACAAATGAGAGACTTAACTATTCCCACTGGCATACAACTTGTCATTACTAAAAATGTGAGCTAAAACCAAGGTCTCCTGTTCTTAACCTCCACTTCAATAATAGCTGTAAACGTTTCCTAGCTTTTTCAGTAAGTTTATATCATTTTTTAAATGTGGCAATTGAAGTCAGTTTTTCAAAATTTTTGTACAAGAAGATTTTTTGTGGGCATTTGAAATTCAATAGCTTCTTCCACATGGAACCAGGAAAATTTGAAAATGACAATTTGCAGTTAAAAATTATGAGACTTTCATTTTTTAAGGTCTTTAGCTTAGCATGGAAGCTTACAGTAGGATTTAGACATTCAAATACTTTAAGTGAACTCTTATAAGCCTTTGGTAAGCAAATCAAAGAGATGTTTTTGTGTAGTAGCTGCTTTTTAAATTTTAAATGTATAGAAAATCTAAAAAAACTTTGAATTGCTTGGGATAAAATTTTTCCTGGACTTTGAGCAGTCCACACACACACACACACACACACACACACACACACACACACACACACACACACACACACACACACACACACACACATATATATAGCCTCACTGTTTTTTTAGCAGCTTTTACTTCCTAGAAGTTTTGCTGTAAGATATGTGTCTGTCTTTCATGTTACCTTGTTACTTGTACATATAGAATTGTTTCCTTGACTTTATTTTGATTTTTTATTTTTTGGTTTTTTGAAGACATGGTTTCTCTATATTGTTTTGGAGGCTGTCCTGGAACTCGCTCTGTAGACCAGGTTGGCCTCAAATTTACAGAGATCTGCCTGCCTCTACCTCCTGAGTGCTGGGATTAAAGGCGTGCACTACCAATGCCTGGCTTATTTTGATATTTTTAAGTTATTCTTTATCCCCAGAATTTTCTTTAGTAATTGCTGGGTATTTTTATTTTTCAATACATAATAAAGTAATGCATGAATTTAATATTGTAGTGAGATTAAAAGATGACTAATCTAAAATAGAATCCCTGTATTTTGCCAGCTCACTTCCTACTCCCATTTCTACCTCACATGTTTCTACTTTTGATCGGTTGTGTTTTGGTATAGCAGTACTAACGGCTACATATGAAGACAAGATTGCTAAAAGCATGCTTCTAATTGAATCAGGCCTTCATTTTGAAAGTTGGCTAAATTCCTTTATTAGATCTTTATGGTCTCAATCTAAGGAAATGAAATCAAACTAGGAACAAAATCCTACAATGTTGCATACAGATTGTCCTCACACATCATTAACTTTATTTGGCAAATATGTATTAAACACTTATTGTATGTACTAGCTTCTAAGAAGCGTATAAAAGTGGAAAAAGCACCCACTTCTTCTTCTGTGCCAGAAGTGATTATGTGCAGAAATAAATAACTTCAGATTCAGAAGGAAAACCCATTACAGAAATGGCAAGTAAATAAAATGAGTTCACTAGAAAGTGAATTGCGGAGCTGAGAGATAGTGTAGGTGCTGATAGCTCTCAGTCTGTCTTTGAAAAACCAAGAATTTTAAGATAAAAGTAATTATTCATAGGGCTAAAAGTTAGGGACTACTGATAGCCACAGAACATTAGGTTGCTGTATGGTAGGAGATAATTGTGAAGATGCCTAAACAAGGAAGTATGGATTCCACTCAGTAGGTGATGAGAAAATGTTTTGTCGAAAAAGGTGTTCTGGTCATACTCATTAGAAAGGCAGAGGAGCAAATGAATTGGTGTATTTCTAAACCTTAGGATTTCTGTTTGTATATATGCATAAGGTTTAACTATGTCATTTTATGTCAAGAATGAAATATTTTATTATTAATGCCAGAAGTCCTAGAGAAGTTTCTCAATTCCTTATGCTACAGAATTCAATTAGGCATGGATAAAAATGTAATTTGGGGGTTGAGGGTACTCTTGTAGTGTGAGAAATGAAGCAGACAGTACTTTCTTACAGGAAATTGTTGAGTTTGTCTTATCTAGTTCATACATAATATTAAGATGTGGGAAAAGAAGGTGAGAATAAATTTCACAATTAGAAGAATCATAAGTGTCATTTAAGGCTTATTTAGCAATAGTATCATTTAGATAGGGACTTTTATGACTATAAATTATTATCTTAATCTTGCTATTGATAAACACTTAGACTGTTTCAGTCATTCCTCAACTTTTAAACATAATTTTTAAAAAAAATCTACTCTGTGTTGCTTTGATAATATTTCTCAGGCAACAGAATTGAAAATGTTTGGTGGTATTGAAAGAATAAGTATTTAAACTTTAAATTGATAGTCCTTTTTCTTGCATTTTTTTGATTATTAAGGTATTCCTTACTGTAAAATACCTTTCAAATCAGTATTCTGTTTATTTGTGGGGTATATCTAGAGTTATGTAGTTACATTACGAGTTCTGTTTATCTTTCTTTGAACATATCCAAATGCAACATAGACTTATCCCAGTTATAAATGCCATAAAGATGGGGAATTGATTATTTTCTGACTACTTCCTAAACATTTTCTTTTATAGTTGATTTCCATATTTCTACCCTCCATAAGTAGGATTTTTCTCTCATTTAGAATTAGAATAACCTTGATGTTTGGCTAGTTTATAACCTTGATGTTTGGCTATTTTATCACTGATAGAACTTTTCATAGAGAACTTTTTTGTGTCACTTTTCAGTCTTTCAAATAGTTTAGTCACCCTCAGCTTACCTGATGGTTTCCGGAGCTACTTAGAACCAGTAAGATAGAATTCACAGTTGTGATTATTTGCTAGAACTACAGTGGTTTCAGAAGGAGAGAATATGCATCAGTCTTTATAGGTATAAAAATATTTGAGATAATCACTGCCTGGTTTATATCTTGACAGAATGGACTTACTAGTGAAATCATGACTAGGCTTTATTTGTACCTTTTTGCCCCCTGTCATTGACTCATTATTTGATGGTTATACCTTCAGATATCCATGACTGCATAGGGATTTGTGTTTTGTCTTTTTTACAGCTGAAAAAAATCCAGTTGCTGTTTTTCACATATGAACTCTTATATACTAGAGGGACAAGGAGAATTCTGGCTTGTGAATTTACTGTGAAATGTCAGTTGAGGCAATAATGGGAATCTTTATAGGGCCCAGGAGTAAAGCTTTTGTATATGTGTCACATTCTTTATTTTAGCTCTCATAAAACAAACAAATAACTAGTTTTGACTATATACAGTTACCTATATCTTTCATTTAATAAACAAAAATACCAAAGGATGCCAATATTGGAAAACTAATAATCTTTAGTAATATTGCCTTAATTTTAACAGCTCTACATTAATCATACTCCTCCACCACTGTCCAAGAGTAAGGAGAGAGAAATGGACAAGAAAGATTTGGACAAGTCAAGGGAAAGATCCAGAGAAAGAGAGAAAAAAGATGAAAAGGACAGGAAAGAGCGGAAAAGGGTTTGTAATTTTTAAAAATTAGCTTGGAAAGCCTTTTTTCATGTACAGTAATGTGTTTTCTGCCTTTAGAAAATACTGCTTTGTTCCATAGCAGTCTGTTTCAAGTTTTAACTGGTATATTTACCTTTAAGTGTGTTTGCATTTTATACACTAATAAGGAACTTCAGCTTAGCAATCTCTTTCATGCCATTTTACCAAATATTTGGTACTACACATTTCCTCCAATGCTAGTTAGTGGTGTCTTTCTTGTATAAAAATAATACTTCAAAACAAAACGAAAACCATAACCTTTGATCAATGTAGTTCACAATTCTTGGTTCTAGGATCACTCAAACAATGACCGCGAAGTGCCATCGGACATAACAAAGAGACGGAAAGAGGAAAATGGAACAAGTAGGTAGACTTACTAATACCTTGGAAGTAATCATCAGAGTGAATTGGAAAAGCCTTTCATTATTCTCTTTTGTAATTTTAGTGGGGGTTTCAAAACACAAAAGTGAGAGTCCCTGTGAGTCTCAATATCCAAATGAGAAAGACAAAGAGAAAAATAAATCAAAATCTTCAGGCAAAGAAAAAGGCAGTAGTGATTCGTTTAAATCTGAGAAGATGGATAAAATCTCCTCTGGTGGCAAAAAGGTAAATTAGGAACATGAAGGAACCGTTTAGTTTTTGGAAAACATGTATTTTATTACTTTTTGAGACTGTTATATATGAATACTATATTTACATTCTTTCAACCCCACACTATTGTCTCCCACTGTCTTTCTCAAACTCTTTCTAAACCTCCTGACTTTTTTAATTATTATTGTTCACCTATAGATCTATCTATAAATACAAGTCCTTTTAGTGCTGTTCATATGCGTATGTTTAGGGCTGTCCACTTGGGATCAGATACCCTCTCAGAGGCCTTGTCCTTAGAGAAGACTGATTTTCTCTCTGTCGTAGCAGCCATTAATTGAATGTGGTTATTTGCCTACAGGTTGGGGCCTTGAGAGGGAAATATTCACTCTTGTAAATTTATGCCTCGGTGTATGTATGTATATTTCTGCCAGATAATAATTGCTTAATGAGTTTGCAATGGGAACAGGAGGCTTGGGAGCGGGCAGGTACTCTGGTTGGGAAACTCTAGCTAGATCAGTCCTAAATTACTGTGAAGTTAAAATTAGTATGCTTCTGCAGTTCCTTTTCTCTCTATTGTACTCACACCACTTGAGTTCCTAATGGTCACTTTTTCTTGTACGCATAGTTCTTTTAGTTTCTCTTTATTTTTGAGATATATGTACATATGTATAAAGTGCATTCTGTTATATACTCATTGACACTCAAATCTCAAATTGGCAAGCCACTGCTAAGTTGTAAGCTATCTACAAAGCATTACTGTAAATGTTAAAAAATGTGTAGTATAGTTATAGTTTTTAAAAGCAGTTTTAGAAAAGTAAATGGTAGATAATTTAATTCTGTAGGCTTCCAAAGAGAAGGCCATTCCTTTTTAGTGTTTTTCAATTGAGATAGGGTTCAGATAGAATAAGAAAACTCATCACTTCCCAACCTGTGGGTCGTAACCCCTTTGACAAACCTCTGTCTCCAAAATAAATGTTTACATCATGATTTATAATAATAGTAAAATTACAGTTATGAAGTAGCAATAAAAATAATGTGGTTGGAGGAACTGTATTAAAAGGGTATCAGCATTAGGGAGATTGAAAACCACTGAATTAAGTGGTATGTATACTTGCAATATTGTACTCTTGGTGTTTGTCTGGTTCTAAAACATTTTAATTATCCCAAATCGGAACTCTAGGCTCATTATAACGTTCACTCCCCACCTTGCCTTCCCTGGTCCTTGGCAACCACTAATCTGCTTTCTGTCTCTGAATTTACCTATTTTAATGTTTCATGTAAGTAGAATTTAAAATAATGCAGCCTTTTGTGTCTGACTTTTAAGGATGATTTTGAAGTTTTTCTATATTGTAGTATCTGCCATTACTTAATCTCTTCTTATGACTAAATAATATTCCATTATGTGAATATACCACACTTGTTAGTTGGTGGGTTTTTGTTTTGCTCTGAGATAGGTCCTTCCTTTATACTCCAAGCTGGCTTGGAGCTTCCTTAATACCTCAGCCTAGCTTTAAACTTGCAGTTCTTTTACCCCAGCCAGCCTCCCTAGTGCTAAGATTACAGGTGTAAGCCACCACACCCAGCCAGTTGTTGGATTTTTAGTGTTTCCACTTTCTGGCTATTGTGAATTATGTTGCTGTGACTATTTGTGTGCTGGTATGAAATAATGCATTTATCTGTCTTCAGCTTTCTTGGACGGACACACACACACACACACACACACACACACACACACACACACACACACACGAATAGAGTTTCTAGGTTATTAGATAATTTTGTTTAGCTTTTTTGAATTGCTGCCAGACTTTTCCACAGTGGCTGAGTAGTTTGCATTTCCACTAGCAATATATCAGGGTGCAATTTCTGTACATCCTTGTCAACACTGGCTACTTATTATTTTTAGTTTAATTATAGCCATCCTAGTGGGTGTGAGTGATAATTCATTGTTGTTTTGATTTGTATTTCCTTGGTGACTAATGATACCAAATGTCTGTCTTTCCATGTATTTGTGTATCTTCTTTGGAGAAATCTCTTAATGTTCTTTCACTGTTTTCAAAATGAGTTGTTTTTTATGGCATTGACTTTTAAGAGTTCTTTTGATATTCTTGATATTTGACTGCAATACATCTTTTTCAAATATCATTTCCTGTTCTATAAGCTGTATGAATGTTTTTACTTTTGGAGGAGTTTAGTATTCCTACTTTTTTCCTTTGTGGCATGTGATTTTGGTATCATTAAGCAAGGTTTTGAAGAAAAAATATAGCTGGTGAATGATAAAAAGGAATTTCAAGCTGTTTTTAAGAAACGTATTTGTTTTTTTCCTTTCCCAACTAATTTCATCATTCCTTATAGGAATCCAGGCATGATAAAGAAAAGATAGAAAAGAAAGAGAAACGGGATAGTTCAGGAGGAAAGGAAGAGAAGAAACAATATCCTTTTCATTTTTATATTTCACTCACTGTAATAGAAGATTGATACTGTTCATATTATAGAATTAAACCTTTCATGTATGTCGCCTAAATATACGGTAGCTTATTAGTTTTAAGGTAATATTTGTAGTTAACCTTCAGTGTATGTTCCCGTAATCAAGATATTTGATCTTGATTTTGAAAAATAATTCTGTAGTGAACTGAGATGTTTTATGATACGTTTTATAGGCTCTGTGTATTTTTGTTGTTGTTATCCTTTTGTATTGTTACCATGAGAAAAAGAGATAGTGGATCCCTTGGGCTGGGAAGCATCGTGACCAAAACGGCAGAATGATGTGACACATAAGCAGAGCTCCTAGAATTTGAGGTTATTAGGCTGATAAGAGCTAATTAGGCTTGGAAGCCTAAGGGATTATACCAAAAGGTAGGACACTATTCTTCCCTGCCCCAAAGTTGTTTTCCCTTAATTTGTCATCTACTCATAAGTCCTCTGACAAGCACAGATAATGAACACTTTGAACCAAGGTGAGTATACGTTCCCCTCTGAAATGGTAAAAACCGGATCCTTTTTAAAGGATACAGATACTTGAATTTTTGCCAGAATATATTTACAGTCCTTTTGTGTATAGACATAAATTTTGCAGTTATTTTTACACTTTTTCACTTGAAGCTTGTTTTCCCTTTAAGCATACTGATTAGTCACACTTAAAAAAATCAAGATGTATCTGAGAACATCTGGGTTTCTCTTTGCCACCTAGTCCCATCTCCTGGATAATTAATTATGTTTTTAAAGCACCAGTAGCCAAGTAAGTGATGGTGGTATTTGTACTTTGCAGGTGAAGAAATTAAAACTCTGAAAGATTAAAGCAGGTCATAGAGACATTACAAAATGTAGTTGACACTTAAAGACAGACTTTAGTGTTTTCTGTTCTTTGGGTCTTTACGTTTTTGTGCCTTTCTTTCTGCCACTGCCCATGTTTTGCAAAGCCAGAAATTAAGTTCTGTACATTTAGATATATTTAAAATAGGCAAATTTGTTTTCAGGGTGATGCATTTGCTTGGTATGATAATTAAAAATTACATGACCACCATAATGGATAGACAGTTCATAGTCTAATGTAGCCTCTTTTTTTGTTGAGGACTTAAAGTCAGAATCTGAATAGTTGCTCTTGGGTGTTTTAGAATTATTGATGTAGGATGATTTGTCTCCTCCATTAATGATTCCAGGTAGACATAGTTGAAGTTTACTTTGCTATTTATAGTTCATTTTTTTGCTTCTATTGTAACGGTCACTTCTTAATAATGTTACACATATACCCACTATTTACGCCTTATCTCTAATCTGAGCTGCTTTTAACCATTTATGGAGCCAGATATATAACAAAGCCCACTTGGGGTTGATTAAGGTTGAGAAATGTCTGGAGGGCCAGTTCAGTATAAGGGTTTGATTTAGGATGTGGGTTTTGCCATATTTATTTTAGGCACAATGCAGGAATTTGAGGTTGTCAGATAAGTGACCTAAGGAAGGGTGTGCTTTTTCTTTTCTGTTTCTCCCTGCTTATTATCTGAATAGTAGGACAGGATAACCAGTGGTACGAAGAGCATTTAGCATTTAATAGTTTTTCCCCCTATTCCTCGAGGCCCTGACTGACCATGAACTTGCTATATAGGTCAGGCTGGCCTTGAAATCACAGAAATTCACCTGCCTCTGCATCCTGAGTGCTGGGATTAAAGGTGTACACAACTCTACCTGATTAATAGTTTTTTTTTTTTTTACTTTTTGATTAGGAAGATTGTAAAAGAAATAGTATTACTCAGTCTTCCAGGCATCCTTTCTACTGTCTTGCCTGGGGAAACTGTAATATATATTATATAGCATATAATATACACATACCATATATTATATATACTATATATTGTTTTTATTCTAATCATAACCTTTCTTTTAATTTGAATTTTTTATTGAACATTCTACTTTCCTGTAAAAGAAACAAAAAGCCTTCCTATCAAATTTTCATCAGGGAATGGATCAACCAAAGTCACTGACAAACTTCACTGTGATTTTATATATATGTTTTCTCTCAGAACCTAAGTTTGTCTTTTTAGACATGAAGGTTTTGATACAGATTTCCTTGAGTTATTCTTACACTGGCCATGAAATACCTTTTGAGCACAAAAAGTGGGGGCTTTAGGATTGGACAGGACTAAATGTTTGGCTGATGGTTTTGTAGTAAATCTTGACCCCGATAACTGTGTGTAGATATATTTAGTTCGTTGACAGTTATGTCACACATACTTTCTTCTGGGGCAGACTCTTACTCTTGGGAGGCTATGATTGATTTTCTTCTTCTAGTTTTTCTGGCTGTCTCTGTGTTTAGTTTCATTCTGTGATTGAGCAAGCTATTCTGTTTTTCTTTCTTTTCAATCAGAAATCTCACTATTTCCTATGGTACTATTGTGTTTCTGCAGGGTGCATCTAAGTCTGCTCTTCTTGCTCCTCTGTTAACTTGTTTCTTAATCTACAGAAAGGAGAGCTGCTGACATACCACATTGCCATGATTTTATCCTGTCACTGGTTTTAAGATTTTCTTGTTGGTGTTTTAAACAGTTATTTCAGGGGAGTCAGAGGAGAAATTACTTTGATTTCTTGTATCTCTCACCCTTAGTGCAGACATATTACAATGATCACATTTGGATCAAGAGAATACTATATATAAATGTAATTTGGATTACATTCTTTTCAAAGTCTCTTATCCTGCCCCCTTTTATTTAGCTCCAAAACTCTTCTGTGTTGTTTACCTGCAAAATCTTTCTCCAAATTCTACCTCTCTTTGATTTCGTCTCTTGAATATCACTAGTTGCTTTTGCCTTAACATTTTGTTTTACTTTAATTTTTAAAATACCTTGCCTGAAGCTCAGGATGTAACTCAGTGGTAGATTGTTTCTCTAACATGTGCAAGGTCCTAGGCTCAATCCCCAGCACCAAAGTGGAGGAAAACAAACAAATGAAAAGCTGCTCATTGAATCGTTATCTATTAACCATCTTTTGACTACTCAGTTATTACCTGGTATATGTGGCCCATAACTCGTATCCTATTCTATCCATACTTTAAGTTCACTGTATTTTTAACCTTCCATTCCAGCAAAGCCAAATTTGTTTCTTACTTCTAGTCTCATGTATGTAACTTGATTCTTTTTTCCTCCAAGTCTGATACAGCAAGTTTCCAGTCCTGGAACAAAATTTGACTTCTTAGGTGAAGTCTTAGTCTCACACAAGGTGTATATCTAGAAAACATTGTTTTATTTATTTGTTGCTTAGTTTGATACAGGCTCTTACTCTGTATTTCAAGCTGGTCTGGAACTCACTGTGCTGGCCAGGCTGCTGTCAAATTCAATGGTAATCCCCCAGTTCAGTCTTGTTAGTGCTGGGGTTATGTGCGTCTTCTATTCTGCTAAAACAGTAGATATTAACATCATTTAATAATTCAGAAAAATTCTCCTCCGGTCAGAATTTCAGTCTTTTGATGAGTTGAAACATTGACATTGTGTGCTGATTTCTGCATGGCAGCAATCAAACTTGAACCTGCCTACCTGCTTTCCCTCTAGAACAAGACTTTTATGGGGAGGGTGGCTCTGGGGAGGGAAAGGCAGGCTGTTTACTCCAGCAGTCCTTACATGGTTCACATGTTTCCATTGTATCCTTAGACCCTGTAGACAATTTTATAATTCCTGTTCTGGCCTTTGCCCCCTTCTAGTCTGTACCTGGAAAACTAGTCTCCTAAATTAGTAATCCATATTAGGAAATAGAGTATTTAATAGAGTTTATTCCTTAGGAGCTAGTCATTGCTCATTTGTGTAAACTTGTTCTAGTTACTACTTCCCACATGTGTATAAGTATACAACATATCCACATGCCTAGATTGTGTTTTTAGCCATTTTAAATCAAGTAACCAATTAATTTTCCTTCTTGTCTGTGATGTTTATGCAGTCTTTTAGCTGTACATAGAAATCTGGGTAAAGAAGTATTAACTACATGT
Source organism: Mesocricetus auratus (assembly GCF_017639785.1). Lineage (NCBI taxonomy): Eukaryota > Metazoa > Chordata > Mammalia > Rodentia > Cricetidae > Mesocricetus > Mesocricetus auratus. Next base: position 92,337,543 of record NW_024429188.1, on the reverse strand, counting down.
GGCATGATTTAATCAATGAAAATGTTGGTGAAGAACAATACTAGAAGAAAAATTTTTTTTCTGTTATCAAACAAGCTTGCTTTTCTTATACTGTTTGATAAAAGTGAAAGCAAACTGACTAGCAGTTGTTTTACATCCTTGGGATATTTCTTGAGAACAAATTTAACTTTTTGGGGGGGATTATATATAACAATCATATTTGTACAAAGCTCTTGTTAAGGAGATTGAAGTGATAGACACAACTGATTTTTCCTTCATTACTAGTTGTGTGTTCTGTGAACCAATACTCTTAAGCACTAAATAGGTGAAACCAGAATTTTGTACTTCCTTGCTTGTCCTCTTCAGATAGACACACACTTATTAAGGTACTGTTTTGTGTTTTAAAGGGTTTGACATTCGGATAAGGGTTTACAAAGAGTTCTCCTGTCACATTTGCCCATGTGTGTGACTGTCTTTTCTGCACATTTTTTTTATTCTGACATACAACCCTGTGTACAATTAGATTTCAGCTTAAAGGATTCTCAAATTTAACTTGGTGTTGTGTTTTACCTACACAGAACATTCCAGGATCTGTGTTTGCTGCAAAAGTTCCTAAGGGCACCTGCGTTGTAATGCTGGACTAGGATCCCGGTCGCTGTGTCTTTTTCCTCATAACTTTTTCTTTATGAATGTTCCTTTTATACTCTAAATGTCAACTCCATCCTTATATGTGATTCAGCTTTGGACAGGGAGAGGGATAAGCATTGAAGGGACAAATCACGGTAACTTCAAGTGATAGTAAATGCAGGGAACACATCGCTGTGGCAGTACCTCCTTTTACGTAGACACTTAACCACGAGTTAGCTATTGTTTGGGCAGGCCTGTGCTTTGTAGTTTCTCTAATGTTTTTGTTATCATCAAACAGTTTATTGTATGAGACATTTACTACTGGGTAAGCTAAAATGAATTGAGGACAGTGAGATAATTACCAATATAAATGGTGCTTATACATGTATTCTGCTGTCAGCAGAATGGAAGGGCACTTTTTGTTTGTGTTCTCTGTGGTGTTAAGTACAGTTTATAACTTCAAAAGAGTATATGTGTGTGATGGAGGACAGTGGATTGAACTGAGCCTGCAGTAGAAAATGATTTTGAGAACTATCAACAAAATAACTGAACAAAGATAGGTTTCAATGACCCTTTAGATTTATAAGCCAATCTTGCTTCTTTATAATTATTAAAATGGCACATATTTATTTTTAGTATAGCATTGCTTAAAAAATAAACTAAGAATGTTGCATGAGTGGCATAAACTAAGTGTTAGTGAGTATAAAATTGTAACTGTATCGAGGCCAGAACCCTGAAATCTGACTGTGGTGCTGTTTCATCACTAGTCTTCTTGTTGTTTGGCGATTTTTGAGACAGGGACTCAAAAATCAGCTCAGGCTGGCCTGGAATTTTGTATACCACAGGCTGGCATCTAACCCATATGATGATCCTCCTCTCGTGCTCTCAAATGCTCTTTCTGAAGTTCATTGAGCTTGAGCGTGGGTTTCAAGCTTCAGCACTATTGAATAAGACTGTGGACACTGTTGAGATGTTGTGACTAACATCCAGTAACTTCTTCCCACTTGCTCTTGTACTTGCTGATTTGTCATTCCAGGGTGTGGACAGACCCCTAAGCTGAACGTCTCCCTGAGGAGGATGCCAAAGCTCCATGAGTCACTCTCAGAATAATGTCTCCCATAATTAAGAGCTTCTGGTGCTGTCCATTTTATGGGAATCCGCTTTAAGTCAGAAGATGCAAACACACCACCATCCTTTTGACGAGACATTCCAAAGTCACTGATTTTCAGAACATTATTTTCACCTGCGGGCAATTTCTTGGAGCAAGGTCCCTGTTCATACAATTTTTACTTGAGATATGCCACCCAGAAGCAGCGTCTAATGAAAAATTCACTAACTGACTTTTAGTTCACTCTTCTTTCTCAAAAAGGAGAGGAAATCGCCTCCTGGAACCAATGTAGATAGGTTGCCTTTGTGTGTGAACTCCAAGTGTGAAAACATTGGGATGATTATGTTGTTTGGAGGGTTTTGGCTTCTTGTAAAATTTTCTTTTTAATTCCAGTTGCTGGGAAAGATCTTTATATGCTTTAACAACAACATTTTTATCCTTTAATGTACCCTTAAGTATGTCATCAAAAGTTTCCTTTTCCTTAAGGAATTCTCATAATGTGACATCATTATTACGATCCAATTTCTTACTCTGATTATGATCATGAAGATACCATATTTTTTTTGAACATTACATAGACATCATCATGATCAAGGGCCCATTTCTTATTCTCACAAGTATGGTTATGTGAATATCATGATGTGCTTTATTGGGACATTATTCATTTTCAATCTAAAAAGATGAGATGCAGTCACCATTTGAAAGTGGACAATTCAGTGATCTCTAGTATATTTACTCTGTGATGCAGTCATCACCATAGTCTAATCTCAGAACATTTCTCTGACCTGCAAAAAAAGCCCCATGCAGATTAGCAGTCATTTTTAACTCTCCCTTTTCTCTAGCCACTGGAAGCTACTGACACATTTGCTGTCTATGAATTTGCCTGGTTTGGGACATTTCATATAAGTGGAATCGTGCAATATCATGCCCTTTGGGGCCAGGGTTCTTTCAGCTACCATCAGATTTATCCATGGTGTAGCATGTGTCAATAATCCATTCCTTTATATGGTTAAATATTCCATAGAATGAATGTGTATTATGTTTTGTTTACCCATTTATGAATTGATAGACAGGAACAATTATTTTTTTAAGTATTAAAATTGTAAGTTGAACACCAGTGTATCCAAAATTACAATTGATGATCTCAAGGTCTACATGGTATGCACAGAATGCTGTGTAGAAATGATGTATAAAGTATTTGTCAGCATTTCATGCAAGTTTGATTATTTTCTAAGGCCCCTTCTAGCTACGTTTTTAGGAACTGTTTGAATGTAGTATTTTCATTAATAAAGTTTAATGCATTAAGCATTAATTTAAAATTTGAGAACAATGTTAGGCAGATATGAACTTATTTGCCACACGTTGTAATGATCGTGTTTTGAATTTATTTCATTATTCAGTATTTGAAAAATGTCTACATAAAGGAAAGGAAATAAGTATAATTGAGTCAATATATTTTTAAAGCAATTTTTATAATTTAGCAGACATTGCATCTTAATATAATTCATTATTAAAATTGTGTCTTTGTGAAAAAAGTCGATGTCATTTTTCTATTTCTTTTGGCAAAACATGTAAAATAGGTTCCTTTCCTTTGCTGCTTGTTCCGTTTATTTTGATACATTATTCCTTGCACCTGTTACTCTTTAATGGTTTTCTCTTTGTCCCACAAACCTTCCACCCTCTCACACACAGAAAATGTTCAGTTTTTCTTAAAATTCCTAGTGTCTTAATGATTTCTAAGATTTCATCATTTTCTTGGGACTTCATCCAGGCTTTTGTTATTGACAGAGTTCACTGAGGTTTCTTCCCGAGTGGTTCCCCCTTCTTTTCTTTCCCCTCCATGGCTTTCTGGCCCTCTCTTTCTGGTCTCCTCTTTCCCTGCTTCAGCCGCCCTCCTTAGATTTTCCTCAGCCTCTCCTTCTTGTCTATCAATATAACCAATTTGTTTTTTTCAGGTGGAAAGAATGAAATGAACTCAATGCAGCTGTGACCAGAATTTTATTTTCCTGAGTAGATTACTGAGAATTGTGAATGAAGTGGGCCATTTTCAGTTATCTGCTTTATTGCTCCATGCAGAAAACCTAAATTTGTTGTATTATATGTTATTGTACTTTAACTTGTTGCTTAATTTCTACATGTTTATTTTCAGTAATGGCTGAAAGTGTTAATTATTCCCTATTTTAGCACAATGTGCTGCATATACTTCCCAATAAGCAAATAAGGTTACGTGTGTACAGAATTTCTCTTTTGATTAAATGTTGCCTGGGTTTCGATCATTTCCCCCATTTGAAATGCTTCCTTTTTAATGTTTGAAACTGAAAATAAACAGTTATTGAATGATTTTGAATTTACCTCATTTTAGAACTCAGTTTTAATTTATTTGGCCTGTTTTTTTTAATATTAGTCACTAAAAATAAAGTGGAGCACTGTCTTATGCAATGCCTAAGAATCGTTTTATATAGTATGTGTATAACATTAAAACCTGTTCTACAAAGAAAAATATACCAGCGCTCACTTGTCCTTTGCCATTTTTTCTTGTAATTAGGAAATATTGGGGGGAAGAGAGGGGATAAAAAATTAATTGTGTTTTAATTTTACAGCTACCGGAGCTTTGTATTGCTAAACTTACATCTGGAAAAGTTTCACAGTGACGTTTTTAGAGAATTTTTTATCAACTGAATTCTACCAGTGTAACCATTTTTTCTAAATAAACAATAGTTTTCTCAAATGACTATATCATTGTGTATATTGTTACTTATTTAGCAGAACTTAGAAAAGTAAGTCAATCTTTCAGCTCTTAATTTTTGTCATGAGCTTTGGGCAGCAGATCAGTACCCATCCCAAGTATACACACGGACTTTGGACTCCAATAGAACAATGTGAGGTGCACTCTCACCCTGAACTCTTGGGAAAGGGTCTAGGCCCTGCCCTATATGAAATGACACACTATGGACACCCCCATGGAGGGCCTCACCCTCCCTGGAGAAATGAGGGGATAACCGGGGGGGGGGGAGGGGGGACACGGGAGGAAGGGAGGGAATGGGAGAGGGACCTGGAACTGACTTGTGAAGCAACCTTGATTCTTATCTAAATTTAAACTGGAAAATAAAATTAAAAAACATTTTTTGTCATGGACTACATTGTCAAATGTCATCCAATAATATGGAAACATTGTTCGATTGTTTTTGCTCTTGGAGTAAACTGTGGGATGAAAACATGCCTGATACCACCCATTTCTCAATGTTTTGATGATTATATCTATGCAAATCAGAATTTTCAGAGTAGAAAATGAATATGCTTTTTAAAAAGGATTAATAAATGATGAGCCTATCTTAGAATTGGCAAAAAATATACGTTCTTATCTCCCCTTTGTGTAATTGTTATTTGCAAAAGATGAGCAGTGCAATCAATTGTGGGAATGTGCTTTGTGCATTGACTGTTGGACACCTATAACATACCTGACCCAAAATATTTCAAAAGAAAAAATATTTTTGAGAGTGGTTTGTAATTTTGAGAAAATAACAAATTTTTCCTTGAAATCATCTGTGTGAAATGTGTTGAAGAGCTTTCTGTTTCTTAATAATTGCACTCATGTTTTAAGGACTATATGGCTATACGATAGGATATACCTCGACACAGGAAATACTTGACAAAATATAGCCAACATTATACTCAGTAGGAAAAAAAAACTGGGATGAGAAAAGGGTTCCCACATACCAATATAGAGTAATAAGATGAGAAGGAAAGGGGATACAATTAGGAAAGGAAGAAGTCAAAGTGTCTGTGCTTGATAACATGATTCAAAGGGTTCTAAAGACTTCACTGAAAAAATCTTAGATCTGATGGACACTCTTAGCAAAGTATTCAAGTCTTATCTTTTTTATGTACTACAAACATAATTGCCATAAAAGAAATCAGAAAAAATAAGCACTGTTTACAGTAAGAATCCACCTAACCTAGGTGAAAACATCAAAACAAAAAATTGACCTTAGGGGATGAAAAGACATGCTCATGAATTGACAGGATTAATATGGAAATGGCTGCATTCCCCAAAATGGTTAATAGAGTCAACAAAATCCCAATGATATTCTTTGCAGACATATTTTTCAAAAACCCCGAGTTTTAATATGTAAGAACAAAATACCCTGAATAGGCAAGGCAAACCTAAACAGCATTCTGGAAATGTCACAGTATCTGATTCTATCACCCTATACAGCAATAGTAACAGCATGGTACTGGCACAAACACACAGACTAACAGAAGATTCCAAAATAAACACATTCAGCTACAGTCACATTTTGACAAAGGTGCAAAGCAAATTGGTAAAAAAAAAAAAGCCTTTGAATTGTATTGTGCTAGGAAAACTGTCCACCTGTGGAGGGAATAAATTAGACCCATATTTACCATGCAGAAAATCTAATGCAAATGGTTTAAAGGCTTTAAGTAATGACCTAAAACAGAGATTGATAGAAGGGAATGTGAGACAATTCAAGATACAGATATGCAACGACGTTAGAAAAGGTCCAGGGAATAATCCCAACAGTGGACAGATAGGAAGGAGTTTATAACATTAATGGGCTGGGCAGAAAAGGAAAAGTAGAGTGAAGAGACAATCTACAGAATAGGAGAACATTGCCAACTGCATGGCAGTTGGGATTAATATCAAATATACTTTTCAAATAGTGGATAATTTTCAATTGAAATACAAATAGCCAGTAAACATTAATTCAACTCCCTAAGCTGTCAAGGAAATGCAACTGGAAACTACAATGAGGCTCCATCTCTTTTAGAATGGCCATCACCAAGAAAATATGACATGTTGCCAAGGGTTTGAGGAAAGAGAACTCTCATACATTGTTGATGGGAGTGGAAAATGGAACAGCTGACATAGAAATCAGTGTGAAGATTCCTTAGAAGAGTGAAAATAGAACTCCCATGAAATCCAGTGATGCCTTTCCTGGGTTAATATACTGGAAGGGCTCTCTCAGTGACCCCACAGTCTTGCTTGCACAGATGTTTTACTGCTTCATTGTTCAAAATAGTCAAGAAGCCAGGCTCTCCACCCCATTAATAGATGGGTGAGTAAAGAAGATGTATATATACACAGGGGGAGGTTTTTTAATTCAGCTATAAATAATGAAATTGTCATTTGCAAGAAAATAGCTGGAGGTTTTGTCATCATATTGAGTAAAATAAACCAGACCCAGACTGATTTTGAGCTATATCGATGGTAGCTATTAGCATTTTGGGAGGGGGAGATAGGCCTATGCTGTGTACTTTGGGTAGGCCTTGAACTCCCAGTTCTTCTCCTTTAGCATTTTGATTGGGTGCTGGGATTGCAGATGTGCATCGTCATGGCCAGCTAGCCTTTCTCTAAAAGTAATCTTTAGTTGGGACATTAAGAAGGAATACAGTGATGCTAGAACATAGTAGCTTTTTAATAAATGTGTGTGCACACATGCGTGTATGTGCATTACATGTATGCAGTTGCCTTAGGAGGTCAGCAGAAGGCACCAGAACCCCTGTAATTGAAGTCACAAGTGGTTTATGTGCTACCTGATAAAGGTGCTGGGAACTTAATACAGGTTGTCTGCAAGAGTCCAAGTGCTTTTGTCTGCTGGGGCATCTCTCCAGATCCATAGCTTTGCCTTTAACTGCAAAAATAAGTTACGTTGTAAGTAGGATATTTAAAATTGTAATATGATAAGTGCTTCTGAATATCTACTTGTTTTCATTACAAGATTATAAAAACCATTTCCTGTTCTGAAGGTGCTTCTGAGCATATTTAGAAAATTAGGTGTCAAATCTTTTCTATAAAATACAGGTAGTAAATATTTGAGGCTTGTGGCCATATGTACTTCTTGTACCTTTTTAGAGCTGTGGGTGTAGTGAGAAAGCAGTCATATCAGTGAATGTGGCTATAGTCTGAGGAAATTTTATTTACGAAAACAAATGGGAACCTGGAGTTGGTGTGCAGGCTCTAGCTATCTGAGTCCTGATACAGAATATTTCTCATTTTGGAGATTCACTCAAAATATGTTTTAAGTGTCACAATATCCTAGAGGCAGAACAAAACAAGTGTTTACCCTTATGGACCATCCACTCTAGTTAGCGGATTCAGACATTGTGTTAAACAGAGAAAGATGTTCTGAGGAGGCTGGGTGAGGCAAGGCTTACTACTTTTCATACAGCATACCTATGGAGTGAGGGTGAGTAAAACAGGACTTTTTGTGGTAGTTACCGTGATAGGAAAGTTTTATCTCTTATAGCTCTTATAGCTCAAGCTGCTCTCACACTAGCTCCAGAAGGCCTTATATTCCAGACTCACCTGCCCAGTGCTGAGATTATATGTGTGTGCCCCCACGCCTGGTGGTGAAACAAACTTACGCTCTATTGCTCTGTATTTTTGATAGCCTTGCTGTGTAGCTCTTGCTGGCCTTGAACTTGTGACAAACTTCCTGCCTCTACCTCCTGAGTACTGAGATAACATTGTGGAGCACCACACCCAGTTTGAATATTTTATTTGCCAAGTGATGTAAGGGGAGGACACGGAAAAAGGGGAGGGAAACGGAGAGGGATCTGGAACGGACTTGTGAAGCAATCTTGTTTTTAATTTAAATTTAAATTAAAAAAGAATAAAATACCCATGATGCCTAGCACATTTTTGAAAGCTTTACATGAATGTCATATAATATGCATTTTATTCTGAGTTTTAGTAAGTGACTTTGACGTTTGTTACTTATCTGGAAAGGTCCTCTTAATCTTAGGTTTTATTAATAATCTTGGAGATACTTACATTTCAGTTAAGATCCTAGCCTCCTAAGAGTATCTTCCTGTTACTGAAGACTGAAAGAAACTTTCCAAAAAGCCACATTTTCCCCCTCAGGGAATAAAGCAGAAGGAAGTACCAAGCTTGGTGGCACACACCTTTAGTCCAGCACCTGGGAGACAGGGACAGTTGGATCTTTGTGAGTTCAACAAGGTCTTATCTACTTAGTGAGTTCCAGGTCAGCTAGGGCTACATAGTGCAACCCTGTCTCAAAAGCAAATAAAACAAAAATGGAAGAAAGTATTTTGAATGTCTTGAGTGTTAGTGGCTGGGTGAAACCTCAGTTCATAGTTGTACGGGTACTTATATAACAGCAAAAGTGGTCCAGGCATGCAGATTTTTGATGATTTTCTTTGGTTCAGGAATACAAATTTGAATATTTACAACATGTTGTATAACCTGGGATTTATTCTTCTGTTTTGTTACTGAAATTATCTTTTTTCATATAAGATATTCTGATTCTGGTTGTCCCTCCCCCAACTCTTCCTGGATCCTTCCCACCCACCCATTCCACATCCTGTCTTGCTCGCTCTCAGTAGAAAACAAGCATCTAAAGATAATAAGGTAAAAACAAACCTGAATAAGACAAACGGATGAACAGAAAGACAAAGAGCTGAAGAAAAAGCTCATGAAGCAAATATAGACACAGAGAAACACATATTGGCCTAAACAGAAAGCCATTAAAAAATAAAATTATAAACCATAATATATAAGTAAAGACCTGAAGGTTAAGGGGGGAAAAGCTCAGACAAAGCACCATTGAAGGTAAAACAAAAACAGAAACACCTAGAAAAATATCATTGAGTTCTTTTTGTGTTGGCCATCTGTTGGGCATGAAGAGTGGTTATCATTTGGAGATAACTTCTGAGTTAGGGATGGGGCGTTGTGCCCATCCACTTCTCTCAGTCCTGGGACCCCATTTGGTACAGACCTGTGCAGATTCTTTGCATGCCGCCACAGTCTGTGAGTTCCTATGTGCATTGGTCTGGCTGTGTTTAGAAGACCTTGTTCCCTAGATGTTCTCCACCCCCTCTTGATCTTACAATCTTTCTGCCTCCTCTTCCTCAGGGTTCCCTGAGCCAGGGGGAAGGGGATTGATGGAAATTTCCCATTTTAGGCCAAGTGTTCCAGTGTCTCTAAGTTTCTACATCTTGTCCGGCTGTGGGTCTCTGTATTTCTATCCAACACAGGAGGAAGCTTCTCTGATGATGGCTGAGCAAGACACTGATCTATGAGTATAGCAGAATGTCATTACAAGTCACTTTGTTTTTACATTCCTTTAGCTGAACAGTACCATTTGGTTTCTCCCTAGCCTATTAGGCTCTTAGCCACCTTTGCAGTGTTGGACATGGATTCCATCTCATGGAATGGGCCCTAAATCCAATCAGATAATGTTAGTTAGGATGCAGGGTATAATTTCAATTTTCTTGTGTCTATTGAAACTTTCTTTGTAACAATATATGGTCAGTGTTAGAGAATGTTCCATGATATGATAAGAAGGTATATCCCTTTATCTTTGGGTAGAATGTTTGGAGAATATCTCTTGGGTTCATTTGGTTTATGATGCCATTTAGCTCTGGCATTTCTTTATTTAGTTTTTCTCTGGATGACCTGTCTGTTGGTGAGAATGAGATAGTGAAGTCAACCACTATTAGTGTGTGAGACTCAAAATGTGTTTCTAGCTGTAGTAGTGTTTCTGTATAAAATTGGGCATTTTATTTGGTACAGAGATGTTTAGAATTGCAGGTTTTCTTGGATTTTTCCTTTGGTGAGTATGTAGTGTCCTTCCCTGTTTCTTCAGATTAGTTTTAGTTTGAAGTCTATTTTTTCTGATATTAAAGTGACTACATTAGCTTCCTTATTGGGTCCATTTGTTTGGAAAATCTTTTTCCATCCTTTTATCCTGAGGTGAGGTCTATCCCTGATGTTAAAGTGTATTTCTTGCATGCCCCAGAAGGATGGATCCTGTTTTCAAATACAGTCTATTAGTCTGTCTTATTATTGGGGAATTGAGACCATTAATGTTGAGTTATCAATGAGCAGATTTTGTTGATTTCCTTTAATTTGTTGTGATGTGAGTATTTTTACTCCTCTTTTGATCTGCTTGTCTGATATTATTTGGTTTTTTTTGTGTTTTCCTTGGGTGTGATTAACCTCTTCATGTTGAAGTTTTCTTTCTAATGCTTTCTGTATATTTAGATTTGTAGATAGATGTTTCTTAAATTTGGTTTTTATCATGGAATGTCTTTTTCTCCACCTATTGTGATTGTGAGTTTTGATGGGCTGGCATCTGTGGTCTCAGAGTTTGTAGAATATCTGTCCAGGCCCTTCCAGCTTTTAGAGTCTCCATTGAGGAGTCAGATGTTATTTTCGTATGTCTGCCTTTATATATTACTTGCTCTTTTTCCCCTGCAGCTATTACTATTCTTTCTTTGTTCTGTAGGTTTAGTGTTTTGATTATTATGTGTCATGGGGATTTCTTTTCTAGTCCAGTCTATTTGGTATTCTGTCTGCCTACTGCACCTTGGTAGGTACCCTCTTCTTTAGGTTAAGGTAATTTTCTTTTATGATTTTGTTGAAAATATTTTCTGTACCTTTGACCTGTGTTTCTTCTCCTTCCCTTATTCCTATTATCCATAGATTTGTTTTTTCATAATGTCCCAGATTTCCTGCATATTTTGTACCTGAATTTTTTAGATTTTACATTTTCTTTGACTGAGGTATCTGTTTCTTCAGTCATGTCTTCAGTGCCTGAGATTATTTCTTCCATTTCTTGTATTTTGTTGGTAAGGCTTGCCTCTGAGTTTCCTGTTCAACTTCCATCCATCATCCATCCATCTATCTATCTGTCAGTCTAAAATCAACCAATCTATCTATCTATCTATCTATCTATCTATCTATCTATCTATCATCTATCTATATACATCCTGAGTTTGTCTCCCTCTTCTACTTTCAGTCCCTCCACCTTCCCTCTTTCTCCTTATCCATTCCTCCTCCATTTCTCTTCAGAAAAACTTCTTCTCTTTAGCAGGCCCCCCATGGTTGCCAACCATCCATGGCATAACAAGTTCCAGTGAGACTAATCTCCTCTCCTATAAAGGCTAGACAAGGCAATTTTAGACAAGGAAAGGGTCCCAAAAGTAGGCAGCTGAGTCAACGACAGCCCCTGCTTCCAACTGTTAGAAATCTCAAAAGGAAGGAGGAGAGCTGAGTCTTCTAGGAGTATCTGATTCCCTGACTAGCATGTCCTGTGAATTTCAGGGAGAGTGTTTCTTGGGTATTGGTGGGTGAGACAAAGGTATGGGGTGAGGAAGGACTGTTGTAGGAGAGGGTTTATTAGTTCCCTTGGTGTGGGTGTAGAGAAGGAGAGGCCATAGTAGGTGGTCTGCTTCCAAGCTGGGGATAATATTGGGGAATGGGGTTGGAAGGTGGAAAGGAGAGTGAAAGTAGCTCATCTGATTCCTTGGCCATCTCTGCCAGTGGGTTTACAAGGAGAGATAGTTTTGGGTGTTGGCAGGTGAGACAAAGGGATGGAGTGGGGAAGGAAGGCCATAGGAGAGATCTCCTTAGTTTCCTAATACCCTGCTGGTTTCCTAATACTCTTTTTTTGTATAAGCATTTTTATAAAAATCAGAGACTCGTGCAGTCATTGTTACCATAGTGCAAATATTATGACAGTATTACTGTCATTTCATCCTGGGCAGGACCTAGGCCCTTCCCCATGTGTCCAGGCTGAGAGAACATCCCTCTATTTGGAATGGGCTCCCAAAATTCATTCATAAGTGGTTATATATTTCTGATGTTGCTTCTAATGAAGCTGTAATACACTAGATTAGTATTTTGTGTCATTACTTAGAAGTATGATTTAATTTTTAAAAATTATTTTTCATTATGTGAACTTGTCTGTGTCTGTGGGTGGATTTGTGTTACCCTGGAATTCAGAAAAAGGTGTCAGATCCTCATGGAGCTGCAGTTAAAGGTCACTGTAAGTCATCCATGAACTCTAACCCTGAAAGTGCCCTTTCTTTCAGAAATGTTCCTTAGAAGGCATGGGTTGTATAGGCTCTCATATACTTAGTACCCACAGAGGTAAGAAGCCTATAAATGAGATTTATCCAAATTAGAACAGAAATGCTGGGTTTCTATACTGGTTAAATTTTGTATTTTCCAAATACTATTCCTACATTAAAATCACCCAAGGAACTAATAAAATTACTCCGTGACTCATCCAAAGAGACTCTGATTCAATATGCATAAGTAGGACTTCTAATGATTCCTAGTTTGTAAATCTGTATACATATTACCAGTAATAATGGAAATTGATGCCAGTTGATGAGTACCTACTATATTGTAGGTCCTGTTTCAGGTGCTTTACATGTACTATTAAGATTTAATTCTTTAGAAAAGAACATTGTGCACACCAAGTTTAGTAGAGTTCATCATAGAGGTAAAAGTGGACAAGAAAAGTAATCTGGATGTGCTGGCAACAGCTTTGCATATACTGAAAATAAGATTAATATTTATCAGTGTAATAAAAAGATTAGTGATGTCATGCTTATTTTTTTCCAAGGTGAATCAAAAGACTCCCTCCACAAAATGTTGGAAGACAGCCTGGAATCATATCCAAACAGAATTTGCCACTCAACTCTCATTTACTCCTGAACCAGTACAATTAATTGCTTCATAATTGGTTTGGAATCCATGACTACGAACTTACAAGTAAAGCATGACATCTAAGCACCTACACGGTCTAGGTCTAAATCCTTCACAGACCTTTTTTAGATCAAGCTCTTGAAAACAGTATTTATTCCATCACACTTAGTACATATAGTCCTCTTCAAATGCTTTCCAGACATGCGGTATTTTACATCTCACTTCCGGCTTGGCATGAATAATGATGAAATAAAAATTATACTTTTTTTGGATTTTTTGTCTTTATTATTGATACATTGGATCAATTGCCCTAGAAAGCATAAAACGCACATACGTAGTAGTGCACACCCAACAGAAATTCATAAGTGTTATTTGTTAATGATGAGATATGTAACTGGAGATAGTATTTCATACAGCATAAAATTAGGATCATAAAAATCCATAAACATAGCACAATATCTTTGAAGTTCTGATAAAGACAATTTGTGGGTGCAGAGGAATTAGTAGCTTCTTAATCAGTCAGATAGTCAAGTCTAATGACATCTTGCTGTTATATAACAAAAGGGAGGTCAGCATAAACTAGGGGTTAAGTAACAGGCCATTTTCTAGCTCGTATCCCTGAAACGAAGGCTATTTCTGATTTACAATTGCATACTTATCCAGTTTATGTGTGCAATTCCTAATCAGAGCCTTCTCCTTTCCCTCTACTCCCTCCATTAACCACCTCCATTTAGCAACATATCAAAGAAATTAAGCTTTTAAAGTCTGGCTCAGGTGGAAATGGCTATTACAGCTTTAAAAAGTATCTAAGAATTGGGACAAGACGGGGAGGAAGCAATTGTTCTCACATCAGAGTTGTCACACTTAGTTGAGACTTCTAATATCCCTTCTCTTGTCACTCTCATCATGTCTAGTTGTATCTGTTAATGCAACAAGGCCTATATTGAATTGACTAGAATTAGAATCCTTTAAGCATTTCTTCCTCTTTTGAATATGTATGGGTATTTTTTGCTTGCACGTCTGTCTGTGCACCACATGTATACCTGGTACCCACAGAGACCAGAAGAGGGCATTAGATCCTCTGGGACTGGAGGTACAGACAGTTGTGTGGCACCAAGTGGGTGCTGGAAATCAAGTTCAGTTTCTCTGGAAGAGCAGCCAGTGCTCTTAACTGCTGAGCTACCTCTCCAGTTCCAAGCAATTCTTTTACACTCAACTCTATATGCATGAAAAAAATCTTCTTGGCCTTGACATAAAGTGTCTCTAGAAATATGATTTCAATTTATATTATTGAATATATGTATATGTATATATATATGTATGTGTGTGTGTCTATATATTACATTAATGGGGCTGGAGAGATGGCTCAATGATTAAGTTTGCATATGCAGTAGGGACTGTTAGAGTCCCATAGACTACCCAGGCCTCTTAACTGGCACCCACACTCAGAGGGCTTGGTTTGGCCCAATACTGGTCCCCCAGCTTTACAACTGGGGTCCCTGTGCTCTCAATAGGTCAGATCAACTGTTTCTGTAGGTTTCTCCAGTACACTCTTGACTCCTTTGCTCATTCCTCCTCCCTCTCTAAAACTATTCCAGGAGTATGGCTCAGTGTTTAGCTGTGGGTGTCTGCTTCTGCTTCCATCAGCTACGGATGAAGGCTCTAGAATGGCAATTAAGGTAGTCATCAATCTCACTACAGGGGAAGGGCATCAAAGACAGCCTCTCCACTACTGCCTAGATCCTTAGTTGGGGCCATCCCTGTGGATCTCTGAACATTTCCCTAGTGCCAGATTTCTCTTTAAACCTATACCGGCTCCCTTTATTAAGGTATCTCTTTTCTTGCTCTCTTCTATTCCTCCCCTGACTCAGTCTTCCTGATCCCCTTTGTTCTCCTCCACCTCCTCTTCTCCCCTTCTCTTTTTCCTATCTCCACCCCCCACCCCATGCTCCCAATTTGCTCAAGAGATCTTGTTCCTTTTCTTTGGGGAACCATGTATGTCTCTCTTAGGCTCCTCCTTATGTCTTAGCTTCTCTGGAGGTGTGGATTGTAGGCTAGTAATCCTTTGCTCTATGTCTAAAATCCATATATGAGTGAGTACATACCATGTTTGTCTTTTTGTGACTGGTTTACCTCACTCAAGATGGTTTCTTCCAGTTCCATCCATTTGCCTGCAAATTTCAAGATTTCATTGTTTTTTTCCACTGAGTAGTAATCCATTGCGTAAATGTACCACGTTTTCTCCATCCATTCTTCAGTTGAGGGGCATCCAGTATTTATCCCTAGTACACAAATGGACTTGGGGAGCCCACTCCCTATGGAGGCCCTCCTCCAAATAATGTGACAGACTTTGATGATCCCCTCCCTATAGAAGGCCTCACTATCCTTGGGGAGAGGGTGGGGCTGGGTTGGGTGAGGTTGGTAGGGAGCATGGGAGAATGGAAGGGAGAGGGAACAGGGGGATTGATATGTAAAATGATTTTTTTCTAAATAAAAAAGATATTAGCTTAGAAATTAACAGAAATTTAACAAAAACGAGTGCATATGCATTCTGAGCCATCTCTTTGGCTCAATATCTGCCCTTTGATTGCATTTTTATTAATTAAGTTTATTTATTCCATGTATTTTTCACATCGTGTATCTTGTTGATCCCATTCATTCTCTGTCCCTTCGCATCTGCCCTCTGCTCCTGAATGCCTCCCTTGAATAAAACAAAATGCAAGTGAAAAATAAAATGAGAAAAAAAATTAAAAGGGGAAGGTATTAAAAAGTCTCATCATGGAGGGTGCAGTGAAACCCAACAAGTCATGCTGTATACTCCTTGATCCATACATCTCCACTTACAAGTGTTCATTGCAGAGTCATTGGTCTGGTTTGAGATCCCTGGTCTCCACTACACATGCAATACTGAGCCTCTACTAGGACTCTTACGGGACATCCCTATTGCTGCCCTGTCTTTGGGTCTATAGGTCAGGTCCCATCACATGCTCCAGCAAACCATTGATGGGGTGGATATTGGGGCAGGCCAAGTCATAACCCTGGATCTAGACTTGGGCAGCTATAGAGTTGGTCTGCCAGATGGGAAATGGGGAAACCTGTCCCATGTTTACCATTTCAGGGATGGCTTACCTTCACCTCTACTAACAGGGTTGGATCTGTTGTGCTGCCCTGGTGGGGTGCAGGGCCTACTCTCCAGAGGGTTGCAGCTGGTGGGGATGGGGACAGCTGTCCGACTCTTACGATCACAGGGCCAGTTCTCCCACCTGCCTCAGGCGTTGATGGATGGTGGTGGGAGGGAGGAGGGTAGCTCTTCCCTATCCGTACCACCACAGGACAGATGGGTGATGGAAACAGCTCTCCTATGCTCACCATTTTGGGGCTGGCACACTCACACCTGAGCTAATAGGGTTGATTCTCTTGTCTTGCCTCACAGAGGTGCAGGACTTGCTCTCCCAAATGTTGCAGCTGTTGGGAGTCAGAGATGTCTCTCTCACTCTTATGACCACAGGGCTAGCTCTCGAACCTGCTTCAGACATGGATGGCCGGTGGAGAACTCTCCTCTGCCCATGTTGCCATAAGATCGATGGGTAGTTGTGGACAGCTGTCCCATGCTCAAGATTTTTAGGGCTGGCTCACCCACACCTCTGCTAACAGGGTTGACTCTGTTTTGCTGCCCTGGCAGGTGCAAGGCCTGTTCTCCCGAGTGTTGCAGCTGGTGGGGGTCAGGAACAGCTCTTATGACCACAGGGTCACTTTTCCCACTTGTCCCAGTCGTTGATAGTTGTGGTAGATGAAGGTTGTGGCTAGGTCTCTGATTGGGGTTTTTTCAATCATACACGTAATGCAATTATTGATACACTTGGGTTTTAACCTAACTGGTTATGTGCTTTCTCTTGGCACCATATTCTCTTCCTTGTTTTTCTTTTTCTGCCATTTTAAAGGATATTTTATTTACTCCAACAATTTCATGCATGTACACAGTATGTCATGATATATACCAAACTTCCCCTTCTGACCTACCTTGGACACTCTTCAGCCGGCCTCCTTCTCACATTTATGTCCTTTCTTCTTCTTGTAACCTACTGAGTCCAAATAGTGCTGCCTGATAGAATGTTGACTAATCTTGTTGGCTTGCTGTGTAGGTATCCATAACTGTGGTGAGTTTATTAGTACAATGACCATGCCATGCCCAGAAGAGAACATTTCCTAGCACTCCTCCCAAGCCTCTGGCTCTTACATTCCTTCTGTTCTCTTTTCAGAAGTGTTCTGAGTCTTAGGAGGTTAATATAGATGTCTGATTTAGAGATGAGCACTCAACATTTCTTATGAGCACTTTGACTAGTTATGCATCTCTGCATTAGCTGAAGCCCACTATAGAGAGAAGCTTCTCTGGACAAAGTTGAGCATAGCATTAACCTATGGGCATAAATACAAATATTTGGAAAGCAATTTTACAACATGTATATTTAGCAAAACAGCCGTAGTAGTAGTAGTAGTAGTAGTAGTAGTAGTAGTAGTAGTAGTAGTAGTAGTAGACTTGCCCTCAGGGCCTATGACCTCCCAAGTCATGGGCATTGATCAGGTTTACAATACCTGTCATGAATTACTTCCCATAGAGCTGGCCCCAAATCCAATCAGAAAATACTTGGTTACCCCTTTATGCTACTATTGTACCAGTGGGCGCATCTTGCCTGGCAGGTCAATTTTTTTTTGTTTTTTAGAGACAGAGTTTCTCTGTGTAGCTTTGAAGCCTGTCCTGGAACTCACTCCGTAGACCAGGCTAGTCTTGAACTCACAGAGATCTGCCTGCCTCTGCCTCCTGAGTGCTGGGATTAAAGGCATGTGCCACTATGCCCTGCATGTCAGGTCAATATTGTAGCATTCTGGGTTCAGTGTTGTTTTTATGGGTTTTCTTTTTATGGGTTTTGCACCAGTTTTCACATATGTGAAATGAGACTAATATTAAATAACCATATTATCAGAATATATAAAGACTAAATAAGATAATTTATACAACATTCTTTGGTTGGTATCTGGCACAGATTTATGTTCAGTATGATAAATATGATTTTTTTAAGTGGAGGATGAATTGGGATATCAATTCTTCGGGGGTTTCACGTTCTAGGCCTAGTTATGTAAATAATCAGATTGGCTAGGACATTGATTGTAATATTATTGTGTAGGCACTCAATGACCCTGCATCCAAAACATGTACTAGTTTCCCATGGTATATGAATGATGAGTATGTCCTTCTGTATGCTGTGAATAGATGTTTCTCTTACGAATAAAGCTGTTTCAGCCAATGAACAGACAGGATGTAACCAGACAGGAAGTATTGACAGGGCTACCAGACTAGGAGAATTCTGGTAAGAGGAAGGCAGAGAGTGGATCCAGAAAGAGAGACAGAAACCATGTGGCTGCTGAGAAAGAAAGAGGCCCAGGCATTCTCTGGTAATCTAAGACAATGTAGAGATACATAGATTAATAGAAATGGGTTAATAAGAAGCCTGAATCATTAGCCAGATAGTTTAATATAAGCCTCTGTGTGTTTATTTTGGGTTAAATGGCTGTGGGACCCGTGGGACAGAAACTCTGTCTACAAATGGCATCCCCAATGTGGGGCAAGAATTTCCACGTAAAACATGACTAAAGATTAAAAAGGAATTCTAAAAATAAAAGAACAGAGTCAAGCACGAATTCTTGGTAGCAGCATTTTCTTGGGTGGGCTCTGTTTGCTAGAGCTCCTTTAAGAGAGGTTTCCTGACTCAGTGTTAGTGGCAAAAACTGCACAGTTCTTTTAAGAGGCCCTGCTACCAAACAATTAAATGGTATTTATGAGCAGCTGGTGGTGTGCTTCTTGGTGGTGACATGGACCTAGAAACTCCACAAACTTGTGGCAATAAGCAAGGTTCCCACCAGTACCTCTGCCATGAAAAAAGCCAAGGAATAGGATGGGGCCAGCCAATGCTTTAATTTTAGCCATGCTGTTTAGCAGATAAGACTTATGTAGTCAGAAAAAGATAAAGACATACAGTAGAGATTGATTCAGTTAAAGAAAAACCTCTAAACAGTTTACAGTGTATTTATATATATGTAGGCTTGGGAGAGAAAAGAAAAAGGATAAAGTCCTTAAAAATATACTAGCTGGGTGTGGTGGCCCATACCTTTAATCCCAGCACTTGGGAGGCAGAGGCACGTGGATCTCTATGATTTCAAGGTCAGCCTGGTTACAGAGTGAATTTCAGGGCATCTAAAGTTACACAGAGAAACCCTGTCTCTAAAAACTAAAATAAAATAAAAGAAGTAGAGTACTAAAAAAGACACATAAAGATGGAAAATACACGGAGAGTCTGGATACTGTATGTTATTGTGTTGTCTTTAAATTGTTTGCTGAGAAAGGACCAGCAGCTGCTTAAAGACATTTGATTATAAATGATGCTGGATTAATCCAACCTATATATTTTGAAAATGATATGACTTCAAAATTTAAGTCTAAGGATGGATTGCTTTGGAAAGGAGGTTCTGTTTTTTGTTTCCACAGAAAATGAAAAGCTGGGGATTCCTTCCAGACTGATATAGTTTGATCAAACAAGACCCCCTGGAGCAGTGGCCCAGGTGATTCAACATCCAAAAAAGTTGAGAAGATGCTGCCCCAGACTACTACAGCCAAGATTTGGCCAGGTTTCCAGATTTTCCCAGGATCCTCTTGGGATTGACAGTGTCCCCCAAACAGCAGGAAGCAGTTTAGAGAGAATGACATCCAAATTCCCAAATATTGTTTATAACTGCTTGTTTTTATTTAAACGGGGTTGGTTATAAATGGTTAATCATAGATTACCTAGGCCTCCTCACTGACACCCAGCCTTGGACAGCAGATCAGTACCCATCCCAAGTATACACACGGTCTCTGGACTCCCATAGAACAATGTGAGGTGCACTCTCACCCTGAACTCTTGGGGAAGGGTCTAGGCCCTGCCCTATATGAAATGACAGACTATGGACACCCCCATGGAGGGCCTCACCCTCCCTGGGGGAAAGAGGGGATAACGGGGGGGGGATGGGGGGGATGGCACGGGAGGAGGGGAGGGAAAGGGAGAGGGACCTCGTACTGACTTGTGAAGCAACCTTGTTTCTTATCTAAATTTAAAATGGAAAATAAAAAAATATTAATAAAAAAAACTTGAAAAAAAAATAAATGGTTAATCATCACAGTTAATCTCTTTCTAAAGAAAAATGGGAATATGATATAGAAATGAGTACTTTGCATTGGTATGGATTTTTGGTTTATTGATACAAATTTAAGGTCAATTTTGTTATAGGTATACTACTCTTGTTTAGGTATTGTGTTTATACAGCTCTTTTAAAAATGTAATGTATAATGAAATACCGATTATAGATAGTAACCTATAATAGTTAAACCATAGTTATGTTAGTTAGGTTTTCTAGATATACAGAGATATATTTCAAATGAATAGGTAAGCTTGAAAACCTTTCAATGACCTACAGAATATGGCATTTAAAATGTTTTATTAGAGTTTTTCATGATAGTGAGACACAACTGCTCCTGGAAACACCAATTACATCAGAGGGGAAGAAACTCGTTGTGGAGTTTGATTTTAATGGTAATACTAGCCATTTGGACAAGAAACTGCTCTTGCCTGGACTGTTTGACTGTATGTTGTATAAACTGGACATGCAGGACCTACAGGAAGGTGACTGATGAACTTGCCATAACAAGGTTAGACAGTTCTTCAAGGTTCCTGTGTCATGGAAGAGTCTGCCAGGCATTCTGCAGGACACAGAGAAAAATGACTGACAAACTTCCAATATGGGTGGGATAGTTTCAAATGTCCTGCTTTTCTGAGAAGTCTGCCAGACATCCTGGGCCTGCAGGCTGAAGATGGATGCCCCAATGTTACAGAAGAACTTTGGGTGACTGTCCAGGCAACAAGATGTCTGTGTCAATTCTAGAGTTTATTTATATACTATCCTTCTGAGGTCTCTGGAGTTGAAGACAGATAGTTATGGTTATGTTTTTCCTTAGTTATGATAAAAGATAAGTTGCACATAAAACTTTAGACTCAGAAAGATAGGATAGATGATAGAATATTTTCTTTAAATGTTGGCAAATGTTAATGTATTAAATATTGTAACTTTAATTCTTACTTGATAATTGTTTTGTTATATATAATTTACTATGTTAAAGATAAAATCTTCCCTTTTATTTAGACAGAAAAGAGGACATGATGGGGGATGTCCTGTCTGTATGCTGTTAATGTTTCTCTTATTGGTTGATGAATAAAACACTGATTATTCAGTCATCAGGCGGGGTTACCAGATGAGGAAAATTCTGGGGAGAGGATGCTAAGAGTGGTCACAAGAGATGCCATGTAGCCACTGAAGGAGTAACAGATCCAGGCATTCTCCAGTAAGCCAAGACCATGTGGAAATACTTAGATTAATACAAATGGATTAATAATTAAGAGAGATCTAGCCAATAAGAAGCCTGAGCCATCAGCCAAACAGTTTACAATTAATATAAGCCTCTGTGTTTGTTTGGGGATAAACAACTGTGGGACCAGGTGGGACAGAAACTCTGTCTACACATAAGAGAAGGTATGTAGGAGGTATGTAGGCAGAGGTACATTGGTATGTATGCTTGCCCCTAATTGGACAAAGGTGCAAAGTATGTAGTCTTGTGTGTTTTGTCTTTACAAGCCACTGACTAATGTAATTTGGTGCCATTCTCTTGGAATGCTGGATATGGACCTAGCCAGTGTCCATCGTCCTGGCCAGTATTTAATAAACTTGCTACAAAATTTGGCTAAAAAACTGTGGTAGTGGTCTTAGTCGTGCCTGGTTCTACTTCAAACTTGAGGAAAGATTTTGTTAATAGACTTTTTCTTTTGGCCCTATGGCAAACCACATATGTGCACATGTATTTGATAAGCAGAGTCATTGGTCTATAACTCACTTTGTCTAGAGTTGGTGTCCATGTTTTACATAGTATATATCATTGCTGGATTTTTAATATCTGCTTCCCAGTCTTCTGCCCTCTGCTACAGCACACACCTGTAACTAAGGATTGTGATATCCTTGAGGGTCTTGGGGAGTGTTAAATACTTCTGGAGGGACTATTAAGAGAGCAGAGGATGTCACATCTAGGCTTGGTATTTTGGCCAAAAAGTACTCTGCAACTTTAGAAGGAAAATGAGGCCAATACTTCTGTCTTGTAGTACAGCCTATTGCAAGACCCAGAATGCAGATTACTAGTAACAGGCATGTAATTTAGGTCAACTTACAATAGGATTTGAGGAGTTTATCTGAGGTACCAATCACCCTTTGTTCTTATAGGAAATTATATCCTATGTTTCAAACAGTTGACTTACTTATTGACTTTGGAGCACTACTCATTGAAAACTTGGAGATGGCTGATAGTCTAATCAGACGTGCGCTGTCCTGTAGGGAGCCTTAGTAAATGGATTTCCACATGGCTCATTGTGCTATAATAGCTGCTACTCCTTTTCTGTAATTCCAGAACAATTATTATAGAAGGATTTTACTTTTCTCAAGATTGGTATAATGACTATTAAGCAAAGGTGACTGTTGTGTGTGCTTTTTATAAGGAGACATGAACAAATGTCTACTCATTTCAGGGAAGACACTGACAATTGAACAAAGTAGCAACTCCACCCCAATTCTAGCTTGTTGAAGTAATGACTTTATTGGACTTTCTTACAAAAGATGGGTGAGAGACCACTTATAGGAGCATGGGTGGCCTGTAAATAGCGGCTTCATCAAATATCTTTATTTGTGCGTGAGTGATGACTTTCCTAAAGCTGCATAGATGAAGTTCCTCCTTCAACTAGTCATCCATCTTCTATATGATAATACTTCCTGAGAACACATGCACCTGAGTCACTATTATTTACAGCTGGGAGTGAGGTTCAAGAGGGAGAGGCTGCAATCTCAGGTGACTCCCCACCCTGTCCTATGCGAGCGCATCAGCAGGCTGGATCTTGAGAAGGAAGGTCTCTTAGAGGTAAGCACGGTGCTCTGATTAAGAAGGTAATTGTGAATATAAGACAAGCATGAAATGGTGGGTGACACATAGGTACAATTTGCTATACTGTGGCAAACAAACCGGGAATTTGGAAAACAGCTACCAGAGAGGTGGGTAGTGGCTGCAAACCTAGTTTCAGTAACAAAGTAAAATAGGAAAGTTTGCAAAGCAGAACAGGGAAGCAAGTCCTGAATCTGCTTGGGAGATCTTTTCTCCTAGAGGGAGGGAATGCAAAACAGTGGCTAAGAGCCATGGCTTAAGTCAGACAGTCTCAGAAAATTTCCACATTGCTTTTAGTAACAAACATTTTTTAAGAAAAGAAAAATTGTGTTGGGGGCACAAAAGTAATGTGTGACACTGAAAGAGAGAGAAAGGAGATTTCAAGCAAATCTTCTATTTGCAGTAAAGGTACCTTTACAACCAGCAAAGGTGCCATTTTATTTTACTTTTCATTTATTTATGTATGGGAGAGCAGGCGGTGTACTGACATGCACATGTGTAGAGATCAGAGGAAAACTTTGTAGAGTTCATTCTTGCCTTCAAATACATGGGTTCTGGGTTTGAAGTCAGGTCATTAGGCTTGGCTGCAAGTGTATTTACTCACGATACCATCTTTTAGGCCTCTCAGAAATGCCATTTCAAAAAGATCTTGATCCAGGTGTAGTGGTGCATTTGGAATGCAGAGGTAGGCACATCTTTGTGTGCTCAAGGCCAGCCTGGTCTACATAATGAATTCCAGGCCAGTCAAGGTTACAAAGTAAAATGCTGTCCCTCAAAACAAAAGAGGATGATGATGATGAGGAGGAGGAGGAGGAGAGAGAGGAGGATGAGGAGAGAAGAAGAGCTCTTTGAGTTGGCATGCTACCTCAAACTCTTCATGAACCAGTCTTAGAAAAACAAAACACATGAAACGGCCCATCTGCAGAAACCTGGTTTCTAGACTGTATGAAGCAATACAACATCAGAACAATGCAATATTCAATAAAGTAGAAACCTGGTTAGACTCTGAATCTTCAGAGGAACATAGTCACAGGTTCTAAGTGACATGCAAGGACTCTGGCCCATAGTAAAAACCTGACCAATGAAAATTGGCGCAGCTACTGTGTCATCACAAAAGACCATTCAGGTCTGAGACTAGTATTCACAACTTGATGGTTGAAGACAGAACTAGCATGTGTGATCCAACTCCATGAAGAACTGTCAAGGCCTATGACTGGCAGCTGGAAACCCTGAAGGAATGTCTAGAGTTGAGGCTTGAGCCAGCAAATGGGCAACGAATTCTTTATATTTTATTCCTCTTTAATACCCAATGCCAACTTAGAAGCCTGCTCTGCCCTGATTGTTCTCATTCTCTCTCTCTTTTCTTTTCTCCCCTTTCCCTCTATTTTTCCCTTTTCATTTACCTATTGAACATAGGTTGGCCTGGTTTGGGGATAGTATCATTTCTCAGCGTCCTAAGAGTTCGGGTTGTTGTAGGCTGTCTGCTTGCATTTTCTCACCCCCTCTTTTTCTTCTACCTTTAGCTAGAGCTGTCTCATCTCCCCACTTGGGGTATTGTTCCCTATACCTTATATCTACCTTACTCACCACGAGTTTTCATCTATCACAATACTAATTGCTAGCATTTCCTTGTTTTTTTTCTTTCCACTCATTCTCAGTGCCTATTATCTTAATGCACTAAGTATAATTAATGATCTTTTACTTAAAATATATTTTAATGTATTTACATATATATGATTATTTACGATGTGATTGTTTCTGATTTTATTATTATTATTTAGGGGGTATCCTTTCATAGTAGTATTTTTTTTGCAGTTTGCAGACAGTATTCTAGTCTTAGAGCTGTATTGGTGATTGAGCCTGGTCTCCTGAACAAAACATACAGAGGAAAAATACATAAGTCAAATGACATAATTGTTCAAATGGATCTATTTGACATTCTACAGACCATTCCATCCAAATGCTGGCTAATACACATTATTTTGAGCAGCTCATAGAACTTTCCTAACATAGATTATATAATAGGCCATAAGCAAATATGAAAAAATATAGGCAAATTGAAATAACTACTTATATTCTTTCTGACCCCAGTGGAATAAAATTAGAAATCCACAGCAAGAGAAAAACAGACAGTATACAAATTCATGGAGACTGAACAACATAGTGAACAATAACTGCATCATTAAAATAACCAAAAAGGAAATCTAGAATCAAATGAAAACACCGAATACAAAAATCTATGGGGTACAACAAAAGTAACACTAAGAAATTTGCAGTTACATGTGCCTGTATTTAAAAAAATGAGTTCTTAAATAATAACTTAATGATATACTTTAGGGCTTTGGAAAAACAAGAATAAGCCAAACTTCTTACTAGTAGATCAAAAGAAGTAAGATCAGGCCAGAAGTCAATGAAATAGAAATGAAAAAGCAGTGTCAAAAACAAAGAATCCATGATCCAGGGTTAGAGTGCAGTTGGTAGAGTTCTTGCCTGGGATGTAAACAACCTGGCTTTGATCTTCAGCACAGCATAAAAACAGGTGTGGCAGTATAGGCTTTTAATCCCAGCATTTGGAAGATGGAGGCAGGATGACCAGAAATTCAAGGACATCCTCAGTTACCTAGGGAACTTGAGGCCTACCTGGGCTGAGACTGCACCAGGCTTTTTCTTTTAAGCCACCAACCAGCTCCCAAGTCATGGCGAAGACTCATTATTAGCTTTGCATGCTTGGCCTCAGCCATTTTCTGGCCAGCTCTTTTCATTTAAATTAACCTATTTCTCTTTATCTACCTTTTGTCTTTGGGTTTTTATTATTTTTCCTTCTTTACATCTTACTTTCACTGTGTCTCGATGTCTGGCTGACTGGTGTCTACCTGGTTTCTTGCCCTGGGTGTGTCCCTCATTCTCTCCTCCTCCTTCTCTTGTTTTTTTCCTTTCTCTCTGGAGCTTAAATTTCTCCTGTTTATTCTCTCTCCCTGACAGCCCTACCCATCCTTTCTCCACCCTGCTATTGGTTGCTCAGTGCTTTCTTACCAAGCAGGTGCCTTAGGCAGGTAAGTTGAAACAGCTTTTCATACATAAAAATGCAATATAAACAAATAGGAGAGACCCTAAAGACTCAACCAGAAAACTCTTGGATCTGATAAACATTTTGAACAAGGTGACAGGACACATCAATAACATACAAAAACGAAAAGGCTGAGGAAGAAATTGGGAAAAGCACTCCATTCAAGAGTTGCTGGGCGATAAGGAGGTACATTGTAAAAAGACCTATTCTGGACAGGGCAAGACCTTTGCACTTGTAAACTCACTACAGCACAAAACCTACAGAAGACTGGGCTCATCCATCCATTGTGATGCT
Organism: Mesocricetus auratus; assembly: GCF_017639785.1. Classification (NCBI taxonomy): domain Eukaryota; kingdom Metazoa; phylum Chordata; class Mammalia; order Rodentia; family Cricetidae; genus Mesocricetus; species Mesocricetus auratus. The sequence continues at coordinate 92,310,923 of NW_024429188.1, read as the reverse complement.
ACACTGCCCCTTTCCATTGTCCTTTCCCTACATCTTCTGATCCATCTACTGATGGCACCTTTGTAATTACCACAGGGATCCCAGCTTACCTTAGTCAGCTTGGATGCACTCTTCTGACATCTGTGATTCTGGCTCTCTCATCTTCACTCATGGTGCTGAACCTGACTGCTTTCTTTAATCGGCTGATGTCAACAATTACAAGGCTGTAATACTCAAATACAAATGCAGGGATTTCTGCCCCTCCTCCTGTCTCCCACCCCCTGGAGATGATATTGATTTTCAGTTTGCAGGTTAAATGCAAACACAACCAAATTTCTAGAACCATTCTTCACAGAAATACAGAAAAAAATGATAAAATTCATATGGGATCACAATAGACTCTGGATTTCCTAAGCAACATTTAGGAAAAAGTATACTGCTGAGGCAGCAATATACCTGATTTAAAGTTATCCTGCAGAGATATAGTAACAAAATCATTATATTACCAGCACATAAATAGACACAGATCATTGGAATGGAATATTGGACCCAGTTATAAACCCATGCAAACACAGCCACCTGTTTTTGTTAAAGATGCCAAAAATTATACATTGAGAAAAACACAACCTATCCAACAAATGGTACTGGAAAAACCAGATAAACACATGCAGAATAATGAAGCTGATCCCTAGTTCTCATTCTGTACAAAAATCAACTCAAATGTATCAAAGACCTTAATTTTAAGACCCTAAACTCTGAAACTAATGGATACAAAAGATTATGATACAGGCATAGGCAAATCCTTCCTGAAAAGGAAAGATTGTTCAGAAATTAACACCCATTGACAGCTTGGATCTCATAAAATTGAAAAATTTCTGCATAACAAAAGAAACACGTGAAAGGAATGCGTACAGAATTAGAAAATCTTTGCTAACAATATACCTGTAGTGGCTTAAATTGATAGTCATCTGGACAGGGTCTAGTCCTCTCGGAGAACATCTCTGGGCAAGACTGTGAAGGATTGTTTAGATTAGGTTAATTGATGTGGGAAGATGCTCTTTACATTGGGTAGTAGCATTTCCTGGGCTGGCATCATGGACTGTCTTAAAAGGAGAAACGGAGCCAAGCACCAGCGTTCACTACTCTCTGCCTCCTAACTGCAGTTGCAATGTGACCAGCTGCCGTAAGTAACTGCTGTCACATTTGGCAGAAATTTAATATAGAGAGTATACAAGGAACTAAAGCACCCAAACAGGAAGAAATAAAAACGTTTATCAGTTATGGGACTAAGTAAGTGATCAGACAATTGTCAAATGACAGAGTTCAAATGGCAATAAACATTGCTATGCGATGTGTCCTGGTGAATTCTGAGTATTTACTGGCTCAAATAAGGTCTCCATAGCAAGTATATGTGTGACATGTATTCTTATTTATTTTTAAAATTATTGGATAGAGAGGAATTCAGGTCAAACTCTTTGGAGTATATGTCAATAAAAGCACAAAGGCATTGGTAATGTCTCATTTGAATAAAATATTGTCTTACATTTTGGGCAGGGTGTTCTGGAGATTTTGTTTTAGTCACAGTGAGATGTCTAATTGGCAGAGGAACTATTTTTTACTTTGATCACAAGTCTCCAAGAGGTTGCATAAGATTTGGGGGCACTCATTGAGGTGTCACAATATCTGTTCTGTTCTTGGCCCTTGGTCCTCAAATGTGAAGCCTTGGAGCACAAGAAATGGTTCCTGGATATTATACGAATGTATGGGAGGTGTCTTTTTGTCCTTTGTCTGATAGGTTCACTCAGGACTCTGCATTCTCAGTCCTCCCATCTCCCTGTGGCTGTCTTTACTTTTTTTTTATTTTCCAGTTTAAATTTAGATAAGAAACAAGGTTGCTTCACAAGTCAGTTCCAGGTCCCTCTCCCTTTCCCTCCCCTCCTCCCGTGCCCTCCCCCACCCCCCCCCCATTATCCCCTCATTCCCCCAGGGAGGGTGAGGCCCTCCATGGGGGTGTCCATAGTCTGTCATTTCATATAGGGCAGGGCCTAGACCCTTCCACAAGAGTTCAGGGTGAGAGTGCACCTCACATTGTTCTATGGGAGTCCAAAGTCCGTGTGTATACTTGGGATGGGTACTGATCTGCTGCCCAAGGCTCAATAGATTCCCTAGGCCTCCTCACTGACACCCAGATTCAGGGGGTCTTGATCAGTCCCATGCTGGATTCCCAGGCTGATGCCTGGGATTCAAGAGTTAACCTTTGTCTGGTCAGCTGTTTCTGGGGGTTAAACCAGCCCAGTCTTAATCCCTTTGATCATCAGTCCTCCCTCTCTGTTACTGGCTTTCTTGAGTTCAGCTCAGTACTTAACCAAGGGAGTCTGCCTCTTCTTCGATCAGCCACTAAATGAAGTTTCTGTTTCCCAGACTCTCTGGCCATAGGATTGTAGGCTGGCACTCCCCAGATCTATGTCTAAAATCCATATATGAGAGACTATATGTTTCTCTTTTTGTGACTGGTTACCTCACTCAGGATGGTTTCTTCTAGTGTCATCCATTTGCCTGCGAATCTCATGATTCCATTACTTTTTTCTGCTGAATAGTACTCCATTGTGTAGATGCACCACATTTTCTTTATCCACTCTTCGGTTGAGGGACATCTAGGTTGCTTCCAAGTTCTGGCTATTACAAATAAAGCTGCTATGAACATAGTGGAACAGACGTCTTTGTTGTATGAATGGGCATCTTTTGGATATATGCCTAAGAGTGGAGTTGCTGGGTCTTGTGGTAGGTTTATACCCAGTTTTCTGAGGAATCTCCATACTGATTTCCAAAGTGGCTGAACCAGTTGGCACTCCCACCAGCAATGGAGGAGTGTCCCCCTTTCACCACATCCTCTCCAGCATAAATTGTCATTGGTGTTTTTGATTTTAGCCATTCTGACAGGAGTGAGATGGTATCTCAGAGTTGTTTTGATTTGCATTTCCCGGATGGCTAAGGATGTTGAGCACTTTCTCAAGTGCCTCTCAGCCATTTTAGACTCCTCTATTGAAAACTCTCTATTTAGTTCGGCAGCCCACTTTTTAATTGGGTACTTTGATGTTTTGGAGACTTGCTTCTTGAGTTCTTTGTAAATTTTGGAGATCAACCCTCTGTCAGATGTGGGATTAGTGAATATTTTTTCCCATTCTGTGGGCTGCCTTTTTGTCTTGCTGACTGTGTCCTTTGCCTTACAGAAGCTTCTCAGTTTCAGTAGGTCCCATTTATTAATTGTTGATCTCACTGTCTGTGCTAGTGGTGTTATGTTCAGGAAGCTGTCTCCTGTACCAATTCGTTCAAGGATACCACCCACTTTCTCTTCTAAGAGGTTTATGTTGAGGTCTTTGATCCATTTGGACTTAAGTTTTGTGCATGGCGATAAACATGGATCGATCCGCATTCTTCTACATGCCAGTCTCCAGTTATGCCAGCATCATTTGTTGAAGATGCTTTCTTTATTCCATTGTATATTTTCAGCTTCTTTGTCGAAGATCAGATGTTCGTACGTGTGTGGGTTAATACCCGGGTTTTCAATTCGATTCCATTGGTCTGCCTGTCTATTTTTGTGCCAATACCAAGCTGTTTTCAGGACTATAGCTCTATAATAGAGCTTGAGGTCAGGGATGGTGATGCCTCCGGACGTTGCCTTGTTGAACAGGGTTGTTTTGGCTATCCTGGGTCTTTTGTTTTTCTATACAAAATTGATTATTGTTCTTTCAAGGTCTGTGAAGAATTGTGCTGGGATTTTAATGGGGATTGCGTTGAATCTGTAGATTGCTTTTGGCAGGATTGCCATTTTTACTACATTGATCCTACCTATCCAAGAGCATGGGAGATCTTTCCATTTCTGAGGGCTTCTTTAATTTCTTTCTTTAAAGATTCATAGTTCTTACGATACAGGTCTTTCAGTTGTTTGGTTAGCGTTACCCCAAGGTATTTTATGTTGTTTGTGGCAATTGTAAAGGGTGATGTTTCTCTGATTTCTTTTTCAGCCCTTTTATCATCTGTATATAGTAGGGCTACTGATTTTCTTGAGTTGATCTTGTAGCCTGCCACTTTGCTGAAGGTGTTAATCAGCTGTAAGAGTTCCCTGGTAGAATTCTTTGGGTCATTGATGTAAACTATCATATCGTCTGCAAACAGTGAAAGTTTGACCTCTTCCTTCCCAATTTGTATCCCCTTGATCCCCCTTTGTTGTCATATGGCAATAGCTAGAACTTCAAGTACCATATTGAAAAGGTATGGAGAGAGTGGACAGCCTTGTTTTGTTCCTGATTTTAGAGGAATTGCATTGAGTTTCTGTCCATTTAGTTTGATCTTGGCTGTTGGTTTACTGTATATAGCTTTTATTATGTTTAAGTATGTCCCTGTTATCCTAGCTCTCTCCAAGACCTTTATCATGAAGGGGTGTTGGATTTTGTCAAAGGCTTTTTCAGCATCTAGTGAGATGATCATGTGATTTTTGTTTTTCAGCTTGTTTATATGGTGGATTACGTTGATGGATTTTCGTATGTTGAACCATCCCTGCATCCCTGGGATGAAACCTACTTGGTCGTGGTGAATGATTGTTTTGATGCGTTCTTGGATCCGATTTGCCAGTATTTTATTGAGTATTTTTGCATCAATGTTCATGAGGGATATTGATCTGAAGTTCTCTTTCTTAGTTGTATCTATGTGTAGCTTGTGGATCAAGGTTATTGAAGCCTCATAGAAAGAGTTTGGCAAAGACCCTTCTGCTTCTATTGTGTGGAACACTTTGAGAAGAATTGGTATAAGCTGTTCTTTGAATTTCTGGTAGAATTCTGCACTGAGGCCATCTGGACCTGGACTTTTTTTGGTTGGGAGACTTTTGATGACTGCTTCTATTTCCATAGGGGTTATAGGTCTATTTAAATTGCTTATCTGTTCTTGATTTAGTTTTGGCAAGTGATAGCTATCCAGGAAGTCATCCATTTCCTTTAAATTTTCGAATTTTGTGGAGTACAGGTTTTCAAAGTATGACCTAATGATTCTCTGGATTTCCTTGGAGTCTGTTGTTATGTCCCCCTTTTCATTTCTGATTTTGTTAATTTGCGTGTTCACTCTCTGCTGTTTGGTAAGTTTGGACAAAGGTTTGTCTATCTTGATTTTCTCAAAGAACCAACTCTTCATTGCATTGATTCTTTGTATTGTTTTCCTGGTTTCTACTTTATTGATTTCAGCCCTTAATTTGATTATTTCCTGGCGTCTACTCCTCCTGGGGGAGTTTGCTTCTTTGTGTTCTAGAGCTTTCAGCTGTGATGTTAATTCTCTGGTATAACTGTTCTCCTGTTTCTTCATGTGAGCTCTTAGTGCTATGAACTTCCCCCGTAGCACTGCTTTCAAAGTGTCCCATAGGTTTGGCTATGTTGTGTCTTCATTCTCATTGAATTCGAGGAAGTCTTTAATTTCTTTTTTTATTTCCTCTTTGACCCAGGGATGGTGCAGTTGAGCATTATTCAATTTCCATGAGTTTGTAGGTTTTCTGCAATTTGTGTTGTTGTTGAATTCTAATTTTAAAGCATCGTGGTCTGATAAGATGCATGGAGTTATTCCAATATTTTTTTTGTAGCTGCTGAGGTTTGATATGTTGCCAAGTATGTGATCGATTTTTGAGAAGGTTCCATGTGGTGGTGAGAAGAAGGTATATTCTTTTTTATGTGGATGAAATGTTCTATAGATATCTGTTAATCCCAGTTGGGTCATTGCTTCTATTAGACCCTTTGCTTCTTTGTTGAGTTTCTGTCTGGTATTCCTGTCTAGTGGTGAGAGTGGTGTGTTGAAATCTCCCACTATAACTGTGTGGGGCTTTAGATGAGATTTAAGTTCTAATAATGTTTCTTTAATGAATGTGGATGCCTTTGTATTTGGGGCATAGATGTTCAGGATAGACACTTCATCTTGGTGGGTTTCACCTGTGATGAGTATGTAATGACCTCCTTCATCTCTTTTGATTGATTTTATTTTAAAGTCCAGTTTGTTAGATATTAGGATTGCTACCCCTGCTTGTTTCTTGGGTCCATTTGATTGAAAAATTTTTTCCCAACCTTTAACTCTCAGGTAATGTCTGTCTTTGAGGGTGAGGTGTGTTTCTTGTATGCAGCAGAAGGAAGGGTTCTATCTTCGAATCCATTCTGCTAGTCTGTGTCTTTTTATGGGTGAGTTAAGGCCATTAATATTGAGGGATATTAATGACCATTGATTGCTCATCCTTCTTCGATTTGCGATGGTTGTTGGTGGTGGAATTATGTGTGGAATTTCACCCCTTTGTTCTTTTGGCTGTTGGTAGAGAGGGATTCTCTAATGCCTATGTTTTTCTGGTTGTAGTTAGCTTCCTTGGGTTGGAGTTTTCCTTCCAAAATTTTTGTAGGGCTGGGTTAGTGGATACATATTGCTTGAATCTAGTTTTGTCATGGAATATCTTGTTTTCTCCATCTATAGTAATTGAGAGCTTTGCCGGGTATAGTCGTCTGGGCTGGCATCCATGGTCTCTTAGTGTAGGTAGAATATCTATCCAGGACCTTCTGGCTTTCAGAGTTTCCATGGAGAAATCAGGTGTAATTCTGATAGGTCTGCCTTTATATGTTACTTGACCTTTTTCCTTAGCTGCTCTTAATATTCTTTCTTTATTCTGTATGTTTGGGGTCTTGATTATTATGTGGCGAGGGGATTTTTTTTTGTGGTCCACTCTATTTGGTGTTCTGTAGGCTTCTTGTACCTTCATTGGCATGTCTTTCTTAAGGTTGGGAAAGTTTTCTTCTATGATTTTGTTGAATATGCCTTCTGCCCCTTTGAGTTGGATTTCTTCTCCTTCTTCTATACCTATTATTCTTAGGTTTGGTCTTTTCATTGTGTCCCATATTTCCTGGATGTTTTGTGTTAAGGATTTGTTGGATTTAAGGTTTTCTTTGGTTGATAAATCCATTTCTCCTAGTGTATCTTCAACACTTGAGATTCTCTCTTCCATCTCTTCTATTCTGTTGGTTATGCTTGTATCGGTAGTGCCTGACTGTTTATCCAGCTTTTCTATTTTCTGCCTTTCTTCAGATTGTGTTTTTTTTAATGTCTCTATTTCAGTTTTCAACCCTTGCATTGTTTGCATTGCTTCTTGCAATTTTCTGTTTATCTTTTCGTCCATTTGTTGCCTTTTATGAATTTTTTGGTTTGTTCTTTCTTCCATTTCTTGCATTATTTGGTTTGCTTTTTGTTCCATTTCTCACATTTTGGGCTTTGTTTCTTCTTCCATTTCCTGCCTTTTTTGGTTTGTTTCTTCTTCCATTTTTTCATTTTTTGCTTTGTTTTTTCTACCATTTCTTGCATTTTTTGCTTTGTTTCTTCTTCCATTTCCTGCCTTTTTTGGTATGTTTCTTCTTCCAATTCTTGAATTTTTTTTTGCTTTGTTTTTTCTTCCATTTCTTGCATTTTTTGTTTTGTTTTTTCTTCCATTTCTTTGAGGGATTTTCCTACATCCTCATTTAGGGCCTCTATCATTTTCATGAAAGTGCTTTTAAGGTCGTTCTCTTCTGCTTCATTCGCATTGGAATGTTGGGGTCTTGCTGGTGTGGAGTCTCTAGAATCTGGCAGTGTCATATTTGTTTTTCTGCTGCTGAGTGTGTTTTTGTATTGTCTCTTTTCCATCTCTTCTTCTAGTGGGTGCAGAAAGAGCCCCTTACTGGTCTGGGGACCAGAGTTCCCTTTTGGTGGGTGCTAGCAAGTCCAATAATCTGGTGGTTCTTCTATTCCTTGTCTGAATGCTGGTCCCGTGGGTGGAGAAGAAGAATAGGAATCTGGGGCACTTAGCCTCCTACCTGGTCCCCTGGACCCTATGCTGGGTCCTGTTGTACCTGATCCGGAACAGCTACTCCCCTGGTCTCCCTGGCTCCTCTGGTTTCCTGGTCTCCTTGGCGGGAGAGAAGACCTGGAGTCTGGGGTGCTTGGCTCCCGCCGGGATTGGGAGCTCTGTGCAGTTCCCAGGCGATCTGCAGGTACTGGAACACAGGTCAGGAAGCCGGCCTGTTTACCTGATGCTGCTGGAGGAACAGGTGCTTCCCTGGACTCCCAGCCTCCTCTGGTTTCCTGGTCTCGTTGGTGGGAGAGAAGACCTGGAGTCTGGGGTCCTTGGCTCCCGCCGGGATTGGGAGCTCTGTGCAGTTCCCAGGCGATCTGCAGGTACTGGAACACAGGCCTGGAAGTAGGCCTGTTTACCTGATGCTGCTGCAGGAACAGCTGCTTCCCTGGACTCCCAGCCTCCTCTGGTTTCCTGGTCTCGTTGGTGGGAGAGAAGACCTGGAGTCTGGGGTCCTTGGCTCCCGCTGGGATTGGGAGCTCTGTGCAGTTCCCAGGCGATCTGCAGGTACTGGAACACAGGCCTGGAAGTAGGCCTGTTTACCTGATGCTGCTGCAGGAACAGCTGCTTCCCTGGACTCCCAGCCTCCTCTCTTTACTTTTTTTTTGAGGAAGTGTTTCCCTATGTAGCTCAGGTTAGCCTTAAACTTGAAATCTTTCACTCTACCCAACTTCATAGTTTTATTCAGTTAATGAGAAAAGCTTGTAGATAAACAAGAATGCTGCAAAGAACATTTGAGGAACATGAACTCATGTCATCATTTGGGGGAAAGAAGCACCAAAAGAAGATTAGCAATTTACATTCAATTCCGGCTAATGTTTTATTGTGCAATACATTGAAGCTTTTTGAGTCGACTGCAAGCCAAAGTGAATCAGGGGTATCTGGAAGCTAACTTTTAATTTTATGAGACTAACATCTTCTAGCTCAAATTAGTTGTGGATAGTTAGTGAAAATTAAAAGCATTGAGTAAGTCTGCTGGCCGGCAGTCAAGCTTAGAAGACAATGTGCTGCCATTATACTTAACAAGTTATGTAGTCATCATTTTCCCTTATTTTGAAGTTCTGGGCTGTTTTCCTCCAGGACAATCTTCCCTGTAACAAACTTCTAAAGAGTGATCTTAGAAACCATCCTGAGTGAGGTAACCCAGTCACAAAAAGAAAACATGGTATGTACTCACACATATATGGATTTTAGACATGGATCAGGGGATTACCAGCATACAATCTACACCTCCAGAGAAGCTGTGAAACAAGGAGGACCCTAAGAGAAACATACATGGTCCCCTGAAGAAGGGGAGAAGAGAAGGGGAAAGGAGGACATGAGGGAGCAGGAAGATTGAGTCTGGGGAAGAATAGAGGAGAGCAGGAAAAGAGATACCATAATAGAGGGAGCCATTATAGATTTAACCAGAAATCTGGCACTAGGGAAATGTCCAGAGATACACTAGGATGACCCCCGAGTAAGAATCTAAGCAATAGTGGAGAGGCTTCCTTAAATGCACTTCCCCTATAATGAAATTGATGACTACCTTATATATCATCCTCGAGTCTTCATCCAGTAGCTGATGGAAGCAGAAGCAGACACCCACAGCTAAACACTGAGCCAAACTCCTCGAATCCAGTCGTAGAAAGGGAGGAGTGATGAACAAAGGGGTCAAGACCAGGCTGGAGAAGCCCACAGAAACAGCTGACCTGAGCAAGTGGGAGCTCATGTACCCCAGACTGACAGCTGGGAAACCAGGATAGGATTGATCCAGACCCCCTAACATGGGTGCCAGTTAGGAGTCCTGGGCAATCTATGGGGCCTCTGGTAGTGGATCAGTATTTATCCCTAGTATACGAATGAACTTTGGGAGCCCATTCCACATAGAGGGATACTTTGTCAGCCTAAACACATGGGGAAGGGTCTAGGCCCTGCTCCAAATGGCATGGCAGACTTTGAAGATCCCCCATGGAAGGCCTCACTCTCCTTGGGGGATGGGATATGAGGCCGGTGGAGGGCAGGGGAGGAGGGGAGGGTGAGAGAACTGGGATTGACCTGTAAAACAAGCCTGCTTTAATTTAAATTAAAAAAAGAGTGATCTTGATAACAAAAGATATCTGGTCTCAATGTATTTTTATAATAATGTATTTAATTGAACTTATTGTTTAGTTAAAAAGGACCATAATTGCTGGGCGGTGGTGGCGCACGCCTTTAATCCCAGCACTCGGGAGGCAGAGGCAGGCGGATCTCTGTGAGTTCGAGGCCAGGCTGGACCGATAGCCTCCAAAACAATACAGAGAAACCCTGTCTCGTAAAACCAAAAAAAAAAAAAAAAAAAAAAAAAAAGAAGGACCATAATTCATAGAATCCATAGAAGTTAGAATTAGTAGGATTGATGATATTTGCTCCTCGACTTTTCTGTATCTTAGCACTGTGAGGTTGAGGACCTAGGATCTTGAGTTTGTGATCAGCCAGGACTACATAGTGAGACTTGTCTCAGAAACAAGCATGAAATGATTATATATCACTGCTCATTCCCAGAGGACTTGCTATGCCTCTTGTGGGGTGAATTGAGACAGGTATCTTATTGGTTTTGACTTCCCAAAAATAGGAAAATCCAGGCAGTTGGTTCTCAAAGCCATAAACTCTGAGAGCACCCACTACAGGTGGCTTCTTGTCATTGCACTGTTAAATTATTAAACGGAACCTTCCCATGTTACAGGTATTCTACCCAGTTCCTAGGGCTGGTTAGACTGAGGAAGTCATATGACATGTGGCACATCTGAATAGACATTTTATATGATTGTGTGATTTGGTTGAATCATTTTGTTGTTGTTTTCACTTGTTTTATTTTTTAAGATTTGTTTTTATTTTACATGTATGGGCATTTTGCCTGCATGTATGTCTGTATACCACATGTGTGCAGTGTGCACAGAGGTCAGAAGGGGGCAATGGATTTCCTAGAAGTGGTTTTGAGTCAACATATGGATACTCCGCAAGAGCAGAAAGTACTCTTAACTGTCCCGACCTGCAGCACACTCGACGTGGGTTTGGTAGACACCTAGGTGAAAGACGGGGGGGGGGGGGGCAGAGGACACAAGGACAGATGCCAAGACAGGAGTCTGGTCAAGGGGACAATTTTATTTCACCACAAAGGGATTTATATAGGGGAAGGGAAAAGGGGAAGGAATGGGGGCATGCTACAGGTGCAATGAGCCTGGTGGGTCAAAGGTCAGTGGGAGGGGTAACCCTCTGTGCTGCTTAATTCGCAGGGCAAAAGGTTGGGGGTAGAACCTCCTGTGTTGCTAGGTAACCTGACCATAGGTTCTTACTTTATAAGTCTCAATCTCTTCTATGTCCTCGCCTAACTCCTGGTGGAATTAGGGGCTTTCTGTTGAGCTAACCTTTAACTGCTAATTAAGCTGCAGGCCTGTTTCTGGAATTTGGTGGAGGTAGCAGGGTGGTCCAGAGTCACGTACTCTCTATGAGGGTTGAGTCACATCTTCTCTTATGAGTATGTGAGGCAGTCATTTCTGGTTGATGGCTGGAGTACCCTGACACTTAACTACTGAGCCATGTCTCCAACACATTATTTTTTAAAATATTTTACAGTTTATGATTTTTGTTGGCATATATTCATTGAACAAAATAATTAATTTTATTTTGATATTTTTGTAAATGCATAAAACATATTGATAATATTTTCCCAGTTTCCCTACTTCATCACAACTTCTCTTTCCTGTCCCTTTGCTTTGATCAACAGTCTTTTTTTAAAAAAATCCATATATACAAGAAAGCATATTTTATTTGTTTTTCTGTGTTTGGTTTATTTCTCTTAGCATGATGCCTTCATGTTTCATTTTCCTGGAAATGACATAATTTTCTTCTTTGGAACTGAATAATATTCCATTGTCTATATAGTGAAGGTGAGGATATAATTATATAAATAGACCCAAGATTAATGATAAATGGGTGTTTATTGGGGAACAGAAAAATACAAAGAATCGCTGGAGTGTTTTCTTGCTCTTCCTACTGGATCCACTGACCCACCAGAAAGAGAGCGTAAAGGAAAGCCAGGCCTCAAGCTCCTCTCTTTCCGCTTCTGTTTGCCTGAGGCCATGCCCAAGGAGGTGTGGCCGCAGTTACAAGTTCACTGACAGGATGCCTACAATATAGGACATATTTTCTTTGTCCATTCAAGTTATGGCTTCTTGTTTTTGATACCTACCAAGAGAGTAGGACATTCCAGCTAAGGTAAAGTTTCCTATTTGGTCCTAACTTGAGAAAACATCCATGTCTGTAGAATAAAGTTAAGAAGGAATAAGTACCACTACAACTGACCTATAGTCATAATATAGTTTACATGTGATATGAGCAACTAGCAAAGACCACAAACAATTGAGATGTCCCACAAAGTAGAGGAACATTACTATCATTTCTTTATTTCTATTGTGTGTGTATGGGTGTTTTGCCTACATGGATGTCTATGCATCACATATGTGCAGTGCCCAAGGAGGCCAGAAGAGAGTGATCTGGAGTTACAGACAATTGTGAGCAACCATGGGGATTCTGAGAACTGAACTTGGCTCCTCCACAGTAGCAGCCAATGCTCTTAACCACTGTGCAATCTCTCTAGCCCCATTACTACCATTTCCATGTTTGCAAATCCCAGAACTGGAGTTATAGACAGTCATGAGCTGGGAATTGAACCCCTGTCCTTTGGAAGAGCAGCCAGTGCTCTTAACAGCTGAACCGTCTCTCCAGCCCTTACCATTTCTATTTTTACAACTTCTAGTTGATGATGTATTGAAGATATATTTAGGGAAGAAGACACAATGGTGAAATACAAAACATCTAAAAAGTAAAGAAAAACTGCAGATCATATGATTTTGTATGTAGAGAAATCAAAGGAATATACTAAAACTTATTGGAACTGATAAATGAAGAGGAAAAACTAAGCAATGTTAGAAAGTCCAGGATTCACATATAGAAGTTAATGTGTTTCTGTACAGTAAAAGTAAGCAAATCATTGATTAAGAAAACAATTCAACACCATCAAAAATATGGAAGTACTCAGGAGTGAATTTATCAAAAGAAGTACAAAACCAGGAAAAGGGTAGATGAAAATGGCAGAATTTCCTGTCACCCACAAATTACAGAGAAGCAAATAGTTAGAGAGTACCTACTGGGCAAGGTGGGTGACTGTTGGTTGCCACCAAGGTTTAAAGAATCTGCATTTTACCCACTGAGCCCCAGTCCCTGTACTTTTACTTTTATCTTTTTAACATATAGTTTCTTTCCTTGCTTTATTTTGTTTCTTGAGAAAGGGTCTTGTTACATACTTCATACGAGGCTCATGCGGCTGACTCCTGGCACTGGAGACATGGGCCACTACATCCTGCCTTTTAAAAATATTTATTTTATTTTAATTAAAATATAATTATAATTACATCATTTCTCCCTCTCTTCCCTTCCTCTAACTCCTATATCCTCTCCCCCAGCCTCTCTTATGTACTCCCCCTTACTCTGTCTTAAATCCACGACCTCTCTTCCTTTGATTATTATTGTTACATGTACAGGTTGTGGTGATTGGAAAGGAAATGGCCCCCAAAGGGAATGACACTATTAGGAAGTATTGCTTTGTTGGAGTGGGTATGGCCTCGTTGGAGGAAGTCTGTCATTATCAGGGTGGGCTTTGAGGTCTCCTATGATCAGAATACAGTCAACTTCTTGCTGTCTGCAAGGTGTAGAATTCTTAACTACCTCACCAACTCCATGTGTGCCAGCATGCCACCTTGATGATAATGGACTGAACCTCTGAAACTGTAAGCAAAGCACCCCAATTAAATGTTTTCATTTATAAGAGTTGCTGTGGTCATAATCTCTTTACAGTAATTAAAAACCTTAACTAAGACACATGGATAAATGTATAAATAAAACCTGCTGAGTCTGTTTAGTATTGCTGTAATATATATGATTTCAGTGATGGTCTGTTTTTAATAATTTGTTCCTCTTTTTTCTTCCTCCTTTTATGTTTTTTCTCATTTTAAAAATTTTGAGATTATAATTTAATTACATTCCTCCTTTTCCTTTCCCCACTTTGTCCATATACTCCCCCAATTCTCTTTTAAATTAATGGCCTCTTTTTCACTACTTTTATTGCATGCATATATTCATTTGCATATGCATATATTCCTAAATGTAACCTGTTAAATCCATATAATGTTACTTGTGTATATGTTTTCAGGGCTGAACGTTTGGCACTGGATAACTGATTGGTGTGATCTTCCCTTGGGAAGTCCACCTCTCCTTCTCCCAGCTTTCCTCAGTTTCCTATAGTTCTGTGTAGGGTTGTTGTGGAATATTAGTTTAAGATGTGTTACATTCATTTATACTGTGGAATATTTGTTTAATACTGAAAAGATGTGTTGCATTCGTTTATGTTGCATTTGCTTAACTCTGTGAAGCTGTGTTACTTTGCCTGTCTAAAACACCTGATTGGTCTAATAAAGAGCTGAATGGTCAATAGCTAGGCAGGATAGAGAAATAGGCATGGCTGCTAGACAGAGAGAGTAAATTGACTAAAGGGAAGAGTGCAAAAAGGAGAAGGAGAGGATGATGCTGGGACAGCCACCTAGTCACACAGCCAGCTATGGAGTAAGAAGGAAAGATGTATAGAATAGATAAAAAGGGGGCCTGATGGAAGGAGCATCATTTGCCTCCTTCCACTTGGCCTCCCTCTCGCAGACACTTCATTTACCATTTTGTGCTGTGTTGACTTCTTTGCTGATATCAGAAGCAAGTTCTCCAGACTTCTGTCATTGATTAGGATCAGATACTCTTCAGGAACCTTCCAGGCATGTAGCACCACATCAGACCTGCTGAAGTCTCTAGACTTGCGGACTGAGGAACTACCTGCTGGCATATTGTCCATTTGACACAGCCACTATGGGAAACTCCAATTGCTGAGACACACAGCCTCAAGGAGTGAAGTAAGCAGTATGCCCTCATGGTCTCTGCTTCAATTCCTGCCTCCAGGTTCCTGCATGATTTCCTGCCCTGGCTGCTCTTGATGATGGACTTCAACCTGAAAAATGTAATAAACCCTTTCCTTCCCCACCCAAAAAGATATATAGAATAAAGAAAGTTTAAAAAGCCCAGAGGCAAAATGTAGTTAAAGAGAAATGGGATAATTTAAGTTAGAAAATTAGGCTAGAAACAAGCTATGACCCTGCATTCATAAGTAAGAATAAGTCTCCATATATTTATTTGGAAGTTGGGTAGCAGGCCCCTAAAGAGTTAAAAAAGCCAACAACATAGGTTTGAGTCCTTGTGTACTTTCCCCTATCTAGTTTGGCATGTTCATCCACATCATCCTTGTTCAGATAAAATTTGGACAACATGCTGATGAGACTTTATGGGTGTAGTTTCAGATATTACTAGAAGATACAATCTCACAGACAACTCCCTCATCTTCTGGCTCTTATAGTCTTCTCAAACCCTCTTGTGAAGTGTTCCCTGAGGGTTCAGAATGCAAAGCTAGCCACAAGCCACAGTGGTCAGGCAATGGTGATACACACCTTTAATCCCAGCAATCAAACTAGCTAGCCATAGAGCTAGTCAGTGGTGGCACACACCTTTAATCCCAGGACTCAGAAGACAGGCAGATGGATCTCTCTGAGTTCCAAGACCACACTGAGCTAATTGAAATTGATCTAGTCGTTAAACAGAAACAGCTCCCACAAAGGCGACCTCAGCACTTGGGACCACACACCTTTAATCCCAGCACTAAAGCAGTATAAAAGGAAGAAGCAAAGGGTCTCATGTGGAGATTTAGTTTTCAGACAGGGAGATCTGTTATCTCTGAGGATTCATGGAGGCAGGATCCCCCTTTCAGTCTGAGAAAGAGGTAAGAGCAGGTGAGTGGCTAAGTGCTTTGCTTGCCTTACCATCAGCTTGAAACCCAGTATCTAGTTCTGGGTTTATATTTCTCGTGTTAAAATAAAGTGATAACACATTGTATAATGAGGATGAGCCTTGACAGTATAATACTAAGCTTTTGTTCATTTTATGAAATCTTTGAAGAGCAGACATTGTGATGGTTATTCTTGGTTGTCAACTTGACAACATCTGGAATTAATTAACACCCAAGTGGCTGGTTACACCTGTGACGGATTTTTCTTAATTAGATAATTTGAATTGGGAAGAGCCTATTCTAAATCTGGTATTTTTGAGGTGGGAATATTCACATTTAATTTAGGCCACACCTTCTGGTGGCAGCCTGTATAAAGATATGGGAGAAGGAAACTTTTGCTCTTTGCCTGCCTGCATACACTCTCACTGGCATTAATAAACAGATATAATGGGAAAGAAATGCTGCAAACTATATATCAGATAGGTGACTAATATCTAGAATATACAAAGTCCTATAAAATTAAACACAAAATCAAATGATTCAGATAGATTTTTCTCAAAAGGAGAAAAGCATCCTTAGTCATCAAAGAAGTGCAATTTAAAATTACACTGAAATTCTATCTCACCACAGTCAAAATGGATATGTCAAAAAAGTCAACAAAACAAGGGATTAATGTGGATGAGGATGTGGGCAAAGAGGAACCTTAAACATTACTGAAGGGGATATAATCTAGTGTATTGATTTCTAGGAAAATCAGTATGGAGTTCCTTTAAAGAACTATGAATAGAATTTTCACATGATCCAGCTATATCACTTCTGAGTATAAACCCCAAGTGAGAAGCAAAGTTTTGAGGGAATAAGATAGATAGTGTTAGAAGAATGCATCAAATGTCCTGATATGATCTCTGCATGTGCACATATATGTATAACCCCAATACCATGGTCAGAACATGGAAGGAGAGAGAGAGAGAGAGAGAGAGAGAGAGAGAGAGAGAGAGAGAGAGAGAGAGAGAGAGAACACTTGAGAATGCAATGGAAATTTTTACAGGTGTAAAGAAAAATGAAACCATGACATTTTCAGGAAAATGAAAGGAACTAGAGATCGTATACCAAGTAAAATAAGCCAGATTCAGAAAGTTCCATGTTTTAATTTGTGTGTGATATCTATATTTAAATTCATAATGTGTGTGTGTGTCTGTCTGTCTGTCTGTCTGTCTGTCTCTCTCTCTCTGTGTGTGTGTGTGTGTGTGTGTGTGTGTGTGTGTAGAACCATGAGACAGAAGAAGACATCTTGAGAGAGAGAGTGAGTGATGGAATTCATGTGTCATGGAAGCAAAGAGGAGTACTGTGAAGGTTAATTTTAAATGTTAACTTGACAACCTAGGAAGAGAAATTTAATGAGGGATTGTCTACATCAAGTTAGCCTGTGGGATGTCTGTGGGAGGTTGTCTTGATTGTCTTCACTGATGTGCAAAGACATACCCTAAATGTGAGTGGCACCTTTGGATAGTGGCCCAGATAAAAGGCTATGGAAGAAGGAAAGCTTGTTGGTTGCTTCTTTTCTGGCTGGATGTTTGCTGTCCATGCTGAGTTATTTATTCTGTCGCTGCTGCTGCTGCTGCTGCCTTACAATGATGTTAGAAATAGCTTCTTCATGCTTGTGACATGGGTTAACAAGTAGAGATTCTACAGAAACCCTTCAGGCCAGGACTTTGCCAGATTGGGACTGCTGAGACATACAGCCTTGTGGATCCAGTAACTACAATGTTTTCAGTCTCTCTGATGTGACATAGCCATTG
This sequence comes from Mesocricetus auratus, assembly GCF_017639785.1. Classification (NCBI taxonomy): domain Eukaryota; kingdom Metazoa; phylum Chordata; class Mammalia; order Rodentia; family Cricetidae; genus Mesocricetus; species Mesocricetus auratus. The sequence continues at coordinate 92,293,351 of NW_024429188.1, read as the reverse complement.
TTGGACTACACAGACCATACTATGGAAGCCAATCTAATAACTTTTCTTTAAATAGATATTCATTCTCTGAGCTCTGTTCTTCTAGAGAAACCTGATTATTATTTGGTGAGAAGGAGACAAGCAGAAGAAGGGCAGGAGAGATGGGGCCAGAACAGTGAACAAGGGAAACAAATTAGACAAAAGTATATTTGCTTTTTCCTGCAACTCTAGCCTCACCTTCCTCTGAGTTATGAAGCCTCTAGGACAAACTCCACATCCATGGAGGAGCCTTCAGATTTTGGAATGGAAAAGCCTTTGCTGGAAGTGGAATATATTGAAGCAGACTGGTGTGTAAAGGATGCACAAGCAGCAATATATAGAATTAGAAAAAACACAAATCTGGTGTCCACCCCATATCCACTCGGGGTCCAGAATTCTGAGTTTTGGCAAATTATAAGGATGGCTGTGACCCACACTATGGTTTGTGTACTGTGGATAGAACACTGGTTACACCAGCATTTGTTACTACTGTATCAATCTATGCTGGGGTACTAGTGGTTTCTTCTCATCCACTGTCAAATTCCTCAGGCTGGTGATACAAAGTTGTACAGGGTTAATGATTTAAAACTATGCACATCATTTGCATATTGTTCTTCAGGTCAGAAATCCGAAGTAAGTTTCACTTCACTTAAATGAAAGTGTCAGTAGGGAAAGTGTTCAGTGGGCACATGAACTGAGAAAAATCTCCATAATCATCTTCCATGTTGTTCAGATTTCACATTTTGGGTTCAAAGGCGAGTGAGTATCACAAGAAATAGACCAAAGAGTCTACCAAAGGAGAGAATTCCAGGCTGCTAAAGGGCTTCCTCTGAGAACAGCAGCTGTTATCTTTCCAGGGACAGAGACTAGAATAACTTCCCAGCCTAGCCTTAAGATCAGGTGCCGGCAAGGGGAAGAGAAATGGGAGAAACCCAAATGAAGGAGAACTTGTAACTTCATTGCATCTTCCAGATACTATAAAAAGGTTTACATTGGGGAATGCTAGCGATCTGCACACTTGTCTGCTTCTGGCCAATTCCTGTGTTGGGAAGAGCTGATCCAAATAGGTCTTCATCTATCATCATGTTAGTGCAGCCAAGCGGTAGCTTCCAGAAGCATCCAGAGAAGGGGTAAGAGACCAAAGTGGGGATGGGGAGGGAGGTAGATGGAGGGAAGGAGGAAAGCGAGGGAGAGAGAGAGAGAGAGAGAGAGAGAGAGAGAGAGAGAGAGAGAGAGAGAGAGAGAGAGAAAGAGAGAGAGAGAGATCCAGAAGATCCAGAAGAAAACCAGGAAGAGATTGACTAAGGCTTTGTAAGCAAACAAACTGGCCTGGAAGGCACAGAGCATGAGGAGTTCAAGTGAGCAGTCTGAAAAGTAGATGAAAACCTGGAAAGGGGGAGGGAGGTGGCTCCTGACAAGTGGTTCTCCATGAAGGAATTTGGTTTTACTCTAGTGCCTTTAGTAGTAATCCTGCCCCAATAAGCATGTTGTTATACCCAAATTGCTCTTTATTATACTTTTTGTGAAAAGCAGAAGCCTGAACAGTGATTTAAATAACAAATATTCTTCTCAGGTTCAATAAAAACAGAGAACTATATGTTGTGTTGATATATATGAAAATATGTGTGAAAATTAAACTGTCTTTGTATGCAACTTTAAAATTAAATTTAAATGGTAAAAAGAAAATTACTTCCATAAAATGAACATTTAGTAGAAGATATAACATTGATTCAAGTTATTCCAAATCTCTTTGATGTTTAACTTATTAGAAAAGAACTAGATTATTTTATATGCTTTTGAATCACTCCACTGTAATGTTATGCTTAAAAGACAAAAGCATTTTAGTAGCCTGTTTAAGAAGTTGTGGGTATTGTTTCATAGCATTACAAAATAGGAAAAGTGACATTTCTTTGAGGCTAGTTCCAATTTAGAAACTGAGATTGTATAATAAACATTTTGAGTCCTTATACAGAAGGTTTAGTGGTTAGTGATTTGAATGATAATGGTCCCTATAAGCTTGATATTTTAATGCTTGGTTTCCAGTTGGTAGACGGTTTTGGAAGGATTAGGAACTGTGTTACTGGCTTTGAAGGTTCAAAAAACCCATACCAGGTCTCTCTCTGTCTCTCTGTGTCTCTATGTCTCGTCTGTCTCTTTCTCTGTCTCTGTCTGTGTCTCTCTCTATGCCTCCTTTCTGCAGATCAGGATGTGAACTCTCAACTACTGCTCCAGCTCCAGCACTACACTTGCGTGCCTGCCTGCTACCATACTCCCTGCCATGATGGCCATGAATTTACGCTCTGAAACTGTAAGTAAGTCCCAGTTAAATGCTTTATTTTATAATTTGTCTTGGTCATGGTGTCTCTTCCAGCAATAGAAAAGTAACTAAGTGCAAAGCTAGTCACACTAGTTAGCCATAGAGTCCAGGCAATGGTACCCACCTTTAGTCCCAGCACTGAGGAGAGAGAGGCAGATGGATCTCTTTGAGCTGAAGGTCACCTTGGGCTACATGAAATTGATACAGTCTAAAAGAGAAACAGAGCTCACACAAAGGTGATCCCAGCACTTGAAGTGACACACCTTTAATCCCTAAGGAGGTAGAGACAGGAATGATAAGGCTGGGCAGGGAGAGGAATATAAGTCAGGAGGAGACAAGAGAGAGATTCTATCTGAGGAACAGTGCAGTCTGAGGAACAGTGCAGTCTGAGGAACAATGCAGTCTGAGGCAGTCAGTCTGAGGAGGCAGTGACTGGCTGCTTTGCTTCTCTGATCTTCAGCATTAACCCCATATCTTACTCTGAGGTTTTATTATTAGGACCTATTAGAACTCGTGTTACACTAAGATCTACTGTATCTCCCAAGACTCATTCCTTCCCACCCCAGACTTCTGAGTGATGGGTTACAGATGTGTGCTTCCATGCCTGGCTTGCCACTAATTCTTTTTACTTTATTTAAATTAGAAACAATCCTATTTTACGTATCAATCCAAGTTTCCTCTCCCTCCCATCCTCCCATGAACCCCATGTTCCACCCCAGTCCCACTCCCCATCCACTCCCCAGGGAGAATGAGGCTTTTCATGGGGGATCATTTTTAATTAAGAATGGTGTTTCATGAAAAGTCCAGTTCTTACTGGCACAGATGTTTGTCCCTGAGGTAATTGTAGCAGAAGTGTTTCTCATTTTGTCATGAGATAGATATAGCACCCCTCCCCACTAGTTCTCAAGGGTCAATATTTACAATAGTAATAATTTCCCTACTCCCTATAAGACATTCTTAGACAAATTAGAATTTGGATAATTGGCATTTGTGCTAAAAGTCCCTACTGTGGACAGGACACTGGTTGCACCAGCATTTGTTACTACTGCATCAATCTATGCTGGGGTACTAGTGGTTTCTTCTCACCCACTGTCAATGTCCTCAGGCTGGCGGTACAAAGTTGCACAGGGTTAATGATTTAAAACTATGCACATCATTGTTCTTCATGTCAGAAGTCTGAAATAAATTTCACTTAGCCTCAAATTTTCATGTTTGTTTAACAAGAACAAACGTTATAACAGATTTCTCCTTGAATATTTTAAGTGCAGAACATTGTAATCCTCCCAAGCACGGCTGAAGTGTGAGCTTAGTTCACATTTTCTATTTAACTCGTTCCTGGACCCCAGCACATTGGTTGGGGCTACCCACAATCAAGGTGTGTCTTTCATCTTTAGTTAAACCTTCCTGAAAACACAATTATAGACATTCCCAGAGTTATGTTTACATTGTGATTATGTTTTTTCTTTCTGAGACAAGGTCTTATTATGTAGCTCTGGCTGTCCTGGAACTGATTAAGTAGAGGACTCTGATCTTGAACTCACAGATATTCATATGCCTCTACTTGATTAGTGATTTTAAATGAAGTCAAATTATCAGTGAAGATCCTTCATTATAATTATATAGTCCTTTTCAACACACACACACAGAAACACAGACACACACACACACACACACACACACACACATTTGAGACAGGGTTTCTCTGTGTAACAGCCATGCCTGTCCTTGAACTCACTTTGTAGACCAGGCTGGCCTCAAACTCAGATATATACTTGCCTCTACCTCCCAAGACCTGGTATTATAGGCATGTGACACCACTGCCTGGCTCAATTCTAAGATATTTAGTCATTTTCCCCATCTTATTGCCTTGTCTGTGACCTTCAGTATAATAATGTATGATGGTGGCAAGAAGATATTCTTGGCAAATTTATTCTTGCCTTCTTCCTAACATCAATGGAAATTCCTCTAAAGATTCACAATAATCTTAAGTACAGATGGTTTGGGAATCCCTTTTTATTTTTAAGCTCATTTCTATTCCTGGTCCTAGTTCTTCCTCACACTTGAAGTTTATTTAGTTCCAATAATCTCTATAAAAATATCTTGGGCCTGGGGAAACTGTGCTAGAGAAAAAGAGGAGAATCTGGAGTGCTTAAGAGCACTGCTGATCTTCCAGAGAAGCCAGGTTCTTTTCCTAACACCCACAAGCAGCTCACAACATTCTGTGGCTTCAGACCCAGAGTATCTGATTCTCTCTTCTGGTCTCTGCATGCACCAGACATGCACATGGTGCATATACACATTTACAGGAAATTAATCATACACATACTGTTCAAAAATAAACAAAATTTAAAACTCTATTATATTTTAGGACTTTTGAAAGTTTCATGTCTACACAGTTAAAATAATAGATATGAAACTGAAATTTACCTTAAAAATTTAGGCTCCTGCGCCTCCCTTTTCAAGAAACAGTCACATCATCTCATGCAGTACAAGCCTTTTCTTCTAAGACATGATAGTGAAAATTAGACGGGTTGAATTTGGTTGTACTGGGTAACTGGTTACCAGGGGTGTCTTCAACTCTGGCAAAATAGATTATTTTTTTTAGTTGTTTCTGTGGGTTTTCTTTTTTTAAAAACTTTTTATTACTTTAATTTTAAATAGCTTGCTTCACATGTCAATCCCAGCTCCCCTCCCCTCCTCTGGCAACACCGCCACCATCCCCCCCCAGCCTCCCACCCTATCCCCACCTCCTTCCACATAGGGAATATCTAGAGTCTGTCATTTCGCCCAGGGCAGGGTACAGGCACTCCCCCCAAGAGTCCAGGCTGAGAGAGCATCCCTCTTTGTGTTATGGACACATGATGTCTGTTGGTATGCCAGGGATAAATACTGATCCATTGTTCAGGGCCCCATAGTTTGCCCAGGCCTCCTCACTGACTCTCACATTCAGGGGTCTGGATCAGTCCCATGCTGGCCTCCCAGCTGTTGGTCTGGGGTCCAAGAGCTCCCCCTTGTTCAGATCAGCTATCTCTGCTGGTTTCGCCAGCCCATTCTTTGCCAATTTTCTCATTGCTCCTCTCTCTCTGTCACTGGGATCCATGGGTTCAGTTCAGTGTTTAACTGTGGGTGTTTGCCTCTGCTTCCATCAGTCACTGGATGAAGGTTCTAGGATGGCATATAGTGTAGACATCAAGATCATTATCAGGAATGGGCATTTAAGGTGGTCTCTCCACTATTGCTTAGCTTGCCAGTTGGTGTCATCCCTTTAGATCACTAGAGATCTCACTGGTGCCAGATCTCTCTTCTAACCCATGACTCCCTCTATTATGGTATTTCTCACCCTGTTCTCCCTCTATGCTACCCCACACTCAACCTTCCTGTTCCCCCATGACCTACTTTCTCTTCCTCTTCTCTCCCTCTCTTCTTCCCAGCTCCCACTCCTCCCCCCCCATCTCTCACCGTGTTTCCAATCTGTTCAGAAGATCTTGCCTCAATCCTCTTCTCTGGGGTACCATGCATATCTCTCTTAGGTTCTTTCCTGTTTCTCAGACTGTCAGTAGAAGTGCAGACTGGCACTATCCTGATCCATGTCTAAAATCCATATATGAGTGAGTACATACCATGTTTGTCTTTTTGTGACTGGGTTACCTCACTCAGGATGGTTTCTTTAGTACCATCCATTTACCTGCGAATTTCAAGATTCCATTGTTTTTTTTTCTGCTGAGTAGTACTCCATTGTGTAAATGTACCACATTTTCTCTATTCCCCTCTTTGGTTGAGGGGCATCTAGTTTGCTTCCAGTTTCTGGCTATTACAAATAATGCTGCTATGAACATAGTGGAACAGATGTCCTTGTTGTATGAATTCACATCTTTTGGATATATGCCTAAGAGTGGAATTGCTGGGTCTTGTGGTAGATTGATTCCCTTTTTCCTGAGGAATCTCCATACTGATTTCCAAAGTGGGTGTGCGAGTTGGCACTCCCACCAGCAGTGGAGGAGTGTTCCCCTCTCTCCACATCTTCTCCAGCATAAATTGTGTTTGGTGTTTTTGATTTTAGCCATTCTGACAGGAGTAAGATGGTATCTCATAGTTGTTTTGATTTGCATTTCCCTGATGGCTAAGGATGTTGAGAACTTTCTCAAGTGTCTCTCAGCCATTTTAGCCTCCTCTATTGAGAATTCTTTATTTAGTTCTGTAGCCCACTTTTTAAATTGGATCCTTTGGTGTTTTGGAGACTTGCTTCTTGAGTTCTTTGTAAAGTTTGGATAACAGCCCTCTGTCAGATGTGGAATTAGTGAATATCTTTTCCCATTCTGTGGACTGCCTTTTTGTCTTGCTGACTGTGTCCTTTGACTTACAGAAGCTTCTCAGTTTCACGAGGTCCGATGTATTAATTGTTGATCTCACTGTCTGTGCTACTGGTGTTATGTTCAGGAAGCTGTCTCCTGTACCAATTCAATTCGTTCAAGGGTACCATCCACTTTCTCTTCTAAGAGGTTCAGTGTGGCTGGATTTATATTGGGGTCTTTGATCCATTTGGACTTAAGTCTTGTGCATGACGATAGACATGGATCTATTCGATTCTCAGAGGGGAGGGTCATCCACAGTCTTCTTGGCAGCAGTGATGTCATGGACTGTGGTCACAAGACTTTTCCCAATGCCAAAGTTTGTCATGGATGACCTTAGTGGGAGGCCAAAGCAGGTGGTGGATGTCTTAGATGGTGTTCTGTGGTTGTGAAGAGACACCATGACCATGACAACTCATAAAAGAAAGCATTTAATTGGGGTTTGCTTAGATTTTCAGGGGTTTCATCCATTATCCTCATTGTGGGAAGTATGGTAGCACACAGGCAGGCATGGTAACTGAGATTTATACATCTGAATTCATAGACAGCAGGAAGAGAGACAGACAATGGGCCTGGTTGGAGCTTTTGAAACTTCAATGTCCTCCCCTAGGTACTTCCTCCAACAAGGCCACACCTACTCCAACAAGACCATATCTACTAATCCCTGTCAGGTAGCACAACTCCCTAATGACCAAATATTCAAAGATATGAACCTATGTGAGCCATTCCTATTTAAACTACCACAGTATAGGGGGCATGATGATGTTGAGTGAGATGTCATACTTATTGTCATGGTTCACACCTATCACAAATATGAGGATATCAGCAGAAGGGGAAGATATGATGATTATTCTTTTGATTCCAACCTTCAAGTGGACCCCAGCCTTCTCTATGGTGGTCAAAACATCATTGGACTTTACAATGTACTCCGCACCAGTACCCCATTTGATGCTGGCAGAATCTCAATCCTGGTAGATGGAAATGGTCTTCCCAATGATGACAAGTTTCCCATTCCCAGCCCTAAGTGTGCCATGAAATTTGCTCTGGGTAGTCATATTGGGACATTTTTACCATGTAGTTGAGGTCAGTGAAGAGGTCATTGGCAGCAAAAATATCTACTTTGGAGTCCTTCCAGACCCCAACCTCCGGCGTCCCCAGCTTCAGGTGAGCTCGGATCCCCCTGGGACCTCCCCCCCCTGCCCATCATTCACTCCCTCAATCTTCCTGGGGCCTGCTCCTGGCATCCAGAGGACCTGCCCATACAGGAAAAACACCAGTCCTTCCAGACCCCAGCCTCTAGCGTCCCCAGCTTCAGCCAGAGGACCCACCCACACAGGAAAGGCATCAGTCCTTCTAGACCCCACCCTCCAGCTTCTTCAGCTTCAGACCTCACCCCACAGCATCCCCAGCTTCAGCTTCAGGAAAGAATGAGACCAGTGGAGACAGAAAGACCCCACCTACACCCACTGGAAGAAGAGATGGGAAGAAGACAGAATAAGAGCTCACTCATCAATAGAAAGACCAACATGACTCCACCAGAATCTAGATACCCAATGACAGCAAGACCTGAAAAGCACTACATAGATGAAGCAGATGAGATGACCTAAAAAATTATTTCATGAAGATGATAGAGACCCTCAAAGAGGAAATGAGGAAATCCCTTAAAGAAATAGAAGAAAACACAAACAAAAAAATACATGAAATGGAGCAAAAGACAAACCAAAAAATTCAAGAAATAATCAAATCTCTCAAAGAGTCTAAAGGGTACCAAGAAAAAAACAACCAAACAAATGAAGGAAACAACTCAAACAGTTGAAGGATCAAAAGCTGAAATAGAAACAATAAAGAAAACACAGAATGAGGGGCTGCTGGAAGTAGAAAAGCTGGGTAAATGATCAGGAACTACAGATGCAAATGTCACCAATAGAATACAAGATGTAGAAGAGAGAATCTCAAGTGTTGAAGACTCATTAGAGGATATATAGACATCAACCAAAGAAAATCTCAAAACCAACAAATCCCTAACACAAAATATCCAGGAAATATGGGACACTGTGAATAAGCCAAATCTGAGAATAATAGGTATAGAAGAAGGCGAAGAAATACAGCTCAAAGGTACAGAAAACATATTCAACAAAATCATAGAAGAAAACTTCCCTAACCTAAAGAAGGATATGCCTATGAAAATACAAGCATCTTACAGAATACCAAATAGGCTGGACCAGAAAAAGAAGTTACCTCGTCACATAATAATCAAAACATCAAACCTACAGAATAAAGAGTAAATATTAAGAGCAGCTAAAGAAAAAGGCCAAGTAACATATAAAGGCAGACCTATCTGAATTACACCTGACTTCTCAATGGAAACGAAGATCCTATGTCCTACAAACACTAATGGAACAAGGATGCTAGCCCAGGCTACTATATCCAGCAAAGCTTTCAATTACCATAGATGGAGAAAACAAAATATTCCATGACAAAGTCAGATATAAACAATACATATCCATGAATCCAGCACTACAGAAAATGCTGGAGGGAAAACCTAGACCCAACGAAGATAACTACACTCACAAAGACATAGGCAATAGATAATCCCAATTTACCAAACACCAAAAGAAAAAGAGAGGAGAACCTACACACAATAACTCCACTACCAATAAATCAAGCACAAACAAGGATCATCAATCAATGGTCATTAATATCCCTCAATGTCAACAGTCTCAACTTGCCTATAAAAAGACACAGACTAGCAGAATGGATACAAAGACAGAACTCATCCTTCTGCTGCATACAAGAAACACATCTCAATGTCAAAGACAGACGTTACCTCAGAGTAAAGGGTTGGAAAAAGATTTTCCAATCAAACAGACCCAAGAAACAAGAGGATGTAGCAATTCTAATATCTAACAAATTAGTCTTCAAATTAAAATCAATCAAAAGAGATGAAGAAGGACATTTCATATTCATCAAAGGAAAAGGCCCTCGAGATAAAGTCTCAATTTTGAACATCTATGCCGCAAATACAAAGGCACCCACATTTGTGAAAGAAACATTACTAAAGCTCAAATTGCACATAAAATCTCACACACTGGTAGTAGGAGATTTCAGTACTCTGCTCTCACCGCTAGACAGGACCTTCAGACAGAAACTTAACAAAGAAACAAAAGAACTAATAGAAGTTATGACCCAGCTGGGTTTAACACACATCTATAGAACATTCCACCCAAACACAAAGGGATATACCTTATTCTCGGCGCCACATGGAACCTTCTCTAAAATTGACCACATAATAGGAAACATTGCAAACCTCCACAGATACAAAAAATGGAATAAACCCCTGTATCTTATCAGACCACCATGAATTAAAATTAGAATTCTACAATAACACAAATCACAGAAACCTTACAAACTCATGGAAATTGAACAATGCGCAATTGCACCATCCCTGGGTAAAGGAAGAAATAAAAAAAGAAATCAACAAAATAGACAAACCTCTGTCCAAACTAGGAAAAGACAGACAGAGAGCATGCTAATTAACAAAATCAGAAATGAAAAGGGGGACATAACAATGGACACTGAGGAAATCCAGAGAATCATCAGGGTATCCTTTGAAAATCTGTACTCCACAAATTTTGAAAATTTAAAGGAAATGGACAATTTCCTGGATAGATATCACTTGCAAAAACGAAATCAAAAACAGATAAACAATCTAAACAGACCTATAAACCTTAATGAAGTAGAAGCAGTCATCAAAAGTCTCCCAACCAAAAAAAGCCCAGGCCCAGTTGGCTTCAGTGCAGAATTCTACCAGAAATTCAAAGAAGAGCTAATTCCAATACTGCTGAAAGTATTCCACACAATAGAAGCGGGAGGCTCACTGCCAAACTCTTTTTATGAGGCATCAATTACCTTGGTACACAAGCCACACAAAGACACAACTAAGAAAGAGAACTATAGACCAATGTCCCTCATGAACATCAATGAAAAACATACTCAATAAAATACTAGCAAGTCGGATTCAAGAACACATCAGAAATATCGTCAACCATGATTAAGTAGGCTTCATCCCAGGAATTCAGGGATGGTTCAACATTAGAAAATCTATCAATGTAATCCACCATATAAACAAACTGCGAAAGAAAAACCACATGATCATCTCACTAGATGCTGGAAAAGCCTTTGACAAAATCCAGCACCCCTTCATGATAAAGGTCCTAGAGAGATCAGGGATAACAGGAACATACTTGAACATACTAAAAGCAATATACAGTAAACCAACAGCTAACATCAAAATAAATGGAGAGAAATTCAACACAATATCTTGAAAATCAGGAACAAGACAAGGCTGTCCACTCTCTTCATGTCTCTTCAATATTGTACTTGAAGTTCTAGCTACAGCAATAAGACAACAAAAGGAGAGCAAGGGGATACAAATAGGAAAAGAAGTCAAGCTTTCACTATTTGCAGACGATATGATAGTTTATATAAGTGACCTGAAAAACTCTGCAAGGGAACTCCTAGAGCTGATAAACACCTTCAGTAAAGTGGCAGGATACAAGATTAACTCAAAAAAATCAGTGCCCCTATAATATACAGATGATAAAGTGGCTGAGAAAGAAATAAGAGAAACATTACCCTTTACAATAGCCATAAGCAGCATCAAATATCTGGGGATAACGTTAACCAAATAAGTGAAAGACCAGTATATCAAGAACTTTGAATCTCGAAAGAAAGAAATAAAAGAGGATACCAGAAAATTGAAAGATCTTCCATGCTCTTGGATTGGTAGGATCAACATAATAAAATGACAATCTTGCCAAAAGCAGTCTACAGATTCAATGCAATCCCTATCAAAATTTCAGCACAATTCTTCAAGGACCAGGAAAGAACATTAATCAACTTTATATGGAAAAACAAAAGACCCAGGATAGCCAAAACATCCCTATACAATAAAGGAACTTCAGGAGACATCACCATACCTGACTTCAAGCTCTATTACAGAGCTATAGTCCTGAAAACAGCTTGGTATTGGCAAAAAATAGACAAGTAGACCAATGGAACCAAATTGAAAACCCTGATTTTAACCCACACACCTATGAACACTTTGATTTTTGATAAAGAAGCTAAAATTATACAATGGAAAAAGAGAGCATCTTTAACAAATGGTGCTGGCAGAACTGGATGCTGGCATGCAGAAGACTGCAGATAGATCCATGTCTATCACCTTGCACAAAACTTAAGTCCAAATTGATCAAAGACCTCAACATAAATCCAACCACACTGAAGCTCTTAGATGAGAAAATGCGAGATACTCTTCAACGAATTGGTACAGGAGACAGCTTCCTGAACATAACACCAGTAGCACAGACACTGAGATCGACAATTAACAAATGGGACCTCCTGAAACTGAGAAGCTTCAGTAAGGCAAAGGACAATGAATATCTTGCGTCAATTTCTATCCCAGACATCCGGGAGAAGGGGATGGGACTTAGGGAGTCTTTCTCTCTTGAATGCTGTCAATAAAGTTCACCGCACCTGCCAATATAGTCATAGTTTCATACATATGTAAGTAATACATTTAGTCATATTTTCTCCATTATCATCTCCTATAGATTCCTTTCCTAACAAAGAAAAGTGTTTTGAATTACATGGATTTGGATGTACTTCTGTCGTTTACTAGGGGAAAACATCACTTAACTGCTTTGAGACTTAGACTCCTATTTGAATGACAGAGGGCTAATAGCAGTGCCTACTTTTGATTAATGCTTTGAACAAACATTTAGTATGTAAGACACGTTTTAAGCACTGTGATCATAGTAATGAGTAGAGCAGGAAAACCCATGTTCTTATGGATCTGTGACTTAGTCACAAGACAAGGCAATGAGAGACTAAGTTAAGACAATGATGAACTTCTCTCGTGACTTTTCTTTTTTAAAATTTATATTTCTTTATTTTATCTTATGTGTACAAATGCTTTGATTGCATGTATGCATGTGCTTCACATATGCACAGTAACCTCAGAAGTTAGAAGGCATTGGATCCCCTGGAACTGGAGTTATAGATAGTTAGGAGCTGCTACATGGATGCTGGGAATTGAACCCTCATCCTCTGCAAGAGCAACAAGTGCTCTTAACCACAGACAGTAGCCGCCTTTTTCAGAATCCAGTAGAAGTCAGTAAGTTCAGGAGGTGGGATGTGGCGTCAAGAGTCATTCCCAATCCATATTTGATTGATGAAAGTCCTTGTCTTGTGTGGGTCCAGTATCTTATGATTTTGAAATTGAATGTTCAAATAACATAGAGCTGCCTCTGGTGAGGGACTCCTTGCATGACGTCATGGTATACAGTTTTATGATGAGAACATGTCACATGTTTAACCAGAAAGCTTGAGGACATGGAGAGGGGCTAGACTTGTACTCTTACTAGGTATATCTTTTAAAGTTCCAACTGCTTCTTAATAGCACCACACTGGGGACAAAGCTTCCAAGACAGAAAGTGTTGGAGTAATATCCAAATCATACCATATAGATACAAAATTTTAATTTAATACAATTTCTATGAAATTGGCTTGCCCACAGGTTATACAAAAAAAATAGATAAACTGCGGACCACAGTTTTATAAGCCCTGGATAAGTGTTTCATGGTGGATGGGAGAAATAATATTATACTACATTTATTTTCAGACATATTTGATTTGATATTGAGAACAATTCATGAAGCAGATATTTTCATCATCCCCATTTTAGAGTTGAGAAAGTTAAGACTCAATGGTCTTTTTAAAGTAGTGGTTTTTAACCTTGGCTGCAAGTTGAAATCACCAGGGGTATTTTTTTTAAGAACATCATGCTGCACTCAGAGAAGTTTTAACTTAATTGCTTTAGAACCACATTGGATGGCTTTGCTTACCTTCCCCTAGGGAGCTATTTGGCAATGTCAAGAGATATTTTTGGTTGTACTGATGTAACATTGGCACATAGAGGGTAGAGTCTAGTTATGCATCTAAACAGCTAGAAACCACCGTGTAGCCCTGTCACAACACAAACTTATTCAGCCTTAAATGTTAATAGAAGCAGAAATAATCCCAGATGTGCCAGAGGGGATGGAAGACACCAAGGAAACTGCTTTCCAGACACAGCAGGACTGACACATATATGAAATAAAAGACAGGTCTAAGTCAAATGGGGTCATAGGGATGAGAATGGAAGTGGACATGATCCCCCAGTCCCGAACCTAGATGGGACACCCAATTGACAATCCTTTGAAAAAGGCCAAATTAGTTTTCTAGAATGGAGTCTCACTGAGTATACAAATTACACTCAGATCAGGCCTCATGCTCAGCAGTAGATAACCAATACAAAACCAACTCAATGGTAATTTTCGAGACTTTTTTCTCATAATGCAACTTGTTTTTGTAATGTTAGTGGCCTTTGCTTACATATTATGGTTTCCAGTTTAATGTTTTTATGGTGTGTGTATGCACACATGTATGTGTATTCCTTGTGCTTTATTCTGTTTGTTTTGTTTTATTCTGATTTGTTTATTTGTTTGTTTATCTCTTTGTTTTCTAAAGAGAGAGAGAGAGTAGACATGGAATTGGATGGGTGGGGAGGCTTTGGCAGGGTATGAGGGAGGGGAAACCATGATCAGAATACATTATACGAAAAAGTTTATTTTCAAAATAGTTGTAGATATAAGGCTGGGCCCAGCCACTGACTGATGATAGGAAAGGCTCTCCCAATGAATTCCCACTGCTATACCTGAATCATGAGCTCTCTTCCTCCCAGAGGCCACCAGGAGTCCGAGTTTGTACGCAAGGGCAGAACACCTTCATTCAAGCTCCATTGAACTCTCCATCTGTCTGACAATGCAGTGTAGAGACCAGATTGTCCTGAGCTCAGCTGTGGTAGGGTTTTTTAAGGTGTAAAGGATGAGGGGATGGGGAATTCTGGGTTTAGATGGGGTTTGAACTCCTGACTGGCCAAGAGTGGGGCAATAGGAGTCTTGTCAAACTGGGATTGGTGCTGGCATTGCTATAAGGAATATAAAAGCTATGTAAGTTATCTTTAACGTTCTGGAATATCTGGTACTTGTTTGTTCCAATACTGATTGGTTCCTGGCCTCGGGGCCATTGTAAGGGTGAGGCCTGGTCCCGGTATTGCTACCCTGCAGCCTGTCATGGATGCACTGATTTTAAGTTAGGCCTCCTCACCCACTTGATAGTTCTCTGGGTGAGTCAACAAGACCTGGTACATGAGAACTAGCAGGAGCTTTCTGAGAGGTGGGTGAATCAATCCAAGATTGCACAGAGAACATTTATTAGGAACAGAGCATGTGTTGGTGTTAGCTAGACAGGAAGAGTCACACACATCAATATAAGGAAGCAGAGGCTTATATGTGAACTGTTGCTAATCAAAATGTAGCAGGGTTTCCTTAAAAACAAAAACACATGAGCAGGGGCCATGCTAATCTTCTCTGTATCGTTCCAATTTTAGTATATGTGCTGCCGAAATTCTACAAGTATTACATAAAAAAAAACTGTGGTGGTGACTTCTTGTCATCCTAGCACTTGAGATTCAGTCACCAGGATTTTCATTATGAGGTTAAGAGTAGGATATGTAGTGAAACATAAAGAGAGGGTAGGAGGGGGAAAAGAAAAGAGAGGAGAAGGAAGGTGATGAGAGGGAGGGAGAAAAGTAAGAATCCAAACACCAATGCCTGGCACCAAAGAGTTTAGTGATTTATCTTAATGACTTTGTTTATTTCATGGGGTTTGGAATACATGCCAAGGTTACTTGGCAGGATAATGGAGAGTACAGTCAAGAAGACTATAGTCATCTCAGTGACAACTTGTATGGTTCATATCAACAGACAATTGTGAATTTTCAAGAAGAGAATTGTAGCTTTTCATTGGCATGGTGTTTTGTCTTGAGCTGTCAATAAGATGCTAAATGGACCAGCTTGAGAGTCTCCTTTTGTTTTCTTGTCTGTTGTGCAGAGTAATATTAAGGACACCAAAGGTTTTGATAATGCTCTCCTTAGTAGGTGGGAGGTTTGAGTAAATAAACAGCATGTGCATTTACTTGAAATGGCTCCTGCTCCCCAACTGCCTGAAGGAAGAAAGGCTGAAATCTAAACTCTGAAAAAAGGTTCAGTTTCTCGTGCTTTCCAAAGAAAATGCACGCGTGAAGATCCCATAGGTAGAAATATGGAGAAATAAAAATGTCAGAACTGTATGCTGTTTTCTAGATCAGGCTAATGAGATGGGGTTAGGCTGGAGAACATAAGTGGAGGTTAAATAGAGCATGCAGAAAGCACTCCAGGGAGATACTGGGAAGATTCATAATGCAAGGATTCCAAATAATGTAATGCCAGGGTAGAAGGAGAACGCTGTGCGGCAATGTTTCACAAGATTATTTGACTAGCGACAATAAAACTACCTACTGTACTTGCTAAAAATACAGTTTTTTCAGGTCCAACTGAGGTGTGTATGTGTGTGTGCATTTGTGCACAAGTATGTGCAGGCCAAAGGTTGTTATGTAGAGGTTGCCACTGATCATTGATATCTTTCTTTTTTTGTTTTTTGTTTTTGTTGTTTTTGAAAACAAGGTTTCTTTGTGTAGCTTTGCAGGCTGCCCTGGAAGTCACTTTGTAGACCAGGCCAGCCTTGAACTCACGGAGATCCACCTGTCTCGTAAAAACCAAAAAAAAGTAGTCTTACTTAAAATTTTATTTATGTTTATGCATTTAGGTGAGTGTATTCTATGTGTGTATGGGCAGCCAAAAGAGGGCATGAAATCACCTAACACTGGAGGTGTAGTCAGTAGCCCACTGTGGGTACTAGGAACTGAACTGGGGTACTCTGGAAAAGCAGCAAGTGCTCTTTGTGTGCTAAGGTATCTCTAACCTCTTCATTATCTGACAATTTTATATGTATCTATGCTAAATTTTGATTGTTTTCACTTCCCCCATTGCACTCTCCCATCCATCTCCCTTTGTGTTTCTTCCTAACAAGCCCTCTCTTAATTTAAATTTTTCCCAATTTAGTTATGATGCAGTGTGTGTGTGTGTGTGTGTTCCTGTGTGTCATTTTCAGTGGTGTAGTTATTTATTTGTCTGCGTTAGTTTTTGAGACATAATCTTTCTCAGAGGGTGGAAGATTCTTACTTGTCTAAACTGATTGGCCAGAAAACCCAAGGGATCCTTCTGCCTCTGTCTTCCCAGGGCTGGGATTATCACCAACACACCTGGAAATAGGAAACCTCAATTGAGGAATCAGGTCCTATAAATTAACCTGTGGACAAGTCCATTGGCCATTTTCTTGGTTGCTAATTGATGTAGGGGGGTCCATTCCACTGAAGTTGACGCTACCTCTGGGCAGGTGAGCCTTTGCCGTTTAAGAATGGTAGCTGGGCACGCTAAGAAAAGGAGACAGTAAGCACCATTGCACCATGGTTTCTGCTATAAGCTCTTTTGTTCAGTTCCCTGCCTTGGCTTCCTTTAATGACTGACTGTGTAATTTGTAAACCAAAAGGAAACTTTCTTCCCTGAAGTTGGTTTTGGTTGTGGTGTTTTCTGCAGCAAGAGATGTGCAAGCTAGGACACAAACAAACTTTGCCTTACCTGGCATTTGCTATGGCTGCTAGGAATCCAAAATCAGGCCCTCATTCATTTACAACAAGCACTTCAGCAACTGAGCCATCTCTGGTTCCGATCTCTGCGGACAACTTCTGAATGAAGCACATGGTAAGACCCCAGGATACATATATTTAACAGGGTTTGCAAGTATTTCTCATCTATCCTAAAGTTTGAGAAACATTAGTGTAGACAGACCACTGACTACACCTGGAAGATGACCAAGCTGTCAGTGCAATGTGAAATACAGCCATCCCTTGCCTTAGGAAAGAATGTCTTCCCCAGAGTTGTGACTTAATAGAAGTTTTTCAAATTTTCTTTTGTTGTAATTGCACCAGTGGGAATTATCATCTCTTACTAGAAGCCAAAGTTTAAAACATTCTACTAATCTCTTAAAATTTTTGGGGGGCTAGTCTCTTATACTTGGTTACTAGCTAGCTCTTTCATCTCCTAAGCAAACGTCAGGCATTAAAAATACATTTAGTACCCACTTCTTCAGTTCTTTAGCATTTGTGCTTTTCACCAAACTTTTTATGTCAAACTTAAGTTTAGAAAACAGAGTAAATTAGGTTTAAATAATTTTGACAACCATGATAACACGCCTGTTATGATTATATAAATGAGATTTTTGTTGCTTCCATTTTGGTTGTATCTCATGATTACACAATGATTTCACATTGGGGCATGAATATGCTGATTAGATGAGTAACATTGTGCTGGGTGCATTTGAATTTTATACAAAGAGCAAACTTAGAGTCTGATTATTCATGTCTCTGATTGTTTTGTCATTCACAGTTTTGATAAATGGTTCAAACATTTAATGAATTGATAATTTGCTATTGAGTCAACAAAATGCCACGTTGTAAACCTTACTTCTGAAAATCTGAAGATTAGTTGGATTCTCATTCTTTGCATTGTTTAACGGTGTATGTATAATTGTTCTATTTTTTTTTACTGTCCTTAATCACTTCCACTTGATTTGATAAGGCCTTTGCCAGCTCTCTGGAAGAGTTTCATTTTGACAAGATGATAATAGTACACGGCATAATAAAATTACCACAATTCCAGTAGAGGAGAATAATGCCTTTATAGTGCGGAGATGTAGAGTCCCTATTTAGAAAATCCAGTCAGAGGGCAAATGAAATGCCTTCCCAGCTTGTTTCCAAATTATCCATTACCGAAGATCCATGTCAATCCACAATATTTTCAGTGTAAAGGAATCTAGCATATAGAATTGAACATTTAAGATCATTAGAGCTGGTAGAAACTTGGGAGCTCTCAAACTCAAATGTCCCAAAGTGCCAGGTAATTATCATAAATGAATGACAAGCAATAGACTGCAATTAAAGAGGGATTCTTCCTATGTTGCCTGTGGAAACATGAACTTGGTATTTTCAAGCATTCTGACTTTGAAAGTGGCATCCAAATGTAGTCTGCCTTGGCCAGCCTAGGACCTGCTACTTCCCCTCTTCATCACAGATGATTGGACCTTGGATAGATGCTTGTCTCTGAGGAATGCTGTCTATGTATATGTGACAATAGACTCTTTGTGACCAGTCTTGAAAGAGAACAATGGCAGGTTATTTCCTTAGAAAGTTTCAAGAGAAAATGGGAATTTGCATGTTGGTAGTAGGATATGAAGAGGTAGTCACAGAGATGGAGCCAAGTCACGTAAATCACAGTTGGGACACTTGCATGTCTGAGTCACCAATGCTAGGTAAGAAGCCTCATTTGAACAACTATCAAAATCCAAGTGAAACGGACACAGTAGTTCCAGGAATATGTGTGGGGGTGTAAACTAGGGATAATTGTTCTTACTTTCTAGAACTGTCCTAAGATTTACACAAGGCAGGACCTTTGGGAATTACAATAGTGAAAAATTACACAGAGGGAAGAGGTTGAAGTCTGAGGTCATCCTAGGCTGCATAATAATTCTAGGCCAGCCTAAGTTACAGAGTGAAATCCTGTCTCAAATAAAACAAGCAAGCAAACAAAAAAAAAATAACAAGGTTAGTACCTGACACAGACAAAGCACCTAATGCTACCCCTTTGGTTACTCTCTTAATTGCTCTTTTTTCTACCTGTGTATGTATAGTAGTATTGACCTCACCCAAGGACAGGATGCCAGTGTCTGTGGTTCAAATCCCCCCCACTTGCTAGCTATTATGTGATCATGCCCAATTCCGTACCCATGTTTTTTCAGACTTAGGTCTTAAGAGTCCAGATCTGATGCTGGCTGCCTTTCCTGTCAGTTTGCAGTATTGGAAGCAATTGTACTAGGTAGATGAAGTTGATTTAATGAGGAAATTTAATGAATGAAATTAAGGCATCTTTTTCTTGCCAATCTCCCTGTCTTCTGAATCTTAATTTCCCTTTGCCCCTCTTCTATGATATTTACTGAACCTTGGAGGGGTTATTGTTTCAGCCATCAAATTTAGGGCTTAGCACTCCACTATCACTGATTCTTAGGACTTTGACCAGTTCTGAGTCTGTGAGTTAGTTAACTGCTGCCTGTAAGGGCCTTCTCTGATGCAGGGTAGGCAAGACATTAATCTCTGGATCAAACAGGAGTGTTTAGAAGGCAACATGACCCTAAAATATATTTTTTTGTTTGCTCCATTGGCAACTGGGTGAGAACAAGTAGTTTGTGTTTGATGGCAGTCTTGGGGTCCAACATGTCCCTTATTAGTCCTTGTGCCATATTTCCAGAAGCAACAGTCGGAGCAAGGTGGATTGAAGTAGCCAAAATAAGAAAGTTCTTAGAAAAATTATTTATACCTTTCTGGAGCATAAATAAAAGTGCTTTGTCTGCCACGTGTTTTCAGCCTTCACTGGCCACTGAATGTCACTGTGGTTCCAAGGAAATGCAATAAAGGCAACACTCCTTTGGTCTTAGCAATGACTCTGGAGCCTGGAACAAAAAAGTAAATTAATAGTTTAAATTGGCTCCAATATTCTCTAGATGCTTGTACAAAGTCTGTGGCACACTATTTCTGATTAATAATGCATTTGTGGAGGTAAATCAACAACGGGAACAAAATGTTTGAGTCAATACTTCCAAGTCTTCAAGTCCTATAGACTAAAACCCAAAAACCACAAGTTGTGATTCTGGTTGTGCCTAACTCTGGTTAGATTCCTTCGACGGCCAGATGGAGAAACTGAGCTAAAGACAGAGGGCAGACTCAGAGGCAGGAAGGAGATACCTACTAGAGGGCAGACTGGAGGACGGAAGGAGGTACTGCTGGTGGCCATGTCAGAGAGCAGCACGTGGCCATTAAGGCTCAGGGAAGCCAGCCCACCAGGAAGCAAAGCTCAGATGGATGAATCTTAGATAGGCAAGGCCCCCGGGGAGCCTCAGCCGCAGAGGCCAGTTGCTACTGCTGTGTCTTTGGCGTGTTTGCCATTGCAGTTTTTCTCGGTGAATGAGCTTAGGGAGATATCCACTGGCCTTAATGTGGTGTGATTATCTCATGGAAATATCCCAGCCTAGTGGGCATTTTTACCCGCGGATTATTATGAAGATGATTTCCTCCTAAGTTGTACTGTTTAACTGAAGCAATGATTTTATACAATAATAGTGTTAATTTAAATAGGATTTTGATAATTGAGGGTCTTTATTTTTTATTGTTTTTTCTTTTTATTATGTTTTATTTTTAAAACTATGGTTTTTGTTATGCATTTGTCTTTTAATTTTGTGTTATTACTTACAGACCTTCCACATTAGGATGCATATACTCTGCAACTTTCCATATTGGTACATATTAACATAGGACATGGTACTTAGTGCCCCCCCCCTTTTAAGACCAGGCTTGCCTTGAGTTCAACAGTGAGTCACCTTCCTCTGCTCCCCCAGTGCTGGGATTTAAGGTATGCACTACCACTGCCCAGCATACTTAATGTTCTTAAATTTCAGCATTACTAATACACTGTTAGGCAATTCCTCACTGCTGAATGTTTTATTATTATAAACATGCTCTCTGAATACTCCTTTTTATATAGGTAGGCTTATTGCTCTACAATTAATACCCGTGGCTTGACTGAAGTTGTCTCAGGTTGTACTTGAGACAACCATGGTCCAGAGAAATAATCTATTTTCTTTTATATTTTAAGGATTTATTTTTTAAATGTTATTTTATGTATATGTGTGTTTCTCTGAGTTTATATACACCATGTGCACACTGATAACTATGAAGCCCAGAGGGTGTCGGGTACCCTGGAACTGTTGCTGCAGGCAGTTGTAAATCCCCTGATGTGGGTGCTGGGACCCAAACTCTGCTCCCCTGCTTGAACAGTAAGCGCTCTTAATGGCCAAGATGGGACTGTCTTTCTCAGGACACATTTTTGACAGAACTGTGACCAAAGCCTTTTTCTGTCAACAGTGAACTTGCTGTTTTTAAAACAATCTTATTTTGCATACCAGTCCCACTCCCCTCTCCATCTTGTCCACCCATTCCCCCCACCAACCTACATCCCACCCCCATCCACTCCTCAGGGAGGGTGAGACCTCCCATGGGGCACCAACAAAGTTTGTCACATCTCTGGAGGCAGGAACAAGGCCCTCCCACACTGTGTCTAGGCTGAGCAAGATATTTCTCCATAGGAAATGGGTTCCAAAAAGCCAGTTCATGTACTAGGGATAAATACTGGTTTCCCTGCTAGTGGAGCCACAAACTGCCCAAACCCCTCAACTGTCACTCACATTCAGGGGGCCTAGTTCAGTCTTAGGCATGTTCTCCAGGTGTCTGTACAGAGTCAGTGAGCTCCCACTTGCTTGGGTCAGATATTTTTGTGGGTTTCCCCATCATGGTATTGACCCCTTTGCTCACATTATCAGTATTCCAGATTGAGGGTCTTTAATAAATAATGTAAGGGATTATGATAGAGGTTATCTTAGTGGGAAAACTGATGTAGATAAAGACAAGATATGGTGTTGCCCTCACCTCTGTAAAGCAGGAGCTGCAGAGGATGGAAAAATAAGAACAAGGAAATGTCACACAGCTAGTTTCTCTTGAGGAGTTGTATAGACTGTGATTAGGTTAATGATTAAGAAAAACAACTGAGTTCCAGAAGCCC
Organism: Mesocricetus auratus; assembly: GCF_017639785.1. NCBI lineage: Eukaryota > Metazoa > Chordata > Mammalia > Rodentia > Cricetidae > Mesocricetus > Mesocricetus auratus. The sequence goes on along the minus strand of NW_024429188.1, from coordinate 92,270,963 downwards.
AGCTAGCTCAAGTTCTTTTAATCTTAATGTTGAGAGATGTGTTTATAGGTTTCAGTGTGCATTACAGCTAAAACAAAGCTTTAGATATAATTTAAGGTTAGGTTAAGATGTTTTTATTAATGACTTTGAGGTAAAAAAGTCGTGGAAACATTTAAGGAAATACTTTTATTTTTTATTTTATTATTTTTATTTTAGTAACAATCTTATTTTACTTATCAATCCCAGTTCCCTCTCCCTCCCATCCTCCCTTGCCCCACACCCCCTAACCCACCCTCCACCCACTCTCCAAGGATAGTGAGGCCTTCCATGGGCATCATCAAAGTCTGTTACATCCTTTGGGGGAGGACCCTCTTTTGTGTATCTGGGCTGCAATAGTATCCCTCCATAGGGAATGGGCTTCAAAGTCAATTTGTGCACTAGGGATAAACACTGGCTCCAGTGTTAGAAGTCCCACAGATTGCCCAGGTCTCCTAGCTGGCACCCACATTCAGAGGAATTGGTTCGGTCTAATGCTGTTTCCCCAGATTTATAGTGTCCCTGTGCCCTCACTAGGTCAGGTCAACTGTATCTGTGGGTTTCTCCAGCACAGTCTTGCCTCCTTTGCTCTTTCCCTCCTTCCTCTCTACGACTGGATTCCAGGAGTATGACTTAGTATTCAGCTGTGGGTGTCTGCTTCTGCTTTGATCGGCTACTGGATGAAGGCTCTAGGATGGCAACCAAGGTAGTCATCAATCTCATTATAGGGGAAGGGCATCAAACAGCCTTTCCATTACTGCCTAGATTCTTAGTTAGGGTCATCCCCGTTGACCCCTGAACATTTACTATTGCCAGACCTCGCTCTAAACCTATACTGGCTCCCTCTATCAAATTATCTCCTTTCTTGCTCTCCTCTATTCCGCCCCTGTCTCAGTATTCCTGATCCCTCATGTCTTCCTCCCTCCCTTCTCCCCTTCTCTTTTTCCTACCTCCCCTCTTCCTGCCCATCCCTGTGCTCCCAATTTGCTCAGGGGTTCTTGTTCTTTTCCCCTTCTTTGGGGGACCATGTGTTTTTCTCTTGGGGTCCTCTTGTTTCCTAGTTTCTCTGGTGGTGTGGATTGTAGGCTGGCAGTCCTTTGCACTATGTCTAATATCCATATATGAGTGAGTACATACCATGCTTGTCTTTCTGTAACTGGGTTACCTCATGTAGGATGCTTTCTTCCAGTTCCATCCATTTGCCTGCGAATTTCAAGATTTCATTGTTTTTTTTCCCGTTGAGTAATACTCCATTGTGTAAATGTACTACATTTTCTCAATCCATTCTTCAGTTGAGGGACATCTAGGTTGCTTCCAGGTTCTGGCTATTACAATCAATGCTGCTGTGAACATAGTTGAACATATGCCCTTGTTGTATGAATGTGCATTCTTCAGGTATATGCCCAAGAGTGGAGTTGCTTGATTGAGACTGATTCCCATTTTCCCGAGAAACCGCCATACTGATTTCCAAAGTAGTCGTACAAGTTGACACTACCACCAGCAAAGAAGGAGTGTTCCTCTTTCTCCACATTTTCTCCAGCATAGACTATCATTGGTGTTCTTGATTTTAGCTGAGTGAGGGACTTGTTGAGGACAGGGAACAAGATCAATGACAGCCTGGCTATTGATGGCGACCTTTCTTGCTAAGATTGGTTGGTGATCAAAACTGATGATTAATTCCTTGTACCCATTTCTGCCTTTGCCTTCCTCATACTAAACACTGTTGATGAGTCCTGAGGATTTAAAGTAGTGCAGACTGGTTGTTTTTCATATGTAAAAGCTTAGATTTGTGATTATTTTAAGATTTTTATAAGATTTTTTATTTTAGGTATTTTATTTATTTTAGGTAAATAATAAAACAATTTGTCCTTTCTTTGTACCTGCAAAATGCAACCTGACAGTAAAAGAACTGGCTGAGAAAAATACCTTACTTGCTTATACCCTGTTAATCTATAACAAGTTGCTGTTACATGAATGTATGTGAGTTCTTGGGATAATTTGTTTTTCATCTATAATATGTAGGATGTTTAATCATGTAAGGGAAATGAGAACATGTTATTTTAACTATATTCATTATAATCATTCACTTGAAAAATAGAAGTAACCACATTGTGATTTTTATATTGCCTGAAAGATTTTGCTGGGGTATATAAGCTGTAATGGGAGAAATAAAGTTAGTTGGAGGGAAAACATCTAGATAGAGGTAAGAAAAGAAATAAAGACCAAAGAGAGAGTAAGAAAAGAAATAAAGAATAAAGAGAGAACAAAGAAAGTCCCAAAGAGTGTGTGTATGTTTTTCCCCTTTTCACTGACCCAAGAGTGTTAAGTTTAGCCCCACTCACTGGCCCCAGAGAATTGTATCACTCCCTCAGATATAAAAGTCAAGTTGATTGATAATCCACCAACTCTATAGGCTCCCCCTCAAACCCTGAGCTGTTGGAGGCTGTTCCTCATTGCAGTGGTGAATTCCCTTCTAGAGGACAGACTCAGTCAGGAAGGAGTTACCTAGTAGGCAGCTTAAGCACCTGCTGGAGCTATCAGAAAAATCAAAGCACCAGCTAGTGATGCTCCCTTTGGAGGCAGAGGCTTTGTAGAATTCATTTCTATACCATAGACGTATCATACAGTGTTCAGCATGTAGAGGAGCTCAGCAAATGTTTGAATGACTTCCTGTATATCACTCCTTTAGTGTAAAGTTTCCTCTCCTTTATGATATGATCCTTGTGCTTATTTCCATCATAACACTTACACCAGTGGATTGTGATGATCAATTTACATTTTCATTGGATATTAGAGGCTAGGTTGTCTTTTGAAGAGTTCTTCATGCAAAAGAGTTTTCAGATTCTTCCCTGCTTTAACTATCTACCAACTACCAAGGTGTTACAGTAATAATAAGAGCCCTGACTGAGTTACAATTTGGAAAAGCTGGAGTGGGTTAGGGACAGGGATGAAAAGAATGGATTATCAATTCCTCTTCATACAAGAGAAAGGGACAGGGAAAATAGTTCTAGAAAGATGTACTCTGGAGTTTGACAATGACTATTTCTAATGTAAAGCAGTCCTTCTGTCATAACAACCATTACCTTCTCACTCTGTGTGTTTGTGTTTTGATCTGTTTATTTTATTATTTTTGATTGATTTTTTTCATATTTTCATAAAATGAACTCTGATCACAGTTCCCCTCCACAACTCTTTCCAGGTCTTTCCAACACCCCACCCACTCAGAGGATGAGCAAAGAGCTCTGGGTGTGGTTGACCCTGAGGAAACTGTCTTTCAGACACAGCAGGACTGATGCACATATGAACTCACAGATACTGTGACAGACCTTACCTTCTTTTTGTTTGTCTGTTTTTTTTAAAGACAGGGTTTCACTGAGTAGTTCAGGATCTCCTGGAAATCACAGGGATCTACCTGCTTCTACTTCCCAAGTGCTAGGCCTAAATGCATGTATCATTATACCCAGTTAAACACTATCTTTTTAACCCAAGCAGCAGTGATCACTCCCAAGAGACCACCAGCAAGGTCAGGTAAGCAAGGTTCATCATAGAAGGAAGTGGAGGGAGGGAAGAGTCCATTAGACACTCATGTGAGATTCCAACTAGTCCCTAACTTCTATGCCCCTCCCAGCTGCATGAAATTCTTCCCCAGGTACATATGATCTCAGGAGATTCTAGAGTCTGTAGGAGGAAGAGAGTTAACTTAAGGGAGGGACTCCATTTTGCAGATTTGGGGAAGTTGTCATCTATGCTGGGGTGCAACTCTACAGTGACACAGCTATTTGGGGGTCACCCATACTCCTCTACCCATATTCTTGTAAGTAAGCTCAATAAAGTCTTTGATTCACTTAAGCAAGACTTGAATAAAATAATTTCTTTATTTATTGCTATTGTCCTTTTTGGGGTGAACAAATTTGTTCCTGTCTTTCCAAGAAGTTAATGCAATACTCTTCTTCTCTGGACTTTCCTTGTCTATCCTCCACATCATCTGTTTTTTCCCTGAACTAGTTACACTCATTTCTGTTCCCCATTCTTTCACAGAGACAAGATCCCCTTTAATGTGTCCATTGGAATGTTCAATTAAGAAACTAAAAAGTTTAATGTCCAAACTCCAAATTTGAGATTTTTCTGCAAGTGTGATCCTATTCCACTCTTCTATATTTCAGTTAATGGACTGTTCAATCCTTTTATTGCTTAGCCTTAGGACTTTGTAGATGTCCTTGGCTCTTTCTCTTCTAGGCCTCACCAAAGTCTTTGAAAATTTCTTTAGCTATATATCAAAATACACCCAGAAGTGGTAATCTTGACAGTTACTACTCTGATCTAAACATTATTTTCTCTTCCATCTAGACTCAATTACTTTCTAAACGTCCTTTGTCTTCTGCAGTCTCTTTCTCAACATGGAAGCTAGATGGCCCTCTCAAAACTTGAGTCAAATTATGTCATTCTCTGATAGAAAGTTCCAGTAGATCTTCCTTTATCTCAGAGAAAATCCCCCTCATCCTGGTGATCTATAGCAGTCTCCATGGCACCCCTGACTTATTTCATATTATTTTTACCTCTTTTGCTTGCTGTACGACAGCCTTAGTCAGTTAATGCTGCTCCCAACACACCAAGTGTTATCATACCTTCAGGTTTTTGCATTTGATATTCTAAATCCCTTTGTGATCTTCACCCAATATGAGCAGAGAGTATTTACCATTTAAAGGCCTTTCCTTAAATGTTGATCATAATTGTTTTATGCAAGTTGTTTCTTTAGGAATGTGATCTCAGGAAGCAGGGGTGAAGAGGAAGAGAAGCACATAAAGGAGGGAGTGAGTTTTTATGATGACCACCCATAAAGTTGACTGCAGTGATGGGCAATCCTGCTGGGTGTCTGAAGTGGTTTAGGATATGTACATCAGCACCAGGTTCTGGGGATTACAAAGGAGGCAGACTTTTTCATTAACTGCTCATTCTCTATGTAGAAATAGCTACACAAACTATGGGACTCAATGTAAAATAATATAGCGCCCCTTGCCAAAAGTTATTAGGAGGCTCAAGACAGAAGTGACGGTCAGAGAAACTTTGAGCACGAGGCAGGAGCCTCAGTGTACAACTATTATAAGGCAGTATCACATTGACTCCACTTGAAGCTGCTTGAATCTTCTATAAAACTACTTACCACTGCTATGGCTGAAATAAAGAAAAAAAATCCAAGGGAACTCTGAAGTGTTTCACAAGAGGAGTCTAATGAACCCTATCATGTTTTATGCATTTTACTATCGTAATTATCTTTATAGCATTTATTTGCTAGGTATTTGCCTACTTCTTCCACTAGAATGTAAACTGGGCAAGACAGGAACTATATTTTATTTTATTTTTATTATTTTATTATGGTCATTGCACCTAGAACCTTCTCTGGGTCATAATGAGTACCCATTCTATATCTGTTGAATGATTATATATATATATATATATATATATATATATATATATATATAAGAACCTGGTCTCTGAAGCCAAATGGTCTACATTGAATGATCTATGCCAATGTATATTAATTGTATGTCAAAACCTCTCTTTTTGTGGCTTCACAATATTTATGTAGCGAGGTGGTTGAATTGAGTATCAATGATATTTATAGCTATTCAGTTATTTCTCAAACATTTTAACATGTGTTATTGTTATGCAGTTTTATGGATGAGACTCTGAAAATAAGAAAGAATATTCTTGAAGTTGTCTCCTGTTTAACTGGAGGAGAGTCCTAGAAAAGGGCACGTTGTTCATTTTGCATTTTACTGTGCTAGTATAGAATAACTATATGGGTGAATTTCTTTTGTACATCTCTAACCTGCTGGTTCTGGGCTGTATCCAAAGCTGGCTGAGCACAAGCAAGAGACAGCAAGACGTTAAACAACACTCCTCCCTGGTTGATGTTTCAGCTCTTGCTTGAGTTCCTGTCCTGACTTCCCTCTGTGTTGAACTGTTCTGTGGAAGTCTAAGCCAAATAGATAATTTTCTCTCCACATTGATCTTAGTCAGAGTGTTTTATCTCAGCAACAGAAAGCGAACCAAAACATGACCTGGTGTTTGTAAGACTCAGTTGGCTGAGTCATGTATAGTTGAAAATATAAACACAAAGTTAAGATGTATTGTACATGTGTTTTTAGTCTCACATGTCTTCAGTGAAATAAGTATAAAGGGACACAAAGAAGCTTTAGAGTGGAAATGCAAGTGTTGTAGTCAAGACAGTAATTAACCTGGTGAGAAATCTTTCTCACTTAACCCAGGGAACATACAAAGTATTTTACCTTCTTTTGCTGAGATCAGTCACATTTTGATTATGTTTAGAGTTTTACTGGAGATAAGTTTGGGAAGGAGAATACTTGCTAATGATGGAGGTTCAGAATTTTTTAAACTTAGTGGTATGAGATGTTTTGGTTGGGTTGGAGGAAGAATCTGACAGTGTTAACTAACCCTGTCTATTCTTTGGTACCCATGTTCATCTACAGTTCTTTCCTGGTTCTTTTTTCTCTTTCCAAAGAACTAAAAGAGAGTGCACCACTCCTTAGATCACTGAGTTAATACATTAGGGGTACGTGCTACAGTTGTTAATTCTTATTTTTTCTCATGTCTATTATTTTGTCTAGATTTATTTTTTTTGTAGTTTGTGGTTTTGTTTGGGTGGTTAGATGTAGATTTTAAAAGTTATAGGTCATTCTAGTGCTTATTTTGGGGTCAGATCCTCTTGCTAGAAAAAGCTTTGAGAATGGAAGTGGCTTAAATGGACTTTGGGAGCCCACTCCACATAGAGTGGAGTGTGTCCCCTAGACACACGAGGAAGGGCCTAGGTCCTACTCCCAATGATATGACAGATTTTTGAAGATCCCCCATGGAAGACCTCACTCTCCCTGGGGAGAAGAAAGAGGATGGGATAGGAAGTCAGTGGGGGGCAGGAGAGGAGAGGAGGGAGAGGGAACTGGGATTGATGTGTAAAACAAACTTGTCTCTAATTTAAATAAAAAAAGAAAAAAAGAATGGAAGTAGTGAACTAGGTGGTGGTGGTGCATGCCTTTAATCCCAGCACTGAGGAGGCAGATCAGCCTGGTATACAAGAGCTAGTTCCAGGACAGCTTCTAAAGCCACAGAAAAACTGTGTCTCGAACCCCCCCCCCAAATTAAGTAGCAAATAAGGATGGTTCTTACTTTTCATTTGTGATAAAAAGACCACTGGTTGACAAAAGACTCTTTTCCTAAGAACACAGTGAATAGCTATCCTCAAGTCACTCGTTTAGAGACTGATTTAGTCATTATCTATGTTCTGTCCAGTTGAATGTGAATGCAAGTGATATGTCCCATTTCCAGACCTTAGAAGAATAAATATGTATTTTTGCATTATAACCTATGATAACTTGTGACCAAGCATATGACATCTATAGACTGAAGAGTAGGAAGCTAGTGATGAACTGAAGTCAAACTTCTAAATGAGAATGAAGAAATGTTGCTTTCCTTACCTTGATCATACCCTTACTTTATGAATATCATGAGACAGATATATGTACTTAAACTATTTTTAACTTTCATTGCCATACTGTAAATATATGTATAGCTACACACAAACATATTGATGTGACCTTTCCACACATGTATAAAATGCACAATGACCAAGTCAGAATAATTGTTTCATTACCTCAAACACATGCCATTCACTTTAAAAATTATTTATTTATTTTTATGTGTATAGGCATGTTTTGCCTGCATATATGCCTGTGAACCATATGCATGACTACTGTTCATGGGGGCTAGAAAAGAGCATTGGAGACCCTGAAACTCTGAGCCATCAGCAGGCAGTGCTCTTAATGACTGAGCCATCTCTCCAGCTCATGTCATTAAGTTGTATTGGGAAATTCAAAATAGAAGAAAGTATATCAACATGATAAAGGATAAATATGACCATATGATAGCCAACATTAGACTAAATTGGGAGAAAATTAGAGCATTCATTCTATAATCTGGAATGAAACAAACATTTAATGTTCTCCATGCTTTTTTAGTACAGTGCTCAAAGTCTTAGCCATATCATTATGAGAAAGAAATAAAAGGGATACAAATAGGGAAAGAAACCAAATTACCTCTATTATTTTCAGATGGAAAGATCCTATACTTGAGAGATCCTAAAGATTCTTTAAGAAAATTCTTTAAAATAATTTTTTATTTTACATATCTCAGGTCAGCTGTTTCTGTGGGTATCCCCATCATGGTCTTGACCCCTTTGCTCATATTTTTGCTACTCCCTCTCTTTGGCTCAACTCCAGGAGCTTGGCTCAAGTGCTTAGCTTTGGATCTCTGCATCTACTTCCATCAGTAACTGGATGAAGAATCTGTGACAACAATTAAGTCATCGATCTGATTACAAGGGAAAGCCAGGTCAGGCACCCTCTCCACTATTGCTCAGAGTCTTAGTTGGGGTCATCCTTGTGGATTCCTGGGAATTTCCCTAGTGCCAGGTTTCTCCATATGCCCAAAATGGCTCCGTCTATCAAGATATCTCTCTACTTGCTCTTCTTCCCTGTCCTTCCCCAATCTCAACCATCCTGTTTCCTCAATTTCTCATCCCTCTTCTCCCTTCCCCCCTCCTTTTTTCTCCCCCATGCCCCCAATTTACTCAGGAGATCTTGTCTTTTTCTCTTTCTTGGTGAATCTGTGTATGTCTTGCTTAGGGTTTTCCTTGTTACCCAACTTCTCTGGGATTGTGGACTGTTGGCTGGTTATTATTAGAAAATTCTTAAATCTGATAAACACTTTTAGTAAAATATCAGGATACAAAAATATCAGGATATGAAAATAACATGATTTTCTATATGTTAATAAGAACTTGCTGAGATAGAAATATTTGTAATAACTTAAAAATACCTAGAATAAACCTAACTAAGGGGATAAAAGACCTCTGAAAAGACAACTTTAAGACAATGAAGAAAACTGAAAATGACACTAGAAGATGGAAAGACTGTTGATCCTCAGGGATTGGCAGAATTAAATTGTGAAAACAGCTGTATGAAAAGTGGTCTACATAATCAATGTAATCTCCATTATAATTCAAATGACATTCTTCACAGAACTACAAAACCAATCTCAAAATTCATGTGGAGACAATAGAATCCTGAATTGCCAATTCAGTCAGAAACAGGAAGAAGAATATAGGACATCACAATGCCTGATCTCCAATTATGGACAGAGTCACAGTGGCAAAGACAATGTGGTACTGACACAAAACAGATATCTAGACCAGTAGTATAAAATAGAGGATCCAGTAATAAACCTGCACAACTATAGTCAGCTAACTTTTGACAGAGGTGTCAAGAAGAGACATGCTCTTCAACAACTGGTACTAGGAAGGCTTAGTATTCACATGCATCTGAATGAAATTGGATCCATATTCCTCATGCTGCACAAAAATCAACCCCAAATAGATGAAAAACCTTAATATAAGACCTGAAACTTTGAAAGCTCTGAAAGAAAAAAAAAACATGTCAATGCTCCAAGATACAGGTAAGAGCTTTCCTAAAGGGGCTCATAAAGGAATCCTGAGAATTCACAAACGGCATTACATGAAATTTAAAATCTTCTGCATAGCATAGGAAGCTATCAGAAGAGAGAAGAGACATTGTTTTCATTACTATAGCTCTGTAGTGGAGTCTGAGATCAGACATGGTGGTAACTCTGAACTTTTATTGTACATTGTTTTAGTTATCCTTGGTTCTTTTGTTTTTTCCATATGAAGTTGAGTATTGTACTTTCAAGGTATTTAAAGAATGGTGTAGTTTTTTGATGGGGATTGCATTGAATCTGTACATTGCTTTCAATAGGATTGCCATTTTTACTATGTTAATCCTACTAATCCATGAGCATGAGTGATCTTTCCATCTTCTGGTATCTTCTCCAATTTCTTTCTTCAAAGACTTGAAGTTCTTGTCATACAGGTCTTTCACTGGCTTTGTTAGAGTGGAATGATTTGATGAGTATTGATATTAGCTCTTCTTTGAAAGTCTGGTAGAATTCTGAGCTGAAACTATCTTGCCCCGAAGGGAGGAGTTTGATGAAAACATCCCATTTAAGAGTGAGTGTTCCAAAGTCTCTTACTCTGCCCATTGTTCAGTTGCAGGTATTAGTTCTCATCTACAGCAACAAGTTCCTCAGATGAGGGCCGAGTGAGGCGCTGATCTACGGTTGTAGCAATATGCGGTTAGGAATCATTTTATTGCTGTGTTTCATCAGCAGAATAATAGTAGGAGCAGACAAAGTGAATGGAAGCTCATTTAAAGAACTAATGACAGAAAAGTCCCCAAAACTGTGTGTGCAGGGACCAAATATTCACAGTCACAGAGGACAATAACCCTCAAATTAGATTGGATGTAAAGAATCATTTAACAAGATACATTATAATCTTTAACAAGTTAAAGGAAAGAAGAGTTACATGAAACAATAAAAGGAATAGTGATGCACAGCACACAAGAAACTCCACACAAAAAACATTGCAGACAAAGAATCAGGGAACAGATACATTCAACAGAATAATAAAAGAAAGACCCCCTACCAACCAAGAATGTATAGTTGTAATTAGCACCATAGGAATATAAAAATGTAAACTAATTGGTAATGATAAAGGTTTAGACAGTCTCAGTATAGAATAATCTAATAATGTAACAGTACATAAATCACCAAGTATAAAGGATAAAAGAGTGCAGGTTATGTTTTCAATGTTAGTGCCATGCACTGAAAACAGAATTTTACAGCCCTTCTCCCTTTCTTCTGGCTCTTTAGATGCTCCTGGTTAAAATCAGGGGCTACAAAACAAAACAAAAACTCATAACTATGAGAAAGGAACCTGAAAAGAGGAGGTCAGATGGCAGGGCAGGGAGGGAGATAAAAGGGTGAGGATGGACGTACAGAGAATGCAATATGTACACGTGTGAAATTGCCTAATAAGAAATTCAATCAATAAAAATGAAGAAGACTGCATTGGACCTATAGATCATTTTCAGTAATAGAATCATTTTCACAATATTAATCCTGCCAACCCAAGTCAAATATCTTCTTCTATTTATTTCTTCAATATTAAAAAATTTAATGATCTATAGATTCAGGGTAATTTCACCCAAACACCAATGAAATTCTTCACAGAAATAGAAATATACCACCCTAAAATACATATGGAAGCCAAAAAACAGACCTTAAAAAGGCAATGCAACTCTAAGTAGAAAGATAAATGTCACATCAGCACTTTCAGGCCCCAAACCCCAGCGAGTCCAGCTTCAGGTGAGATTGGGTCTCCGGCAGGACCCCCTGCCCAACACCCATCCCCTTGATCTTCTGGGCTGCTCCTGGCATCCAGAAGGCCCGCCCACACAGGAAATACATCAGCACTTCCAAGACCCCAACCCCAGCGAGTCCAGCTTCAGGTGAGATTGGGTCTCCGGCGGGGACCGCCCACCCAACACCCATCCCCTTGATCTTCTGGGCCGCTCCTGGCATCCAGAAGACCTGCCCACACAGGAAAGACATCAGCCCTTCCAAGACCCCAACCCCAGCGAGTCCAGCTTCAGGTGAGATTGGGTCTCCGGCGGGGACCGCCCACCCAACACACATCCCCTTGATCTTCCCGGCCACTTCAGGCATCCAGAAGACCCGCCCACACAGGAAAGACATCAGCCCTTCCAGGACCCAAAATCCATGTCAGCATCCCCAGCTTCAGCTGCAGGAAGGAAGGAGACTAGTGGAGACAGAAAGACCCCACCAGCACGCACTGGAAGAAGAGATGGGAAGAAGACAGAATAAGAGCTCAGTCAGCAATAGAAACACCAACATGACCCCACCAGAATCTAGGGATCCAACACCAGCAAGACCCGAAAAGCACTACATACACGAAGAAGAGGAGACAGACCTTAAAAATTATTTCATGAAGATGATGGAGACCCTCAGAGAAGAAACGAGGAAATCCCTTAAAAAAATAGAAGAAAAAACAACCAAAAAAAAAACCATGAAATGGGGGAAAAATTCAAGAAATAAACAAATCTCTCAAAGAATCTAAAGAGCACCAACAAAAAACAACCCAAAAAAATTAAGGAAACAACTCAAACAGTTGAAGGATTGAAAGCTGAAATAGAAACGATAAAGAAAACACAGAATGAAGGGATGCTGGAAATAGAAAAGCTGGGTAAACGATGAGGAACTACAGATGCAAGTATCACCAATAGAATACAAGAGATAGAAGAGAGAATCTCAGGTGTTGAAAACTCATTAGAGGATATAGAGTTGTCAACCAAAGAAAATCTCAAAACCAACAAATCCTTAACACAAAATATCCAGGAAATATGGGACACTGTGAAGAAGCCTAACCTGAGAATAATAGGTATAGAAGAAGGTGAAGAAATACAACTCAAAGGTACAGAAAACATATTCAACAAAATCATAGAAGAAAACTTCCCTAACCTAAAGAAAGATATGCTTATGAAAATACAAGAATCTTACAGAACACCAAATAGGCTCGACCAGAAAAAGAAGTCACCTCGCCATATAATAATCAAAACATCAAACCTACAGAGTAAAGAGAAAATATTAAGAGCAGCTAAAGAAAAAGGCCAAGTAACATACAAAGGCAGACCTATCGGAATTACACCTGACTTCTCAATGGAAACGATGAAAGCCAGAAGATCCTGGACAGATGTCCTACAAACGCTAAGGGAACAAGGATGCCAACCCAGACTACTATATCCAGCAAAGCTCTCAATTACCATAGATGGAGAAAACAAAATATTCCATGACAAAGCCAGATTTGAGGGCACGGGAGGAGGGGAGGGAAAGGGAGAGGGACCTGGAACTGACTTGTGAAGCAACCTTGTTTCTTATCTACATTTAAACTGGAAAATAAAATAAAATAAAATAAAACAATACGTATCCATGAATCCAGCTGTACAGAAAATGCTAGAAGGAAAACCTAGATCCAAGGAAGATAACTACATTCACAAAGACACACGCAATATATAATCCCACTTTACAAAACACCAAAAGAAAAAGGGAGGAGAAACTACACAAAATATCTTCACTAACAATAAATCAAGCACAAACAAGGATCATCAATCAATGGTCATTAATATCCCTCAATGTCAACGGCCTCAACTTGCCTATAAAAAGACACAGACTAGCAGAATGGATACGAAGACAGAACCCTTCCTTCTGCTGCATGCAAGAAACACATCTCAACATCAAAGACAGACGTTATCTCAGAGTAAAGGGTTGGGAAAAGATCTTCCAATCAAACGGTCCCAAGAAACAAGCGGGTGTAGCAATCCTAATATCTAACAAATTAGACTTCAAATTAAAATCAATCAAAAGAGATGAAGAAGGGCACTTCATATTCATCAAAGGAAAAATACATCAAGTCGAAGTCTCAATTTTAAACATCTACACCCCAAATACAAAGGCACCTACATTCATGAAAGAAACATTACTAAAGCTCAAAATGCACATAAAATCTCACACACTAATAGTAGGAGACTTCAACACTCCGCTCTCACCGCTAGACAGGACCTCCAGACAGAAACTTAACAAAGAAACAAAAGAACGAATAGAAGTTATGGCCCAACTGGGTTTAACAGACATCTATAGAACATTCCACCCAAATACAAAGGGATATACCTTCTTCTTAGCACCACATGGAACCTTCTCTAAAATCGACCACATACTTGGCAACATATCAAACCTCAGCAGCTACAAAAAAATTGGAATAACTCCATGCATCTTATCTGACCACCATGCTTTAAAATTAGAATTCAACAACAACACAAATTGCAGAAAACCTACAAACTCATGGAAATTGAATAATGCTCAACTGCACCATCCCTGGGTCAAAGAAGAAATAAAAAAAGAAATTAAAGACTTCCTCGATTTCAACGAGAATGAAGATACAACATACACAAACCTATGGGACACTTTGAAAGCAGTGCTACGGGGGAAGTTCATAGCACTAAGTGCCCACATGAAAAAACTGGAGAACAGTCATACTAGAGAATTACTAGCACAGCTGAATGTTCTAGAACAAAAAGAAGCAAACTCCCCCAGGAGGAGCAGACGCCAGGAAATAATCAAATTGAGGGCTGAAATCAATCAAGTAGAAACCAAGAAAACACTGAGAAGAATCAATGAAACAAAGAGTTGGTTCTTTGAGAAAATCAACAAGATAGATAAGCCTCTGTCCAAACTAACCAAAAGACAGAGAGAGAGCATGGTAATTAACAAAATCAAGGATGAAAAAGGGGACATAACAACGGACTCTGAGGAAATCCAGAGAATCATCAGGGCATACTTTGAAAATCTGTACTCCACAAAATTTGAAAATTTAAAGGAAATGGACAATTTCCTGGATAGATATCACTTGCCAAAACTAAATCAAGAACAGATAAACAATCTAAACAGACCTATAACCCCTAATTAAATAGAAGCAGTCATCAAAAGTCTCCTAAACAAAAAAAAGCCCAGGCCCAGATGGCTTCAGTGCAGAATTCTACCAGAAATTCAAAGAAGAGCTAATTCCAATACTCCTCAAAGTATTCCACACAATAGAAGCAGGAGGCTCACTGCCAAACTCTTTCTACAAGGCTACAATTACCTTGATACCCAAGCCACACAAAGACACAACTAAGAAAGAGAACTATAGACCAATTTCCCTCATGAACATCGATGCAAAAATAATAAAATACTCGCAAACCGGATTCAAGAAAACATCAGAAAAATCATCCACCATGATCTGTTGGGGGAAGTCCTGTGCATTTGTCAATAAAGTACTGTTGATCCTATAGGGAACCAAGATAGGAGGGACTAGGAGTCCAGGAGAACTCTGGGAAGGAGAAACACAAGAGAGTCAACATGTAACGCCATGGGGGTAGGAAGCCTGGAACTATTCTCCGGTAAGAAACATACTTAGATTAACAATTATTGGGTAATTACTTAAGTCAGAGCTAGCCAGGAAGAAACAAGCAAGGCCAAAAGCTTCATAATTAATACAGCGTCCTGTGTGTTAAACTTCCCCCAACAATGATCAAGTAGGCTTCATCCCAGGAATGCAGGGATGGTTCAACATTAGAAAATCTATCAATGTAATCCATCATATTAACAAACTGCGAAAGAAAAACCACATGATCATCTCACTAGATGCTGAAAAAGCCTTTGACAAAATCCAGCACCCCTTCATGATAAAGGTCCTAGAGAGATCAGGGATAGCAGGAACGTACCTGAGTATAATAAAAGCAATATACAGTAAACCAACAGCTAACATCAAACTAAATGGAGAGAAACTCAAAGCAATTCCTCTAAAATCAGGAACAAGACAAGGCTGTCTACTCTCTCCATATCTCTTCAATATTGTACTTGAAGTTCTAGCTACAGCAATAAGACAACAAAAGGAGATAAAGGGGATACAAATAGGAAAAGAAGAAGTCAAACTTTCACTATTTGCAGATGATATAATGGTTTACATAAGTGACCCAAAAAACTCCGCAAGGTTACTCCTAGAGCTGATAAACACCTTCAGCAATGTGGCAGGATACAAGGTAAATTCAAAAAAATCAGTGGCCCTATTATATACAGATGATGAATTGACTGAGAAAGAAATCAGAGAAACATCACCCTTTACAATAGCCAAAAACAGCATCAAATATGTGGGGATAATGTTAACCAAGGAAGTGAAAGACCTGTATATCAAGAACTTTGTGTCCTTAAAGAAAGAAATCAAAGAAGATACCAGAAAATGGAAAGATCTCCCATGCTCTTGGATTGGTAGGATCAACATAATAAAAATGGCAATCTTGCCAAAAGCAGTCTACAGATTCAATGCAATCCCTATCAAAATTCCATCACAATTCTTCAAGGACCTGGAAAGAACATTAATCAACTTTATATGGAAAAACAAAAGGCCCAGGATAGCCAAAACTACCCAATACAATAAAGGAACTTCAGGAGGCATCACAATACCTAACTTCAAGCTCTATTATAGAGCTATAGTCCTGAAAACAGCTTGGTATTGGCACAAAAATAGGCAGGTAGACCAATGGAACCGAATCAAAAGCCCTAATTTTAACCCACACACCTATGAACACTTGATTTTTGACAAAGAAGCTAAAACTGTACAATGGAAAAAAGAGAGCATCTTCAACAAATGGTGCTGGCATAACTGGGTACTGGTATGCAGAAGACTGCAGATAGATCCATGTTTATCGCCTTGTACAAAACTTAAGTCCAAATGGATCAAAGATCTCAACATAAATCCAGCCACACTGAAACTTTTAGAAGAGAAAGTGGGAGATAATCTTCAACGAGTTGGTACAGGAGACCACTTCCTAAACATAACACCAGTGGCACAGGCACTAAGATCGACAATTAACAAATGGGACCTTCTGAAACTAAAAAGCTTCTGTAAGGCAAAGGACACAGTCAAAAAGACAAAAAGGCAGGCCACAGAATGGGAAAAGATATTCACTAACCCTACATCTGACAGAGGGCTAATCTCCAAAATTTACAAAGAACCCAAGAAACAAGTCTCCAAAACACCAAAGGATCCAATTAAAAGGTGGGGTACAGAACTAAATAGAGAATTCTCAATAGAGGAGGCTAAAATGGCCAAGAGACACTTAAGAAGGTGCTCAACATCCTTAGCCATCAGGGAAATGCAAATCAAAACAACCCTGAGATATCATCTTACTCCTGTCAGAATGGCTAAAATCAAAAACACCGAAGACAATTTATGCTGGAGAGGATGTGGAGAGGGGAACACTTCTCCACTGTTGGTGGGAGTGCTGACTCATACAGCCTCTTTGGAAATCACTATGAAGATTCCTCAGGAAAATGGGAATTAATCTACCACTAGACCCAGCAATTCCACTCTTAGGCATATATCCAAATGAGGCAAATTCATACAACAAGGACATCTGCTCCACTATGTTCATAGCAGCATCATTTGTAATAGCCAGAACCTGGAAGCAACCTAGATGCCCCTCAACTGAAGAGTGGATAGAGAAAATGTGGTACATTTACACAATGGAGTATTACTCAGCAGAAAAAACCAATGGAATCTTGGAATTTGCAGGTAAATGGATAGCACTAGAAGAAACCATCCTGAGTGAGGTAACCCAGTCGCAAAAAGACAAACATGGTATGTACTCACTAATATATGGATTTTAGATATGGATAAGGATAGTGCCAGTCTGCACTTCCACTGATAGAGAGTCTGGGGAACAGGAAAGAACCTAAAAGATATGCATATATGCATAGTACCCAAGAGAAGAGGATTGAGACAAGATCCTCTGAATGGATGGGGAACACGGCGAGGGGTAGGGGGGGAGTGGGAGCTGGGAAGAAGAGAGGGGGTGAAGAGGAAGAGAGTTGGTCATGGGGGAACAGGAAGTTGAGTGGGTGGGGGTAGAATAGGGGGAAGAGGGAATCATAGGATCGAAGACAGATCAGGCACCAGAGTGACCTCGAGTGATCTAAAGGGATAACACCAATTGGCAAGCTAAGCAATAATGGAGAGACCACCTCGAATGCCCATTCCTGATAATGAGCTTGATGTCTATAACCATCCGGGAGCCTTCATCCTGTGACTGATGGAAGCAGAGGCAAACACACAATTAATCACTGAACTGAATCCAAGGAACCCAGTGATATAGAGAGAGGAATGATGAGCAAATTGGCAAAGATTGGGCTGGCAAAACCTGCAGAGACAGCTGATCTGAACAGGGGAGAGCTCTTGGACCCCAGACCGACAGTGGGGAGGCCAGCACGGGACTGATCTGGACCCCCCCCAAATGTGAGTGTCAGCCAGAAGGCCTGGGCAACCTATGGGGCCCTGAGCTGTGGATCAGTGTCTATCCCTGGAATACAAACAGTCATCATGCGCCTATAGCACAAAGAGGGATGCTCTGTCAGCCTGGACTCTTAGGGGAGTGCCTGGACCCTACCCAGAGTGAAATGACAGACTCTAGATATCCCCTATGTGGAAGGATTTGGCAATAGGGTGGGAGGGTGGGGGGGAAGGGGAGTGTGGGAGGAGGGCAGGGAGAGGGAACTGGGATTGACATGTAAAACAAGCTATTTAAAATTAAAATAAAAATGATAATAAAAAAGAAAGATAAATGTCTGAGATAATACAGTACCTGCTCTTGAATCATTTTATAGAGCCATAGTAACAAAGATAGCATGATACTGGCACAAAAATAAACCCACAAACAAATGGAATAAAATATAGGACCCAGAAATAAACTCACACAGTTACAGCCGCCTAATTTTTGACAAAGCTTCCAAAAACACACATTATAGAAAGCACATCCTCTTTGACAAACGGTTCTGGGAAAGCTGGGTATGCATATTTAGAATGAGTCCAGGTCTTTTTGTCCCTTGCCCTGCAAAAAACCCAGTTCAATCAAAATGGATCAAAAAAAGTTGATGTAAGATCTGAAACTCTGAAACTGTGAGAGGAGAGCATGGGTAAGACAAACATGTCAAGATATTGGCATAGGCAAGGACTCTCTGAAAAGATTTACTAGGACAATAAATAATCTTTAGACCAGATAAATGGGATTTCATGAGAGTAGAAAGCTTCTTCTCAGTAAGAGGAAACAATCAGGGAAGCGAAGACAGCCTAGAGAATGGAAAAAAAAATCTCTGCCAGCTTCATAGATGGACAGGGTTTAATGTCCAGACCATGTGAAAACTCAGATATTAGTCATCCCCTCCCAATAAACCGTCCAGTCAGTCAATGGAAAATGAATTGTTAAAATTCTCCTCCAAAGGAGAAATACAAATTGTGAATAAATACTTGAAAAATGTTTAATACTCCTAATTATTAGGTAAACACAAATCAAAACTGATTTGAGAGTTTATTGCACCCTAGTCAGTATGTGTAACATCAAAAAAACAAATGTTAATAAATTCTGATGAGGGTGTAGGGCAAAGAAAATTCTATTTGTGTGCATGTAAACTGGTACAGCCACCATGGAAATCTGCGTAGAGGTTTTGAAAAAAAATATTGTAGGAACAAGAGGGGTCAGGAACATCACAATAAAGCCCACAGAATCAACTAATCTGGCTCATAGGAATTCACAGAATCTGAACCAACAACCAGGGAGCCTGCATGGGACTGACATAGGCCCTCTACGTAGATGTGGCAATTGTGTAACTTGGTCTTCTGGTGGGACTCCTAACAATGTAAGCAGGGGCTGTCCCTAATACTTTGTCTCACTTTTGGGAACCTATTCCTCATACTGGATTGCCTTGCCAAGCCTTAGAGGAGGTGTTTATTCTTACTACAACTTGATATACCATGCTTTGTTGATACCCATGGGAGGTCTGCCCTTTTCTGAATAGAAACAGAGGAGGAATGGATAGGGGGGCATAGGAGAGGTGGAGAAGAGGGTCTGGGTGGAGAGGAAGATGAAACTTTGGTCAGGATGTAAGATAGATAGATGATAGATAGATGGATGGATGGATAGATAGATAGATAGACAGATGTGTCAGAATAATTACTACTGTCTTCCTTCTCTGAAATGCTGATTAGATGTTACGTGACTAACACTTTTTAAAAAAAGGTTTACTTATTTTTATTTTATGTGTTTTTTGCCTGCATATGTTCACCATGTACATGATTGCTGTGCTCAGATACCAGAAGAGGGCATTGGATCCCCTCCAACTGGATTTATAAACAACTGTGATCCACCAGGTGAGTGTTGGTAACTGAACTTGGATCCTCTGAAAAAGTGGCAGGTGTTCTTAAAACCTTGAACCATCTCCCAAGCACCCCAACTTACACTTTATCATAACCCTTCAACTGTTTTCCCTTTGTTGTCCTTAATTAAGACACATGTAACATTCACACCAATAGAAAGTTGGTTTTTTGGGGAGCAGATTCAGTGACAAGAGTAGAATGACGGTCACCTTGGAGACTGATGAGATCAGATCAAATATTATTAAATGATGGCCCCAATTCTTTTAAAATAATAGATTTCTATTTTAAGGGGCTTTGTAATT
Organism: Mesocricetus auratus; assembly: GCF_017639785.1. NCBI lineage: Eukaryota > Metazoa > Chordata > Mammalia > Rodentia > Cricetidae > Mesocricetus > Mesocricetus auratus. Next base: position 92,250,896 of record NW_024429188.1, on the reverse strand, counting down.
ACCTGTACCTTTCCGAACAGAAACAAGGAGAAGTGGATTGGGAGAGGTGGTTTGGAGGTGGGAGGGAGGGGATGGGAGGGGAAACAGCACAATTTTAAAATTATATGTGTGATATAATTTTATTATATATATCACACATGATGTTATATATGATATCCATATGAAGGTTACAGAACTAGAAAGGGGATCATCATGAGAGGGGAGGAAGTAATCTTGGGACATGGGGACTAGAGAACATAATGAATTACATATGATAAGGTAGCAGAAGATGGTACATGAGCTCTCACTTGGGTCAGTTGTCTCTGTGGTTTTCCCAGTCATGCTCTTGACACTCCTTGTTCATATGATCCCCCCTCCTTTTCAACTAAACTCCAGAAGCTCAGTCCAATATTTGGCTATGGGTCACTACATCTGCTTCCATCAATTACGGGATGTATGTTCGTGTTTGTCTCTCTGGGTCTGGGTTACCTCACTCAGGATGGCTTTTGAAGTTCCACCCATTTACCTGCAAATTTCAAGATATCATTTTTTTTTACTGCTGAGTAATATTCCATTGTGTAAATGTACCACATTTTCTTTATTCATTTTTCAGCTGGTGATCATCTAAGTTGTTTCCAGGTTCTGGCTATTGGAAACCTTCATGGGACTGAACTAGACTCTCTGAATGTGGGTGACAGTTATGTGCCTTGATCTGTTGTTGGGGGTGCTGGCAGTGACACCAGGACTTATCCCAGGTGCATGAACTGGCTTTTTGGAGCCCATTCCCTGTGGTGGAAAACCTTGCTCATCCTTGATACAGGGGATAGGGACTTGGTCCTCCCTCAACTTGGTATGCCAGACTTTGTTGACTCCCCAAGGAAGGCCATCCCTCTGAGGAGTGGATGGTGGATGGGAAAAGGGACAGAGGGAGGGTGGAAGAATGGGAGGGATGGGGAACTGAAGTTGGTATGCAAAATGAAAAATAAATAAAAAGATAACAGAAGTTGGGACAAACTGGGGTAGGGTGGGAACCAGCTGTATGGGAGAGGAGGCATGCAGGAGGACAGTGACAGAAGGATGTTGTGGTGATATGTTTTTTGATCTAATAAAGCTACTGGGGATCAAAATGCAAAGCTAGTTACAGCCATAGAGCCAAGCAGTGGTGGTACATACCTTTAATCCCAGGACTCAGGAGACAGAGGCAAACAGATCTCTGTTAGCTCAAGGTCACATTGAGCTATATGAAATTGATTCAGTCTAAAAGAAAAACAGCTCACACAAAGGTGATCTCAGTACTTGGAATCACACACCTTTAATCCCAGCATTAGGGAGGTGGAGACAGGAGTGACAGGAGCTGGGCAGAGAGAGGAATATAAGGCATAAGGTGGGAGGAGACAGGAGCTCAGAGATTGCAGTCTGAGCCTTGGTGGAGAGCAGTGCAGTCTGCATTGTACTCTGAGGATTCGTGGAGACAGGGTCACCCATTTCATTCTAAGGCAAAGGTAAGAGCTATTGGCTGGCTGATTTGCTTCTCTGATCTTCAGTTTGAACCCCAATATCTGTCTCTGAGATTTTATTATTTGTAAATGTTACAGGATGTCATGATAAAAACACATTACTTTGCATGCTAACAGAAAAAACTAATTATATATTGTGCATTTCAAAAGTTATTGAAAGTAGGTTTCAAATATTCTACCTCTCCAAGAAATCAGCTTTGACAAGATGGATGCTAATTAGCTTTACTTATTCTGTATCATATTAATAAATTATGACATTTCTTTTTGCCCCGTAGATATTTGCAAGTATAGCTTGTCAAATGATAATAAAAACTAGTCATTTTTCAAAGATGATAAAATGTACAACAGGTGCAGTAAAGAGGGAATCTAAATAAAAACTTCAATTAGACATCACTATGTATCTTTTAGGATGTCCATCATTAAGAAGAAAAAACGAGCATTGGTGAGGATATCCATAAAAGGGAACCCTAGAACATATGAAACAAAATTGTTAATTGGTGCAAACATTATGAAAAACACTATGGAGTTTCTTTAAAATTAAATGCAGAACATCATATGACCCCCAGTGCTTTCATTTGTGAGCATTTATTCAAATGAATTGAAATCACCACATTGGAGAAATACTTATATTCTCATTTTCATTGCAACATTATCACAGTAGCCAAAATGTATTAGCAACCTAAATAACCCTTGATAAACAAACTGATAACAAACATGTGATATGGATTATTATTCAACCTTAGTAGAAGGAAGGAAATTCTGATATTTGTTACAGTACATGGTCTGGAGAACATTTACTATGTGAAATGACTTAAGTATACTGTAAGATCTTACTTATATATGGAATCTGTAATTGTTAAAATCATAGAAGCAGAGAGTGTAATGGTGATTGCCACTTGTTGGGTAGAAGGGGAAATTGGGAAGGAAAGTCAAAGAATATAAAATTTCAGTTATGTAAGATAATGCTATATTTGCTGTATTAGATTGTATATATAAATAACAATATTGCATGTAATATAAAACTTTTTATGTCATATTTCCATCTCTCTTTCTCTCTCTGTCTTCTCACTCTCTCTGACACACACACGCACGCACACACACACACACACACACACACACACTCAATCATAAGGGAGAGAATGTTCTTTGGAATGTGATATATATATTTTTATGATGGTGAGTTCATGCATGCATATGTATCTTCAAACTTTCTGAGTTGTATATATGAAATAATCATAGCTTTTTACTTGTCAATAGTATTTATATAAATGTTATTATAAAGAGATGGTATATGAGGAAAATAAAAATCATCATCTTAGGAGCTGGAGAAATGGCTCAGTGGTTACAAGCACTGACTGCTCTTCCAGAGGTCCTGAGTTCAATTCTCAGGGCACACATGGTGGATCACAATCATCTGTAGTGAAATCTGGTGCCCTTTTCTAGAATACAGACATACATATAGACAGAACACTGTATATACCATAAATAAATATTTTTAAAAAACACCATCTTGTGTTTGTTGTAGCTACTCATTAGTTTCCTCTAAAGCATTATACATGTGAACTCATGCCAGGTCCCAAAGTCAACTTAATACCGCTTTTCTTCAGTTACGTACAGTGTACGTACAGCAGCCGTATTTTCCAGAAGGAGGAATGTGCACAAGGTTCTGTGGCTCTATAGGCAGTTAATGACTGGTAGAGGAGGTAGTGACATTTTCTTCAGTGGTGTAGCCACTGGGATGTTGATCATGTTTCTGTAAACATCTCCTCACCCATTCTCCTGTAACCTGAATTAAACTCCTTGCATCACAAAAAGACATGGAAATAGAGCTAGGAAGAGAATAGAGGATTATTGGGAGTGAAAGGAAGAGAAAAACAGAAAGTCATGGAGGGAGAGTATGAATAAATTATATAATTTATTTATGTATGAAAATGCCATAATAAAATGTATCTTGAATAATTAATATATGCTAATAAAACCTGTGTGAAGGTGGTGGTGACAAATTATGCCTGTTATCAAAGATTGGCTTCTTCCCAGAGTGGGAATGTTAGCACAGATGTAACCCTAATAGCCCTTGCCCTTCCTGAGGCCAAGGTCAGGTGTCAGATTAGTTTTGGAGTCAAATGTACAGGCCATGTTAATAGAGAGCCACCTGGAACATATTGGGATTGAACCCATCCAGACCTCATCTTTGTGAACAGGTACAAATAAACTTGGTTAATGACCCTCAGCTTGTCCTCAGCTCCCCCGAAAGCCTAGAGCATGACAAAAGGTTTTGTAAAAAGAATAATAGGGATACTAAACCATTTCATTTCTAATAAAAGATCCCAGGCACCAAAAAGAAAAGGCACATTCCCGTCATTCTAATTCAATTCCATGGTCTCTAAAGATCATCTTCTATGGGAAATTTCACTTGACTGGTTTATTAGAGCCTCAGATTTTCTTGAGCAAAGAAGAATAAAATTGTCAAAGAGTTGTCAAACCTCAAAGACACATGGTTCAAGGAATTTTAAATCTTCATGGAACAGCAAAGCCACCCTTCCTTTAGGGAGCTGGTAATGGAATCTTTTGTCTTCATGGAAATCCACAGAAGGCCTTTGTTGATGTCATGAAAGCAGGATTGTGGGTTGAAGAAGCACTGGCTGTGTACCTCCTTGAAGATGCTGAGAAATGCAAACTGTTTAACATGAAAGAAGTAGACTGGGGATTATCTTAGCTGGAAGATTAAAAGGTGATCTTAGAGATGCAATTCTTTAACAAGTAAGATTTACTCCTCTTGTATAATTGGGGAGATAGGAGGCGAAATTATGAGAAGAATTAAGCCCACATAAGAATTACATATTCATCTGCCTTCTAAAGGAGGTTGAAACAATAAATCACTAAGTAAAAGTCTTCAAAAATTTCTCATTGTTTTCAAAGGGGGAAATCTACCACCCATTAACAGCAGTATTATTAGTAGTTGATAAATATTTTTTTAAATAAGCAGAGTGTATTTTAAATTAGCTGGTAGCCATGTAATTCATTTTTCCTAAAAGGGAAAGGTATGGGATAAGCACATTTGCATTTTGGGAATTTCTGTTACCTGATATCATTGGAATCTGTGGGAGTAACTTTGTTCATTCATATTTACGTGATGTCTAAGGTTGCCTTTATAACCAGTCACTCTAAAATATAGCAACTTAATTCTATAATATTATTTAATTTTTTCTTTATTTGAAGAATTTCATACATAAAGAAAATGAAATATGTTTAAGCATTATTTCCCCTCCAACTCCCTCAGATTCCTTATATCCCCCTTGGCATACCAGGCTACTAATTTTTTGTCTTAAAAAAACAATCAAGTCCACATAGTGCTGGCATATGTACATTGGTATGAGGCCATTCGTAGGTGTAGTTTCTTCATGTCTCAGCAGCCACTTCCAAATAACCACGAGATATTTAATATTAATTATAAATGATAAAGTGATAGTTTAGGCTTATTTCTAATTAACTCTTACAATTTAAAATATCACATATATATTAATATACATTCTACCACATGGTATTACCTCTTTTTTTTTTTATCTTGTACCTCCTGTTTCCTCTCTGTGTCTGTATGGCAGCTCCTCTGACTCTACCATTCTTCTTCTTCCCAGTGTCCTTAGTCTGATTTTCCCACCTAACCTTATCCTGTCCAGCTATTGGCCAGTCAGTTTCCTTATTAAATCAATCACAGTGTAATTTACAAAGTGTACAGGAGGATTATTTCACAGCAGCCATCCACTGAAACATGTAATCCTACCAGTGGCTGTGGTAGGACTACCTCAAAAAAGAGTAATTCTCTGTTCCCAAGTAACTATCTACTGCCAATAGCTCCTCAGTAATGGTTTGGGGCTGAGATCATTTAAGTCATCTATGCTGAGATTTTGGTTGGCTTGATCTTGTGTGGGTCTTGTGCAGGTAAACCATAGACCAGATCTATTCATAGGCCAACCTTATCTAGATAATTCCTCAATTATTACTCTCTTCCCAGGTGATTTTAAGTTGTGTCAAATTGACATTTAAAGCTTCCATAGAGTCACTTATATAGCTATAGTCAGCTAGTGGCCTGGCTGAGTTTTGTGAACTAACATGGTTTTACATTTCTGATGGTTGATTTTTGACTGTTGTCTGGGCTGTGTATTTTAACTGTGATAATATGAGCTGCCTCAAATAACAACTAGGTTCTAATATGAGTAGCTACAATATCCCATTTTCCAGCTTCTGCTCAGAATACATTAGTTGATGCTCTAGTGACATAAGCAAATAACATGGTAAAGCCTTGAATTAATGTGGAAGGGAACAAACCAAGAGAAATTATGTCAATTGATGTGATTTCTTAGCCATGTGCTATTACTGAAACAATTTATAACAGGTGGTAAATCTGGTGGTAGGGGAACCTAAGGTCCTGAGGGAATTTATCAATAAATATTTTGATATTTTAACAACAGATATGTTATCAAAAGATAAATGTAAGTACAGGTGCATAGGACCTATATTTAAATCCTGGCTGAGATGCTGTATGTTCTACGAGTAAATAGTAGTGCTGCCTTGGACTGCTAATAATAAAGAATAATATAGCCAGGTGGTGGTGACACATGCCTTTAATCCTAGCATTTGGGAGGCAGAGGCAGGCAGATTTCTATGAGATTGAGGCCAGCCTTGTCTACAAAGTGAGTTCCAGGACAGCCAGGGCTGTTACACAGAGAAACCCTGTCTCAAAAACAAAAACAAATACAATATGGATAATGTCTTTCTCATTTAAGAAATGACACAGTTCAGAGAAGTATTCTCATGAAAAGTATCATTCTCAGTGTCTGACAGAAGGATTTTTTAAAAGTGTTTTTCTTTATTTAACAGATATTTGGTAAGGGCCTACTATATTACTGGCAAAAGATATGAACAATCCAACTAAGAAAAGAGACACTAATTCTTCCAAGTTGCAGAATGCAAAAATCAACTCACAAAATCAGTATCAGTTGTGTTTCTATATAGTGACAATGGGAAATCTATGTCTAAAGGGAATTAAAACAGCAGTATTATTTATATTATAACTGCATCATCAAAGGTAGAATATTTAGTAATAGATTTATCCAAAGACATGAAAAATCTTGTACACTATAAATTTGAAATTGTTGCTAAAAGAAATTAAAGAAGGCACATGTTAATGGAAAGGTGTCTTGTGCTCATGAAGTAGAATCTTAAGTATTGGTAAGATGTAACCAATTTCAAAGTAACTAACAAATTCAATCAAATCCTTGTCAACACTCCATAGTATTCTTTAGAAAGAAACTGAAAAATACAACTTAGATGAATTATACTTCCCCTTCTCTTCTTCCTCCTTTTCCCCTCTTCTACCCTTTCTTCCCCCTCCCATTTATTTCCTCCTCCTCCTCCATCTTTTTTCCTTTTTCTTCCTCCTCTTCTGATGGGGTATGCCCTCTGAATGCTATGACTAGGTGTTTCTCTTATTGTTTGATGAATAAAGCTGTTTTGGCCAATGGACAGGCAGAATTTAGCTAGGCAGGATTTCTGAACAAAGAAGCAGGGAGAAGGAGGACAGACTGACACTACGTAGCTGCCCAGGAGGCAGGATGACAGGGCATCACCTAAAGCCAAGTGGTGATACACAGATAAATAGAAATTGGTTAATAATTAAAAGAGAGCTAGCTACTATGAAGCCTAAGCCAATGGTCATACAATGATATATATATATATATGTATGTATAAAGTCTCTGAGTGGTTATTTCATAGCAGCTGGGGGGACCCGGTGGGAGGACAGAAACTTGTTCAGTAGGACCCAGACATGATGGAGAAATGTCTCCTACATTCCTCCTTTTGCATTTTTACTTTGAAACAAGGCATTTCCTGGGCAGCCTTGAACATGCAATCTATTTGCTCCAGGTTCCTTGAGTTTCTGGGAGCACAGCTTGCATCTTTAAAAACCTTCAAAATTGGAACCCAGTGACAGAGGAGGACTGATGAGCATATGGATCAAGACTGGGCTTGTTTAACCCACAGAAACAGCTGACCTGAACAAGGGGGAACTCTTGATCCCCAGACTGGTGACTGAGAATCCAGCATGGGACTGATCCAGACCTCCTGAATGTAGGTATAGGTGAGGAGGCCTAGGCAATCTTTAGGGCCTTGGGTAGAAGATCAGTATTTATCCCTGGCATACAAATGGACTTTGAGAGCCCATCCCACAATAAGAGATGCTTTCTCAGCCTCGACTCTTGGGGGGAGGGCCTAGGCCCTGCCCTGGAGATCCACCGTGGAGAGCCTCACTCTCCCTGGGGATTTGAGTGGAGATTGGGTGGGGGACTGGGGGACCTGGTGGTGGGGGCAGGGGAGGAGGAGAGGGAAAGGGAGCTGGGATTGACATGTGAAACAAGCTTGTTTCTAACTTAAATAAAAAATACCATAGGACATCCAAAAAATTAAAAATTAAAAAAATCCTTCAAAATTTCAATGAATCATGAATAGCCAATACAGCCTAGACACTGAACATAGTTGGAAGTCCTGCACTTTCTGATTTTAAAACTTAAAATGTAGTGTGGAAGTGGCATGAACAGACTTTAAGAACAATGGTATCCACACCTCCTGTGGATAGCACAGACCCCTTCATATCACCTTCTCCCACCTTCAACACCAGCAAGTACTCCCCATGAATACACCATTCTAGCAGTCAACACATAGCCAACATACTCTCTTTAAATCTAGAGAGGAAACAGAATCCAAGGAACGAAACAGCCACCCAACAAAGACAAACACATAAATCAACACTCAGACCTGCAATCATTCCAAACTCAGCTGCCTACATGCCAGGGCAAGAATGCAATCTAAACAGACAGGGCAATGCCTTCACTAGAGCCCAGCTATACTATCATAGCAGGTACTGAGTATTCCAACATATTTGAACTACTAGAAAAAGACTTTAATACCAGCTACATGAAGATAATAGAGGTACTTAAAGAGGAAATGAATAAATCACTTAAAGGAATTCAGGAAAACAGAAACAAATAATTGGAGGAAATGAATAAATCCCTAAAGAAAGCCAAGAAACAAACAATTGAAGGAAATGAATAAAACTGTTCAAGACCTGAAAATGGAAGTAAAAGTAATAAAGAAAGCACAAACTGAGGAAATTCAGGAAATGAAAAATTTAAGAATGTGAACAAGAACTATAGAGGCAAGCTTCACCGTAGTTTTTTTTGCTCTTTTTACTCTTTATGAGGGCTGTCTGGTGTGATATATTCTTTATGATTTATTAAAGCTTGCCTGAGGACTCAGAAAGAAAAATCAGCCACAAGCTATAGAAGCCAGGCACACACCTCTAACCCCAGCATCCAGAAGCTAGGAGGTGATGGTACACACTTATAATCCTTAGATTTAGGATTAAGAGACAGACAAATCTCTGAGGGTTCAAGGCCATCCAGATCTACACAAGAGTGAATCAGTCTAAAGGAGAATTATAGCTCACACTCTTAATCCCAACATTAGGGGTGTATGTGAGACAGAATGCATCTCCAGATGCATTTCATTCTCTAACCATGCTGAGGAGAGGTTACAGTATGAGGCTTGGTGAGAGCTTGTGGAGACAGGACCAGCCCATTTTAGCCTGAGGTAGAGGTAAGAAGCTAGTGGCCAGGTGCTTTGCTTTTCTGATATTCAGCTTGAAGCTTGAACCCCAATATCAGTCTCAGGGCCATTTATTTATTGGTGTTACAGCTGCCACCCAGCTCCTAAATAATCACAGAGTCTTATTCTCTCTTATGAATGCCCAACCTTAGCTTGGCTTGTTTCTAGCCAGCTTTTCTTAAATTAGCCTGTCTGCCTCTGGGCTTTTCTCTTTCTCTATTCTATGTACCTTTCTTTATTTCTTACTCTGTAGCTGACTCTGTAGCTGAGTAGCTGACCTCTGGTGTCCTCTCTCCTCCCTTTTTTCCTCCTCCCATTTCTTATTCTTTTTCTATTTATTTTCTCTGCATGACAGCCCCACCCATCCCTCTCCTGCCTAGCTACTGAGTGTTCAACTCTTTATTAGACCAATCAGGTGTTTTTGACAGGTACAGTAACACAGCTTCACAGAGTTAAACAAATGCAACATAAAAGTCTGAGGCACATGTTTGCATCACTAAAAAATATCTCACAGCATTAACAAACATTTGAAGTGAATGTGGGCTCTGCTCGGGACCCCAACACCTGACATTCCCCTGCTTCAATATTTCTGGGCCTAGAGTGGACCCACCCTGTCATAGAGGACCATCCTGAGTATGGCCACAACTCAGTCTTGGTAGCTCTCCTCCCCCTGAACTCCACTTGAGGTGAGTGTGGGTCCTTCTGGGGGCCCTAACTACCCACATTCCCCCTGCTTTGATCTTCCTGAGCCTGCTCCGAACCTAGAGTGTCTCATACCCACCTGCATCCGCAGTGAGATTCATCAGAGTATTGGACCTGCTTGAACCCACTGGAAGAGAGCCTTAGACCCATATCTACCAGGAGAGGAAGAGACTCCACAAGCTCCCACTGGAAGAAGTGATGGGAAGACAACAATATAAAAAAAACAGTCAACAACAGAAAAAAAATAATATGACCCCACCAGAGTCTAGGGACTCTACACCAGCATGACATGAACATCCCAACAGAGATGAAACAGAAGAGAATGACCTTCAAAACAACCTCATGAAAATGATACAGGACATCAAAGAAGATATGACAAAAATTTCTTAAAGAAATAGAGAAACAACAAACCAAAAAAATGCAAGAAATCAACAAGTCTCTTAAAGAAAGCTGGGAAAAAAACAAACAGGCGAAGAAAACAATTCAAACAATTCAAGACCTGAAAAGCAAATAAAAACAATAAAGAAAACACAAACTGAGGTAATGCTGGAAATAGAAAAGCTGAGTAAACAATCAGGAACTACAGATGCAAACACAACCAACAGAATACAAAAGATATAAGACAGAATATCAGGCACTGAAGATAAATTAGAGGAAATAGATTCATTGACAAAGAATATCTTAAATTCAACAAACCCTTAATACAAAATATTCAGGAAATATGGGACATTGTAAAAAGACCAAACCTAAGAGTAATAGGTATAGAAGAAGGTGAAGAAGCCCAGCTCAAAGGTGCAGAAAACATATTCAACAAAATCATAGAAGAAAACTTTCCCAACCTGAAGAAGGAGACGCCTATGAAAGTACAATAAGCTCACCAAACATGAAACAGACTGGATAAAAAAGTCCCCTCACCACATAATAATCAAAACACCAAACATAGAGAATAAAGAAATAATATTAAGAACAGCAAAGGAAAAAGGCCAAGTAACATATAAAGGCAGACCTATCAGAATTACATCTGACTTCTCCACAGAAACTCTGAAAGCCAGAAGGTCCTGGATAGACGTTCTACAAATACTATGAGACCACAGATTCCAGCCCAGACTGCTATACCCAGCAAAACTCTCAATCACTATAGATGGAGAAAACAAGATATTCCATGACAAAACCAGATTTACACAATACATATCCACAAATCCAGGCCTACAGAAAGTTCTGGAAGGAAAACTCCAACCCAAGGAAGTTAACTACACTCACAATAACATAGGCAATAGATAATCTCACTTTACCAAAAAGCAGAAATAGGGGAAAAACTCACACACAATACCACCACCAAAAACGAATCCAAAACAAACAAGAATCATCAATGGTAATTAACACCTCTCAATATCAATGATCTTAACTCACCTATAAAAAGACACAGGCTAACAGAATGGATTTGAAGACATAATCCATCCTTCTGCTGCATACAAGAAACACACCTCAACTTCAAAGACAGTCATTACCTCAGAGTAAAGGGTTGGGATAAGATTTTCCAACCAAATGGACCCAAGAAACAAGCTGGTGTAGCTATCCTACTATCTAATAAATTAGATTTCAAACTAAAATTAATCAAAAGAGATGAAGAAGGTCATTTCATAGTCATCACAGGAAAAATCCATTAGGAAGAAGTCTCAATTCTGAACATCTATGCCCCAAATACAAAGGCACCCACATTTGTAAAAGAAACATTACTAAAATTCAAATCACACATAAGACCTCATACAGTTATAGTGGGAGACTTCAACACTCTAATCTCACCACTAGACAGGACCACCAGACAGAAACTCAACAAAGAAACAAAAGAACTAACAAGAGATATAATCCAATTGGGTTTAACAGACATCTATAGAACATTCCATCCAAACACAAAAGAATATACCTTCTTCTCTGCGCCACATGGGACCTTGATCTAAAATCGACCACATACTTGGCAACATAGCAAACCTCAACAGGCACAAAAAACTGGTATAACCTCCTGTATCTTATCAGACCACCATGCTTTAAAATTAGAATTCAACAAAAACACAAATTGCAGAACCCCTACAAAATCATGGAAATTTAACAATGCTCAATTGCACCATTCCTGGGTCAAGGAAGAAATAAAGAAAGAAATTAAAGACTTCCTAGAATTCAATGAAAATGAAGACACAACATACCCAAACTTATGGGACAATTTGAAAGCAGTACTAAGAGGAAAGTTCATAGCACTAAGTGCTCATATGAAGAAACTGGAGAATAGACACACTAGAGAATTAGCAGTATAACTGAAAGCTCTAAGATAAAAAGAAGTAAACTCATCCTGGAGGAGTAGATGCCAGGAAATAATCAAATTAAGGGCTGAAATAAAGTCGAAACAAAGAAAATACAAAAAATGAATGTGACAAAGAGTTGGTTCTTCGTGAAAATCAACAAGATATGCAAACCTTTATCCAAACTAACAAAAAGGAAGACAGAGAACATGCAAATTAACAAAATGTGGAATTAAAAGGGGGACATAACAACAGACACTGAGGAAATCCAGAGAATCTTCAGGTCATTCTTTGAAAACCTGTACTCTACAAAATTTGAAAATTTAAAGGAAATGAACAGTTTTCGGGATAGATATCACTTACCAAATTAAATCAAGAACAGACAAGCAATTTAAACAGACCTATAGCCCCTAATGAAATAGAAGCAGTCATCAAAAGTTTCCCAACCAAAAAAAGAGTCCAGGCCCAGATGGCTTCAGTGCAGAATTCTACCAGAAATTCAAAAAAGAGCAAATTCCAATACTCCTCAAAGTTTGTCGTACAATAGAAGCAGAAGGTTTGTTGCCAAACTCTTATTGCTAGGCTGCAATTACCTTGGTACCCAAGCCACACGAAGACATAACTAAGAAAGAGAACTACAGACCAGTATCCCTCATGAACACTGATGAAAAAATACTCAATAAAATACTAGCAAATTGAATCCAAGAACACATCAGAAAAATCATCCACCAAGATCAAGTAGGCTTCATCCCAGGGATGCAGGGATGGTTCAACATACAAGAGTCTATCAATGTAATTCACCATATAAACAAACTGCAAAAGGAAAACCACTTGATTATCTCACTTGATGCTGAAAAGTCTTTGACAAAACCCATCATCCCTTCATGATAAAGGTCCTAGAGAGATCAGGGATAACAGGAACATACCTGATCATACTAAAAGCAATATACAGTAAACCAACAGCCAACATCAATCTAAATGGAGAGAAACTCACTACAATTCCTCTAAAATCAGGAACAAGACAAGGTTGTCCACTCTCTCTACATCTCTTCAAAATTGTCCTTGAAGTTCTAGCTAGAGCAATAAGCCAACAAAACAAGATCAAGGGGATACAAATTGGAAAGGAAGAAGTCAAACTTTCACTATTTGCAGATGATATGATAGTTTACATAAGTGACCTGAAGAACTCTACACAGGAAATCCTAGAGCTGATAAACACCTTCCGCAAAGTTGCAGAATACAAGATTAACTAAAAAAAATCAGTAGCCCTATTATATACAGATGATAACTTGGCTGAGAAAGAAATCAGAGAAACATCACCGTTTACAATATCCACAAGCAACATAAAATGTCTTGGGATAATGCTAACCAAACAAGTGAAAGACCTGTATAGCAAGAACTTTGAGTGTTTAAAGAAAGAAATTGAGATCTCCCACGCTCTTGGATAGGTAGGATCAACATAGTCAAAATGGCAGTCTTGCCAAAACAATCTACATATTCAATGCAACCCTCATCAAAATCCCAGCACAATTCTTTACAGACCTTGAAAGAACAATACTCAACTTTATATGGAAAAACAAAAGACCTAGGTTAGCCAAAACACCACTGTACAATAAAGTAATTGCCGAAGGCATCACGATCCCTGATTTCAAGCTCTATTATAGTGCTATAGTCCTGAAAACAGCCTGAGATTGGTGCAAAAATAGACAAATAGACGAATGGAATTGAATTGAAAACGCTGATGTTAACCCACACACCTACAAACACTTGATTTTTAACAAGGAAGCTAAAATTATGCAAGGGAAAAATAAGGCATCTTCAACAAATGGTGCTGGAATTACTGGATGCTGGCATGTAGAAGACTGCAGATAGATCCATGTCTATCACCATGAACAAAACTTATATTTAAATGGTTCAAAGACCTCAACATAAATCCAGCCACACTGATCCTCTTAGAATAGAAAGTGGGAGGTATCCTTGAACGAATTGGTACAGGAGACAGCTTCCTGAACATAACACCAGTGGCACAGACACTGAGATTGACAATTAACAAATGGGACCTCCTGAAACTGAGAAGCTTCTGTAAGGCAAAGGACACAGTCAACAAGACAAAATGGCAGTCCATAGAATGGGAAAATATATTCACTTACCCCACATCTGACAGAGGGCTGATCCCCAAAATTTACAAAGAACTCAACAAGCTAGTCTCCAAAACACCAAAGGATCCAATTATTAAGTAGGGTACAGAACTAAATAGAGAATTCTCAATAGAGGAGTCTAAAATGGCTGATAGACACTTAAGAAAGTGCTCAACATCCTTTAGCCACCAGGGAAATGCAAATCAAAACAACTCTGAGATACCATCTCACTCCCATCAGAATGGCTAAAATCAAGAACACCAACCACATTTTATGCTGGAGAAGATGTGGAGAAAGGGGAATACTCCTCTACTGCTAGTGAGAGTGCCAATTTTTGGGAGCCAGTCTCAGATTGCCACCTAGGACATACAGAACTTCTGGCCACAGGACCAAGCTAATTAGAACAGTTATACAGCAAGTTCCTAGAAACCTTATAGTTGCCCTTAACAAGAAACAAACCTCCCCTATCATGCTCAACCCCAGAGGCTAAACATAACCTTTAGGCTGGCCACAAGGCACAGTTACCAAGGCAACCTTTCCTGCACCGTTTGTACCCTGCCAGAGATCCTCCTTCTGTGGTCTTCTAACATCCTGCCTTCAGCAGCTACATGCCAACTACACCTAAAAACTACCCCCTCCAAACCTGCTTAACCAACTATATAGCTAGCCCAGCAAAAAATAAAATTGCCACTTCATTCCTCACAGGTTTCCTCTCAATGTTCGGTCCGAGCTGGACCTGGACACCAACTTGTACAGCCACTTTGGAAATCTGTATGGAGATTCCTCAGGAAAATGGGAATCAGGCTACCACAAGATCCAGCAATTCCACTCTTAGGCATATACCCAAATGATGTGAATTCATACAACAAGGATGTCTGTTCCGCTATGTTCATAGCAGCAATATTTGTAATAGCCAGAACCCTGGAAGCAACCTAGATGCCCTTCAACTGAAGAGTGGATAGAGAAAATGTGGAACATTTACACAATGGAATATTACTCAGCAGAAAAAAACAATGGAATCTTGAAATTTGCAGGCAAATGGATGACACTAGAAGAAACCATCCTGAGTGAGGTAACCCAGCTACAAAAAGACAAACATGGTATGTACTCACTCATATATGGACTTTAGACATGGAACAGGGGACTGGCAGACTACAATCACACTGCCAGAGAGTCTGGGAAACAGGGAGGACCCTAAGAAAGATATGCATGGTACCCCAGAGGAGGGGAATGGGACAAGATCTCCTGAGTGGATTGGGAGAATGGGGGGAGGGGAGAGGGAGTGGGGAGATAGAGGGGGGAGAAGAGGAGGGGAGAGGAGAACATGAAGGAGCAGGAAGGTTGAATCAGGGGACGAATAGAGGAGAACAGGATGAGAGATACTGTAATAGAGGGAGCCATTATATATTTGAGGAGAGATCTGGCACTAATGAGATTTTCAGAGATCTACAAGGATGACACCAACTGGCAATCTAAACACTAGTGGAGAGTCTACCTTAAATGTCTTCCCCTGATAATGAGATTGACAACTACCTTATATGTCATCCCAGAGCCTTCATCCAGTGGCTGATGGAAGCCGAGGCAGACACACACAGCTAAACACTGAACTGAACTCCTAGAACCCAGTGGCAGAAAGGGTTGAGTGCTGAACAAAGGGGTCAAGACTGGGCTGGTGAAACCCACAGAGGCACCTATCTTGAACAAGGGGGAGCTCATGGACCCCAGCGGAGTCCTTGGCAGTCTATGGGGCCTCAGGTAGTAGAACAGTATTTATCCCTGGCATAAAAATGTACTTAGGGAGCCCATTCCACATAGAGGGATGCTTTCTCAGCCTGGACACATAGAGGAGGGCCTAGACCCTACCCTGGATGATATGACAGACTTTGAAGATTCCCCCATGGGGAGCAGTGGGAGGTGGGTGGGCTGGTGGGGGTTGGGGGAAGAGGGGAGGGAGAGGGATCTGGGGTTGACATGTGAAGCAAGTTTGTTTCTAACTTAAATAAAAATAAAAATGAACAAACATAACACATATTTTAGTAATATTCTGCAACCCTTCTCCAACATAATTCAAGAAATGAAAGAGAAAATCTCAGATATTGAAGATATGATAGAAGAAATAGATATATGAGTCAAAGAAAATGTTAAATCTAAAAAAGTTCCTGACACAAAACATCTAGGAAATCTGGAACACTAAGAAAAGACTAAACCTAAGAGAATAGGAATAGAGGAAAAATAAGAATCCCATCTCAAATACCTAGAAAGTATTTTCAACATCATAGAAGAAAAATTTCCCCCCTGCCCTGGATGAAATGACAGACTATGGACACCCCCATGGAGGGCCTCACCCTCCCTGGGGAAATGAGGGGATAATGGGGGGGGTTTGGGGGAAGGGCACGGGAAGAGGGGAGGGAAAGGGAGAGGGACCTGGAACTGACTTGTGAAGCAACCTTGTTTCTAATCTAAATTTAAACTGAAAAATAAGTAAATAAAAAAAGAATAAAAAATTTCCTAACCCGAAGAAGGACATACCTATAAAGGTACAAGAAGTATACAGAACACCAAATAGATTGGACCAGAAAGGAAAGTCCCCTCACCACATTATAATCAAATCAATAAACATAGAACAAAGAAAGAATATTAAAAGCTGCAAGAGAAAAAAGATCAAGTGACATATAAAGGGAGACCTATTAGAATTACACATAACCTCTCAGTGGAAACTCTAAGAGCCTGAGGAGTTTGCACAGATGTGCTGTAGACTCTAAGAGACCACGGATGCCAGCCAAGACTACTAATCACAACAAAAATTTCAATCAGCATTGATAGAGAAAACAAAATATTCCATGATAAGTTCAAATTCAAACAATATCTATCCACAAATCCAGCCCTACAGAAAGTGCTAGAAGGAAAAGTCCAACCTAAGGAGGATAAGTACACCCATGAAGACACAGGAAATAAATAATATTACATAAGCAAAACTAAAAGAAGGGAAGCAGACACAGAGACACCACCACCACTCCCACCACCACCATCAAAGTAACTGGAATTAGCAATCATTGGTCTTTGATATCTCTTAATATCAATGGTCTCAATTCCACAATAAAAATACACAGACTAACAGAATGAATGTAAAAACAGGATCCATATTTCTGTTGCATACAAGAAATACACCTCATCATCAAGGATAGACATTGCCTCACAGTAAAGGGTTGGAAAAACGTATTTCAAGCAAATGGACCTAGGAAGCCATATTGTGTAGTCATTTTTCTTTTTTGCCATTTTAATACATAACAAATGTACTTCAAACCAAAATTAATCAAAATATATGGGGAAGGCCACTTACATACTCATCAAAGGAAAATCCACCAAGATGACATTTCAGTTCTTAATATGAATGTCCCAAACACAATGACACCAAAGTTTGTAAAAGGAAACACTACTACAGCTTAAATCTCATATTGACCCTCACACTGTGATAGTGAGAGACTTCACTATCCCACTCTTGCCAATGGATAGGTCCTCCAGAAAAGAACTAAACACAGGGACACTGGAGCTAACAGACATTATGAACCAAATAGACCTAACAGATATTTACAGAACATTTAACTGAAACACAGCTGGAACTGGAGGCCATTTGGATGGGGGTGTATGTGATATGGAAACCCAGTGGAAACTCTCAGCATTCTATGAGGTGACCTTACCAAGGATTCGTAGTAACAGAGGATCCAGATCCTGAACCAGCCATCCTCTGTAACCATATAAGGCTTCTAGTGGTCGGACTGGGACACCAACCTAGCCACAAAACCTTCGGCATACACTCTGTCCTGCCTGTAACATGTACTGGGCAATGGTGGCGCAGAACTTGTGGGAGTGGCTAACCAATATCTGGTTTAAATTGAGGCCATTCAACAAGAGGGTACCCATGCCCTTCAGTGCTTGGATAAACAGGAACCAGGAACTGGAAAGCCTAGAAACCTAGGGTAGGACTGAATATAACTGTCCCCACCCCAAAAAACAATGGAATGATTCCTAATGATAATCTGCTGTATTCATTCATAGATTGGTGCTTTATACAGTTGTCATCAGAGAGGCTCTCCCCAAGAGCTGCTACAAAGAGGCATAGCCAGACATTATGCAGAAAGAGTCTAAATTTGAGGTCTTCATTTGGCCCCTTCCCTTGAAGCTCAGGGAGTCCTGTGGAAGAAGGGGAGGGAAGATTTAGGAGTCAAAGGGGATGGAAGATACTAGGAAAACATGACCCGCTGAATCAACTAAGCAGGAGGGCTTTTTCTTTGTCTTATTGTATCTTGTTTTGTCTTGTTTGGTTGTTGTCTTTTGAGAGCTTTCTCCTTTTTGAAGGAAACAGAAGGTGATCTTGAGGAGCAGGAGGTGGGATGGGGCCAGTATATCAGTGCAATAAGGAATGGCTGCTGGTGAATTTTTTTCTTCAGGTTCCATCTTCCTATCCTAGTTAGGGTTAATATTGTTGTGATGAAACACCATGGCCAAAGCAACTTAGGGAGGAAAGAGTTTAACTTACACTTCTGGGCAATAGTCCATCACTGAGGGAAGTGAGGACAGAAAGTCAAGCATGGTAGGACCCTGGAGGCAGAAACTTACGTAAAAACCATGGAGGGGTGCTGCTTACTGACTTTCCCTGGCTTGCTCAGCCTGCTTTCTTATAGAATCCAGAACCATGTGCTCAGTGATGATACCACCCACAGTGGGATGGACTCTCCACCTCGAATCACTAATGAAGAAAATGCCCTACATCCAGACCTCATGGAGGGATTTTTCTCAAATAAGGTTCCCCCTTTCAGATAACTCGAGCTCGTGTTAAGCTGGCACAAAACAGCCAGCACAGTACCTTTCACCTGCCCCTTCATTCTATTGCCTATGCTCCCCTCAAAAAACAAACAAGCAAACAAACAACCTCTGGAAAAATATGACTCCATGTATGCATCATGATTTGAAGTGGTCAATCAAAATGCTTTTCGCTTTCTTTCCTTGCCACTGGAAAGAATGCAGCATATTTTCCCAGGTCTGTGGCTATGCCAGTGGCTGACTCTTCTGGGATGTGGAGAAGTATGCAATAGGAATGGATGAATCGAATTAGAGAAAGACTGCCATCAAAGATGGAAGAGAAATTCCTGATGGCACCAAGTTTCATTCCTCCGTGGCTCTGGTTCTGTATCATTTTTTTCAATTCTCTACTATAAACCTACACATTTCCTGGCTACTTGCACTCACAAAATCATGTATTTTCCCCTAAGCTACTTGGAGGAAGGTTTCTGTCACAATCATATTAGAGTCTTGAATTGAAAGGCATGAAATTCCCCCTTAGAGATTCCCCAAAATACTGGGGAGACATTTCTGAAGTGGTTGTGGCTATCTTGGGGATTCAGCAAGAGGAAAGAAATATGAAAGGATGAATTTGTAGGGTAATAGATATTACTGAGAACTCATCTATGTCTAGAAATCTGGCCAGGTCAGGGATATTTTTATATTGTTTCTAAAATAGGATAATGACGACACCTACTGTAAATGGTTTTTGAAAATTGTTGTAATGCTTTCTTCTATTGAAGAAATTCAAGAAATCGCACTGTTTATATCAGATAGAAATTTAATATAGGAAATGGATTACTAATGTTTTGTAAGTGCTAGAGGTGCAGAAGGAGGAGGGTACTACTATAAATGACTGCTGGAAGGCATAACTCTACAAGGCTAGAGGAGTACAAATAAGGAGAGTTCATATACTTAGTGTGTGAGCTTGCATAGACAGTGTTTCTAGATTTCCTAATCCTAACCCTGACTCCCATGAGACTGCTGGAGCAAGAACCACGTGCAGTTAATTAGTGCCACTGCAGAAGTCTTTATCACAGGTAATGGCCTCCTGTTGGCTGAAGTTAGAAAGTATCTGACAAGGGAGAGTGGAGCCATGGGATTTCTAGCTCCCAGCCCCAGCAATATAGGGACAATCATAAGATCAAATGCACATCTAAGTACGTGAGACCTCTATAAACCTACTCCAAAGGAAGTTGAAGAATTAATGAGATAATACATGCAAATTGCATAATATGGTCCTTATTACCTAGCAGAAACTCAAAAGGTTAGTTACAGTGTTGAGTATGTTTCTGACTCCGAATGTATGACTCTATCAGTTTTATTAAAGGCATCTTACTCATCTATGGCAATATTTCCTCTTCCTTTTTCCACCCACATTCTCTTATATGATTTTCTTATTTATTGCAAGATATTATTAGCCACAAGTAAATTTTGAAACTCAGGTGCCACGAAGTGCTCTGTAAATGTTAATATAGCATGTACATTGCTTACCTGTTTAATTTTGCTTCACTATTTACAAAGCATGGGTTGCCCCTTGTATATGGTGTGGTTGTTGAACTCTTGTAAGCATGAATATTGCTGTGACCCATTTTCATTTCATTTCTCTTTTAGTTTGCACATTTCATTGCTCAAAATTCTGAGCTTTAAAATGCAATGAAGCTTCCATACATGTACATCTTGAGGGTGATGGTTGTATTTAAATTCTTTCATGTAGGCAGCCTCAAATTGGAGACCTCTACTCTGAAGCACTTTGACTCTGTCTGATAAATTTGTGCTAACTTCTCAGACATCTTTAGGGAGAAGTCCTGAATGAATGTGTGCTTTGACAATGGCAAAAATCTCAGAGGCTCACACCCATGGAAAAAAATGACAAAGCCTTCTCCAAGGGTGGGGTATGTGTGTGAGGCTCAGAGGGAAATGACAAAACCCTCCTTAGGTCTGATTGTGAATGACGACAGTGTGTAGAAAATAGCCCCCTTAGCTCTGCCTGAGGACAGTTACCTCACAGAAACTGATCTAGAGAGATTAGCTAAATATGTCTCCTTGACCCAGTTGTATATTATAAATCCTGTGTTATTGGAGCTTGGGGAAACTTGTGGATGGAGAGGAAGAAATGTAGGAGGCAGAGGGGTTGGGTATACGAGGAGAATAGGGACTCATAGGTACTCCAGGTGGCCATCATGGAATCTGCATGGGTCTGACCTAGGTCCTCTGCATATATGTTATTATGGCTGTGTAGCTTCATATTTTTGTGGGACTCCTAACAGTAGGAGCGGGGCTGTCTCTGACTCTTCTGCCTGCTCTTGGGACCCCTTTCCTCCTACCGGGTTGCCTCATCTAGCCTTAATATGAGGGTTTGTGCCTAGTCTTATTGTATCTTGTTTATTATTCTGTGTTCAGTGGCTATCCCTGAGAGACTTGCTCTTTTCTGAAGGAAATGGAGGAGGACTGGATATGGGGGTCAAGGGAGGTGGAGTAGTGTAGGAAATGGGGAAAATGGAGAGTGTGAAACTGCAGTCAGGATATACTGAAAACAAAAAAAATAATTTGTGCACACATGTGCACACACACCCCTTGCATTCTTGTTTATCTTTATGTAATAACCCTTCCTCCTTGCCCCTGTATGTGCAATAATCCTACTTCTTTGTTTGGCTCTATATAATAAGTACAGTGAACTTCCAGGGTGCTTCAGTTTCTCCAGCTGAGAGAACAGACTGCTCACTCCCAGCTTTCTATCTCTGTATAAGTCTTTCTGTCTTTTCTCCATGCCATGCCATCCTCATCTCCTTTGGATCTTAGTTTCTGGAGGCATGCTAGATGCAGCATCCATTGAAACAGTCCTCCATTTCTCTGAAGGTACACAGTTCTCCCACTAAGGCTAGAAATTGAAGATTTTGAAGTCAACCCACAAAGGCAGTTTCTCAATTGTCAAAGCTTCTTTAAACTTGGTATTCAAATGGTCATGGTTAATGGTAGAACAATGCCACTAAGTGGTTGGGAGTGAATCAAAAAAGTAAAAGTGGAATTTGAAAAGGAAACAAAAAACTGTTTGAGAAGCAAGAGAGTATCCAAGTTTGACTTTATTTAACCAGTTTTGAAATGTCAAAACATCTCATAGATTATGACAATGAAAGTTTTTATTAGTAAGACTATCCCTCTGTATCTCATAAAACACACACACACACACACACACACACACACACACTGGTTTGTCAGCTGCCTTTCATATTGTCTATCACATGTTTTTCTTTTTTCATGTCCTTGAAGTATCATCTGAAATGTATTTAACTATTTAGAGACTAGGGATATAATTCAGTTGATAGAGCGTTTAGCAAGCATGCAGGATGCCCTGGGTTCCATCTCTAACACCGTGTTATCAGGCATAATTTTGCATATCTATGACCCTAGTGTGCTGGAGGTAGAGGTAGGAAGATCTCAAGTTCAAAGTTATCCTTGGCTACACAGTAACTTTGATAATAGCTCTGACTAAATGAGACCCTGTCTCAAAAATGTTTTCTATTATGATAAATACAAACTGCGTATGAGGGTGATCAAACTCTCTATCCTATTTGGCTCTTGGATTTTCCATTCTGGATAAAATTGTATAACTTCCTACCTTATTTGTTCCTGAATCAGCTTGCACAGCTACCATCCACTATCCATCACTCACTATTAATAATCAACTAAACTCAGTTGCTAGTCATTTGTAAGCAGGACAGACCATTAGTCCTTCTATGTCTTTGGTCTTACCCCAATAACCCTGGCTACCCTCACAATTTCTGCCTGTCACCTATGTGTGATTCCAGAAGCTCTACTTACCCTTACTCTGACTTTTTAAAATATTTGTGAATTTTTATGTTTATTTTTCAATGGTGAGACCCTGAAATCAAAGTCAGGTCATTGGACTTAGCTGTAAGTGCCTTTGTGCGCTGAATCATTTCACAGGTTAGGCCCAAAGCTTTGTTTTTCAGTGCAAGGACAGTCTTTTTGTTATCTACTATATTTCAAAATGTTTTATTGGGAATTGTGAAATCACCTGATGAGGTATGAAAATCAAAGAGACATCTGCTCTGACTTTTACAACTTGTTGATTTAATCCTATTGATTATCCTTAAATATCTCATCTATTAAATGCCTTTTCTCTAATTTATGAGCACCTCGTTTCCAGAAAATTGTTCCAGTCTGACAAGGTATCCTTCTTCCAGGAGGGCCCTCTTCCAGTCTATCCTATGTGTACCACTAAGGATAATTTTTTCTGAAATGTATATGTGATCATACACATTTCTTTCTTGGAGCATTTGGTAGTTGCCAATGTTGTCTATTAAATGTACATACATATCTGCATGCATGTGGAAACAATGAAAATCGAGAGCATCAATTTGAAGGAGATAGCAGAGGGGTATATGGAAGGTTTGGAGGGAGGAAAGGGAAGGGAGAAATGATATCATTGCAATAAATACACACATAACTGGTTCTTCATTCTTTTAAGCAGATGACAGAACCATACTTCTGTCTGCTTGAGGAAGTTAGGCGTGATCATGTGACATGCTGTAGCCAGTGAACTATATGTCAAAGGGGTGTGTGATATCTTGAGATGGAGCAGTTTTCTTAAACTCTACTGCAGTGGTTCTCAGCATGTGGGTCTTGACCCCTTTGGATTTGAGCAACCCTATCACAGTAATCACATATCAGTTATCCTGCGTGTCAGATATTTACATCCCAATTCATAAGAGTAGTAAAATTACAGTTAAGAAGTAGCAACAAAAGTAATTTTTTGTTTGGGGGTCACCACAACATGAAGAACTAGGTTTAAGGGTGACAACATCAGGAAGGTTGAGAACCACTGAGCTAGTAGCTTTCAAGGCTAATGTAAAAATATCCCCACTCTCTGTCTCCCAGCTCTAGATTGGTGGCCACTTCATTGGCCAGGGTGCAAGAGCAAGGCATTCCCAGACTACTCAGAATGGCATGTAACATGAGTCCAAAATGAATCTTGCTTTGAGTCACTAACTTTGCAGGTTTTATTTCAAAATATTCTGTGTATGCTTTGCATAATACAAAGATGAAGGTAAATCTAAAACTCCTGAGCAAAATGTCGAGAACCTTTTATTTGACCTGTACTTTCCAACTTCATTTTCAATTATTCCTCTTCCCACACCCACCAGCTATTCCTAGTAGGTGTGCTTGTGCTTTTTCACTTTGATTGTTTGCTCTTCTACCTCAAATACTCTGAGTGGGAAGTAGTTCCACCCTCCTTAATCTATTGTAGCTTTTTCTCCTGTACCACTGTTCTACTTGTATCAGAGTTTCTTATAAACGCATATAATTTAATTTTCTTGCCTAGAATCTCCTTCAAGTAAGGACCTGATTTAGAAACAATTTTTGTATGTGGCCACAAAATTTATATTAATGTTTTTCGTTTTCAAATATTTGTCAAATGACTACACTCCACTCCAGAAATTTAATGTACTTGAATTGTTTTAATTTTGTGGCAGAGTTTATTTTGTGTGTCTGTGTAGCTGATGGAGGTACTGTGTATAGTTCTGAGAAAGTGTAGTGTAACTCAGTCAGGGTGTGGAGTGAAGAAAACATAGGAAGAAACCACAAAGCTAATCATCTGTTAATATGGCCCATGCTCTAACCCTGACACTATTCTGGTCTTGTGAGGAATTTATGGAAAGAAGATACCACTATGACCTCAGTTGTCTTATTGTCCAGTTTGCAATAAAAGCACAGAGAAAGCAATTAAAATCCTGTTTCTCAAGGCAACTTTTCAATCAGTTATTAAACACAGTTTTCTTTTCTATACTTCTTTTTATTGAAAATAATTTTTTTCATGCAATGTATTCTAATCATAGTTTGCCCATTCTCCAATTCCTCCCAGATACTCTATCACCACTCTCACCCAACTCTAGGCCTTCTTTCTTTTTGTCGTTAGAAAACAAACAGGCAAACAAAAAAATCAAACCAGAACATAAACCCCCAAATTTAAAAAAATATAAAATAAAAGAATGAGGAATACCCTTTTTGAGAATTTAATATATATGCAAAATATATCTTGATCATTTTCACATCCAGTCCTCCTCCTAACTCCTTCCAGGTACAGCGCTGTCCTTTCATGAAGTATCTGTCTATCAGGCAAGTGTGAGGACCTGGGTGCAGATTCCTAGAACCCATAAATAGCCAGGCACAGCAGCACACAACTGTAACCTAAGTGCTCCTCCAGTGAGACGGGAGGTAAAGATACAAGAATCCTTGGAACCTGTGCCCACCTAACTTGTTGTATTCAAGGTCAAGACAGAAGAGCGCTGGCACCCAAGGGTGTCCTTTGACTTCCATAGAAGCACTGTGACCTGAATATACCACATGTGTGCACACACATACATAAAAACACCCCCAAAGTTAAAGAAAATAAATAACCCAAAGAAGAAAGTGCTTGTAAGCTGATTGATTTTGTTTAGTTTAACTCAAGTGTATTTTCAATCCACAGAATTCTTTGGGACAATTTGATATGCATTGATTATGGTGTGTGTGTGTGTCTGTGTGTGTGTGTGTGTGTGTGTGTAGAGGGTGGTTTGGGAAATGTTTAACAATCATCATCATGGTGTGGGCATCCTGATTTGTAATATTTGCCAAATTTCTAGAGTGTAATACTTTTTACTTTGAGCAACCTTAACTGTCCTATTGAGCATCATTGCTTGTAGACTTAGAGAGGGATGTAAAATATGGGCTTTCAAAAGCCCCTGAAAACAGGCTTTAGTTCATAGCTTGGTGTGAGAGACAGTGGAGGAGGAGGCCAAATGAAGTGGGGGGGGAGAAAAGTAAGTTAGAAAAAGTATAGGAATTCTGAAGGAGGTAGCAAATTCAGATATTTGGATAATTTATAAAAAGATTCAATTACTCATTTTTGTTTATTTACTTATTTATATTTATGTGTATGTGTGCTTATGTGCAATTATGTTTACTACATAACTGCAGGTGTCCCAGGAGACCAGAGGGATCCCCTAGAGCTGGAATTTTAGACAGATGTGATCCACCCAAGGTGGTTGCCAGGAAGTGAACTCAAGTCTTCTACAAGAACAACAAGTGTACTTAAGTAGTAAGTCATCTCTCGAAGTTTGGACAATTTTTGATGACATAACCAGTCTCTTGAGAAATGGGATGCTATTATTGCTATGCCTCATTTTTAGGACTGCTTGAGTTTCGCCCGAGAAGTTTTTGCATTACACATCACTCCAATTCTCACTTGAGGGACTTTCAAAGCACTGATTTACATTAAAGATATTTGTTTATTTTGAAACAAATGTATGGTATTACAAATCAGAGGAGTTGGTACCCTCTGCATGTGGATGGGAAACTTTTCATACATTGGTATGGATGGTGAGTATATGTGTGCTCATTTGCATCTCCACAGGAAATACTCTTAAAATAGCCTGCTCATTTAGTACTTCCTTCCTCTACCTGTGACATAGTTCTTCCAGGTGTATATTAAATTAAAAGTAATGGGAAGGAGATAGGGTCAGAGAAGAAATACAAATAATCTGATTAGGAACATACATATGAATAAGTAGTGTTTTGCATGGTGTCCATTTCACACAGTGCATTATTCATTATGCACATGGTGGTGGTATTAGCTGGGAGATTGAGTTCAGGTAAATAACACCAGGAAGTAATGACTGTTGGCATTACATGTAATAATCTGTTTTCCTAGAAGAAACTGCAATGTATTCTGTTTGGAATTAATACAGTATTTTATATTTTATCCATAAAAATGACTTATGAGATTGCATCCATTAGTTTAATGGAATATTGCAATCATTATTTCGAACTTATTTATATTGTAATCAGTAGAATGGGATGCCTCTTCTGAATAAGAAAATGAAAGTGAATGTCAAAGATTTTCACTTATTTAATTTTAATAATTGTAAATCTTCATATGTGATACGTATTTTTCATATTTATGCCTGAAGTAAATCCCACCAAAGAAAGCAGAAGTGGGAAAAGCCACATTAAGACTTGCAAACTGAGCTGGATATGATAGTGCTCATTCATATGCAGCATTTGGCAAATAAAGGCAGGAGGATCAGGAGTTCAAGGTCAACTTGTTCTAATTGAGACATTTCAAAAAATGAAAGCAAGATATTCAAATTGCCTCCTTGATAAACTTTTGGAATATTGTATTTGTGCAATGAAATGTTCAGTGATAATAGTCCCTAATAAGAGAGGTTGGGAGTTTAGAGCGGGGAAAGCCCATGGGTTGCCCTTATTTTTTTCAGATATTTCTGAGAACCCTTGTTTTTCCCTAAAAATCTCTGTCAAGGTCATAGTTTAGGAAATAATGTTCACAAACATTGAGTGGAGGCTGTTGGCTTTGTTGCTTCAGAAAAAGAGCCTGTTAGCAGGTTCAGAGATTTGCTGTTAGCTATGAATCCCTCTCATTCATACTATGACCTCAGCAAGATGGCTGAACTAAAGTTCCTTGACACTTATGAGTTGCTCTTAGAAACTTTCTTTACCTCTCTGTGCCTCAGTTTCTTTATTTGGAAGAGTATTATAGGCTTGTGTTGATTATAAATTGACTTAAATGAAGGCATGGGTGACTTATCATCAAATCAAATCTCTCCCTTACACCACATTAGAAGAAGCAGGCAAGGTTCAGGGCTTGCCAAGTTTAGATGAAGTAAGCTCCTGTAATAGTCATAATCATTTTTCTTTCTAAGCTGTATTAATGTGCTTTTATCTTTTACCTTTCCAGATATATGACCTTCCTTTTAGTGGATTCAAGGTATTTGCCTGCCCGTGGGTGGTGGTGAGGAGGGTAGAATTAGGATTTCCGGGACTTAAGCAAGAACGGGAAGAGGAAAAAAATAGTACTGCATTTCTGGTCTCCAAAATAGGATTTTCAAGTTCAAAGCAAGAAAATAAGTCTGAAAGGCTGACTTTATTAAGATGGAAAGGGATTTTCTAAATTCCTTTATCCTGCTCTTTATCTTACAAAGAAGACCTGACCTAAGCTAATCATGGAATTTAACCTAAGGGCCCTTTGCCCTGAAAAGGAGAGGTAGAAGGATTATAAAGGCTTCTGCCATGAATCTTCTAGATGGTAAGAGGAGTATAGAGAAGAAAAGGTATAGGATATATGGTCAGAGATCTAGCAAGTGCTCTTTGTGGGGACTAAAGTTCTAGAACAAAGAACTTTTCTCCAATTAGGATTCCAGAACGAGGGGGAAATGAGGGCTGCAAAACCCAAAAAAGAATGATTTTTCAGAGAGAGAGACAGAGACAGAAACACATATACATAAAGAGAGAGACAAAGACAGAGGCAGAGAGACACAAAGAGATAGAGACTCAGAGATAAACAGAGACAGAAAGAGAGACACAGAGATACACAAAGAGAGACAGACAGACAGAGGTGGAGAGACAGAGGTATTGGTTGGGGGAAAATACACACACACACACACACACACACACACACACATACACACGTTTAGCTTTTCATGTTGCCCTTGGCTTTTGTGCAGTATGGAGTCACAGGCTTGGAAGTTTTCTTAGGCTGCTGAGACTGCCAGAGTGACTTATTATGACAGACACAAAATAACCCCTGAACCTGGAGCAAGACCAGAGGAGGGTTAAAGGAAATTTCTGGGAGTAGGTTCATAGCACTGTAAAAATCTATTGAGATGGAATTAGCATGGAAACTGGGCATAATGGTCTGCCAGCAGTCCCAGTTGTAGGCTCTTCCCCTAGATACCAGCAAAATGCCCCAAAGTGGGAGTATTGTATTTTAGAAATGGCTAGAGTTAACACAAGGCCTGGGGTATCCCAAGGGATCAGGCTTGGCCACCTGTCCCACAAAGATGAACAAAGGAGCTTTGTTCACAGTGATGCTGTGCCAGGAAGATTAGAGTTCTAGTGACCTCAGGATGATCTCTACACCAAAGGTTACATCAGTTCACTAAGACTTTAAACCTGTTGAGTTCTCCCACATAAGTGCCTTGACCTTTGCTTAGTTTTTCTCTTCTTTCATATCTACATGCCAGGTCCTCCTAACCTTACAATTCATCTTTCTGGCTGTGAAAACTCTGGACCACCCACTCCATTGGAGTGCTCCTCAGAAACCCATTCAGGATGCCACATTCCCTGGTGAATTAGTGTACAGAGCTGTGTGATAACCTGTTATCAACAGACATGTCAACAGGCAAAGAAGAGGAGGACTGTTAGGTTTAAACATGATTCTGTGGTCTCTTTGAGTTCTTTCTCAAGCTGCCCAGTGGGAAATCAGCCTATGTTTGTTTGTTTGTTTATTTATTTATTTATTAAAATTGTTGAGAGAGGTTCTCACTATGTGGGCCACGCTGGCCTTGCATTCACTGCATAGCCCAGGCTAGTTTCAAACTTGGGGTTCCCCCTGCCTAGTCCTTCACAGTAGGGAAGTTGTGGTAGCAGGAGCTTGAGGCAGCTGATGACAAAGTTGGAAGCAGAGAGCTGGTAAGCCATGGATACATGTACTCAGCATGCTAACTCCTTTTTAGTTAGTCTTGGATCTTAGTCCTAGGAATGGTGCCACTTGCACTGAGTGAATCTTCCCAACTCAGTTCAGTTAACGTGACCTAGATAATCCCTCATAGACATGCCCAGTGTCTCCTCTCCTAAGTAATTCTCAATTCCATCAAGGCGCCAGTTGAGATTAACCACCACAGAATGGACAGCTTTATTTTTTGTTTTGGTTTGACCTATGCTCTTATTCCAGAACAATCAGTATCTCTGGTGATTACGTTTTTTTTTTCAAAGTGGGTTTGATTTGTATGCCCACTTCCATTCTAGAAAAGTGGTGTCTTGGGGCTACCCAGTAGGTCACCTGAGTTTCACATGTTGTGTTATGTGACTTTTCCTGTGAAGACACCAGAAAATGTCTGTTTGTTCTAGGCAGCCCAAGAAAAACAGACCTGATCACATTTTGGTGAAATAGTAAACTAGGGCTATTTGCAGCGTAGTTGGGATCTGCTGCATAGCCTTTTCTTTATTTGTGCCCCACTTCGTTTTATCTGCTGTGTGGGCTAGGGCAGTATCTTTTGCAATATGGTTTAGGGCTGCCTGTTTTGGCTCTAGGGCACTATTAAACATTTCCACCTCTACAGATCAGGCCCACTTAGTGAACATGCTAATTTCACCCTTTCTTTCTTTTGAAAAAACCAATAATTATAACCCCTGACTTCCTGTTGTGAGGTGTTATCGACTTGTGTCTATTGTTAGTGGTCAGGAGAATAGGGAATCATTACCATGTCTAATAACAGACCAAAGAGCCACCTCTATCACCAATTTATAGGCATGTTGCTTTGTGGAAGAATGACCTTTGTTATATCTCCTACAGAGGAAACACTGGAGAAAGTGTGGGCCACCATTTTCATCTTTCTCTAGTAGTATAGGGAGAGCACTTACATACCCATAGCGCTGACCACACTTGTTAGGGCATGGTCACCGGTATGTAGAACATACAGGGGATAAAAGAGCTGGGGTGGGGGGGGAGTAAACGCTCTCTCTTTGGGTTCCAGTTGCATTCCAGAGAGCAGCATGTGGACCCTTGGTTCTCAGCTTTCTTGACTTCTCACGATTTTCCTGATTTCACTGGGAAAATACAGAGCACCTGCGACAGGGCTGTGTTTGCACCTGCGCCATCTGCTGGTAAATCATAGTTACTGCAAGTAAAAATCCACATCTTAACCTGAGATAATTGGAGGTAAGCCTTGCATTTTGGTACTTTAAACTGGTGATAAGATTACCTACTCTATACCATGGAAGATAATCTAGCGATGCATTATGTTAGGGATCTCATTGCTTATTTCATGAATGACATCCTGGGAGAGAACTATGATATGCCCCAAATATATTTATGTCTAATGCTAATGATTAGCTTCATAATCCACATAATATCCTTAAAGAGAGGACATGATCATAGGGCAGAAAGCAAGGAAGTTGTGCAAACTATTGGTAAATTAGAGACAAAAATTCAAAATCTTGAGGTCAACGGGGAAATATCTAACTTACAACTTAAAACAACTGCCCTAATTGCCAAATATGATCCTTTCAGGAGGGCATTATCATGTTGGCAGAAACAAACTGGTTCCATGTCTGATGACTCAATTAACAGAACTCAAAGACTGGAACATCCGATTGGTGAACTTACTGAAACAATTCATTCCATGTCACCGGCAAGGCAACTTACATGCCATTCAAATAATATCTAAGGATGAGGATATTAAATGCTTGGAATCTCATATAAATGACGAATCCAATAAACTGACACTCTATGCAGTCCTTAGAAAAATTTTTGACCCAGGAAGTTCAAGAACTCAGAGAAACAATGGTCAATCGGCTGCAGTTCTTAGCTGACCTACAGTCTTATACATTAGAATCAGAAGTACTAGCAACAGGTCATGACAGAGGTTTACCTACACCTCTAAGATGCCAGAAAGATCTTCTCAAGGTTGTTATGCCATCTTCTATGGTCTTCCCAGTATATATGACTGATAAACCAGCAACAAAGAAGCATCCAAATGGTTTCATTGCTTACCAATGGGAACCAATACAGATGAAGTACCTAAAGAGAATCAAACAAGCCATTGTTTTTTATGGTATTCACTCCCCTTATGTCAGAGAACTTCTGAACTCTTGGGCAAGCATGAATAGAGTGACCCCTAAGGATTAAAGTCAATTGATCTCAGCTGTGCTAGAAAATTAGTCTCAAATACAATGGAGAGCTTTATGGAGAGAAAAAGATAAGGCTATTGGGCTTCAAAGCTTAAAGAAAGGATATAAGGCTCCCCAAGATAAGGTTCTTTGTGAAGGTGCTTATGCTGGCCTACAAGCTCAGGCTGTGTATGGTGAATACATCTTATCTTCATGCCATACAGCAGCTCTGAATGCTTTGAATAAGGTTCATGGACCAGGATAGAAAATGGAACCTTACACCAAGGTGGTACAGGGTCCAAGAGAAAAATTCACTGAATTTTTGGAAAGACTGTCCAGAGCAGTAGAATTACATGTAACTGACTCAGATTCTAGGAGAATACTTATAGAATATCTAGTTTATGAGAATGCAAATCCACAATGCAAACAGTGCTTTGGTCATTAAAAATCAAATCAGCACTGTTGGACAAATGGGTCTTGTATACTGCTAAAATTGGGTATAAAGATCAAGATAGAGAAGGTTGGTAAGAAGAGGCAATTTCTAAAGTTTGGAAGAGGCACCAAGATGCCAAATGCCTTAACTGTGAGGGTATAGAAACTTGGGTAGAAGAAGCAATCTCCAGAGATTAAAAAGACATAGAAATACCAGATGCTTTAACTGTGGTAGGTTAGGACATCTAAGTAAAAAAAGATTGTAGGCAAAACATTCCTAAAAATAATGCTCCTCCTAGGAATGATTCAAACAGAAGGCCTCAGCCTTCTAGATTGTATAGGAGATGTGGCAAAGGCTAACACTGGACCAATGAATGTAGGTAGACCACAGACAAACAAGGTAACCCTTTACAATTGGAAAACTTCTTGAGGGGCCTCTTGGAGGCCCCCATGTCAAAAGTGGTTCAGTCATTCCCAGTCACTGTGGAGGACAATCTCTCCCAGGACAATTAGAAGATCCACTGCCTATTATAAAGAATAATACTGCTCTGAATGATAGATTAGCTACTGCGGATGAATCAGTCATAACTGGAGGAAACAAAAATGTATATTTTGGCAGACTTCTATACAAGCTCATAGAATAGTTAAAGTGAATAATAAGGTAATTATTGGAATTACAGGTACTAGAACTGATGTCACCATCATAACTCAAAAATCTTGGCTTCCCAGATGGCCCCTACAAGAAGTAAATGTTCAATTCTTAGGGATTGGAACCCTATCTCAAGTAAAACAAAGAACAAGATGGATTGAGTGTATAGGACCAGAAGGACACAGAGGAAGATTGAGGCTATATGTCACAGACACCACGATAAGTCTCTGGGGTCGTGATCTCCTGCAACAATGGAATACCCAGATTAACATTCCTCCAGTATCAGATATGAATAATAAACAAGCTCTTGGTGGTAGAAAAGCATATTGTGAAGCAGTACAGAAAGAAGATAAAAAACATACATGTTGTACAGAAACAGGATGCTAGTGCTGATGGGGAAGTCCTGTGTATATGTCAATAAAGCACTGTTGGCCAATAGGGAAACAAGATTGGTGGGACGAGGAGTTGAAAAGGACTCTGGGAAGGAGAAACACGAAGAGTCAAGATGTAGCTGCCTTAGGGGTAAGAAGTCCAGACCTTTTCTCCGGTAAGAAAAATACTTAGAATAACAATTATGGGGTAAATACTTAAGTCAGAGCTAGCCAATATAAAACAAGCAAGGCCAACAGCTTAATAATTAATACAGTATCTTGTGTGTTATTTGGGGACTGCAACGCAGCAGAGCCCAGGCAACTGGTGGGGAAAAACCAAAGTGGCTGGCAAGGAAAAGGCTTTACCCTACATAGTGCCAAACCTACAGAGAACCCAAAACCCTACTCTTTTTTTTAATATTTTTTTAATTTTATTTTCCAGTTTAAATTTAGATAAGAAACAAGGTTGCTTCACAAGTCAGTTCCAGGTCCCTCTCCCATTCCCTCCCTTCCTCCCGTGCCCTCCCCCCCCTGTTATCCCCTCATTTCTCCAGGGAGGGTGAGGCCCTCCATGGGGGTGTGCATAGTGTGTCATTTCATATAGGGCAGGGCCTAGACCCTTCCACAAGAGTTCAGGGTGAGAGTGCACCTCACATTGTTCTATGGGAGTCCAAAGTCCGTGTGTATACTTGGGACGGGTACTGATCTGCTGCCCAAGGCTCAGTAGATTCCCTAGGCCTCTTCACTGACACCCAGATTCAGGGGGTCTTGATCGGTCCCATGCTGGCTTCCCAGGCTAATGCCTGGGATTCAAGAGTTAACCTTTGTCTGGTCAGCTGTTTCTGGGGGTTAAACCAGCCCAGTCTTAATCCCTTTGATCATCAGTCCTCCCTCTCTGTTACTGGTTTTCTTGAGTTCAGCTCAGTACTTAACCAAGGGAGTCTGCCTCTTCTTCGATCAGCCACTAAATAAAGTTTCTGTTTCCCAGACTCTCTGGCCATAGGATTGTAGGCTGGCACTCCCCAGATCTATGTCTAAAATCCATATATGAGAGAGTACATGCCATGTTTCTCTTTTTGTGAAAAACCCTACTCTTAAAATGGCTAACAGATGAACCTGTCTGGGCAGGGCAATCGCCTATGACCTCTGAGAAGCTAGAGTCTTTAGAAAATCTGGTTAAGAAACAGCTAAATGCTGGACATATTGAAGAACCTACCAGCCTGTGGATTTTTCCCTGTATTTATTATTAAAAAGATGTCTGGTAAGTGGAGGATGCTTACTGATCTGAAAGCCATCAATAAAGTAATTCACCCTATGGGCTCTTTACAGCCAGGAATGCCATTGCCTTCTCTGATACCTAAAGGATGGCTGTAGGTGTGAACCCCACAAAGTTATCTGCCCATGAGGGCAGGGACATGTAAATTAGCACATGTAGAGATAAAAGGAAGTGAAAGGAAAAAGAACCTCCTCTTTTTGGAAGCCGGCCATGCTTCTGACTCCCAGCTTGTGGGATTCTCTCTCTCTGTTAAATAAATATATTGTATTCCCTATTGCATTGACTATCATCCATAGATGGCCAATTATAGTAACTGATCTGAAAGATTGCTTCTTCATTATACTTTTACAAGAAAAAGATAGAGAAAATTTGCCTTCACAGTGCCTACCTATAACAATTCTCAACAAGTTAAGAGATTTAAATGGAAGGTTTTGCCACAGGGAATGTTAAATAGTCCTACTTTCGGCCAGTATTTTGTGCAAAACCTTTGGAAATAATCTCCAAACAATTTCCACAATACATAATTTACCATTATATGGATGACATACTGCAGGCTGATTCAAAAGTAGGAATGTTGTAAAAGATGTTTGAGGCAGTAAGGAAATTTTATCTTGCCAGGGATTACAGATTGCTCTTGAAAAAGTACAAAGTGGAGATTCTATTAATTATTTAGGTTATAAATAAATCTACAAAGAATTAGACCTCAAAAAGTTCAAATCAGGAGAGATCATTACCAGACTCTTAATGATCCTTAAAAACTACTAGGAGAGATTTCTCAACTACAGACAATTATTGTAGTAGAAGGGCATGTTTTAAAACACTTAAAAATGGGCCTAAAAGGAGACAAGGACTTAAATGGTCCACGAATATTATCAGCTGAGGCTGAAAAAGAATTAGAATGGGTAGAAAAGAGAATACTAGAAGTACATGTTGACCATGTAGATCCAAAACTAGACTGCATTCTGGTTATTTTACCATCTAGAGAATTCACCTCAGGGATTTTGATGCAGAGGGAAGATATAATATTAGAATGGATATTTCTGCCACATAAACAGAATAAAAAATGAAGAAATATATAGAAAAGATCTCTGATTTGATTTTAAAAGGTACATTAATGCTTCACCAACTAACTGGAAGGGACCCAACAGAGATTATTGTACCTTTAACTAATGAAGAAATTTCCTCCTTTTGGAAGGATAATGAATATTGGCAATGAGCTTGCAGTGACTTTTTGGGTATGATTGATAACAATTATCCCCAAACGGAGAGAGAATCAAATTCATAAAGGAAACAATTTGGATCCTTCCACATATTGTAAGAAAAATGCCAGTCTCTGAATTTCTTACATTCTAAACTGATGCAAACAAGTCAGGAAAGGTAGGTTATAAATAAGAAAATATGAGTAAAGTAGTTCAAAGCCCTTACAACTCTGTACAAAAGGCAGAGTTGTATGCCATTCTCATGGTACTTATGGATTTTACAGAGCTTCTCAATATAGTTACTGACTCTCAGTATGTAGAGAGAGCTGTTTTAAACATTGAGACCACTGAGTTTATTCCTAATGATACAGAATTAACTTCATTGTTTATACAATTGCAGGAATCTATCAGAAATAGTACCCATCCTATATATATATAACACACATCAGATCCTGTACGGGTCTGCCAGGTCCTCTGAACAAAGGTAATGATGAGATTGATTGTTTATTAATAGGAAGTATGCTAGAAGCTACAGATTTTCATAAAAAATACCATGTTAATACAAAGGCTTAAAGAAGGAGTTTTCTATCATTTGGCAACAAGCCAAGGAAATAATAAGAAACTGCCCTACCTGCTAATTCGATAATCATACTCCATTACCAGCAGGCAGTAATCCAAAAGGTATTCACAGAAATGGAATTTGGCAAATGGATGTGTTTCACTTTCCAAGAATTTGGAAGTTTAAAATATGTGCACCATACCATAGACATATTTTCAGGCTTCCAATGAGTTACTGCTATTAGCTTTGAAAAGGTTGACTCTGTTATCACACACCTCTTAGAGGTGATGGCCATTATGTGTATCCCTGCACAAATAAATACACACAATGTGTCAGCATATATTTCCAGCAAATTGGAACAGTTTTTCAAATATTATAACATAAAACACATAACTGGTATACCATACAATCTCACTGGACAAGCAGTGGTTGGGAGATGTAACCACACTTTAAAAGAAAATCTCCATAAACAACCAGGGGGAACAACCCCCCCCAAACATAGACTACATGATCCTTTATTAATGCTAATGAAAAAGTTCAAACAGCTACAGAAAGACAATGGACTACAGAGAAAACTTCTGAACTAAATCAGTCAGTGTATTTCAAGGATGTAATGACTTCAGTTTTGAAACCAGGATATGTGTTACATTGGGGAATGTGTTTCACCTTTGTTTCCTCAGGAGAAGAAAAGCTTTGGATTCCATCAAAATTAATCAAGATACGATTCAAACAGGAGAAACCTCGGGAGGAGGAAAGATTACAGCTCATCCACAAAGTCATATTCCTCGAGGTATATGGAGATCTCACAAAAGGAAAGGGAAGTGTTTTGTTCTTGTCTTCACTGGAAAACCCATCTCCAAACAGTGGGAAGATACTAAGCATGTGGATACCTAAAGAAGAAAGGATGGTTAGTCAAAAGAACTGTCAAACAGAAAAGAATCTAATGTTTGGTATCAATGTCTAATTCTCTTAACTTTGTCCTTATACTATCTATTTCAATTTACTTCCTAATATTTTTTGGTCCTAATTCACTTAAACCCAATTTGCCTCTCCTCCTCTAAATCCAAGCATGTTGTTAAAATAGAATTCAGAATTTCTGTATTATATCAAGGAGTCAATTGATGTAAGACAGAAGATAACAAAATCTAGGGACTGTCATCTGTTTATACTTGGTTCCTTTTCTGAACGTCTTTTTACTATCTTCCTTATTGTTGCCTTTTCCAGTATGCATACATATACAAGTTGACATTAACATTTGAGTTTTCCACAGAGAACAAGGAATTTCCTAACAGCAGTCTTAAAAACTTTGGAAAGACAATGGGGCCCCGCTTCATTGACTCCACCTGATTCAACTTGATGCATCTGAACTGACAATTACTATCCTGAAACAGGTTTGGGACTACATTGCTCTACACAACTTCAGACTAATTAACTGATATGGTGCACCTTCTACAATCTGGCCAGAGCCTAAGACAATAGCTTCAATCAAGACAAGAACTTCAATCAAGAACTTCAATCAAGCATCTCCCAGTCCACTCGAAACTTTCACTACAATAACATTTTCTTTCTACAGGATCCCATGAGGTTATTGTTGTCCCATTTCAGCAGGAGAATACTAGGCCCCATTTCCCTACTGTTGATATTACAGTATAATTTACACCTGTTAGAGCTAGTTTTCAATTATGTAGGGTTGGGATTGGTAGGAGGTGTTCAGACTTGGATATCTCTTTCAGATAAGTTTAGGGTTTAGATGGGATAGATATGTTTAGGATAGGATATAGGTAGATTATTTGTTTATCATCTTCTATGTATATATGCTTTATATATGTTTGAGACAATTCAGTTTTGTTTTAAGTCTAAATCTTTTCTTTAGACTAAAAAGGGAATTGTAGGAAGAGATCTTATGTATCCATAGCACTGTGTGATCACAGGTATGTAGAAGGTATGGGGGATAAAAGAGCTGGGGGAAAGGAGACTCTCTCTCTTTGGGTTTCAGTTGCATACTGAAGAGCAGCATGTGAACCTATGGTTCTCAACTTTCTTGGTTTCTCATGTATGTGACTTCTCTCTCAATAAAATATCATTGGACATTCCTACTTTGTGTAGCTTAATATTTTTATGATATAATAGGACCTCAACTTTTGCATAATTTGCCTACTTCAGTTGGGCATTAAAGTTCAGTCACTTTAATAACCAAATAATGTATTTGATCTTCATATTTTTCTGCTCACCAATTGCATTAAATGCAGGCATCTTTATCAATTATTAAAGAGATTTCTGTGTTTTACACTTGGGTTTTAATTGATTTTATATTCTACCTTTAACTTTCTGTAAGGCAACAGTGTAACTGAATAACATTACAAACATTAAATTCCATTTTCTTAATTTATGAATGTCTTTCATACATACTTGAATCATTCTACCAGGATATAGTCTCCCTCCCTACTGGGATATTTCATCTGAAACATGACACATGAAAGTCTTGACATTTTGGGGGCTGTCAAGTTCCAGGGATTGCCTATGCATACACAGTCTTCCATCAGGAATGGGTCCCTCATTCCCAGCTGTATGTAGTTAATCAAGTTTTCAAGCCTCATCTTGTGGTCTACTTTCTTGGGCTGGTTCTCATCCCAATTGTCACAGTCTGAGAAAAAAGTTACAAAGAGAGCAAAAGGAAAATTATGAACAAAATGTGAATACGTAGAAAAGGACAAGCAGGGTGGATCAAGGGAAGCCACTGGATTTTGATATAGAGCATGCAAAATTTTTGCTAACTGAAGCAGAGGTTGCTCTTTAGAGAAGTCTCACATTGAATGGGGAGTCCTGGGATTTTGAACTACTGCTTTGTTAAGTTATTAGCTGGGATTAGTTCAAGTCTAAACCATCTTAGAGACTGACACTTTGATTACTGGAATTTTCTTAGTGAGATGACTCATGAAATGTGACCTGGGTTCCAAAGATGATGCAGATTTTAACGGTGTTAATGGAATCTCAGCTACTGCCCCCTTTATACCTGAATGATAATTACTTTCTAGAAGGGGATTATGAGGTATGTATAAATGTGTCCTCTCGAGGGACTGAGCCTAGTACCACTCTGTAAAAGCTTAATTCATTTATTTATAATAGAATTTATATTACTGACCCATGGTCATGTAGGCAAACCCTCCAAACGAGATTGAGTTTTCAAATCTGAATGTTCTGTGAATCAGTTTGCAATTGAGATACAATGAGTAGTTTGGGCCATTATTGTGGTGATAGTGTCTAGTGCCAAGAGATATGCCACAGCAAAGGAAACTTGTACCATGAAAAGAATTAAGCACTACTGCAATGAGAACAGAAAGAAGATCTGTAACCTAGTCCTTGAAAAGCAGAAGGATGTTCAGGAAAGGCTCTCCACAGGCAATGGCACCATGTCAGTTTTGGAGCATGGGTTAGATATAAAAGAGGGGAAAAATGGAATAAAAGCTATATAATTCAATATATATGGGAAATATTAGCCTGGCTTACAGGGTGTAGCTTGAATACTCCAACAATGGTGCAGTCTCACAAGGGGAAGGACAAGAATCAGTTTCAATCTAATATCTCCCTGTGAAAGGAGCAATATTTATGAACTACTATGTTTACATTAATGGTTTGTAGTCCTTGTTAGAATGACCTGGGGCCCATGTTTAGCTTCTTTGGGGCATGCATATCTCTCCTTAATGATTGTCCTACTCAAATGTGAATTTAAATCATATTGTATTAGCTATGTGTTGCTCTGACAAAATACTTGAACAAAATAACTTTAAGAGAGTTTTATTTTTCCTCTCACAGTTGGAAGGTACAGTCCTCATGGTGAGAGAGTCATGGTGGTAGGGATTTGAGGTAAAGGTTAACGTGATGTCTGGGGTCAGGAAGTGAATATCCATGAATGCTTATACCCAGCTCCCTTTCTTCTTTATATTTGGTTTGGCAGGTAGGATAGTTCTTCCCATCTCAGTTAACCTAGGTAATCCTTTATAGGTATACTGAGAGGCCTGTCTCCTAGGCGACTCCAGGTCCTGGCAAGTTGATAATCAATGCTAACCACCAGCCATATTGTGAATCTGAAACTTGAAAGATTCAAAAATCATAGCTACTTTTCACTCTGTCTTCTACTTATTCAAACTGGTATTAATTGACTCATTTGGTTTTTGTTGTCATTGCCATGTGGGCTCTGCTTTTGCACGAAAGGTTGTTTCTCCCAGACTGTCACACTTGCCAATTTTAAAGTTCCATAGATTTTTTTTCTTATATTTGAGGCCTCATTAACAGGATTTTAATCAAGGCATACACTCTCAGAAGGAACTCCAGGCACATCCAGGTGAGGATGAGAACAGGTAACAGTTTCTGCAATTGGAGTTAGCAAGTTTTATGAGAGATGCACTCTCACCCTGAACTCTTGGGGGAGGGTCTAGGCCTTGCCCTGGATGAAATGACAGATTATGGACACCCCCAGGGGAGCCTCACCCTCCCTGGGGAAATGAGGGTATATTGGGGGGGGGTGGGTGGGAGGGCACTGAAGGAGGGGAGAGAAACGGAGAGGGACCTGGAATTGACATGTGGAGCAACCTTGTTTCTAATTTAAATTTAAATTAAAAAACAAAACAAACAAACAAAAAACAAATAAGAGATAGTAGACCAAGGTGATGGGGAAATCCTGTGTATATGTCAATAAAGCACTATTGGCCAATAGGGAAGCAAGATAGGTGGGACTAGGAGTCGAGCAGGATTCTGGGGAGGAGAAACACAGGGAGTCATCATGTAGCTGCCATAGGGGTAAGAAGTTCGGACCCTTTTTTCCAGTAAGAGAAATACTTAGATTAACAATTATGAAGTAAATACTTAAGTCAGAGCTTGCCAATAAGAAACAAGCAAGGCCAATAGCTTCATAATTAATATAGCCTCCTGTGTGTTATTTGGGGACTGAAACTGTGGCAGAGCCCAAGCGGCTGGCAGGGAAAAACCAAAGCGGCTGGCGGAGGAAAAGGCTTCACTCAACACCAAGGAGCAAATTAGCAGCAGACAGGTAGAAAAAGCAGTAAAGAACACTGTCCTGTAAGTGAGGAGGTAGTAGAGATTAATAAACACTAAAATTCTGGATTCCTTATTGGATACACGTGATATTGAATCTGAATCCTAACTAGCTTCACCGCTTACTGTATTAGTGTAATAATAGATGAGAAGGATTAGAAGCATCTAGCTTATTAGGTAGCAAGTTGATGATTAATAGAAAATATCTTAAAAGGCATCACTTATAAATGCTTTTTCCTTTTCTGAGAAAAGGTCTCACCAAGGATTCTAGGCTGACTTTGAACTTGAGGTCTTATGCCACAGTTTCCAAGTGGTATAATTGTGTGACAATATCTAGTTAGGAAGCACTAAATTCTGGAAAGAAATCAATTAAGATAATGGCTCTGAACCAAGACAAATAGGATTGGGAAGCTTCTTCTATAATACACAGATTAGTAAGTATTTTGTACATCTTGAGCACTAGTGTTGCATGTAGTTAACTCTGTCTTGTACAATGAGAAAATCAGTCACAGGTAACATACAGACAGATGAGTATGTTTTATTAAAACAGTGACCTGGCTTTAACTCATAGACAAAAGTTTGCCATTTCTTGTTGTTTAGTAGCAATTGTAGTTTATTGGTGACCTTGGTGAGGGACATTTCTGTAGAATTGAGAGACAGAAGCTATACAGAAACAGAGGGTACAACAAGTTTAGTGAATCTATACTGTGAGTGTGGGGAAATGTAAATCCTGGAGGGCTAGACTGGGTTTGGAGAATGTGACTTCTCAGGGAAATTCTTGCATGGTCAAGGAGAAGATTGCAATGCTGCCTCCATTTAAGCTTTCTGTGAGCTGCTACTAGCGTTTAATTGACTTGTTCAGGTTTAATAAATATTTATTAAGAAAATTGTAAATCAACAGTTTGGCTATAGGACTGAAGCTCAATGGAACCTCTGTGGGGGTAATTTTGTCAAAGCTGCTGACACAGGGAGAGGATTATTTCTTAGGCTGTCATTACAGGTTCTTTTACACTTCTGTGGCCAGAGCAACACACTCAACAAATAGGCATAGCCCTTCTGCTTAGAGGGTGTGCAGGTTGCAGGAAAGTGGTCTTTCTGAGGTTCCCAGCAACTAGATGCTCACACACATGCTTGGTCTGCCTCTGCAGTTGCTAAGACTAATAGCTTTCCAGGAATGAAGGGCTATTTATTTGTACCCCCTTTCCCCCCACTACCCAAGGGGTGAAGGAGAAGTCTTCATCCTGGGTTCCTTATGGCATTTTCTTTGAGCAGAGAATTGATCATGAATCGATGCAAATTACTTAAATCATCAACTACTTTGTCACCAAGACTGTGCACCTTTCAAGGGCAAGAATCAAGGTTTTTCTTCCTCATCCAGTGAGGAAAGAAAGACAGCTTAT
Organism: Mesocricetus auratus; assembly: GCF_017639785.1. NCBI lineage: Eukaryota > Metazoa > Chordata > Mammalia > Rodentia > Cricetidae > Mesocricetus > Mesocricetus auratus. The sequence continues at coordinate 92,208,140 of NW_024429188.1, read as the reverse complement.
CTCTTCTCATCACCCCAAGCATGACTTTGATTGCAATGACAATGACTATCAGAAAGCTTGGAATTCTTCCCTCATTTAAATAAGCCTTGTAATCCTCCAGTACTGACAATGCTCAGCATTTGGCAGTAGGTTTGAGACACTGATTGATCCTTTAATGCCTCCCTCTGTCCTCCTCTGACAAGACCCTCATAGACACCTTTGAGAATTCTACTTGACTGTGACTGCTCCCTTCTCTGAGGGTAAATGACTTGCCCGTGGTGGTAGTCTTAAATAGGCAGGGTGTGTCCTAGTACTCTCAGATCTGGAGGCAGCTTTCACTAATATTTAGTTCCACCCACCATTCTGACCCAAGAATGAACCCTTTCTTCTGCCTAGAATGAAAGAGGTGAAACGTGTAAGTTCTAGTGCCTTTAGATTCATAAGAGAGTACCTGGCGGAACGCTATATTCTGCCTTCCTGTAGTTGCATTCAGGCAGATGACTGACGAGGCTCATGTCTGCTGGATGATATGTTACTAAACTGTTTCCAAAGAACCTCAGTGTAACGGGGGAAGGACAAGGTGGAGGAATAACAGACCAGCTGCCAAGTTGGCTCTAGTTTTGAGAGTAACTTCTGCAGTAATAGAATTTGTTGGTATTTGTGCTGTGCCTGGGTTATAATTCTTGTGGAATAGCATGTATATAATGCACCTTTTGACTCAATCTCAGTTCTGGGGAACAATGATTTTCCTTCTTAGTTTGTTCTCCATGCCTATCTCTGTGGGTCATAGGCAACTCTTTCCCTGTCTAATGGCTGACAGTTTACAATACATTTAGTCCATGATTTCGATAAGAACTCCTTTAAATACATTTACCTCTCCTGTTTGAAGATTGTTCTATCGACAGAGCATGATTGGATGTGAGTTATTTTTTAAACCTTTTAATTTTATGTGTACGAGCGTTTTGTCTGTGTGCCACATTTGTGTCTTTGGTGACTAGAGGGGGCACTGGATCCCTTGGGACTGGAGTTACAGATGGTTGTGAGTTACCACATGGGTATTTGGGATCTAATCTAGGTCCTCTGGAAGAAGAGCAGTGTTCTTAACCTCTGAGTCATCTCTCCTGCTTGTAGATATGAGTCTTAATAAGGCACGAAAACTGAAGCAGAGCTCGAGTCATTTTTCTTTTGAGCACAAGAGTCATTTTACTTTTGTGTTTTAAAACTCAGTGTCTTTTGGCAGACATGGATAGTGAGTGTAAAAGACATGGATAGTGAGTGTAAACATAATACATAGCAACATACAGTTCAGTTTGAGAAACACTACAAGTGATGTTCTTTGCTTCCTTCTTCCTCTATCCCAGAGTTCACCTACACCAAAATAGTGCTTCATTCTTCTCTGCCACAGCATATGAGATTAGCTTCTCCTTTGAGGTAATTAGAAATCCCCTTAAAATAGAAATCTATTATTTTAAAAGAATTGGGGCCATCATTTAATAATACTTGATCTGATCTCATCAGTCTCCAAGGTGACCATCATTCTACTCTTGTCACTGAATCTGCTCCTCAAGTAATCAACTTTCTACTGGTGTGAATGTTACATGTGTCTTAATTAAGGACAATAAAGGGAAAACAGTTGAAGGGTTATGATAAAGTGTAAGTTGGGATGCTTGGGAGATGGTTCAAGGTATTAAGAACACCTGCTGCTCTTTCAGAGGATCCAAGTTCAGTTACCAACACTCACCTGGTGGATCACAGTTGTTTATAAATCCAGTTGGAGGGGATAAAATGCCCTCTTCTGGTATCTGAGTGCAGCAATCATGTACATGGTGAACATATGCAGGCAAAAAACAGACATAAAATAAGTAATTCCTTTTTTAAAAGTGTTAGTCATGTAACAGCTAATCAGCATTTCATAGAAGGAGGACAGTAGTAATTATTCTAACACATGTATCTGTCTATCTATCTATCATCTATCTTACATCCTGACCAAAGTTTCCCTCTCATCGCCACCCAGTCTCTCTTTTCTGCCTTCCCTATTTCCCCCTATCCATTCCTCCTCTTTTTCTATTCAGAAAAGGGCAGGCCTCCTGTGGGTATCAACAAAGTATGGCATATCAAGATGTAGTAAGTCCTCCCCTTGTATTAAGGCTGGACAAGGCAACCCAGTATGAGAATAAAGGTCCCAAAAGCCAGCAAAGGATTCAGAGACAGCCCCTGCTCCCATTGTTAGGAGTCCCACAAGAAGACCAAGCTACACAAATGTGACATGTGCAGAGTACCTGGTCAGTCCCATGCAGGCTCCCTGGTTGTCTGTTGAGTGTCTGTGAGTCCCTGTGAGCCCAGGTTAGTTGATTCTGTGGGTTTTCTTGTGATGTCCTTAAGCCCACTGTTCCCTACAATCCTTCCTCCCTCTCTTCAGCAGGATTTCCTGAGCTCTGCTCAATGTTTGACTGTGGGTCTGCATCTGTTTCCACCAGCTGCTGTGTAAATTAAACCTCTTTGGTGACTATTGGGATAGGCACCAACTCTGCTATACTCAAAGATTGGTGCTAGCATTTTTTGAGAGTCTTGTTCCTTAATCTCTCTACCTTTATCTTTTTAGCATCTTTCTTGGCACTTTCCTCTCTTTCTCTTTTACCATCATTCCTGTTTTCTAGGGTGACCATACTGTTGAATTGGTCTGTATTTAGTGTGCTTTATTTGTCAGATAAAGTTAGATTCCATGTTCAGAAACTACAAATCAGGTTTGATGATGAGCTTGTCATTTTTCCCACACAGAAATGTATGACCCATATAGTCCACTGCATTCTTTCTTTACCCATACTAAACTGGTGACTCTTGATTGAACAAAGGTTTCCAGTAGGAGGGGAAAGATTCCTAATGGATATTGGAGGCAAAGAAAGAGAGTGAAAGGTCTTCAAGTCAAACCCAGGTAATATGGGCGTGAGGCTCAATTTGGTTGAGGGGCCTGGAGCCTGAGGCCTGACCGATTTGCAGTCAGGATGGGGAGAGAGGCAATCTTCTCACAGTAAGGGGGCTGTTAGAGCACTGGTGGTGCTTTAGGTGAGAAGTTAATTAATGAATAATGACTTCTTGGCATCAAGTCAAGTAAATGTGAAACAGCCAGTCAAAGTGCAGAGACAGAATTCTTTCTTTACAATTTTATTTACAAAATGTATTAAAACTTTGTACAATACCTCATGGCAATGAGGTTCAGTAATTATGCCCACACATGCAATTTACACTTTTACGGCCATTAGTTTGCTTGGCAATTTTTCTGTTCACTGAAGTACAGCTTTAACAACAACAAAAAAAGAATTGGAAAATAAATCCTCAAGTGACTACCGCCAAAATCCCATAGCTTGAAGTTAATAGCAGAAATTTGAAGCAATCAACATTTTTAAAACATGCAAGTTTTTTTAAATAACAAACCAATATACCCGCTTCTTAATCTCAGTAAAGTTTCCTCTCTGAAAAACTGATTTGAATCAATAAACATACATTTCTCTTTATACAGTGCCTATGAAATCGTTTGTGTATAGGTTGGTTGGTTTGTTTTATACAACTTCATATTCACACAGAGTTAGCTTCCCGTACTGGGACATTATAGCATTCATAAGTTGAAAAATCACAGTTTCATGAAAACAGAACAAAACAAAGCACAACAGCTTTCTTTTGTGTTCAATACCATTTAAAATTTGACAGGTGAGTTATTTGCTTACGACACACTTTCTGGAATGAAAGTTTATATTACACCTTTCTGGAAATGTTTCATAGGAACGAGAACTCTTCCTTTCTTTTCTAAAGATGAGAGCAAATATGCAGCGAGTCAACTAAGCATCTAAGGGTCACACTTGGGAAATGAAGGTGGGCTTGTAATTTGTACAGTCTGGAAACTTTCCAATGCACGTTATTGATGAGAGCAAACTACTGAACTACATAAAGCATACGTCGTTATATAGGAGGTAATTAGTGAGCGGAGACTATTTCCTCTGACTGTTCTGATGATGCCAACAGCAGGTATGCAATTAGTTACTTGATAGCCCATGGAGCAGTGGAGCGATCTTCGGTGAGTCAGTAGAGAAGCTGCTCCAAGCAAGGACCTGGGAGTGATGCTGAGGTCCCTCAGGTTAGCAATAGGTTTGGGAATGCATCTTAGTCTTTGCAAACTAGAAAAAGACACATGCAGTCTGACGGAGAGCCACAGGCAGGCGGTAACAGGCAACAGCTGGTAAAACAGACCTAGCAAGAGTAAAGTCAGATTGCGAACTGTGGTCTGAACCCACTGGCCTGCCTTGCAACACGGTCCTGTCTCCGTGTTGTACACTTGAAAAGGCATACTTAGCAGAGAAAGCAGAGCTAAACACAGTGTTGTTTCTGAGAAAGATATTCCAAACACGACTGGGAGAATAGGCAGCATTTCCCTCACCTCAATGCTTCTTTACTACTCGGCTATATCGACTTACAATGCACACTGAATCAAGGAAAACAGATCTGTGAGCTGTAATTCCAGGCTTCTTGGAAAGCTCTGGGATCCGTTTTAGGAAAGCACCAAGAGGTATGCCTGATAGTGCCCCCAAACCTTGCTACACACAGAAGTCAACCGTGAAAGCTCTATTAATCCATTCACTTCCGTTTTGGGAAGTTCTCCACACATTCTTCACAAAACTATTGCAAGAACACTAAATCACCATTCAGTCTCTTTCCCAAAGCATTTGAATGTTCTTAAGTGTCACATTTACATTCTAAAGATATACACATATCAGCAACATCGAAAGGAAATAGGGTGCACAGAACATCACCACCAACAGGAAATACTAAAAATATCTGATCAGCAGATCCTAGAAGAAATGCCTATTTGTCTGCCCAAACATGGGGAGGCAGATTTTTTTTAATCAGGAGGAATTACTTCTTTTAGCTAAGATGGTTCTGTTTGCTGAGTTGGAATTAAATTGTGTGTGTGTGTGTGTGTTTGTCTGTATCTGTGTATGTGCATGTATGTGTGTGTATGTGCATGTGTGTACTAAAGAACATGGTTTTGTATATTATGCAGTGGTATCAAAGAATGGCTTTTGTTGAATTGATGTTTTTAATAAGATTTTTTCGCATACTGGAATCTTGCGTGTCCACTTTTTGTTGGTTTTATTTTTTTCAAGCAAAGCAAAACGATTTCAATGATGGTTTGTGTTGTCGCAAGTCTCAGAGTGTTCCATAAGGCACTGAAGGAAAAAAAAATCAGTTTTTCCTATTGAAAGGTCATTGCACCATCAGCAATATTCGTGTCATTCCCGACACCAAGGAGAGTGAAATCTGGCTCAGGATCCTTGAGGCAGCCACATTTTCAGTGATTTCCTCTCATTGCATGCTTCCAGTGGGAAGGGATCTGCAAAGGCAAGGGGACATTACAATGTGAAGGGACTTTTTATTGGGAACCAAGACATGTATTAATGGTTCACTTGACTTTGGACAAAAATGTGACTTTTTTCTTAATCAGCGTTACTGGAGCCATCATTCACCCCCAGTTTGATTGTATATAGACAGCAGGTCTGGTTAAAATTTTCAACTGGATGTGCTTTGGAATAGATTAAATTGGGTGATTTTCTATCATATGCGTGGATTGTAGTAACATGCAGGAAGTCTAACTCAAGACTTTAATCACTCAGGGAGCAGGTATATTAGAAAGTTTTAGTGACATTTAAATAGAGGTAGTCAGGACAAATGCATTGCAGAGCGTATATCCTAATTGCAGATGTGACAAACGTTGTTTGCCTAGGACAGAGGGTATACAACGTACAATGTTACAGTTTATTGAATTTGAATCTATTTTGAATATGAGAAGAAAATTTCTTATTTGTTCCTTGACTTGGGACTGCTCATTTCTCTTAATACCTTCAACCTCAGTGTTTAAAGTCTGAAAGTAACAGAAGGAGTTTAAAGGGATAGCACATTCTAGAAAATAGGCAACAGTGGTGATACCCTTGAAGCAGCTTGGTGTCTCTGGGTACTTGGCCCTGAAATTAGCTGCTTGGTTGAGAGGATGCTGGTAATGCCCTTATTTTCATGGCCTTGACTAGATTTAAGGGATCTGTTGCCTCCAACTGGACACTCAGGATCACACCCCTTATCAACCACCTTTCCATGTATGCTAATGGAACATTCATTTTTTTTCTTGAGTGAACCCTGAATTTAGGTTGAATGAATAACATCATCATCTAACACTGGTCCTGGAATAAACACATATGTGAGAATTTAAAAGATGTGTGCAAATAGCCAAAGGTTAACATGGAAGTAGGAAATGCTCTTCTTTGGTGCCCCCAAATCATGGGTCACTTGTCTCTCTCCTTCTTATAGTCAATGGTATATCCTTATCTGGAGTTATCGCTCTCTTTTCTATAGTTAATGGTATATCCTTATCTGGAGTCATCTCTCTCTTTCTTACAGTCAATGGTATACCCTTCTCTGAACTCATTTCTCTGTCTCTTTCTTACTATTAATGGTATATCCTTATCAGGTCTGGCAAATGGAAGACAGTGACTTTACCTCTCAGTGGCTGTTTCCCGCTTTTAAACGGGGGAGGGGGACACGAAACAGCATAACTACTGAGATGAAAGCTCTCTGAGAAAAAAGAACATCACCACCTCAATTATCCAGAAATTTGTCTCTACTTGGCATAAAATTAGTTCTTTTTCTTCCGCCTTTAAAAAAAATAACTCCCTTAAGCAGTAAAAAAATCTCCAGCAAGAATTTCTGTGCAAGTTGGGCCTGATGGCTCACATCTACGATTCCCAGTACTCAGAGGCTGAGATAGGGTTGCTGTGAGTTTTAGGTCATTCTGGTTACAGAATAAGGCCCTGTCTTAACCTTTCTCTCACTCAAAGAATATCTACATGTAGGATGCCAAAGAAAAGTTGATCACTTGGAAAATATTACTGTTTCATTGGTTAAAACAGAGTAGACCTAGAGGAAAAATGGATCTGCCCCTATTCCAGGCTTGTTGAGGTCTTACAAATGAGAGAAATCAAAAAACATCACTGAAAAAGCTAAAGAAGCTAGGGGTAGATTTCTCTAACCTTGAGGAAACTGGGAGATTTCTAAAATCAGTTAAGATAGCCAAACCCAGGAATCAGTGAGTTGGGGCCACTTGCTAGGGAATGCTTGGAGGTGGAGCTGACTTGTAATGCCTGGTCTGTAACTTAGAGAGGTATCAGGTTGTCAAGAGAACTTCTTCTCCCAAGTGGATGAGCAACAGAATCTGAAACTGAGCAATATATTCTCCTGAGACCAGTAATCATGGCATAGCCACCACCCATAGGAAGTGAGTGGAGACTCCATATCCTTTCTAAGGTGCCTTTTTATTAGACATATTTTATTGGATCTTATTCTTCTGGGTAACTTAAACTGAGTCACACTTCATGATCACTTAATGGTCCTGTAAACTCATAAGACAGGCCCTGATAATTAGCAAGACAAGTAAAACTTTGAGGTACCTTTTCACCTGTATGCTCCTGAATAGACCATGACCACTCAGGCCAACTTAGAAAATGAGAAACAAGGTAAGAGATGAGAAGGTACTAGAGATGTAGGACTTGTTTGGCAATCAAAGGTGAACAGGAGAGGATCTAAGTCTCATAAAGGTAGGATGGCTGGGAAGTTTTTTTTCCAGAGGCTCTTCTCTGGCTTCTTTGTTATGCTAGAGATGACTGCCAAGGAACTGGGTAACTGTGCTGTAACCAAGAAGGTACTGGTGTCTATTAAAATGAAAACTTATCTCAATTGGTTATAATTTTGCTTCACAATAGTAGCACACTCAAGTTGACTCAAAGAAGGCCAGAAAGCTACAAATTACAGCAAGCTAGGTTTTGAGGCATTTGCATCCAGTATGGCACTCTATGCCCTCCCATTTAAGGGCATAAAGACATGTTCAAAGGACTGATAATCTAGTTTTCTCTCTCTCTCTCTCTCTCTCTCTCTCTCTCTCTCTCTCTCTCTCTCTCTCTCTCTCTCTCTCTGTCCCTCTTCCTCCATTCCTTCCTTTTGTTCTCTTTCAGCTTCCCCCTTTCCCTTCCTTTCCTTCTTCTGTATTAGGATCCACATTCTCGTAAGATCCCCCTGCAATTATTCTAGGGATTTAACAAGAGACTGTGGTGATATAGTCATTGGAAAGTAGGACTGTAATTCTTTGATCCCTGATCTGTTGTAAAAGTTTCTTTCTCAAGAAAGCAGGAAAAATATATATAGTTTTATATGGAGTGCACAAGGGTGTGGAGGGTCTATGAAGTTTTCCAAATGACTTTTTAACAATATACGTCAATTGCATTTATTTTTTGTACATGAGTGTACGAATATAAGTGCATCACATTTGTGCCATGCTATGCCCCCCAAGGAAATTTCCCTGAAACTGGAGTTGCAGATGGTTGTGGTCTGCCACGTGGGCACTGGGACCTGAATGCTAGCCCTTTTCGAGAGCAACAAGTGCTCTAAACTGCTGGGCCATCTGATCGCCTTCATGGACAGCCGTGGCATAAAGTTGCTATCTCTTTTCAAATTGGCAGACTCTCACCAAGGTTTCAAGTTTCCTGAAGACTACCAGACTACAGATTGAAGAGGCAGGGCTGCACTTTACACATGAACCTGCCACTAACTAGTTGTATTTGGAAAAGTCACTTGCTGTGACTGAGGTTTAGGTACCCAAGGGAAAATATTGCCTGCTTTGTTTCATCACAACCGAGGGAATAGATGAGACAGAACTTGGAAAACTGCTATTCATTCTTAAGATGTATTAAATAATTGGACTTCAACTCTTTGGGATTTGCAGTGATTGTGCTATGTTGAAAATGCTCCTTTACTATCCTATGAAAAAAGCAAATGATGTGTCCCCAGCTGAACTGTATCATCAACTCAAATCACTAGCACACGAGAACATTAAATGATTGCATGCCAATAGTGCTAATGACAGATGAACTTATGGGTTGAACATTCACAGATATAGTGGAAACAATTTGTTAACAGGTTAGTTCATTGTACTGAGTGTGTAGTAGCCATAGGCTGCAGTCTGTAGGACAACAGGACAACCAGCAACTTCACCAAATCAAATGATGCTTTCCACGGTGATAGTAAATCACTTATTTGGATAAAATGTCTAAAAAATGGACTAAATGTATATTTGTAAGCTTACATATAAGAAGGTCAAAATGTAGAAGTCTTAATAGAAATTAGAGCATACTGACATTTACTAATGAGGTCAAAGTTAGCCATCTAAAATAAGGTATAGGAAGTTGCTAATTGTTCTGTTCCTCTTTCTATAGGCAAGTCAGTTAAGCAAATGTACTTGGAAGGTGGTAAAACTTTATTCTTTTATATACTTGTAGAATGGAGGCATTATTCTAATACATGCTTGCCTAGAAACTTAGATGAGTTATTGGGAGTCAGGTTTTCCTAAGTATTAATTTTGGTTTGGTCACCACAAGGAACCTAGACCCCTACTCACCTGAGCACCATCAGTTCCAAGGAAGGGATAACAAAGGGACTTGAAGATTAAGAAACTTGTTTCATGCTTCCACTGATGAGTTAAAAGAATCACAACTCCTTCATGGAAGCACTTCCCTACCTGAGGTGGCAGGATTTTCTTCTATTTCCTAGTTTAAACCGTAGTTCTAGAATATCTGCTTTCTCTAGAACTGTACTGTCTAACATGGCAGTCTTGGGGCACATGTAACTATTGAACATTTGATACGTTGCTAATATTGCTTGAGGTATGTCCCAAGTACAAAGCATGCCAGATTCCAAAAATTATTATAAATAAAATAACATAAAATGTCTTATTCATTTTTAATATTCTTGTTTAGTTGCCAACACTGAAATGGTATTTTGATATCTTGGTCTCAGTGAAATGAGATACTAGGATTAACTTTACTTGTTTTACTTTTAAAATTATAACCACTAGAACAGTTAAATGTTACTCATGTGGGACACATGTTACTCACATACATTTGTATTGAACAGTACTGCTTTAAGAATTTTTGTTTTTTCTCCTTTTGTGTCACAGACCATAACTTAGTTCTAATTCTGCCTTTAGAAAAGCACTGCTCATTGACAGGAGCACACAATCATTGTTTACAGATAATTAAATAGCAGCAAAGAGACAATGCTAAAAATCAAACCAAAATAAAAAATACAAAACAACAACAACAACAAAATGTTAACACAGAAACTGATTAGTTTACTAGACCTTAACCGTACCCCTAGATCTTAACACTTTCTGTTCCATACACGTTGTAGCCTTCTCTGTAAGTAGCATAATTCTGAGTGTTGGTGGCAGGAGCAGGCTTAAAGTTTTGGGTGTTCTTTGTGAGTTTCATGCGTTTGGACTCTGCCCGGGATTTGTAACAGAATTCTATCAAAGCCACCATCATGGCCAGACCCAGACCTCCGACAAGTATATAGAACACGCCTGCCACATTGCTCAGGCTTAGAGCACTGGTCTTGTCCTAAGAAAAATGAACAAGATGATTAGTTCTTGAGGAAAACAAAGGCAATAGGGCATCATAACACATCACAACAGCATAGGACAGTTCTAAGTTGTAAAATAGCTAAACATTGTGTAAGTGTTAGCACTCAGCTCTGGCAACTGGCTGATGTTTCACAATGACCAGCAAGATGATAGATTATGCTTCTGTTGACAGTTTTACTTCTCACCTAAATGTCCTTTTGTTTTCATTCTTTTTGCCTCTTAGTATCTCCAAATGTTTAACACAGTGTTCAACCATTAAATAAGACATCATTTGTTCAGGGGAACAAAAGAGTAAACACAAGCATAATGTATATCTCTGCCAGCCTAAACACATACCATTTTCCAGAGTTGAGCTGTGGCATCATTCCTATGAATGTAACATTCTTTTCATTTGGGAACGGAAGCACTCTTTCCCCTCTCTGCCTCAAAATGCCCCCTTTCCCCTTGTGACAAACCCTGTGACAAACTTGCTTAACAATTAGTCTGTAAGCTAATAGGTGAGAATATTAGAGGTCCCTTATATTCTTGTGTGGGGATTTACTTCATGGGGATTTGTGGGAAAAGGGTTAAGTCCTCTTTTCTCCCAGTGACTGATAAATTGCCCCCTTGGAGAATTGTTAGCTAAGTTCAAAATCAGGGCAGCAAGTCTTTGTGCTGCTAGAACAAGGGTACAACACAAAGAGTTAGCTTCACTCCATCTTCCTGAAAGTTTAAGGGAGCCATCAGGAGAGTCCATTGTGTCCTCAATTGACTCCACACAAATCAGAAAGATTTTCTAGATTATTGATGACTAAAAACAAAAAGTAAAAAACAAAAAAAATGTTCAGGTCATTTTAAGATTTTACTCCAGGGAATGTAGGACTAATTACAAAAAATGCTCCACCTATCTGTTTTCTATTTAAGATGGAGGAAAAATTGAAGAAGGCGGTCAGTGCCTTTCAGGTCACCCAGCAACTTTCATTAAGCTAGCTGCTCCCATGGAAAAGAAAAAACTGAACTGCTGAACAATAGAAAGAAAAAATTGGTGTATTGAGCCCTACCTTGAGGTAGGACACACCAAGGGCCAGGAGTCTTTCTTTGAAAAAATAAAAATAAAATAGCATTTTGTAGTCTTTTTAGAGGGATTGTAACCATTTTGCTGCTGAAAGAAGTTGAATAGAATACTCATTTTTTAAGCCTGTGAATTTTCAGCATCTTATTTAAATGATGACATAGTGGACAGATGATGGCCATTGCTGACCATCAGTACTGTGGTTCAGCTAGTTCTAATATATTTAAATGGCTTCTGATTCTATTTTCATAGGATCCAACTCTATGCCTGTTTACTGTAATAAAAAGGCCAACTGAAATTGAATTGTATTTAGGAATGCGTGTGGGATGCCTGTTGTCCAAGCCAGCCTTACACATAGTCACTTTTCTAGACTGAATGACAGTTAGATGAACAGTAAGAACGTCTGTCCTTTATTGGACAGCAATCATAGGCGAATAGTAAGAACTTCTGTCCCTTAATGGACAGCAGTTATTTCCTTAAGGAAGCCTACTAGGCTAGCTGTAAGGGTAGTCCATAGTGAATCAAGAAATGGACCAATTCTCTAGAACCTTCCTTCATATATGTATATATGCATGATACTGAATGTGATAAAAGATCCTTTATGATAACCCATGTTATCTGCAGCAGTTACAACAGCTTCAAATTCCATGTGTTTAATTTTTACATAATTCCCTGATGCGGGATGTTGAAAACCAGTAGCAAAATGGTTCACTGCATGGGGAAAATGAGTGGCATTTCATGAAATGAATTAACTGACACCACAATATTAGTTCAGAAAAAGGAAAAGGCAAACATTGAAACTAAAAAGAACTTTCTTTGGGGAGCAAAGGGGGGCAGGAAGGAGGCGGGGAAGAGTGTTCCATGCTTATTAATGTGATGTTAACCTTGACAATGTATACCCTTAAGGAGCATGCGACCAAATTTTCAAAGTATTACATACAGAGATTCAAATGACACCTTTGGAAGAGAAAAGTGTGACAGACTTAATGAGATTTGAGATCCAAACAGGTGCTGAATTTAATATGACAGCAGCTGAGAGGGAGCTAATCATTTTGCTTACAGAGACTGGTCTTTGTTGTTTGTTTGACTGTTTTCTGATGGCAAAGACATAATATATTAATAACCAGTGGTATTTACAACTACAGTCTCTGACACTGCAAGAGATTAAGATAAAGTACTGTCACAACTGGATTTTTTTAGTTAAGGTTGGTTGTTTTCTCTTTGAACTTTCGAAATGTGAACTACAGTAAAACCCCTTTATAACACAGCTCATTATTTTATAGCTTTGGAAGTGCATCGAGCCAGATTGAGTCCCTAACCATAAGAGATCTATATCACAATGGGTTGGTATCATATGGTAGGCCTGTGAGGCTGGTATTTGTATTATTCCTACAGTGCTGGTGTTATGAAGGGGTCCCACTGTGGCAGGGTGTGTGTGTTGGGAAGGAAAGCCGTTTTGGGGTAGAAAATAAACAGTGGGTCAAAATGTGATTGCTAATCAGTACAAAAAAGACCTTCAGCGACTGACCTTACTCCCGGAGTCCTTGGCTCCACATTCCCCCTTATCGTACCACCATTTGTTTTTCAGCTTGTCTAAGATGCCTTGTTCACTGAGTTTCAATACTGCAAGGTTTACAGGCGTTCTTCACGTGGGAAATAACATAAATAACATTATATTATGTTATTTTATGTTATTCAAGCTTCAAACTACTTTAAAACTATAGAAAGCGATAAAGCAGGGGGCCCTGGCCACAGAGTAATTTTAGACACTGCAGGCAACCTGAGCATTTCCTTATAAAAAGTTAACACTACAGCAACGCTATATTTACCAGGGCCTGCCCATATCGCTTTGAGTAATCGGCACACACTGTTAAATAATGAGGATAGAAAAAAGGCACTCCTCAGATAGACTGTGTGTAGTGAGGAGGGTCTCCCCTCAAGTGACAATCGTCGGCGGCAGCTTGCAGTAGCTTTGTGATGGAAGTGTGTTAGGTTTGATCTAACCGGGTGTCTTGTTGTACTTCCAGACAGAAAGCAAGTTATGGGTGTGGGAGGGGGCTAGGAAGGGGGCAGGACTATAAAGGGAAACATTTGTATATTGTGGACCAAGACAAATGGATGAATCTGAACAGAAAACAAATCCTGTATAAACAACATGCCTTTGGATTAATTGTCCCCTATTACACAAATCTATTGTTCAGCTGAAAATGATCTACTGAAGAACCGAACTACACACATACCCTCATGCAACAACCAGACATTCCAATTCCTATGCATACACTACTCTTAACATTAAAGGTTCAATGTATACCTTCAAATTTTTGATGAGGAACATTTTCAATAGCAGAAAAACAGGCCCATGGGATGTTTCTGAGTTACTGATTGTATATCTCTCTGATATGCCTACCATCAAGTCAGATCCCCAGAAAGTGTAACAGGGTCTTTCAAAGTGAAATATTAGTACATCATTATGTAAAATGGCCAACTGTCATTGCCACTGTTGAGTGGTACTTTTGGGAAATAGTTTGATAAAATAAGACCTCTTTATATGAGAGACTAATATATCTTTAGGAGGCTAGGTTATTGCTCCCCCTGGTCCTCCAATACTCAATGTATAAAGACTGTATTTGGAATCATTGGGCACAATGTGTGAAATCTTACTGGTCTTGTATCAATGATTTTTCTTCCTGAGAGTTTTCTTTGGCTATCAGATAGCAATAGTGACCACTACCCTTTCTTCTTCTTATAGCTATTGAATTTAAAATGAAGTCTCTCTAATAACTTTGAACAAAAAATGTGTTATATGGAAAGGGTGGCCTTATTCTATGATGAGGCAATAAACTGTGTTCAGGTTCTTGCCAACAGTATTGTCAATGCTAGGGTTTCTTGGTCTAAAGTTACTGACTTTAAAGGAAGAAGTCACACAAATTTATGTAACTATGGGCATGCTGTAACATTTCTTTGCTTCCTTTGGATAAGTTGGACCTATTAACATACCTGGTTACAAACAAGACTTCTTATAATCACAGAGATCTGGTTTCTTCCATATCAACTCTCAAAAATTTTTGTTTATTTTTCCATTTGCAGTTGAGAGCAGAGGGATCATGTCAGTGTGAGAGATTCTGGGATTTGTATCTTCATTTAAGAATAATATGCAATTTCAGATTACTTGGATTGGAAAAGCAATAAACTTTTAATAGCAAGGAGGTGACACTCTGTTCATTAGTGTAGGGCATGGTAGCCAGAATATCTTCATTCTGTGCCTTACAAGGAAATTGAGATCCTTTCATACTTTAAACAAGTTCCTTCCATCCTAGGTTTCTTGAGTATTAACCAGAATTGTAACAAGGCATATGCAAAAGTTTGATCCTTCTTAAGATAGTATTGACATTGAAAGTTGTGTCTTAGATTATTTCAAAGGTCAGCAAGGCCATATATGGCCCCAAGAGCAATGTGGAAATTGCCTTCTCCCCTCTTTGTCTATTATTTGTTATGGAATCACCATCACTTCTCTCCCAGTGCTATGCTTTGAGCCAGATTCTGGTGTGAGATGCAGCATGGTGAAAGTTGCCTCTAGATATAGGACACGATGCTTTCCAATGGCTTGAGAGGTGACCTGGGTTCATCAGGTCTATATATCCTTTCTATACTTCCTTTTTATTGCAAAAGGTTCAGTGGCTACTCATTGCTCTCTGACTGTGTCCTTATCAGGCCTCATTCTCCTTCAAGGTTCTGCATTGTTAAAAATACCTCATTCAATTTGTTCAGTACTGCTGCTTTTATTAGATCTTAGGAACAGTGCAGCCTGATTAACATTACCCCACTAGGGTTAATAGAAGCTTCCATCCTCTAGTTACCCTGGTTTTAGAAGATGTTCATAAACATTTAAGTGTCATAGATTGATAAAAGTGGAATATGTGGGTTTAGAGCAGTGCTTCTCAAAATGTGTTTCAGGGACCGTGGGGGAATCATTGAAACCGTTTCATTAGAGGATCCATGAAGTCAAAGTATTTTATACTGATACTAAGGCCCTTTCTCACTATTATTCCTTCATGATATAAAAATTCCTTAGAGGCTACATGATATGTGAAATCATAACAAATTGAATGAAGAAATAGAAATGATATTCTCATCCTTTAATATAAGCTAAATATTAAGATATCTGCAAAATAAACCAGTTTTACTTTGTATCTGTTTTTTGAAAATACTTGTTTTCATAAAAGTATATTATTTATGTTAAAATGTACTGTGTTATTTTAAAAATAAATCAGTGCACATATTCCTTTAAAATTTTGTAGTTTCCACTTTTGACATGATGAATATTAATAGATACAACAAACATAAACAAAATATTTTCAGATTTTTTGCAATGAAATTTAAGAATATGAAGAGACCTGGAACACAATGTTTTGTAAGCACTGCTCTGGAGAATGGATGAGTTTTTTTGTGATGGGGCTTATTCTGAGCTGTCAACTGAATTCTCTTGCCTAAGCTCAGTTTAGTATCTCAGCATATTAGTGTTCTCCTTCTGTCAAATGGCTTATGCCTGCCCTGGGTCATTCAGTAGCTTTCACAGAACAGGTAGTAACTGTTTCCTATTCCACTTTACAGTGCAGGCTACCTTAGTGTAATAGCTTTTGAACAGGCAGGCAGGGCAGGGCCTTTTGTCCTCCAGTGGACATTTGGTAATGCCTGGTGTCATTTTTGTTGTCAAAAATGGGCTAGGGAATGATACAGGCATTCAATAATGGCAGAGGCCATGCAAGCTGATAAATATCCTATAATTACAGGAAAGTCTCCACAATAACGAATACATACTTTGGTTCCAAAGGCCTCTAGAGTTGAGCCTGAGAACATCCAGATCTCCTCTGAGATATAGACATAGTAAAGAACTCTGACAAATCATAGACCCCTAGAAGGTTAGTCTTTGATTAGAAAAACACAAAAACAAAAACCCTCAAACAACCCAGTGTTAATGAAATTTGGCTGCGAAACAAAGTGCTCTTGGGAACTTCAAAATAGAAATGAGGGCCAAACCAAACATTTCATTCAGCAGCACACCCAAGGAACATAAAAGTTGTCATTAGAAATCACAGGTAATGCCACTGAACAAGGAGAGGAGAACTATGAAGAGAAGAAAGCTCTCCAGTTGTGTGTTTCTGTGGGATAAAGTTTCCAAAATGGCAAAGTAAGCATGTTTTGACTCATATGGGTTTCTCCCTTCCTGTGCCTTACTGGATTTATTGTGAAGTCTAACTCAAGTCAGCTAAACACACACACACACACACACACACACACACACACACACACACACACACACACACTGGTGTTTGGAAGAAAAGAGAATTAGGTGTGCATTTGGTCATTTTAGATGTTGTTTTTGTCAGGGCGTTGTTTTTTCCCCTCCTAGATCAAATGTTTTCTCTTCTCCCTCCATTATCTTTTATCTTGCCTTATTTCTGGGTCTGTCTTGTGACTCCTTCTATACCACGTGCTTCTCAAAGGTATGGATCGTAGCTTATACTTTTGTTGCCTCATCCATTCTATTTTCTCAGTAAACCAGCATTTGAAAGATAACTCAGTTTTTTATTTTTCGACCTAGTTCCTTTACATAATTACAATAGTCAATTTTATTATTGCTTGTTTAATGGTCACCCCAAGAAGGCAAATTTATGGTCCTCACTTTATAAATTATAATACTGAAACACACAGGGGTCAAGCAATCTTCCCCCAATATATCACAGGGCAGGCCAAAAGGCAAATGAATATACATTGAATTCTCTTCTCTGCATTACCCACTGAATCATAGACAAGAGTAGGTAACTCTCTTCATTTATCTATTCGAATTTAGATGTCCTTAACGATTTTTTTCAGGGACCCTGATTCTCCAAATAACTATCAGTCTAGCAAGGGTGTATGTTCCAGCTGGGACCTTTTACTGTGATGCAGCAATGCTTCTCATCGGTAATGTCTTGAACAATTACCGAAGGCCCTTGACTGCTACCTGAGAGAATTAGAAGTCAGAAATATTTATTGTGTTCACCTCAATAGAGAGCAGAAAGAATTGAACAAAGTAGGTCAGATTTCTATCACAGAAATTAGCCAGGCTGTTGCTGTCTGAAGGGTTTGCTATGAACTGTGTGCTGAGCAGTACCCTTGTTAGATGGAGACATTGGTCAGAAAGCTGAAGGAGATATCTGGAAGGTTTTCTGATGAAATTTGATGGGATCTGGGAATATCCCCAGGCCCCATATATTCTTCACTATTTCTAACATTCCACTGTAAAAATTTCACACTGTTAATTTTGAGGAATGTGGGGTTTTTTAAAGTATGAAACTTCCTGAGATATTGGAAATGAAGAAATTGAAGCAACTTGGTATTCTACTTTGTTTAAAAAATGTTTGGGGGTTGGGGCAAGAACATAAAGTTCTCCAGAGAAGAAAATATTTTATGGCACAGAAATCATGAACAGGATTATGGGCATCTATGAATAAGTCTCTAAAATATGTGAACACAATGGTGATCTGTATCAGCATATCTATTTCTGAGTATGGAGGAGCTGCCATTTGTTTATTGTCTTTTAGTATAGGAAGAATATTGTAATTTATAAAGCTTTGATGATTGATTCTCTTTTTTACATTTTTAAATTATATATTTAAATTAGAAACAAGCTTACTTCCCATTTTTAAAAATGTTTATTTTTTAAACTCCCCCCATGTGTGTGTGTGTGCACATGTACAATAACACATGTGGGCAGGTCAGAGGAGAACTTGTGGGAGTCAGTTCTATCCTTTTACCTTCATGTGGATTCTGGAGGTTGAACTCTGGTCATCAGACTCAAAAACAGGTGCCACTACCCATTCAACTCTCTCCCTCCCTCTCCTTGCTCTTCCTCTCTCTATTCTTCTGTTGCCCAAGCTGGCCTTAGCTTTCATATTTAGCTGAGGCTCACACTGAATTCTTCTTCTTTCTGCCTTTACCTCCCAAGAATTGAGAAGATAAATAAGTGCCAAGCAAGCCTTACATGAATTGTATTTTCTTTTTCTCTGCTAAGATTTATTCACTTATTACTATAAAGTGCTGCATGTATGCCTGCACGCCATAAGAGGGTACCAGATCTCATTATAGATGGTTGTGAGCCATCATGTGGGTGCTGGGAATTGAACTCAGGACATCTGGAAGAGCAGCCAGTGCTCTTAATCTCTGAGCCATCTCTTCAGCCCCAAGGATTGAATTTTCAAAGAAAATATGATTAGATGAGAAACATTTCTGCTTGTCATGCATCTACACATGGCAATAACTCAGCTGCAAAGGATTGCATGTATATACAGTCCAGACACAGCCTATCCAGGTGATGGTTGTCTAAATTCTAAGCTCTGACTCAGCCAGCCATTTCAAGGAATCAATGTTGTCTTAGCAATGGTAAATCTTACACATGGAGATATTTTAAGCATAAGAATATAACTTTTTTGTTAATGTAGACTATATTATATAACCAAAATAAATAAGCCTTTGGTTAAAACAACTGCTTAGTTTATTTTAAAATTTTATTTCCTTAACTATGTAGAATAATAAATGAAGCATCTTGGAGTCATGTTGTGTTCAAACAGAGTTATGTAAGTGTGCTGAGCCTGTCTATAGGGGAAAAGAATAGAAGTTGGGTCTAGTAAGTTCATTACCAAATTAGCATCCTCAAGTAATATTGTGACTTAGAATTCATGAGAGAAGAGTTAAATTGTGAATATGACTCTGATCCTGGGAAATATATAATCTCATGCTATAGTGTGCTGTGATTTATTAATTGGAAAGACTGGACGATGTATTCTGCTCTAAACACTTCCTGTTTCTCAACAGGAATACAGAAGAGCAAATGCTTGGCTAATTTAATGATTCCTGAAGATCTTCAATGGCTGCCCTAGGAGGAATAGATATATGTGCCAATATCTAGGTTATAGAAAAAGAAAAGAACACACAGATGCAAAATAATTAATGAGCAAGGATGGCAAATTTATAGATATAATTAGAGACTTGCTCTGACAACACAATATCTAAGTGATGAAAATGGAAATGATCACAAATTAAGTTGGAGAAATTTCTATCACCTTGTCCTGCATTCAAATGTTTCCTTCTAAGTTACTAATTCCTGCTTTTTGCTACCTTTCTGAATAATCCCTATGGGATATCTTCAGCCCAGTGGAGAGAGAAAAGTTATTCTCCACTTTCTTGGCCATTTTTTGAAACTGAGACTGCTTCTGGAAATCATGGTGATCAGTTATCCAGATGGTAGTGCACCACCCTCCTTAGTCTTTCATTCTGGCCACTCTTGGAGAAGCTATAGTATCACTTCACATAAGAAGTATGTGTAAGCAGGGGCAGATATAATTGCACAGGTTTGTTGGAGTCAATTGGTAGTTAAGAAAGAGAGAAGAATTCTTGCATGGTAGATAGGATCTACCATGAGGCCCTTTGTATTCTTTTTTTGTTAGTTAACATGAGATATGTGTAGTGTGAAGAGATTTACTTGTCTATGTGCCAGCTATTGGAAGCTGTGACAGTTCCAAACATGCCCTAAAGTGTGCAAGTGTATGGAGTCATTAAAAATATTCTATCTCCCCACTTTTCATTGGAGTTCCTGCATGTAGGATTGCAGCAGAATAAAGATTCATGTCATTTCAAACTTTGTGCCTTTAGATCACTAAGAGTCATCTCCATACCCTTTGACTGTTGCCATTACTAGACTCTGACTGTTCAAGTGACCTTCATTTCCACAGAAGAAGATCCAATGATTTGCAGAGTTATGCACAGCTTAACTGCTAGAAGCTACCTCTGAGAGAGTATTTATAACCATGTAGTTCACAGATACAGCTCAAACCTATTTAACTCCTTGCTAATGGGATCATAATTTAATATAAGTGCAAAGAGCAAATTCAATAACGCATACATATAACATTAGGAGTTGAAAGCTGTGAGTAATTTTTCTAAGGGCCTAACAATGCTAATGACTGAAATGTATTGATGAACATCTGTGCTTTCATGGCAGCCTCAGAAGTAAACTTGAAATATGGAGTTAAAATCAGTGGCATTTCCATATGGTAGCCTCTCATATTCAGAACAAGAGAAACTTTATTCCACAGATCATAGATTTCCCCGATGGATTTCTGTCAAAAACTAGATGTCTGTCTGACTTACTCCTATAAAACAGGAATACAAAATAATTACTGGTCATGGATTATTTCACATAGGCTAAATTGTCTGAGAAGATTCCTTACTAAATTTGTTCGCATAAGAGGGAAGGGGACCAGGGAAGATACTAAGGTGAATAAATAATTGATATGTTTCACTGAAAAATTCCATTTTAAACGTGACTCCCACTTATTATTCAAGTAAGATTAAAAATTTCATTTTAACATGAATCAGAAGTTCAAACTATCAGTTTGGTGTTCATTATGTATAAGAGTGTTTTCTTTAGTTTATTCCATCAGTATCAAGAAAGGCCATAAACTCAAATGGGAAGTGTTTCTGAAAACATGTAAGTCTTCAGGCTACAAAGTCTTAACTTGTGTCTAAATATAGACTGAAATAAATGTAGCTATATATCAGACCTACCGACAAACTTGGTACAGATTGCTGGATCAAAGGTACATGCCAATCTCTTCCAGCACACATTTTGGCAACCACACATCATTCCTCCATTTCTAATAGTGATGCTAGACAGGAAACACTAGCAGTTTTACTATGAGTGTCTGTGTATATATATAGGCATATATATACATATACACTATATATATGATTATATACACATATGTATATATAATATGTACATAATAAAATACAATATTCTATTGTTTTAAATATATTTTGAGAAGTATTTAAGTGCTAGATAAAATGAATAAAAACTAAATTCAACAATTAGACCACATTTTGCCACCTCAGACTAATAGGTACCAGCCTCAAGTGCCAAGGGCCAAATGCTATACCGCTCTCTAAAAAGTAAAGAGAATGGATTTTAACTGTTTTCCATAAAATTTCCCACCACCCTATTCCACCAACCCCCAACTCCCACCCTAATAAAACATAATTTATGTGCAGCAAATCTTTCATGTTTCTTTTACATGGCTATCCTACCTTTTAGACAGTATAGTTCTACAACCTCTTCAAATGAAATGAAACCCAGTGATTTGATCTTCAAGGGAAAGAAAGGGTATAGATATGCATCATTTCAATCTTTGCCATGGCAATAGTGTTCTTCCTCTTGGCAAGTGGGTAACATCATTCTTACCTTCTTGCTTTTCACTCCTGCTGTTCTTTCTGTAGTTCTGTTGTTGAATATTTTGGTTGTTTCTCAATAAGAAACATATTTATATTATCAGGATAACAACATATGCAATCAATTATTTCCTAATTATAGAAATCATGTTAAGGCCACACAGTCTATTGTTTTTAAGTCAAAGAACAAAATAAACAGTATTTTCTTTGTGGGTTACATTTTTTTCAATGGTAGAATTTATTTTTTTTAGAATCATATGCAAAATCATTGGTTTTTGTAGTACTGGATTGGTTCAGTTCTTAAGATCCCTTGCTTGAAGCAGCCATTTGAGAGAAAGTGAGGATTTGTTCTTGGGAGGAATCCCTGAGTAAGTTCAAGGAGTAAATTTAGTCACTACCATGAAAGAAAACTGTCAGCATCTTCATATTTCCAGGAGGCAGTCCCAGCACAGAAACATGCAAACCAATGAAGAGGATAGTATACTCACCCTACTCCTTGATCCCAAACCAGTCTTGGGGATTCACAGGAACTTCTGCTAAGACCCAGGAAGTGTCATCGTTCTGTAATGGTTCTTGCCTATACACATAACAGTGTCAATAAAGTGTCATTGGGATCCATCTTAACCCTGGGTATCCAAAATTTGTCAACCTGTAGGAATGGCTCCTGCCAATAAAAGATCCATTCTGTTGCAGATAAAGGCAGATGCAGATTCATATCCATTCCCTAAGGCCCAAGATTGTCAAAGAATTCTGGGTGTGGAAGAGAAGTGATTAAGAGATGGTGGTATAGGAGAGGAAAATTGTAGACATACAGAGGAGAAGAAATACATATAAAACTGACGATCTCACTTATACATGTGGGAAAAACAGTTACAGTCTCATTCATCTAGGTATCACCAACTATGGATCTGAGGGAATTTAGCAACAGGCTAAAAGCCATTTTTTTTACTGTCTCTGAATAGAAGACTTGCTAAGCAAATGCATAGACATTAAAAAAAAGATTGCTAGAGATAAGGAAGAGGAAGCAAACTGTTGAATTTCTTAAGAGAACAAACTTTAAATGTACTTTAAAAGCACAGATGAAAATAGATAAAATTAATTTTAATTTCAGGGAGCCTTTGAATCTATTAAAATAAATTCCGTGATTTTTTTCAATGTGTGTGGCACACATTTTTCAATTTTTTCTAATTCTTATATGTTTCAATTTCAACTGCTTCTTAAATTGATATTCACACCATAATGATCATCCCATTACTATTTAAATAATGGTGGTTTCCCTGCATAGCCTTTTCTCTTTCATTTCCCTATATGCCTTACAAGTGAAGGTACCTAGGTTTGGTACAATTCTTACTGCAGTCAAGGAGTTCAGAATGGTTCCATTTAAACATTTGGTTTCACTGTTCTCAAAGGCACACAATATGTGCTGTTTTTCACTGTCAAAAGTATAGATACTGAAAAGTCTATTTAAATCCAGTGATACAAATCTATACTGAGATGGGGTAAAGTTTGTAATATCTTATCACTCCGAGGCAAATATCTTGTTTTACTGACATTGCTTGCTCTGCTAAGGTAAAGGTATATAGGAAAGCTGAGCTGGCATCATGAAGATAGGTGGGTGGAGTGACTAAAAGAATGTAAAAATGTCTCATGTTTGATAGATAGCTATGGAAGAAGGTTGATGTCCTTCTATGGGGACTCAGCAAAATCATTATCTGCTGTGTTTTACAATAACACACTTTCACTTGGCTGTCTCGCAAACAACCTGGTAATCTGAGTTTATAGCTGAAACAACCTACAGCCTCTTAATTATTGCATTTTCACATGTGCTGCAATAAACCACTAACACAATAAGATAATTTGTAGGTTGAAAATCCCCAAACTACAGTCCTTATTTCCATGTTATTTCCCTGTACATTTATAGATGATCAAGGACTAATCAGGTATAATTTGACCAGGATTTACCAGACCAGTCTTGAGACACTGGGAAAGGCAAGCAGTTTTTTGTTCTAGCCTAAAGGCCTGGTTCAAGGCTGCTCCAACTAATGACCTTGTTCTTAAGTCATTGTATTCAGAAAAGAAAAGCGCATCTACCACATTAGTTTAAGAGTGTACTCATTTTTATCAGCATAAAAACTTGCTATTCTCTCCATAGCATAGTAACTTTTATAGACTATGCTCAGAATGCATGATGTCTCATGTTAGAGAAGGAAAAGTCAACAATTTAACATAATTGCCCATTTATCATAATTTAAAGGTTGTAGAAGCAAGACAGAGAGATAAGTAATACAGGTATTTTCCCCCTTTCCTGGTTTCAGAGATAATAGGTGTAAAAGTGTTTTTGAAATAGTAGAAGCACTTATAAATGTCAGGCCTTGTGATTATTGTCATTTTTAGTAATCAGTACTGAGGGCTAGAATGGCTTAAATGTGCCATTTGTGTAGTAACCAAGGTGATTGAGAATGAACCTGATTCTTATAGAAACTTAGCACATGCAATCAGATTCGCATCATTCATTGGGTGGGTGGCTTCAATAATTTTCTCTCTGCAATATTATCAGAAGGTGTGAGCCTGAAAGTCAGAAGAGATGTGTGATGGCATTGATTATGTGACCTTCTCAAAATCAACACCATCTTTGGGTCTCACTTTCCTGAGAAATGATGCTATCTATAATCAGTGGTCATTTGTTGTTAACTGGGAACAAGAGTCAATAGAGAAGTGTAATTCTCAGCCATTTTACTAATAGGGTAAAACTTCCTTGATATGAACTAGCACAAGGGAAGAATTGTCTGAATGAATGATGAAAATCCTCAATTACAAAATAAGTCGGAAGCATGGCATTTTCTTACTTTGGTTCTACTTTGATATTCAGACCAGCTATAAAACATTGCTTTATTGGAGACCTATCATAGTAGATAGGTTTCTAATGAGTCTGATTATATCTGATGAGTGCTCCCAACATTGAAAAAAATGGTTTGTTCTCTCAAGGAAAAATTCAACTGACAGTATAGTCTAAATTCTTCATTTGCTTAACAAACCTCTCTTGTCTACATTCATAATAATATAAATTTAATGTGTAGACTGATTCTTGTCTAGTTTATTCCATATTACTAATGAAAGCTCTCCAAGTTAATGAGGTTTCAGTGCATTTCTACCTTCTCCATGAACTTGGGCTGGATGTCACAAAGTAGTGCTGAAACAGTGAAGTTCATTTTCTTGCTCCTTCTCGTGTTCACACTCAGAAAACAACAGATAGCAAGAAGGAAGAAGATAAAGGCAGGTTCCTTGGGAATTAATAGGTGGAATAAGCAGTTGTTGGATATGCAGCACTGATCTCACTATTAGCCATAGTTGAGAACAAGGTTGACTTATTTCAAAAGGTAAATTGAAGGGATGACCAAGAAAAGTTATTTGAAAGTTTCGTGGCAGGTAGCACTATGGCCAACAAAGTTTGAAACAATTAGCATCTACTGAAATATTTTCTATTTGCATGCCAAATTTCAGATAATCTGGGAATTGTAAGTTAGCAATAAAGTTACTAGATTAAACTTGGAGGCAATATTAAGAAAGGGAACAAAGAATTTGATTGTTTGCCATGTTTAACAAAAAGCTGGCTTAAAATTTGGGGGACTGCATGATACCAAAACATTTCGTGAAATGTCAGACAAATAGTGCAGGTTTGTTTTAGTGTGTGTGTGTGTGTGTGTGTGTGTGTGTGTGTGTGTAAAACATCAAACATATGGTTATTGTAAAACTCCTGGCCACTTGCACTGTGTGGATTATTTAGAGTCATTTTGATTCAATCCATGGTTCCTTTGAATGATGAGTTCATGAGAAAAACATATCCAGTCCAGCTCCATTTTCATTCTGTAACTCACTTGAATAATAGAATTAGGTTCTCGGTGGCTTGCTAATAACATGAGAATACTGCTGAGAGGAAGGTGCTAAATACTTTGGGCATCAGGGTAGCCATTGTGAGAATCAAATGAAGCAAATGATTGCCTAAATTGTCAATGTCATCAGTTTACTTACATTGGCGAGAAAGGAAGTCACTGCTTTTTGGTACATAGTAAAACCTTGATTAATTGGAATCCATAGGGATGGATGGGATTGTTAATAAGAGTACTCACTTTGTTTCATTCTTGGCTATTGACATGCTGCTTTAAAATGCTTGCATCCACTTTCGTGCCTCAGGAAAGTAGTCTCTATCATTTGATGGTCAATCCAGATGGACAGAAGTTATAGAAGAAAGAACTGAATATGATCTAGTCGCAGTTATCACTTGGCAACTACTTAAAAACTCAATTCCTTGAGGTCTTCTCATTTTGGGCATCATTAATGTTTTTCATCAATGTGAAGTTTGGAATGGGGACCAACAATTCAGGCCACTGGTTCGGTGTATTCTTGTTAATCAAGGTTTTACAAGAAAAGGCCTTGTCAATGCCCAGTAAGATTATAAACAGAAGTAGTTGCTTTAAAATTTGTTTCTTTGAAAGTGCTCTGGATCAGTGTTTCCAAACCCATGTTATAATACTGCAGACTGGCAAACTAGCTTTTCTGCCAGGATCCCGAGGGATGGAGAGGGAAAGAGAGGAGCAGAATTAAAATCATTGTCTCTGAAGTAACAAAAAGGTTTGGCTTGCCTGTCTGTTGCTCTGTGGTTGGGAAACACACTATTCTTCACCTTAAGATGCCCATGGAATCTTGGTTGTGCAAGAGTTGATGTCACATGTTTCAGTATCACTTTCAAGCCCTTTGGATCGTGGAGGATTCTGTTTTCAGGTCCTCTCCTGTACTTACCCAAAGTGCTTTTCCATGACTTGGTGTCTTGGTTTCTGAGAGGGCCCCTATTTCTTGTTGCTTGAGTGATGGCCCCGAAGAATATTAGCAACCAAAGGAATGACAAGTGAGATGGGTTTTCTCATGATGATAACCTGGATAGCAAGTAGACCTACCTGAATCAAAAACATGGCTAAAGAGAAGCCAAATCAGGGATTCACACACAAGTAGTATTACAGGCGACGCATGTGATTAAATACATAAAAACCCTTTTGCAAAGTCTCTGTATGTGGTGACCTATTATAGAAAGACCCCATTTAACTTGAAATTGATCATTCTCTTTGCTTTTCAAGTTAAGTAGGGCCTACTTAAATCAGCCTCCACATACAGAGAAGAAAAATCCATCACTCATACAGGTAATAGAGGAAGTCACCCCCACTCACTCAAGCAACTTCTACAAGCAGTCATAACACACTAGGAAAAATAGACCAAGCTAATTGTATACTGTCATCTCAGTGGTTGGATCTGGCTTCTTACTCAACTTGACTGAGGCAGATGGGGAGTCTCACAGTACACCCTTGGGCTTTTGAAAGCCTAGGGCACTGAAACCCTATAATGGCCTTTGTATGGAAACCAGTTTGGCATGTGGGGGAAGGAGAGGGGTGTGGACAGGGAGCCTCTGTCTGGGAGTTTAAGAAGGGACCCAAGTTAGATCAAAAATATGGGCAGTGCCCTAAAGTCTGGTTCCCAAGACTGCCAGGCAAGGGAATAACCTGTTCATTCTACTTTCTGTGTGCGTCTAGTGCTCTCTCCTCAGTAATAAGATAACAGTCTTGCCGATTACTCGTCACTAAGGGTACCCGGTTGTGGTGACATTGAGGCTGACCTTGGAGTCACCGCCCCCGCTGCCGCACTCTCCTTTGTCGTACCACCATTTGTTTTTCAATTTGTCCAAGAGGCCTTGCTCATTCAGTTTTAATACTGCC
Source organism: Mesocricetus auratus (assembly GCF_017639785.1). NCBI lineage: Eukaryota > Metazoa > Chordata > Mammalia > Rodentia > Cricetidae > Mesocricetus > Mesocricetus auratus. The sequence continues at coordinate 92,180,572 of NW_024429188.1, read as the reverse complement.
AGGTTAACAGCATTTCTTGAAACGATAAAACATAACTTGTAAGAAAATGCACAAATGCTTAGGAAATCGTTAACGTATAAAAAAGGAGCACAAGAGGACAAATTGGCTAAATTTCACAGAACGTGGAGCTATAAAAATGTCTGTACAGCAAATACAGGGTTAAATATTGGAAGGTGGCATGGAGGATAACATTTGCTCAAAACTGAAGTGTGCGGGATGGGGAAATTGTCTTTGAGAAAAAAAGTAACAAGAACACCACATCCATGCAATTAACATTCGTCACCATAACTTGGCTTTTACCATTTAAATTGAAAAAGCCGTTGAACTGTAAAATTAAAACAGCAACAAACAGTCAGAGAGGACAACACAGAGAGAGAACATTAAAAAAATGGAGGCATTAAATAGATGAAACCATAATTTACCGTCTTATTTAACTCCATGGAATATTGTAGATTTTAAACTTTTAAAAGTTACCTCAAAATCCACAAGAAAGAAAATGACAACAAAATGCATCAGGGTAGGTGGAATACTATAACAACACGGATATTGTTATATTATTCCACCCACCTTAATGCTGAGCCTTTAGGGGTTGCCACACCATAGCCTTTGGAATCCAGATTTCCACCAACTTTCATCGTATCACATGGCTTTCTCTGCTCAATGTACTCATTCATGGTTGACTCCAGCAGGAAGGCGAACTTTCCCTTGGACTTCCGAACTCGGGCTACCCCATCAGCTGTTGTTTTGGTAAACACAGATGGCTCTGCTGATTTCATGTAAGACCACATTTTCTCATACACAGCAATTTTGGATCTCTGTAACAAAATGATAAGAATTCTTTGGATGGCCAGATATGACATCTCAAAGGGACAATAGTGCAGTAGTTTTCAAATGTAACTGCTTTTAAATTTAAATTTTCATTTGTGTACATGTATGTGTGCATACGTGTGTGCGTGCACGCATGTGCAGGTACTCTCAAAGACCAGCAGAGTCTAGATATTAGATCCCTAAACGATGGAGTTGCAGATAATTGTAAGCTGCCTGACATGAGTGTTGTGGTGGTTTGAAAGAAAATAGTCCCCAAAGGGAGTGGCACTATTAGGAGTTGTGACCTTACTGGAGTGGGTGTGGTCTTTGTGGAGGAAGTGCTTCACTGCAGAGGTGCGATTTGAGGTTTAATATATGCCCAAGCCATGCCCAGTGAGGCAGTCCACTCCCTGTAACCTACAAGATGTAGGACTCTCAGTTTCTTCTCCAGCATACTGCTATGCTCCCTGCCATGATGATAATGGACTAAATCTCTGAAAACGTAAGCTGCCCTAATTAAATGTTTTCCTCTTCACAGCAATAGAAACCCTAAGGCAGGTGCTGAGAAACAAACTATGGTCCTTTCGAAGACCAGCAACTGTTCTTAATCAGCCCCCAAACAATTTTTATTGCAGTACACAGTACCAAGGTCATGATACACTGTTATTGTCCTCACACTTTCAGACATCTGTCATCATGTTTTAAAAACAGATTTCTCCAAACTGTGCTTATCATTGCTAATTGGGATGCTTTCTGCTATTTCCAAATACACTTAAAAATTCTGGTCCTGGCCAGCTGACTTGGTTTCATGGCTGTAGTAACTGGTTACAATCTGGCTTTGTAAAGCACTTTCTCATTTGAATTTTCTACTTGATAAAGAAACCCCCCTTAATGTCCTATCATCTTTTTAACCTGTATTTTCCTGAAAGAGGTGATTGGAATGGCATGGGAGGTCAGTTATAATAAAGTGCTTCCTTGTTCTGAGCTGATTCTTTTGTTTTTCTAGAACTCTGTTCCTTGGCACCACCTGCTAGAGCTATATAAAGCAATTCTGTGTGCTGTTCCACATGGCGGTCCTTCAAATACTGCAAGGGTTTTATTACATCCCTTCCTGATCTGATTATCTGATTAGGTTAATTCTATTGGCTGTTACTGCTTCCAAAACTCTCGGGACTTTGCTCTTTCAACCATAGGCTTGTTCGAATTTACGATGGCTCTTTTAAATTGGAGTGTTTAGATATAAACATGGCACTACTGAAGTATGACCATGACAGAATAAACGAAATGTTTACTTTCTGTCAATGGAGTATTCTTTTTGAATAATGGGGTTTGAAGTTGTGTTAGAGTATTTAATCACGCATCTACCCTTGCAACAAATATTTATTGAGTAGCGATTGGAGTTGTGAAGTATATAATAGAACAAATAGTGTTCTTTCCATTCAACTGGAAGCATCACAAAAACTGTTAGATTTTTTTCTATCAGTCTAAATCACCCTTGTCATTACTGTCTTGGTTTGAATTTAATCCTGTTAAAGTTCATTTGAGTTTAGAATGTGTGTCAAGTACTTAATATGTTTGTAGCTCCATGTGTAACCCTGTAGAGAACATAAAGGAAGAATGACCACAACTGCCCCAGAACTTCAGTTGAATTGGTAGCTACATCCTTAGGAATGAGAACCCTAGATAGAATCTATAAGATGACACAGGAACGAGATAATATGGTAAAACCCATAAACACATGCCATGATTGCAAGTGTCCTTCTGTGAGCTTTCCTGGCACCCATCCTGACTTGTTTGATAAGTTGTTTAGTTGCTCTTTTTTGAACTTTGGTCATCTTCATTGCATCCTTTATCTTTTCTTCTATTAAAAGAATTTCTCCAGCTCCTGTCATATCCCTCTAACAATGCAATTTTTTGAGACTTGGTCAGATTTGTCCAGATAGATCCTGGAATTCCCAAAGCTGCCTCGATAAAAGTTAAGCCCCATGCTTATGGTAATTAGACACCCGTAGAAACCCTCATGGAGTCACTGAAACTGTACACATCTCAGGATACACATTTGGATTTCATAAAGTATAGAAAAAAGAAGCCAGGGTAGCTATAGCTGAATGAGCAAAAACAAGATTGGTGGAAAACAAGTTTAGGATGATAATCCAGTCAGAGCTTGTAGGTCATGATTAAAATGTTTGGGTTTATTCTACATGTGATCAGAAACTGCTAGACGATTTTGAGGAGGCCTGCGTGTGTGACAGCATCCAATTAAATTTTTTAAAAGAGCTCTCTGACTGCTGTGTAGAGAATGGGATAGAAGATGGGCCAGAGTAGAAGCAGGGACATTACTTTGAAGGCTATTCTAAGAGCTCAGGGTACAGGTGGTGCTGGACAAGACTAAGAAGGATCAATGGAAGTGGATTTAAGAGGTTCCAGATTTGCTTTGAGGGAACAGTAAACAAGCCTTTTTGATGGACGTTTCCAATTGATAGTCTAAAGATAGCTTCTTATAAAGCATTTCATTAGAAAGCCTGTCTCTTGCTGCCACTCAACCACTGGACATCTACACTAGACAGTTTGGTTTGCCTTTTACCTGTCTCCTTCACTATTGCTATGTAGAAATGCTGTGAAAACTGTCTTTTCATCTCTCCATTGTTATGGCAGTTGTTCTCTCTAGGGCAAACCCTCCATCTTTTTGTTTTGGTCTTGACTCTATTGTCTCCCCACAAATCTCCTTGTTTAATTTATCTATTCAACCAACCCCTACAAAAGGCAAACCCAATTTCATTACAACCTTCCTTATAATTCTCTGAACTTTTCGTAAAATCTATGAAACAAAATTGTAACTCTTATATCTGATATCCAAGTGCTCATGGCTGCACTTTCCTTGGATTCAGTCACATTAGATGCAGACTATTCACTGAAGTCAGTCATGTAGTTTTATGTCTGATACCTCTGATTATGTTTTTGCTTTTGCCTGGATTACATTATTATTCCTGCAAGACCCAGAACAAATGCTTTCTGTGGCTTCTAATAATCTTTCCTGTTCCCACAGATGTACCTCCTTGACTGTTGCTCATCCCTTTGCTGCAGAGCTTGCTCCATCATGTTAAAGAGATTTGACCGTATGCATATTTTTCCGCTTGTGATTTGAGGATCTCTTGTGGACAAGGTCTATGCCTTATTCATTTTGCTAACTATGTTGGCAGTTAGTTCAATGTCACACATGGTAGTCACTGATGGTATATTTATTTAATAATAAATTTAGTCCTGGTCAGGGAGACAACCACATTATTGTCAAAAGACATCAAGACAAAGCCAGGTGGTAGTGGTGCATGCTGGCAGATATCTGAGTTTGGGGCCAGCCTAGTCTACAGAGAAAGTTTCAAGACAGTTAGGGTTACACAGAGAAACCCTGCCTTGAACAAAACCAAAAAAAGATATCAAGATAATAAAAATGGCCACCACAGCTAGCTTTATAATACTGTAGAAGTATAGAGCTCAACTTTATCTAAAGATTATTGAGCCTTATCTTTTGCTAAATCTACCAACCTGCTAAGCCAGGATATATACTTTGCTTTACAAAAGCATTCAAAACACTACTTATCAGCCTGAGTTGATGACACACACTTTAATTCCAGTATTTAATAGGTTGAGGCAGGAGGACAGAGAATTCAAGACCAGAAAAATGGTACTTAATCTGACTTGGTATCTGCCCATAACAATAACTTCAAAGTTAATGCTGTTTTAATAATCAATGTCTCTGAAGATTTAAATGTGACCCATAGACATAGATGTCCATATATACATTATCTTCATCTGATAGATAAGGCAATTTTAAGTGTCATAATGAAGTACCTTGTTACTGACTATACTTCAACAGCAATTTCCTGGCTTATTGCTATCCAAAATTAAGAAAAAGTAAATAATTAAGATACACATAAAAATAACTCAAGAACACTCATGTGCCTTCTAAAAATTAAAGAAAGTAAGCCATGCACTTACTTGAAATTGACCTATTTGTTTTCCGTAGTCATGTGCCCCTCCCTTCTTGCAAAGGTAACCACTGTCATAATTTGGTCTTTATTACCAACTTGTACTTCATTATGGCTTTGCCAGAATAAGCACACCTATTTTATGACCCTTCAGTCTGTAAATATGCTATATTTACAATTTTCTCCCTTGTTGTCATTAAAAACAACACTATGATGGGCATTTTTCTTTTATAAATTTATTTGTTTTATTCTTCATTTGGCCCAATCAGATATGATTATAAGGTGTAGTAGGGAGGAGGTTGTTGCTGAACAATTTGCATCCTATATTATTAGCAAAGCAGCTAATACTAATATCGATAAATTTTTGAGCCAAAGGCAACTTCATGAATTCTGCTCCAAGCATGCTCTGTTTTGAATTTATTTACGTCATCATTTAGTTGAGTTCTTTGATTGCTGACACAGATTGAAAGATTTATTCCTTTAGGTAATTATGCATTTCTAGAATATATGACGGGCTGTGCTTGAAGTGGGCACTTTGAATGTATGTGTTGTAAACACAGCATGCAGTAATGGATACAGTAATGTCAAGTCAGTGAGTGGCAGAAGTGACTGGGCCATGAATGATGACTAGTTTCTGAAGGAGAGTAGAATGAGAAGGAAGAAATTGCTCACAAGTGAGAAAAATTAAGCGGAGGAATTTGTCTTCCTAACTAGTATTTTACTAACACTATGGCATTCAGATCAAAGAGAAAAAATAAATATTAGAATTTTCTCTTTTTAGAGACTATTTTATTTTGGCTGAAATGCCAAAAGAAATAAAACAGACTAATGCTAGTTCAATCATCTGAACTTCAATTTAAAAAATTATGGCTGGGTCTGTAATAACAAGTTCATTTTTTTCTCAACTTGCCATGATTCATTTCCTTCATCCCATAGAGTACCACATTTTGTCAAAAAGGGAAAAAATAGAATCAGTTATTTAGTGAGGCTATGAGACAGCACTGGTAGGTAATTAGCAAAGGAAATCAAAAGAAGAAATACATGAATGGAGGAGGAACAGATTAATTAATCCACTAGAGCAGATCACTTAGCACTCTAGCATTAATGACTTCTGCAGTCACGCTTCTATTTGCATGCAATAAAACATGAAGGTCAAAGCTGTAAATTTTGTGTGTGTGTGTGTGTGTGTGTGTGTGTGTGTGTGTGTGTGTGTGTGTGTGTGCAGGTAGAAATTTGAATCCTGGGACCTGCAAATCTGTTAGGTGGAAGTCAGTGATTAGTGACTCACTTGCCACTCAGGTCACTGATCTGCCCTTGCATCTCTGTAATGGTGGAATTTGTTCCATATGACTGTAATCCAGTGGTGCTTCAGTAATAAAAATTCTTCTGTAGACACAAGAAGTACAGCCTGGCTCTACAGGGTTATGACAAGAGCATGGACATTATGGAAGAGGGCAAGGGGTGGATACACAGGAAGAGTTGAACAGAAGCAAAGGAAGAGTGGAAATATAATCTCAAAAGAGCATGGAGCCAGACTGCTTGGGGTTGAACCCCTCTTGCTAGTGGCATGAATTTTTTAGCCTCTACATCTCAATTTTCTCATCTGTAAAATCATATGGGTTTTAAACACCCACTTCAAAAGATTATTAGAAATTAACAGGTTAAAGTATTCTTATAACAGTGTCTAGAACACCAGAAATGGAAAGAATCATGTCTTGTTATAGTAAATATAGACAAATTTGCTTTAGTGGCAGATAAATGTCAATAGCATCATAAATTACCTTAGACCCATATTTGCAGAATCATGAGTTCATCTTATAAATGCTATCCTATGTTTAAATATTATTGGTATATTCCTGCAGAACATCTGTGATCTTCTAGTAAGAAAAATCATTATCATTTGACTTTTCATTTTTACATTTTTGTTGGTGGAGGAAGAAAGTTGGTGTGGTAATTTTCCCTTAAAATTTAAAGTTGCATTTATTTATTTGGTATGTACATGTACACATGTGTACGCACATACGCACATATGCACACACACACACACACACACACACACACACACACAAATTCCATGGCATGTCTTGAAGACCAGGAATAATTTACAGGAGATGGCTCTCCACCATTTGGATACTGGAGATTAAACTCAGGCCATCAGGCTTGGTAGAAAGTACCTTTATCCACTGAACCATCTCACCAGCCTAATCTTCCTTTTTAAATGTATATTTTTGTAGTATATTTGAGGCTTATAAATTAAAATCCCTATAAACCAGAGCCCTATTCATGGGGAAACCTATTTAGTACGATTTCCTACTTTTTCTCTGTGTTAAAATGGAATATATACTTGGTCAATAGAACATCTGCTTGGAGTCACTAGAATGATACAGTAGCAGAACCAGAGGCACCTTCAAAGTCGTCTTGCTCAACCTCCCATCCAGTGATGCCTCCTCTGTTCAAATGCCTCTGCTGATGAGGTATCCCTAGCTCTTACAAGGTAGGTTTCTTTGTAATGAGGAAGGTCAAGATGAGAGAAACTTCTTTCTGTTGGGCTGCCTTCTGTAATAAAAGTCTCCTTTATCCTATTTCTTACTTCTGCTTGAATTGAGCAATTGCTTTCCTCTTCTATCCTTCCATAGTAGTTAGCATCAATTCTTGTGCATAGGAAAGGTGATCCCCAGACAAAGTTGGGCCCTTCTGAGCAAGGAGGATGTCTTCTTTTGGTCTTCTCCACCTTAGTATCTGGTGATAATACCTAGCATGTACTAAGCAGCTTCCTAGGATATGTCTGTGGAATGAATGGAGATTAAAAGGAAGAGCCATCGATGTGGTCTAACTTTCCTCAATTTTGTGATTCAGAGTAAATGTACTCTCTTTCCCACACAGTGTATAGTTTGAAGTCTACCATCACAAAGTTACCATTGACTACTTCTTTTGTAGGCTGTACATACAAGGACCCTTTTTTGGTTAATTGTCTGACAAGAATCCTGATCTCTCTTTTTCTGGCCATAATCTTCCAGATGTATTTTTAATTTTTCAAAGCCTGATCCTAAAATATGCCAACAGAGTTGACCACAAATATGCTTGGTATAGTGCCATTAACAATATCTGTACATGAAGACAGACATTTGTCTTCATGTGGATAATCTAGAATTAATTGAATGAGTAAAAAAAGACCAATAAATCATTGCCAACAGAAGAAAAATATGCAATTTTATTTTATGGCATTAGTTTACTATCAGAGGAAAGAGTATTATGTTATTTCTAAGGAGAGTAGTTTGGATGTTTGTAACTTTTCTATACTCCAAACACATATGAATGAATAGTTTGAGAGCATAATATAAAGGAAGGGTCAGGGAAACTGGCTTTTGAGCACTCTGTGCCGTGTCCGTCAAAGGAGTATAGACATAATTTATTTGGTGACTGTTGTTACCAAACCACATTGCTTTGTGTGTCTTGTATCCAAATACCATGGAAAGACTAGATTTGACTTTGGAGGGTTAACTCCTACATTCCCCACAATATAATTGTCAGACTCCCTCAGAGATCGATCTCACAACTTTTTTTTGACAGCAGCCTTGGTCATCATAGAGGGGTTTCCTGACATTAAAGGGGCTTCTTTGTTTTCTAAGGGATACATTTTTATTTGAATGGGGGGATATATGTCCCCAGAAGGAATCTGGAATTCTTGACATTTTACAATGTTCCATTTAGGACTAGTCTGTCATGTATAGGACAGCAAGCAAGGGAGGTAAGATAAGAATTCCAAGGACTCCTTTTTCTCCCTCTAAATTTATTATATTGTTTGACAGTTTAGTTCCATCACTAGACTGAACCTCTAATTGAGAGTCTGCAATCAAACTATAATGAGTTTCCTTCTGTGTTGTTTAGCCATTGTGAAGTTTCTGCTTTTAATAAGGATTCAGGTATTACTGACAGATGTCACAAAGTCAAAGGTAACTTGGGCCTTCACCTTATCTGAAATGGGCACTTACTGAATCCATGTATTATATGTGTCCTTCCGAATATTTACAAGTAAATGCTACCTTGCAGATCAAATACTGGGATATGGACAGGTGACCTTTACAAGGCAAGGTGCTAGAGGGAAAGGAAGCAGATGATGCAGTTGCTCTGGAGAGGTCTAGCCCTCCCTCTGTCCCATCACCTTTGTCTTTCCTAAGGTCTGATGGGGTTAGAAGAGAATATTGTTCGTGTATGTCCTAGTGGGGCGGGCACAACAGGAGGTTGCAAGAGGTATGGTAAGGTATGAATAGTGTAGTCCTCTTGTCAAGTTCCGTACTAGAGTCAGAAGTCTCACTACCACTGAATCTCTTTTTTATGTTTATGTTTTTTCTATAGTGCTTTACTAGGTAGCCCAGGATGTTACAATCCTCCTGTCTTATTCTTCTGAGTGCTCATGTTACACGTGTCCACCACCACACCAAGCTCTAGACATTACTTAGTTGTGACTCAGACAATGGAAATTTCTAATAGTAGGTTTAAGTACTTGAAGGGGAGAATTTTGTGACAAGAGTTTGACCCACCACACAACCTTGCAGGCATCACTCTTCCTTATTCAGAGACTCCTTCAATTTCTTACTGCTGGAAGCAGAAGAAAGTCTGATATCTTTAAACGTTATATTGGTCTACCCCTTTCTGGCTGCCAAGGCGATTTAACACATACCATCATCTCAATTATGCACCTCAGGAGCCCTTTGAGACAGCTCCAGCAGTGATTGTTCATTGATTGTTGGAACCTGAGAGCTAAGAACAGCATCTGGGCCCAGTAGGGCTCAATAAATATTAGTAGAATGAAACAATGAGTTCTGGTTTTATGAATTAGGGAATCAAGGGGGAGAGGGCAATGGGCAAGAGATACTAGAAAAGACATTAGCCTATCTATTTGCCTCTATCCATCCACCATAAAGTCACTTCAAATAGACAAGCCTTGGAAAAACTATGCTAGTTTTAAAGCAAATACCAAACAGCATGCCACCTTAGAGGATATGGAAATTTGAAGATTTGCTGTTGATTCAACAACTTGTCTAAGATCATACAATAATGAATGAGGCAGAAACACTACCCAAGTCGACTGAATTGAAGGCTACAGACAGATCTTTCCCCTAAAACTCTCGACTGCTTTACTGGAAGACTACCCATCTGTTTGATTACAGAGAGCAACTTATCTTCTAAAATATTTTTTTCTTAACTTTTGGGAATTAGTAGAGACTTAGAAATTAGTCTTGGACTGCTTCTATCACAAATATTCTTGGTGCTCCGTGGTGCCCTGCTGTAGACGCCAAGTGTTAGATTTGCATCACCTAGAGGAACAAGGCAGTCTGCGGCAGACATGGGAGAGCACATGTGATCGGGTGCTTTCCTTCCACACAGGCTCTGAAGAAATCAGTACTTCTGGTGACTTGCATTGAGAATCATTGAATTTCACAACCCCCACCTAGCATAGGGAATATTTCCATTTCGATGTGAATCAAGGAACACCAGAAGTGATTTCATTTCTAAACCATGACCAAAACCCCATTTTCATTGTCCTTCCTTCAAACATACAGACAAGAACTGTCTCTTAGTTTCCTTTTGCTTCAATCAATGACTGCCTTGTGACTGAGTATTGGTAGGAAGAGGGAGGCAAGAAGAAGGAAATGCTTGCTGGCTTCTATTAGCTTTTCTATTGGTGGATTATGGTCCTGTCTGTGTTATTTCAGGGGCTGGGGACTTAGATAACTTCAGTGGAATTAGACATCACTTTTAGCTTTGATTTGGAGCTTTGCCTTCAACTGTCAAGAACTCATTGAAAATGCCTTTGCCTAACATTTTTATACTGTCTTCTACAGTTCATGGCAGGTTCTTGTCTACCTTAAGAAATGCTATTTCAGATGGCTCCTTTCCAAACTGATAGGTTCAGCGAAATTTCCAGTGACCTCTCTAGTGTCCCTTGCTGGCGTGCAAAGTCAGATTTCTATTCTGATTCAATTTACCTTTGACTTCTTTTGCCAAGGGAGACTAAGCATATTCCAGTTACATGAAAGTAGCCTGCTTTTCCAGTTCAGTTATGTGTCAAAAACAAGTCCTCTGCAATCAGCCCTGATAAAATGGCATCGCTAGCATCTTGTTGGTTTACCTACTTTTTTTCTTTCATTGCACTAACTCTAAATGAAAATGTACTATTTTGTTTATTTGTTGTTGTTTTTAAAGTCTGAAATAGGATTTATTTATTTTGTTCATTTGTTTCACTGCACACAATGGGAAAATATCCACTTTTAGCACTTAGAACAATGGCTGTCATAGTGTACCATCAGAAAATGTTAATTTAATACATAAATGAACAGTTTAAATTTAAACTCAGATTGTTTTACAAGGAAGTATAGATTCTCTCCCTTCTCTCTACTTCTACAGTCAAGAAAGGAAAAATGGTAATTCTAAGGAAGCATAGATGGGAACAGAAAGAATTTGCACTCAACCCCACCCCCCAACTCCAAGCTGTCTCTTAATGGAGGAATTGCTATGATGAGATTGACCAAAAAAACAAAAGATCAGTGAACTGGCTGAAGTTGAATTTGTTTTTGGTTCAGATTTACATTTTGACTCATTTTTGAATTATTATTCCCTTTGGTTAGCTCTTATATTGCTGCTTTGTTATTTTGCAGTTTCGTACATGCATACATGTATTCTGATTACACTCTTGAATTTTTTGCTACTGATAAGATTCAGGTACATTGCCTTTACTGATCCCCACAGGCTCCAATGGATAGTGTACATGCCATTGACCTACCCATTTGATGTGATTTTCTGTAGCTTTAGTCATCTTCACTGGTTCATTACCTGAGCTAAAAGGCACAAGTTAAGTTAAACCTACTAGTTTATCACAAGGCTCCATATGCTGTCATTAGAGATAATGTCTTCTTCTTGACTTAGGCAAGGTACTTAACTTTCTCTAAGACTCTTAATAGCTGAAATTTGCAGGCAAATGAATATCACTAGAAGAAACCATTCTGAGTGAGGTAACCCAGTCACAAAAAGAGAAACATGGTATGTATTCTCTCATACATGGATTTTAGACATAGATCTGGGGAGTGCCAGCCTACAATCCCACTGCCAGAGAGTTTGGGAAACAGAACCTTCAACCAATGACTGATGGAAGCAGAGGCAGACTCCCACGGCTAAGCACTGAGCTGAACTCAGGAATCCAGTGACAGAGAGGGAGGACTGATGACTGGGCTGGGGTTAACCCCCAGAAACAGCTGACCTGACAAGGGTTAGCTCTTGAATCCCAGACTGATGCCTGGGAATCCAGCATGGGACTGATCAAGACCCCCTGAATGTGGGTGTCAGTGAGGAGGCCTAGGTAATCTATTGAGCCTTGGGTAGTAGATCAATATTCATCCCGGGTATACAAATGGACTTTGGGCTCCCATCCAACAATGAGAGATGCACTCTCACCCTGGACTCTTGGAGGAGGGTCTAGGCCCTGCCCTGGATGAAATGACAGACTATGGACACCCCCATGGAGGGCCTCACCCTCCCTGGGGAAATGAGGTGATATTGGGGGAGTTGGGGGGAGGGCACGGAGGAGGGGAGGGAAAGGGAGAGGGACCTAGAATTGACATGTGAAGCAACCTTGTTTCTAATTTAAATTTAAAAACAAAATATAAAAAAGAAAAAGAGATAGAATAGCAAATAAAATAATTCATAAAAACTCCTATCAAGGGGCCTGCTATATAGTAAGTCCTTAATAAATTAGACTGTACCCACATGACAAATGTGAAACTAACACACCCTATAGCCACTGTGCTAGTTAGTTTTTGTCAACTTGGCACAAATTGGAGTCACCTAGATGGATGGACCCTCAGCTGAGGAAATACTTCGGTCAGATTGACCTGTGGGCATGGCATGTTTGTGTGGCATTTCCTTATTGCTGATTGATATGGGAGATCCCAGGCAACGGTGGGTGGTATCATCCTTAGGTGGGTCTTGGGAGGTATAAGAAAGGTAGATGAGCATGAGACTGGAGTGAAGCCAGTAAGCAGCTTTCTTTTGTGGTTCCTGCCTCTGTCCCTGCTTGATTTCCTTCTCTGACTTGCCTCGATCATGAAGTTTGGCTGGGATGTGTAAGCCAAATAAACTCTTCCTTCCCCAAGTTGCTTTTTAAATAAGATTAATTTTAACCTATGTACATGTGTTTATGTCTGTGCATGGGTATGTCAATGAGTGTGGGTTCCATTAGACGTCAGTGGCAACTGATTTCCCTGGAGCTGGAGTTCCAGGCTGCTGTGAGCCACCCATGTGTGAGTACTCTTGAAGAACAGCAAGTGCTCCAAATCACTGAGCCAGATGCCTAGCCCCCAAGTTGCTTCTGTCATGGTATTTGTCATAGCAACAAAAACCCAACAGTTTTGCATAATTTGGTTTGTTAGAGAATTTGTGCTTAAAGACTACAAGAAAGAAGTAGAATTTGAATGCGTCATGAAGTGAGTGGTTTGATGGTTAGTTTTCTATTGTAAATTTGATGGGATTTAGAATCACAGTGGTAACACATTTTTGGTTGTATCTATAAGGGTATTTCTAGAAAAGTTTAACTGATCAGGGGAAATATACCGCAAATGTAGGGAGCTCTATTCTATTGGCTGGGGTCTTGGACTGAAAGAAAAGGAAAAATAGACTGAGCAGTAGCATTCATCCCTCCCTGCTTCCTGACTGTGAATAACATTCAACTGGCTGCCCCATGTTCCTGTTGCCATGCCTTCCATGCCATGATGGACTGTATCCCCTGGCACAGTCAGCGAAAAATAAACCTTTATGTTGGTTTTGGCAGGTATTTTGTTGCAGCAACACAAAAAGTAACTAATGCAGGAAAGTAAGGCAGATAGCACTGGGGCACATGATGACATGCACACAGATGTAACAGTGACGATGGCGTCAGATTTAGTGTTGTCAGTGCCACTGAGGTATAGATTGAATCAGATCTGACTGATTAGGTACTTGGTGAAAAATATCTTATAAGGCCAAATGGGGCCGTTAAATGTTCAATTTCAATATATTCTCGTTTTACCTCCCTGGTGGCTCACCACTTTGAATAGTTGGATTTAGATTTAAGTCTTTTCTTCCTTTCTGTGTCAGACGTGTTCCAGTAAGTATTATTTCTAAAGGCACTATGCTGATTAGAAAAAAGTGACTGGCTGGGGTTTTGTCTGGCAAACACACTGACTGTGAAAGCTGCGGGAAAATTGATTTGCTGGCATTTGCATGTTCTGGCACAAATATGCTGCATGGAAGCCCATAGAACATTCTGGTAAATTCAGCAAGTGAGGATGACTTCATAGGGTGATTATGATCCATGAATGTTCATCACTGGGGTAAAAGCAATGGTCTCCATATGCAAAATGCCAAATAAAACCACCACTAATTTTCTGTGACTCTACTTAGATAAGTACAAAATAGCGAATTAATCTGATATCCAGCACCTAAATACAAACCAGCATACTTGTTTACATTCCTAGTCTTCACACTTCACAGATACCATGCTGTCTTTATTCTGCCCTAGCCCGTGTTAGTGCTGTGGATGAACCACCTGGTCAGCAGTGTTCTGAAAGGGCCTGCCTGTCCGTGGTGAAACTTGCAGTGATGTGGTGTTTTTCTTTGTAGGGCACTGATCTTGATGTTACAGTGTTGGCTTGCGTACCTATTAGCTATGTGATATTAGACAAATCAGTTACCTTCACTAAGCCTCAGGGTTTTCATCTGGAAAATGAGTATAATAATAGGACCTGTCTCACAATATTACTGAGATGATGAAATAAAATACTGCCAATAACAAGTTTAGCGTAACTCATGACAACATAGAACACTCCATCTAATAGTTACATCAGGCACTGTGCTAGATGCAGCAGGGAATGATGGTGCATTAAATGTCTGTACCTATGCTCAAAGCTAAAAGAATTAACAGAAATGTCATTCAACTGATCTCCGTATAGCTGTGTTGTTCAATATGCTAGTTTATATCTACACATGTCTACTTGAAATGTGGCTAGTACTATTGAAGGAGTGGATTTTAAATTCACTTTTAATTAATTCAAATTTTAATAAACAGATAGTAGCTAATAGAATTGCAGCAAGAAGACACAAAGAACTACTTTGGTCTACTTTCGAACATTTTCCTCCTTTTTTCCTGTCGATGGAGGCAATGACTGCCTCAAATGGAGACACATAACTCTTGCTTATTTGTTGCTCTGGATTTGCTTAGCCAGCCTGTGTTTATGGAAAGCCTCTCTAGAGAAAGCTAAGCTGTGCTATTTATGCAGGCAAAAATTCCTCACACACATGCTGAGAATGTTTCTTTTGAACTTAACCTATTTGTATAAAATTGAAAATAAATGGCTTCCCATGTCTAGGTGTGCTATGAAAGAATATTCTCATTATATCTATCTAAGAACCACAATTTCCTTCAAAGGAACAGATTATTACACAAGAAAATGCTCGTTAGAAAAAAGTTGAGAATGCTATTTAAATTTTCAGCCAGCCTGATGCTATATCTCTGGTTCTAGAAGTTGTTATGTTAAGTTGTTTGAACTGAGTCTTTTCGAGTCTCCTTCCCAAGGGAATAATTCTAACTGTCATGAGCAGCCAAGTAGCAATACTCAAAGATCCCCATTATTTTCCAAGCATTCTTTCCTTTATCTGCTCTGTTAGATATGTTGAGATGTTGTGTATGATCAAAATTGAAAGTGGTAGACCTTCAGTGATACTTTCTTTTAACATTTTAAGTGACTGTCAAGTGTCTGCAGGTGATTTTATCTACTATTTTTCACCCTATGTTATATTTGTGTTAAGGTCACTGCTGTAAATTTGCCTCAAGTCACCAAAGGAAAATAGGACTAACATTTTCTATGGTTGTAATTCCCTGGGAATCAGGCAAGTTGAATGTCAAAGCCATTTGGCTTGGTTGCTGTCATACAGTCACCAGATACTTAGACCACACTATTCCAAAAGTCCCAAACTAAAGCAAATGCTGCCAAATTGTAGATTTGTAAGTTAAAACCTTTTAGGGAACAAATAACAACAACAAAACAAGAAAGAGATTCGTGAGCTGAAGCCAAGCTGTTTTTTTATTTAGAGCCTCAACTTGAAAACTAGACTGATTTAATTTTAGCCCTGCTCATTTTTCTTCTAAGGTTGAGCAGAAATAAAATCAGAGTGTGAAACAATCAGAGAGTGAATGACTTTAGGGTGATTTGACCTGAATGGGATAGCTTTATCATACTCCTAATCCAAAGGTCTGGGATCTTTCTGGAAGAGGGATTGGAAAGATTGTAAGAGCTAGAGGTGGTGAACAATTCCAAGGAAATGCATCTTCCAGACACAACAGGGCAGATACATAGGTGAACTCACAGAGACTGGGACAAGATCTGCACAGGCTCAAGACAGACAAAATCACTATACAAAAAGGGAAGTAGTCACACAGCCCCACCCCTAGCCAAGAAGTTATTTGCAATTGACAGCTGGGGACGGGAGAAAAATCAGTTTTCTCTAATGGAATGATACTGGGTACATCAACCACTCCAGGGCAGGCTTCATGTTCAGGAGTAGTTAGCTAACAAATTGGACTCCATGTTTTTTAGTGGCATTTGCCTTTTCTTTAAGAGGAAAAGAACATGAAGTTTGGTGGGTAGGAGGATCTGGGAAGAGTTGGTGGATAGGAAAGCATATGATAAAAATGTGCTGTATGAAATTCTCAAAGAATAAAAATCTCATAGTCTGAAAACCTTTTACAACAAACCAAATCACAATATTATTTCATTTGACTTGAATTTCAGGTAGACTTGGATATCATTTTTCTTCAGTAAAGATCAGTAGTCAAAATGCAGGAAGAAGCCATGTTGAATTTTAAAGGACTTAGACAAATAAGAGGAAATTGAAAGCTAGAATTGTATTTCCAAATTTCATGTATTTGCTAGTGACTGAAAAACTTGGGGCCTGTGGAATAATTTATTGGCAGTCATTGCTTTGAAATGCATTTCCCTTAAATCCTCATTTTTGTGCCAGCAACTTATCACCAAAGAAATACAGTAACTTGAAAAGCATGCCCTCTAAATCCTGAGCAAGAGTGTTATTATCTCTTGTTATTGCAGAGAAGTGGAGTAGGCCAATAATATATTTTATGTATTTCTCCTTTAAGATGCTTCTGCTTGCCTTCTATGCTGACTCTGATCAACCAGTTGCAGACTTTTATCAGCTGGAATTACTGATCACTATCTTCCTTGCTTGTCCCTACCAAGAGTGTCTCTACATTAAAGTCAACACAGCTAAGAACTGTATATACAATCCTGTCTTAGCCATTAGGATAATTTGTGGCCAAGAGTCAAGACTGTTTTCTTCCCCATGATTAAACTACTTGCTTCCATTAATTCCCCAAATTCAAAGTCATTTGCAAAAGTTAATTTCTACTAGGATAACTTTTCTTTCACTATCTGATATGTAAAGACACCAGAATATTTAATCACAAGCCTTCCTATGTAGTCATCTCTCTTTAAGATGTGTAGTTTTTTCCCCTCAATCTCAAAATGACTTGGATATTGCTTCTCCTTCTCCCTCCTAATGGCAATCTGCATTTCTACTGATTTATATCCAACCCATTCATTATCTAGTTGCTGAAAAGTATGTTATTAATGAGAGGCAGGTAGGAGTCAGGCTGTCCTCCCCAGGTTTAAATGAATCCTTAAGACGGTACAATCAAACAGATATGCAAAATAGGCCATTATTAATGTAACATTAAGGCTACAAATTTAAACAAAATAAAGAAATGCAGATTTGTTAAGTCTCTCATTGTTTTAGTCTTAGCACCATGATGGTACCTGCTGCATGTATAGTAAGGCATGGATCCCAAAGTATTGAAAACATGACCTATGCATATAAAAGGGCCTCTAGGATTAACTGTTAGACTGCCAGAATAACACAACCATGCCCATGTAACTGACTCAATGGAAGTATGATCTTTGAACTCTTCTTTCCATGGTTTGTGCTGCTTTGCTTAGATAAGAGTATGCCTTATATTATGTAACAGATAAATTCCTAGAAAAATTGTCATACAGCAAATTCATTTTTTTGAAAATCATATTTTATTTCTTAACCAGTGCACAGGCTGGTCTATGCTTACTTCTGAAAATTCTCTTGCCTAGCTTTCTCTGACAAGTAACTAATGATCTCTAAACAGCACAATGCATTAAGGGATTTCTGTTATCCAGGGAAGAATATGTCTCCGATATGAATAATTTCCACCAATTTCTTTTATTTGTTGTGAATTTTCTGATAGATGGATTACTTAAAGTAGAGTTCAAGCTATGCTGTATAGGTAAAGATTTGGAAGGACGTCAAAACATTAATGTTTTAACTAGTACTTCTTAATCTTTAAATTGGCAGAAAAGAAGTCCCAGAAATTGCCTGGGAAGAAAAAAAAAGCCAGTACAAAGTGATTCAAGGTAGGGGGTCTTGATATAATGGATGCTCTGCTGCATCCCCAAAGTGCCAAGGGCAGAAAGAGGTATCCATGGTAACAACAAGAATCCCAGTGGAACAAAATGTGGAAAAACCTGGACCAACCTTACAAAAACTGATCTGGTCCGCATGAAAGAGAGGAAATTGCTCTTCAGCTATGATAGAAGGCTCTTTTATGTACCCACAATTTTTCTTCAGGTGATGATGGCAACCAAAAGAAAGTTACAAAGAAGGATCAGGCTCTTTTTTAAGTTTTCACTGGAGGTGCGAATGATTTGTGGAGGACCGCTCTGTAACTCATTAAGAGCTGCGACTTAACCTTGTAGGGATTTTAGTAATGTCCACACTCAGTTTTAATCCGTAAAGGCTACACAGATTAGAAAATTTATCAACTGCCTATGGCTACAGGTGTTGATGAAGCCTAGGCTACCTGGCCTCTGGGCTGGAGAACGTGTCTTTCCTGCTCAACAACTGGAAGTCTACTACCACCCTGCTGCCTATATTAAATAGACAATTCATGACCACTCTATGGATGGAAGACTTTGACAACAACAGTTATACTTCTATTACCCAATGCCCTTAGTACATTAAAATGGCTATGGCAGTGCAGAAGCAATAAAATGGAGAGGAGGTGAAAAGACTACAGAGAGCTCACTGCTTCATTTAAGGACTGAAAACCTGCTATTGATCATATTACTGTTTTTCAGAAAGATGTACCAAACTAGCCTTCCTTAGTAAAGGTAGGTTTCAGCTCATAGGCCCCTCACTGGTCAAATTCACTCACTCACAGGAGGCTTCATACTTAAATATGGTCAGATAAAAAATGTGTGTGTGTGTGTGTGTGTGTGTGTGTGTGTGTGTGTGTGTGTACATCCTGAAAATAGGCAAAGCAAAGAGGAGATTCTAGGCTTTTATTAGAGCATTCCCTTCTCTACTACTTTTAAATTCTGTTCATATTCTTGAGCTCATTGACTTCCTCTGGATTTTGAACTCTTCTGGGTGATCTGGTTCATGCTAACACAAATACTACTGTCTGAGCTTTGAACTTAGAACTATGGAGAACTTGAAGTAGTAACACAGTAGAACTCTCTCATCAGGAAAGGCACACAAAAGGACAAGGAAAAGGAAGGGTGATGCAATAATAGGAGAGTACTTTGGGCAATGACTAAGAATTAAAAGCTGTTGGTTAATTTCCCATTGTGGGGAGCATTATTTTGCTTAGAGATTCTAACTCTGTTTTAATACTTGAGCTACTACGTCTAGCGTTCAGCTCTCTTTATCACTTCCTGGCCTCTAGACTGGAGGATTTTGAAGCTTGAGATTTCTTTTAGCCTCTGTAAAAACCTGATTACAGGAATGTAAAGCTGGCTCAGCAAGTAAAGGCACGTGTCAACATGGCTGGTGACCTGAATTGGATCCCAGGGTCCACATGGGAGGAGAAAATTCTCTCCCTCAAGTTGTCCCCCAAACTCCACATACTTGCCATGGGAGATGCACCCAACCTCTACCACAAATACAAATGTAAGGACAAAATCACATATACATCCATAGAAGCCCAGATCGCCTGAGATATAGATGCAAGTTATTCAGGGAAAGGGCAACCTCTACATGCAGGCTTTCATTTCTAAGTTCTTGAGTATTCTACATATTCTGTCTCATTTTTCCTTTTTATAAAATTTCATGTGTACTTTTGTTTCCAGATTCTTTTCCTACTAGTATCTAGAGATAGTTGCCCAAATTCTTCCAGGTAGGGACAGTAAGTGCTTCCTGAAGTTTCTGTAAAGTCCCTAACATAAAAATCCCAACCAGTCAAAGCCCCAGCAGGGAAGAAAGGGAAGGGAGGGTCTGCTAAAGGAAATTAGGGCAAACCTTTTCACTTGGGGCTGGTTTTCAGGCTCTTGTTGTATTCCCAACTCCAGTTTGATTTTGATCTCAAATTCCCGTAGCTCCATGCTATTTCTTTTTTTAATTTAGATTAAAAATACTTTATTTTTTTAATTTTTAATTTTTTTTATTTTTTTGTTTAAATTTAGATTTAGAAACATGGTTGGTTCACAAGTCAGTTCCAGGTCCCTCTCCCTTTCCCTCCCCTCCTCCCGTGCCCTCCCCCAACTCCCCCATTATCCCCTCATTTCCCCAGGGAGGCTAAGGCCCTCCATGGGGGTGTCCATAGTCTGTCATTTCATCCAGGGATAGGCCTAGACCCTCCCCACAAGAGTTCAGGGTGAGAGTTCATCTCACATTGTTGGATGGGAGTCCAAAGTCCATGTGTATACTCGGGATGTATACTGATCTACTGCCCAAGGCTCAATAGATTACCTAGGCCTCCTCACTAACACCCCCATTTAGGGGGTCTTGATCTTCACTGGTAACTGGTGTTTGGACCTCTCTATACACAGTCTTTCAGGGTAGGAAGCTTGGACCACAGGGCTCCCTGTATGGTCCATATAGACATTAATAAAACAGTCCCCGTCAAGCAAGAGCCATCCAATAAAAGGGAAATGGAAAAGGAAGGGGCTATCTGCATCATAGGACAAAAATATAGGACAAAAATTAGAAAAAAATAAAGTCTCTGGTCATTATTCACCTGTAGTTTCATTTCTTCCCTGTTTGTCATTTTCTAGGGGTCTTATTGTTCAGTATACAACTAGATAAAATTGCTTGGAATTCCCTACAGAGGTCTGTACTTAGAAACCAGCATCTTGAGTATGGACATAAGACCCAGTAGTCTGTATTTTAAAATATCCCCCAACTTTGTTGTGGTGATGCATGTTTATAATCATAGCATTTTGGAGATGAAGGTTGGAGAATCAGAAACTCAAGATGAACCTTTGTTATATAGTGACGTCTTCCCTCAGAAAACAAGACAGCAAAATCAAACAACAATAACACAGATTCCACTGCAGATTGGGCTGGTGTGTAACAGGTTCAGTTAAGTCCAAAAGTTTGAAAGAAGTCTGCACAACATAGCAAGACCCACCCTCCATCTCAATGAAATAGAATAGTAAAATATTTCTTCGACATCTCTGACAATTGTTCATCAATCTACTCTTGAAGACTGCCAGTGATGAACAGCTCACTGAGGACAGTCATTCTGTTTTTGGTTTGCTCTATTGCTGCAGTTCTCATCCTGTGGGACCCCTCTGGCAAATCTCTATCTCCAAAAATATTTACATTACAGTTCAAAGCAGTAGAAAATTACAGCTATGAAGTAGCAACAAAATAATTTTATGGTGGAGGTCACCACTACATGAGGAACTGTATTAAAGGATCAAAGCATCAAGAAGGCTGAGAATCACTGCTCTATTAAAATGTTCCTTTTATCTTTTTCTCAAATCTTTACTCTTGAATATAACATTTTGAACTCTTTTCCTGTCCCTTAGTGTAGCATTTTTGTTACATATTCTCTTTAGGTTAAATATCTTGTCTAAATGTAATGTTGGGGAACTATTTTAAAAAAAACTTGTCAACTTGTTTGTTGGATGCTTCCAGATAGCAATGCTCTAAGTTAGGATCATCATCAGTGAACCATGAAAAGTTATGGCTGTTTTTCGTTTGTCATCTCAAAAACTTCTAGCAACTTAAAAAACTTTTCCTTGGTTCTGAGCAACATGGATTTATCAAAGTCTACTAGAGTTTATTTGTATTTATCCTTAATAATCATTTTCCCTGGTTCCCTCAGCAATACTAGAGACTGAACCCAAGCTAGACCAGTGCTCTACCACTTAGCCATATCCCTAGACTTCTCAAATATTGATTGTGTTATTCTTAAATTTGTTTATGAAATTGGCTGAAATCCAAGGCTGAGCAAATAGATCAGAAGCATCCTTCAGAATCTGGCTCATAGGACACTGTCTTTTCTTCTATTTTAGTATACAACAGGCTTCAGTAACATAGTAATCATAAGCATCCAACTTGTACGTGGGAATGTGTGTTTTATTGGCCTTATCTGAGGACAGTGGCAGTATCCAAACATTTTAAAATCAAACTTCAACCTCTGTGTAAGAGGACTTTGTGTCTCTTTGTGTTACTCCATTCATACTGCTTCCATGTTAAGGAAAAGGATTGTTGACAATGCCTAATGCAATCGGCTTCTTTTTAAATGTGAAACATCTGCTATGAAAACATTTGATACTATTTGCCCAAGTGTGGATAGATTTTGCTTTTCAATGTCAGTTCCTCATACTCATTTCAAAGAATGTAAAATATTCCTCAGAGAGTATTGTTTTAATGAATGTCATCTTCACATATTAAATGTAAAGGATAAAATTAGAACTAACATAGAATTTAGAGGAATTTTGACTTGAGTAACAATTTTCAGTTTACTCTACTATAACTGTTTCAAACCTTTTTTTTTGGTTTTATGAGACAGGGTTTCTCTGTATTGTTTTGGAGGCTGTCGGTCCAGCCTGGCCTCAAACTCACAGAGATCCGCCTGTCTCTACCTCCCGAGTGCTGGGATTAAAGGTGTGTGTTTCAAACCTTTTAAAAATAACTTCTCTCTTTTTTTTCAAGACAGAGTTTCACTGTGTTGTGTAGCCCTGGCTATCCTTGCTCTTACTCTGTAGACCAGGCTGACTTCGAACTCACAGAGCTCCACCTTGTCTGCCTGCTGAGAGCTGGTACAGAAGGCATGTGGCACCACAGCCCTGGCTGCCTTAAAGTTATTTCTAAACTCCCTCTTTCATAAACATACACATAAGCCTTTTCATGCAAGAGAGTAGGTGATAGATATCATAATACAGTATACGTAGGGTAGGGAAAGGGTTTCTGATGTTTTATTTATATATTTCAAAATTAGATGAGAAGAGTTTGAAGTTTTCTGACACACAGAAATGGTAATATTTGAGGGCAAAGGAAACCATATTTACTCTGATTTGATCATTACACATTGCACACATTTATGATTATAATTCCATATCCCTTAAATAAGTACATATATTATTATATGTTAATTAACATGTTAAATTACATATAATATGAAAACAAAGGTTGTAACAGAGACAATTTTCTCTTCAGACAGATAACTTTCTTCAGTACTTCAATTCTAGCATGCCTCTTCAGCCTTTGTTACCATAGTTTACTAAGTGTCTGAGTCATTTAAAAATGTAACACTTAAAGATTTCAATAGTGGTCACTGGAGAGAAATGTAAGTCAAAACCAACTATCCTTGACTAGCTCTTTTCATGTACAATTATCATACAATCCATTGGCAGATTTCATAAATTCATTACTAAAATATATCCTAAATATGATGTATCATTCGGTATCCATCCCTGTAACTTTAATGTTGGTTTTCATTTTTAGACACGATGATTTTTTTCTTGTCCCCTAAAGCATTCTGTGATTGTTCTTTCTTCCTTCCTTCCTTCCTTTCTTTCACGTGTCAGATTTTCACATGACCTTCTTCTTGAATTAAAAGTTAACTCCTGCCGGGCGGTGGTGGCGCACGCCTTTAATCCCAGCACTGGGGAGGCAGAGGCAGGCAGATCTCTGTGAGTTCGAGGCCAGGCTGGACCGATAGCCTCCAAAACAATACAGAAAAACCCTGTCTCGTAAAACCAAAAAAAAAGTTAACTACCTAGAGAGACTTTCTCTGAGTCTTTCCCTCCTCAAGCTTCCACTTATAATATTCACATCTAATCACAAATCATTCTCCACTGTACCTGAGAGCTCTTAGCAGTTCTTAAAAATTATTCTATATATGTGTTTCATCACATGTTCATTGTTTCTCTCTATCCAACAAAATGTATGTTTCTTGAAGGCGGGGATTTGGTCACATTCCTATTCAGTTTCCTGGTGCCTACACCGCTATGGAGAATACTTAGTATTTATTTACTCTGGGTAAAATATAGAAGATGTGGAAGAGTGAAATGAACATGACCATAGACTGTCATATGCTTGCTTTGAGGGAAAAATCCAACCAATTTTTTTTGTTTATTTGTCCTTTTTCTTTTAAAGTAGAATTCCGTTAAGCACACAAGTCCATTATTCTTACAGGTTGAGTATTATGATATGTCTACACTTACAGTCAAGTTTTCAGCATCCTACATAGCGACAAGGAATAATTTTAAATAATTAATTTGTGTAGGTTTGCCAGGTGAACCCAAGGAAAGCCTAATTGAACAGATGGGTCCTCTTTCCCTTAACTGGAAGGCTATTAGATGATTTGACTTTGTCAGATGAAAAACAGAAAGTGAGCTCCTGAGATGAATTCTAGGGAAGAGACTTTCAGAGTTCTTACAAAGATCTGGGAGTCCTGTGTGATGTTAATTACCCTGATGTTGTCGAGAGAGTTGGCAGCCTCAAGGAGAACTGAGATCTAACCCCCTTAGGCTTTCTGGGCTGTGAAATGCTCTCATAAGCAAGTAGGTTACCTGGGAGGATGAACAGAGATAGGCTAATAACATCCATATGGTTGGGTACTTTGGGCAGATGGCCTGCATGGCACCTTGAAAGCACCTGAAGTTTCTAGGTGGTCTTCAAGGGCAGCTCTTAATCGTGCATGTTGAAGTTGTCGAATCTGTGGGCCCCAAAGGAATGGCTAATGGTGGGCTACCTAGCAGATGAATTCAGTAGTAATTTATAATTAGAAGTAGGAGTGGGACCAGGAGAAGGGGGAGACGATAAAAATGAGCACCCCGACCTCACAAGACTAGGAAGAAAAACTACATCTCTTCCACTGAGAAAACAGTGAATGATTTCTTATTTTATTTTTCAGAAATACCCTCCAGATCTGTACAGACAGAGCATTTTCTGGAGTGACTTTTTAAAAATGCTCTATTTTGGGGGACTTCTCTTAATATGTCCTGGGATTTATAGGACCTATCCTAGTTTTAAAACAAGCATGTTTGGTGATATTATCCTGCCACCTACACAAAGTAGAAAGAGCAGGGATTGGATTGCTGACAAATTTGAAAGCTGAGGAGCAATATCCCCTTTTCAAGGAAAAATAGGAAAGTCATTGGTGGGTATAGAACTAAAAGCAATTTCATTCTGTTCTTACTTTCTGTTTTATCCACCATGCATGATGTAATTCATAGCATGTCAGAAAGTGTAACAAATCATGTAATGGTAGGAATTTACTGGGCTTACCACATTCCTTTGAGTTTTATAAACATCTTCCCTTTCTTTGCTTCCTCATTTGGAGCAGTTTGAAGTTGTTAGAGCATGGAAAAACAATTTTCTTTAAGCATAGGTTTTTGTTTTTCACATTTAGTTTTGACAAAGAGTCTTATATATAAGCCAGTCTTGCCTCAAATTTGTGGCTTTTCTACCTCCGCCTCCCAAGTGCTGGTATTGTAGGCATATGCTGTTACAGCAGGCTAAGATTCTTCTACTAAAGGCATTGAAAACAAAGATCAACCAGAACATGATACAGATGCATGGGCAGACTCATGAACATGCATCAGAACTTAATGAGGATTCCGAATATTAGCGTTTGCATTCCAGCTGTTGTTCATTAGCTGAGTGTCATTCAGCTAGTCACAATGCCATCATGCCTCAGCTGTCTTCTCTATGTTATAGATAAAATAACTCCTGATCTATTTATGTTGTAGGACTGTTATATGGATGGAACATGGTAACATACAATTGCATTTTGGATGTTGATAGACCACTTAGAAGTTGATAGATGATGATGAACTTCTGGAGGATAAATGTCTTTTATTCTATGGAGAACCAGTAACCCTGCTTATAATTACTGTGGAGCATATGCATAGGTTACCTTATCCTGGGGAGATGGGAAAATAGTGATGACCAGCTTCATTGGAGGGATGATCATCTACTCAGATAATTATCTCAGATATCTATGTGTAAGACAGTCCTCCAAGCAACCTTCAATGATGGTGGAAAAGCCTGTCTGAATATTTTCAGGTGATCCGACACAAATATGGATTTTAATTTTGTCTGCATAGATGTACAGTTCCTTGGTGCTTAGCATAAAGTGTGGGTCAAAGAACATCTCAAAAGGAGAATTACTAAAAGAATGATGACTAAATAATACAATCTATATTATTATTAGCTTGTCTTCTATAACACATTTTCCTCTGCCTCTCAAAGACAGATACAGATATTGTTTGAGATGTGTACTTAAATTGTTAGGTCAATACTTCTTTGGAGGTTGTTGTTTATATCCTGCCTCCTCCTTGTCTGCAAAGATGCTCTTGAGTGACTATCTGGTTGCTAAGTGTTGGGGAAAGCTAACAGATATCTCAGTGTATTTATCTCTTTTCGGAGGCCTCAGCATCCTTACTTTGTGGCTGTCAGTCCATTTCCAGTCTTGACCTATAAGGTCAATCTATGGCATTTGATATCTAATGTAGTATATGACAGAAAAGACACTTTATGGGTAAGACATAAAAACACCCACATAAAATTGAAAGACTGTTTTTTATTTTCTAATAATACTATATATTATGTGTACCTTATGTCTCCAACCTCACATCACTTAGTGTCAACTCATCTCTTTCTGTTTTTGTTATGTGTTCTCTTGTATCTGGCTTGACTGTATTCTCAAACATTAACCACATAATTTTTTGAGGCAAATGTCTCACTCTGTGGCCCAGATTGACCTTTAGGTAGCTATGTTTCTTAGGATGGTCTTAAACTAGTAACTTTTTTGCTCTCTCCTCCTGAATGCTGCGTTCTTAGGTATGCTACCAAGCCCAGCTTGGTTTTCAGGCTAATGACATTTGACTGAAACTACCCGGATATATTGTGTGTCACAACATCAATTGCATCATATTATTAAGTGACAAAACTTTTAACAAAAATGTTCTTGTAGTTTGATGTGCTGCTTAATATTAGGAAGTGTAGAAGAAGTGAGGAAGATTAATGGTACATTTTTCCAATCATCACAAAATGTCAACATACTTGGCATAGGTGTACTTGTGGAAGGAATTTTCTTTTATTCATGCACTCGAAAAGTCATATTATAGATAACCAACAGATACTGAAGAAATGTGTGAAACAAGTAAAACTGTGTTTGTGTGTTGTTTTGTGGGTTTACAATGAGTTCTACTCAAAACAAAGAAGGTGACCTCAATGGTTTCCTAATAATGGTCAGGTATTTTTTTATCCTAGAGCACAAAGGAAATTCCCCACTCATTTTACTACTCTCCTTTTATATTTACTTTCCTGTGTGTGTTTGTGTGTGCGTGTGTGTTTGCATGTGCACTCATGCATGTGCGATGTATACATTTCAAGCGTGTGAATATGTGTGTTTGTAGGTCAGAGGTTCAGAGGTTGGCACTTCTTCAGTTGCTCCCCAGTGAACTTTTTGGAGACAGTCATTCGTTGAACTTGGAGCTCAATGACTGTCTACACTGGCTGGATAGGGAACTCCTAGATTTGTCTGTCTGTCTCTACCCCTACAGTGGTGAGATTACAGGGGCATGCTACAACATCGGGCTTGTTTTGTGGGTGCTGGAAAATGAACTCAGGTCCTCATGCTTGCACATCAGACACTTCATTTACTGAGCCGTCTCCCCAGCTTCTACACTCACTTTCTTTGTTTTTAAAGGCTTTTTATTTTTAAAACAATCTTTTTTATTTTATATACCAATCCCACTTCCCCTCCTCCTGCTACCCCCCACCTTGCCCCTACCCCACTCCCCATCCACTCCTCAGGGAAGGTGAGGCCTTCTATGAGGAGTGAACAAAGTCTGTCACATCATTTGGGGCAGGACCTGGGCCCTCACCCATGTATCAAGGCTGGCCAAGTTATTCCACCATAGGGAATGGGGTCTAAAATGCCAGTGAATGTACTAGGGATAAATACTGGTTCCACTGACACTTGTCTCATAAACTGCCCAAGCCACAGAACTGTCACCCACATTCAGAGGGCCCAGTTCTGTCCTACGCAGGTTCCCCAGATGTCATTCTGGTGTCTGTGAGCTCCCACTAGCTCAGGTCAGCTGTTTCTGTGCTTTTCCCCATCAAGATACACTCACCGTCTTAAACACTTCACTTAAAATCTCTCCTTTTAGCCCAGAATCTGCACTAATGGCAATGTCGCCAAGCATTTGAAAAGGTATTATAAAGATGTCTGAAGGCAGAAATGATTGTAGAGTTGCTTTTTCCTCACAGTACTACTTCCTAATACAAATCTGTATCAGGTTAAATTTCCAGAAACCAGTGGAGAATTATTGTTTTGGTGTAGCTTTTCAAACCCTAGTGCATTTCTCTGACCTGTGACAATAAAGCTGTCAGCTTGGTTTTTAGCACGTGTGCCTCCACCTTTGGTTGGGAGCTGCTGTCTAAGGAAATCAATTTTCAAGTCCAGAGGGCTGATGGTAATATTCCAGATGTCTCTTCCACCTGCATGAATTTTGCTCAGTTCCTTTCTACCTTTCCTGATGGGGCAGGCCCCACTGTTTCAGTGACTTTATGTAAGTGTAAAATGACAGCTAGGGGAAGCTTAGAAAATGAAACAAACAAAGGGATCACTTAAAACTGCCATCATTTTAATGACAGCCTTACCTAGGATGAGTAAAAAAAGTCTACAGGGCAATTAGGAGCGAATTTGATTTTATTCCTTTCTTTTTCATGCTGGAAGATCTAGAGGGCTGGCCCTAGGCTGTTTTGTGTTATTACTAGGTGGTCTCTGTGGTTTTAGTATGGTGTAAGAGGGAAAGAAATGAGCTCATGTTATGTTTTTTAATGCTTCATATGGTCTTGTTTCATTGTCTAAAACCCAGAAGGCATGCTTTCCTTTTTTTAATGTTTGGACTGTTCCGAAAGTTTTCTTTTGAGATAACTAGGAGCTGAAGGTAAAGGGATATGGCTGTGGCCATCAAGATCGTGTTCTTGCAAGTTGGTTTTCTGCTCCATTGAGGGCAGGTGGAATATTCTACACTGGAGGGTTTGGTAGAGACCATAGTGAGAAGAAATGGCTTGGAGATTAGAAGGTTGGGTTCATGTACTATACCCAGTATTCTCTTTGTTAAATTCACAGAACATTTTCAGTATATGCTGCCTTAAAATGTCGACTTTTCCACACTGCTTGGCTTCACTCGTAAGTCACCAACCTTTATGTGCTTTTCTGACCCACCCTACAGAATCCTAATGCTGTCACTAGTGACCATTTGGGGGAAAAGAAAAAGTGTCATTCAGGAGATCAGAAATGATTTGCACTTTGCTACATCTGCCTGCCTCTAATCAGATTTTCGAAACAGCTGCATTTCCATGGGGATTACTTGTTGGCTGCAAAGGTCACAGGAGTTTGTGAACCTAAGAATCCAGAAAGCAATTAGAATGGGACAGTAACTTTGTTCAGCACAGAATGTTGATTCAATTCTGCTGCAGTAATATGATCCTCTTTAATGAAACAATCATCACATGGATCAGTAGATACAGGCACAAAGTACATGGGGGATGAGGCCTGGGCACAGTGATTATATGGCCACAATTTCAAGCCTGCCTGCTAACAAATATTCTCAAGGATGCTCCTTTTGCCTATAGTATGGATGAATGGATTTTGAAAGCTTAATGGGAATTGATGTCATGTATTGATTACCATTTAACACATATCTCCCTAACCTTATATCCTTGTGAAAGGAAAAATACAAGTACTTCTTATCAGAGGGTCCTAGTTTGGTTTTTGATATCTTAAGTGGTCAATTAATTCATGTAGCCACTACGTATCTATTGGAAAGGTGAACATAAGCACTGTTGAAGTTTGATACCAAACCAGATTTCCATGGAGCTGATTATGTGCTGAGTACTCAACAGATGGAAATCCCTGGCTTCCAGTCCTGACACATGTGGGTGATTTCATGGGGGTAAGGGACTGTTTCTATAAAAGCTCCTGATACTTCCATAGAAGGGCGAGTCAAGGCCAGATCAGTTTCAAAGGGTCTTAACATCATTTTGATGCTTCCACCTTAGTTGGGCACAATGATCTACATTGTAAACAGGTGGTAAAGGAGAGACATGGATATCCTGAGGCACTGAGAATTCTTGTAAGGGTCCCAGAACTATCCTCCTATCCTTCAGTGAGTGGAAACTGGTTTTAGTTCATTGCTATAATGTTAAAAATCACCCCCAGCTTTCCATGAAATCGCATGACAATGCACATAGAAATATGTTGCTTGCTGATTTATTAAAACAAGTAATCTTAGAGACATCTGTTTACTCTGGACCTGTGAGGAAAAGCTAGTAATTACACCAGCCATCCAGTAGGTTGTTTATTGGTTGGAGATAGTGACAAATGTTTTCCTGTCAATACTAAAGTGGCATTTGGATCATGGCTACAATCACTTATAGTGGCTTAGTATACGGAAGTGTCAGTATTGATTCATTTTCTAGTCCAAACTAAGCCCCTATTTCTTGCTGGTGCAACTAAAACTTTGAGATCTTAACAATGGCAGTGCAGTTTACATAGCTTCGCTAACTTTTGCTCATGAATAACTTGGTCTTTCCTCAATAAGAAGTGGCCTTCAGAGTACAGAGGCAATAAATCTATTCAAGAAATGAAAACAATTATAAAGTGCCTTGAAAACAGCATTATCATCATGTATATACTTGAAACAACTATAATACATTTCAACAGAAATCCACATCTAAAATAGAATATTTAATTTCTCCTAGTCTATCACTTGTCAGAACCGTACAGTTAATTATCTAACTTGTGTGAACCACTGAGACAAAAAAATCACTGCTTTTTATAAAAGCTAGAAAGAATAGGTATTATTTAGTTCAATACCCTAATTATTTAAGTAAGAGGACAAAAGACTACAGAAGTTAAGTGACTTGCCCAAGGACAAATACTCATTTCATAGCAGGGTTGAGATCCAAACCTAGGAGTTCAAATTCAGTGCTCTTAACATGTCACCTGCTAGTTCTCCCATGAGTCTTAGTTCTAATGGACAATGGATCTGGTTACAGCCAAGCAGAGCAGTATTTGAGACACTGTCCTTTGATAAAATTTCCACTTTCCTACAAGCGTCCCTTAAAAGCGCTGCAGTGTTGTCTTTGTGAAACTAAAATGAAAACCAGCAGGCTAAATTAACGGCAAAGCACTTACTCGGAAAAATTCTTTTGTTGAGCCAGAGTCCAGGGTCCCATATGCAATTTCAGTCTGCTTGGCTAAATCTTCAGCACTCTCAATGGGGGACACCATCCTCTCTACAGTCAGGAAAGCAGCAAGGTTTGCAGTGTAGGAAGAAATTATGATCAGGGTGAAGAACCACCAAACCCCTCCAACAATACGCCCGGAAAGTGACCTACAAAACAAAACAGAAGCAAGTCCAGACCCAGAGGGCCTGGGTCTCAGTTTTAAAAAGTCATTGTCTTTCTGTATAGAAAGAAGAGTGGTTTTAATATAGGCAACAGAGGAGGGAAGTTGATGACACAATGGAATCAAAACATCAGATAAAAGTCACGTGTTGACAACACCATGTCATGATGGCATATGATGATGACATGTGCCTCTCCAAGTTTTCTCTAGTTTGGATCTCAAATGTCTCCCCAAACAGCCATATGCTGAAAGTGTGGCTGCTCGTCTGTCTATTGTGCTATTGGATCTTTTAAGAGGTGGGACTTAGCTGGAGAAAGTTAAGTCACAGGATATGGTGCCCTTGAATGGAATGATAGGATCTAGTCTTTCCCTTCTCTCTTGATTCTTGGCCACCAGGAAGTGAACAGGTCTCACCAGCCACATGCTCCTGTCATAATGTATTGCCTCACCAGATGCTCAAAGCAAAGGGGCCAAGTACTTATGGGCTAAAAATCCTGAGATCATGAGCCAAAGTAAAGGTTTCCTCTTTGCAGTTGGTATTTTGTCTCGGTGATTCAAAATTAGCGCAGATTTAAAATCCAACTTTTTAATCACATAAAATACCACTCTCTTACCATTTCTCATTTATAATTTCACATGGTACTTTTGCTTTCTATGACCTTTTCTAGGCACACATATAGAAGAATAAATACTGTGGACTAACTAAGATCAATGAAATCAAAGCTTGGATGGTGATATCTAGATAGTCTGACTTCCAATATTGCACAAGTGATTACACTTGTAATCAACTTAGGATCAAGTGACATAAAGTAATATGTAAAACACAGGATCCCAAATCTTTTTACATTTGAACAGAAATGGGAAATAGTGGCAAATGAGCACTGTTAGTTTGAGTTCCATACATTAATCTTGACACAACTGTTTTGTAGAGTTGGTCACCCAAGAGGCATGGTACCAAATGGCAATGTTTCTTCTCATCTTCACATAAATGGTTAATGAGGATCAGAGGATCAAAACACTTCCTCTTGGCTGGGCGGTGGTGGTGCACACCTTTAATCCCAGCACTCGGGAGGCAGAGGCAGGTGGATCTCTGTGAGTTCGAGGCCGGGCTGGACCGAAAGCCTCCAAAACAATACAGAGAAACCCTGTCTCATAAAAACCAGAAAAAAAAACCACTTCCTCTTCACACATGTAATCTTAGTCACTTGGGACAGGCCTAACTGAGGAAACTCCCTCCATCGTATGGTTTAAGAGGCATTAAAGGGATGCTTTCCTCTTCTGAAATCCTAAGACAAAGAAGCCCATCCTCCCATCCTATCCTCACTGTTGAAACTACCCTCTACATCAGCTGTTCTCAACTTGTGGGTTATAAACACCCTTGGGGTGTGGAACAACCCTTTCCGAGGGGTTGCATATTAGATATTTACCTTACAATTCACAGCAGTAGCAAAATTACAGTTGTAAACTAGCAATGAAAATAATTTTATGGGCGGGGTCACCACAACATGACAAACTATATTCAAAGGTCACAACATTAACAAGGTTGGACCCATGGCTCCACATGGTCTTCAGTGCTCTAACGGTATTCAGTTAGTATGGAAATGGTAAGTTTTAATAACATGAACCTTTTTCTTTTATGTTTTAATCTCATTATTATGGAACGTAACTAAATATGGATGACTTTTAAAAGGAAAATTTTGTCAACATTGCTGTTCATTTGGCATTATGGGGGGTGCTAAAATGTAGATTCAGGATATCTGTATGCCCAAGAATATGTGATTCCTAGGTATCATATGTGATTCTGTTGTAAGTGATGAAAAGACCAAACTGAGAAATGAACAAGCATTTTTTTTTTACCAGTGATTCTCAGCTTTGCCTGTGTATCAAGAGCATCTGCTTGGATCAAAACAAAACACAACAACAACAACAACAAAACAAAATCCACCAAAGACATCAAAACAAAACTAAAGCCTTGCCTATAGTTTCCTCTAGACAAGTTAGATCAGAATTCTGGGTGTTGGGTGTATTTTTATAAAAGCTTTATGGTATAATCAGAGTTGTTAGTTATGTTCCTCCATCACAAGTGATGCTCATGGAGAGGGACTGTGGGAAGTCAGAGGGCAACAGATGCTCGATGATGGGTAATGGCTTGTAATTAGGAATCTTCGCTTCCTTTGCAGTGTTGTTGGAGGCTGGTGTGGTCTATAGAAGTTAAAATCTACTCGGCAGGTTTCTATAAAATATTGCCACATCATCCTTAGCACAGTTCTAGTGTGGAGCAAGGCTCCATCCTGTTTAGGCTATGTTCTTCCATGCCTAGAAAAGCTCACAGAAAGAGCTCCCACTCTGCTAGAAAGTAAAGAATAAGCGTAGGAGCCTGGCACATCTCCAGGCTCTGTGGGAAGAGGGCAGTTCTGGGCTGAGAACTGACAAATCAAGTTCTTCTCTGCATGCATTATGATTTTACCACTCTGCAGCAAGTTCAAATTCCTGTGTCCCAAGATAACCCCTTGTTCTTCTTAGCATGTGGAAAATTCAGCTGCTTATGGGAATAAATCTGATAATTCTGGCAAGTGTTTTGATTAATAGTAGTACTATTTACTGGTTAATTATAAAATATCTATTTGATTATCTTCTAAGTCTGCAGTTTCTGTTGGTCTCTGGATGCTTAAAACACAATCAAATATAATCACTTTAGCTTTTTAAATGTGAAAATCTGCTTTGCAACAAATTTTTTTCTAGGTGATAGTTACATCCTTACAGTTGCATCTGGAAATATTTTTCTTTTAATCAGAAGAGATAAACACATATGCAGAGTCAGAAAAGAATGTGTCACTCTACCCAATGCTAAAAGTATACAGAATGCTTCAATTAGGAATTTAGACATTTCATAAGTTTTCTTCCTGCTTGTCATATTCAAATTTTTAAACATATAGACTTATCTGACTCTGAAAATTACTTCAGTATACAGAATATTAATGCTTCAAAATGGCATCCATAGCAGTAGGGTAGTATAAACGATAAAACAGGAGCTGTCATTTACTGAACACAATCTTTGTGGCAAACTGTTCTAATTGCCTTACACGTACCAACTTTTTACATCTTTCATCTCTGTTGGCCAGGTCTGTGTTACAGATAAGAAAGCTAGGCCGTTTCATAGATAAAGAAATTGGCACAGAGAGGAAAAGCAGAAAAGAAAATGTCTGTACTTTCATACTAGGAAAGAGAGTCAAGGACTGATGGTGTGGCTCAGCAGGTAAAGGTACCTGAAAATTTGGTTTCCATCCCTGGGACCCACATGGTGGAAGGATAGAATTGACTCCTGCAAGTTATCCTCTGACCTCTACATGTGTACTATTGAATGAACACACACACACACACACACACACACACACACGATAAAATGTTTAAGAAGAGAAATATCCAGATATTTTGAAGCATAAAATAGCCAGTGTTTGGAAAAGAAAATTCAGAATAGTGTGAAAATTACAGACTTTTAAATCAATACCAAGAAATATAGTTACGGTAAAACCAAACATGTTTGTATATTATTATTTGTTGTTCATTTGGACTGCACCTGTAAAAGTCATCTTGATGTGGAATGATGGGTTTTGCTGAGACCAGGAAGAAGCCTGGGTTTGGAGTAATTCCAGACTGGGAGTTTGCTATAGAAAGAGGTATATTATGCTGTGAATACTAATGGCAGTTTATGCATTGCCTGCTTGAAATGTGGAGGAAAATACAGTAATTTATGGAAATTACATTGTGCCATTTTATTGAGGCTAATGGACTGTGGCTATATCTGTCTGATTTTAAATCAGGGCTGCACATCATAATCTGGTTATTTTGGTCACCTTAATACTGACTCACATCATTGTGTGGTTGATCACAATGACTCAGCTGAGATTGGTTGTTGACATGACTGAAAAATAACCCTAAGTGCAAAATGGCCATTTTTGTGCCTTCTTGTCTACTGGTTATTGACTTTGGCAATTATGTGGTTAATTCATGCCATAATGTCAGCTCTCTGCATCCTCCTGGTCCACATCTACATATTCAACCTGCTGCCGGTTGAACATATTTGGTAAAATGCTGTCTTCATGAAATACAGATAGTCATTTCCCCTTAGGAGTCCCCAAATAATAGTCAAACAACTCTTTTCTTAGCATTTACATTACTCTAGGTATGATGGCCCATCTAGAAGTGATTTAATGTACATAGGAAGATGTACATATATGCAAAAATGCTGTGCCATTCCATATAAGGGACTTGAGCATTTGCAGGGTTTGGTATCTGACAGGGGTCCTGGAACTAATCCATCAAGTTGCAGGGAACGCTGGTATGGATGGGCATGGCAAATTTGAGAGAATATCCTCATAGAAAAGATAAAATAGCCTTACAGACCTAACAAATAGCTTCCGTGTAATCAGCATAGAATGCAAAAGATTGTGTTTGATAATGTCTCCTCAAGACAGCAGTAGATTTGACAAAGGATTTGGTGAAATTTATGTCACCCTCTTCCATTTTCTTGGCATGCATGCTTAAATCTTTTTACCGAAGAAAAATGTAGTGGAACCCACAGGGAAGAAGCTCCACAAGCATTTTTGTATTTCCCTTTTTTCTCATTAGTGAAACAACAGCCACTTAAGCCCACGTTTCACATGGAGGATATATAAAAAGTGACTGATGGGTCAACCCCATCACATTTTATAAAGGATCTATTAAAATAAAACAAGATGTTATAGTTGAATTAGAAAGACCTATCATTTCCAAGTACCTTTCTTTCCATTAATGCAGCTGCAAAATGCTTAACATTCATTTCAAGTAGTTTTGTTGCACAAGACAGATTTCAAGGTTAGCATAATGAAATGGCTATAAAATGATGCCTACTTATGTTTTTAAAAACAGAGACTAGTGTGTATGTCACACCTTTGACAAAAGGGTAAGGGGGTTTGAAGTTAATGAAAACAAATTAGTGACAAAAGAAAAAAACACATAAAATATTGCCAAATACATATATAAAACAATAGAAAATGTTCTTCTTAACTGTAATGATAAGAAACTGGAATCCCTACCTTAATAATAAAAGTGTATTTTATGACATCTGAAATGACAATAAAAGTGAGCTATGGTCCATAACCTTCATCCTGTAAGTAAATTTTGTAATCTGTACTATCCTAGCTTTATGAGATGATGAGGGGAAGCTAAAACCTTTGTCTTCATCTAAATTCTTTATCATTCCTCTCTTCTCTTTCCAAAGTATGCATCATTTCCATTCTCCATTCAACACGAGGACTGTGATAGACTCTTTTAAAAATGTGCAGAATCAATCTTTGTTTCTTACAGTCTTCTCTGATGGAAATAAGTAACCACATCTCAAAGACTGAAAACTACATCTTTCAGCCAAAGTCATGAAATAATTGTCAAAAAAACCCTGCCTTTTCGTTATTAACTTATCACCACATCACCACTGCTGTGAGGTGAATTTGCAGTAGGATGAAGAGAGCAGTGTACGTCATGAAAGGAAAGGATATCACTTAAAATGCAGCTCAAACTCCTCAAACCTTTTGTTATTCTACACATCTTTTCTTTTCAAGGAGGATCTATGTGTGGATGACCCATGTCTAACTGTGACAGAGTCCCTGCCTACACCTTCAAAGCACTTACTATCTTTAAAACGTAATAGAAATACCTTTGGCATAATCTGTACCCAGTGGTGAGGTTAAAGTGTGTCTATTCTTTACCCTCCATTTTCCTTTCGGTACGGTTCTCAAGCCTGGACAGTCCTCAGCTGTCCCTGCAGCTTCACAGAAAGTCAGCAGGGGGAGCATTTGTCTGGATTTGGACTCTAGACGGCACAAGTGGCTCTATCAAAGTTTCACAAAGGAAACAAATTTCAGATTTTAGAAACTTATAACCTCTTGTCAATGTGAGCAACACATTATAGGATACTATGCTCAAAAAGCTTTCAGGAAATGGAATCCTTAAAAGCTCTAGATGGGATCAAGAAGGAATGTTGCTGCTTGTCTCTCTGGAGCACTTCGCTACCAACTTAGCTTGCATGTTGCTATCCACCAGCACTTAGCTGGATTCTTCAATAGTTTTTGGAACTCTGACCAAATGCAATGTTAACTGGTATGTACGCCGAACTACGATGATTAGAAGAATCCAATTTCATAGTAACAATAGCTGACATTTATCGAGCTCACAGGCCAGGAACTGTGCTTTGCGTTTTATTGATAAGAGACTGAGGTTTAGCTAGGCTTAGTCATTTGCCCCAGGTTACACAACTGCAGAGCAGACTGGGAACACGCTGAAGCTAACTTTAGCACCTTCTGCTTAACCACTCTGCTCTCTCATCTGGCTGCCCCCATCGGCTGGCCCCCCAGTACACGTTCAAGCTGAAGAGGGTTAAACTGAATGCGTTCACACCTTCTCTGGACTTCTCCCCTGATAAATCAATTGATATATGAATATAACCTTGGCTTATTACATCGATTACCGTTTGTAACGTTGACTCAGCCTACAGTTTCCTGCAGAATGAAGTAATTCACTCTGAACAATTAGAACAGTTCAAATATAAAACCTAATGTTGATGGATAATTTCTAAGTTTCTGGGTAACTGTCAATAACTGGATTTGGTGACAATGGAATGATGCTAGCAGTTTTCCTCATGACACCTTATTGCTGATTTTGCAGCCTTATGCTCTGCTTGAGCACGTGCACAGCAGCCTTATGAATTGAATGCTCACTGTCCACTCTCGTTAACAATGAGTGCTGCATTTCTTTAGGGATAGAAATGGGAAAACAGTTCTGGTACCTTAGCATGAAGGGAGCTAGGAAGCCAACAGTGCCACTTCATATTGGCAGTGTGAAATAGTTGTGGAAGCAATTGTATTACTGACTGTTAAAATTCTCCGGGAACTTGTGTTCCCTTGTGTCAGTTCTCTAGGAATGACTGTCGTCTATGATACGAACTAAGCAGCATACAGTAGAAAGAACAAGGGTCTGGGGATTGGAACTAGGTTTGAGTTCTAGCTGTCATTGTCAGTGTGACTAGGAAAATTATTTAATCCGTGCCACTTTCTTCAACTTAAAAGTAAGCATAGTTCCTACACTGTGGCAATGGTTTAAAGATTAAGATCCTGGGGAGACTGTGGATAATGTGTCCACACACAGTGGGTGTCCAGGCAAGGTCGTACTTTCCCTAGGAAACGGCAGCATTTAGACTGTTGTTTCTCTGACATTTCCTCCTGTTCTAATACTTGTTAATTCTATTTTGAAATATAATCTCAAGGACAATTCCTTTAATTACTTCAGTTTGATGAAAGTAACAGTATAGTCTATGCCAACATTCTTGGCTTTCTGGAGAGTTTGTAGTCTGAGTGTGGTCACTAACTGAAGTATAATGCTGTTGCTTACAGTAAAGGCAACCACACATCTCACACTGCAACTGTACTATTGTCAGGACTCTCTAAATCTGATCATAGAGAAATATATTACAGCAGGCTGGGCTGATACACAGTTGATGACAAATATGTAATTAATAGCTCTCTCAAGACAAGGAGAAACATGTTTCTTTCTTACTGATGTATAATAATATGCTAAGAAGGATAACACTTTAATAAAAGATTTAAAGATAAGATTCTTTTGTAGAGCACAAAAGGTAGCATCATAGGAGTGATCATTCATAGGTTAGAAAATATAGAGCTCCTGGAGGTAATGACTTCTCACTAAAATGCACCATAAAAAATAGTTGTAACACTAGACAAGTGTTCTATAGACTTCATGCCCTTAGTGAGTTGAACCATGGCCAGCTTTAAAAACAATTCAACAGGACAGAAAAAAATCTCAGCATGCATGGTATACTATAAAGGTAATGTCTGGTATAATTTCACTTATATACATTTATGTATAGTGAGTAAAGATGGAAGATGATTTCTTACCGTGGGTATGTTAAAAGATTTGGAAGTGTTTGCTATATTTCAGGACTATAGAAAAGCCATAGCTTAAATTCTGCCACCAGAAGTTAAAACAAAAAAATCAAACTGGTCCAGCTTGTCATTTTCAGTATCAGCTTTAGTTCTTATTTAATGAAGTAATGTACATAAATACTTGTAAAAATGGCTTTTGATGTGACCTGTTTGAGTGTGCAGCATAGTAGGCAGCACTCCGGTAGGAATATCACAAATGTAGTTTTGAAAATTGACTTACAGAAACCAAGAAAATCTCCAGCCTTAATGACTCTTCAGCATTGTCTCAACAGAGATTACCAGCCATGTTAGAAGTCTTTCAATTATAGACTCATTCAGAGGCTATAGTCTCTTGAAGTGACTATTTTACAAAACCCAAAAAGAAACTAGGAAATCAAATGAACTCCCTGATGATATCATAAAATGACACATTCTGAACACAAAGGGAACAGGAAATGAAATAATTTGAAGAACCCAACCAAGCAGATTAGGGGTGGCAATTTTTTAATATAAAAGGGGGAAAGAGTAATTTGGATGCATAAGGCATGAAAGCCCCACGCAGGCAATTCTGAAAAGCTGCCAAAGATGGCTAGGTAAGCTCTCTACTACTGAGCTACATCCTGAATTATGTTCAATATTTTCAATAGCTTTGCTAGGTTTGCATCCAATACAATTCACCAGTATAGGTATTAATATTCATGAGAATTGTATTTGTTCAACGATTTACGTAAATTTAGACTTCTGCAGTCATCATCACAATCTATTTTTGGAGCATTTTCATATCACCTCCATCAGCTCCCTCTTGTCCATTTGTCCTGGCACAGTTAGGAAAAGGATGAGACAAGTGAGGTGTGTGTCCTACAAGGAAATATAAGTCAGCATCAAAATCTTATCCAGGCTAGTAACATTTTAGTGCTATATTTCTTTAAAAATCAAACATAAAACACTTGTAATGAACAAAATATAAAAAATTTAAATAAGATGTTTCTGACTCTTGTACATGTTCTGCCAGACTCTAATCCCACCTTTGTTATCTTTTTTCTTCTCCCTTCAGCCTCTGGCGATCACTAACTTTTTATCTCTATAAATTTGCCTACCTGGGACAAGTGGAAGGATCTATTATGGGATATAGTTGAGTGGCATGTGGCATTTTGTGTTTAAATTATTTCAATTTGGCAAGTTTTCAAGGTTCATCTGAACTGTTAGTATGCAACAGTAATCTGTTATTTTCTTTGACTAGTGTTCCATTGAACAGATATGGAACAATTTCTTTATCCATTTATCGGTTGAACACGTGCTTTATTTCTATCTTTTGTCTAATAAAACTAAAGCTACTATAGGTACTTATACCTTTTACTTTAGGGGTACAAATAACAGTAAAATTCTTGTGTCACATTTTAACTCCATGACTAACTTTATAAGAAATGGCCCTACTATTTACAAATGTGGCCACATCATTAAGATTCTTACTGATTTTCTGCTGTTTTCTTGGAGAAATTCTACAGTTTAAGCTAAGAAACTTGAGTAGATGCATAGTTTTAGGCAGTCTGAGCAAAATAAAGATGCAATATTAATAGGGGAAGGCAGGAAGATTTTAAATAAACATTCTATCTTCTCTCATGTTTTTTCTAGAGTCATTCTCTTGACAAATGAGAAAATGCTTCAGCTTGATTAATGAGGAAACCTTCATAGCAATACTAAATGCAGTTAATTTTATCCACTTTGTGTATCTATGAACATTGTAGCAAACGTTAGGCATTCAAAGCATCACCAGAGACACACTCACCTCATCAACATAAGCAAACAAAATGGTTTGATGATAAATTGTCATTGGATGGAATGTTAAATGAAAGAACTCTGAAGTTGATGCAGGTGAATATCAGATGGACATGAGTGGAGTATGACCACAAAATACAAGCAGGATTCTGTATTACACACACACAAACCTTGGAGAAATATCACATCCTTGCTGCATAAAAGCACCCAAGGAAAACCAAAGACTGTTAAATATTCCAAATTCATTCGGAGGATCAGGAGGGCTTTGTGGGTCACGAGGTTCTTCATTGTTGTCTTCCAAGTGCCATTCATAAGGGCTAAATCTGCTGACTAGGAAGAGAACTACACTGACTCCAATGTAAGCGAAAACAATGCACATCCAGATTTCATAAGCTAAAGGATCCAGGAATGAAAATACGCCTGGCTTTGATTTCTGAGGCTTCTTTATCATGATGGAGATACCCAGGCTCATAAACGGCTTTGAAAAATCGATGACTTCTTCCCGGACCAAAGTTATAGTGAGTGGAGCGACAGCTATATCAGCTCTCTGAAAAACAAAGACATATAGCACTTTTACAGACAGTATTTCCTTCATCATTTGCCACTTAATACATGGTTTTGGTTGAAATATAATATGTTCAATCACTATAACCAGCCAGTTTGTGAATGTTAAGATTAGAGAGGCAAGGCCACTCAATGGGTTCTGAATTGCTTTAGTTTGATGGTGAAATAAGGAAAAAGTCCTGGTCTTGTATCCTCTGAAGCATGCTGGCTTAAGGAAACCAATTCCATTTCTCCTAATTTCTTTTTTTTTTTTTTTTTGGTTTTTCGAGACAGCGTTTCTCTGTGGCTTTGGAGGCTGTCCTGGAACTCGCTTGGTAGTCCAGGCTGGTCTCGAACTCACAGAGATCTGCCTGCCTCTGCCTCCTGAGTGCTGGGATTAAAGGTGTGCGCCACCAACGCCCGGCTCTCCTAATTTCTTTTTTGCTACCTCACACCTCAACTTGTACTTCTTTATGACATATCTAATTTAACTTTTCTTATTTTAATATTCATGTTCTTATGTCTACCTCCCTTATTTGACTGGAATTTTTTTGTACACTGTGCATGATAACTGTCTTTTCTTTCTTTTTTTTTTTTTGGTTTTTCGAGACAGAGTTTCTCTGCAGCTTTGGAGGTTGTCCTGGAACTAGCTCTTATAGACCAGGCTGGCCTCGAACTCACAGAGATCCGCCTGCCTCTGCCTCCCAAGTGCTGGGATTAAAGGCGTGAGCCACCAACGCCCGGCTTTTCTTATATTTTCTTTCTTTTCCCTTGTAGTATTCAGTATAAGTCTTGGTTACTGCCTTGTCTGTCAAAATATATGTCATTCAAAGACAGGGACCCAGTCTTTTGGTTTTGTTTCTATTATTGCAGTAGATTCTATATTAAAAATGTAGATTCCTGCCAGGTGGTGGTGGTGCATGCCTTTAATCCCAGCACTCGGGAGGCAGAGGCAGGTGGATCTCTGTGAGTTCGAGACCAAGCCTGGTCTACCGAGTGAGTTCCAGGACAGGCTCCAAAACAATTCAGAGAAACCCTGTCTCAAAAAAAACCACAAAAAATGTAGATTCCTTAAATAGTTGCTGATTGTTGAACATAGCATATGAAAACATGCAGTATTTTTGAATGGGAGATAGAAGGATAAACAGCTATTAGAATATATATTAATTCATCAAGTAAGCTGTCTTTTCTAATGATAAATGCAAGTACAATATCCACACATGTCCAAATGATAAGTAAATGTTAGCAATGCACTAAATAACACATGTAAAGACATGCCACCTTTTTATATTGATCTCAGGAAAATAAGGTATTAGGATTTTCTGTACTTATTTTTTTGTACAATAGTTCCTTTAGAATGCTAGTAGCTTTTAGTATAAAAACAGGCTTTAAAATGTACATGACTAGGTGATGTATATAACTAGGTGATGGCCTTAGTATGGCATTTCAGATATGTAGTAAATTACCAAGTATGTTCAGTTTTATTCTATGATAAATGTAGTTATGTTTCAATATTCCTACCTGTGGGGAGAAATGGAAGAAGAATTATAAAGTTTGAACTAGAGTATATTTACCAAAAAATGATATTTACTTTGGTGAATTGTATAGGGCAAATCAAACCAGTTGGGAAGTGCTTCTTATTTAAGGGGAAATGCAGATGATGAACAGTTTGTTGAAGGCTTACTCTATATGAGGCACTGTGGCAAGCACTTTATACATCATTTTACTTCATTTTCCTAGCAACCTTGAGGTTGGCATAATTACCATTTTCTCTTCAAATGAT
The DNA here is from genome assembly GCF_017639785.1 of Mesocricetus auratus. NCBI lineage: Eukaryota > Metazoa > Chordata > Mammalia > Rodentia > Cricetidae > Mesocricetus > Mesocricetus auratus. The sequence goes on along the minus strand of NW_024429188.1, from coordinate 92,136,964 downwards.
GTATATTTTAACAGACAAGGCAGCAACTGAGGCTTGTAGTGAATACTACAAGGGAAAGAGGCTGAGATTAGACCTCTGATACTGAAACTTGCATCACTCTCTTAACCAGCATATGCTTTTCGGCTGACTTGCAAATGGATACTACATACTATAGTACTTTTATCTGTAATTGGTGAGTGTTTTATGATACAGCTCTTCTGGGTTATTCATGCTTCTATAAATGCCTCCTTCACCCACAGTCATGTGAGTAACCCCAATAAAATATTTGCTTTGCCTAGATGGATGTTGGTGGAATTGTTGCTTTTGCCTGTTGTTGGTGCTAAACTGGGGATAAATAGCCATTTGTCCACATTTCCCAGGGAAAATCATACAATACCTATTCAGTTGAAATCCTAGGCAGTTGTATGTAGACACCCCTTCCACTTTTTGGTCCTTCTACTATCCTAACCGTATTGTACCTCTACCCACCACATTCAATGATTTTGAAACTATGACTTCATTTATCTATGAATTAAAACAGTACTTTTTCTTCAAGATCTAATCTGTAGTCCCCCTGACTTACAGAAATTATTTCTTGAACTGTAAATTTGGTTGACAGACTCAAACACATCCTGTCAGACATCAACTGTTTATGTGATATTACTGACTTTTTATATTATATACTCTTTCCTTTGATTCTCTGACACAACAGACTCTCTTTCTAAGTCTATGAATAATCTTTGCCTATTTTTCCTTCTTAGTTTTCATTCTTCACCAAGGTGTATTTTATCTTTCCAGAAGTGCCTTGTTTAGGAGGTAATCGCTGAAGGTTTGTGGAATAAGACAGATCATTCAAGGTTCTGTCCTTTATTTTTCTTCTTTCAACATTATCTCTATGGCTTCAACATTCATCATATTTCAGTTGACACACTTAAGATGAGATGAGAGCCAACGACAAATTTTACCTATTTTATCCTTTGGCTGAGGGCTACCCCTGCTCATAGGAACAAAGGCTGCTGATAAGAATGGAACTGACCAGAAAGCCAGTGGGGTTTTGGCAAAGATAGCTGGAGTCAGCTAGAGTTTTGTCATGCCAAGACAATTCATACATAAAGGCACCTCCTCTCACTGCCAACATGTTTCTGCCTCCTGCTTGGAGGATACAAAAAATACACATCTAGTAGAAGTTCCCATGTGATCTCATTCAAATTTAACTACTTAATTTAACTAGTTTTTCTTTCTTTTTTTAATCTTGTAAGTCTTGATCCTTCTAGGAGAAATTGCTATTTTTTTTCTGTCTTCGAAGGTAGGAGTAAGAGGGTATTGGTTGTAAGAAAATAACTTTATTTGGACTGAATTTGAGGGAGATGAGTTCTTTTCAAGTAGGTGGAGAATGGAAGAATGAGGCACTTGATCCCCTTTAAATGTAAACCCATACCCCACCCTGTATTCGGGAGAGTTTGGTGAGACGAAAGGGAGGGGGAATGGTGTAGTAATTATATTATAATCTCAAAAAAGAAAGAAGAAAAGAGGTAACAGTTAAAATACAAAATACAAAACCAAAACAAAACCAAAATACCCCTACCGAAAAACCCCACTAACTCAGCAACTGTAACTCCCACCACATGGTAATGGTAAGCACCACTAAACACTAACAAGAGATGGCTAACACAGAGAAGGAATGACATTTTTCTGTCTAGTTCCTAGAAACATTTTGCAAAAGAACAGATTCCCAAAGGAGGCTATTCTGAGTTTAAAGTACTTTCAAATCACAAAACAAAAAACATAAAACACCAATAGGGTGACTATGTTCCCCTCAGGTACTTGCCTCTTTCCTTCAACTTAGCATTTCTAATCTTCTGAGTTATTTCTTTCTGGGAAGACTTTTCTTTCCATTTTTTTTTTCCTTTCATGAGGCAACTTGTTACCATATAGTCCAAGATAACCTTGGACTTACTTCATGGCTCAGGCTGGTCTCAAATTTGTAGTGATCCTCCTGTCTCAGTCTAGCAAGAACTGGGATCTCAGGAGTTTTTATTTTTAAGAACAAAATATTTTTTAACAAAAAAATGTGTATATGCCCCAATGGAGGATGATGTTAAATCTGGGTTCAGTTAAAATCTCACTGATTATGTGACCTGGCTCCAAAACAAGAATTTCCAATGTATCCTTAAGAACACTTAACAGAGACGTATGGATTGAATAAGACAGAGGGATAGCTACATGTACCTAGAAGAAGGACCGGCCAGTAGAAGATAAGAGAGATGCTGAGTGAGCCCCCACCCCCAGACAGTAAGAAGTTGGGAGACTGAGCTGTTCTTACTTTTTCTCTTGTATCCTTCGTGAGAGATGAGTCACAGAACTGGCAGCCTTGGAGCCAGCGTTGGAGAAGCTTTTGCCCAATCCTACCACTATCCCTCCCTCCATATTTTAAAATAATCTGTACTAGTGGGTTATTTCTCAGCCTCTGGCTGGCCTGCCAAAATGAAACAATCAGCTTGATTATCAGTGGGAATGTGGAGAAATAGATTACTAATGAGTGTTCAAAAATCCTCAGGTAGCTCTCCTGGGACTGCCATGGCATACGAACCAGGGAGGCTACTTTAAAGGACAATTAAAGATTAAAGAAGCCGACACTGATGGAAACCTACAAAAGATAACCACTCAAACAAAATCCCTCTTTTAAAATACTTGTATGTAATATGCAAACATGCATATGACATGCGTGCTTGGATCAAATCCACCATCCTGAAATTCCTCCCTTGATACTTGTTCTTAATTCAAGTCAGTGGTGACTGGAGCCAAGCATGAAGAATTATGTCTAGGACTATGAAGCAGGTAAGCTTCTGACTTAATAATCAAGTGTCTCTCTTCTGGTGTCCCCAGCCACTCCAGAAGCCTTTTGTCATCAAGCCTGTGCTGCTAACAGCAGCAGGAAAGTCACTTTTAGAACCCTAGGTGGGTAAGTGCTCCGTATGAGGGTGCTCCAGGTGACAGATGAAAACCAGCAAATGGTAAGAGCTCAGGGTGAGAGTCTACTAGTGTTTTAACTTGCATTTTGACTACTTAAAGGATTTTAATCAAGCAGCTTAAGAATGGCTGTGTGGGCTCAGTAAACACAGTAAATTAGGTTTGATTTTTGCCACTTAACCAGTGGCAAACCCAAGCAACTGCATTACTGGAAGGGATTTATAATCACTTTCATAGGTGGGCAGCCAAAGTTGTAAATTTCATAAAATCTAAACCCCGACAGACTGCTATTCGCAGGGACCATGCAACTTAAGCTGACAAGTTTTAAGCGGAGATGACATTTAGTTGAACTGTAATTTTACAAATTGTGTGAGTTGGAAGGCTTGTTACATCTTTTAAAGTGTTTTCGTCTGATTAGCTGATACAAAATTTGCAGCCCATTTGGAGATTACGTTTGAGCAGGAGCCTGTCAGCTACTCTTTCCGAGCACTTTCTGATAGAGAAGGGGAAAGGAGAAAAGGGAGCGATGTATCAAGCAGACCACACTACATGCTATGGAACAGAAGCAGATGTGATGTGATGCCTACTCCCTGAATCAAGCATAATGCTCTAGTGGCCCTGGGCAGGGATTTCCTCCAGAAAATTTAAATGTATTAGAAAAAAAGAGTAGAGCAGAATTAAGCTGGACAATAGGAATATAATTGCTGTGTGTTAGGGACAGGGATTAAACTGCTTTATTGGCTGTACTCTATGAGGTACTTGTTGTCTGCCATTGTTAAGATCTGGAGAAAGGGATGAGGCCCATTTAAATCAGTGCAACAACAAGCAGGGTCACAACAGGATCGCCACATTTCTTTATCCAGAACAGATGTCCCAGTATGGGTCTATTGATTTGGACTCCTTGTCCTTGGGGAGCTGCGGGATTTAAAGACCCAGTGATCCTGGGAGCTGAATGAGGGCCGTGTGATGCTAAATTTGGTTGGAAATATTTCCCCACCCCTCTGCTCAGAATAGCAAGCTTTCATGTATCATTAATGCTCTTCCCTGGAGTCTGTGTCCTTTCAGTAGAGGAGCCCTTTTAGCAAGCCCTCAGTCCTTTCGGCCAGAACTCAGTGGAATCAGAAGACTAGAAGCGAATGCACAGCATCTGTTACTGGATCTTTGCTTCTCTGCCTTTTACTGGAAGGACAGACTGACTTTCTGCCTTTGTTAATGGAAAATAAATCTATGTTAGGATAGTGACAATCCAAGGTAAGTTCTTATAGGAAAAGAAGCACCAGTATCTGTTGAGTTTCCATTTCTCCTGGGAGTGGGAAGTTGTCTGGGACACCCAAGGACTGTAATCTGGAATCAACATATGCCAATCACATCTCCATTCCTGAGCTTTCTGCAGCCTTCTAAGTAGGATGAACAAATCTGGATAATATCTTTCCTGGCCTTTCCCAAAAGCAGTCCCACGTACTCTTTATTCTTAGTTCTAGGTGCTAAGAACATAACGAACGTGGCAGTGGCCCACTGGGAGGTGTCCTCTTCATAACTGGGGCTCTAATTTCTTTCTAGCCCATTTCTTGCCTTTTTTCTAAAAAAAAGCTCGTTAGGTCATATATATTCACTGAGGACAGAGCCTCCCAGCTATTTACATTGTGTTTTTAACTATTTTGAAAGATAGTTATGGATTTGTATTACATTGTCCCAGAGGGCACATAGAAACGTGATGTGTATCTTGGATGCAATAGCACATAATCCAGCTACAATGCAAGCCCTGTACTCCAAAGCCAGGAAGAAATGGCATATCCGACTGAAATAACATCAAGATACCCATAAGCTTAGTGAACTCAGCCAATGTAAGCCAATGGACAGAGCACTAGGCTCCTGAGCTGGCTTTAGAGTTGCCAAACTGTGATTTTGTGATATTGTCAAAATTTGCCACCACCCATTCTCCCTGAGAAATCCTGTCACTCTTGTTCTCCATGAGGCTTCAATTTCTTGGTTTACTCAATGGGAAATGATAATATGTAGACCCTGGTAGATCTCCTAGTCATCTGTAAAAATGAATTAGATGGTAAGCTAAGGAATATTTAAGAATCCTGATAGCCACAAAAATATTCTTTGAGAATGCCCCCTTAAAACATTTGCTACTTGGGAGCAGTAAAAACTGGCAATGTGTGAGCCATTTGAGCTAGAATGATTATTATGTGGCAGTGTTACAGAAATCCAGCTCAAAATCAAAATTGCTAAAAGCAGGTGGACAGCTTCAAGACCACAATGTACTGAAGGGCTTACGTAATAGGGCACAATGCATGCTGCTGACGTCTGTTTCAAAAATAACCTTCTCAGAGATACAAGGTGCCCCAACACCAACTTTGATTTGAATTCCTTTAGAGGAAAAAAAAACATTCAGGAACCATCTGAAAAGAGACTAATTGACTTCTTTATTCTTTAACAAATTTAATTCCTTTTGAGTTTTTCTTGAGACTTCATGGCAGATATAGGAATGTCTTTGGCAAAACCTCTGGCTCTGCCTTCCTTCGTTGTTTTCCTGCTCTGATCTATACTACATACAAAAGGCAGCACTCGAAACATAAAGCAATGCCTATCTGTGTACTTTTCCTGCTAAATGCAAATAGTTATTCCTTGTTCCCCATCTTTTTGTTCATTAAAAACTCTGGGAAATCATCAGAGCGTTTCCCCCGCTTTGTTCTTCTGAAGTAACTGGCAAACCACAAGAGGTCAGGTCTTCCAGAAATGCAAGCCTTTATTTTCATTTTTTCTTCATTTTTTTTATGAACAGAGATGTTGAAAACTTTCTAATGCCAGAAGATTAAAATTTCTACATAAAGATAAGGGCACATTTAGCTTATGATATCTCTGACAGCAAGCTTTTCCTCTAAGCATGACAGAAAAGCCTAGCTTCTATATCCCTAGGTTTCAGAGGAAAGTGGAGTTTGACAGTCCACTTCCGTGGATTGGTTTGCTGTCAGTCCTCCAGAATCACTTTGTATTATTCAGCTCAGAAAACATCAGAGACTTCTTTTAGGTCAGGAGAGGTGAGAGGATATTCCTTTAAGAGCCTTCTCTGGCAGAAAGGAAAGCTCTCCCCAGAGCAGCAGAGGAATGAGAAAAAGGTTGCTCCAGAAATCTCACCTTTTCAAAATTGAGGCAATGAGGTCTGAATTACTAAACAAAGAGTTGTGTACTTCTCAAATTCCTTCACTTACAAACAGATGAAGTGGAAAGAGAAAGGGATGTGTAGAGATTAAACCATGCAGCAGAGAGGACATCCCAGAGGAGAAACCAAAACACCAGAAGAGAACAGCACTTCATCTGAACAATGTCAGGAAATCTCTTATCCTACATCACCATGTCTTGCTGAATGCTAGGAGGGCACTGGTCTATTTCCAGACCATGCCATGTTTCTTTGGAGACACTACAGAGCACTACCCATTCTATTTTGTGAACTTATGGACTAGATCACATCATATAACTGGAACAGTAGAAATTGACATCTTCACTTTCTTGCCATGCTAGTAAAGCTTCAATAACTTCTCTCTAGAATGGGATAGTATAGTGAACTGATTAAAAGCACATGAACTTCATAGATTCAAATCACTATACTCTTGCCATGGTCAGAATATTTGTGCCCCTTTTCATATGTTCAAATTTTAATCTGTAATTTAATGTTATTGATAAATGGGCTATTTAGGAAGTGATTAGTCAGTGAAGCAGAGCCCTCATGAATAGGACTAGTGCTCTTAAATAAGAGACTTTAGAGACCAATTGCCCTTTCCCTAATGTGAAGATGCAACAAGCAGCTACAATTTATGAGTCAGAAAGTTTATCATCACTAGACAATGGAATCTTTGATTATGAACTTCCCAGCATCCAGAAAGGTGAGAAATTAATATCTGCTGTTTATAAGCCACTAGTCTAATATACTATCTTATAGCAGCCTGAACAACTAAGACAGGCCCTGCAGGATATTTGGTCTTGGAATGTGACTTCAATTCTTAGCTTAAATATTCTTACATGTAGAATGAAGTTACTAATGGAACTTCTTCAAATGCATGTTGTGAGGATTAAGGTACACAATGCTTGTAAAGTACTTAGCACAGTAGGTAGCAGCCAATGAATACTCTATAAGTGATGGCTAATAATAACAAAAATAGTACCTTATTTTTCCCACCATGAGCTCAGATTAATAAACCTTTGTCAGCCATTATTTTATACAGGTCTTGATCCATTAGAACAAAAAGTGAGGCTTCCCTATGTGTAAAGTCATGTACTAAGTGCAGGGAGAGTTGTAGGCATGACAATGCCCTTTGAGTGTTGGGAAGACAAGGGACAAGAAAGAGAAAACATCGTCCCTTGGAAAGGGAGAGACTAGTCCTATCATAATGGTTGAGAGAGAGTCAGCATCCTCAGAAATCAATTGGGTCTCTGCCCCTCTCTGGAAATAGAAAACAACCTCTTTCTCATCTCTGAACTCACTTGTGTTTCATCTGCAACTCAGTCCTGCCCCAGTTCCCAGGGCCAACCTTGACCTAAGACAGGTGGTGACTGGCTCCAGTCCCACAGATGGAGGTGGGGGTACGAGTTACTGTGCTGTTTGTCTGGCGAGAGGACAGTGTCCCAGTTTTGATACCTGGGGCCCAGCCTCATTTTAAGCCTTAGTTCCCATTCTGTCCTTATTTTTAGAAATAAGCTCCTTCCTTTATGCTTGTTTCCAAAGGCCTATTCTAAAAAACACATTGAGTAACCCCAGTAGTCTCTTATGATTGAAGAGTGACACCTGAGTTTGTGCTGGCTACCACTGGAATAATATTCCTCATCTTCAGTCCAATAAAGACATGGATATTTGCTTCTTACCAGTTAGGGTTTCTCAGCAACCCCCTCCCCCAATTCATTTGTCTTCTCAGTGTCTGTTGTCTGGACAGGTACTAATCCCTGCAAGTGACTCTCGTTTATTAGAACTAAATATCTCCTGCCACTACCTTCACTTTGGTTAGTTTGTAAGACATTGGTTTACACAATGGGCAATTCTGGTGGTCAATTGTACTTATCCTCATATGCCTTACTGGTTTGCCTAAAATCTGATGTTCCCTGAGAACAAAATCACTTAAAACCAAGTCACTAAGGAGCTCTGAAAATACCTTTGTAGCTATCTTAAAGTTTTTTCCTGGTTTTTAAAGTGGTAAATTGCAGTACTGTACATCTGATTTGCTAGTATAAAACTAGAGATAGGGACACAGTTAAATGGTAAATTTTAAAATTCTTAACTAATGTGGTAGTGTTGTTGGTTGGGATGAAGAATGAATTTAGATTTGAGAAACACTAGAATTCATAGTGCATACCGGTTCATTGGACATGAGGGTACCAATGAGGAACGATTTTGATACTACTAAGGCAACTACATAGGTAGGTGGTTCTGGTAACTGAGTTGGTGAAGTACAGAAGGAATAGATTCTCAGTAGAAGGCAGGCTGGGCTTAATGGTGGCTACGTAACTTTGTCACGTACTGGTGTTTGTAGGGCTGTGGTCAGGACCAGCAAAGCAGCCCTGGGTCTGTTCCTGAGTAGGGGAGTGTGCATAAGGGAAAGGCTAGCTGAAAGAGTTAAGAGCCAGAGACACAGAATGGCTGTCAGGAAGGCAGTTTCAGTTCATAATGAATGCGCCTCAGTTTGTTCATACACCACCTTAAATAATCAACCAAAGGTGGGGACAATGGCAGAAGACTTCTATTATCATGTATAAAGGGCAAATAGCAATTATTTCCCTTAACCCTAAAGACACTGTAGCTGCAGGTGCCACTTGGCCTTTAGGCACTTCATAGTTGCACTATCATTTAGCCTTCAGAGTGAGAGTAAAACTCCCTGGGCCCAAGTCTATTGTTATTTAGATAGAAGCCACTCACCACCAAGGCCAGGCATCCTGTAGCCTTTAAGATAATGTCTTAGAGACAATAGGAGTGATTTGAGCTCTCTGAACTCATGGCAAGATGGAATGAACTCCCATTTATGGGTCCTATCATAACTTCCCTCAATTCTACTTCCCTTTTGCTAAAATAACCCTGTTCTCAAAGGATGATATTGCTAGGCCACCTTTCATGAGAAGCACAGACTTAGGAAATTCTGAAGTTTAATAAATTTAAAGCTTGAACATTAAAGCCATCATTTTCTTGTTAGTTGAAAAGCATAGAAATAAGTAACAATGAAACTGAAAATACTTACTCCATAGACAAGTTCTCCAACCATGCCATTCCATATTTTAGTCTCTGGATCCCGTGCTCCATATTTCCCATCACCGACAATGGATAATTTGTATTTGATTCTTACATGTTTGGCTATTTCATAGGCTAAATCAACACAATAGCCTTCATAGCGCTCATTTCCTTCTAGTTGCTCATGATTCTTTTTATACATTACATATGGTGATTCCTTTGGGACAAGAAAAAAGAACAGAAGATTAATCTTATGCATTTTTTCTTAAGAGTTAGCAAATGTTATAGGAAGACGTTTCCCCCTCTGTTGCCATTGGATGCTTGGTGTATGGAAATGATTTTTTAAAAACTTTTAACTTAATAAGAAAGGATCCTCAATCAACTATTCGTGGAGCCATGTATTCCTTGGAACCCTTAACTGCTAATTTAATGGAGTAGGGAAACGTTTAAGTCTTTTTTTTCTAAAGGCTGAAAGTAGGACTAGTTTTCACTAGCAAAGTCTTTTGATTTCGTAGAAATGGGAAGTACTATCTCCTTCAGTATGTAAAGATGAATTGTCTTTGGTTTCTAAGGATATATCAGGTAGAAGGTATAGCCGTCTCTGGCAGGCCACAGGGAAACACTGGTTCTCATAAGCTGGAATGGTTGGCTCACTATTTTCTTCCATCTGCTGGACTATATCCAGTTCCTAAGATAAGGTAAAGGAGAGTAATTGATACATACTGCTTAAATGTCATACTTGTTTTTAACTGAGATGTGTACTTCATTAAAAAATAGCGTTTGGAAAACCATTTTAAAACTGACACTACTCCCTCAAATGTCTGTAGTGCACTGAATTTTGTGGAATAACTCTGTGTGACTAATTATACCTTGAAATGGTTCTAAGATGTAGGTAGGAGATTATTATTATTTATTTCCATCCTACAAATAGCAAAAATTAAATCCTGAAGATTAGAAAAATTGTGACTTGCACAATTAGATCCGACATTAGAACCCAATCTGATTTTCTTTCATGCAATGACAATTCTCTACAGAAAAGACTTTGATTTTATGCCAGGTGAAACAACATTCTTTCAGGGGAAAAGTAAAAGAGGACAATGTAAAATTGCTCTTCATTCATCCACTCATTCATTCATTCATTCATTCCCTTTCCCCTCTTTCTTTCTTTTGTGTGTACATAGCAAATGAACACATACCATAGTGCTTGTGTAGAGGTCAGAGGGACAACTTGCAGGAATTGCTTCTCTCCTTCACCCCTACAGGTCTGGCTATCATACTCAGGTCATCAGACTTGGTGACAAGCAACTTCACCCACTTAGTCATCTCCATCCTTCTCTCCCTTCCTTCCTTTCAATTTTCTGATGGACCCTTCATATATCTTAGTTCTGGCCAATTCTCCACCTCTTTCTTTCCCTCCACATCTACCTCCATTCTTTCTATACATTTTGTCTCCAGAATTTTCCCTTCCATGTTAATATCACATGTGCTCGGTTTCCCTTCCCACCTGCCCACTAACATCTCTTTGCTCTCATGGACCCACCATCTACTTTCTTGGCCTTTACCCATACTTACTCCTACACTTGCTTAGCAATTGGAAACTAACATCTACTCATGAGAGAGAGCATGTAGTATTTGTTTTTCTGAGCCTCAGTCATACTACTTAATACCATATTTTCAAGTTCTGCAAACTTTCCTGGAAATTCTGTAATTTAATATTTCTTTATGAATGAATAAAATTATATTGTGTATTGTGACATTTGTTCATCATGGAGAGGTTCTTGAGGGTTCCTAAACAGCTGTCATGTTAGAACTTTTTCATTCAGGAACTCAACACTGGATGAATAACACTTTTAGAACTGTTCAGAGTGCTTAGAACCAAATAATACTTTGAGAATGCTGTTGAGAAAGTCTACTTATTGTATGTCCACACTTACCAGAATGGTAGTCACTACGATGGTCCGATTCTCTGAGGATGCACTGTCATTGCTGATTTGCTGATCAGAGAATGGCACAAACCTTTCATATTCATTCCAATAACCAGCCTAGAAAGAAAAACATAGTTTAACCTGGATGCGTATTTTTCTCAAGAAATACTACATGGACTTCAAGTAGCTAGAGACTTGCAAGGATTGATACCCCATTTCTATGCGTTACTATCCTCAGGACTGAAAGGACACACAAGAGCAGTGCTTGTTGTTCCTTTATCTTGAGGATTCCTTTTCTCACCTCACCCTTACTTGACATTCTGCAGAATACTTAGCAGAAAAATGTTTGGAACTGCAGAATGTTCTTATAATAAGAGTAAAAAGCCAGTTAGTAGCTCGGAGTCTAACTCAACTGTTAGTATGATAGAGACCAACTGGTCAGATAAAATTCAGCTACGGAGAAGGGTATTTTGTCCCAAGATTTTTTGGTGGTGGGTTGGCAAAATGGAAAGAGAGCTATTTTTCATTTTTCTTTGCTAAAAATCATATGTGCTTTGGAAGATTCTGTTTAATAGCATGCTGTAAAGTTGGCGATTCCTTCCCTTTGTTCAGAAAACTGTTAATAACTTCTCTACTATTTCTTATATGACTAGACTCAGGAGGTCATTCTCCTTTGAAGACATGCACTTGGATCACTGTGATTACAAAACACTATGTATCTTATCTATACTCCTCAGCAGATGGAAAGAGACAAACACCAACTGGGGCTTTTCTTTGTGTACTTCTGACATATCTTCTTGTGTGGAACTGCTCTCACCTTTGGAGAGACATTTCTTTCATTGCCAGTTTTGGTTACTTACTTTTCGAGATCCCGAGACTTTCATTTCATACACATCAATGGTATAATTTGTCCTACGTCCATAAGTATCAAATTGGATGTTTCCAGTCATTCCTTGTACTTGCACCTGGCAAAAAAGGAAAAAGGCAAAAAGTTTCACTAGCTTTTAGATTGTTGCCTCTAGGTCTCTAGGATGAAATCTTTGAGGATTTTCATTTCAGGTCACTGAATTCCATGTGGCAGATCAAGTCTTCATGGAGCTTTATTTTCTTAGCATTATGCTTTGCTCTGCATTTAAGTTATGATGCTTTGAGTAGATATCAGAGGTGGTTATGTGTATAGTGCAATGGGACATCTATAACCAGTGTATATAATTGATATTTCTAGTATTCCCTTCTTCAGAGTGTACTTTAGTCTGAACTAGGTTAATGAATTCTTCTGTATTATAGGTTTCTTGGGGGCCATCATTGTGTCTTATCTTCATATTTCCAATATTTGAAAATAATCTGGTTTCTACAACATGACTCAATTGTCCTACTCTGTAAAATGGGAAATCCCAGAAGTGCCCATCTCTCAGAACTATTTAGATGATTAAATCAGATCTAAGTAATGCCTGGCATGTAGTAAATGTCACAGTGCAGTCTAGATATATTAACATTTTATTTTATTTATTATGTATGCATGATATGAATGTATGAATGTAGGTGCACATGTGCTACTGTGTGTGTGTGTGTATGTGTGTGTGTGTGTGTGTGTGTGTGTGTGTTTAGTCAGAGTAGATTTTTCAGGAGTTGATTCTCTCCTTCCCCCATGGGATCTTGGGATTGAACTCAGATTACCAGGTTTATGCACCAAGCACCTTAACTCATGGAGTCTTCTTGCCAGCTCCAAGATGAACAGCTGAATTTAGCTACTTTTCCACTGAGTTGCCCATTTATGGACTTCTGCAGTGAGAAATGTGGTCCTTCCCCTTATATGCCAAGGTACAGACAGGTAGCAGAGAGCATGATTGCCATGGAGAGATAATTCAAAGACTGATAAAATTTGTTAGCTTTATGGGACCAGGAATGCAGAATTATAGATAAGATAGAAGTGCTAGAACTGCATTCCTGTATTGAGATGCCAAATTCAGAGTCCATATATGCTATAGAGGTTCCAGGCTCGGGGTCTAGTCTTATGAAAATAAGAGGCCACATCTACTGACATATTTCCTTGTCTGTTCTACAGTTCAGAGATATCAAATAAAGACTGCCTGTCTGCCTGTCAGTGTATCTGGTCTTTTACTTCCTAAGTAAGGGTCAGCGACTTCAAAGAAAAATAATGTATTTGGTTTTCTTGGGATAAATTGGCAAAATACCTTTCCCTTAATTTATAGAAAATGACAAGTTAGCAAACAAGTCAGGGACAGTAATGGAGTTCTACTACCAAGGAGAAAATTAACAAGGCTTTGGAAATATTTTTTAAGAAGTGGATTTCTTAGTACCAGTAGGAGACTATGGAACTACTCTGATATGGCAGTTTGTCCATTGAACCAAACAAACCTAAGCACTAAGCTTGCAGACCACATGAAATGGCAGTTCTAGGTAAAGAAATGGATCTTTGTTGATGCACAACTGACTTATCCAGGAGGATGAAACTAGTCCATATTGTGATGTCATACAGAGCAGAGACAATTACACAGGACTTATTAAGAAATTCTTTGTTGTTTCACATACTCAGGCCTTCAAGTGTCATTAAGAATTACACACTTGATGGGAGGGAGAGGGAACTGAGATTGGTATGTAAAACAGATTGCTTTTACTTTAAATAAAAAATTAACTAAAAAGGAAAGAAATTACACGTTGCAAAAAACCCAGCTTATCTGAACTTGATTTATGAACTGGAGAGTCAATAGGCACCCTTGAGACACTAGAACCATGATTCAAGTCTTTGGTAAGCAGGAATAGAATTGGACTGCCACTCTAAGTGAAGTCTATTTTTAGGGATGTGGTCTGGTATTGATTGTCAGTGACAGGTTCCTACCACCTCTTCTAGAATCCCCTTTTAATCCAAACAATGTTGCATATCATTTATCCATAATTTTAATCATCTGTATCTTTCTGGCTCCCATGCTAGATTGGAGAGACACCCATATTCTATGTTTTCAACACTAAATGCAATGCAATTCAAATATCAGATCTCCTTAGCTTATCTCATATTTGCATATTAATATAGAGGCGGATACATACACATAGGAGGTTACTAAATGCAGAATGGATGGCATGGCTATATGTTTATTTAAACAGGCCCTATACATGCTTCTGTTAAAAACAGTGATTTTGTTTCTAGACTTTTTTTAGAGGAAGAAAATGATTTACTGAGAAACAACTATGTGCCAGCCGTAGAAAGGATGCTTGTACATCATATAATCTCACTTTTAATAAACCCAAATAAAAGGGGATTTTTAATGTAGTATTTATTATTTTAGATCAGCCTTGTTTTAAGTCCTTTTGAATATCAAGCACAGTATTACTGAGGGACTATGTGCTTTTGGAAATGGCCATTGCTTTCCAGATGTTTTGGAGCAGTACAAACAATTTGGTTTGTAGAAAGTGTTGAAGGACCCCTGTGATCAGGTGAGTGACCATTAAGAAAAGGAAGGTGACTTACTTAGCTTATCACTTCAACTTATCAGTGAGTTAGACATCCAGAAACTTTTTTGTGTGACAGGATAGTCAGTCTAATTATTTTGTAGCCAAGTTTCTTATTTTCTATTCTGGTGGTCATTTTTTCTCTTTGGGGAAGGTGGTTGTTTGTGTTATGAATGGCCAATCAATTAGAAATGCTGGCTCTTGCCCCATGAGGTTTTGTTGATGAAAACTCCTTTTGATTCAATCTGAAGCAGTTTTCTATTCACTCATCATTATGTTCCACCTGACAATACAAATCTTGTAACTGCTAGGAAGGTTGAATTTAATTAACTGCTCTTCAAAATCGTGCAGTGCTACTTCCATAAAACTACACTTAGGGCATTTGTTAGGGAATTGACATAATGACATAAAAGTCTGCATGATAGGAGAATGACTCATATCTCTTTCTTGGAGAAAGACACAGGGGCTACTAACCTCTTTTGATTGAATGCGTCCAACTTGGCAAATTTAAGGCAGCAGTAAGTGAGCCAACTACATAAAACGATGTACGTTATGAGGCTGTTCCCAATTCTTCATTGCTGGCTTGTGCACAGAATTATCTTACGATGGCCTATCTCTTTGTTCATTTGGATGTCCCAAACATCAAGATAATTAGTTGGAAAGAAGAGATTCTTGTACTCTTAAAGGCTCATTTTAATGCATGCAGGCACATGTGTCAGGCATAAAGTAAAATATTCAGGAAAGAGCTCTTGCTTGGAAAGCTGCAATGAATGGGTGATGTTGCTTCTAGTGTAAATAGTGGAATCTGTTCAAAGGACACTGCTTGAAGCCTTAGATGATCTCCTACCCAGCAAATACTAAAAACAAGTGATCTATTTGATGGTCTATCCATTGATTCCTTGTACTTTTCTTTAGGCTTTTTCTTTGCGGCACTGGGCAAAAGCCTCTTAAGTAGGCCTAGAAATGCATCATGTTCCTGCATTCTACCATGCAGAATAGTACAAGTGTTCTTTTTGACAACAGAAATACTATCACACTGACTCAGTTCCACAGTCCATTTGGCTCATAATTTGTCTGATGAGCCCAAGGATGCTGCTGTCCTTTGTAATGCTTATCTTGAAGTTAGGAACATCTTATAAAATATACGAGTCTCCCTAGGAACTGTCACATTTGTAGAAGATAAGTTATTGAGAACCTACTTATACATTTAACCTATAATTTCAGAGGGTACCAAGTTTCCTTTACAATCCAGAGTGCAGCATAGAACCAAAACTTTATTTGCCCTAAATTTACTATATTTTTCAAAATTCATTGTAGAACTTTCTGTTAGTGGAGATGCTTTCCCTTTTAGTGCACCCTCTTTCAAGACTGAGGTCTTATTTTTTTCCTGTCATTTATAAGGCCCATCCACTCCAACAAACAATTGTCTTTACCATTTTCAGAGCTCTCTCAATATCAATTCCTTGACTCCAGGGCACAGCAGGATTTGCTAAGCAGTCTCCAGCACTGCCTCTGCGGGATACATCCACTCGCTGCCTCCTCAGGTATCGGAAGGCTTCTGCTATGACCAATATTGCATCGTGTGTCAACGCAGATGTGTACTAAAATAGATGCATGAAAAATAAGATAACATGATAAACAACATCCTCCAAACTTGCCTTGTTCCTCATGATCTTCATTCACTTCTACCTTTTGCTCTACAAAGTTATCACCCTAATTATGTGAGTTGGAAATTCTTTCTGGGCAAGCCTGACGTTGATACATTGACAATGATGCTTCTTACCTCATGTTTGCACGTGGTAGGATTATTAAGATCAAATGGCTCAAGGGAATCTCTTTCTTGCTCTCAATAGTGCTTCATATCAAGTGAGTGACTATAAAAGGCTAGGTCCTTTATAAGGGAAGAAATGCATGTGATGTTAAGGGATGGCATATATAGATTAGAGAGGACACAGCATATCCTAAAGCAAGACTGAGTTATTGCTGCTTGTAATAGAAAATTCAGATCTGTTGTTTACTTAGGGGAAAATGGAAATAGCTAAGTTAGACAGCTTGAAATTAATTTGGAAGGAAACATTAATCATTTCTGTCTGGACCATGTTTGCAGCAAGCTAGGACCTCTGGCCAGCAATAAATCAGTTTTTGTTTCCCAGGGGGTAGCAAAAACCAAAGATGCTTTTCAATTGTAGAAAATTACAGTTGTTATTGAGTTTTAAATCTGACAACGTTGACGATTTGTAGGCAATGCTTCATGATGCTACCTCTTTCAGGCAAGAATACTTACTTTCTCTTCCTTGTATATAGTGATGTGTTCTACTAGGAATGAGGTTAGTCACTTAACACAAGGGATTTGATTATCTGCAGTTTGAACTGGTGGATGCTTTTCTATTAAATGAATCAACAATGCCTGATTACAATAAGCTGGCCTCTGTTTTGCAAGGGGGATGAATACTTGTAGAATATGGAATCTATTGACTTTTTAAAATGTAGCAAAATGTCCTAAGGGGAGTTCTTACTATATAAAAGGCTGTCCAAATGCAATTGGGAGCAAATACATTGTTGTCTCTACAACTATCAATTTGCTTTTCTTATGTTACTTTTCTTTCAGAAGCAAGTCGTCAAGTATGACTATAATAGTAGCATATTTTCTTTGTGTTTGCCCATCCTAGCACTACCTAAAGCCAACAGTGGTGATTTTCTTTCCAGCCAACTGTATAAATTGTCACCAGACTTAATGCAGTTCTTCTAAAGCTATACTAAAAGAACTATTTAATTTTGTACTTTATTCAGTTTCTATTTACCCATGCATGAGATTGCCCTCTCCATCTAAAATAAACCCCCAAAAGAAATGTTTGTAAAATACAGATTAAATAGCATCAGTATTTTAATTTCTAGAAAAATTTCCCCAACTCTATATATTCTATATCAAGTATTAAAATGGAATCTTTGATTGATTCAGTACAATGCTCAATACTTTCTTAAACCATTCATAGGGTTTTACTTATAAGACTAAGCATTTTTGTAGTAAACACTAGCACATTGCATTACACACACTCGTTGTTATTAATGGGTACCTGAGATGGTTTTCATTATCTTTTCTACAAGTTATACATCTTCAGAGCAGGAATAATCTACTCTGCAGTATCTCTCTTTATACTTTTTATCTTTGTTCATTTTCTTATATCTAACACTATGTTTTGAAAATAGCTGAGAACCGTTAAAATAATGAATAAATGTATCTTTGTCTTCTATAGCTGCTAAATCGAAACATCACAAAGCAGTGTGGTTAGGCAATTTCATGGAAATATAATCTTTCATAAGCTCACCTAAATATAACAGTAGGAATCATACCAGTTTAGTACATTAAAAAGTATTTGATTATAAAACATTCCTCATTGGGAGTGTGACCATATTCAGTGAGCCAAATTAGGACACCGGGTCTGACCAAAAGACAGGGTGCTTTAAAATGGGACTGCCCTGGAAACTCTGGCACGTAGTCTGTACTACAACCACACAGTTAACTCCTAACTAGTGAGGGACTTTATTGAATTGTAAAATTATATTTAGCTCATGAATCGTCTAGAGCATCTCAATTGTTTAAAATTTGTACTTCCATTATGTTCTGATGTGACCCATTCAGGGTAGTACAGAATGCATCTCTTCTTTCATCTACGTTCCTTGCTGTTCTTCTCTACCCTATTATCATCAGGGAGAAAGGATAACCTGAAAGTATGAGAAAGGAGACCTTCCTCAATTTCCCCTTTAAAAGGGAATGCTTTAACAGTACTTGACTCCTCATCTTATATTGTGGACATAGTACACATTCTCACTATAACAGCAAAGAAGAATTAAAAGTTAGCTTCATACTTGAATTGGATATATGTACACACCAATTCAAATCAAATATACTATATATATACATATATATATCCCTTTGTGTACAAGAATATTTCCCCCTAATTTATCTGTTTTAAACTCATGAGTAAATAATAAGATCTCTAACCATAGGGGACAAGTAGGAAAGATATGCACTCTAAATATGACTTTCTACTTTTAATATTCTTATCTAGATTTTGGGAAAATGAGCAACTTGGGTAATCTAATTATTTTAAAAGACACTTGGGCAACTGTTTCTGTTCAATATTTCTGTACATAGAGGTAATATACATTCTATATTAGAGACTAATTCACTTGGGTGTTCTGAGATTCATGGAACTTATTATCATGGAGCAATCACATAAATAATGTAAAATCCAATTTTCTGTTTCAGACTATCAATCTTCTTTACCTATTTCCACCACCTCCACCCTTTGCCCGATTCAGGTTCTTGTAATAGTGTAAATTACTATGAGAATATTAGAAATGAAATTCATTTAAAAATTAAGGTTAATTTATTTTCAAAACTCGATTTTTTCAAGATCTTATTCTCCATAGTTTACTTGGGAGTGGGGTTATGCAAACGAATCAGTTACAGCTTTCTTTTGAAGCATATTTGAATGACTTCCGGGGGCTGACCACTTGCTCACAGGATGGTTGTGAGTGTATAACATCCATATTGACAAGTTTTGGAAAGCTTCCCTTCACTGTCAGCGTGTCATGGAGTATTACCTTTAGTGGTGCATTCTTGGCCTCAGGAAATTCCCTTTCATCCAGTCTCACCCAGCGCTGTATGAACTGCTGAACCATCGGGTTTTCGTTGTTGACAATCTGGAATCCTGTAATATTGGCTCCCCCATGCATGACTCTTTCTAGTAAAATGTCAGTAAAACCCTGGAAAGACAATGAAAGGGATCATGACTGTGAGACACATATGCTTCTACTTACATTATCTGTTGAAGACTAAGGATAAAATGAAGGATTCCTTCCCTGGGATTACTTATTAGCAACAAAGAAGGTCTTTGATATTAAACTAATTTCTAAGACATCATGTCTTTGAAACTATAGGCCCAATGGAGAAATGGTACACACTTCCATTTTCCTGTCTGTGACTTTAGTCAATTTAAGTACACATGAACCAACAACACAGGTTCTGCTTTCTTCCCCTTAGCTTGCTGAACATAGCAGAGTATGTGAGATTTTTGTGATGAATATTTAGATATCTGTGATTCACAGATCTGTCAGTGAATGAATCTGACAGCTTGCTTGTATATGATGGTGTAAACCCTAGGGTGTGTCTCACATGAATCCATAAATGAGTCTTGACATCTGTATATCATCCACCATTTGCTCCTTAACTTGCTTTGGTTGCCATCTGGTGTCTTTGTCACCCAAGTTCTTCAAAGTGCTTTCCCCAGAGTTCACGCCTAAGCCTTTCCACATGGCACTGCCAACTCCATTGGGTATTGCTGTCTTCTGGGATACCTTTCCCAGGAATTGCTGCTACTTCTGTCGGACATGGGTTTCCTGTGCCTTGTTGCTCATGTGTTAGAATCCTAAATGAATGGATGCTAGCTTTCTATATCAATGGGAGGGAAGATGGAAGAAATTTTGGAGGAGTTGGGTGAGAGGAAAAAATAAGAAGAATATATTGTATGAAAAAAACTATTTTCAGTAAAAGAAAGAAAAAATGTGCTTATAGGCAGCAGACTTCTGTGGCGGTAAGGAGGAAAAGGATACTAGCAGCTGGGAATTTCCTTTATATTTCAAATATAGGAGTTGGTTAGTTCTGAGTTTTCTTCCAACAAGGCTGTTACCAGAATTCAGCTGTATAGCTTGTGTATCTCATTGCTCTTGCATTCAAAACGAAAACAAGAAAAAGAAATTAGCAATGGAAATGGGTTTACTTATCATTGAGGAAATTGTGGAATGTGCCTGTGGCAGATTTACTGCTTACACAAATCAAGAGACTAAAAATTGCAAAATATATTGATTTTAAGAGTGAGTTGAAGGAGACAAGGGAGGAGAGGGGAAAGGTAGAAATGATGTAAATACAGTACTCATGTATGGAATTCTTTTAGAAAATAGACCTTTTAAATTTAGATTATCTTAAGATTTTTGTGTGTATGTGTTCATGTGCTTATGTGTTTAAGTGTATGAATGTACATATGAATGCACATGTGTGTGGAGACCAGTGGTCAGTTCTTCACTTTTTTTTCTGAACAAGGCCTCTCACTAAACCTGGAGATCATTGATTGGCTGCCAATTAGCTCCAGAGATTCTCCTGTCTTTTCCAACACCTCTTGTCCCACACTTGGTAACATACATGCACTAACATGCCCACCTTTTGTACATGTGTTTTAGGCACCTGAATTCAGATACTTACATATAACTCTCTTGTAACTGAGCAATCTCCTAGCTCCACCACACCTCCAACATTTTAGTGTAAGAAAATTTCAAGGATACAGAAACTTTGAAAGTAATATACAGCAAACACCCTTATAGTCAATATTCATATTTTATTGCTAATATTCTCTTGTTCACAAGTCAATTTCACTTTTGGAATATATTTCAAGCAAAACACATGGTAAGAAAGTACAGATATTAGTATCCTCTACCCCCAAAGATTTAATACATGTGCCAATAATTTCATGTTTCTATAGTTCTTCCTTTTTGTATTTGTGGTGTAAGTATGTGTTCACATGTGTGTGTACACGTGTACACACAAGTAAATGTCCTGAGTATGTGCATGTCTTCTTTCCAGTCTCTTTTTTTCTTTTCATGGTTAAATTTTCTATTTAACGAAATAAGCAAATCCTAAAAGTATACTTGATGTGTTTCGATAAATGCATTATGTCTATATTACCCATATTATTATAAATTCTTTTATTTTCTTTTTGCCTGTTCAAAACACTTTCTTTGGAGTGTGGTAATCATAAAGACGTATGTATATATCTTCAAATGCAGTTATTAATTAATATTCAAAAAGTAAGCCCCAACGGCCACACCTTTAATTCCAGCATGCGGGAGGCAGAGGCAGGCGGAGCTCTGTGAGTTCGAGGCCAGCCTGGTCTACAGAATGAGTTCGAGGACAGGCACCAAAACATTACAGAGAAACCCTGTCTCAAAAAACCAAAACCAAAACCAACCAAACAAACAAAAAAAACCCTGAGCCTCACATATAACCAGTATTCAGAAGTGTCCCATGTGTCTTTTCCAATCACCAACACCGACTTTACTCCCTTAATTTCAGAGTTCTATAAAATGACTCAGAAAATGGCCTTAGAAAATATTTTAGTGAGACACTTTCTCAGTAATTAGTTAGAATCCCCATCATCTCCCATTCACTGTGAGATATTGGAGAAGGAGCTAATTAGTTTGGTTTGCATATTAAGAATCATTCCTGCTTTCTAATAACCACAACGCATTTTAAAGTTAATATTAAGTTGTTATGATGAGTTTTCTCCTAAAGGATCCCTTCATGAGAAATACTAAGACACTATTTTCTCCAATTTGCTAACCCCTGAACTAAAGTCACTAGAGAAGCAAGCTTGTGTTTAAAACCCAGCAGAGGCTATCACTGCTATGAAAGTCTATTACTCAACTCCCTACTCCCCAAATAAAGAAGAATATGAAACAGAGAATATGACTTTAATTAATAGTTTTAATTTTACCAAGTGAAAACATATGGGGTGGTAACAGATACTGCACAAGAAACTGACTGCCTATTTGCAAGCTGTTATGGGTGAAGGGTAAGGTCCCTGATGCCTTTGCCAGATTTCTTTTTTAGCTGGTTGAACAACAGTCTTCACAGGGGTCAAATTGGGAGGAATAAGGCTCTTAAAGTCTCTCTCTAAAAACAAAAACTCACGTCAAATAATCACTGGACACATGGATGATGAAAAGTTTCAATAAAAGGGTTGCGGGGAGGGTCAGTGGCAGAAGACAGCCAAGAAAGAAGGTTTTGGTGGCTCCTGTTATGTCTTCTATATTTGCTCCACTTTTAAAAGACCTGCTTTATTTTCTAGTTTTAAATAGCTTACTAGAGTCTATTGTTGTGCACAACTATACTGGATAGAGTTACAAATTGAATCCCCAAACTACCCATGGTTAGTGAAATAACTATTATAACAAAGCTGACTAGCAGACATATAGTAGGTAGACTAGAAACATGGAATGGCAAGACATGGAGGAATACAGAGGTGTAGTCATGAGTATAGATATAAAGGCAAACACTGCTAGGCTCCTATCTCCCAAATTTTAAAGCACTATGCTTTGTCATAATTTATGGTTAGATATTAGTCATTGGGTTGGACACACACATCTCTTCATGGTGTTTTATTGAATTTGTGTTTCCCTGAAACCAGAGTAAAGACACTAAACAGAACAGGATATCCCCAAACACTTAGAGTATACAAAATGGAGGCTCAAATGATGTTGCAGGAGGGTCATGGTAAGATAATGAAGTTGGAAAAATGATAATGAAGTTGGAGCTGGAAACTAGCTCACTATATGACCATCTGATTAAGACATTGGACATTGTGATTGTTCATAACTGTTCAAAATTCACTTCTTGCTTGGCTGAAGGAGACCTTGAGAATGATTTTGTGACCAAGTGTATATAAAGACTGTATAAACTTAATACTATTGAAGAGACCTTAGAAAATTTGGATGACAAAAAAAGAAAAAAGATGAAAGACTTAAAATACTGAGTTTGGGGCAAAACATTCTGAATAGGGGCAGGGGATGGCTGAGTCCTGCTTTACATTTGTCTGCTTTCTCAATATTATAAGGAATTTAACCAATCTAAAGTTCTTACCAAATTTACCTTTAAGAGATGCCACAAAATAGTACGAAGTTGAGAATAATGAGACCATATATTTCTAAAATTTTTACAAGTTCAAAAATCAGAAAGGGAAGAGTGTCAGTGATGGATGGAACAAGGGAAACTCAAAGAAAGAGGTGCTGAATAAATTTCAGGATTCAGCTAGATCCCAGGCTAACTTCATTCAGATTCAATTTAGCAATTCAGTCACCGTTTTCCTTTACAAAGTTCTAGCTTATATTGTGAGACACTATAATCTTTGCGGATTGAATCAAGTCTAATATTACCACATATTTATCATGACTTTGACAGAAGAGCGATGATTATGATTCATTTAATCAACCATGAGAAGATATATCAAGATAAAGGAAAAGAAAGACCCCAGTTCTTCTAAGATTCAGGATCTCAATTAAAGACAGGAGATGTCTAGCTCTTGCAACTCTATGAATAACATTCAAAATATTCAGGGAAATATCAATTTCTGTGTTATTTTATTAACTAGTTTTCATCATATAAGACACTCACTGCCATTGGGGTGTAAGATTGGTACTAATGTTTAAAACCAATATAAGAACAGTAATGACAGGCAGGAGCCCAGACAGCAACAAGAATACATAAGTAGGGCAATGGATTAGTGTTAGAGGTAGGAAGGACACAGTGGCAGGATGAGATAAGTTAGAAGAAATAGTCCTATGTAGAGACAGGCACTGGATGGTCATAGCTCAAAATTTACTGTTATTTCATCATGTAAAGGAATGTCACTACTTGAGTTGTCTGCCTGACCTCATAAGAAAAAGTAAGTATATTGAAAGGGACTCTCTCTTAAATCTCTGGAAAGATTCTAATTTTATAGTGTGGATAACAAATCCTATATTAGAAAAAGAGTAAATAGAAATATCATTGAAAAACAAAGAATTTACAACTGACATCTAGCAGGCAAAAGTGGTCTGTTATTTATGGCTTACCAGTTTCCATTCTAACATGTTTTCAAACATTATTTTTATAGCGAATACCACTGATTGAACTGCTAACATTTGCAGTAAACATCCCAAATAACAAATAGACATTATTGTATGGAGAAATGTGGCAAAGAAAACATGAAGAAAAAGGTGACCCAAGGTATGCCTTTAATCCTAGCACTCAGGAGGCAGAGGTAGGCAGATCTCTGAGTTCAAGGCCAGGCTGGTCTACAGAGCAAGTTCCAGAAAAGGCTCCAAAGCCTTGTCTTGAAAAATCAAAACCAAAACCAAAACAACAAAGAAGAGGTCAACCAAAATGATTTTCTTGGGAAGAAAGTAGATGGAGAGAACAAGGGAGTGATGAGTTTCCTTTCTACTGTGGTTCAAACTATTCCACGTTTCTGATCATATCTCTAGGATAGATATTGATATGTGTAAATACAGTCTTTAGATACAGAAAAGAGACTAGATTATTTGGGTGACTTATTTATAGACAGTAATATAAGGGAGTTTACTGACAACTATCTAAGGTGTAAGAAGAGGAAGAAGTGGGAGACTGTGGCAAGGGGGGAATTGGAGACTAATATCTTTATTCAAGGCAGATATGAAGAAGTTTCCTTCCTGCTTTTCCCTTGTCACAGGTATTTTGAACATCCATAGATAAAACCAAGGTTGACTTCTTGTGCTGACAAGAATTTTTGGCTAAAACTCACTGAGACAAGTCCAGTGTGTTCATTCTAAAAGGAAAATAGAACAGAAAATTTTACTGATTACATGGGAGGTAGAAGTAAAAATGAAAATAGGAAGACAGTGAAAAGAGAAAAGCATGTTGGAGAATAGCGTTGGCCACTGAGCAGGAACTGGCTGACTCTAGGTTCAAAGCCCTTTTCATCACACACATTATATTCCACTTCAGGGCATTTCACCTTTTCACAAACTCTGGCTAATGTTCAGTTCTTGAGATGACCACCTACTGATCCAGAAGTGGAAGGGAATATATGCTGAGTTGACTGAAAAGTTCAGAAATAAAATAGTACAACAGAAACATCCACACCACACTGATGAGGGAAGTCCTTCTGTGTATATATGCGTGTCTTATTGGTTGATTAAATAAAGCACTGTTGGCCAATAGGGAAGCAAGATAGGTGGGACCAGGAGTGGAGGAGGATTCTGGGAAAGAGAGGCACAGTGAGTCACAATGTAGGACACGGGAGAAGTAACATGCCCAGACCCTTCCTCTGGTAAGGGTAGACCACATGGAAATACTTAGATTAGCAATTATGGGTTAAATACTTAAATCAGAGCTAGCCAGTGAGAAACCAAGCAAATGGCCAACAGCTTATAATTAATATAGCGTCCTGTGTGTTATATGGGGGCTGAGACAGTAGTGGGACCCAAGTGGCTAACTGTGGCAGGGCCCGAGCGGCTGGCAGGAAGACTACATGCTATACCACACCTGTAAAGAGAAATGTGAAAATAGTTGTGTGAAGGTTATCATTAGAGACAAGAGTGTCAGGAGATAACTGCTTAGTAAGTAAGGATAGGAATTGGGCAATTATTCCTGGGTTTTCTGTTTGTCTTCCAACATAACTCAATGCTACTTTTCCATCGGTATGCTAGATTTTGTGGGTAGCATGCACAAATGCAACATGTAGGTACAGAAAATTGAGATTACATGGGCAGCTTTCAGCAAAGAGATCAGCACAATTATATTCATAATGTAAGAATGATTTTTTTAAAGGCATGGTTTGTTCTAAGGAGTAGAATAATCACAGTGGAGTGATTTTATATAATGTGCTGCACCTGACTGGATCTTGCTGTAGTTGTCTTTTAATTGAATCAGCTGGAGCCACTAATTCACTTGTTCACAAATGTCTCCCAAGTTTGATTTCTCCTGATAATCTAAATGTGTGGGACTATTTTCCCAGTCCCACTGTAATCTCTGTAAGTAAAGCAATGTAATAGAAGTGACAACAATAACCAGGAGCAAAACAGGAAACACCAATATATGAAGGTCATAAGTAGAATGAAAGAAGGTGACAGAGCGGTGATTACTGTTGGGCAGCACTCGGTACACTCCTTCTAGCCTTCTTACATGATCCAAAGAATTTCTATTGCATTCTGTAGCTTATATGAGTAAACACAATCAGAAGCGTATGGAAAGCAGATAAGTGTCTGCCAACAACTTCATTAAGGACACTGATGTGACAACAATAACTACCCCATATCCCAGGATTAAATGTGGTAAAGAATGAGGGTATGTTCAAAGGGGAGTAGTGGGTGACTACTTTCGTATCACGGAAAATACTTGCAGGTTCTTGATACTGCTATGCCTCCTATTATAACTTTCCAAGACATTTCACTTTTTCTTCAGTTGTAGATTTCATTTTGTGAGCTGGCTACTTGAAAACATTATGTGGGAATATCATGCTCAAGTCTCACTTAAACCTCTGAAAACCATGACACCATGGAAATGTCCACTGAGCACCTAAAGTATATAAAGGAAAATACAGGGTGTTAAAGTTAGTGACAGAAGTTAAGGCTTATGTCTCCGAGGAAGAGCTTGCTGACTGCTGGATTCCACTCACTTAAAATATAACCATGTTGAAGGCATTTGTTTTATTCCAAGGTTTTACTGGACTTTTTTGAGCTGCCAACACACCAATCTCAAGTTTTTATATTAATGCTGTCTTAGCTTGGGTTACTATTGCTGGGAAGAGACACCAAGACCAAGGCAACTTTTATAAAAGGAAGCATTTAATTGGGGGCTTGCTTGTGGTTTCAGAAGTTTAGTCTGTTATCATCATGGTAGGGAACATGACAGCAGACAGATAGAGTGCTGGAGAAATAACAGAGTTACATCCTAATATGTAGGTCAAGAGAAAGACCTTGAACTTGACATGGACTTCTGAAATACACCTCTTCCAACCTCATACCTCTTAATCCTTTTCAAATAGTTCTACTCCCTAATAATTAAACCATTCTTACTCAAACCACCACAAATGCCAAATATCTCGAAAACCTCGGTAAAACATCTTACTTGATAAAAAGTGGTTATCAAACAGCTGAAATCAGTAAGTTAAATATAAGGGTGAGGAGAAATGGGATAAAGAAGAACGCTTAGAAGCTAGGGGAAAGTAGCTGGTTGAGGGGAAATCTGCCTAATTTTTAGCTCTCAATTTATCTGTATCATTTGAGAATAAGTTTTGATTTATTTCACAGATTCCTAAATACAACTACAGTCATAAACAGACATACTCCTTTGCATTTTGCAGACTGAGGCCTGATTCCTCCCAAAGCCTCAGCAAAACACTATTTCAGCCAAGCTGACAGACAAAAATCCAGTTTGTGAGCAATTATACGAACAAATGGGCTAGCAGTTAGGATGCTGCAGAGCTGCAGTGAGCCATGATTCCCAGTCAGGTGCTACATTAAGGGTAAACAAGCAGAACCTTCAGTGGGCTGTGGAGCCAAGCTATAGTGTTCAGTGAGTTGGTTATGATAAATGTACCTTTCCTCCCCGTCTCTCTCTGTTTCTCTCTCTGTGTTCCTCCCCCCTCACTCCTTCTGTCTCCCTCTCTCAAATTCTCTCTGTTGCCTGTGATGGCTTTGAACTCACAATCAACCTGACTCAGTTTCCCTAGGTTCTGGGGTTATAAAGTCCTTGCCATTGCCATGGCTTGATTGAGATACAGTTTTGATTCACTGTATTTTCAGTTTATGATGCATTCATTGGGAGGTAAAATCTGCCAGGTTGAGTAACATCAGTATACCCAGAAGTGGCAATGCTGGGTTACATGGTAGTTTCATTTTCAGAGGTTTTTAAGGCAATTCTTTATCACTTACCAAAATGGCCATGCTAATTTATATTCCCACCAACCATGTACAAGAATTACCCTTTCTCAGACAAATATGGTATGTGCTCACTCATCAGTGGATATTAGACACAAAGCAAAGGATAACCAGCTTACAGTCTGGAACCCCAGAGAAACCAGCTAACAAAGAGAACCCTAAGAGACATACATGGACCCGCCTAGAAAGAGGAGGATCTCCTGAGACTTTCATATAATAACTTATGGAGGCAGGTGCAGAGAGTCACAAGTACCCAGTGGACCAAGCTCCCTGAGTCTAGTTAAAGAGAGGGAGGAGCAATGCTATCAGCAGAGGGGTCAAGACCAGGATGGGAAAACTCACAGAAACTGCTGACATGAGCTAATGGGAGCTCACTTACTCGGGATTGACAGCTGGGCGACCTGCATAGGAGTGAAGTAGGCCCTCTGAATGAAGGAGATAGTGGGAGGCTTGGGCAGTTTGTGGAGCCACTGGCAGTGGGACCAGGACCTATTTCTAATGAATGCACTGGCTTTTTGGAGCCCATTTCCTATGGAGAGATACCACGCTCATACTAGACACAGGGGGAAGGGCCCTGATCCTGTCTTAATGTAGTGATGGGATAGACTTCATTGACTCCCCATGGGAGGCCTCACCCTCTCTGAGGAGCAGATGTGGAGTGAGATGAGGGGAAGGTGGAGGGAGTAGGAAGAGAGGAAGGAGGAAGAACTGGGATAAGGCTGTAAAAATATGTAAAAGAATTATCCTTTCTCTACGTCTTTACCAACATTTTCAATTTGCAACATAATGACTAAGAAAGCTCTATATCAGTTTTGGCTGTATTTTCTATCAAAATTGTGTTCCTTTTTATTTTCTTCTCCTCTTTCTCTAATGATTTCTTGGGCGCTTGTACATTTTGATGACTGCTTATGGACCTTTGTCTTCTTTATTATCACATTCCCTTCTGTACAATAAGTACATTTGTAAGCTCACTCTACAATGTCATTGCTAAGTTACTCTAAGATCCCAAGGTCCCTGTTGTACTAAGTGGAATTTCTGTTAAGCCCATTTTATTATTTCATGGGGATTTTAACAATTACAACTCATGATTAGATACTCAATTACTTTTGTGGGTTTACACTAAATATCAAAATCAGTGCTACTTGCCTAATTGCCATAGTGGTATCTTTTCCTTTGGTTGTCTTAGTGAACTTTGCACAGGGAAGCAATTAGAAGACATGAGGGAAAGCAGAGAGATAGGTTGAAAGGAATCCTACTGCTCATATACAGGGTGAGTTAAAATTCTTTTCTCCTTTTCTAAGTATTAAATATCTGCATCTGGCTATTTGCCTCTGTAATGATGGAAATATTGCCTGAAACATGAGCAGTGAAGAAACTCATTTAGATTTGTATGCTATGCTAGGTTTCATCATCAGGATCACCTTTCTATCACATTGCATCTTTCTGATCCAGAACACTGTTGCTCATATCTGAGCACGGCTGTATAAGATGAGCCATGAATTTATGCCTAAGGTATTTATTCAAGGTCCTGTAAACAGTTCCTGGCTAATTCTCTAAGCCCATTATTTACAAATTTGGTGTTTGAACAATTAGCATTCAATGAAGGCTATCCAAAATTTGATGATTCAAAGTTCCAGATGACTTTGGTATTATCTGATCTCCACGTAAGTAAATCATTTTCCTTCAGGTAGTGTGGATGACTTCGACCCGGAAATAAACTCACTTGAGGCTTACGTTTAGAGTATTTATTTTCAATATTTCTTGCACGTACAATTGTCCTTATGGTGCATTTTGTAATAGAAGAAAACAAGCACAAGGTGTGTTAGGTGCCTTTTACTAAGTTGATAATAGATCATGGGTGAGAAATGGGAAAGTGACCTGCTGGAGGGACAAGAAAAGCAGTAGAATGTGGGCTTGGAAGGCTGCCAAGGACAACCAACAATCTGTCTTATCATTTGCATGAAGGCTGTATCTACCTTTAGTGCTATTTGAATTGTTCATCAGGGTGATGCTTCAACACAAAAATGCAAAGTAATTGTGGTGGCTTACGTTACCAGGTTCCTAATGACAGACAAGTCTTTTTCTGGAAACCAGATCCATTCTCTAACAGGGATGGGGTGGGGGTAGGGTGGGGGTGGGGTATGGGTGGGGTGGGGGTGGGGTAGGGGTGGGGTTAAAGTCAAGAGGGAAAGATTACACCATACCAATTAGCACTTGATTAGAGGTTACTTGAGGTTTTTACTAGTTTTTCTCTAATTCAATCACCAAATATATTTTGACATCTTCTAAGTGGTTAGAATATTGAAGCATATACTTGATCACCTCCCCAATGGGACTTCAGTCTATTTGGAGCTATTTGTTAGGATGTAAAAGTAATTGTGAATTTATAACTGCTACTTGTGAAGAAATAGCCTCTGATATCTTTCATTTTGTTTTTAGCAGCTTTACTGAGGTATGATTGATTTATTCTAAAATTCATCCACTTGTCTCTGATGATTTTTGAGGCATAAATCAGATCATGTCCGTCTCCTGCTTGAAACGTATCAATGATTTTCTATTGCTCTTTAGCCTGCCTAGTAAAGCCTTGCTCTGGTCTAGATAAAATTGCATTTTGACAATTCAGGGAAAACATGGCGATCAGAATCTTGGCATGTGATGTTCTGTTTAATGGCCTTTTCCTGATTTCTCAGGTAAATGGATCTTTCTCACCCTTTAGAGCATCTCTTAAAATAAGATTTCTTCAAAATTTTCTCTGACTACAGTACATGCAGTCCTGATTTCTTTTTTTTTTTCTTTTTTCTTTTTTTGGTTTTACGAGACAGGGTTTCTCTGTATTGTTTTGGAGGCTGTTGGTCCAGCCTGCAGTCCTGATTTCTTACATTGTGCTTCTCTTCATTCTTTGTCTCTCTCCATGACAGTTTCCACAGCTAGGCAAGACTGCTCTCATCAATATGATTATAAGTTTCTTGAGGACATGGTGTTCTGTCTTCTTTGTAGTGGAGTGAATTCAGTTTGGGGCACTAAAATTTTACATACATACATACATACATACATACATACATACATACATACATATAAATTCCTAGGGGCTGGCGAGTTGCCTCAGTGGGTAAAGGCACTTGCCATCCAGTCTGATGATCTGAATTCAATATCTGGAGCCCACATGATAGTAAGAGAGAATCAACTTCCACAAGTTGTCCTTGACCTCCATATGTGTGCTCTTCCCACCCCACCCATATACACTAAGAATGAAATAAAAATAAAAAGAGACTGTGTGTACGTTTAGGGTTTACTACCCCAAATGTGTGTAGACTAGTGGTGTTTCATTGACTGTTGAATGTTACCAGACAGATGATAGGAGGGAGGAAACAGTAATTACCATCAATCTTTGTAGTTATTTGACTTGGCTCATGTCTACTGAACATGATAGTAATATATAAGACTTACATTTGCTGCATCTACATTTGACTATTGTACTTTTAACTAATTTATTTTGTTGCACTTTTATTGGTCTATTAAGATTTAGTGATAATGGGTTCGTCTTTATAAGTAGTTAAGAAGTTCTCTTTATTAAAAAACATGTACTGAAGCACTGACATTTTGACATAAGAAGAAAATGGACAAAACAGAAATAAAACAAGCAGAAGGGAAGAAAGAATAAGCACAGGTTGAGTACTGACTCTACTCAGTACTTCACAGACACAATGAGTTGCTGTTTACAACGTCTACTTCTTCAGTAAAAGGTAGACTTTGCTAAGTAAATAGACTTTGGTCCTGCTGGGCAGCCCAAAGATGAGCTCTGAAGAAAGCATTACCTAAGATTTAAAGACCTGACTGTCCCACATAACAGAGGTGGGGGCATGGGATTTGGGTAGAAGGAAAGAGAAGGGAAAAAAGAGCTAATATCATGGATGATACTGTGGCCAGAATAGAAGTAAAATTTTCCTCGCAGGGAAGTTAATAAACTAGTTTCTAGTTTCAGTTACTAACATTTTCCACATGAAAACAACAACAGAGTTTGCTTGTAAGTGAACGAAGGACCACAGTCCAAGAATAGATGGTTGCTACCTGATGATGGTCCAAGTTAATATTTTTATTTGCTTTTGAATTGTGTAAAACTGTTATGCAGCATTACAAACTGATTTTAAGTTTTGATATATTCTGTGGCTAGCAGCATGACACTGCAGTGATCGGGGCAGAGGCTGTGAGCTGTTTCTACTGAGTCATGTAGCTGCCAGAGTAAATGACAACACTCTGTAGTGTCCTGTGTTGCTCAGCTATGAAATTCAGTATCTTAGGCTACTAAACACATTATCAGGTTATGATATTTTCAACCTATGATATAACCCCATAAAATCATGGAACACCTGTGTATACATCTACTAAGTAGCCCTATTTTAGAGACAGCATATAATTCTACCTACTCATCTTGTTAAAATATTGACTAGGTGGTGATTCTTTCTTGTAAATTTTACGAAGGAAGGAGGGAAGGGTAAGAGATTCAGAGAGGCGTGGGGAAGCATTTTTTGGAGGAAGAGGAATGGGTATCTAAAGTAATCTACTTTAAGCTGACTAATGTTCGTGGTCCTCCACAGAATGATAGGAGTTTAGACTTCAGACAAATACCCCATTCCTCTGTCTCTTGGTATTCTGATTGTATTAAATCTCTGTTCCAAGAAGAAACTGAATCCTGAGCTACCAGAGAGGCTGTCTACTCAAGGGAAGTGGCAGTGTTTCCTGGCACTTTGGGACCAGTAGCAGCTTCTCAGGCCCCAAGTCCACTTCCCTTGCTTACAAAACCAGGCTCCAACCCAGTGACCTCTCGGTTTACATGCCATCTGCTGAGAAGATCACAACACGTGCCTTGGAGCATTTGACTTTTTATATAGAACATTACAATTGGGAGCACAAAGGAAGGGAAAACAAAGAACAGGACAGGAAGACCTTGAAAGGGGAAGGGAGCAGAAGGGACTGGTTGGTATTGGCAAGCCGTGCAGCTTGACTCAATCTCATTTGCTTTCTCTTGAAACAAAGTAGATTCTTCTCTGTTTTAGGCTCACTCCAAGATTTGGTGAGCAAAGCAGTCATTTCTTCAAGCCTAGGTTCCTCCTGGGTATACTTTTGTATTCTACTTTATGAGGGATGATTTTTGAATTAGTAAAATTAAAAAAATGGTATCATCTAATATCTCTCTTCAAATCTCTCCTATCATTATATGTGTAAGGGAGATGTAGAGCAAAGAGATGGCAAGAGGAAAAAGGGAAGGGGGAGCTATAGCTATAGAAGAGAGGAATGAGAGACCAGGATTAGGAGAGCAAGAATGGATTGGGGTGGAGATAGCAGGACGCAGTATGCTTTTTTAGATGCATTCCATTTTCGGGCTGCTTTAAAACAGATTCACAAAGCTTTCCTTGTTTTAGTTTTCCTTGTTGATTTTTTAAGCCGGTCAGTGTCTCATTCTAAGCGTCCTACCCCATGCACCTCCTAAGTGCTCCGAGTACATGCCCAGCAAACCATGCTCAGCTTACTCTTCTTCTTTATAAAGCTCCTTTGTCTTTGACCATGCCATTCTCAAAAATCTATAGCACGCCCTTCATATTTTTGTATCTCTGCATTTACACAGGTCAAAGGACAACCCTTAGTAGTCTATTTTCTCTCTCTATCCCATGGGTCCTGGGGGTGGAATTTAGGCTATCGGGTTTGGTGGCAAGTACCTCCACCTACTGAGCCATCCCACTAATCCACCTTTGCACTAACTCTTACATGACCTTTGTGAAGCTGACCTTTTGTCTTGCTGAGATGCGCTGGTGGACTGCGCAGGAAGATCAAGTCACTTCACAAACAGATTGTATTGCTTTGGGCAAGTTGAAGTTGAGTATCGTTTCTGAGTCCATTTCCTGATTTTTCTAAAAGATTTAAGAAGGTGGCAGGCACGAAGCCTCTACTCATAGGTCTTTTAAGATGATCAAAGAAGTTCCAAGAAAATAGCACGCACAGCAGGGAGGAGTCAAAGACACATTGCCACCTGTCCCTTTTCTCCCCTGCACAATACCCTGCTTGATTGCCTGTCCTTGATATTTTCTACCACTGCCAGCTGACATTCCCTCTTTTCGACTTGCAGGGTCAGTAGGTGTCCCCAACACTGGGGAACTGTCAGGTGTTCTAAAGCAGTGGTTAAATGATGCAGCACTCAATGTGCCCTGCTATGGCTTATGTTTTCCCCTGGGCACCTCAAGTGCTTTGATTATTTGGCTTGATTTCTGGGGTGTCCTGAACATCTGCCATTGGGCCATTTCAACCTGGACCTAATTTGCCTTGTATCACCGGCTGGGCTACGTTGATTAGTTCTTTGGATTCTCATCTCTGTTTAGAAGTTAGCTAAGGGCACTCACAGCCCTCTTGGCTTTTGCCCATCTGGACTGATTTTAATGCTTCAGTCTGCCTTGAGGACAGCAGGTCTGTGGTTTTGCTCCCCTACCTACGTGCATATAGCATCTACCTAGTTGCTGTATTCACACTCTCCTCCACAGTTAACCTGGGTGACATCTAAAGAGGAGGAAATGTATAACTAGAAGTGACCTTGGCGTGTTTTAACATTTTATTCTTAAATATGCCACCTTCACATCTTTCTATTTAAATCTGTATCTGAGCCAAAATTTGCCTAATTCTTTTTACATTGACTATGCTTTTGAGACTTAAACAGCTATTTCTTCTTTGTTCTAAAAGATGGTGTCTACGAAATCACAGATTTGTTGGGATAGTTATTTTTAATATATATTCATATATTTATTATAAATTCAAAACCAATAAGCTCTAAAGAGGTTTTGTCATGTACTACTTAACACTAGTTCATGGGAAATAGTGATCTGGTCTCTATCCTGTATCTAGAAATTAATAAATAGGTGCAGAGACATGGCAAGGAAACACATTTTAAGGACTTAAACTTGACTCTTAGCTCATAGGCTAGTACTTTGATTTGCATCATGCCGCATTACCTCTATCCTTTACATCAATCCTTAATCTTTTAAATATCAATTTTTAAATTTATTAATTAAATGTTTTCATTTAATTTACATCCAGACGCAATTTCCCCTCCCTCATCTCCTCCTTCCCCCCCCTCTCTATACCTACCCACTCTCCCTCCCTCTCCTTTCAGAAAGGGCCAGGCCTCCTATTGGTTTGAACAAAGCATGGCAGTACTAAGTTGAGGCAGGACCAAGCTCCTCCCCCAGTGTCAAAGCTGGGTGAGGCAACCCAGCATGGGGAATAGGTTCACAACAACTAGTTCAAGTGCCAGGGACAAGTCCGGATCCCACTGCTAGAAGCCCCACAAACAGACCAAGCTTCACAATTGTCACACATGCAGAGGGCCTAGTTTGCTCCCATGCAAGTTCCCTAGTTGTCTGTCCAGAGTCTGTGAGCTCCTATGAGCCCAGGTTAGTTGTTTCTATGGGTGTCCTTGTGATGACCTTGACCACCCCAGTTCATATAGTCCCTCCACCTTCTCTTCAACAGAAATCCCAGAGCTCAGCCCAGTGTTTGGCTGTGGATCTCTGCATCTGCGGTTCTATTATGACAATTAGGGAGTCACCAATCTGATTATAGGCAACAGCCAGTTCAGGCAACCTCTCTACTATTTCTGGAGTCATCCTTGTGTATTCCTGGTAAATTCCCTGGCACTTGGTTACTCCCTAAGCCCAAAATACCCACCCCCCCTCAAGACATCTCTTTCATTACTCTTCCCCTCTGTCCCGCCCCCAACCTGCCCAACCTGAACCCTCATGTTTCCGTTCCCCTCACCCCCAATTTACCCAGGACATCTCTTCTATTTCCTCTTCCCAGGGAAATCCATGCTTCCTTGTCTGGGCCCTCCCTGTTGCCTAGCCTCTCTGGGGCTGTGGATTAAAGCCCGGTTATCTTTTACACTTAATGTCCACTTACCAGTGAGTACATATCATGTTTATCTTTCTGGGTCTGGGTTACCTCACTCATGATGTCAATCCCTAAACTCAACCTAGGATTTTACATACAGTATCTGAGCTACTCTTGTCGACCTATATGAAAAAAGCAAATCATGATATGCCTGGCAGTGCAGTGTAAAAGGTCCTGACTTAGTACCCTGCCATATGGGAAAGAGACACAGCTTAACTGACAGGTCACATACATATTAGTTATCCCCAGGGACTTGAGCAGAGTAACAGCACTGTTCTAAAGGATAAAACAATTAATTCCAGAACAACCTCTAGCAAAAGAAGACAACACCAAAGGACATGGGATTTGTAAGAGAGTTACTTGCTTAACTGGAATGCCTACTTCTAGCCTGGCCAGATCACTTCTCTGATTTGTGTTCCTGGTAGAAGCTTTTGTTTCTCACAGAGATTTTAGCAAGATAAGCTGGTTTGCAGCTTGTTTTGCACTTACAGTATACGCACTGACCTGTGAACAGCCTCTGTCGATGAATTCATGGGATTCCCACCTCCTCCTTTTTTTTTTCTTTTTTTTTCTTTTTTTTTATTAATATTTTTTATTTTCCATTTTAAATTTAGATAAGAAACAAGGTTGCTTCACAAGTCAGTACGAGGTCCCTCTCCCTTTCCCTCCCCTCCTCCCGTGCCCTCCCCGCATCCCCCACCCCCCCCCGTTATCCCCTCATTCCCCCAGGGAGGGTGAGGCCCTCCATGGGGGTGTCCATAGTCTGTCATTTCATATAGGGCAGGGCCTAGACCCTTTCCCAAGAGTTCAGGGTGAGAGTGCACCTCACATTGTTCTATGGGAGTCCAAAGTCCGTGTGTATACTTGGTATGGGTACTGATCTGCTGCCCAAGGCTCAATAGATTACCTAGGCCTCCTCACTGACACCCAGATTCAGGGGGTCTTGATCAGTCCCATGCTGGATTCCCAGGCTGATGCCTGGGATTCTAGAGTTAACCTTTGTCTGGTCAGCTGTTTCTGGGGGTTAAACCAGCCCAGTCTTAATCCCTTTGATCATCATCCCACCTCCTCCTTTGAAGACAGTCTCCAAGGAGGTTTGTGTGAAAGGACCTAGAAATTTTTCATAGATATTTGGAGCTCAGAATCCAACAGGACACTTGGAGTGATGGTGCAGGTGACTATAAGAAGCTCAGGCAGGGCGAGTGTTCTTGGATTTGCATTTGTAGAAGAGAAGAGTGCTTCTGTGCTGTTGTAACACCAAGACTCTGACTGGAGTTTTGTTTCCCCGAGTATATAAGTATCTTCAGTTTTCACCCAGCTGGCTCATCTTCAAAGGCCAGATGGCTCATCTTGGAAGGAAACATCTTGGTTCCACTTCCTTTTTTTGACCATCCAAATGACTTCTAAATGGTTTTTCTTTACTCTGTATGTGTATGTCATTGCTAGAGGTGTTTGGAGTATTTTTATGTGCTTTAAAATTTCTGGAAACCATGAGAGGGACTATTTGTTTCATTATTATCATCAGATTTGAGTAGGAGTTTCTATACCTATCACTCAAGTAATACGGAGTGCAGGGACCTATGGAAACTACATGGCTGAGTTCAAATGAAAAGAAGGTCAGTCGCTAGAGGAAGAAGTGGCAGCTCAAAGCACAATGAATGAGTTCGTGTTTTCATGACTCACACTGACATAATACTATACATTATTTTCTTTTTGAAGGAATAGATTTTGCTTGTTCTTGAAAGAGGCATTTCCCTAAGGTCTCATTATCATGAATAGTGTGCTCCAGATTCAACTCACCATTCATTTCTAGCTTGCTCTAGTTTTCTGTTGCTCTTGGTTTGTTCTCTCTTGGTATGTCTCTGTGTCTGTCTGTCTATCCCCTTCTCTATTGAACAAACTCGTGCCTTTGTGCCCTTGTGGATATTAGCTAAATACTGTAAAACTGAGCTGCATCCTTATTCATTGTACCCCCAACATGGTCTCGCTATGAAACCTAGAATGGTCTTGAACTTGAAATCTTCTTGTCTATACCTCCTAATTGCTGTGTTTACAGGAGTATAACACCATGCTAGATAGCAATTCTCTCTTGCTGTTCCATCACTCTGCAGGCTATTTTTTGGAGGAATCTGTTCTGGATCTCAACATTAAAAGCAAAGCATATTTGAAAGATTGTTATTAGGCATAAAGACATCTAGCTGGAATTTTAGAGGAAGGATCGTTTTATGTCTACACCAACCAAGACAATCACTGACATAAATGGGCTTGTATCTTCTCAAGCAGAACTTGCCTCAAGGAGTCCAGTGAGCTGGTAGCCTCTACCTTCAGGTGCTATCAAGATCTGCCTTAACTTTCAAGAGAAATTTGTGTTCTTCCTTGACATCTACAAGCCACTGGTAGATGAAAGAATGGCTGAAATGACTTGCTATTTGATGTCTTTGCAAAGGAGTTCTTCATTGTCCTGGCCAAGACTTTCTCAAAGATACACCATAGTCTGCGGCTCTTCTTGAGGATTCTTCTTCTTTCCTTTCTTCAGTGATATCAGGATGTATAATGGAATCTGAAGTCTTTCCTTCCTTCTACTGTCTCTCTTCCTTGTCTTTCACTGGTATCACTCCCAAGAAATATCTTGCCTTTCTAGTTATGTTTTAGCGTCAATTTCAAAGGGTCTCATCTAACTCATGGGAGAAGTCTCTATTTCCATCTCTACATCCACAGCAAGGAAACTGAGGTCTCTATGGTAACTCAAGTCAACCAAAAAATTCTAAATCCCAACTCAGTATTCTTTCTCAAACTTTGACCAACTATGCATGACCATAGCTAGTGTCTGCAGATATATGAAGAAATCACATTCTACTTTTTACTTGAATATTAAGCACTATTTCACTTTTATTAAATCTGTTTTAGCTCCATGTGAGATAATGTCTGAAAAACTTTGGTTTTAATGTCCTAATTATGTATTTCCCTAATGTTTATTAAGGACAAAAGTTTTCATTAAGTAAAAACTGGTATGGGCACTATCTAAAGTCACCTCACCTCATGCATGGTCAGTAAATACATAAAGTCTTACATTTTAAACATTATGCTGTATATATAACTGCCTTGTGGAGCATAGGAGGCTGAGGTAAAGATAAAATGAGAGGGATGAAGGTAGGAAAATGGAAGAATGTAAACAGACTATTGGTTAGGAAGAAACTGAAAAACTCATCAAAACTGTTTCAGGTACCTTGGTGTAGCATCCATTATTTCCTGCCACACAACCTAGTCTAACCTCCATTGACTTAAGACATCACTTACATACCAGTTGTCAAAAACCCAAATTGAGTATATGAACTAAGGACTGGATTTTTTTCTTCTACAACAATCTATTGATTCATTCTCAAAATGGATGGAAGTGCTTCACTGTGAGCAGCTTAGTGAAGACATACATTAAATCAGAAGTCAGCAGCATCTGGATACTTTCTAAGAAAGAGGCTTGAGCAGTGGTTTTTTTCATTTAAAAACATTTGTAAATAAAACAA
The DNA here is from genome assembly GCF_017639785.1 of Mesocricetus auratus. Taxonomy (NCBI): domain Eukaryota; kingdom Metazoa; phylum Chordata; class Mammalia; order Rodentia; family Cricetidae; genus Mesocricetus; species Mesocricetus auratus. The sequence goes on along the minus strand of NW_024429188.1, from coordinate 92,097,440 downwards.
GATATTTCCCTTAATTTAAGAAATTTAAGAGCACGATTACAGTAATCATTTTCCATTGCGCAAATATTCTTTTAGTTTAACAGCTTTGTAATGATAATGATTTTGCTGTGCTAATGAAACAAAACTATGGTTTGGACTTGTGATAATTTAATAGATTCTTAGTAGTATAGTGATAATTTAACATCCCATTTTCAGTTCATAGAGACAGTATTATATAATACCTTTACCTTAGACATTTCTAATTTATAAGTCATCTTGTCACTCACTAGACAAGTTGTCCTTTTAGAATAAGAAGAGATAAAGGGTGGCCTTGATGGAATACTAGCTTCTTGGATGTCATGGATTTTAAAAGCATAAGGTGTTTGAATATCCAGATCCAGGTTGTATTTTGTGTGAGTGCATCACGTTGTATCTGATTTGAAAAGAGCTGTTAGTCTATAACAGCACAAATCATGTACTGGTGTGCATGTGTACTTGGATTTATTGGGAGCCATCTTGTATCCTCTGTCTCTTGGTTTACATTTCAAACCTAATTGAAACAGTTGACATCCAAATTGAATCTAAGAATATTGACGAACTATATCTGATTACTATTACCATTATTGTTATTATTTATGGTGTTGGAGATTGAAAGAAATGTCTGCTTCTACCCAAGGCAAGTACTCTACTACTGAGCTATTTCCTGGGTAATTTTTGGAATGTTTTTATTTTCAGATGGGATTTCACTATGTTTACCAGGATGACCTTGAAGCTGCTAGGCAGCACAGGAAAATTTTGAATTCTGACCATTCCTCAGCCTCCCAAGTAGCTGGGATTATAGGTTGGTTCCACCAGGCCCGACTCAAATTATCTTTTAAATAAGAAGACAGCAAAATAGAATACAAAGCCACCATAGGCTGGTTGGATATTTACTGAATTTATTTCTCTAGGCACATTAGGTGCTTCCTGGTTTTCCTTTATGGCTGATTATATATGACACAAACTAAATGGTCTATATTGCCCAGGGACACTAGAACTATTTTTTGTTCTTACCAGGTTAGCAAGCATGTAGTGATAACCTCTTGAATGTTTCCCCAGGATCACAACCTGCAGAAAGAAGAAATGAGAAATATTCCTTATTCAGGGGCATTTTTCAATTATACAATCAGTGGAATGGCTAGAATGAACACTTTTAAATGATCAACAACGTGGTGTGATTGTTTTTACTACAGTAGAACTGCTGCTAATCAGAGTAGGCTCCTTTTTTGTTGTATTTCACTTGTAGCCAGATAAAACAGGAATAGTTGTCAATATCAAAGTGAAAATGTCAAAACAAGGGGATAAAAACACTTGAAACTTCCAGGTCAGTAGCACCATTGTCACTTAAAATAGATGGCAAAAGCAGAGCTGATGATCCTTCACCCATGAACTGGATTTCTGTACTTAGCTGTTGAAATGGAAAATAAGCTGAACTTAGCATACAAATTAGAAAATAGAATGTACTGTACATTTTTTGTTATCTGGAAAGCTTAGGGAATAGAGCACTCAAAGAATGGGGTTAATGGGATTTTCAGGTTAACTGAGGTTGTTTTGCTTATTGAAAACTTCTCTAAATGCTTGCCTTCCTTTTCTTGCCTTAACATGAATGATGTGTGGCTATCTGTATATCTTTTGACACTGAAGGCAATGCCCTAGGATACTCAGAGGTGTTTTCCTTCAGGGGAGATTTGGCAATGTCAGACAACATATTTGGCTGCCATTGCTGGGAAGTTTGCTATTAGCATATAGTGAATAAAGTCAGATATGCTGCTAGATGTCTTCCATGTTTAAGACAGTCCCCACAACCATAATCATCTGGTCTCAAATGGCAGCTGTAGTGAGTGTGAGAAACACTTCCTCAGAGTCATCATAATTATCATTATTTTCGTCAGTAGTGCTCTATTACATACTTAGCCTTCAGTTTACAAAGTACACTTCACTGTCTCATTATGTCAGTGGGCTAAATATTTTCCAACCAAATGAACTGGCTGTCTTTTTCTTTTTCTAAATGCATATGTTTATTTCCTTGTAACAAAGTGCAGCAAGGTTTTTGGTTCATTAAGCATTTTATAAAGCATCGAGACACTGGCACTGTCCTAGATAAAGGGAACAAGGAAGGGGACAGTGCACAGATTAAAGGAATAACCTGGTGTGCACTCAGGTTAGGTATCAACCTGAAGCTAATATGATAAGTAAAATAAGGGAAAACTATAAATATGATGTTTGCAACAAATCTTAGAAGGAAGTAATGCAAGGTAGAGGCTGTAGGACTTAGCTTTATTGTGAGTTTCTTTTTGGATACAGCTGTCAGGGATATGACAACAATGGGTGAAGGCCTCAGAATTGTCTACATAGCAAACTGGAGGTATATATGAAAGTCTTCAATAATAATAGTTACCACAACTGCCCTTATTTTAATGTCTAAAATATGCTTGCTTTGTACTAGATGCTGCATGTGTGAGTAATTCCTAGAAAATTTGAAGTTTAATTTTACACATGAAGAATCATAGCCCAAAGGAAGTTTAAATAGTTTCTCCAAGGCCACAGAGTCAGAAAATGGTAAATATGGAATTAAAAACTGGCTCTTTCTTCTCATGGAAATACTGGCAGTGCAGTTGAATCCTCCACATCTGAGGGTTCCACATCCATACATCTAAACAGTTCCACATTGAAAACATCTGAAAAAATAATTTCAAATAGAACATATGCAGACTATTTTCTTGTCTTTGTTCCTTCAAACAATGCAGTGCAACTATTTATTTAGTATTTATGTGATAGTAATTATTAATATGAGTAATATATGTGTTGCTTAAAGAGTATAGAAAGATGTTAATAGGATCTTTGCAAATACTATGCTGTTTAAAATAAGGGACTGATACACCTACCTCTTTTGGTAAATAGCAGAGTTGGAGGACTGCTTCAGAACAAGTACCCTCAGCATGACTGTATGTCATGTTTCAATTTGCCTCATGAGTTTGTCAACTTTATGGTGGTGTCTACATTTCATACGCGCTGGAAAGGTTGTACATTATTTATCTGAACGAATGCTGATGGAAGCCAGGCCTGTGCATGGTAGAAATTCACTCTACTGCTTAGCACCAATTCACTCTATTGCTTAGCACTATCCTCAGCTCTAGAACACTACTTGAACTAGGCTGGCTGCTTCCCAGTTTTAGTATAGAACGCAATAGGTTACACGAACCATTCAGCAGTTTCTTATAAAATGGACTTTGTGTTATATTTTATCATCTGATTAGAGGCTAATCTACATGCTCTGAGTTTGTTTAAAGTAGATTAGGCTGAGCTAGGGTTTGAGATAGGATAAGGATAATATCTGCATTTTGGCTTACTATATTTTCAATTTCCAATCATTTTAGTAATGCTAAATGATGATGATATTTTTTGTAGAGGAGGAATACAAGACATGTAAGACATGAGACAGAAAGGAAAGGTCCCATGGAGGATACAGATTTAGGTTGGCCCATAGAAATGGAATGGTACCTTTGAGTAGAGTATCATGTTTATTTTGCTGTTATTATAAGAACTCAAGTAATTTATTTGTGTGTGCGTGTGTGTGTGTGTGTTTGTGTGTGTGTGTGTGTGTGTGACAGAGAGGGGGGAGGGGAAGAGAATGAGAGAGCACAAGAGAGATGTTTTCAATTAATGTAAAATATGAACCACATTTCAGACTGATTATTTATGAAGGAAAAGAAAGGTTAATGAATGTCTTGAGGGGTGATTTCTCATGCTGCCATGACACAAAATAAGCTGTTAGGTGTCTTCTGGGATGCATGCTTCAGTGTCTGCTTGTGAGAAACATCCTTGCTGGAGACATTTGTTAACTTTTGGTGGCAAGTTGGGACCATGCATTTGTTGAATTTTTAATTCACTGACAACCCTCAACATAATAAAACTACAGGGTTTTGAATTCTTCAAGAAAAATGAGCAATATTCCTAAGGATATGTGACAAACTCAAAGAAAAATAAGGAAGTCTGTTTTAGGGGAGGTGAAGCTTTTCCCCATAAGGAAGAAGGCAAGAAGGAAAAAGAGACAATGGTAGTGTCATCAGAAGAGGCCTGGAAGACAATGCAGAGGTTAGATTTGGTCATGTACTCACTGCTTGACTGTGGTCTCAACTTTCAGAGCCTCCATGAACTAAAGACACAATTCAGCAACTTGCTTTTCTAGCAAGGTTCCTCTGATCAAGCTGGAGAATATCTCAAAACGTATTTTAGATGTGAATAATGAAATATGCCACATTACTTCCATATAGAGAGGGGTTGTTCATCAAGACATTGTATTTTCAGCTCCAGGGAAACTTGAAACTGTTAGAATAACTGCTTTGGTCCGTGCCCAGATGGTGTGCACAGAACAAATTGACTTATTGGAAGGTAGTTCTCTCCCATCACCCTTTCTAGAGTTAGCCTTGAGTTGGAGGAGATGGGAAAGTTATCTAAAGATAGGAGCAGTTAGGTGTCACTGAAGCCCATAATTAATTCTTCATCCTTTCTTTCAGTGCCTTCTTAACTCTGATTTAACACACAGTTCTTACCAATCTTAGTTTTCCAATTCCCAGTAAATTAAACACTGCAAGCTAGAAGGGGTGTGTATGGAGGCAGGGAGTGATATTAGAGAGAAGTGCATTAGTACCAGAGGAAGTGACAGACTGACTTAAAGGAGAAGGAAGGAACAACAACAGAGAACCAGACAACATTGTGCTGCTGCACAGTATAATCATGGATGATTGTTGTGAGTGCCTGAGTCATCAGACAATAGTTTACTTTGATCAGGAATTTCTGATGAAAATCCCAGGAATATGTAATATGTTTTTAGGAGGTTTCCAACAGAAATGCTCTCCTAGTTGTTAAGAGAGTGAGCCCCAGTTGTCTTGAGACTGTGGAGCTGCTTAGAATCCTACTGATGGAAGTTAAATGAGGCCTCAGTGAGAAATGTGCTATATTTTTTTCTTGGCCTTCCCTTTTAGATTTAGAGGCTCGTGAAAATAGGGAGGAATGGTGATATTGAGTATAACATGGTGCACAAGAGAACTGGATAGTTAATAAGGATGTTCTTGTTCTGTTAATCCTCAGTCTTTATTCTTTCCATCTGTTACAGACGAATGAGGCATAAATTGTACTCTTACTTTATTTAATGACTTTGGTAACCAAGAGAATATTCAACTTTACTTTCACAGTAATTATAATAGATCTTTCTGAATTAGTTTCAGAACTTCAAGGATAAAAAGCTGTTTTCACACTCAGATGTGACATTTAAGGAAGAAATACCAAGTTCCCACATCCATGTTCTGTAGTCACTTAGCTTTTGTAAGATTTGTTGTGGATGATAGATGGCAGGCATGATAAATGTAATAAAGGAGAAATGTGTGAAATGTAGATAAAATTCATTGTTTTAGGGAAATTTATTCTCATCTTCATATATAGCATCTCAAAGGGGGAAAACCCCAGCTACAGTTCTCATTCACTGAGCAGAGGTTAGTTTGCAGAAGATCTCATACATCCTAACACTGGGCCATGTAGACAGTGACAAACTTTTTGTGAGGGAAATCAGTGAATCATAGCTTACTCATTTGGGGATGATTTTCCCTTCTTAACCTGCCCCTCATCCACTTATCTGTGAAACTGAGTAGCTATGAGTAGTTGAAAATGATTTATAAGATATTCAGTTGGGTTTTCTCTCAGAGACCCTTTTCCCCCAGTTTCATGTTTAATCTAGACATTTTCAGAATTTTAGAAATTTGAAATGAAATTGCTCCACAAGACTACTTGAGAGGCCCACATATCCTCTGGGAGGCAAAAGCATCTGTTTTTCTATGCTCACATTTTAGAAAAAAAAATGTGTGTGAAGAAGTGTGTATGTTTTTTCCCCCTTAGTTCCATCTGGTATGCAGATTAGGTTATTTGCAGACCTAAGTAGCTCCATGTTTGGATTTTCTACATCAGCACCAGAAAAGGATCTATGGAGAAAGACTGATCTTGCTTTGAGCACAGAACATGCCTTGATGTTCACCTTAATTTGTTTCTCTTTGATTTAAGTATCATGCAAAAGCTTGGGCAAGGAGGCCTGTGTTTCTGGGGATGATTTCTGGTTTAATTCACCAGGCAGTTTTCCTTCACTGTATGGATATTCTGTCTCCAAGAAAAAAAAACTAGTAGATCACATTCTCTATGTTCAATGAAAAGATATTTTTCAGGCTCACATCTGCCTTCCCCTTTCCCTTTGCTGAAAAAAAAGCCATTGTTTTCTTATGTCACTGCGTATGATTTCAGCAGTATGGAGTAGCTGTGCAGACATAAGCCTGAGAACATGCCACACTTTCCCAAAGAGCTTTTCTTTCTTTCTTTCTTTCTTTCTTTCTTTCTTTCTTTCTTTCTTTCTTTCTTTCTTTCTTTCTTTCTTTCTTTCTTTTTTTTTGGTTTTACAAAACAGGGTTTCTCTGTATTGTTTTGGAGGCTGTTGGTCCAGCCTGGCCTGAACTCATGGAGATCCACCTGCCTCTGCCTCCCGAGTTCTGGGATTAAAGGCGTGCGCCACCACCGCCCGGCCCCAAAGAGCTTTTCAATGTGATCATAGGTGTTCATCTTCTTCAGTGTTTTGAGTCTTAGTAAATGTATCAGTAACGTATAGAGTTATTTCCTAGTAAGTTTAAAGTGCACACACTCTCTTAAGTCAGAATGGCAGGGCTTTGTTTTACAGTAAACTTGAGTGAGTCTACTGGATTAGTGTGGTGGAGAAAAACAATGACCTATACTAAAGTCAGTTCAATGGCATTGGTGGTGTGTTGCGTGAATGTTGTAGCCACACAGAGACTGAAGCTTTTCGTTGGCAAGACAAATGTTCATACAACAGTGGAATCTTGTCAAAGCTTACACGAAGAGAAAGGAATTGAAGAAGGCAAAAAATAAAATGCTAGAATGTGAGGATTAGAAGGTAAGAATTTTACAAAGATCATTCTTTAGGGACAGCTCTGTGCTTCCTAGACTTAATTTATAGACTAGTGCAATATGTGGAAGATTTAATAAGAAGTGGCAAGGGAGGGTCATCAAGCGAGCTCAACAGATAGGGAAAATAAGCCTGATGACTTCAGTTTGATCCCTGGGCCCCACAGGGTGGAAGGAGAAAACTGACTCCTACAAGTTGTCTTCTGATTTATATTTATACCAGTGTGTGTGTGTGTGTGTGTGTGTGTGTGAGCCCCCACCCCATTTTAAAATACATTTAGTTAATTAATGTTATTTTTCTTCTTTTTTAGTACAGTGTCTCACTATGTAATCCTGGCTAACTCAGGAACAAGTGTAGTCCTGGCTGTCCTTAAACTTGTGGCAACCTTCACAGAGACTTTTGTTTAAACATGCACAACTTTATTCTTAAAGTCCATTCAAGACTTGGGTTTTGCGTGTATCTTGTATGCTTATGCATGCTAAAACCATCCTAATTTGTGAGTTTATGACAAAGACCTTTTGCAAAGACTTTATGGGTGATGAGTAGCAGATCTTGGAATGGGAGTGACCTTGTCATTTGAATTTTTAAAAAATGGAATATCTATCAATCCTATGGCTAAATATATCTCCCATATAAACATGGTACTATAACAGGTCCTCTAAACTAGGTACATCAAGAAAAGGCACAGCGTTTGCCAATGCATCATATCAGTATATAGCATCATTTCATAGGAAATTGCCTATAGAGGCCATGTATTAGAAAAAATGTAAACCTTGGTATTATGTGGTTCTGGATTCAAGCCTTGCTGTTTAATTATTGGCATCATTGCTGTGTATAAAATTGCAGTGTGAATATAGAGTACAGCATGAGAGACACCGGTGGAGCTCAGACTCATGAAGTTTCCAGATAGGGAATGGAGAGAAAGCACCTGGTATGGATACAGAGAACACAATGGTCTCTTTTTCAACTTCTTCCTTTTTTTTTTTTGGTTTTTACAAGCCAAGGTTTCTCTGTATTGTTTTGGAGGCTGTCGGTCCAGCCCGGCCTCGAACTCACAGAGATCCACCTGCCTCTGCCTCCCGAGTGCTGGGATTAAAGGTGTGCGCCACCACTGCCCGGCTTCTTTTTCAACTTCTTAGGTATGCCTCTTTGAGTACATTTCCATTTGTGTAGTGTTTTCAGTATTTGACACCCTACTTGGTAAAAATGTTTTATAGTTGAAGTGAATGACCATGTTTATATTTTCAAATAAAAGGAAATATCTCTCAGAAACCCAATGTGATTTTCAGGATAATTGCTTAGCTGGCAGCTTCCGTCCTCTTCTGGGAGCCATGTCATTTAAGTGGCTCTCAGTTTGCAAATGGATGACAAATGACTGAGGCTTGGTTCACGGGCCGGGCACAACATCCAATTTTCCAAACTCAGAAATGTTTTCTTTGGCCTTACACTCATTCTCTTTGAATCTGCCATCATATTGCCCTCCTTGTCAGCTCATCTGCCTTTCTGATCACACTGGTGTGCAAATACTTTAAGCACTCATGAAGAGCAGCTGATGTTCAGCCAAGCAAGGGGGCTTCTAGATGCCACTGGTTAAATATTCACCTTTTCTGAGTCAGTTAACAAACCATGGGTAGCTTAAAGTTGGCAATGCTGGAATTATTAACCCAGAAATCAGTTGGTACTACAAATGAACATTTTGGTCTTTACAATAGCCCATTTTCTGGCACACCACTGGAATGAGAAGGAATGTGGAGTGGAGTCCCTAATGCATGGAAAGCTGCCTCTACTGACCACCTTTTAATCTTATCTTCTTTTACTAAATGTTTGTTGAGTGCTCAGTCTGTGCCAGTTGTGGGGATAGACCATGGGGAGACAGAGGTCATAGGAATCTATGTAGGCCCTAGTCTGGAGGATGTCACACTTGAATGGGAAAGACAGCCAAGTTAGCAGATGATTATAACCCAGTGGGAGAAGTGCGAGAACAGAAATATGAACAAAGTACAACTGAGGAGAATGATTAACTCAGTCTGCTATAGATAGAAAGCACTTTGTCTCCGATGAGAAATCTAAAAAATGTTTCCTTTGGCTTTTATAAGTGGGAACCTGACAAACAGGTAGCTTAAATAGAATGCTATTTTGAAACAAAGAGAGATATTGGAGAAGGCCATTTCTCTTGATTTCAGGAGAGGCTGGCTGTTTTATAGTGCTTCAGTGCTAAAGGAGAAATTTTTTAATTAAAAATGTTTATTTATTTACTTTAAAACAAGGTCTCTGTAGTCTAGAATAGCCTCAAACTCATGATCTTACCTCAGCCTCCCTGGTGCTAGGTTTATAGGCATATACCACCATACAAATCTATGTTTTTGCAGTTTACAAAATTAAATTATAATTATTTCATTCCCCCTTCCCTTTATTCCCTCTAATATACCTCCTATCTCAATCCCCTTCTTCCCCCTCAAGTACATGGCTTCTATTAAATTATTTTTGTTACACTATATACATTGGACCTGCTGAGTCCATTAATGTTGCCTATGTGTATATGTTTTCAGTGCTGATCACTTGGTATAGGATAGTCAATTAGGGGCTCATTTCTGGGGAAGATTATTTCTCCCTTTCTCACCAGTCATTAATTGTCTTTAGCTTTTTTTGTTTTTTGGTTTTTTTTTTTGAGACAGGGTTTCTCTGTGCAACAGCCCTAACTGTCCTGGAACTCGCTCTGTAGGGGCCCTGTGAGATTCTTTTCCCCTTTCACATTAGCATGTCTAATGGTGTTGGAATTGTTCAGGTCTTGTTTAAGTGGCCATACTGTTGAGATTTCATGGGTGTAACTTCTCTGTAATTTCAAGGATGCTTTTACAGTCTTTCCTTCCCCTCTTCAGAGATGTTCTCTGAGCCTTAGACATGGGGTTGTGTTGCAGATGTATCAACTGGCACCATGCACCCCATGATCAATTGTTCTCTGCACTTTGACCATTTTTGCCTTTCTGTAGTAGTTTCTGTCTGCTGTAAAAAGAACTGTGATGGGGTGAGAGCTCTACTTATCTATAAATGTAAGGATAATATTTAGAATACAGTTAGGAATTTTACTGGTTGTATTTGAGGCAACTATAACATAAACATTTGGTGTGAGGTAACCAGGTCTCATATAAAAAGTTGTGATAGAAATGATGGTGGGAGAAGCTAAGGTCATACAAATGGCCCAACAGTAATTAAAGGGGATTTGCTAAGGGCAATAGACCTTAGATTTATCAGTTATTAGCTTTATGAGCCCAGGAAAATTACATTACAACCCAGCCTTAGTTTTCCATCTGTATAATAGGAAAGATAGGATGTGGTGATATATTATTTATGATTTATTAAAGATTGCCTGAAGGATCAAAATGGAAAGCCAACCATACTACTTAGCTATAGAAACTTGGCAGTGGTGGCACACACCTTTAATCCCAGGATTCAGGAGACAAAGGCAGATGGATCTCTCTGAGTCTAAGGCCACCTTTGGCTGCACAAGATTTAATCAGTCTAAAAGAGAAACAACTCACACAAAGTAGATCTTAGAACTTGGGACCCCACACCTTTAATTCCAACTCTAGAGAGGTATATAAGATAGGAGCAGAAATTCAGTCTAGGGCATTTTTGTCTCCAGCTATATTTGGGCAATTAGTCTTCAACCACGCTGAGGACAGGATGACATTTAGTTTCTAGTCAGGGAAGACAGGACCTCCATTTGGGCCTTGGGAGATGTATGAGCTAGTGGCTTTGCCTTTTTGATCTTCAGCTTGAAGCTTGAACCCCAATATCAGTCTTTTGGCCTTTTTTGTGCTACAATAGGGGATATAATCATGGGAAGAAATAAGGTAGTGTAGTCACCAAGGAAGGATAGATTGCTGGGTTAGAGACACTGCTTTTCATTGTGACTTTGAGCAACTAACTTATGCTTTCTAGGTTTGAGTAGTCTACTTGGAATCACTAATTAGCCGCTTCACAGAACCAAAGTAAGAAATGTGTGAAATAATGTGTTTGTAGCTCTTAGGACAGAGCCTAGTGTTTGTCATATATTGGTTATGTTCTTCATATTTTTGTGCAGAAATCACATCTATTCCTCAAGACCCAATTCATAGGCAGCCTCCTGAATAAAGCCTTTCTTCATTTCTTGTTTCTCAACTCCAAAGAAACAAAAAACAAAACAAAATCAAACACCCTGAAGCTATGGAGTGAGAAGAATGGAGATACATTAGTGCTTGGGTACAGAGAGATGCTGATGCCAATTATTCTGATAGCACTGGGAATAAGAGGGAAGGAACTAAGGTTTGAAATTGGAGGTTGGGTATTGAAGATGTAGATGAAAAATGATGAGAAATTGGTGGTACATAAACCATAATGTAAGGTGCCTTGTATTTACTCCTCCCTCAGGGAGAAGGGAGAAATAGATCTCAGATGGGAAAAGGCCTTGAACAACAGAATACTAGTTTTGTTATAGGCTAGTATTTTTTCATGACTGGTGTAGAAGTGTAGTAGTTTGAATGAGAATGTCCCCATAGGTTGCAGCATTTGAACACTTGCGATCCAGTGGCAGTGGCGGTATCTGGGTAGTATTAGGAGGTGTGACCTGGCTGGAGGAAGTACATAACTGGGGACAGGCTTGGAGGTTTCACAGCCTAATACAGTTCCCAGTGCTTTCTCTGTGTCATCCTCCTGGTAAAGGACAGAAGCTCTTGGCATCCTGCTATAACCACTGTGTCTGCTGCTTATTGCTATGCTATGCCTCTCTGTCATGATGGGCTCCTCTCTTTCATATGTTGTCTTAGTCACGGTGTTTTATACCAGCAACCAAAAAGTGACTAATATGTCAAATCACTCTCTTAATTCATTGGAGGTAGCATGCCACTGTGTAGTACAGGCTGGCCCTGAACTTACAGCAATCTTCCCATTTCAGACACTCAATTACTGGGCTTAAAGGAACATACTATCCTAACCAGCTAATTGTTTTAAGATTCTCTCTCTCTCTCTCTCTCTCTCTCTCTCTCTCTCTCTCTCTCTCTCTCTCTCTCTCTCTCTCTCTCTGTACATTTTTGTATATGTTTTGTATACTTGTGTGTAAGTTAGAGCAAACATTAGGTATCTTCCTCAATTACTTCTTCATCTTATTGTGAGACAGGGTGAGCTCAGTGAATCTGGAACTCACTCATTCAGCTAAACTGATTGGCCAGCAGGTCCCATGAATCCTCCTGTCTCCACCTCCTAGACTCTGTTACTTAAACATGGGTTTGGGTATCTGAACTGGGATCCTCAGGTTTGTGCAGCAAGCAATTTACTGACTGAGTCAGGAGCTTTATTTCTGTGAATCCTCATCACAGTCCTCTAAGGTAGGCCCTATTGTGAATGTACTATTCAGGCTAAGAAAAGTGTGGTAACTTGCCTTAGGACTCATAGGCCTACAGTGCTGGAGATGGAGGTAAAAATCAGGTTTAACTAACTCAAAAGCTTCATTTTAATGTTAGCAGTCTTACGACTACTACTAATCAATGTTGATAATAATTGTTATTACTGTCATTATTATCGCAGGATGATCAACTCCCATCATCCATTCTATGTAACAAAGACTACCTGCTGTTATTATGTATAATTACTTAAGTGGGGATCAGTTGAGGCCCAACTCTTTAGAATATCTTCTATGTAGCTGGGCATTCTGGGAATCACCTTTTGGTTTCCTTAATTATTTCATGAAGCTTTGTGCTTGGCTCATAGGATCATAACTCCAATTTTCGATTCCCTATCAGCGTATGACATGAATTGTCATTGTTGAGTCACAAGCTGCACTTGTGATGAATGTTGGATAATAATAACAAAAGCACAGGAAAAATAATTAGAGGGAACCAAAGGGAAGAAGCGCACAGCCTTGAACAAGAGACTGTGTGAAGGTTTCCAGGACTCAGTCCCTGAAGCTCTGACAATGTATTTTGATCCTTGTCTGAATGCAAATGAACGACTCCATCAAATCTTAGGCAGCTTGTCACAGTGCGTGTTATTTAGCTAGTTAATTAAAAGTCAGAGTGAGCCAGGGCCTCTATGCACTGTGTTCTGAAGATAACCAAACCTGTGTTCTGACCAGGCAAGTTAATTTAAAATAAGTGACCTCAATTGGGTAATGGTTGCAAGTTCAAATTCAAGAATCATTATAATTAGTCCCAGATGGATCTTAATTGTTCTTTCAGGAAACAGCAGAAGGGGTGGGGAGAGAAATGGCTAAGCAAAGTAAAGGTTATTATCCATACCTTTGGAAAGCAAGGGAGCTATCTCTCATAGAGCACAGTTAATGTTGTACAACAAGAGTTCCATTGTCGCTTTCCAAATACACTTTCTTTTAGACTGGTATATAAAACAGACTGAATTTTTTCAGGAAATAGGGAATGGAATGCAACAATCTTAAATATGTGTTCTTAGGCAAGATTTTAACCTTTGTGTGCCTGTTTCTCATTGTAATGGGAAAAAATCAACCTGCCTTGAGTCTTACCTACCTCAGAGGGTCAAATGATATCTCCTGCAAATATTCTGAAAACATGGAAAACTCTGGAAGGCAGTGTTTATTGTTGAATTACAGGAAAGTTTCCTAATCAAAGGTTTTTGGTTTGTGGCTATAAGGCTACCCTTGGTATGAGCTGATAAATTCTCCTGAGACTATGTCACAAAGAAAAGGTACCTTCTGAACTATACCTGGAAGATGGTGGCCAGGACAGTGTGGACAGTATGTTCAGCACCATTCAGTATAGTGAACTGGGCTTTTCTAATGCTTAGACTTTGGTCTTATTAGATGAGCAAAAATTAGCAGGATTTGTGTTTCTTTGAAACACATTTATTTGCAAGAGCTGTACGCTGAATCCCTGTTAATCTTCACCACTAGAAAATCCTCATACATGGCTTTGCTGGGAATTTACAAAGGGTTAAATCATAAGCACAGTGGTCATTTCTACATGTCTAGAAGGCTCTTGTTGCACTCCAAAAACAAAAGCCACATTGTGTACCCAATGCTTATAGGTCTGGGGATTATCTCAAATGACAATTGATGCCCCCCTCATTCTCAGCACAAAAAGTCAGGATATGAATTTATTTAATTCAACAGTTGTTTACTGCTGAGCATAGTGGTACATGCACCTAACCCTAGCATCTGGGAGGCAGAGGTGGGTGTATCTCTGTGAGTTTGAGGCCAGTTTGGTCTATATATGTAATTCCAGGACAGCCAGTTCTACATATAGAGATTCTGTCTCAAAAAACCAACCAACCAACCAGCCAGCCAGCCTGCCAGCCAGCCAACTAACCAACCAACCAACCAACCCACAGCCCCCAAATGTCATCAATACCTGGTATTTGTCAAGCTGGGGTACAGCATGAAAAAAACACAAAATCCTGTCTTCATGGATCCTATCTTCTGTTTCAGTTGTCTAATGATCATTTATTTTTGTGTTAGGTGGATTCCTATATGGTCTTGAACTCACATCTTTTCCAATCTACTAACTGTTTACTCCATACAGATATGGGTCTCACCATCCTACTTTGCCAATCATTCCTTTAGGGGAGAACCTCAGTTTTCTACTTCATACTGTGTTTTTCAATGTAGTGCTATATAGGTAGATATTCAATGAATGTTTGTGAATGACAAGAATGAAAAGGATACAGAAATAGAGGAGAAGGATGGGTCCTGGGACTCTCTTGACATATTATTTTTCTAGTGTGATATATTTTATGTGAATAGTCTATCTTTAACGTTAGCACCAGTTCCCTGTGATTGGGTAGGAAGTGGGTAGAATGCCATAGAGTAGACAGAGGTCTAATCAAGGGAACTCATGCATACTTGGCTTTTGGTCCTTGTATTGATTAATATCTATAAGAATATTGGCCCTGAAGTCACACTCTTAAATCCTTGTTCTTTTTTTGAGACAGTGTTTATCTCTGTAGTGTTGGAACTTGTCCTGGAACTCACTTTGTAGACCAGGCTGGCCTTGAATTCACAGAGATCCACCTGCCTCTGCCTCCTGAGTGTTCGGATTGCCACCAATGCCTGGCAATCCATATTCTTTTATTCTCTAATTGTGATACAGTTATTCATGCTAGTCCCTCTCTCAATACCTCAGTTAAAATGAAAAGATAGTTGAGTGCCTAAGCAGTAGCTTGTCATGTTAGACTATTGACAGGTGGAAAAAGTTTGTTTTACAGGATCCAAAGGTTATGGTAAAGGGTCAAGTTGTGTTCTGACCAGTATAGGCCATGGTATGTATGTATGTATGTATGTATGTATGTATATGTATATTATTTATGTGTATACATGTGGGTCTCTGTGTAGTATAAAAGATTATAGATGCCCTTAGAGGCCCAACAGTATCAGATCCTCTGGAATGGGAGTTGCAAAGCTGTGGGTTCTGGGAGCTGAAATGAGGTTCCCTGCAAGAATAATACATGCTCTTAATTGCTGTGTCGTCTCTGCAGCTCCCATAGTCCATGCTATCAGTAGGCACTTTCTGCCATTTTATATTATGACATTTTAAGCTGCCCCAATTTTTCATTTGTTGCTGCTTATTGTCATTCATCCTGACAAGAAAGTGAGCGTTGCCATACATAGGCAAATAGAAGTGTGCATCCCTTCGACAAAAACAGATGAATTTTACTTGGTTGTCGATTATCCAGTTAGCTTAATCATGAAGGGACAGGATTCTTGCTTGACTGAGTCAGGCTGAGTTAATGATGTTTCCTTTGCCTTCATCTTACAATCTGTGTGCTCCTTATTCAATGCACTTATCATGATGGACTGCAATTATCGGTTCACTGGGATGAATCTCTAGTCTTGAGGGATGAAACATATTTTTCACCTTTTAAAAAAAAACGTATGGCTGGTTTTCACCCAAGACTTGAGAGATAAGCAATATGAAAACAGAATGCTGTCTTGCTGAAGCCATCTCCTTATGCTGAAGCAGATCACTGGGAAGGATTGAGAATAGTGGCCTTTGGGTTCCTTCTTTTGATGCAAATAAGAATATAAAGCTCTGTATTTGTTACTCCCACTACACATAGTATTACTACTTGTGGAGAGTCTATGGAAAGGATAATTAAGTGATGGGTCCTTACCATAAACTGCAGAGTCTGAGATGATCCTCTTTATGAAAAGTGTCTATGTTGGATAATGTTGAACTGTCTTATAATGGGATTGCAGACAGAACCATGCCCATGAACCAGTAAAGGGACATCAATCACCACCTGACAAGTTTTCAATAAAACTGTAAGCAGAGCAAATATTATGGAACTCATGATGAAAATTTGCAAACAGGATGACTTTCTCTATATTTGGAGAAATTATAAGGTTTTCTGTTGGTTCATAAATACTCCAGTAACAGGATAATTATTAATGGTGCAGTTTATAATTTCCTGCCATAAGATTGCCACTTGAGTATTCCTTTTTAAATTAGTTCTTTGAGAATTTTGCACACTAAATTTTGATCATATTCACCTTCTGTCCCTGGATTCTTCACTGATTCATTCCTACCCCCACTCTCTTTTCCCTCCCATTAAGATCAAAATTTGTGCTGTCCAAATATTCTTGGATGTGTGACCTTCCACTGGAACACGGTTGAATTACCAGAGGCTACATTTACGTGTATATTCCTGACATAGGTTAAGAAAGTCAAGAGGATGAGTTACAGCTCATATGATGGCAACAACTTAAAAAGGAACTGGGTAGGATTTCATGCATTTTATCTTGACAGGATTTCAAAATCACTGGCTATAGGACTGGGGAGATGGTGCAGTGCTTGTGACAGAAACATGAAAATCTGAGTTCAGATCCGCATAACCTATGTAAAAGCCCAGTGAAGCAGGGGATGCTTGTAACTCAAATGACAGGAAGATTTCTGGGGCTTGCCAGCCAGCTAGCCTAGCTAGCCAAACCAGTAAGCTCCATTCACAGTACCCACATAAAACTGAGGTGTAGCAGTGTGTGCCTGTAATCACTGTGCTGGAGAGACAGACAGAAGTGGATAGCTGGTTGGAGCTTATTTGTCAGTTTGTATAGCTGAATCAATATGCTACAGATTCAGGCAGATACTCTGTCTTAAAAATGTAAGATGTCCTAATCTCTGTCCTCCATGTGTGAGGACACACAGAGAGAGGAGGGGGGGGAGACAGAGAGAAACAGAGAGACAGAGAGAAACAGAGACAGAGACCCTGGCTATAGTTTAGTTAGCATGGAATTCTGGTGGAGGCTGTAGTTGGTAGAGTCACTTTGGAAATGTATCACCAAGAAGTTTTGCTTTTCAAGAGAAACTATTCTTTCCTTCCAACATGGGCACTTAGTGTTTTATTTTCAACAGGTGGAGAATGAAAACCAGCTGAACCCAAATCTTACTCATTGGGAAAAAGGTGTGAACACCACTTTGCCTCTCGGAAGACACAAATGATTGTTGCCACCCCTTACTGATGTGGTCAATGCAGAAGAGTTACTGGCTCTGCTGGGAGGTGCACTTTACTGGCACTGCTTGCAGCTCTCTCTGAGCAGTATGGTGGTGGTTGCCATGGCTACTAAAAGGTGAAGGGGTTCAGGTCACCGTCTGAAGGATTGCATTGTGCTTGAGTGGACGAGAAAGAAATTAAGTTAATGTGTGTGGAAAAAAAGGACCTGTTTCCTGTGCACGTTTGAGAAAACCGAAACAAAGCATCCCATCAAGTAACAATTGATTTCCCATTGGCCATGAAAAAGGGAGGAGGAGCAATTTATTGAGTAGGATGTTCTCAAGTACAAGCAGTAGTCTGAAATACACTAAGAGATGTGCAAAGGACTCTCAGAACTGTTGAAGTGACATCAGTTGAAGGCAAGGCACTTAGGAGTGGCCTGTCAGAAGCTTTCTGTAAGTATCCTCTGACTGTCTATATGTTCCTTTAACATGTCTGATTTTTTATCCCTTCATTCAAGACATCGTAGTACTGAGGTCACATTGCCTTTAATGGGATAGGTATCTACTAAACTCATATACAGTATACAATGTACAAATCACTTACTCAGATTTCTCTTTCCTAGTTTTCACAGTCTTAAAGTTGGCAGGCATATTTTCTACCAATAGTGAGTTTTGTTATAAGTCCCACTTCTTTTACCACTGTCCTAAACAAGGTCTCATGATGTATCCCCAGCTAGCTGCAGGCTTGGTATGTAGAACAGGCTGACCTGGGACTCAGAGTTACAAGTGACTCTGCCTCCTGAGTACTAGGATGAAAGGCATGTGCTACCATGCCTGGCCTTTCCACGTGCTTAACAATAATTTAGATATGACTACAGCTAAGAATCCTACAAGAGATTCAACTAAAAACATGAAAACTATTTCAGTTCATGCCCCTTAGTTTGAACAGTACTTTGTATGACCAGTTCACCTCACTGTGTTAGGCAAGATGTATTTTGCCTACTCAACTACAATCAAGTAAAAATGAAGTATTTGCCACTGCTATGGTGACATTTTCAAATCTAAACCTTAAGGATGACCGATGACCATGGGAATGTACCATCATGCTGCAAACACAAACAGGAAGACTCTCCATGTTCTGGGAACATTCCTTGCGGTTCTCACAGGCGTGTCATTGAACTCCTCTCTGACTCAGCCAGGTCAGACTCTTTCAGGTTATAGGTGCAAAAGTCCTTTTGGAGTTCTCAGGCTGCACGATTACAAGTTCCTTCATTCATTTACTCCTCATGTACGTGATTCTAATTATAATACCTTATATTTGTACACTTGCCTCAATAGGCATCTTAGGACGCCTTAGAGAAACTGCTTCATTCACCCTAAAATCATGCTGGTAGGGCAAGAAAGGATTTTTTTCTTTTTATATTTCATGGCTGACATCACTAAAGTGACAAAAAGATGAGGGGACTGTGCAAGGGCAGACATGATTTTGAAAGAGAGCTTACGTAGAGTTTTAATCTTTGGTTTCAAGCTGTGCTCCCTCAGAAGACACTTGATTAGCTGTTATTGTTTTTCAGAGTGAAACAGGGGTGCTATTTGCTCAGTTGGGAGTCTATTTGATAGATATATATGTTTACTAAAAGTAAATTGGCTGGGCATGGTGGCACACTCAGGAAGCAGAGACAGGCAGATCTCTGTGGGTTTGAGGCAAGCCTGGTCTACAGGGCTAGTTCCCGGCTAACCAGGGGTACATAGTGAGACTCTGTCTCAAAAAAAAAAAGAAAGAAAGAAAAAGGTTGATAATAGAATAGTGGTGATTGGCTACTATCTTTTATTTTAGCTCTGTTCCTAGTGATATGACTGTAGTTGTTAACAATCTACTTAATGCCTAGTCCTGCCTAGATCATTGCATGGTTCCTTTCAGTTGTCAATTTGTGGTGACCTTTGGGCAACGACAGTTTGACCCTGCCATATCTAGACTGAGGCAATGGTATCTCAGCAAGATGATTTGTTTAACTGGGAGGGCCAAATGAGAGTGTGATAATTCCATAATGCTTGTTTAGTATTGTTTCCCACGTTCAGTAGCATGAAAGTCCAGATATTTGTATAGCTCTATCATCTGTCTTTGCCTATCTCTGTTAGCATGGTAAGGAAGTCAATCTACACATTTTATTTTTTGTTACTGTTCTTATTTTGCATTTGCTTGGGGCCTCTCTGTAGGGGAGCCTAGAGGTCTAAATTATTTTAAATATAAGGGTCCTGTGGCAGTGTGGGCTTGAACAATAAGTAGCTTTTGTGTCGCTTTTGTGAACTGTGCTTCTTGCTGCTTTCTTCCAACAGTGTGTTGTAACATCTGTTAGAATCTAGGAAAGGGCTCCTGTAATCAGGCAGCTGCATGACAAACTTCCTAATTACTACATTTTTGTTGCTCTTAATCTGAGAAAATTTCCTAATAAAGCCCAATGGTGATTTAAAAAATACGTAGTGTTTCCAAGCCGGTAATTGAAACCTGCAGGACTATCAAATTCTCAGTGTCTGCTAAGACTCAGCTAAGGTGTTCACAGTGGAAGCCACACAAACTCAGGCATGTTGGGGGCTTTCTTTCTGTGTCAACAGAAAAGACATGTACTTCCCGTAGAGGGATAACATAGCTATACTTGGTTAAGGCTTTTTTTTAAAAAAATGTTTTTAAATATAGCTATTCTGAATTCCCGTTTGATTTGTAGCAGGGTCAACTAAAAACAAAGGTGATATTTACTTCAGTTTTATTGTTGGACTTGGCGCCTATGTTTAAGATCTGGGAATAAAGTACCAGACCTAGTCTTAAAATTCTGATGTTAAGGGGGAGGAGTCAGTATGATTTGATTCAATATACATTTTTAAAAATTTTCCCTTGATGGTTCTATGTGCAAAGGTCTTTGAGCAGGAGGAGAGTAGCTGATGTAGATATAGCCAGGAACTTAGGATAGGTTTGTAACGAACAAACAAATCTCAATTAATCAGAACCCAACTACCAGCAGCCTTTAATTAATAGGAATTTTCCCTGGGCATTTTCTGGAAGGGCTGGTGTGATATTTATATACACAGGTGGTACTAGCTTTGATGAAACATAAACTCTTATTAAAGGGGACATGCGTTCTTCTGTGCTCTAAGGATAGAGGTAGATGATGAACTTCCTAGTGGTGTTGTGGCCTTAAGGGCATACTATCTCATTCTTATCATTTGTCTCAGAAAAGCTCCCTGATGTTCAGGCTTTAAAGAACCTCAGTCAGAAAAAACCATTTAATGACAGTCACTAGCTGTCAATCTGAGAAAGCAAGAAAGTTGACTCAGACATTTAGGATAGTTGTCATATTCTGCCTTCCAGAATTATTGTGTTTCCATATCAGCTTATTAGATTGTAAACTTCCCTAGGAAGAAAGACTTACTATTTTCCATTTACCATATTTAGCATGAGGCAAGACAAAATAGGTCTATTCCTCTCTCCATTTCTTTTCCTCCCCCTTTCTCTTTTTAACTTTCTTCCTTCCTTTTTTCTCCCATTCTACCTTCCTCCATTCTCTCCCATAGCCTCTTTCCTCCCTGTCATTCATTGCAGTGCTGGAGATTAAACACAGAGTATCACACATACTTTACCACTGATATATATTATCCCTAGACCCTCCATCAATAGCTTGTGACTTGAATTCTCTATCTTGTTTTCAAAGCACTAGAACTCATAGTTTCTTGGAACTGGAAGTCTCTTGGAACATTTAACACACTTGCTTTAGGGATTGGGAAAGCAAGTACATTTTGAAGTCCTATGGCTTGGGGCTAAAACCCAAGTCTCCTGCCTCCAGCTTGTATATTCTGTTTTACAAAAATTCTGGATATCTTCCTTCATCTTAGTCCCTGAGAATTTTCAGAAGGAATCTGAAGTTAATGAAAAGTAATCTGAATTCTTGTTGATTTTTGAAACACCCCTACAAGCCCCCTAGGAAATAATCAAGAGAATAACGAGGTATCAGATTTTTAAAAATGAGAAGAGGTAACTGTTGGTTTCATAGGAACATTTCCTCTCCAAGCCCAGCAATTTCTATCATCTGAAATAAACAAGAATCTCTCTGTTTCAAAGTAATGATCTTAAATGAGTTTTTTCCTTTTATTTTTCCCAGTGGGGATTTGCTTTTTAAGAGTAACCAAGCCAATCTAGGGGGAGTATGACCAGATAATCAAGCCATCTTTTCTAATAAGCCAAAGCTAATCTCCCTCAATGTAGAATTCTGCCATCAGTTACCAGTTCCCAGGATAAACATCGTTGCATCTTAGGGAACAAGTTTATATTTGACTTCCAGTGATTGTCCAAGTCACCTAGCATATTGAAGGGTTTCAGTACAAGTACATAGGCCCACTCACTTAAGACTGGAGAGGACATTAGTTTGAAATTGAGAGAAGTCATATTTACAGTGGTTATTTTCAGGTAACCCAGCAATATGTTTTGCTTTGGCAATGCTGTCCTATAGTTTAGAGGTGCACTTATTTTTGCTTCAAAATATTCAAGTATTTCCACAATGATAAGCATGGGAATTGGGAAAGAAATGGCACAGGGAAACAAAGAAGAATGGGATCTTTTCTTTTACTGTTGAATCTGGAAGCAGCCAGAGTGAAATCATTCTTGTTCCCTCTTCCCCAGTCTCCTATGGACAAGCTTTCAAATATATATGAGTGTGTAGAAAAAAATACAATTTGGACTCCTTTCATCTCCTTGTGTGTGCTACAGGGTTGTGTCATTTATTTCCCCATTTGCAACCACTTTAAGTTTACCTTTGGAAATTGCTTGTCTAATTAATACTCTTCAAGGACCCCCCTTTCTTACTTACCCATTCCTGGTATCTAGTGGTCTCTAGTTCTTACCCTAAAGGCATGATGATTTCATGTTCCAGCTTAACATTATGCACTGAAAACCTTCAACATATTACAGGATTTAGATATTCACTGGAAATAGGAAATAAAGCTGCTCTATAACATGCCTTTTTTGTGTGGCCAGTGCATTTAATTAAGGTTACTAAAAGAAGAATGGAAGAGAGATTTCTTCCAAGAGCATGGACACTTTACCAGTGGCTACACCACTGAAGAAAGTATCTTTTCTTTACCCAATAACTGTTAACTACCTACAGAAACTCAGACAGAGGTGAGGCCCCATGAGTTTCCCTCCTCCCTCATAGCAAGACGTTAACAAACAAGGTAATGACACCTGCTGTAAATTCAGTTGTTCAATAGACTCTCATACCAGGCAGATAGCATAACACAATGATCTACCTCTTTCGCTAGATCTTATGTTCTTTCTGTTCCCCCATTGACCGTGTCTTCTGTGCTGTTCTCTGAACCTATGAGGGTGTAAAAGCTATGTCCCATTTATGGCTGAGCACCCAACAGTGACTTAATTATTTATTAAATTTTATTTCTGTGTTTGTGTGCACACCTGCTTGTCTGTATATGCACCATGTGCATGTAGGTGCCAGATGATGTCAGAAGGAGGGATCGGTATAACTTCTTCTAAAGTCTGGTTCTCTACAAGGGCAGCCAGTGCTCTTAACTGCGGAGACACCTCTGAACCCCCATATAGTCACTAAGTACTTTGACTATGATACTTTGCAGCTACTACTATTTTGCAAATTTTCAGTAGCATAAAAGAGAATGGCTAGAGATTAAAGCAAAATATGTGAAGGCATCAGGAATGTTCTCTGGGATTCTCTCTCATGAAATCCAGGAAGACCATGGAAGGGCATTATCTTCCAAAGACGTAATGAGAGTTATCACTCTCTTCCAGTTCTACCAGATGCCTAATTTACTTTCCATAGTAGTCAAACTAGTGGGGAAGAGAGTCTACTACTGAAAAAAGCCACCTTCTTAAACCCCACCTCACTAAAGAATTCCATTGTAATGAACATGAGAGCTACATTTATAATGAACAAGACTGGGAAATATAGAACAATTGACTCCAAAAACCAAACTGCACACTCTGAAAACGGCATTATTGCTTCTAGGCAATGAGAGCTATGGATGAACAGAAGCACACTTGTTCATCACATTTTCTGGGTCCATAGTCACAGTACAAGTAAAGGGCCACAAACATATGATTACCAAAAATTCCTAAAATGAGGTATGCTTTGGCTGACCTTATACGTCCAGTCAGCTTTCTATAGCTTGTTTCCATGAACAAAGCTAGAAGCTGATGGAATAAGGTTCTCCTCAAGACAAACTCTCCTATCTGTGATATACAAGAATCAACTGGAGTCAGGACAGAGTGGGGCGGGGAGGGGCATGGCAGGTCTAAAGTAAAACCTATGTTCAGACCTTGTGGTGGCTAACCCTACCTTACATCTGAGAAGGGTGGTTTGTCTGAAAAACCAGTAAGTTCCCTCTAAAAGTCTCTTTTCTGACTGCATTGTGGCAAAACACTCTTTATGCCTTCCAAAACTTTGTGATTTAAGAAGCATAGATGTAGAGAAACTTAGATCCTAAAGACCTCTACTTTGGTTTGGGAAAGCCAACTTGAAACATGGTATATTTTCTCTTGTTTTATGGCACAATTTGTCATTTTCTCCTATTCTGCCTGAAACTTTCTGGGCCTGTGTGTTCTGATTTGGCATGTACAGTTTGGTTTGTGTCTGTCTCCTCTTTATCTTGTCCCCTGATGCTCAGCATACCACTAATTGTTCAAACACTCTTAAGACAGTTGAGTTGTGGGAGGGATGGAATGGGAGAGCTATGAAAGAGATATCTTGATAGAGGGAGCCATTATGGGGTTAGAGGGAAACCTGGTGCTAGAGAAATTCCTAGGAATCCATAAGGATGATCCCAGCTAAGACTTTTTAGAAATAGTGGAGAGGATGCCTAGACAGGCCTTTCCCTGTAATCAAATTAGTGACTACCCTAATTGTCCTCATAGAACCTACATCCAGTAGCTGATGGAAGAAGATGCAGTGACCCACAGCCAAGCACTGGGTTGAGCTCCTGGAGTTCAGTTGAAGAGAGGGAGAAGGGATCATATGAACAAGAGGGTGGTCAAGACCATGATTGGGAAAATCAGAGAGGCAGCTGATCCAAGTGAGTGGGAGCTCATGGACTATGAATTAACATCTGGGGAACCTGCATGGGACCAAACTAGACCCTCTGAATGTGGGTAACAGTTATGAGGCTTGATCTGTTGGGAGAGGGGCTCTGGCAGTGGGACCAGTACCTATCCTGGGTGCATGAACTGGCTTTTTGGGGCCCATTCCCTACGGTGAGATTCCTTGCTCAGCCTTGATACAGCTGGGAGGGGCTTGGTCCTTTCTCAACTTGGTATGCCAGACTTTGTTAATTCCCCATAGAAGGCCTTACCTCATCTGAGGAGTGTCTGGGGGTAGGGGGTAGGGGACAGGAGGGGGAACTGGGGTTGGCAAGTAAAATGAAAAATAAATGAAATATAAAAAGACCATGGGAAAAGAAAAGATCTTTGTGTTTCAGAGTTTGTGGTACAAGAAGTCCTGGCTTTCTAGGTGTTAAGGGAGAGGTGGGGTGAGATGGGGCATTGCTGATCACATATTGCCAGAAAAATTTGGTAAGATGATGGAGGTCACAATTATTTGCTTATTGATTAGTTATGCTAGTTTTATATACAGATCAATCTGGGCAAGTCCTTTTCACAATACATGCCTTTGTGGGTCTCATTCCAAAGCCGCTTATTTTGGTACTGTAAGTAAATGAACTTGTTTGTTACAAATGAGCACTTCAGGAAAGCGTCAGTTTGAGGGTGTATTTTCAATTCTCTGTGCTAATGGGATATGACTCCTCATCAAGTGGAGAAAATATCTGTGAAATGCCTGTTGTGGAAACAAAGCTACTTCAGGCCTCATCAGGATGCTTATCTTATAACTTCTGGTTGAATAAACTTAAACTGAAAAATTCAGTCTGATTCAGGGCCAATTAGTGCAGTGATTAATTGCATCTGCAGCCAGATTCCCTGGGTTAAAATTCTAGCTTTACCAATTACTAACTGTATGACTTTTAGGTATTTTCTTCATCTTTAAAGAGAAGATAGTATTTCAATCTGCCTTACAGGAATATATGCATTTTTACCTTTATATGTGTTTGTGCATTATATATTTTACTTATATATGTTCATATTGCATAAATGATATCTGGAATACTATAAGCACGTAGTACAGTTTGTTATTAAGAATGCCCAGTTATATGTGGCACAAGATGTTTAGTTCCTTTAAGTATTTTAAGTGATGCTGAAAATCTAGTTGATACTAAAATAGTGCTTGAGCTCATTGATCAATGTGGGTTCATGGGATCAAAAATATCTTTAAAAACCCACATCAGGAAATCCAGTGACAGAGAGGGAGGATTTATGAGCAAAGGGGTTAAGACTGAGCTGGTTTAACCCCCAGAAACAGCTGACCTGACAAGGGTTAACTCTTGAATCCCACACTGATACCTGGGAATCCAGCATGGGACTGAACAAGACCCCCTGAATGTGGGTGTCAGTGAGGAGGCCTAGGTGATCTATTGAGCCTTGGGTAGTAGATCAGTATTCATCCCGGGTATACAAATAGACTTTGGGTTCCCATCCAACAATGAGATGCACTCTCACCCTGGACTCTTGGGGGAGGGTCTAGGCCCTGCCCTGGATGAAATGACAGACTATGGACACCCCCATGGAGGGCCTCACCCTCCCTGGGGATATGAAGGGATATTGGGGGGTGGTTGGTGGGAGGGCGTGGGAGGAGGGGAGGGAAAGGGAGAGTGACCTGGAATTGACATGTGAAACAACCTTGTTTCTGATTTAAATTTAAAAATAAAAACAATAAAATAAAAAAGAAAAAACCAAAAAGCCCCCACATCTTTTCTAAATACATATAGATCCATTTCCTGTCATTATCTCCGTAATAACATAACAAATACATATAGCATTTATATTTTATTCATTATTATCAACAATCTAGAAATGAATTAAACTATACATGTCGTTATGAATAGGTTACATACAAATGTGATGCCACCTTATAAAAGGAGCATCTATGGAGTTTTGTTGTGAATCCTGGAAACACGGATACCCAGTAATGATGCTTTTGCTCCTATTCATTAAATCTTCTATAGGGATCTTTATCTGTTACCACACAAAATGAACTTGAAATTTTTGTGCATTTTAGAAAAATAATCTTGAAAACTTTGTTAATCTTCACTTTTCACTAATTCAAAATAGCCTTGCCTTTGTACAGTTTGGACTTGGGAGATTTCCCTTTTCTTTCTAATGAGTCCTTCCTAGTGCTAACTGTCTCTCTAGTCCAGTTAAGCTCATTTGCTCTAGTACTGTCCTTAGGCATGCAGAACAGTTGGTCAGTGCCCTCTTTATGGTAACTCCTTATACTTGAGCATGGTCATTAAACTGTCTCTTGGCTCTCTTTCACCATGTTAAACAACCCATACTCACAAAGCCTTTCCTCACAGGCCCTGGTTTTTAATACCCTCATCTTTTTCTTGCCACTCTTCTTTGGATCATCTCTAATTGCTTTGCCATCATTTTAAGATAGATGATGCGCGGGCCACATTCGAGTTTGATGAGTTATTTAATGAGTATCTTGGAAATTAAGGGAGATGGTGCAGAAAGTCAGAAGACCCATGTTTCATACTTTCTCTATCACATACTTATACGGAACTGGAAGTCAAATCTTGACAATTCATCTAGAAGTCTCCAAGTCTCAATCTATCCTCTATAAATTTGGAGTATAGACATCTTCCCTGCTGGCATCCTATTGTGAAGTTCACATGAGACCACTTGTGTGAAAGTGCTTTGTTTTGGCATCAAAGTGGAATACCAACACTGTGTATCAGAGAACTTTCCAAATGGTTTGTACATATTAACTATCTAGGTATAGTTTTTATTTACGTGTTATTTTGAGAAAACAGAAATACACAGAATCCTTGTCAAAAAGCTAATAAGTGACAGAATCCATTCAGACTGTATTCCTGGGACAAGGTGACTAGCTTACCTTGAAGGTAAGCTCTCGGTTCAGTAAGAGAACCTACCTCGATAAATAAAGTAGAGAATTATGGACAATGATATCAGCTCATGGCCTGTACATACATGTACACAAATGGACATGCATCCACATACGTTTGCACCCCCACAGGAACACACACACACTCATGTATACATATGCATACATGCAAGCAATAGCAATGAAAATAGAGGTCATGAATTTGAAGGAGAGTTGGAAGGATATATGGGATGGTTGGAGGGAGGAAAGGGAAGAGAGAATTTTGTATTATATTATAACCCTAAAACAAGATTTTAAAAAAGAACTATTGAAATAGGAAAAATAAAACTAAATAGTGCTCCAGTTCTTGTATTTAGAATCTAATATTCTCTGATATCTAAAAACTTACTTATCATGGTTTCCTTTGCCTTTTGCTCTGTCAATTCCTATGGTAATTATCATAGTTGTAAATGTATCATACCTTTCTTGTATCTTAACTTTTATATAGAGATACTAACAAAAGATCGATGTCTAATTGATTTTTCTTCTTTATTATTATATAAAGAATTTTAGAAGAAATGTTATAAAAACTTTTATTGATCTTATAGCTGCTTAAATAGTCACAGGAAAATAATAATGCATATAATGCAGTATAGACATTATGTTATATAAAACTTTATTGAAAATCTGCTGACATTTGAACAATTGCACTACTCTACCATATTTTCATTAATACCTGATGGATATGGCATACAATATGAACTATATGCTTAAATCTGATCCATTGTGCTGTAAAGGCATCAGAGGCTCTTTCATTTCAGGTAGTCAAATGAAACATTATTTTTTAGAAGTCTGTCCAAGTTTTTCCCGGAAAAAACCCTAAATGATACTGAAAACACTTAAAGTCTGAAACTGTCTTTTTGAGGTTGATACTCACTGAATTATGAAAGTTATCACTGTACATCATAATATAATACATATAATATACATAGAGAATATGTATCATATTATGATGTATGTCATAAAAATGACTAAACTCCAATGAAAGGATTCAACTTTTAAAAAGCATTTCTTTAAGGAAATAGCATGCTGAAGTCTTTACGTAAGAAATCTGTTTAATGAGAAATTCATTTTATAAACAATAAATTTAAGCAAAAGGATATAAATAGCAGCAATTTTGTTATCATTGGAAGAATAAACAGTTCATATTTTAAAAATGTATAGTCTAATAATCACATTATTTGGCTACAAGTACTTTTTTCCTTTGGATCAGCAGTTCTCAACCTTTGGGTTGAAACTCCTTTGGGGGTTGCATAGCAGATATCCTGCATATCAGAAATTTATATTAAAATTCATAACAGTAGCAAATTAAAGTTACAAAATAGCAATGAAATAATTTTGTGGTTGGGGGTGACCACAACATGAGGAAATCTATTAAAGGGTCACAGTGTTGGGAAGGTTGAGAACCACTGCTTTGGATGGAACTGTAGCCAAATCTCAGTGAAGCTTATCAAAGTGTGCTTCATCAAGTGTATAGCCTACCATTTCTCTATTACTATGTACCATGCATGTAGAACATATGATCTCATAGGAGCTACTCAATGGTAAATAAATCAAACGTGCTGACACTTATTTTATTTTTAAGAGGTGAAATGAATAAAATGATGTATTTTGAAGGCACATGAAGAAAATGAAAGAAGCCAGAAAAGTGGGACATGAAAAAACAGACTTTTCAAATTTCAGCAGTTTGATTTTCCTC
Organism: Mesocricetus auratus; assembly: GCF_017639785.1. Classification (NCBI taxonomy): domain Eukaryota; kingdom Metazoa; phylum Chordata; class Mammalia; order Rodentia; family Cricetidae; genus Mesocricetus; species Mesocricetus auratus. The sequence continues at coordinate 92,068,262 of NW_024429188.1, read as the reverse complement.
CTGTGATACTGATTTTTCTTTCCAAAATTTTGTGCCTTCTATGATGGTTGAATTAATCTTGTGTGGTAGAGCGAATTTTTGTTAACATAGATGGTTAAGTGTCCAAGGTTTCAGAGGTATATATAACTCAGAGCTTTACCCCGCACCTTTTCCATTACTGAAGGCCTCCCGGTTCATACCTTTCAGAGAATATTGGATATTCAAGAAGCTGAAGTCCCCAATGGAAAAGAAGGAAAACAAAAAAGTGTGACAAGGGAGACGTTCTTCTGTTTGGAACCCATTAAGTAGGTCACCCACTAAAAGGCTATTTTGGTCTAAACATTTTGGAGGGCATGTAGTACACACAGAAGCATCACTGACCTGATTCTTCATTTTTAAGAGCTGAGAAAAATCAAAGGAAGGTTGTTTTTTTTCAGTGAGGGAGAGCATGGATCATTCGTGTTGCTCAGGAGAATGTTAGTTGAGGACCTACCCAGACTTCTAGATTTTCTGTGAGCCACCATCCATTAAAAGCAGTGCTGAACTTAACAAGGGAGCAGCTTTGTATTTCTAGCCTGTAGCACCAGAAGCTTCTCCTCCTCTCTATGTCTCCCACCTCTTCTCTTTTTTTTTTGTCTTCTTAATAGGGATAAATCTGACAAACTGCTAATATTTCATTTCCTATAAAGCAGTTCTCACAGGCAATGGCTGCTCACCATAATTTTCATCTCTGAAGCTCTTTTGGCTTCCAAGCATACTGGGCCTGGATTAGAATAGAAAGTTTGCCCTACATTTTTGTTCCTGGTAAGACAGGCACTTTATTATTAACTGGCAAAGGGAGACTTTTGAGGAAAATAGTAAACTTTTGCCACATTTCCATTTGGTCCTCTATCCCAAACATAGATTCCATCTAGCTTAGGGCAAATACATTAGTAATTTTAGTCTACAATTTCCATATTTGTGCTTAATAATGAAAACATCCTGGCCCATTGGGTTGTATGTTCCACTCTATCTTATTTACTTTTTAATTTGTTTATACTTTTAAAATAATTTTGTTCTTTGGGAATTACATACAATATATTCCAATCATGTTCTTTCCCCTTCCTCAGCTCCTCCCAGATCCTCTCCCACCTCCCTATCCACCCAGCTTCATGATCTTTCTCTCTCTTAAAACAAAAGCAAAAGAAAAGGTCCAGAAAAACGTATGGAATACAATTTGTATTGATCAACTACTCCTGGACATGGGGCATCCTGGAGTGTGGTTTATATACCCAGTGACACTCTGTTAGAGAAAACTGAATTCCTCTCCCAGCACGTATCAGTTGCAAATAGCTTCCTAGTTAGTTCCTAGTTAGGGGTGGGGCTTTGGGTCCAGTTCCTGCTCTGAGTGCTGGGATTTTGACTGACTTGAGTTTGTAAAGATCTTATCCATACTTACCTTGTTCTTTAAAAAATGTTCACACTTTTAAAATCAAGGACATTTCCTTATTATGACATTTAAAAATTACACAGTGTAAAAGGTACCATATAACATAATAAAAGAGAACAAGAAAGGATAACTTTAAGGGGATGAGGAAGGATTGATATCGGGCATGAATTATGAAAGAAGATATAGAGCTAATTGTTTTTTCTAATTCTAATTCCTACTTTGCGTCTTTCTAGTTTTGGTGGTAGATAAAAGCATAAAATATGCTTGATACTGAAAGTGTAAATTTTAATGTGATTCTTCACAGTTTCTGTTCCAAATGTCAATTCTAACTGACTAGAAGGTCATTGACCTGTATAGACTTTGGGTCTGGTCAATTTTGGTGTGTAATATTTTTGTTTATTTGTAAGATTTTCTATAATAAAGTTTATGAAATTAAAACACTTTAAACTATTATCTTTCTTTTCCACTAACCCAGAGGAATAATTTAGAAAAGCATAGACAATTTGAACCTGGTATATAGTATCTCTGCACATTCATCAACAATAGCTCATGCGCCCTAGAAAGGTTTGGGGAAGTATGTATTCCAGTAATAAGAAACAAAACTCCTACCTGTCAGCCTGCCTAATCTATTGTCTGTTCCCTACTGGGAAGAAGATATAAGAAAGGAAGGGGATTACTTTGAAACAACCAGTAATCTATTAAACAGAGGAGTAGAGTGGTGGATTTATCTGATATGTAGCATTAAATTGCAGAGACATTCAAATTAATCACGTGATGCATTTTTTTATCAGCTTAGAATTTTCTTTTCTTTTCATTTTTTTCCTGCAGCCACTAGGGAGGAAAATGGGATTAGACAGACTATGAAAACTGTTGGCATGTTAAGACTGTTGGCTACTTAATTTATTAGCAGATATGAGAACTGCCTCAGGATAATGCTTTAACATGCAGGCTGGGAGTGAACTAAATCTCAGACATACCTGTTCCAAAATTGTGTTAATCCTCTCGACTTCACAGTCAATCAAGTATCGTTTTTCCTGCCTTCTATCCATTTCTTCAATGATGCGTCTGAATTCCTGGATGTCCTTTATGTTTCCCACAGACCTTGCTGTCACTTGCCAGTTGTTTTGCACTGCTGCTTCCATAATTGCTTGCAGGATGGAAAACCCTGAAGGAAGGAAAAAGAACTATACTAATTTTTTTCCTTTTAAAAATATTTCTGTAGGTGTTAAGGATTCTACTGAGTTTTTATTTACAGTCCATTGGGTCTTTTCAAACTTGATTCACTGGAGAGAGCAGGTGAACTCACAGCTTCAAACCCAACTCTCTAGATAGTTGGCACCTCCATTTTGGTGTTTTGTTTTAAAGGAAAAAAGATGCAATCATTTGTGAGCACCATGGAAATAGGTGTTTATCAGGTCATTTTTGTTTTGATATGCATTATCAAAATATCTGTGGAATGAATGACAAGAATTTCTTGTGTCTGGCTGCAATTTTCTCTGTTGCAGTTGAAGCTCGTTTATTTCGTCTTTCACTTAAGAATTCTTCAGAATGACAGATTAAAAGAAACCCACAACAAAGAATTAGAAATAAATTTACTAGTGATAGAGCCTTATTAAAACAGGTTGAACCATGTACGGCTATGACTATTCAACAATATAAATTGTATCTCCCAGGTAATGTTACTTTGATTTTATGAAAGACAGTATATAGAACAGACTATTACTCTTTGATTACATAGGGAGTCTATAAAATATTCAGTAAAATTAATTTTGGGGAGTTCTTTCATTTTCCTGAATAAAATTTACCATGAGTTCCTGGTTTTATATTAGCTAATTTATATCCAACAACCAATAGCAACTAACATCCCAGACTCTGTGCAAAGAAAGGAAATATCAGATGCTTGAATTTAGGCTAATCTATTTGGAATTAAAGGCAGCTCATGCTTACGATGCCAGAATTTTGGAGGCAGAAGCAAGAGGGTTGCCAAAAGTTCAAGGCCAGCTTGAGGTATACAATGATATTCAGTCTCAAAATCCAAAACCAAACCAAACCAAACAGGCAAATAAAAAAGCAAGCAAGCAAGTAAGCAAACAAAACCCCAAGAGAAGTGTATCTAAAGAATGAAGCACAATGGCACAGGAATTTTATATATATATATATATATATATATATATATATATATATATATGTCACTTCTTCAATTCTATATCATATCTCCAGCTGTGCTTCCTGTATGAATTTATAATCCAAGTATAATCTCATCAAGAATAGACAGTGCTATTGGGGTATTATCAAAAAAAATCTCCCTACTCCCAATAGGAGTGGGTGATAGAGAAGATTTGGATATCCCAAATTATCTGTGACATAGTTCAGTCACCACAGAAGCAGAGGATGGAGGGAGATGGCAATGCCTTTTGAACACACTCCAAGTTCTCTGCTGTCTTGAGCCTACCCTGTGGTGTAAGCAGGCTGTGGTTTAGAGTCGTCCTCACTGTACCATAGAAAATGGTATTGACATTTGGAGAACATGCTTCAGGGAGATGGCAGCAGTGACTCAGCCGGTCATTATAACTCCTTTGTGTGCTGGGTGTATTCAGGAAGAAGATCACAAACGAGACCCAAGCACTTGGTAATTTCCAAATGAGCAATTTCAGCACAGGAGCTCAAAATTACAGATCAGAGTAAATTACCATTGCTTTAAATGTTAATTCTTACTCTTATAAAACCAACCACGCATATTTATTTCTCAGATTTACATTTTCATGTGGGTTTTAGATGTACTCTCTGCTTCAGTGGGAGTTGAGGGCACATAGTGGGCCAAGGCATGGGATTAAGAAGTAAGTATAGGAAGAAAGAGATTAAAGAATGTGGAAAACTTTCTTAAGCAGTGTATAATAAGGTCTCATTATTTTGAATACCACTAATTAAGAATTTATGAAAATTCAGTAAGGATTATGTTGAATTTTGTTTCTGGACTATTTATGAAGAAAATATTGGTTGAACAAAACTGATGAAATTACATAGGGAGTCTTTGATTTTCATGAAGTAAACTTTTTAAAAAGGCTCATTAGCAAAGCAAAAGTGTTCACATGCTCAGTAGAAAATCCAAATTCTTGTCATCTCTGCTTAATGGACCTTGTCTACAATTTGTGATGACACAGAGCAAGATTAATCTCTTTTCCATGTGACAATCTTCCCCATTTTTGAAAGCTGTTAACATGTCTTACTTTAACCTTCTCTTCCTCAGGTTAAAGGTGTCCCAAACCTTCAACAATTCCTTTGATGTAATGACAACCATTTTGCTTTCAGTTCTACTCTTTTTTATGGATAATTCTCAATGCTTCTAAGCACGCATTAATTTTACATAATAGCAGGTTTCATGCTGACACTTTCATACATGAATACAAAGCATTTTTATCATATTCATCTTCTATTATCCTATTTTGTCCTCCTTTCATTCCCACTATCTCCTTCCTCTTCTTAACTGGTTTCCCATCTATTTTCATGTGATCCATGACAGACTATGGACACCCCCCAGGGAGTGCCTCAACCTCCCTGGGGAAAGGAGTGGGGATTGAGGGAGGGGGAAAGGAGGGTGTGGGAGGGGGGAGGGAAAGGGACAGGAACCTAGGATTGACTTGTGAAGCAAACTTGTTTCTAATTTAAATTAAAAAACTTAAAAAATATGATCCATGAGTTTCCTTATTACAAGGATATGGGTAGGGATTATTTATAAGAGTGTGTCCTTCTTACTAGTGGCTACACTACTGAAGAAAATGTCTTTCCCACCTTCAGTAATGATTAATTGTCTCTCCACACTAGATACTATTACCTGCCTAGAAGTCCTTAGGGAGGGGTGGGTCTTATGGACCCTCGTATACTCATGACAGGATGTTGACTTTTCAATATGTTACTGATCTTGGTATTTCAGGTATCATCTGAACAATGAGTGTGGACGGCAATGGGATTATTGTTTATTTGGATATAGGTTATTTTAACAGGATAGAGCTTCTGGGAACAAGGTTCACGACCTTATGAATGCCAAACTAGCATTCTACCACTGACATACAGTCCCAGCTTGGGTTAGTAATATATTTAAATAGCCAAATTATATTAATTTGTGTGGAGATTGGACCCAACAATAGCCTGTTAGTTCTGATAAAGCTTTACCAACTTACTATGCAGAAATTAACATTCATAACATTCATTCCTTTCTAAACTACTTTTATCTTCTTTTCTTTTATTCCTCTTCCTGTACTGGTTCTTACCTATTTTGTTTTCACGTTCTTTCATATCTGGATGCTATCATTTACTCACAAAGTACTTTGTTTCCTACTTAGTGTAACTGCAAATTTGTCCCTTTACCAAACATACTCTGCTAGCTGTGGACCTTTCTGGGTGTCTCTCCTCTTCCCATAAAGCTTCCTTTAATGTCTTCTCAGTAATTTCCCCAAACATGACTTGTTTTGAATTCAAGATAAATAAATAACAAGCAATTTTGAAAAAAACAGTTTGAATAACTATTCACAGATGTTTTTAAAATGCAAAACACAATGGATTAAGTACATTATAGTATACACACAGAGAGAGAGAATGTTGTGCTAAAGTTTAATAGTCAACACTGTATATTTACTAACAAGGAATCATTTCCACTATATATAATATACTATGTAATGTAGAATGGAAACACCTAACAACTTAGTATCTATAATGTAATTTTATTTTATTTATTTTTCTTGCTAGAAAGGCTCATGATTGTGAAAAAATCCTCAAGAACTACTAGTGTTTTCTCAGAGACTCGGGATTATGAAGACATTCCACATTCACTGTCATTTGGTTATATAATGTTCTGCTCTTTTACAAGAAGAAGGTATTGTTCTCTGCAAGGATAAAATGCATAAGGTTTTAACAATCCAGTTCATGATGTTTTCTCAGACTATAAGCTGCTAGAATATTCAGATGACAGGCCAACACTCTGCAATGTGCTTCCTCTTAATAAGCAACAGTTTTTACAGATATTTTCAAACTTCTGTTCTTTGAACCGTGGGAATGTGTTTCCTAATCAAAACTTAAGCAGAATAAGCACACTGATTTTTTATATGTGTCTGTTATCCAGTTGACTGTAAGAATTACATTCTTCTGAGAAAGTCACAACTGTGGCTTAGCACAGCAGTGCCATTTTCCACAGAGTTTCCCTGTGTCTGCTTGAGCATGGGGCTGTTGCTTTCTAGAACTCTGGGGGAATGGTCAACTCAGTTCAGTATATGTCAGCGAGCAATCCAAGCAGATCTTTTTATTTGTTTTCATACCCAATTTATCATAGTTTCACTGACTCTGTTACAGCTGACCAAAGCATAAATAGAAGCGTGAGGGAAAAAGAAATGTTTGACTTGGCAGAGCACAACCAGGTGCTAGTGTTTGTAGGAGGTGAGGTTTGCAACAAAGCCCTGGCTTTGTAAAAATAAAGCCTGCTGTTTTAGCAGCTTCAGGATTGTCATCTACTCTGCATGAGTTTTCACACGCCCAGCTTTCCAAGTCTCAGAGCTACTTTGATTTGAGTAGCACATTATCTCATCTGGATTCCAGACCACCATTGCTGTTCATGCCCTTACTCGTCCACATTTTAAATGGTAGGAGTTGCCATATAGATGAACTGACTGATTGTGAGCTTACCCCTTGCATTTGATCAAAGCAACATGGGAGGATGATGGTAAGGGAAGGGCAGGGCAATTAGTCATGAGGACCTGGGTCATACCGTTGAATTCTAGTGCATCGCTTGTTGGGCTGCTATTGGCAAACAAGGAAGACTATTTTGGTTAAAGGCAGTGCTGTGCTGTACAACTAGGTCATCCTTCTTTACCAAAGGGCTTACTACTTCTGCTGATGGGAAAGTCCCTGGTGGAAGAGAGATGCCTGATTTAAGATTACATCTCCTCCCCAGGGCATCCTGCATCCAGTGACTGGTAGCAGCAAAGTTATAAAAGCACAATAACTCCAAACTCCCAGTAGTATAGCTAATGGACCACCCCAACTTCAGAGCTCTAATGCCTTGCCATGGGTGAGTCACAGCTCTTATTTTATTAGATAACTTCATGCTTATCTTCTCTGCGCAAGTGGTGCCAACTAGTAGATTCACCAAGAACCTTTTGGCATGTAAACAGCTGCTCTAGAGTACTCAGTACATGGTCATGAGTTTGACCTCATATAAGGGATGGTGGCAGATACAAAAATCTCTCAAAACTACATTGTCAAAATCAGTTTCCCAGGGAGAAAGGGCCAGAAATATTTTCACTGTTTAAACAAAATATAAAAATACTTTGTGTTGAATAAATATAGTAGTTTCTCTGCAAAGAAACTGGAATAATCAACAGAATTTTGGCGTATGGAAATTGGTAATGAAGACATCAAAAAAACACACCAAAGATGAACTTCTCTTTTGCTTTGTATCTTCCAGTAGGGGCTATCACCACCTGTTCTTACTCAGACCTTGTACTCAGAGCGACACTTGTATGTACTTATGACATGGTCTCTAACTGTGTCCCAAATGACAGATTCTGGTATTTATAATAGTGTTCACAGAAGTATCAATTGGCATTTATAAACATTTGTGCCTGGTAGGGTTTCTTAGAGGGTTTGTAACAAAAATTACAAACATATCTAATGGAAAGCTCTGCTTGCTTTTCATTACTACCTCTTCTGCCTCCTGGAATCTCATGTAGCATAGGCTGGCTTTGAACTTATTACATAGCCAAGGCTGACCTTGCAATTTCCAGTGCTATGAGTATAGGCATGCATGATTGTATCTGGCAACATTCCTCTTTTCCCCTTCCTTCCTTCCTTCCTTCCTTCCTTCCTTCCTTCCTTCTTTCCTTCCTTCCTTATTTCCTTCCTTTTTTCCTTCCCTCCTACCTTCATTCCCTCCCTCCTTCCTTCTTTTCTTATTTATCATTTTTAGGTTCAAACTTAGTCCTTTAACATGAATTATTTCATCTTCTTTTAAATTTTTTCATAATGTTAATGTCTTCATTGCATCTATAATATATGTAATGTCTATTTTAACTTAGTTTATTGTACTTCTATTGTTGCTTCTAATACATTTTGATAAGCAAGTGTCTAGCATATTTATGAAGTTGGTATTCTTGTTCATTCAGATGGAACTAGTCAAATGAAAACTGCTCTTCTATTCTTATGTTTGTGCTCACCTGGGCTGCAAAGCCAACCTTATATTCTCTATTTCTTAAACTTCTTTAATCTTCATAGACTGTAAAATAAATTTATCTTGTATGCATCTTATATGCTGTGGCAAAAATAAGGACTTGGATGAGCTTGATATAGAATATGAAGGGGGTGCTTGCTCCCCCTACACCCTCTGGTTGGGGTGAGTCAGGGTTCTGTCTAGCCCCAACTCCCCCTATCCACTGCTTGTAAATTCCTGGGACTTCTCTGTGTTTAGTAGACCTGCCCTGGTAGCCTTGACTATCCAGAGTCTGCCCACATCACAGTTTTGGCCCCCTACACCCTCAGCTTGTTCTTGAGCTTGAGTCTTGGCCCTCCTATGCCCTCTGTGTGAGGAGAACACCAGGAGAGGCTGGACCATCCAGATATAAGAGGAGAGGGAGAGACCCCATCTGCACCAACTAGAAGAAGGGATGGGAAGACAACAGTATAAGAACACATACAACAGCAGAAAGACCAATATGACACCACCAGAATCTAGGGACTCTACACCAGCAAGACCTGAACATCCCAACACAGATGAAGCAGAAGAGAAGGACCTTAAAAACAACTTTATGAAGATGTTAGAGAACCTCAAAGAGGAAATGGCAATATCTCTTAAAGAAAAGGAAGAAAAAACAAATAAAAATACATTAAATGGAGGAACAAAACAAAATATTCAAGAAATAAACAAATCTCTTAAAGAAAGAAAGGAAATCCAAGGAAAAAACGACGAAACAAGTGAAGGAAACAATTCAAACAGTTCAAGGCTTGAAAGTTGAAATAGAAACAATAAAGACAACACATGAGGGAATGTTGGAAATACAAAAGCTAGGTAAACAATCTAAACTACAGATGTAAGTATCACCGATAGAATACAAGAGATGGAAGAGAGAATCTCAGGAGCTGAAGACTCACTAGAAGAAAAAGAGTCATCGACCAAAGAAAATCTTAAGTCCAACAAATCCCTAACACAAAATATCCAGGAAATATGGGACACTGTGAAAAGACTAATCTTAAAAATAATAGGTATAGAAGAAGGTAAAGAAATATAGCTCAAGGGTACAGAAAACATATTCAACAAAATCATAGAAGAAAACTTTCCCAACCTTAAGAAAGACATGCCAATGAAGGTACAAGAAGTTTACAGAACACCAAATAGAGTGGACCACAAAAAGAAGTTTCCTAGCCACATAATAATCAAGACCTAAAAATACAGAATAAAGACAGAATATTAAGATCAGCTAAGGAAAAAGTTCAAGTAATATATAAAGGCAAACCTATCAGAATTACACCTGACTTCTCCATGGAAACTCTGAAAGCCTGAAGGTCCTGGATAGATATTCTACCAACACTAAGAGACCATGGATGCAGCCCAGACTACTATACCCAGCAAAGCTTTCAATCACTATAGATGGAGAAAACAAGATATTCCATGACAAAACCAGATTTAAACAATACATATCAATTAATACAGCTCTACAGAAAGTACTGGAAGGAAAACTCCAACCCAAAGTAGTTAACTACACTCACAAAAACATAGGCAATAGATAATCCCACTTTACCAAACACCAAAAGAAAAAAAAGGGGGGGATCCACACACAATACCAAAACCACCACCAAACCCAAAACAAACAAGAATTAACAATCAATGGTTATTAATATCCATCAATATAAGAAACACACTTCAACTTCAAAGATAGATGTTTCCTCAGAATAAAGGATTGGGGAAATTATTTCCAATCAAATAGACCCAAGAAGCAAGCTGGTGTAGCAATCTTAATATCTAACAATTTAGACTTCAAACAAAAATCAATCAAAAGAAATGATGAAGGTCCCTTCCTATTCATCACAGGAAAAGTCCATCAAGATAAAGTCTCAATTCTGAACATCTATGCCCCAAATAAAAAGGCACCCACATTTGTAAAAGAAACATTATTAAAACTTAAATCACAAATAAAACCCCACACACTTATAGTGGGAGACTTCAACACCCCACTGTTACCACTAGACAGGACTACCAGACAGAAACTTAACAAAGAAACAAAGGAACTAACTGAAGTTAGGGTTAAATTGGATTTAACAGATAACTTCATGAACATAACTCCATTAGCACAGACACTGAGATAGACAATTAATTAAATGGGACCTCCTGAAATTGAGAACTTTCTGTAAGGCAAAGGACATAGTAAACGAGACAAAATGGCAGCCCACAGGATGGGAAAAGATCTTCACCAATCCCACATCTGACAGAGGGCTGATTTGCAAAATATACAAAGGACTCAAGAAGGAAGACTCCAAAACACTAACCAATTCAATTAAACAGTGGGGTTCAGAACTAAATAGAGAATTCTCAATAGAGGAAACTAAAATGACTGAAAGACACTTAAGAGCTCAGCATCCTTAGCCATCAGGGAAATGCAAATCAAAACAACTCTGTGGTACCATCTTGCTCCTTTCAGAATGACTAAAATAAAAAGCATCAATGGCAGTCTGTGCTAGAAAGGATGTGGAGAAAGGGAAACATTCCTCCATTGCTGGTGGAAGTGTAAACTTGTGCGGCCACATTGGAAATCTGTATGTCAGTTTCTCAGGAAGTTGAGAATCAGTCTACCTCATGATCTAGCAATTCCACTCTCAGGCACAGCCACATTCATACAGCCAGGACATATTTTCAACTATGTTCACAGAAGCATTGGTTGTAACAGCCTGAACCTGGAAACAACCTAGATGCCCCTCAACTGAAGAGTGGATGGACAAAATGTGGTACATTTACACAATGGAGTATTACTCAATGGAAAAAACAATTGAATCTTAAAATTCACAGGCAAATGGATGGAACTGGAAGAAACCATCCTAGGTGAGGTAACCAATCACAGAAAGACAAGCATGTTATGTCCTCACTCATATATGGATATTAGATATAGAGCAAAAGACTACTAGCCTACAATTCACATCACAAGAGAAACTAGGAAACAAGGAGGTCCCTAAGAGAAAAATACATGGTCCCCTGAAGAAGGGGAAAAGGACAAGAACTCCTAAGCAAATTCAGATCACGGGAGGGGGGAGAGTAGAGGGAGGTAGGAGAAAGAATAGGGGAGAAAAGGAGGGGAGAGGAGAACAAGAGGGATCAGAAAGACTAAGGCAGAGGAGGGACAGAGGAGATCAAGAAAAGAGATGCCTTAATAGGAAGAGCCAGTATAGGTTTAAAGAAAAATCTGGCACTAGGAAATGTCCAGAGATCTACAAGTATGACCCCAACTAAGAATCTAGGCAGTAGTGGAAAGGCTGCCTTTGATTTCCTTCTCCTTCAATGATATTGATAACTACCTTATATGCCATCCTAGAGCCTTCATCCAGTAGCTGATGGAAGCAGAAGCAGACACCCACAGCTAAACACTGAGCCATATTCCTGGAATCCAGTTGTTGAGAGGGAGAAGGGATGAACAAAGTAGTCAAGACCATGCTGGAGAAACTTACAGAACCAGCTGTCCTGACCAAGTAAGAGCAGAGCGACTCTAGTCGTAAAGCTGTGGATCCAACATTGGACTGAACCAAACCCTCTGAATGTGCTTTCCAGTTAGGAGGCCTGGGCAGTCTATGGGATCTCTAACAGTGGAACCAGTGTATGTTCCTAGTGCACAAATGGACTTCAGGAGCCCATTCCCTATGGAGGGATACTATGTCAGCCCAGATACACGAAGGAGGGCCTAGGCCCTCCCCCAAATGATATGACAGACTTTGGTGACCCCCAATGGAAGGCCTCATCATCCTTGGGGAGCTGTTGGTGGGTGGGTTGGGGGGTTTGTATGGGTTATGGGAGGATGGGAGGGAGAGGGAACTGGGGATTGATATGTAAAATGATTGTTTCTAAGTAAAAAAGAAAAGAAAGGATATGAAGGATGTTTCAGAGGTAGGAGTGAACAGTAAAATATATAGGCGGAGTAAAGAGAGGTGATGCGAAGCCCAGTCACCTTTTTGTGTTACATTTTGCTGTGTCTAGGAACCCTGATGTATAAAAATCTGAACTCAGAACCAATTACAATATAATTATTCATATTACAAAATGTACTTCTCCTTATAAATAACTCATAATCAGTGTCCCACAGCACAAATGAGCCCATATTTTACAGTTTTGTTGTTGTTACTGTTTGTTTTCACTTTATTTGAACAGTTTTGTATCATAAAATCAATAGTTATTATCTAAACTTGAGATATTAATATACTAAGTGTTCAGTATGTGAGGAGCTTTAGAAAGGATGATCATAAACCCTCTCTGTTTGCATATGGATGCCAATCTGTGAATTTATGGAATATGGTAAAAACAAATATTCATTCACACCCAGCCCAATTTACCCATGGCAAATTAAGATTTCCCTAGAGCCTTTGTTCTTCATAGCTGTGTTTGTTTAAGTCATTCTTCAATTAAGAACTGACCCTCTGAAAATCTTCTCTTCCTTATGGCTGCATCATTAGGATGTCTCTCAGCTTATTTGTGAAATCAATGAGCATAAGGTGTTCTCAAATTTTGTGTCCTTTAACTCTTCCCTAAAAATATTTCTTTCAATTTGAAGCATGCTCTTGACTTGTATTAGACTGTCCAATGCTTCTAATTTTGAAGCCCACTCCCTGGAGAATTCAGATTTCTCAAACTTGGAATTAAAAGTCTTAAAGAATCAAGTTTTAACTGTGAATGTATAGACAACAATAATTGATAAGGTATTGTTTGGCAACTTAAGTTATTCCAGTTACTATCGTATCTTACCAAAGGAGGCAACTGCTTCTTGTCAAGTTTAAGGGTAGTTCTGAAGCTGGCAGTGCATATAATCCCACATTTCCCATTTTTCCCTTTCTTCCTGTTCTTCATTGTAAACCTTGTCTCCCTGCTGGTGAATTATGTAGTTCATTTTCCTCACCCTAAGTTCAGGAAATATGCCCAAAGAGATATGTCAGTTTCACTGAGTGAATGTACACTTGCTTCGCATTATCAGTTGCAAGGGAATTTAGAAGACCATCTGGAGGCGATGTGTGCAGTTTCTGGGAAAAGCAGAATAGGCGAGCCTCTGATTGTCAGCCACTCTAGGTCTGATATAAAAATATGAAAGCAACTGGGATTTAGATTAAAAGGAGTTCCTACAGTACTATGTATAAGTCCTTTATACTTATGTTTGGTGCTTAGATAATTGTTCTGATATAGAATGCTAACAATCACCAAGGGCAAGAGTTACCTTAAAAGTTGCACTGTGGACTGTTGAACACTTAATAGATGTTGTCATTGTTTGAGTATTAAATGGTCCCCACATATTTATGTATATGGAAAACTTTGATGTCCAGCTGCTGGTGCTGTTTGGAGAGGTTCTCTAACGTTTAGAAGATGGAAAGCAGCTAGAGGAAGGGAGTCAATGGAGGAAATCTTGTTCTGTTATCACCTTATTATCTGCTCAGTTGAGAGTGTGTAGATTCACAGTCCTGTTCTATGCATTCTCCATTATGATGGACTTTGCCCATGAACCACAAGACAAAATAAACCACTTTCCCCATAAGTTCCTTTTGGACATAGATTTCCTTATAACAATGAGAAAACCAACCAATGTAGATAGCATTCAATAGATGCTCCTGCCCACTATTATTCTCTCACTTGGTTTCTTAGCCCCATTGGAATTAGTAACCCAACGTTGATTTTGTGACTAAGTCTCCTTTCTATGAATCTGGTGATTGGCTTAGCATTTCTTGGATGCTTGGAGAGGGGGAGTGCCATAGAACCCAATCAGGACAGGTGCTTGGCAGTAAAAACTGAGTGACAGCAGAGGAAATGCCAAATGCATATTTTTAAAAGGGCTCTATTTATAGATAAGGGAAGAGCTGTTACCAACTGACCAAAATGCACCTACAGCCCTGGAGCAGTTTATTATGGAGAGAACCCAGTGGCTACAAATTAAAGAGACTACCTACTCTATTACCCCTTCTACAGCACAGGATGACCTTTTATGGTGTTTCTAGGAGTGAACATACTTTATGTTAAGTACCCATACTCTAGTCTTTCCTTCTGTCACAGTAATTTATGTTGTGCCCTGTGCCTGTGGAGTAGTCAAGTGAAACTGACCCAGATTGAACTTGAGCTTAGAAAATATGTGCTTGATTTCTATTAAACAGGAGTGCTTTCTATGATGAAACTCTTAACATTTTGAACTACAGATGTGAGGACAGAATAGTGGCTAACAGTGAGAAATGGGGGAGGATTTATGGCAAGGATGAAAAGTGTCTGGATCTGTTTATAAAATGATGGGGCCTGTTCTGATGGCTGGCCATTCCTGGACTGATGCATCTTCTTGATCTTGATACTGCTGGATGTAAATGTAATATTAAGTGCAAACTTTTGCCTAGAGGATGTAGAAGGGCTAAAAATAAAGTCCTGGAAAGAAAGACATGTATGACTCTGTCTTTCCTGGACAACATATCCTGCCAGAAAGAGAAAGAATGAAAGAAAGAAACCAGTTCAGCTTAAAATCTGAGGTCCTGTCTCAATGAGATGATGGGACAGACTTAGTGGACTTTGTAGGAGAGGCTTTACCCTCTCAGAGGAACAGATGGGAGGTATGGGGAGAGTGGGGGAAGGAACTGGGATTGTAATGTATAAAATAAATTAATTAAAAATATTGAAAAATAAAATAAATACCTTGGTGGTCCACACCTTTAATCCCAGCACTCGGGAGACACAGGCAGGTGGACCTCTGTGAGTTCAAGGCCACCCTGGTCTCCAGAGTGAGTTCCAGGACAGCCTCCAAAAGCAATACAGAGAAACCCTGTTTCTAAAAACCAAAATAAAATAAAATAAAAATAGATAAACAATCTGAGAAACAGGGATGGAGAGGTGGCTCAATGGTTAAGAGCACTTGTTTCTCTTGCAGAAGACCTAGGTTCAGTTCCCAGCACCCACATGATGACTTACAACCATCCATGACTCCAGTTACTGGAGATCTGATGCCTTCTTCTGATATCCATAGGCACTATGCACACATGAGGTACATACACACACACACACACACACACACACACACTCATGTAAAACACCTATAGACATAAATCTTAAAAAAATAAAAAACACCTGACAAATAAGGCTGAAATTTTATATATCACAATACACAGGAAATAAAGGAAATATAAACGATAATTTAAACATGGCATTTGGCCACCCTAACATACATAGTCTACAGGATGGATGTGAGAGCCCAGAAAAACTGTCTCAAGCAGGTATTTTCCTTGATAAATATGACCTAAATCTTGATGAATAGAAGGTTATTGGGTGGAGGTAAAGCCCTGCTAGGAGGACAGGAAGGAAAAATCTCTGGAGAATAGAGGTGTGCAGGATATAAGTAGTATATGAGGATTTGCAGAAACAAGAAAGATGAGCCAAGGCAGAAGTTCTAACATCTGTGTAGATTACAATGGACCCCAGTATGAAATAGGAGTCCCAGTGTGTAAGAGAAGGTAATTTTTAATGCCCAGACTTCCTGTGGACTCTGGCATCTTCACACAAAGGGATTAAAGGAAAGAGGAATGTATTCCGCAAGGAAGTCATGAAAGCCTCATAGGCAAAGCTAAGAGGGATGTATCTGTCACAACACTTCTGTTGAATTTAAGCTTTTTCCTGTGTATCCAAATTAATCTCTATCCAGAAAACAGCAGAAAGTTAAAAATAAAAGACAAAATACGTGAGTATAGGACCAATCATTGACTAAATTATTTTCTTCTCTGGTCTTCAGTTTCTCCCATGTACAACTAAGAGACTAAGGTTATCATTAGTTCTGGTTCTCATATTTTAAAATTGTAAGAGACGTGGAAGGCTTTTGTTCACCGCAGACAGCCTGATGTCTTGCAACTCAGGTACAATTCAATAATTTTGTCTTGAGGTCAAGATGTGAACAGGATGAAACATTAGTTTGTATTCTTCCTTCATACTGCTAAATGCACTCTCTATTCCCTTCTGGACAAACCTAACTGAAAGAAAATAGACAATCAGAATAGGGTGATCTTGAAATACTTTTATGTGATTTTAGTGTGTGTGGCATGGGAAATTATTAATTTTCACTGTAGTTCCTCATATGCAGGAACAATTCTAGAATGTGGTGTTTTGAAAGTACCCAACAATGCCTCTGGGTATTTTGGGCCCAATAGAGTACATATCACACAATCGATTGGAAGAGCCTCCATATCCTTCACATATGTTTCTCTGCATGATGACATATCTCTCATCACCCATAGAACTGTTTTGAAACCACCAGACTAACAGATTCTTTATAGTGCCTTTTTGTCATCTTTTTTGGTATTTCTCAGATTGTTTCATAGGCTTCTCTGTGTCCAATCCACCTATTTCTTCTGACTTCCTTATTTTCACTAATCTGCTGGTTACAAATTCTGAGTGCTACCTTGGATTCTTTCATTGCCCCAAGCATTTGTGAAGTAAAGTTAATTCATGTTTCATGTGTCGGCCTTCTACTGTACATCCCTAGTACTGCTAGATATCTTCATCCTATTATTAGCATATGTTTGGGCTATTGTAATAGTCCTTTTCCCTTCTCTCAAAGCAGCTTATCCTCCTGGTTATGTTACAGCCATGCCATTCTAAAAAGATGCAGAAGTGTTTCCTTGCAGATATTAAAAGTGTTCTAATTTGTTTGCAAGTTAGGATTTACTATCCAAGAAAATCTTAGGGAAATAATTAAATCCAATCAGCATGTGGGTTTGTTACTTTCTCATTCTAGAACTCAGTTCCTTAAGGAAAATGATATTCAACTATAAATAGGTACAACCAGACAGAATTTGAAGGATAGATGAAAAGAGTTCAGTTGCTCTAAGAGATAAGTAGAAGATAGATGTTAGAGATGAAGGAGATGAAGAGTATCTCTTTAGACATTTTTGATCACTTGCCCTTACTCTTCCTGCTTACTGTTTCACTTGGAAATTGGTGCCTTGACTGGAGTTATTGGGGCTTAAATCAATGAAACTTATAGCCAGCTCCCTATTTGGCCAGCAAATCTTGAGGAATGCATATAGACTCATAGACTAGACAGCAAGAAGCTAACTGACACTACCAGTTATGGCTTTGATTTCACTTAGTCATTGGATATGTCCATTTGGGCTAATGTTTTGCAAAGGATAAACAATAACATGGCTGTGACTGAATTTAGAAGTGCTTCACCCAACTAGAATATATAGGGGTTTTACAGAGGTCAAGTCCATAGTCAAACTGAAGGTCATACCTCTGATATTGGATTCCTGACAAAAGTTCAAAGGCTAGAAGTTTACTTGAATAAAATGCACTGAAGAATCATTAAATTAGCCATTACAATGGTTGATGAGTTGAGAGACTAGTCAGTCATGACTCCAAAGTTTTTGTGCTCATTCAGGCAGTGTATTCAGTAAGAGAGAATGACTGAATTCTTAGCTAGAAGTTTGCTTTTACTAGCCAATAGGCTAGCTCTTATGTGTGACTTTGAGTGAGAGACAGAGCTGTAATGTCATATGTCCATGAAAGTATTGATCTGCTGAAGATGTAAATATATTTACCTAGAGAGAGAAGAGCTATAGAACATGGGCAATCGGTTAACTGTAAATGTTTATTTCTTTGGTGTGGAGACCCCACCAGAGGCTGTAATGGATCTGTATAGTAACACTTGTTTCCATGAAGCCACCGGGATGTGAAGGCATGGAGCTGTTCTGTGTCTTCAAGCTGGCCTACTTTTAAATCTGTGTTTTGAATTTGCCAGTGTATCTTAAAACTGTTTGACAACTCCCTTAGGCCATAAAACATGTCTATATTTTGGATTGAAGCCGGATAATCATAATGCTCTGGAATCTTCTTAGGGAAACCTTCAAATCTGTAGTATTTAACTCTCCAAATAGCAACAAGGGAGCATCTTGTTACTTGCAACAACTTGGATGAATCTGGAGGGTATTATCTTCATTGAAATGAACAAAGTACAGAAAACCAAGTATCATACTATCTCATTCACATATGGAGTATAAAATTTTGGTCCTATGGAAGTAGAGAGTAGAATAGTTGTAACTAGGAGGTAGGAGCTAGGATGGGTATAAGGATAGGCCGTTGGGTAGTTCTGGTGACAGGACACAGAGTTACAATTAGAAGAAACTGATTTCAAGAGATCTATTGTATATGAATGTGTTTATAGCTAACAGCGACTTATTCTCAAAAACTACAGAATGAATATTAAGTGTTCTCAACATAAAGCAATGAGGGTATGTATTTAATTTAGATTTAACCATTTCCCCATGTATATGCCCATTCTACCAACTTTTGTAGAAGCCGAAACATGTAATGTTTTCCAGATGTTCTTTAAGATTCATTAGCTATTTTGAGTGAAGAACACAGTCAGCAGCAATACATGAGGTGGTAATTTGGGAATTATTTTAGGAGAGAAACAAGACAGTCAAGTTCTATTGAAAAATTTATGTTTAAGCAACTTCAGGAGTTTTATAGTTCATACCTTAGAAGATAAATGAACTTTCCCTGTGCAGTGCTGTATTGATAAGCTTAATGACAGCTGGGCTATCCTCAAGGGATAGTTGGTCTTTACTGAGGAACCCAATAGTGTAAAAGGCATATTGACTATAGCCTTGGAACTGTGACAATTGCCCATTCTAACTGGCCCTACTTGGATATAAGACCTTTTTTTCAGTATGAAATAAATGGCTTGTGCCTTGCATGATGTATCTTAACCACTGATGCAGATCACAGCATGAGTGATTATTGTAGCAGCAGTCATCCAGAGCCATTGTGAAAGTGGATTCGATGGATGGAGTTTCTGGGTGCAGAATGAGGCTGTCTTTATAGTTGGCTTCACAAAGCAGAGAAGGTTCCCAGGATGGCTTATGCTAACAACCGAAATCCAAAGAAGGGTAGTCTATGCCACACCTCTGTATAGATCTGCCTATAAAACATTTCTTTTAGTCTTAATAGGAAAGGAAGCTTTGTTAATTAAGAAACAAAGTCTCTTATTCTAAGCATACTAGTTGGATTTAACTCATTCAGAAATGGGATGTATGTTCCTTCCACGTGCAGAAATCTCAATGTCAATGACAGAAATCATAAATATGCTGTACCTTTGCAACTTAGTATATGCCCTGTTGCCAAGCCACATTGACATCATCAAGGGTACTTGTTAGAAATGCAGACCCTTCAGTCACTCCCTACACTTAATGAACTAGAATATATTTTAAACAAGCTTCCCATGTGATTCATTAGCACATCACAATTTGAGTAGTAATGGACTTGTCACTACTGAATAATTACACCCACAGCTTGGCTGTTAACATAGATGGGCAATTCAGGTGTATGCAAGACTCAGTATTCAGTGGATATAACAGAGGGAGAATGGACACTGATGAGTTAGGAGGAAACTGGGTCATGAAGTAATGAAGTTTTAAGAATGGCCAGCCTCTTAAATATATGCCTTTTAACAGCATTTTGAGAAACTTATGCAGCTGATCTTATGGCATAACAAGTAGCACATCAGGACCTTCACCTTCTGGCGATAGTCCAAGGCTACAACCAAAGTAGATCAGGGGAAATCCCAGCATCACTAGGCTGAAACAGACTCTTCTTTATTCACTTCAAGCAGACATTCAAATTTTGTCTATTCTTGTGTCTTTCCTATCATCCATGGGGGATTTCACAGGTATGTAGCCAGAATAGAGAGTATAGCAGCTTCCTACAAAAATAGGAAGGGCTTTGTGCAGAGAGGTCCTTGGGCAGAAGCTTGTAGTACAAAGAGAGAATCTAGTGGGACTGTATTCATTTATTTCTCTCTGCATGGGTGGCATGGTGGAGGTAGACACCTGTGAGAGATCCTTCCAACTTGTTGAGAAGTAGAGAGTGGGTAATTAAGACTATCCAGGGAAAAACTACAGCAACATACCCTCTGTCCTATGTGAAATACTGCTGTGTTCCATTTTTTAAAATTCACTCCAAGTTTGGTCTTCAGTGCTTATTTTCAAAGAATAATTTATGTAAATCTCATATCAATTTCTACCAATTTATAAGCCATACAGTTTTTGGTCTTTTTGGGAACAGTTCCAAAAAACAAATATGACATTAAAGAGAAATAATATCTTTTATATGCTTCTTCCCTGCCTACACCCTACTCAATTTAGTCAGCAAGTGATATGTGGCAGTGCAAAATCTTATAGCTGATAAGACATTTGCACTAATGGAAGTCTGAAAAGGGCCTTCGAGTGGCTCCAGGTTGTGTCTAGGGTGAAGTTGCCATGCCAACTTTGTTCTGGCTTTGCCATAGTTGTGGCTGAAATGAATATGAAAGATACTCATAAAACATTTCCTGTCCCCAGAGCTTGAGAGTCCCCTGTGCCATTTTAATTTGAGTTTTTTTGGATTGTAATAAAATTAGTGAGCAGAGGAGGTTAATTATCCTAATTATAAAAGAAGTAAATCCATGGTCCTTTTAGGTCAGGCATTTGGACAAACCTCTCTTGGCTCTGCACATTGGACATTAGAAAGTTACTTGAATGCCAGAGGAATCACAAAGCATCCTCTCCAGTCCTCTGCCAATGTCCCTGAAGCATGACAGAAGAGTAAATCTTTTTCAGGGAATGGTTATGATCAGTCTGTATCCCAAAGCCAGAGAGAGGATTATCTGGAAGTAGCAGTCAAGGGGCACAGCTCGATTGGGATAACTGTGTTGGTTAAAGCCCAAACTTCCCTATTTTGTCTTGGATGCTAGCTAAGAAAGTTCAACAGAGCTTGGGGGAAATCCTACTCTTGTGAGCGTTTCAAAAGATGTGCATCACTTTCAGTGTTTCATGTCATTCTTTTATCCAAATAGCTAAGGCTGTTTCCTTCATTTGTTTATTGAAGTTAGAAACAAGCTTGCTTCACATGTCAATCCCAGCTCCCTCTCCTCCCCACTCTCCTGCCCCTCCACTAGGCCTCCAGTCTTTTTTACAAAGCATACTCTCCCAGAAAGGGAATTCTGTAATTTCCTGGCTCAATATTTTGTTGCAATTCTTGATTTCCAGAGGCAACACCTCTGTCTTTTCCAATGAGCCATTTATTTTCAGAATAGATCAACTCAGTTGTCTCTAGAAAACATGTTTTAGATGAGGTATGCCTGTCACACAGTAGGTGTTTGTTCATGCTGGTTTAACCCTTCCTTCCTACTACGTAAGAATATGATCAAGATGAAAGAATAACCTTTCTGTTTCCTGGGTGATATTTTTTATGTATGATATCTGTTCAATTTGTGATCTGGCGTCTTAGGGAAGCATAAAGTCTTGGATAAAGCTGAATTATTGATTGTTCAAAATTGAAGATCAAACTGGCCAATTAGTCAGACAGATATGTTTTAAATTATCCACATACTATGGGATGAATAAAGAAAGAACTTAAAATCCATCTTTCAAAATAGGCCTTAGACTGTTGAATGATCAGTCTGTGGGTCTATGACAGTTTGCCTAATTCCTACCAAATAGTTTAAGAACACTAACATCAATGACACTTAACAGAATGCTGGAGAAAGTAGAAGTCTCACTAGACATTTAGTCTATCAAACCCTGCTTATTCCTGACTTTTCTTCTCTAACCCATCCTGTCTGTTCAGTCTTTGAGGTTTACTCTTGATTATTTGCAGCAAGGATAGATCTAAGGTATGAATAGTACTGCATAGTGCATACATTAATTTTCACTTATATTTAATTTTACAAGCTTTTTGTATTTTGTATTTAAATGTATCTATATGATATGGGGATGTTAATTTAGCTGAAAAGACATGGTCCTAGAGGAAATGGGAAACGATTCCAGCTTCTTATGCTTATCTCTCATTCATGTATTGCCTTTGACTCTCAATACTCTCTATCTCCATCTCTTAGGCTTATAAAAATACTTACCCTTGCGGAGTTCCTTCTTTCCAACACTCATACAGACAGGATGGTTTCCAGCTTTAGAAACAATTGTAAGGGCTGTGGTGTTACTCAGTATCAGAGTCCTTTCTTAACATGCAACAGGGCCCTCAATTAAACCCTTAGTACCACAAAAACTAAGCACTCAATCAAGTCAAAAGGAGAGTGCAAATTTTTAGAAATGTAAACTTTGTGGCGTCAGGAAAGCATTTGGTTCATGGGGAGAGAAGGCCTCAGTGGATAAAGTGCTTTTTTCAGACTGATGACCTGAATTTAGATCCCCAAAACCCATGTAAAAATCCAATACACTATTGCACACTTCTTTAGTCCCAACACTCTAACAGAGAGATTGGGGGCAAGGGACAGGAAAACCTTTGTATATGCCTACTGGCCAGTTAGCCGGATGCATGCAATCGCAGGGAACAAGAGAGATCTCATTTCAAACAAGTTGTAAATTTTTCTCTCTTCCTCTCTTCCCCCTCCCTTTCTCTCCCTTACTCCCTTTCTCTCTCCCTCCCTCTCTCCCTCCCTCCTTCTCCTCCTTCCCTGTCTTCTTCTCTCTCTTTCTCTGTCTCTCACACATACAGCATACATACAAACAATAGAAAAAGGAGGATTTCATGTTATCCACATCTTCACCAAAATAATTAAGGAGAACGTACACTTGGTGTTTGTCAATGCACAAGGAACTTCTGAGGCAGCTAGCAAGATTCTTCCCATTGGCAGTGATTTGAAAGATATTTCATAATACATTAACTTGTGCATTTGTTTTGTACTGCCTCCTATAATTTATGTTGTGCTTCAAAAAAAGCAGACCACTATAAACAGGCTTGGGATTAAAACTAAGGAATTGTGAAGAACAGGTGTTGATGATGCAGCTCAGAGTCACATTAGTACTATAAAGAACTAACACCTTCTAATACAGGAGCCAAGCCTTCCAACGTCTTGGTATTTATTTTTGTGCATGAAGCATTTTTAAGATCTATGTAGAAAATTCCTATATTGAGAGGCATAACTGATATAGACACTGTAAGTGTTATGAATTTTTTAATATCTTGGCCTTTTTTCCTTGCTATTGTTTTGTTAGTTTTGACATTATTCTCTTTTGTAACCAGAACAGATATGTTGCTCTTCACTAGGCAGAATTAGTAACAGAATTTGACATTGTGTTTGGGTGTGTTTGGGTTCACAGTCAGGACAGGTGGTATGCATTTGATTTGAAAGTATTTTTACACTACTAGAACTGAATCCAACATTTAGTAGATGTAGCTCAGGTAAGCAGCTAGAAAATTCCCTTTATTGTAGGAGAAAGCATGTTGGGGCTACCAATACTTGAGGAGTAAATTGTTATCTTCAGAAATATTTAACACTTGCAGAACTTTGGGGAATTGTTTTTGGCATTTTAGCTATATATCTGTTTGGGGAAAAAGGATGTAGAAATACATTTGAACCTACTGGCAAATGAAATCTGAAGATATTTTGTTAAGACTGTGGTGTTCCTGTCAGGAAGTAGAATTATCCTTGTATTTTTTATCTGATATATTCTGAAATTCTCTTCTCGCTTTTCAATTAATAACAAAAATTTAATTTCACAGTATCTTGAGACCAATGTAGCCTTTGGGAAGCAGCTGCCAAACTGTCCTTTATTGAATTCTCCAAGCTGCTTCCCTGTGCTTGTCAAATAGATGTGCCCTGGTCTTATATGGGAGTGTTCCTACCCATTTCTAAGATACTATTCACTGACATTCTGTAGCCTGCCATAAGTGGGATAAGCCAAATATCTTGTTCAATTTGTGCTAATTGTCTTGAGACTGTTCCTTAGCTTTTGAGACTTCAAAGGCCAATGAAAGAAAGACACTAGCTGAAATACATTTCCTTTGAGGTAGACTCTGTTAGAATTGTGCTTAATGTATATAGACGTCGGGCAAGCAATTACAAAGATGGTGTAATTATTGGACATCAGAATTAGGAAAGACCTTAGATACCATCTAATCTAGTCTAATCTTTTTATTTTACAAATGCATACATTAAAAACCAGAGGGTATGTTACATTCCCAGAAAATTATAAAGGAGAAGGGAGGGAGAAGAGTAACAGTAACATCTAGATGATTTTCTGGGTACTTGAGCACTAAGCAGTAAGTCCCTTTATAGTTACACTACTGTTATTGAAATACTATTGTATCTCTAAAACGTATATGTTCAATTTCCTTTCATAAGAAATATGATCAAATGAATATTGCATAGTTATTTTTGTTATCCAAGAATATTTGAGTGTCTCAAGATTATTGTTTCAGCGTAGATATTAATTACGCAGGTTTGGAGAAGTGAAGATGGGAGGAAATCAGCCAAGTGTACACTGACTGGTGAAACAATGCAAGGAAACTGCCATTTCTAGTAAATCTGTGCTGTTGTCTGATCATAGTAAATGGTTCTTTAGAAAACAATCTGGACAGAAATTTCAGCCATTTGACTCATTAGAGCCTAGTTGATTGAAACTTAACTATAAAGAAAGGCCAAAAATGGAGCCTGTTTCTTGTTGGTCAACTACTCCTGGGCATGGGGCCTGCCCAGTATTTTTTTTCTTACTAGCTCTTGTTTGTTTGTTTTGTTTTTCAGCTTTTGGTTTTATTTCTGAGAGGGAGGAAAGGGATGGAGAGAGAAGATCTTGGAAAAGCTGGAGAAAGGGCAAGAGCATGGCCAAAATATATTTGTTGTGCAAGAAACATTAACAAATAAAAAAGAAAGCCAAGTGTTATTTTGGAATCTGAAAATAGGAAGACATATTACAGGCATTTAGCAAATTCTCTATGGGATTGGTGCTAAAACTAGGACCTTGGGACTGGTGAGAGAGCCTCCCCATAGAAGAATTTGTTTGAAGTGTATTTCTGGTGTATGGAAGTCAGAAGTTGGGGTAGAGAATGTGGAATCAAAGAATGCTACCTTGTTGCAGAGTGACCCTGTTTACAATGAGCACAGATGTGAAGCTGGGATCACCAAGGGGCTTTCAGGGTAAGTCTGAAACTTTGAAATTAGAGCATTTCTCCATTCCCCAGGTACATGTTTCCTTCAATGTTTTAATGGCAAATCATGTGATTCATGTCCATGGATGAAAAATTATTCCTAGCAGTCGATGTCCTGTGAACAAGTTATCTATCCTTAATACTATTTCCCATACACACCATATTGTCATTCAAATCTAGGTAATATAGATTCCCTGGACATAGTCTTTTATTTATTTGAATGAACTTTTACTTGGGACCAAAACAGTGCTCTGAAAACAAGTGACTGATTTCATAATTTGGTTGGTCAATGATAAATCTAGAGCTTTTTATTACTCCTAAATAATTCTTACTTTTAATATGTTTGTTCAGTAACTTAGAAAACACTCTTTCTTGGTCCAGAATATATACCACAATAAAATATAAATGCATCAAAATTAATTTGACTTATATATTTTTTTCATGTACCCTTCGAAATAATAGGATGCACTTGTAGGTGAAAATTGCTAAAGGGATTCACCAGAGAATTTTTTTTGCTCCCAAACCTGGATTTGAAATAGTCCTTAGAAACCCAGGGCATAGAAAAGAAATCCTATTGTGAGTGTGTGATATTGAACACTGGTCCTTTAAGGTTTAGATAGAAGGTGGAAGTGCCAAGGGAAAGTCATGACCTTTGCAGTAGCGGTTTTCACAGCATTTCTCCGACCTTGTCAAGAGATTAAAGACCTTCAGTGGAACCTTCTGGTTTATAAGGAAAGATATCAGTGTTAAGAGAGGGCATGGGCCCATGCTGACCTTGACATCTCTTGAGTCATCCAAGAGTGGCTCAAAGCAGATAGAGTGACAGACATGTGTAGCGATTCTCAGAAAGTTAGCAGTGTACTGTACCAGTTAGCTAAATGCCTTCAGTCAAACCTAACTCCCATTTATCTATAGTCTGAGGCCTGGGGGTGAAAATATTATTATATGTAGGGGGAAACTGAGGCCTGGAGAGAGGTATGGTGCTAGAGGTAAGGACGGAACACTAAGGATCTGTCTAGGCCCCAGTGTCTCTTATTTCTATGATACAAGACATGAGAGAGGAGAAGAGAAATGTTTCTATCATGCAATGTAGAGTTGAACAGTGTGAGTTCTATATCTCACCATGCTACTTAAATCACAGTGTATTTTAGATGGTGTCCCTCTCTCAGCAGCACCATAAATCAGAACACTTCCGGTGCATGCTATTTAAATATCCAAATAGGCATTCTGTGACACAAAGAACCCTTCCATAGCATTCATTATAATAAAGTGTGTATGACACTAGGCTTCAGTGCACAATAAATCCAACCACACAGTTTTGGCAGTGCACATAATTATAAAATATAAAGAATGCTTGTTATTAACTGGTTGCATGGAGAAGATCTACTGTGTCATGCAGGACATATTTGGAGTGGCACTATAAGCAAAGTATAAACAAAGATTGATTTTTAAAACTCCACATATCTCTTATATGTTCAACCAATTCCATCTCTAAGAATTTGTAGTGAATGGGAACAAGAACAATTCACAAAGATTGACAACAAATACTGTTTACTTCATAAGTGAAGTACATCCTGATTTTGTTTTAGTATGAAATTACTTAACATAAAATTTTTGATGTTGTCTATTCAGAAATAGAGGCTGAGATATAAATCAGCTGGATTTATCTGGGGAGCCTCCTAATAGTTTTAAAAACAATGAAAGTCATTTGTAATCTTTAACCATTTGAATTCTGATAGGATAAATGATCATTCCTTGGCCAGCGTTTATCCCCAGAAGGCAGGCTTTCTGCACATTAAAACAACAGCAATAAAGGCATCAAAGGCATACTCACATTCTTCTGCAGTGAAGCTACTGCGGTTAACTGTAGGACACTTGTGGAAGAAGCAGAGCTCACAGGGATTGTCTGAAAGCCTCCAAGGATGCTGCAAGCCACTGAGGGGCCAGGCTGCAGGCATATAAGGATCAAAAGTAGGCTTTGCTCGATTGATGTTGGCTTTGTGAATCTTAGTATGGTGCTTCCCAGGGAGGTATGCTGCTGTTTTCTTGTTCTAAGAAATATTTCTAGTACTAGCAACAAAAATGTCTTCACCATAATTTCTTTTTACTGACTGAAAGAGACTTTCTTCCTTTATAAGTGTGTGTGTGTGTGTGTGTGTGTGTGTGTGTGTGTGTGTGTTGCTAAAGCTCAAGCTCCAGGCCTTATAAAAGCTAGACATGACATTCACCACTGAGTTAGGCCCCCAGTCTGGAAGGCAGTGACTTAGGACATAGGAAATCATGGAGCAAGATTTGGTTTCAATAAGGGACTCTTCACTGCAGAGTCTAAACTGCATCGCATCAACAATCCTAGCTTCCTACTGGAAAGGAGCCTCCAAGTAGAAGCTCATCCTTTATCACTTGGGATTTTTGGAATATGAAAGGGTGGTTGTGTGTTTACCAGGTTACTCATTAAATCAAATGCTTAGAATGAAGTTACCTTTGGTTCCCACTATTCGCTGCTCACTGGTGGCATGGTTTTCTATTTTTTCACCAAAGATTAGTATGGTTGCTGTACACACTGAGTTTTGTGTCAGGCTGTAGGAGTTCAACTCACGGTTCTGCTACTTATTAGCTGCATGACATAGGGTAAGTTATTTAACCTCTCTGTGCCCTAGTTTCTTCATTTTCAAACCAGGAATAATAATAGCAGTACCTAATGCATTGAGTTGTCAAGATTAAGTGAGCTCATACATTTCACTTAACTAAGAACTCCTTTGGTTTAAGGAGACAGAAACCCGACTTAAACTGACTTGAGTAAAAGGATTATTGGATTATGTAACCTAGAAGTCTGGAGATCATTCTTGTTCTTCTTCCATTGGCTCTGCTTTACAAATATGGAATTTTAACTTAAATCTCTGTGCTTCGTTGGGGAGCAAGGGAGGGAGAAGGGAATAGGAGAGGGAAGTGGAAGAGCAAAATCAGTAAGAATGAAGGATGTCACACATGCCATGTGAAACCTATTACTCTGTATGCTAATATAAAAAATCTGTGCTTCATTGCCACAAGTCTGTAAAATGTAATAATAATGAATCAACTTCATAGGATTATTGCAAAGATTTAAATGAGTTTATGTGTGTGAAGTGCTTCCAGCAGGGCTTATAGGCATATAATAAGTTATATAAATGTTATTTATTGTTAGTGTAGGTGTTAATTACTTTACTACCCAATGTCCTCTGTCTATAATTTTCTTTTATTTCTTCATAGTCCTCTGCCTTTTACCTTTAACCCTCAACTAATTCATTTATTCCGTTTTCTACTCTCCCTCCCTGTTCTCTTCCATCTGTACCACACTCTATTGTCACTCTCCCCAGCTACAGATTCCAATGATTCATATATATATAGAGATGTCAGATTGAGTTTCCTATGAGGTGTGGGCAAGCAAAAGCACAGAGGATACACACTAAATGATGTGAGTTATAAATGGACATGATCATTTAGTCCACTGATGTTCTGTCACTTCATCAACCTTATCCTTTCTCTTGAGTACCTTTATGAAATTTTTCATGATGCATATTTATTATTTGCTATCTATCAGTGCATGGAAGTTCCTTACAGTGCTTTGTGTCACCATGTTTCATTTAAGGGATAGGTTAAATACACCAGTCCAAGCACACTTCTCTTGATTTGAATTAAATACACCAGTCCAAGCACACTTCTCTTGATTTGAACATGAGCTTGTCAAAGACAGATGTCATGGCTGTCTGAATTCTTCTAGGGATCTGCCATTTTCTAGCCCCCTTCTCTCCATTGTATATGTATACATGTTTGTGTGGGCATATGCACAAGTATATGCGAGTGCACACATATGTGTTGTCTTGTGCATGTTGAACTCCAGATGTTGACGTTAAGTGTTTTCCTGAATTGCTCTTTCAACTTCATTTTGAGAAAGGCTCTGTCACTGAACCTGGGGGTCATGCATATAATCAGACTTACTGACCAGTCAGCCTTAAGGATCCTTCTGTCTCCAACTCTGCAGTGCTAGGACACAGACATGTACCACGGTGGGGGCTGGAAATGTGAAATTAGTTTCTCATGCTTTTATGTTAAACACTTTATGGACTGAGCTATGTCCTAGGCCATCCTACTTTTCTTTCAATATACTTCCAAGGAATCTATGGCCATTTGTTCTTCCTTGTTTCAACTGGGCTTTCTCCTAAGACATCCCACACAGTTCTTCTTGGTTCCCAGACTACAAACCATCATATTCCTTACTCTTAAGACAAAACCGTATTACTGAAGGCTACCATAGCCTATGAGCTCTGATCTTTTCTGGGAGTCAGAAGATCAAGAAGATAAACTGATTCCAGCTAAGCTATTTTCCTTCGGTGGGAATGGAGTAAACATTAGTGGATCTTTTATCATGATAGGCCGAAGACAAATTTTTGGAGATGAAATTCTCTCAAATCATGTTCTGTAGGCCATTGACACAAGACTATAGAAAGTTTGATTTTAAAGACTTGATGCAAAGTGGTATTACTGATTTCTCCAATGTTCTTTCATATTATGACTAAAAACAAGTGGTTACTAAGATTGGGCTTACATTGAAGGATATTGCTGCTTATTTCTATCAGAATCAAGCAAGCATAATGACCCTTTCTTGCCTACAGTCCTTTATTTATCTTCCCTTGGAGAGAAAGTCTCCCCAAGAATGAACCTTTTTTCATTTTTAAGAATACACTTTTAATATAAATAATTGAAGAACTCTTAATATTTTGCCTTGCTCTTTTTATTTGGGATGGTAAGGCGAGGGCAAAGGCCTTTACATCTCCCTTTTTAGATTAGAAAACTTCCTTTGTATTGAGCATTGGGGAACTAGGATGAGCTTGGAGCTGTGTAGAAATAATGGTGTGGAGGTGAGCTGGCACCTAAGTGCTTGTGCCATTGTATTGCTGTCCAGAGCTGGAATCTCTTCTGCAGTCCATCTTCAAAAGCAATTTACAGTACATCCAGGCATAAATCCAATTAAAAAGCAGAAAGGGATTTGCATGCATAAAATAATTCCAGTGCATGTTTTTTGAAAAAATGACTCTGATAACTACAGTTCAAAGGCCTTTCTTTGTGAAGCTCCGATTGAGGACTTGATGTAGCTGAAGAAATTATAGTTCCAAAATTCAGTGTGTGTCAGTAGCTAGGAAGAAAATAAAAGTAGAAATTTTGGACATTTATCCTGGAAATGTACCTCTGTAAAAAGTGTTTTGTTTAGTTGAATTCTGATTAGCCTAAGAAAAAAGTCTGATCTTCAAGCCCATGACAGTGTTTTGCACCTACCAGGTGCCCAACAAATATTTTGTGGGACTGACTTGGAGCTCTCAGTACCAGGTTTTGTTTGTTGACAGACTTGTTTCTTACTCAATGCAATTTTCTTCCTGTTTGCTGAGAGTTCTGAAGGCAA
The DNA here is from genome assembly GCF_017639785.1 of Mesocricetus auratus. Lineage (NCBI taxonomy): Eukaryota > Metazoa > Chordata > Mammalia > Rodentia > Cricetidae > Mesocricetus > Mesocricetus auratus. The sequence goes on along the minus strand of NW_024429188.1, from coordinate 92,037,254 downwards.
TGTAAACCATTACATACCCTCTGTACAAGGAAGACCTGTGCAATAGTCTTGAGTAGGTGGGGCATACAGTACAGTTTCTGGCCAAAGACAATGAAATGAAGGAAACAGACATGATTACATTCTTTTGTCATCTCATTTTTCTGTCTGCAGAGTATTGATGTCAGAGTCACCTTGTGACAATGAGGTAACAGACATTCAGGTAAGTAAGCTGAAAGGAAGTGCTTGGGTGTTTGATGGCATTCATGAGCAGTAGAATCAATGCCTAAAACTGCCTACTTAGAGGATTTCATTATGCAAAATGATCCCTATATGTTTAAAATACTGATAGTTTTTGTGAGTTCCAGCTAATATGATCCAATTGGACACACATCTCCCTACCACCTGACTTCCAGGACCTCCAGGTTAGTTCCTTGTTACTTAGTTCTCTTTACTAGGGCTCTTTGTCCAGTTCTTCTTACTTCTATCCACTACCACTAAAACCAAAGTTTAATGTGCCACATGTCCTGCCTCCTCAAGACCTTTCAAAGTAATAGAAACTAAACAAATAGATGTGTAAAGCCTTAACATGGTACAGGGTATTCAATATGCTAACCTAAAAGGATGAGTTCTAATTATAATGGTACTGATAACTATGCCCATAAACTGCATCTTGTAATTGGCCACCTTCAAAATACGTACCTCCATAGATTTTATATCAAGTTGTCAGTAACAGTTGCATAATCCTGAATGGGAATACAAAACCAAAACCAACCAAACAACCATACAATCAAACAAAAAATACCCCTAACTAGGATCTTCTACAAGATTACAGAAGATGTTGATGGGACGGAAGATCACCATGTTAAGTAAACTATATTCATAACGACAAAATATAATGTTTTTCCTTATGTGTAGAATTTCAGAAAACAAGAATAGGGCTTGGGAGCAAACCGAAGGCTGTTAACAGACGTGAAGGGGAAAAGAAAGTATGCAGAAGGGATAATATGATTGAAGTATATTATACATATGTGTAGAAATGTCACAGTGAGATCTATTTACTTTGTGCAATCAATATATTCTCATAATTTTTAACAAATTACATTTGTTCTTCAACAATTTCACACATGTATGCAATGCATTCTACTTATTTTCACCTACATCCTCTTTTAACTCCTTCCCACTCATGTCAACTCTTCCCTTCCCTACATATTCAATAAAAAATTTGGAAAATTAGTTGTTCTGTATAAATTAAGAGCATGCTTGATTATATGATGTCTCATGGAAACATTTTTTCACATGTATTCTTACACATATATGTTCATACATTTACTCACTATATTAGAAAAGGAGAAGGACAGAATTTAAAAGACAAAGCTGAGCATTGAGTTATGTAGGACCCCTTCCATAAAAATGATTAACTTGTTTAGAGCTATGTCCTAGCAACCTATGTATCACAATAATTTATGAACTTCATTAGTAAATGTACCTTTTTGAAGAATTATATTGAGAAGCCCATAATGAGAAAGTACATGATATAATTACTATCCCAGAAGACACAATATACCTATTGGCTGTTACTCAACTATAAAGCAAAAAGTGAAAATACAGGCAGACTCAGCTGTCAAGTGAAAAAACTGCATTTTATCTACAAACTTGATAAGTAGTCCCCAACTCCAGAAACAGAGGAAGACACTGGGACAGACAGTATTTAGTACTGTAGGGGGAGAGGTCAAAACTTTTGTATCTAGCCATCTTTATAATTGATGTTATATTCAGTTATTCTCCTCACTATAATTTTGAATTCTCTCTCTCATAGTCTAACTCATTATTTCAGTAGAAGTTATGGTGTCACAGCAATTACTAGACAGAGATAGATGAGTTTCCATGATCTTTTTTAGTCAACCTGGGCTGCTTAGTGATTTCTATACCAGACTGGGCTACAGAGCAATACCCTGTCTCAACACACACTGATATTTCTTAGAATATTAAAAAATAAAAACCTATATGGAGTAGTAGGGCACATCAGTGCTTTAAAGGCTTTGAATATCTCCAGTATGCCATAAGGGATCATTAGTGATAAAAACAAAACAAAGCAAAAAACAAACCCACAGAGTGAAGATAGATTAAAAACATCCTTTAAATTCAACCCTTATACTTTTTGGGTAGAACATGTCAGGCACATAGGATCATGTGCTTTAACAACCTGAGATATATCCCATGAATGGATTCATGTGATACGGGGTTGAGGTGAGGCATTGTGTGGAAAACTGAAGGATGGGAGAGCCTGCTACCCTATTATGGTTTCATGAGGTTTAATGATATATAAATTCAGGAAAGGGTAACTACAGGTCAGTTAAGAGAGGTGAGATGGCCCTTAGAGCTCTTGCCCATCATGTTAATCCTTATATGAGTAGTTCTCTAATATGGGCCTACCTCAGAAATGCCCACTAACCTGGGGTATTCAGGAGTTCAGAATCTTAGGTGTCACCTCAGGAAAATGATTTTTCCTGTCTATTCCTCATAATATACCAAGTGATTCTGCCACTGTTCATCTGGGAATGTGACTCTGAGAAACACTATCTTATGAAGTGAGAAGAGAGGTGCCCCTTTTGATGTGCCCTTGCTGACTCCAAAACAGAAAGCTTTCTAATTCTAGAGAAAGGAATGAAAAAAATGTTTCCATTTAGAATGGCTCCAGAAAATGCAAACTGATAATAACGTGATGGTTTGGCAGACGTCAGGAAGGTTTCTTTTGTGACTGAGAAGCATGGACACATGACCCTGTGTGGGCAATGAAGGCAAAGAGGAGGAGCACACAGGGAGGCAGAGTATATCATAGCTTGTTCTGTCTCTTGTTGTTTGATTTCCTCTCTTATACATTCTGAAATATTTCCTTTAAATCTTAACATAGTCACAGGATTCTAAATAATATCTGTGCCTTGGACAAGCATCACTAGTACTGCCTGGAAACTTGTGAAAATATAGATTCTTGGGGAACTTCCTCTAGACCTATTAAAGCATAGTTGAGTTTAAGCCAATTGTCCAGATGTTTCTAACACATGTTAGAGTTTTAGAAATATTTATGTATATGTGTGTGGTAGTTTGAATGTAATTGGCCCTTATAATCTCATAAAGAGTGTCACTTTAAGAGGTGTGGCTTTGATGGAGTGAGTATGGCCTTGTTATAGGAAGTGTGTCACTATGAGGGTGGGTTTTGATGTTTCTTATTTTCAGGATACTGCCTAGTGCCTCCACCAACTCCCTGTTGCCTGCAAGATGTAGGAGTCTCAGCTACTTTTCCAACACCATGTCTGCTTATAGGCTGCTATGCTCCCCACCATTATAATAATTCCCTCAACCCCAGGAATAAAATTATATAACTTGACCTTCAGAGTAATCATATGAATTTGGTAGGGTGGGCAATTTTCAGTATGTTAGGGATAAATCTGGGAAAGCAGATTTGTACAAAGCTTCCAGGGTACACCGATGATAAGTGAACTTTGTTAAACACAACAGGGGACACAGCTATGTGGCCCATGTTAAGGTACCTTGGTGACATAGGACCCACTTTTGTACAAGAGTAGTTAAAAAACAATGGAGATGACTACTTTTTAATTACCTAAAGGTTACACAAACAATCTCAGAACACACCTTCTACTGCTCTTCAAATAGTATTCTTTAGCCTCTCAGAAGTCTAGCAGTATATTGTTGGGAGACACTAAAACCTTTCTAAAAAAAATTATCCCACAGACAAGTGTCCTCAAAAGAAAGATGCAAATGAGCATTTAGCATGCTAGGATCATATTATGCAAAATAAATGGCTCTCAACTGGGGTGCTTAAGGACATTATTTTGGCAACTATTATTATCTTATTCATGACTTTCACCCAAGCTATTCTTAGGGCTACTAAAGCTGAGTACATATTCAGATATTACTCCTGCTGTGGTGACAATAGCTGAGTCCAGCCAGTGTGGACTGCTTGAGAGTAAGGCAATGAGGTATAGTAAAGAAAGACTTGACATAGATGTCACAGCGTGGGCTACCGAAATCATTAGTAGACTGAAGTTACAGAAATTTAATTAATATCATCCCTGGGAAAGTTCCTTAGCATCTTTCTGCCTCCATTTATAAATAAGAAATTTGTCTTTCAAGAGTTCAGGCATGGAAATACATGGAAATGTTAAAAGCATTACATTTTATGTAGCTAGAACCTTCATTAACAATATTGTTCCATTCCCATGTGTAATGGTTTGAATGAGAATGGTACACATAGCTAAGATGTTTAAATACTTGGTTGAGTTAGTAGTGTTGTTTGGGCAGGCTTAGGATTTGTGATCTTGTTGGCAGAATTACGTCAATGGAGGTGGGCTTTGAGGTTTCAAAATATCATGCCATTCCAGATTACTCTGTTTCTTGCTGGTGGTTGGAGTTGTGAGCTCTCAGCTGTTTCTGTTACCCATGCTTGCTGTGTTTTCCCACCATGATGTATTCTTATCCCTCCGTAACCATGAGCCAAATAAATCCTTCATTCTGGAAGCTGTCCTGGTCATGGTGTTTTATCACAGCAATGGAAAAGTGACAAATTCACCATGCAATTGACTTATTAAAAGAAGTAACAAACTATAAACCTCTGAAATTGGATATTTTCCGCAAGTTGTGTCCTGAGCTTAGTTAAAGTTTTAATTATACCTCTCTTCGCTAGTAATCCTGGATCCCGAAAATACATGTTCAAATTGGTAACTCAAGTTCCATGCAAAAGTCAGTGATATTTTGTATGCAGAACAAAGAACAAGATACATCAGAAAATTGTCAAAAGTAGTCCAAAGTAAATGAATTATTTCAGCATACTTTTAGTTTCAGTTCAAGCATTTATTAGAAGACTCTTAATTAGAACAGTTCATTCTTTGAGAATTTTGATGGACTAATCCTCAGTTGCCTACTTTTTAATAAAAAGAAGGAAGCATATTTAATTTGGCTTTTTGCCATGGAACTGCTTCATCCACTCAACTAAAAAGCACACAAAAAGATGAAGCAGCTTCTGTATGGTCTAGGGCGAAGTGTTGGGCAAGCAATAAAGCAAAACAAACTGTAGGGTAAAAAGGAAATGTCTGTGTAATCTGCCTGGCTTTGGGCATCCAGGGCCTTGGCCTAGGTTTTCAAGATGAATCCAGGAGTGCACTTTGATTGGAAATCAAGATAGTGATGATTGCTTTGGCCTGGGAGCTTTTTTCCTCTGGAATCATGGCACTTGTTTGTGAAGCAGAAGCTCCTGATCTCCAGTGTGATAGTTCTCCTTCAGTTGAAGGATGAAGTTACAAGCACCTGCAATCTTGCTTAGGTTCAGTTTCAGGCACAGTGGGAATAGAATGTCTTGATCCATCAAATAGTGTTGAGTGTGTTTCTGTATTTGCCTGACAGGACTTTGTGATTTCCATGGAGCAAATATAGAGAAAAAATATATTCAACGATATTGCACAAGTTGAGCAAAATTGTATCTTTCCTTGGTAATTTAAGGAGGCACTTCAGGGTCTTGAAAAATTCCTGAGCCATGAGGGGGAATGCCAGGTCTCCATGCATTGTTGATGTGGAGGAAAAGCTGGGTCATAGAGAAGTCTGTGGGGGATTAAAATGCCAGGAAAGACAGTTTGCTGTGCTATTCTACTGGGACTTGACAAGATGCTATCTGAATTAATCAGAATATTCTCTTCCCACCCCTGTTTCCCTTTGCCAGCTCCTCTCTGTCCTCTTCATCTTGCATATCTCTGTACTTCCATCTGCCTGCTGCTCTGAATCTTCTATTTCCCAAGAGTAAAGCAATTACGTGTGATAGGAACAACATTTGAACCAATACCCAAATCCTAAATCCACTGGTTCTTTTAAATGACTTATTTTGAGAGTAATAAATATCCATGATACTACAGCCCAGAACTAGGGATTCTGGGAGCATTCATTGCTGGTGGGGAGGAACCCTCAAGTGTCTCAAAGCCAATTTTATGTGGAAATCAAAGTTATTCATGATGACCAAAACATTGCTTACTTAGGAAACCTGCAGCACACTGTAAGGACCTTCCTAAGTACTTTGTTGAAATGACCACTGACCTCTCTTAGTATGGGTCAGAGTTTGAATTTCAAAGCTTGAAAGGACTTCAGAGATCATCTGCTCCAAAGAGTTTGAACTGTATCTGCTGCAAATAATCACTTAGAGTATGTGTTGAAGTTTACACCCAGACCATCACCTCACCTGCCTCATTATCATTCTTCTCACAAAACTCAGAAGAATTAAGCACTACTGACTGTTTTACTGGCAGGCAAATAAGCCCAATAATGTTAAACAGCAGTGTGACCATTACATTTCCAATAATATGCAAGGTTGTGACTGATAATCAGAAGAATTGGGATTGACCAGAGATTTTGTGACTCCATCTCGAAGGTCAGGTATTTTCTGTATATATCAGCATCATGTTAAGACCTCTCTCTCAGAGGCATGTTTGATCCTAGTATTGATGTTCACTAGGGTCTATTTCAGGGAGGAAATCCATTGTATACAATAGGATATGGCTTCAGTTGTTTGCTGTAGCATGGCAGGGCTACCATCCTCAGACCCCCACAACTTTCTCTAGCTTCACTTTTCTATTCTTTTGTTTTTTGTCTTTGCGCTGAAAAGCTAGTAGGTACCCTATTATGATACACAAGGCAGAGGAGTGGAGATTTCAGTCTCTACAGAAACATTGACCAATAGAACTTTCTACAATAATATCGATAATCTGTTCTTGTGCTGTTCAATTTTTAAAAGACTTATTTTATTAAAATCATTTGCAGATAGGTATGTGTATATGAGTACAGGTACCTATGGAGAAGAGAAGAGGACTCCAGATTCCTTGCAGCTGGATTTACCAGGAGTTGTGAGCATCCTGACCTGAGTTTTGGCAACTAAACTCTGGTCTTCTTCAAGAGCAGCAAGTAATGTAGACAGACCACTAAGCTATCTCTCCAGCCTATGTGCTGCCCAATTTTGTAGCCACTACCTCCACATAGTTTTTGAGTACTTGCTTTGTGGCTGGTGAGTCTAAAGAACTGCAGTTTAAATTTCATTTAATTATATTTAGTTTAGAGTTATATTTAACAGTCATATGTGTCCAGTTTGTACCACAAGGACCAAAAGCAAACCCTAAAATTTTAGTTCTGCTATACTGACAATAGAGCAATGTTTGTTAATTCATTCAGAGCATGATGGGGTTGAGAAGACTCCTAATGCTCCTTCTGTTCTAGGACCATAAAGTACCCTTGTCTGCTTGATCAACTGGGTATCCCTTGTGCTAAGAGAGTCTGGGTAAAGATGTTGGGAAGAACTTTGTAATTCTTTTCCAAGTTTGGGAAAGTATGTTCAAGAACAGATTAGATCCCAGTACCTGGAAGGCAGAGACAGAATGCCTTGAGTTCAAGACTAGCCTGGTCTACATATTTAACTATGTATTAGCTTAGCAAGACCCTATCTGAGTAAAAAAAATTCAAAGAATCAAATGAATAAACAAACAAACAAAAGACAGGATTAGAGCAATGGGAGAGCCTAGCAGTTAAATACATGGGATTTGGCACCTGACTGCCTGGGTTTGATTTTTATGATTCATCATTCAGCAATTGGGTGAATCTGGGCAAGTTATGTAATCTTTGTGAACCTCATATAATGTGGGAGACAAGCCACATAGGGTTGTTGTCAGGATTAAGTGAGTCAATTCATGTAAAGTACATAGTGCAGTCTCTGACACATAATAAGCTCAGTAAGGTCTACTATTTTTGTCATTATCATCACTATTATGATTACCATTCAATAGCTTTATTTCGGAGGTCATACTCCTCAGCTCTGTCATTGTCTTGCATGTGAGCCAGCCCTCCTGTTGGTGTTCTAATTTTGTTATTGTCTCAATTTCAATGTCTTGGTAGGTGCCTCAGCTGCCACTGGACTCGCTTGACTAGCAAGAGTTTAGTATGAACCCCTCCCTTGGGTCCAGCTTGGCTTCTCCAGTGTGAATCCACAAAGTTTCCTGATACTGGCAACATTTTAAATTTTGATGTTGTGTAAACTGTTAATTAGGCTTGTAAGCATTTCTCCACTCCACTTCCCTAATATATTTTCTTTTGGTCATGGAACTCTTCCCACTGCCACTCTCGGGGTCTGTGTTTGGCGCTTAATTACATTTGGGCAGCCCTGATGTCTGTACAGTGGCTGGACTGCACCCTGCAGTCTGCCTTGCTGTTTGCTTGTGATGTACCTTCTGAGGCCCAGATCACTCGCGGAAAACACAGAGTCTGCCAATGCCAATATGTATTCCTTTTTCATATATCAAAGTACAGAAAATGATAGAGGAAAGCACACAAATTTAGAAGGTTGGTGGTAACAGGCAGAGAAAGCTAGTTCTCTTAGGTAAAAATGCTTTTAATGACACTACTTTTTTGTCATATAGAAGTGACAAGGATGGTCTTACAATGTGATAGTTTTCTCTGTCTTATCTCTTCCTCCCTCACAACCCTCAGTCCTTCAACCCTTTGCTTTGGAATAGTCATAGGCAAGTGTCATAAACAAGCAGATACCCAGTAGTCACTTCTTGACAGTGATTTTCCTTAGAATAGGACTTTGAATTAAATTTGGGTTGCCAGTTACTATAACAAACAGATAAAACTGAGTAAAACTGAACTTCAAATAACAGTATTTCAGTTTAAGTATTACCCTTTTTTAGGTTATACTGGTGATAGAAGAATATCTGTCTTTTTATTTATCTCAAAAATAAATTTTTATTGAATACCTACATTTTCTCTGACAAGTCTAAATTAGGTAGTTTAGATAGACATTTGGGTAGTACAAACTATTTGACCTGAGAAACCAAGTGCCTTTTCTTTCATTTCTTGCAATCCTAACCGTGTACAGTGTCCCTGAACTAAGTAATTAGAAACTTCTGTTAAAACATGAATATTACTTGGGATGAGTTGTACAATGAGATATTAAGCAGTATGCAATTCCCTAGAGCAGACTAATTTAGTAGGTGAGTTCACAGAACATTTCATAAGGTGTGGAAATAAGACACCAGATAGAGGAATTTCTTTTGGGAGAGAGGAGACCGCCCTATAGCTAGGTCTTGGTGGTACCTAAGAATGGATACTAGAATGCAGAGCCTTGTGTCATACAAAGAATATCTCCTGCACAACAGTGAAGAGGTGCTTCCTCTCTGTTCCTGTAGTTGCGATGTCAGCACTGACTTTCTTTTTGGGTTATCATTGCTTTTTCTCCCAGAGCTCTCATAGGTCAAAGGTAGTTGGAGATTCTAGATATTAGAGTCAGACGTGTGTTCCAGTCCTAAGTCTACAATTTGTAAGCTGTATGATTTCTTTTGGGCAAACAGCATCTTCCTAATGCTTTAAAAAATCTTTAAGAGTGACAAAATGCTTTTTACCTGGAAAGTCTAACAGGATTGCTCAAAGGAGGTAATGAAAGCACAGTATGTATAAAATCCTTGAAAATGGGACATTACAAAACACCTGTTTTTCTTTGCTTTCTTCTTTAAAATTATTGACTGTGTGTACATGTGGGTAAGTGTGTAAGTGCAGGTGTTCACATGACATGATGCATGTGCAGAGGGGAAAGGACAACATTCAGGAGTCAGTTCTTTCTTTCCAACATGGATGCTGTAGATAGAAGCAAGGTCATCAAGATTGACAGCAAGCAATTTTATCTGCTGATCCATTTTGCTAGCCCACCTATAAAATGCTTCCAAAACATCAAAATGCATGTTTAACAGCCAAATAGTATAAGTTACCAAGTATATCTTAAAACTATCCCCCTAGAGTATAGAGGGTTATACCCATGGGCAGGGTGGCTATTAGTGGTGGGTATTGCAGAGGGACTACTGGGTTATGGAAGGAAAGTCACAGGCAAAGAAAGCTGTTACTGAACTTTTAGCCCCCGCATAAACTTGCAGCTAAAGAATTTTGCCAATGGCGGATCCTATGACATGATCTTACAACAGGAAGGCAGGACTGGAGGGAGGTGGTGCAGAAGACTTCCTTAAAATACTGTGGGTGACATTCACTAGTTCTCAAGGAAGAGCTCCAAGTTTGGGGGGACAGTTGGCCAGCGGAGGTTTTGAATCTACCAGAGGGAATTATCCTCCCTCTGTGTGCCCAGGATAAGATCTGAGAGCCAGGGAATGTTTGTAAATGGTCTCTCTCATTTAAATAAATCCCACTTAAATATTTATCAGATCATGAATATGCATGTTTCTCTCTCAGTGCTGGAAAGAGAACGGGAATGTAATTTTTAGATGGCCCATAAATAATGTAAGGGGGGAAAAAGGGATCTTTGTTCTGTGTTGCCTGTGTATTTACAGAATCTCAAGAGATCTTAAAATAATGGACTGATTTTTCCCTTTCCCAGCCTAAGTGCTCACTTGGAGCTTCACCTTTCCTGTCTTTAGTATGATTTGCACTGATTTGTATCCTTGGGGGAAGATTTATGATGTCAAGAAAATGAAAACGGTCAACTTCAATAATTAGTGAGTTACTCATTACGACCTTTCCCTGGCTGGGTCTTTCCTAACTGGCCCTGCTCTCCTTGTTTAGAAGACACTTAATATTTTGATATTCATTTTTATTTTTATGTGTATGGGTGCTTTGTGTGCAGTTGGGTCAGAGTACCACATATGTACAGTATCCTTGGAGGCCTGAAGAAGGTGTCAGATCCTCTGTACTGAGAGTTACTGATGGTCGTTAGCTACCATGTGGGTCATAAGAACAGAACCCGGGTTCTCTGGAAGAGCAGCCAGGCATTTCTTAGGAAAGGCAATGATATTGAGATGGGGACCATTGTTCTCTTCAGCCACAAGTACCTGAATGTGTTCCATCTGTCTGGTAGAGTTCTTGATAAAAGACAACAGGGCAGTTCTGATGATGAATATAGGTAAGTGGGGACGAAACTTAGAAGTGGACAAAACTAAAAATTGACAAACTTTATTTCATTCTTGAATTTGGCTGAGAACCAGCTAAGACTGGAGATCAAGGTGTGAGTAATTGAGGGACAATGTCCCCTTGGCCAAGTCCTCTCTACTGGACTCTGGGTTCCCTTCAGAGTCGCAAATTCTCAGCTTTCAGAATAGGTTAGATGTGTTTTCTTTGTGTAGCTCTCCTTCTATCAGTATGAAGAATTGAGAGAGTACCACTTATCTTTCTGCCCTAAAGTGTCTTTAAAAATAACATCTCTTCCTTGTGAATAGGAGAGCTGAAGGTGGCTGTCAGTGTGGAGTGGTGGGAAGAACATTTTAAACAGAAGAAGAAACAGAATGTACACTGCGAGTTCTATCACTTCCTAGGACAATGACGGGAGAGCAAATCACTTAACCTTTCCCTGCCTCTACCTCCTCATCTGTAAAACAAGAACCGTGGCAATTGCTTTCTGCTAAAACCGCTCTGAAGATTGAGGGATACGATGCATTTTGGAGGTTTATTGCAGAGCCTGGCACATAGCAGATGCTCCATCAAGGGGAGGTATTAGTCTGAGGAACTGGTTATTCATCAGCACTCACACTTTCCCCTCAAGTGTGCATCTTTCATGGTCCTTAAGAAAATAAGTCCTTGCCTTAAAGGTATATGACAGTCTGATGGAGAGGAAAGATTTCTGGATAGAGTGTTTGGAAACTTGGGCTCCAGTCCTGCTTGCTTTTATTTTTTATTAGCTGTATAACCACAGGCAAATCATTCTCCTGTTTGGAGATATAGATTTGTTTTGTCTCCAAACCAACAATACATCTGCCCTGCCCTCCTTACTGGTATGAATAATGATAAAAGACATGGGAAAGTGCCTGGAAATGAAAAATGGTAGGTTTTATTTTGAACAATGTTAGTTAGGATCCGTTTCAACGGATCCTCATCAAGCAACACTTGTTTTAATCTCAAAGTTACATATCAGCTGAGGTCATGAAAGCAAATAGTGTTTGGAAATACTTTGGTAATTTCATGTTGGAATACCCAGAGAGCAAAATAGATAATTTTAGGAATGGAAATCATATCCCTAGAGTTCCAGATAATTTATCAGAGGCTATGGGGGGAAATATGGGCTCAAGAATGGTACCCTTGCCTCCATTTTTGTATTTTTTCCACCATTTCATTTATGATGATTTGTTAAACTGTGGGGAAGGTGGATAGATTTAGGGATAAAACACCTAGGATTTTCTCTTACAGTTCCAATTTTTTTGTGTCTTCCTTCTTATGAAGGTGATTGCGGCATTTAATCTCGGTGCTTTTGAAGGAGTTTAATCATTATCATAAGTAATAATGGCTATCAGTTATTGAGCATATTTCTTTTTATCAGATATTGTGATAAGTGTGTTTAACAGTATCTCATTTCATTTTTTTAGCAGCTCAAATAAGTAGATACTATAACCATTGGGATTTTGTAAATGCACAGAGAGGTTGGTAGCTCAACTTCATACAGCTGATAGATGTGTGGCACCATGAAAACTGGATTGTAAGATTTGCCTTAAATAAACAAAGCTATTTTCAGACCACTTGTCTCTGTATTTGTAAAAGATGGCTAGTGTACTATAGATTTCTGCTTGGGGGTACCAAGCCTTAAGACTAAGTGATGAAGCCAGGCATAATGGTGCTTACTTGTAATCCCAGCACACAGGAGGTTGAGGCAGGAGGACTGTGAGTATGAAGTGAGTCTTGTCTATAGAAAAAGAACCCAGTCTGAGACAAACAGAATAAAGCAAGAACAAGTGATGAGAGAATCTACAGTCTGGAGGATACTGGGTTCAGATCTTTAATGTCAATAGTTAATAATATATCTTTTTATCTATTCACCCTTAAGACCACAAAATTATCCATTCATTGATCTCCATAAAGTAAATATAGACTTCACATGCTCTCTAGTATCTGTTCTTGTCATAGCTCCCCCATCTCAGGTTAACACACAGATGACTGGGTCTATCCAACTGTCTTGTTTGGCAATAACCTTGGTCTGTAGGCAAAGGGGAAATCTGGAAGGAAATTTGGAACTAGGTTCTAATTTAATTCCTCCTAATTTCTAATATGCAGAAGTTTAAGCTGAGTAAATGTAAGATTGCAAACTGAGCTTTACTTCCAATTTCTAGGGTTTATTATGTACTATAGTCTAGGGGGAATTAAGAATATGTCAGAAAAGACACACTCTGCTCTCTCAGCTTAGTTAAGAAGGAATGTATGTGTGTATTTGGATGGTGTCACTGAATGTGATACTTTCTAAGGAAGTTTCCTGCTCAGATTAAGTTACCTTTAACCATTTCAACTCAATGTGAATTAAGAGAATGCAATTTCTTTTGGCTTTATTATTCTCTAAAATGAATTTTGAATAAACCCTCAAAAGGTATTGGTCTAAACTCTTCTAACCACGTTAATTTTTATCAATGAGTTTACTGTTAGTAATATGTACAACAGATGGAAGGTTGGCTATGAAGTTAGGACAACAGGAAAAAAAAAGGCCTACTTCTTGATCATAAGTCTAGCAATTCCCAAAACAAGGCTTCTGTCTGTTTTTGGACCCAAGGGCATCTACACTTACATAAATGCCATGTATGAGTCCATTGCCCCTTAGCCATATCTGCCATTTTTTGTGAGTTTCCAAGCTCTTTTCATGGGAACAGGTTGTGACTCTAATAGAGGAGAACCAAAATTAGCACATTGAAGGGATAGCCAGCTTGGTACTGTGGCACAGGTCTAGGGGAGCTCAGGCACTAAGGCTGTTCTTTCTATGTAGAAGCAGCACCACTTTCAAGTGACCCTGGAAAGAGCTCAGCAACAATGGCTAGCAGTTACAGGTGCCATGTGCCAGGAACTGTCCTATGTACCTTTTACGTGTGTAACATACGTAGCAATCTTAGGAGCTAGGGACAATTATGGCAATCATTTTGAAAGTGAGGAAACACACATGCAATGTAGAACCTAGTGCCTGTGGCTTTTCTTGGCAGCCACAATATGGCCAAAGATGTTCATTGTAGGAAATACTTGTCTGATAGCCATTTGTAAATTTTCACTATTTGATACATTGACTTGTTTATTTGCTAATTAACAGAGGAAATGGGTAGAACTGGTTGGATTGCCTGAACAGGTGAATATAGGAAGAGCATGGGAAGTTGCATTAACTCTTTCATTTTGATTGGGTAGAGCTTTAAAAGCACAATTGTGATTCTGTGGACACAAAAGGATGAGCCCATCTCACATCCTAACCACTCATCTACAGAGCTGCTATTTTGTCTTCAGGTAATGGCCTGGTCATTTTCAGCATTTGATTTTAGTTTGCATTATGCCATTCTCCTTTATTCTTTTTTTTGTTTTGTTTTTGTTTTTACGAGACAGGGTTTCTCTGTATTGTTCTGGAGGCTATGGGTCCAGCCCGGCCTCGAACTCACAGTGATCCGCCTGCCTCTGCCTCCCAAGTGCTGGGATTAAAGGCATGTGCCACCACCGCCCGGCCATTCTCCTTTATTCTTATGAGACAGGGTATAACACACACACTCACATACGTATGTATACTCATATGCCATCGTTATGCAGATGAAATAACTGAAACATGTTAGAAAAAACTAACATGGGCTAGCCTTTAGATATTTTTAGAATACCACTTTTTAAAGTAGAATTACAGATTAGAAGAGTCATGGACATGACAAAATATGGGGCTGATTCATTTTTTAGAATCCCAGTCCTCAAACTTGACTTCCCAAGCCTTTCCAGCTTGACATGTCTAATAAAAATTTTAATGTTATTGTTTAGTACTGTGCTAGGTGGATAAAAAGGCACTTAATAAAGCTGTAGTTCTTTCTTTTGAAAAGTTCTAGTTTGCTGATGAATTGTGGCACCACTGTGTTATTGAGAGGAGCCAAACATGAAAGACTAGATAGCTTTAGTAAATAGCACTGGCCTGGTCCCTTCCATGTTCTGTGCCCAGTGGAAACCAGTAAGTCTTCTTTTGGATTTTTAGCAGGAAAATCCTTCTGAAGAGAGAAGGGAAACCAACTGAGCTTTGGGAGCCTCAACTCAGCATTTTGGTGGCATAAAATGTATCTCTGGAATAAGTCTATACTTTGCTTGTGGAAACCTGGAAACTTCATATCTGATGTAATTTGGGTTTCTTAAGGAATAAAACATCTTATATCAAATCTCCTTAGCAAAACATATCAGAGTTTCAAGTGCTTGCTGTTCATTCTGTTTGTGCCTCATGTCTATCTCTTAGTCATGATTTCAGGTGTAGTACTGACCAGCATTTGTTTGTTTTGATGGTTTTGATACTACCTCATTTTTGTCTCCACCTCTCCTAACTAATTCTGGTTTCATAGACCATGATTTTGTTTCCTATAGAGTCCTGTTAATTCCCAAAAGTCACATCCTAAAAATCCCTTTCCCTGGAATATCTTCCTTATTTTCCATACTTGGGCAAGCCTAACTAGGTCAGAATAAAAAAGGGAGATCAGTTTTCAGAAAACACTCTTTTATTCTGACATAAATGCCCTTCAGATTATCAAGGCCTATCTTGCCTCTTGTGTAGACAACCAAAAACTGACTATATTAGTTCTCCCATCACTTTTTGTGTTTTTAGAATTACCTACACAGAGATCTTGAAGAAATTTTCTTTCTATAGTTTTATAGTTGGATATGTAGAGATTGATGTCACTTTACTCTCATCTTCAGAGAATTCATGTGGTTTGCATGAAGTAGTGGAAAAGCTGCATCCCAGCCCTTGAGAGTCTTTAACAATTAATGGCTTTGTATTGGCTGAGGTTCAGAGACCATTCAGAGTCTTGAAAATTTGCCCATTACCAGAAGCTTCTCAGTTCGTTGAGCTAGGGAAGTAGTGCTTTGTGTGGTGGCACACAACTGTAATCCCAGCCCTCGGGAGGCAGAACAGGCATATCTATGCGAGTTACAGGCCAGCCTGTTCTACAGAGTGAGTGCCAGGACAGGCTCTAAAGCTACACAGAGAAACTCTGTCTCGAAAATCCGAGAGAGAGAGAGAGAGAGAGAGAGAGAGAGAGAGAGAGAGAGAGAGAGAGAGAGAGAGAGAGGGAGAGATTACCAAAAAGTAGGCATGTAGATGCTCTGATAATGTCTGGTCAGTTAAAAAAAGTCAATGTAGATAGTTATTTGCATCTTCAACTCCTAGTAAGAGTAATAAGGCAGTTCTAGTTGCATTATAAATGGAGGTGCAATAGTAGCTCCCAGCATTTTACAACACTTAACATTCATGCTAGATTCTATTTGTTTGCATATCTAGGATATCTTTCTAAACTGTGAGCTTATTATAAAGAGGCATTCTGTTTCATTCACTTATACAACCCTAGTCATGCACTGATGGACAATTTTAATTACAGTATGACAGACTGCATTCCTCATTTTCTAGATGTGGAAACTGGAGGCTAAAACGGCCACGTAACTTGTGTTTGTTCACAGCTATTTGATGACAGAGATGGGCTTAGAACCAAAGTTCTGGCTTGATGATCCATTTTTTCAATGCCATTTAACTAGACCACTCACTTCTTATAAAAAGGTGTTCTTGGTGTATGGTGACAAAGATTCTGTCCTTACTAAACTCTTGACAGACTGCTTGAAGCCTTCTGCTTGAGGGAATTTCAAGCTTGGCCTATCAGAACTTGAACAACAATCTGACATGATCTCTAGAAACTCAAAACCCCATTCCTACGTTTATCATAGCCCATTTTAAAACGCCTGTCTAAGGAACTCAAGTGTGAAAAATGAATTTATTGTTTGTTCTAGTTAATTCCTAAATATAATGCCTATGTACCCCAGCAGCTAATGGATGGTTGGGAGCCTGAGCTCAGTAAGTATTGCTTATCAAAACCGCATGAGTTTCCTGTGGACCAAGCTTCCTGGTTATTTGTAATCTTTCACTTACATGATTGAGAACCCTATTCAGCTGCTCCTACTTACTCTCTTTTCCTCTAAAATATCCAGGAACTTTTGTACAAGTTGAAGATAAGTCCAGTTTGTGCTGAACTTTTTCCTTACTGCAATAGTGTGTTACTGACTAAAATCTGTTCTGAACTGTTGGGTGTCCAGCTGTGTTTACCTTTGACAGTGGTTAGAGTCTGATTATATGAGAGGAAACAGACTGCTCCTGGATAACTTGCATCTATTTCTGTGCTTTCCTTCATACCTCTTAGATGTTTCAAATCGTTAAATCTTAGGGGATAGAATGCTAGTATTCCATGTTACTGTATGCCTATGAGAAGGTAAATATGGCCACAAAAAATTGCTATGTTATTTATGACATCCTCAGTTCAAAGAAGCCTCCAAACATCTCTCCTGCTTTTAATAGCTCACTGTAGGTCTACTATCCACAAAATTTTCTAAACCTTTATTTGGGGGAGGGGAAGCTATTTATATTTCCAGTCTAATCTACCATTTGGTATAATGAGTTCCATATGCTTCTCCCATTTTCTACCTTCTGTGAGAAGTAGAGTTTCCTTTTTTTGTCCTAAGCTCACCTCTATATGCTGTATGGCTATAAGACACACAGCACACAAACCCATGATTTAGTAGGGGAAATGACCTGACTATTAATTGTTGTCTTTGTTTACAGCATATTAAAAATTCAAATTAAAGAGATCCAGAGTAATGCAATTGAAAGCAAACACACTGGCATCTAATTACCCCAAGGAGAAGAATGTAAATCCTTAACACGGAAGCCTGTTAACACAAGAACATGTGGGAATAAATAACCGGAGGCCTACTATGAAATCAGTGCCTAGCCAAGTGCTGCCTGCCTGCAGTGAAGTTGAAACACCTTCCAAAAGCTCAGTGTGGCCCATGAACATAGCCTGTCACCCTATTTGCCTGACATGATCTTAATTAGCCTCTCTTCTACTGCTGAGAAAGCCCGCTGAGGCAGTTAGCACCAGAGAATGCATCAGATCATTTGCGGAGTCGACAAAGCAGGATAGGAGCCGACACTGGCAACTTATTGATTGAAGAGAATCCAAGAAAATGTGGAAGTGAAGTAGTCTTTATGTGAGTCCCTCTTCTTCCATGAACTAAGGTGCTCCACAGAGAATTTGCAGAGTGGACAAGCTGTGATCCATCTAAATGCCCCCTCACCCCCAACTATAATTGGCAGCTCATATACATCCCCTCTACTGCCCCCTCCACAACCTCCTTGGCAGTTTATATTCTGCGTCTCTTGCTTTTGTCATTTTTTTTTTAGTTGAGGCATCCTGTGTAACCATGCTGATACCAAACAATGTGTTTGACTGCGAGATAAGGGGAGAGAGCTCTGTTGATTTTGCTGCAAATTGCACTTTTGCTGGAGCATTAGTTGAGAAAATGGAATTTTGCCAGTATTGCCCCCCCTTTGTTTACCGCCTATTTTCCACAGTCCTGTAATTGCTTTCCATTTTGTAAAAGGAACAGTGCTCCCTTTTTATTTTTTTTAATTGTGTGTCTTGTCTTCATCTCTTATGTTGGAGAGCAATGATAGGAATGCCATGTTGTTTTGGTTCTAGAGGCCAGCTTGGCATTAACATTGAAGGTGTGCATTTGCTACATGAAGCAGTTCCATTGTGGGCTCAGAAACATACCTTCTTCCATGATATCTTCCCTGATAACTCTAGCCTGCACATCAGGAACTCTATCTTCTTTGGTTTCCCTTGTGACTGGAAATCCATACCACACACTATAGCTGTTGCTTTATGCTATTTCATAATCATTGTCATGTCATGTGCCTTATTTTTAACCCACCTCTCTTATCATGATGTAAACTATTCAAACTCAAAGATTACCCCATTTTAAAAATTGTTGCTAATGACAATGTAGCTACAGTGAAACTCTCAATTAATGTTATGTTGGTTCGCAGTCAGTCTCTTGGAGAGTTCCTCCAACCAGTCCTTTGAATCACTGCCTTCCCACAAAAAATATTTTGCAACAGGTAATTCCATGCTGGGAGAGGGGATGATGTCTTGGACATTACAGAATGTGTAACAGTATTCTTGGCTTCCCTCCACTACTAAAATATGTCTATGTACTGCCATATGTCTCCTGAGGGGCCAAACTTTATTTCTCCAATGAGGGAAAGTTTAGACACTATAATAAAATCACTAGAGCTAAAATTCATTGAACATGTTATTCTGTTTGGCTAGGCACTAAATACTTCATATACATTGTCTTCTGTAATTCCCATATTGTGCCCTCATTTGAACTGATGTCTACTGGGTTCCACGAGACAAACCTCAAAGTCACAGTTGCAGGATTACTACACCATCTATCTCATTTTCAAGGGTCTCTCAGGATCAAACCCAGCAATTGTAGCAAATTGCAGCTAGACCCTAATGGTCTAAATAACATTCATTCATTAAGAACTAGATATTCAGCTTATGGAAGGTTAATTCCTCAAAGAACCTGATGTAAGCAATGGAAGGTCAGAGGGAAAAAAACCCAACTCTGCCAGCTGTCACCTTCTTTTTCCAAAGACGTGAATACAGTTCCAAACAGTTAAAGCTCATGGTGGTAGTGGTGGAACGAAAGATTTATTTCTTTTGCTCCAATGATGACATTCTGGGACAGGAAGCTCAATTTCTAGCTAGTCTATTGAAGGAACTCCTACCCTAAATCCTGACTAGCTATTTTGCAAACAATGCAGTTGGTCACAGGAAAGGTAGAGCAAAATAAGGTGACTAGTACACTGTATAGTTCTCCTTCAAAGAGGGATGGGGATTCTCTATGCACAGCTTGTGACAGGAGTACCATCTCTCTGCATTTGAAGGACAACCCAAGAGAGAAAATTTGACATTTTGGTATAATGTGTCTTTGGAAACAAATGTACCTCTGGTTGTGAAATCAATTCAACCTCAAATTCACTGCCACCAAGGAGTTAATGATACATTAAAATTATTCATGTCATTTGATGGAAAAATATTCTGCTTATGGAAATACCTTTATAGGAAAACTGCCTTTCTGAGTCTGAGCTGGAAATATTACAGTAAACAGGATCTAATCACAGCGAAGCCTTTTTCAGCTTTGCATGACAGCTGTAAAATATGACAGCATTTATTAATAGTTGCTGCAGTCTAATCTGCAGCATTGGAGAGCTACAGCAAAAATATGTTAAGCTACTAAGAGAACAATTTCCACAGTAACTAATATTCAGCTTTTGAAAGGATACTTTTAATGTCTTGAGATTTTTTTCCCTTACAGATAGTCCAACCCCAGGAATGAAGGAGTTACTAAGTTAATAACCTTTGTGGAGAGGAAGTGTTTAAATGATAATTTATTTCAAGAGCTGACAACAAATTGCTCAGCACTTTCTCTTTTTATGCCCCAAAGCAGTCAAGGATGTGCAAATCGAAGTATTAAAAATATGACAGCTTCAGTATTTTCATTTTCAATGAAACCCTCATTATAGACATATGTACAGTCTTTTATTCACAATCCAGTCCAAATATTCATTCACTAGTATTATTGTAAAGCTCTCAAGTTGCTCTCATAGTTGAAGACTCATCACAATATATTAAGCAGCCTGTAGAAACTACCAACTGTCTGAGGTCCTGTCAACCCCAATTACTGCTACTCAAACAGGGGAATTTAGTATCCGTCTCTCACAGGATTATGTAGTCTCTGGGCCTTCCTAATTTATTCAGATATAAAAAAAGGAACTTGAATTTCAATAAAACTCCCTTGACTTTACTTTTCCCAGAAGACAAATGGACATGACTAGAATTGGAGCCATATATTACCTTTATTCATCCTTTCACTAGATCTTGGAGTGGATGAGAAAAAGACAAGACAAAACAAAATATAAACAAGATTTGTTTTGATGGAGACACCTGCTACTTGCAGTACTCGGCTGGAAATTTGAGGCAATCTTTGATAGTTACCCAACCATTGGTCATTACTTGGTTTTGGCCACAGTTAGACATAGCTCCTTAACAGTATGAACTTTCATGTTCATGTCTTTCTGAGGTCTAGAAACAGAGATGAGTGTATGAATTCTCTTTGCTTTAGATCTAGGCCTCATCACAGTTGTCCATTTCCAACTTTCATCTTGCCTGCATCCAGAACTTTTGTTCTTTCTCTGCTTCCACCTTTGGATTTATATGTCCTTTAATGTGGGACTTTTGCTTCCTGTCTACCTCCATCCCTGATATTCTGGTGTCATAAGATAAAGTATTTAAGCCAACTGGTGGTGGGTGCATGCCTTTAATCCCAGCAGCCAGGAGGCAGAAACAGGTGAGTTCCAGGACAGCCTGGTCTACTGAGTGAGTTGCAGGATAGCCCCGGCTACACAGAGAAACCCTGTCTCAACAACAACAACAACAAAAATAACAACAGCAACAAAAGATAGTGTATTTATTTGTGAACACCACACTATGAGAAGTAAATTAAGAACTGAACTGCATCTACATAGACGCAACTGAAGTAGAGAAGACCCAAGTATTATGTCCTTTGAAGAACTGCTATAGAAACAATGAAGGAAAAGGCAACTTGGGTTTTCAAATGTTAAGACAGTGGGAAACAGTATGCCAATCAGAGAAAAGCATGTAGTCTGTGGATTGTGGCAGATATGTGGTTTATTACTTTGGTGCTGTATAACTCTAAGAACCATTATTTGAATTTTTTGCCTTGTTTTCCTCAGTCATAGACATGTCTAGATGTTACTGTGATAAAATGTGATAATCTATAAAACCAAGTCCTAGTAAATATTGAATACTTAAGATATACCCCAGCATGAGTACAAGTCCACGTGAGCTACAAAGCGAATTCAAAGCCAGCCTGTGCAACTTAATGTGACACTTTCTAAACAAAAAGTTTTTGACATCTGGGCATTGACTTTAGTGGTAGAAGCCTGCCTAGAATATATTCTTTCACATATACTTGCAGTGTGAGAGAATGTGCATATAGACAATAACATATGAGAATTATTGACATGTTCTCTGCGTATGTATGTGTGTGCATGTGAGTGCATGCGTGCATATGTGTGTGTGTGTGTTTGAAGAAGAAAAGAAATGTAACAGAGGGATGTTAAGAGCAAGAATAGAAGACAGAGTGAAAGGGAGGATTTTGTGCCTTAGTTAGCAGTATATTATTATGAAGTTAAGCCACATAAATAGTGTGGATGACAGCATGCAGAAAGGTGTGAGAAAAGGGAGCTCTGCTCATCTCAGGGGAATTCTAATTCCACAGTCTGAAAACATCCATGGTTGTCAAAGGAAAGGCCTCTTTCTCATTGTCTTAGGGAATCTCTTTACTACTTAAGGCCTCAAGGACCTTCTAAAACCTTCCCAGCATCTTAGCTGTCTGAAAATCTTTATTATTTTTGAAGGCCCATGGTGTAATGAATGCAAATGTCACTGGCAGGGATGGCAAGAGTTGGTTTTAATTTTTTTTCCTGGAGCCATGAAACAAATCAGTTTCCACAGTAGGGTTGTCAATTCCTCAGAGGCAGAGATGAACACAGCTTCTTTGACATCCTGTGAGTGAGCTAGAGCATCCTAATGCTACAGAAAGCTCAATAACTGAATGTTGACCAACGGAATAATTGTTAGAGTTTCCCACTTTCTGCCACAACCTTTAAAATAAGATATCCATGTCTCCTAAAGGGTTGTTTATTTTCAGAGAGTTACTTGGGAACTGAGTAGAAAGTTTTAGACTCAGAATGGGAGACAGGAGGAGTTTATTGAATGCTGGGGAGAGGGTTGGAACTAGTTGTCTCAAAGGGCAGCTAGATTATTATCTCACTATCTAAACCCACAGTCGCAGCTTGGCTGGATTCTTTCATCTCTGTGGGTTCTGCCCATTGAAGCTAAGAAGAAGCATCGGGTATTCTGTGTCTTCAGTTCTCAGGTGTGTCTCTATTTTGGAGGAGATAGTATTAGAACACTTACAGCCCAAAAATATGTATAATAGCTGTAAGAAGTGGTCATTTTCTTGGGATGGTTTTAGAATCTTCTGTATAGGAATGTGTATATGTAAGCAACCTCCCCAATTGGATTCCTGGTACCTGAGAGCTCAGGATTAAAGTTGACTTGTAGAAGTAGAGAATAGAATAGTGGTTACCAGAGACAGAGGCAGAAAAGTTGGATAGAGGTTGGTTACTGGGTATACAGTTACAATTAGAAAGAAGGAATGGGTTTTGGTGTTCTGTTGCCCAGAAACTTAAGTACAGTTAACAGCATTCTGTATGTTTCAAAAATAACCACAAGGGAGTTTTGTGAGTATGTTTGCTATAAAGAAATGATAAATAGATGAGGTGACCCATATGCTAATTACCCCAATTTTGATCACTGCTCAATGTATACATGTATCAAAATATCACATTGTCTCTCATAAATATGCATAACTAGTGTGTGCCAATTAAAAGTGATAATAATAAAAAGAACCATTTTTGGATTAAGGTTCTATTTCTACACGAGTTCCTTGCCTGAATAGAAATTTCTTTTCTCCTGAATACACCAAGTCATTAGTAACCATATAAATTGGCATGAATAAATTGGTGAGCTGAGGTGTTGTCATTAGCAGAGAAAAACTATTAATCAAGGGGAACAAAATGCAGGACACGAAGATTTATGAAGCAGAGACGTAGTTTTGCTCCTAGCAGGGAGGGCAGGCACTGAGATATTGTACAGTGAGGAGCACTAGGCAAACAAGGAACAAGGAATTCAATAAAAGGAAAGGTTATAGAGAGGGTAGATGACATACTTAGGCAACCTCATAATTTTCTTAAGAACTGACCTTTTATGTATATAGAACCAAATGCATATTTTCTAACTTGGTGTTAATGAAGCAAGGTGACATTTTATTAACTAAGTGAAGCAGTGACTTGTAAATCCTGGATAAGACCTTCTTCTGTAGACAGAAATCAGAGCAGAGCCAGTATACACCTCAGATGCATTCAGTGTTTGATAACACAAGAGAAAAATAACCATGTTTGTTCGACATATCTTTTAAATGACCTCCAAGGTTTAACCCATTCTTTGGCTTCTTATTCATCCCTGAATCTAACCATAACAGTTACAACACTGTATATTTAGGTTATTTGGAAGTAATTATCAGTGCTCTCTCAGTCTTCCACATTAGTGTAATTTAAAACATTATAAAATTGTATTTGATGCTATAATATTTCCCCATCATTTGATTACTGAAGCAACAGATGATCATTGAAGAAGAAACAAACACAGAACACATATGTTACTGAGTTGTTTAAAGAACTGTTTATAATCACATTGGAGTTAGGGGGCTGGGGAGTTTATATCAGACCAAGTGAAGTAACAATGTAGAGGCCATCATGTTAAGTGCTAAGTGAATGGTGTGGACAAAAGGGTTCTCTGGGTGTTTAGAGGTAGGCATGGTTTCTGCTCCTCAAAATTTGTTCATTAAAGAGCATTATCAGTTTTATTCCTTATACTTTTCTTTACATCAGCCTTGTTCAAGTTATCATTCTGACTTGCATGACTACAATGGCTTTGTTCCCATTGATTTTCCTTATTACTCTATTAACCACAGAAACTGAAATTAAGTCATTTGACCTCTCTGCTTAGAATCTTACAGCACCTCCCACCTGTAGAATCCACTCTCCTTTCCAAGGTTCCTAGTCATATTCCATGACAAAAACATGCCTCTCCTCTATCTCTGTAGTCTTCTTTACAACCATCCTCCTTTCTTCTAATTTTTACCTACACTGGTATTTCATTAATTTCTACAGGTTGTTTGCACTGACTGTTTTCACATTAGGCTGTGTCCTACAATTTTTTAGTGGCCAGATTATAATGCCCATCTTCAATACTTCTATCATGGGAACACCTTTTACAAATTTGGTTCAAGCATTGTAATCTTTTTTTCTTTCATAGAGCACTATCTAATGTACAATAATAAGTTCTTATTTACTTTATTTTTCTGTCTCTCTTAGAAGGTGAGTTTTATGAACGTAGGAACCATGTGTGTCTTGTTTACCATTATAAACATAACAAGTACTAAGTGAATAAGGAGGGAGGTAAAGTTTTTTGTGAAGTTAGAAACCTTGATACAATTTTCATAATCAAGACAAAGGAGAATATTTCAGGCAGTAGTAGAGTAAGTGAAGTTGATAACTCAAGGACACGGAACTGCCACATTTTGACAATAGTGACAAATAGGAACTACCTACGGGAAATAGATCTTGTAAGGTTGCAGGTAGAGAACAGAACACTTAGTTGGCTGAGAGATAAGCATACTGAATCTTGAAGAATAGACTGTATATTTTCCCATGTGGGTCATTGGGATAGGTTTTGTTACAATGTTTTGAGAAGACTTTCCAAAAATGAGCGTTAATGTTAAACTTTACGTATTGTATTTCTTAAAAACAAAACAGATTAGTCCCACCTGGTAAATAGCTCAAGAGGAAATAAACATGAATTTACATGAATCAGAAAGGATTTTTTGCTGTCAGACCATAGAATTGCTCAATCTATTTAATGAGATGGTTTAAGGATTAAAGGAGGCATAAGAATCAGACTTAGATGGTATCAGCTTTCTTTTTCACAGTAGAGATCAAATGAGCAGAGATTGTTTACAGGTGATGATGAGAGAATGAATGCATTCAGTCTTCTTTGGAATGAATGCAGTTATAACATTAACAGAAATTATCTTTAATTTTAAAAAGTGTTTCAGGATAGAAGCTGCTGGTTTTCAGCCTTAAGTTCTAAAACCTACAATGATCCATATTGTATTATATGCAATATATAGAAATTAATTCATTCTTAGCATTTCAAACTGAAGGAAATACATTAAAATAAAGTACATTGTGAATTAGAAATTTTAAACATTAAACAATGTTGTTACCCTAGTGTATCAAGGCTCTTCTTGAACACGCAGAGCTCCTTACTTTGTCCTTTGCCCTATTCTTTAAAAAATAATTTTTAGTATTGAATCTATAATATATTTACATTATTTCCCTCTAGCTCCTCATGCAACTTTACCCATTGTGGTCTCTAAAATTAATGATCTCTTCCTCTTTGTTTGTTACATATAAAAAATTCCAAAATACATAAATACAAACTGCTCAGTTCATATAATTTTATTTGTATGTATATGATCTTAGGGCCGACTACTTGATAGTTCTTTGTTTAGAGTTGAGTCCTCATGATGCTTCCGTTTTCCCTTCCTCAAGAAATCCTACTGTGGAGGCATATTCATTCTAAGGACTTGTCTCTTAAAACTTTGCTTTTCTGGAATTCTACCTTTTAACAATCTTTAAAGCAAACAGAATTTAGTATAGAATGATTGATCTTTTCTGATTTTTGCTCACACCTTTTGGGATATATGAATCTGTTTTAGAGGTAGAATATACCACTAAGGGTAGATAGTTGCTTGCAAAATTATTAGATTAACCCACTGGTTATATGTAAGTTACAATTAGTTCCAAAATACAAAGTTTCTTGTGTGTGGTATACTGTAAAAAATCACAGAGTCATAGAATTTTATAGAAAAAAGGGACATGCCTTAGGTGAGGAGACCAAGGTCAAGAGAGAATCAGAAACTTGATCAAGATGAGAAAGCTAGCTAGTATCAAATCTTGGGTTGGAACTCGCAGATCCCAGTTCAGATTGGTGAATTTCAAGCCCACTTTGCTGGCAAACACAGGTTTGTATGTTTTGTGATATGCTCTGATGCTGCAACTAAGTGAGAGGAACATGAACAATACTCTTGCTCCTCAGGAGCAAATTAGCCTCTCAAATTATGTTGATCAGAAAGAGCTTTTCTATTGCTATCCTAAGGACCAGGAAGACATGCCTTTCATTTGTTTCTTCCTTCTCTGAATCTGAAAGTGTGAAGTCAGAGAGAACCATCCATGTTTAGTCTACAGACAAATGACTGACATAAGAACATTGATGGTATGTCATATTAATAAGGGCTCCCAGTTTCACTGAGGAAAACACCAAAAAATATCTGGATTTGGAGGATACATTTAGTTGTATTATGGCATGTGTGTTTCAACGTACTAATTAGTATATCTTGAATGGGCAATCATCATAGTCTTACAAGTTTCATTTTCTGAAACCTTCAAGATTGGGCTTCCATATGCTATGTGGCATAGTAGATCATACATGTACATGAAATTTTTTATTTTTTAGATCAAAAGCTTTATTTGATGATATTCTCTGCTTTGTTTATTTTATATCAAATAAAGATTTTCTGTATGAGTTTTTTACAAAAGAAATCCATGGGTATATCCCAAGTCACTTCTTAGTGAGGATGTATGAATATGACTTAAAAAATTTGGTTCTAAAATTTCCATTGATTTAATTTTTCATGTTTGATTTATTTTGAGTGCTAAAAACAAATTTAAAGGAGAATTAAACTTTATGCACTGGAAGAAAGGGGTACATGTGTGATGAAGTTTTAAAATCACTATCAAATGAATATTCACAGAGTAAAGTAGATGTATCTTCTTACCTCGTTCTGTGTCATAGAGATATACAAATTTCTCCCACTTGTAGTAACCCAGAAGACTCAGAATGGCCCCCTTCAGGGCTGGGCGCATCTGGATGACAAACTGCACATCTGCATCAGTGGGAAAGCTAGGTGTGACAAAGGATGTGTGCAGAGCCCCACAGAAGGAGGTCAGGGTGTTCATTGACATCTGGTCATAGAATCCAAAGATAGCATACACCCCTCTGGAGAACTGCGAGCAGACTGCAATGAGAAAGAGAGGAACACATTTCAATAGGTCAGATGTCCCCTGGGGTAGCTTTTAAGGTTAGAAAGCCAAATCACAATTAATCTCTAAATTACGGTGTCAAAAAGCAAGCAAACCAGCAAGCAAGCAAGCAAACAAACAAACAAACAACAAACCAAAAGTAAGAAGCCAAGACTCTAAGGAAATCTATAGATTCCTCTGACAGTCCAGGTGTCTTACAGGAAAATAATTAAGAAAGAGAAAAATTTATTGGCTATAGTTACATATTATCTATGTCTACAGTGGCTAAGAAACTCAGAAATGAAAGAGGGAACAGTTATCTTATTTCTTACAAGTCTCCTGCTCATTTCCAAGACACTTTAGGCTCTTATCTTCCCTCAGGGGTTGCCCAATGACCCCTTAATGTGGTTATGCCACTATCAAGGCACACTTGTCTTTTTACCCCTTCAGATTTTTATTCCTAGTAGATGAAGGTTGAGCCAGACTAGATGCAAATATGTCTGCCTGGAAATGTGTTATTCTTGCTGTTATATAGTGTTATAACCTATAACCACAGTTCTATTATGATAAAGACCATTCATTTAGAGTGTTAATTTAGAGAATTTCAAATTGTGGACAGGCTGTGGGAATGACTGACCTTTCAGTGGCCATTGAGCCACAGGAGGCAGTTAGCTGCTTATTCTGCCCAGGTATAATTGGCAAGTTCTACTTTGATCCTATTCCATTTTTCTGGTGGACTCATTAGCCTACATAGAAAAATTTCATGCCCCCCCATTGTTGTCAGTTCTCCTTCATTTCAAAATGGGCCATTCCACTGCCTCTTCTCTCTTCTGGCCCAGAGGAGCTTAAAAAATGTGAACCAATTTCAATATTAGCTTCAGTAGAACATAATTAGCAAAGCAAAACAGCTACAACAACACCATGTGGTGCATTCCCAAACCAAGTGGAAATGATCTTTAGATTATCTGCGCCACTGCTTCCTTCCATTCATGCGAAGCAGACATAACAAGCATAATGCAATGTGATTTAAGAGGTCCTGCCTGGTCTCCCTTGTCTGCTATGAAACCATAGATTCCAGTGTTAGGCTCATTTCTTTCATTTTATGGTGTTAGAGAATTCTGTGGCTTGGGAGAGGGATTAAGTAGAATCTTTAAAATCATTATCATGGTGAAACAAATTAATACGTCCAATTAGTTATTGAGAATGCGTGGAAAAGCAAAAGGAGAAGTGATGATGGGAATGCGTGGGTTAGAGAAGAGAATTACAGGGCTGGGGGGTTTTTCCTGAGAGGAGAAATAGTAAAGACAGTAAACAACATGAGGAAAGAATACATTGAATGTAGGAGGTAGGTAGTAGAGATCAATCTAAATCATTTCTTCACCACATTATGGGAAATTGAGTTCTTAATATCTGTGATATCTAGCTTTCTACACATACTACTTAAATATATGCAAAGTAGGGTCACTGACTAAGTAAACTAATTAGTCATTAGGTTGAGGAAGGCATTTCAAAGATTATCATTTACTCCATCATTTCTAGCATAGTAGACCACCACCTTTGATTTGAGGAGTTCTAAATGGCCTCAAAACAATGGCAGCTAGTGAATGAATCTGGGATACTTCACAATAAGAGCCACAGAGCCACAGGGAGTACTTAGAAACAAAATGATCTTTGGCTATCATGAAGGGAAATACTAATGAAAATTTCATTCTAAGTTTATTTATGTGTATGGAGGGCTTATGCTATCAGGTCAAGTACTGTCCAATATTAATGTTAACAACCATACTAATGATAAGAAACACACAGCAGTAATAGAAATTGTTGTTTAAAATAATAAGAATCAATGAGTGATAAATAATATCTAGGCACTATGTTAAGTAGTACAACTATAATCTGATTTAATTTCTTCGTGAACTATTGATACCTTTACTATTTTGTTGCTAATTTAGAGACCAAAAATGTTTCAGTTAATAAGTAGAGAAATCAGCTCTCTAAAACTTACAGTCCTATCTCCCTATAGGGAGATGGGAGATAGAGAGGGGGAGAAGAGGAAGGGAGAGGAGGACACAGGAGAGCAGGAAGAGAGGAGAGAAGAGAAGGATGAGAGATACCATAATAGAGGTAGCCACTATAAGTTGGAGGAGAGGTCTGGCAATAGTGAGATCTTCACAGATCTACAAGAATGACACCAAATGACATTAAGGCTACCTTACATGTCCTCCCCTGATAATGAGATTGAGGACTACCTTATATGCCATCCTAGAACCCTCATTCAGTGGCAGAAGCAGAGGCAGACACACACACACACAGCAAAAACTGAACTGAACTCCTGGAACCCAGTTGCAAAGAAGAGTGATGAGCAAAGGAATCAAGACCAGACTAGCAAAACTCACAGAGGCAGCTGACCTAAACAAGAGGGAATGCATGGACCCCAGACTGATGCCTGAGAGGCCAGCATGGAACTGATTCAAACACCCCCCAAACCTGGGTGTCAGAGAAGAGGCTTCGGCAATCTGTGGGACCTTAGAGAGTAGATCAGTATCTATTCCTGGCATACAAATAGACTTTGGGAGCCCATTTCACAGGGAGAGATACTCTCTCAGCCTGGACACATGGGGGAGGACCTAGGTCCTGCCCAGTATGATATGACAGACTCTGAAAATCCCTCATGGAAGCCCTTACCCTCCCTGGGGAGTAGAGTGGGGATGGAGTGAGGTGGGAGTTAGGAGAGTTGGGGGGTTGGGGGAGGAGGGGAGGGAGGGAACTGAGAGTAACATTTGTAAAAAGTTAAATTAAAAAATTATTTAAAAAGCAAAAAACTTACAGTCCTTGCAGCCCAAATCCAAAAGTGTCATAAAATAAATATTCACTTGTATGATATAGGGTTTTCATATTTAGCAAATAAAGATAGATGTCCAATTAAATTTGCATTTCGTATACATAATAAATTGATTTTAGTATAAGCATGTTTCAAATTCATAAACTAAAGCTTATTTGTGACCTATCTGAAATTCAAATTCAAATAATTGAACATCCTTATTTTATTTATAATTCAAGAAAGAAGTTGTACCTATTAATGGTCATGGAACTAAAAGGCTCAAGCAAGCAATCATGGTCCTTCAAACAAAATGATCCAGAGGATAACTTATAGTTGTCAGCTTCATACCTACTAGAAAGCATGAAAGGAAGATACCAGAGCCGTACATAAAACAGACTTTGAAGGGATGTAACACTTTTTTTTTCATGGAGAGTCCCATTCTGACTAGTTTGTTTTTGGCAAATAAATGAAAAGAAATTATAGTGATGAGATTCTGTTTAATAGAAAAATAAGTGTTGTTTTCCTCTTATATCTATTATTTTGACACTAAGGAGTCATTTATGAAGCTTTCATACTTCATTGAATTTGCTTATTTATTTAGAGTATAATAAACATCCAGAAACTCATCACTCAATCCAAGAACTGTAACATAGTTAATAACTTTTAGCTGTATGTGTCTCTTCTATTTCACTTGTTCTAACAAACTCTTGCCAAGTTCTAAAGACAGTGGATATCAACAAGTGTTAAGAGAACCTCAGTACATGTTCTACTGTCTTCATGTGAAGCAAAGTCCTAGTAAATACTGACACTTGTAGAGGGTTACCTTTGAACCACTCATTGCACCAAGAGTAGATAGCACAAATGTCCTCTTGTGCCAGAGAGCATAAGGTCAGTGGGGAGAACAGGCACAAGAGGACATTTGTAGTAGCTTCTGAAAGAAGCTGGAGCACAGGGGACCTTGGCAGAGCTTCTCATAGCACATTCTTCCAATCACCCTTGATTAATCTCCATTTTACACACACACACATGTACACAATATATGTGTATGCCTACAATATTGATATTGGTATACTTCATTTATATATAACATATAACATTGATATTAAAAATAAGCGGTCGTAAATTTGAAAGGGAGTTGGGGGCATTGGAGGAATTGGAAGGGGGGTTATAAATGATGCAAATACACGTGTATAAAATTCTCAGGAGTCTGATTTAACAGAAAGCATGTTTTTAGATTCCATGGTTATTGGTGTTGGAAACCTTCTTTGAAATAGAGTTTTTAGATAGACTATCACTATGTATCCCTGACTGTGCTAAGATTTTCTATATAGAATGGGCTAGCCTCAAACTCCCATAGATCTGTCTACCTCTGTCTCCCAAGAGATGGGATTAAAGACATATGCCACCAGCCCTGCTTGAAATGAAGTATGTACAAAAGTCCAATAGCTATATAAAGAGACAAATATATGAGAGACAAAATGGAGCTCATGTGTTTGAAGAGATTTCTACTGGACTGACACTCCCTAGCACAAAGAAACTATGGTATTAAAAAGTGTCTTAGAGCTGGGCATTGGTGGCGCACACCTTTAATCCCAGCACTTCGGAGACAGAGGCAGGCGGATCTCTGAGAGTTCGAGGCCTGCTTGGTCTACAGAGTGAGTTCCAGGACAGCCTCAAAAACAATATGGAGAAACCCTGTCTGGAAAAAAAAAACCAAAAGCAAAAAAGTGTCTTATACAAGGTCACACAATGAATTATGAATCATGCTCTTAGAAACGCTTTATCAGCATGTTCTCAGCATCCCTATTCCAGGGCTATCTAGGGCAGTGTGGATTAGGATTTGCCTATCATGAAAGTAACTTACCTTCAATTCTTAACTCTCAGCCAAAGGGATATAGATGGATCCCAGCTACCTTATTCATCCTCTACCAGCCCCCAGAACCAACAAGAACCAGTGATGTTCATAACAGTTTTGGTACTTGTGGATTTTTACAGTATGTTTGTATCCATTCCTGAATTCTTAGTGAATTATACCCATTTATTTTACATCTTAGAAGACTGTCCTTCATAAAAAACAGATGACACATAAATTTACCTTGGTAATGTTAAAAGGCATAAGTAAAGAGATAAGGGCACCATCTTTTAAGACAGACATATCTTGTTTCCAATTAGCTGCATGACTTACTGTACATTAGTTAATATCTGTGAGTCTTGGGTAGGATCACTGTGACATATGCAGGTCTGGAATTTAGACTCTTGTGATGATTAGTATTTATTGTCACCTTGATAAGATCTGGACTCACCAAGGAGACAAACCTGTGGTATGCATATCAGAGAATTTCTAGGTTGTTTAATTGATATGAAAAGAGCCACCCTAAATGTGAGTGGCACCATTCCATGGGTTTGTTTCCTGGACTGAATAAAAAAGACAAAGCAAAAAGAGCACCAGTATTCATCTCTCTGTCTTTCTTGATTATGGATAAAAGGCAACCAGCCACCCGATGATCCTGGCCCCCATGAATTCCATACCACGATGCACTCACCCTTGAACTAGGAGTCAAAATAAACCCTTCCATAAATAGGTTTTGTCAGAAGAGTTCCCCACAGCAATGGGAAAAGTAACTAATATAAGCCTATATGTTGAAATCTTGTATCGACTGCTTGTTAAGTAAGTTACTATTTATTTCTGTGCCTCTGATCTTTTCTCTTCTTTATTATTTTAATTTTAAATAGCTTGCTTCACATGTCAATCCCAGTTCCCTCTCCCTCCCCTCCTCCCGCACTCCCCCACCATCTCCCCCAGCCTCCCACCCTATCCCCACTTCCTTCCACATAGGGGATATCTAGAGTCTGCCATTTCACTCAGGGCAGGGTCCAGGCACTCCCCTAAGAGTCCAGGCTGAGAGATCATCCCTCTTTGTGTTATGGACACACGAAGTCCATTTGTGTGCCAGGGATAAACACGGATCCACTGCCCAGGGCCCCATAGGTTGCCCAGACCTCCTCACTTACTCTCACACTCAGGGGGTCTGGATCAGTTCCATGCTGGCCTCCCAGCTGTCCGTCTGGGGTCCAAGAGCTCTCCCTTGTTCAGATCAGCTGTCTCTGCTGGTTTTGCCAGCCCATTCTTTGCCAATTTGCTCATCACTCCTCTCTCTCTGTCACTGGGTTTCTTGGGTTCAGTTCAGTACTTAACTGTGGGTGTTTGCCTCTGCTTCCATCAGTCACTGGATGAAGGTTCCAAGATGGTTATAGGCATCAAGTTCATTATCAGGAATGGGCATTTGAGGTGGTCTCTCCACTATTGCTTAGCTTGCCAGTTGGTGCCATCCCTTTAGGTCACTAGAGGTCTCACTGGTGCCAGATCTGTCTTCTAACCTATGATTACCTCTTCCCCTTATTCTACCCCCCAGTCAACCTTCCTGTTCCCCCATGACCTACTCTCTCTTCCTCTTCTCCCCCTCTCTTTTTCCCAGCTCCCACTCCCTCGCCGTGTTCCCAATCTGTTCAGAAGATCTTGCCTCATTCCTCTTCTCTGGGGTACCATGCATATCTCTCTTAGGTTCTTTCCTGTTTCCCAGACCCTCTATCAGTGGAAGTGTAGATTGGCACTATGATCTTTTCTCTTTATTTATAGAATTGAAATAGTAATAGTGCCTATGTTAGCACTGTGGTGAAAATAAAAGTGAGTTAATTGATGAGAGCCATTGAGTTTGTACTTATAGAGAAACTCTGTTAACACTAGCTCTTAATTTCCTCAAAAATGTTAACTGAGTTTCTACTATGAGCTAGACGGGCACAATTAGAAATATGAAAAACTACCCTGTTCTCATACATCTTATATATTATTGACAAGAAAATCCAACAAATGATATAAATAAACTATGAAGTATGTTAATTTCATATAGTCAGCTTTTATTAC
Organism: Mesocricetus auratus; assembly: GCF_017639785.1. Classification (NCBI taxonomy): domain Eukaryota; kingdom Metazoa; phylum Chordata; class Mammalia; order Rodentia; family Cricetidae; genus Mesocricetus; species Mesocricetus auratus. The sequence continues at coordinate 92,002,835 of NW_024429188.1, read as the reverse complement.
CTCAGCACACTTTGCTCTCTGTTAACTGTATCATGTTTTACTCACCAGCACCCATGGCCCCCAGTCTCACACTGCATCCCTAGGTAACACAGCCTATCTTTTCTTTTGCATGTCTGATTCATGTCTTCACTGTTCTTTCCCATTCTTGTTTCTGGGTAATAATGGGTTACAAAAGAAATCCTGCTAATTTGGCTCAAAAACCTGCTATTGTCTGTCTTCAGCCTCTTGTTCTCCTTATATAATGCCTATGTATAAGTACAATACTATTCTGGCCTGTGGTTTCTGAACCTTCTTGATATGAAAAAAAAACAATTAGCTGTCTTTCTCTTAGGAATGCTTGTTTCCATTTTTCCCCACTTACAGAAACTAAATGTTTCCCATTGGAGATGTCATTTGTGACTGTCTCCTGTTTTCCTAGTGACTGTTATGTAGTGCTCCAGCTGTGTTCCCTTTAGTGGAAAGTGACAAGCAAGGCTGGACCCAGCTGTCATACTTATATTTATAGTCCCCCAAATCTGTAATGTTGGGGCAGGTACCATTAATGTACAGCACAGCATCTAATTACATCATCCATATTCCAAAAAGCATGATTAAAAATGTCAAACAACTCAATTATTCCAAATATCCAAATAACAATATTGTAGATCGTTTACAGAACACTTTTCATACTCTTTTGAGTCAGGTAGAAAAAAGGGAACTGAAGTCTCTTTCTGATTTAACATTTCAAGCAAGCATGAAGCAGAGCAATAGAGCTATGAATGAACTGATCTGGTTGGATCTTGAGAAGCCTCTTTACATAATACTAGACTATATTGAATTCTAGCAGATCAATGAAGCACAGCACTCAGAGGGACTTGAAGAGATCTTATAGACTAGTAATTTCTAAAGCTGTTCCATTAATTCACAGTGAATTTATAGTCTGGTGAAATGAATATGTGTGTGTGTGTGTGTGTGATTGTGGTGTGTGTGTGTGTGTGTGTGTGTGTTACACATGGAGAGACATACTCAGACATACTCACTTGAAAGGTTTTGTTCAGTAGTCCATTGACAACACAGGGCAGCCCCTCCAGCAAACAGGAATTAAAATACCTATACTTTGACTTGCCAGTTAAAAAATGAATAATTTGAAAATAACACTATATAGACTATGAAACATCATGAAAGATTCAGATAACAGATTATTCACATAGTGTTTGAGAAGGAGAACCTACACTGAAAATGAGTAGGCGATGGATACTCCATGTCCTTTTTTATTTCTGCTTCCTAACATTGCACATAGAGTCAGAAAAGATGATGTTGATAACTTTGGCAATGTATACCACAGGGAAGATTATATCTCTACCCATAACCATATCTCTATCTCCTATGGAGTAGGCAAAGTTGTGCCCTCTCCAAATGTCCATATCTTAATCACACAAATCTGTAAGTGAAGTTAAATGGTAAAGGGAAATTAAAGCTATAGGTAGAATTAAGGTTGTTAGTCATCTGATCCTAAAATAATGAGGTTGCCCTGGATTATCTGTATGACCCTGATGTAATCAATTGTGGAAGACAGAGGCATAGAAGGGTACATATTAGAGTGATAGAATATGACAAAGACTTAACTGTGCATTGCTAGCTTTGGAATCAGAAAGAGATCACTTTCTCCCTCACTCTTTTGTTCTACTGTTTTATAATGCTTCATCTAATGAGACTCTAATCCAGTGGTTCTCAACCTTCCTAATGCTGTGACCCTTTAACACAGTTCCTCATGTTGATGGTCTACATAGTGGTTCTCAACCTTCCTAAAGCTGTGACCCTTTAATACAGTTCCTCATGTTGATGGTCTAGACAGTGATTCTCACCTTCCTAATGCTGAGACCCTTAATACAGTTCCTCATGTTGATGGTCTACACAGTGGTTCTCAACCTTCCTAATGCTGTGATCCTTTAATACAGTTCCTCATGTTGATGGTCAAGACAGTAGTTCTCAACCTTCCTAAAGCTGTGACCCTTTAACACAGTTCCTCATGATGATGGTCTACACAGTGGTTCTCAACCTTCCTAATTCTGTGACCCTCTAATACAGTTCCTCATGTTGTGGTGATCTGTAGCCATAAAGTTGTTTTGTTGTTACGTTTTAACTGTAAATTTGATACTATTATGACTTGTGATGCAAATATCTGTGTTTTCTGATGATCTTACACAACTCCTACAAAAGGATCATTTGATCTCCAAACGGGTCACAACTCACAGGTTGGGAACCACTGTTCTAAAATATGAAGAGTGTTTATTCTGTCTTCACTTTCAGTGCATGTTCTCAGTCTTTCATATGATATGTCAGCAGACTCTTAACTGGGCAAATGCTTGCAGTATCCTTTCCTTTTTCATAATCTTCTTCTCCTTTATGCTTTGGTTGGTTCGTCAAAATATAGCATCTTAATTTCGATTTCTGTGAATACCATTCCTGTGAATGAGTTGTTAATCGACCAATGAAAACAGCTTTGTAAATGAATCACCTCAAGGTTTCTCTACCTTGACACTATTGACATTTTGTTTCAAATATCATTGTGAGAGTTGTCTTGCATACTATAGACTGTTTAGTAACATCTTTGGCTTCTATCCATTGTGTTCCATGAGTACCTCTTTACCATGGTAATGATAACTCAAAATGCCTCAAAACCTGTTTCCTGCCTGCAGGAGACTTTTATCTGTTCCACACATTGAGAACCACAAATTCAACTCTGGACTTCCTTCCCGAATAGAAAAAACCCTAACCCAATGATGTCTACAAAATTCCCAAAGGGTCCTTTTATGGTGGAAAATTAAGTAGATAGTTCAGATACTTCAAAGTCTATCAAGTGAGTACTTACATGCCTGATCTTTCATTTCACTTGTGTATATTTAAACTGTTGATGGAAGAGAAGGGGAACTAGATGGAAGAGAGATGTGATAGAGCTTGTGTGGAAGGGAAGTTAGCTTACAGCATCCCTGGCTTTATCCAGATCAGGTCCCACTAGCCTTGATGGCCTTTGGTCTTGGAACTCCATAACCATAGTGGGTGTTTGTGGTGGTTTTAAGTCAGAACAAGGTGTCAGCCCCACTCTCCAGCTGATGATTCCACAGTCTAATTACTATCTTAGGGTTAATTCCCTTGAATATTTTGTTACACTCTCAGGAGTGCACTGCCTTCTGACAGTCTAACTAGTTATTTTTGCAATTACATGGCATGTATTTAAATGTCAACAAAGAAAACATTCATTATCAACATTTGCTCCTACTTGAATATAATGGCTTATAAATAAGACGTTAACATACAAATGCATGTATTTTGGAAGTTCATGTTTTACCTTTAGCTATAAATGATGTTTATATAACAACAGTGTTAGAAATGTTCAGGAATGTGTTGTAATGGCTCAACACCTTTATGTTGTGATAATATGGTTAAACTTTTGAAGCTCAATAGTCATATATGGGTTTAGAATTTGTGTGCTTATTCACGAATTCAGTCACTTATCTAATAAAGTTTGATTTTCAACTTCATGACAAACATTGTTATTATAATAAACCCAAATAGCTTGGTTGACTCTCATTGGGCCTGTTATTTCACTGAACTTCCAGGCCCGTCATTTGTAGCATCTGACATGCCTACTTCATAAGAGTATACAAAGAATAAATTAAAGTAGCTGAAATTTCTTAGAAAAAAATGTTCAAAACTGTTCTCTGATTGTCAGTGAGTAAGAAGTATTGGTACTGAGTTCCCAGGAATCATCACCATCTTTATAAATGACTCAACAGGATTTCATTCTTCTCAGCTTTGGTCTCTGCCATTCGCCACAATCACTGTCAATCATCTAACAGAACCAGGGGCCCATCTTGACTTTCAACTCATTTAACATGGGAACTATCAAGATTCTTAATTGAAAAACTAATTGAGCCAGTGATCCACTCATAGTAAATAAAATAATTTCTATAGCTAGGTGGAAAATGGATGCTCTTATGGTACCTGAGAATCCGTCCTAGAATTTGTCATGGATGGATAAGAGCTTCAAGCTTGGTAACATGCCACAAATGATTTGAAAAGCATATCTTTCATTTTGTAGCTCATGCTGTGTGGGAGAAAGTGAGGTAGGCTCCAAATAAAAGCAATTCTTAAAAGCTTTTCTTTGATTTACCATGGTGATCTCTATGTCAATTTCCCCTTTTTTATTTAAATTATAAACAAACTTGCTTCACATGTCAATTCCAGCTCCTTCTCCCTTCCCTCCTCCCCTGCCCCCCCGCCAGTCCCCCGCCCAATCCTCACTCTGGTCTCTATGTTATTTTATAGGCTTGAAAAATTCACAATTTAAATATCACATAAAGTAATAAAATATTTAGTCCATTTACCAGTTAGGAATTCACACTTCTACTGCCTATTTTGTTTGATTTTTCTCACACATTCTTTCTTTTTGAGACATAGTCTTTCCATATTTCTGTTATCTAGGTGGGTTTTGAACTTCTGTACTCATACATTTGCTTCTGCCTTGTCCTCTTAAATTGTTGTGATAATGGCATGTTTCATTATGCCCGACTTTTTATATTTTTATTGTATTTTTAGACTAGGCCAAACCCTCTAGGCTTCTAAATTGTGCAAAAATCTTCTCTATAACTTGATTGGCATATCATGTCCTCTTTAATACTACTGATGATTATTGCCTCACCCTGTCAGAAAATAATGCATTCTGCTTTTAGATGATTCTATTAGAAATGTCCTTATTATACGGAGCACAAATCTGCCTCCCTGTAGCTTTCACCATCTGTTGATCCTTCCTAGAGGTAGGGGTTGAAGCTCAAATATTTAATTCATACTCAACTAGCAGACCATCAGACATATGCAGATCTGAGTATAACTCCTTTTCTTTAGACTAACTACACCTAGTACCAGCTATTCTTCAGATATATAACATGGATCCTGGTCCAGGGCCATCATCACTCTAACAATCCTCCTCTAAATATGTTTCAGTTTGTGAAATCCTACTTGGAGTTTGTGGCCAGGACTGAGTTCAACTGCTAGTGAAGCTGAACTTATCAACAAATGAACAAACAAACAAACAATCCCCATTTTGTATACACAAAACATATTTGTCAGTGCCACCTAGAATGGTAATTATTATTTGAGAAGCCTACATATGGTTCTATAGAATATATTCATACTTTATGGTCTTGAATTTATAAGTCTATAGGTTATTAATAATTTCTGGGGGCTTGAGAGATGGCTCAGTGGTTATGAGTACACACTGCTTTTTCAGAGGATCCTGGTTCAGTTCCTAGCACCCATGTTGGGCAGTTCACAACTGCCAAATAACTCCAGCTCTAGGGAATCCAGTGACATCTTCTGGCCTCCCTGGTCTTTTACTTACATTCATATAAATAATTTCTGTCATGACTGGTACCCCACAAGCATGGATATATGCTGTCAACATTTTTTTATATAAAAGATATCTATGTCTTTAAAATTTCCTCATAGTTTTGACCTGCTTTCTTGGGGTAATTTAAAAACCTGAATTGATTAATAAGTTTATTCACTGTTGTCGTCAATTATGTGTCATCTGCAAATTTGATCAGCTGGCTTTAGGTCGTGTTATCTAAGCTATTGACAAAATGATAAAGATGGCAGAATTAAGGACTCTATTGCTTGGAAAGATACTTCCTTCTTCCCCCCTATGCTTTCTAAGATGTGGAAGTTTAGTTAATAAATACTCTAGCTAGAGTTCCTTAGTCCTGCAAATGTATCCTTCAAACACTTGCAGTTTAGACAGTATGAATGATTAACACTGACCTTGGTTCTTCCAACATGTTCCTAAACATGGAGATGGAATTGTTTTCTCACCATCTCTGACCAAATATCATTACTATTTATCAGTGAGTTTTATGGAGAGGAAGTGAAAAAAAAGAGGATTCTGAGAGGTGAAAAATATACTGAGACCGAGATGTGCATTTTGGTGAAAAATAAGGGAAACCTCTTCTTGCTATAACTTCTACCACTTTGTCATTGCTTAAGATCAAAAGTTGACTCATCTCTTTTTACTGTTATGTATCAAATCATCTGCTCATTTTGTAGGTACAATGCCTGCTACCTGAATGGCTCTTAAATTCCATGGTCCTTAACATATCTGGATTTACTTTTGTGAAAAAGTAAAGTAGCCTTGTGAAAAATTTCCAAATGCAGTCTTGATGAAATTCTACTATTCAAAAGTCATCAGGCTTTTCATAACACCTGGGCTTGGTCATAAAAACATTCACCTTATTACTTCAATAGAAACCTATAGTTTCGATTCTTTTAAATATGGCCCAACTGCCTGAAGCAAGCAAGGAAACCTCCAAAAGCAACAAATATTTTCATTAGAAAAAAAGTGAGTTTAAAGGCATTTCTGCTAAGTTTAATTCAAATTGTATTTTCTAGCAATTTCACAAATATATTTAATGTGTTTTAGCGATTTCAATCCCTGTCACACCCTCCCCCTTCCTTCTCTTACAAAGCCCTTCTTCCTAAGAAGATCCCACTCCAACTTTCATGTTTGTACATAGTCCACTGAACATATTTAGGATTGCTCGCATCAACATGAGCAGATTATTTACTGGAGTATGGACTACTTTTCATTGTCTTGGCCATTGGAGTTTGTGCAGAATTGTGTACCTCAAAAGTCCAGGCAGAGGTATTTGTCACTTTAGGACTTTCATTAAGGGGCCTACTACTATTTGTTTGAAAACTATTTTCATTGAGAACAGTCATCTAAGTGCTCTAAAACTTGCTATTGTATATCGTAGATAACGTTTTGGCTAATGAGAGAAAGACATTCCTTGAAAGACTGGAATTTCAGCTTTGGGAGCTAGTTTAGAAAAAAAGTTCTAGCTTTTGTAAAATGCCACTAATGAAAGATGGGTTGTTACTCAATATATGTTTCTTATGTTTAGTGACTATACATGTTTCATACAATCTGACAGCTACTAACCATATGTGACTGTTTAAGGTTAAATTAATATAACTTATCTAGGTGTGATAGGGGCACGTGCCTGCAATCCCTGAGCACGGGAGCTTAGGTGATAGAGAGACAATGGTAGTTCAAGTTCAGCCTGGTATATTTTGTGGGTTCCAGGCTAGCTTGGGTTACAATGTGAGACTGTCTTAAAATTTTAATGCTGGAAAAATGACTCAGCAGGTAAAGGAACATGCTATAGAAGTTAATCCCTGGAACTAATGTGAATGTAAAAAAAGAAAACTGACTCCATAACACACAAACACACACACACACACACACACACACACACACACACTTTAAAATGTTAAAGGCAAGTGAGTTTAAATTAAATACAATAAAGATTCTCTTATTTGGTCACATCAGACACATTTCACATGTTCCATAACAGCAGGTGGGTAGTAACTTCCAGAATGGATAATCACTATGAAACAAAGTCCATCCTTACAGATAGTACTAGACAAACAGGTCCCATTAAAGTTCTCCCTACCCCTCCTAACATACATGTTTAGATCCTAATTTACAGTGTACTTATTCAGTACTGTCTCCTAGGAATTATACTAGCTACTTTCATAGCCTTCTTTGTGGAGGATAGGGATAGTTTCTAAGGATTAATGGCAGCTGCCAATGTGTAGGCAGTTAGTAATTCCGCAGCTTTGTAGTCTACCATAAGAGCCCATGGAAAAACTTTCTGCCTTCAGTTGTCTTCTCTATTGATAGCTGCAAGGTTGAAAATAACTTTTCTTAGCTGGGATGGTGAAGTGCTTCATAAAGATGCAAGTGTTGCCTTGAAGATGAACACAGAAGTCTGCATTACATATGATGTCTTCAGTCTGATTGGCTTGTATTCAACATCTTACTGACACCAGGCTCTAAGAGAATAAATATAGGATAATTCAATAACGGAATAAGAAAATATCTGAGCATGTTTGTTGCCTCCTAGGAGAACATATCTCTGTTTGGAGATATCATGATAGAGGGACATCTTGCCTGAGAAAACAACACTGGGTGCTGTTGTGGCAGAGGAAAGGAGAAGGGTAAAACAGCCAACAACAACCCCTGTCACCACTGCCATCCGTCATGGGTAAATTCTGATCTTCTCTACATTTATATCAGATATGTAAATTCAAGCAGCCTATGTGCCTTGAGCATGACAATTCAGCAGACGTAAACTACATTTTGTATTGAACAGTATCAGGCAATCATAGATACGGTCCCCTTTAGAAGACTTCCTGCTGGGAACTTATGGCAGCAACCTAAACTCACACTTGTTCTTTTCTTTCCTCTGGTCTGTGTCTCTCTGTCTCTTTCTCCTCTTTCTTTCTGTCTCTGTCTCTGTCTCTCTGTCTCTCTCTCTCTGTCTCTCTCTCTGTATGTGTGTGCGCGTGTGTGTACTGTTGTTTTTCACCATCTTTACTCTCTATTTGTTTTACACTAAAGTTGGATAGTTCAGGGTGAATGGAAACAGTGAATGAAAACTAATCCCTTTCTTCTTTCCCTACAGTAATGTTTTTGTAAACTGCAGGGTACAATCCATTAGTGACTTATGAAATCATTATAGTGAGTCATGACCTAACATTTAAAAACTAAACGAAGTACGACAGGAAATGTGAGAGTATCTATATGGTAAAAGTAAATACTGTTCTATGAAACTGAAGTGCTGGTTATCAGACACATCTGCTAAATGTGTATCTGTATGGTCTCACACCATTGTCTCACCATACTCAATCCAAAGCTGAACACAGCTTTCCTCCACAGAATTTGTGTCTTCCCTGCTTAGAGTCAGTGAGAGGTGAATCTTGCTCCTTTTCCTGCTCTCCCAGTCCCTCTCTCTTCCTTAGACCCTCTGAGGACCATCTAAATGCATTGGTCCTCACATAACTGAAATGTCACTGAATTGGTGTCTGATGATGAGAACTGAAGGACTTGCTGCTCCTTCTGACTCAGCTAGGAATGACTAGGGAACTTTGGAGTTTGGACGGTGAACACATGCTCTCAGAGAAACATTTGCATGCAATGGGGTTAAGTTGCTCATTGCACTGTCCAGCCTTCAGTTCCTGTTTATCTATGTGTCCTTTAGCTAGCATCTCTGGCACTCAGGCCACCTGTGTGTCCTCCAAGTTATACATCTTGTTTTAGAACTAAATCCATTTGTGAAGCAAGAAGAGAAACCACTGGTGCAGAACATCATTTAAACGGATTCCCACTCTAACCTCTCGCTGCAATACAGAACATCTGAATCTTCTTCCACAGACCCCACAGCTGCTCCTTCAGTGGCTTTAAAGGAAGTGTGTATATTCTGAAGCACCTAACATGTTCCATGGGGGAAGAATCTGACTAAAATAGCTACAAACACTTAGCATCAAGTAAGCACATGAAATTTGTAGCATGTAGTTTCTTCTACAGTCAAAATAAGGATACTCTCTAGTGCTTTGTTGTTCAGTCATGTATGAACTTGTAAAGTTTGTGTGCTATCAATGAATACATCTGACCAAGTCAGAGTTGTTCATTTGCTTGAAGAAGAAGAGGGACTAGGACTCTGTGATTCTCTTGAGAATTGCCATGCAAAATTAAATGTGTCAGATTTTCAGATAACAATGACATTCCCAAGAAAATCTTCATATTCTGTTAACTAACATTCAAGTTAGTCCTCAGAGGTTGTCTAAGGACATCCATGGAAGACAGCTAAGCACTCAAATCTCATTTTAAGTATTGGAACTCAGAACCTGGGCCCTGTGTTCCATATTGCTTATTAAATGTAGTCTAAATCTTTCATCTTAAAATTTGTGCTAAGAAAACATGAAGCAAGAAGCTAAATGTAATAGCCATATGGCAGGTATTGAGAAAGAAGTGTTTAATTTCTATTCCATAGCTCCCCATTCTGAAAGCATTACAACTATCCAAATTTATCTCCCATAGTTTCTCCTCATGCACTTCCTATTCCAGTTGGTATTTCTATGGCTTCTCCTCTCTGTTCATGCTGCCTGCTAATCATGAAACACAATTCCTCAAAGTCTCTGCCAGTCTGATTTATACTCACCTTCAGAAACCTAGCTGAAACCTTCCCCCACAGAGTCACAGGTAGCTAGCTCAGCATGTGAAGGACCTATGCTTCCTCTGAGTGACAGCAGTAGTCATCCTGATATCTCCATTTCCATGTTTGATAGTAACATGCCTGAACCTAGTTGAGGTCTGCTTACTTCATGTGTGCGAGCATTCAACTTCTACCAATGACCAAGAAGCTTTTGGAAAGTGAAGAATTGTATTCTGTTCATTTTAATTCCGATTTTGCATAAGTTGATTCATACTCTAGGAACGTAAAGAACTGATGAAATAAATTGATGCTGAAAGCAAAATTCTCCAGTTCTGTTTCCTCAGTCACTGCTGTCTCCATCTGAGACCTTCATTTTACCTTTGTCTGAGTTCCATCTTCTTGCCAGCATACTGAGAAGGATAGTGTTTATATATCCTAAAGAGATGCTTTGTGTATTATCCATAATTAATATAAAATATGAAGATCTATGGGAAACCCATGATTACAGGAATGATAATAATTATGGCTGTACTTAGTTAAATACTACAAAAGTCATATAGAAGACGCCCTCTCTGGGGAGAGAGGGGAAAATAGGGTTCTGCACCAGCAATTAGACAGTTATGGATATTCTTTTGTTGCTTGTGATTTTTGGTTATGTATGAAATTAAAGGAGGTACCAGAAAATGGAAAGATCTCCCATGCTCTTGGATAGGTAGGATCAACATAATAAAAATGCAATCTTGCCAAAAACAATATACAGATTCAATGCAATCCCCATCAAAATACCGGAACAATTCTTCACAGACCTTGAAAGAACAATACTAAACTTTATATGGAAAAACAACAGACCCAGGATAGCCAAAACAACCCTGTACAATAAAGGAACTTCGGGAGGCATCACCATCCCTGACTTCAAGCTCTATTATAGAGCTATAGTCCTGAACACAGCTTGGTATTAGCACAAAAAATTGACAGGTAGACCAGTGGAACTGAACTGAAAGCCATGATATTAACCCACACACCTATGAACATTTGATTTTTAATAAAGAATCTAAAATTGTACAATGGAAAAATATACCCAAAAGATGTGCATTTATACAAAAAGGACATCTGTTCCAATATATTCATAGTAACATTATTTGTAATAGCCAGAACCTGGAAACAACCTAGATGCCCCTCAACTGAAGAATGGATAGAGAAAATGTCGTACATTTACACAAAGGAGTACTACACAGCGGGAAAAAAATGGAATCTTAAAATTTGCAGGCAAATGGCTGGCACTAGAAGAAACCATCCTGATTGAAGTAACCCAGTCACAAAAAGACAAACATGGTATGCACTGAACTCATATATAGATTTTAGACATGAAACAGGGGAGTACCTACAATCCTACCACCAGAGAGTCTCAGAAACAGAGAGGACCCTAAGAGAGATATGCATGGTACCCCAAAGAAGGGGAATGGGACAGGATCTCCTGAGTGGACTGGGAGCATGGGTGGAGGGGAGAGGGAGCTGGGGAAAAGTGAGGGAGAGAAGAAAAGGGGAGAGGAGGACATGGAGGAACAGGAAGGTTGAGTCCGGGGAAAATAGAGGAGAGCAGGATGAGAGATACCATAAGAGAGGGAGTCATTATAGGTTTGAGGATACATCTGGCACTAGTGAGATTTCCAGAGGTCTACAAGGCTGACACCAATTGGCAATCTAAGCAATAATATAGAGGCTACCTTAAATGCCCTCTCCTGATAATGAGATTGAGGACTACCTTATATGCCATCCTAGAGCCTTCATCCAGTGACTGATGGAAGCAGAGGCAGACACCCACAGCTAAACACTGAACTGAACTCCTGGAACCCAGGTGTAGAGAGGGTGGAGTGATGAACAAATGGGTCATGACCAGGCTGATGAAACCCACAGAAAGAGCTGACCTGAACAAAGGGGAGCTCATGGATCCCAGACTGATGGCTGAGAAGCCAGCACGGGACTGAACCAGGCCCCCTGATTGTGGGTGTCAGTGAGGAGGCCTTGGCAATCTTTGGGGCCTCAGGTACTAGATCAGTATTTCTCCCTGGCATTCGAATAGACTTTAGGAGCCCATTCCACATGGAGGAATGCTCTCTCATTCTGGACACATGGGGGAGGTCCCAGACCCTGCCCCGGATGATATGACAGACTTTGGAAAACCCCCATGAGGATTGGTTGGGAGGTTGGGGGTGTTGGGGAGGTGGGGGAAGAGGGGAGGGAGAGGGAGCTGGGTTTGACATTTGAAACAAGCTTGTTTCTAATTTAAATAAAAAAGAGAATACAAAAAAAATAAGTAAAACTTTAAATTAAAAAAGAAAATTTATACTGATAATTTATAGTATCTCCTACTTGAACCTGCTTTTGATACCTGGGTATATCTGGCTAGGAAATATACTTAAAATTATCTATGTGTTTCCTTTCATTTGTTAATTCTGAGCTATTAAAATTTTCAAGGGAAAAATCCACTTCTATAAGACTTAGGCTCCTTAAAACAATGAAGCAATGCCACCATCTTGATTTTTGAGGCTTCCACTTTGGCCCCAAACTCCTTCTCATGTTGATTTTCGTCTATCTCTAGGAATGAGTTACAACTCCAGAGTGCTGTGGGTGGTACTGAACATAAGTATCAGGCAGGCAGAAATAATGGGATTTGAGGATAGTATGCTACGGGCAGAGTCCTTTGGTATCTGACTGAGAAAGTTACAGAGAAAATAAAACTTCAGCTGTGGAAGAATCTTCGGGCTCCGTAAAATTCTAGGAGAGGCCGCTATAAAATTTGGAGAAACTCTCTGTCCACGTGCACTTAACATATTTAGGAACTTCTGTTTATTCCAGTGGTTGGTAGCAAGATGGTTTCCAGATAGCTCTCCATTAACCATGAACCTCCAGCTAACATGCTATAAAGGAAGCTGTCTTTGAGTCTCATCTATATCTCCCCCTTTCCTTATTTACCTGAGTGCCTCAGCCATTGTATGAGATAAAATTCTGTAAAGCCTTCTGAAATTTCCAAGTCAAATTCTTCTTTGCATGATTACTTCCCTGAATATATGAATGAATATATTTGGTGCAAAAAAATAATTGGATGATGACACAATTTCCCATCTCTCTCATTCATCCTGTTAATGCTGAAATGTATTGTCACTGTGCTGTCACTCATTAAATAAATCTTTATATGGCTGGCCATCAAAATTAGAAATCAGAAAGCAAAGGCTTTCTGATTATTCCTATTATTTCCTGTGTTTTCTGTTCATCAGCTAGCAAGCATTGTCTGGTTTCAGGGAGGTTGTATTGCTGCATGCTTATGTATTAGGAGGGTTTTGTTGTGCCTTTTTCTCTGAAGATCTTAACACAAGCAGCTTTGGAAGGATTACAGGGAATATACTTTAAAACACATTCATAATATAAGAAAGCATTGCCTTTTATGGACACTTCATTTACTTTTAGTGGGTTATGAATTTCTTCTTAGAAAGTCACTTCTTTTTCTAGCATTGCCTTGCTTTGGTCCTGTTGTCTTTAGTGAGTGCTCCAAAGCCAGGCAGCTTTTGCCTCAGAATTATTGTGGATACAGTTGGGAATGTCCAGCTTTCATAAGTGGCTTCTCTAGGATTCACTATACAACAAGGAGGTGTCTGCCCAAACAACATTACGTCTCTACATTGTTTTGCTATGTGTACCACATTTTAGATTTTTCTGCAGTTCTTTTTTATTATTGCTTCTTATTTCTGATTATGTATTCAGCACACACTACAGGGTGCCAATTTAATTTTATTGGACCATTTAAAGGGCAAATAAACCTTTATTTTTATAAGGAGAAGATAAAGGACCAATTATCCTGGCCTTCAATGCATATTTGCTATTTGAGTTTGCAATCCAGTTAGGACTCTTTAGAAGAGATTTTGTCATTTTGTACCCGCTTGTCTTATTCCCTGAATACTGTTTTGATGGTACAACACATTTACCAGTGGATACCTTAGTTCTTAATGAACAGAGTTATTTTACTAGATGGCGTTGTCATATTTATGTGCTAAGATCCCATCTGGAGGAGGCCAAGTGTGGAAGGGAATGTTCCATGCCTGTGAAATGAAGGGCCTTTTGATCCCGATGTGTTTCCACAATGTATGAAATGATCAGATACATGCTGTAATTGGATCGTCACCTATTCAATTTCAAAGAGTCAGGATGGCAGTGCTGGCTGCCTGCTTAGAATGCAGCTTCCTCTAAAATACTCACTCTGAATTGGGCCCACCACATGGAGCGTTCTTCCTTCTACAAGTCACTTTTCCACTCGACTTATAATAATGCAGTCAGAACTCCAGAGTTAGAAACACTTGTGAACTAGATTCCAGAAGAGAGGTACAAATCCTTTCAAAGTAGAAACCTTGGGGAGTGGCATGAGGAGGGTATCTGTCATGGTGAAGAATGTTGCTCTTTGAAATAGCTTTGGACACAGAGATAATGAAGTAACCAGAAATTGGCTGTCTTGCCGAAGCTAAAGTCACAGGGTAGCTTGCAAAGGGATCAGTTAATGTTCTATTGCTAGCCAGTTGGTAGATCCATAGCACCTGAGTGCTACTTAGCATCTGGGTAGATGATAGCTCAAACATAGGAGGGGGTACAGAAGAGATGATGATCTGTAAGCAAGTCTGGCAGAACATCAGCTATTTACATTGTATTATTTCTCTAGCACCCCATATATTGCTTATGGAAGTGGAAGGAAAAATGAAGAAAATAGGTGGAATGCTTTTGGACTATAAAACGTGGACAATAGTTTTCCTAATTTTGGTGTGGTATTTCTCTTCAGAAAAAGTAAACATGGAAAAAGAGTATCTGTGCAGGAAGTACCCATACAAGTTCTTCTAGGTCTTATCCACCAGGTAACAGCTTTTGTCCTCAAGTACTTGTTATTCATGGCCTCTGGCAGGAGAGGAGGCATTTTATTCATTTTTTTCATTTCTACATCTTAAGCATAAAAGGACCTTGGTAGACATAAAGGCACAAATAAGTAGGAATGAATTTTCAGAACAGGCAAGACATCAATGAATGCTGCATATTTGGTGCATGCTAACAAATCCTTTAGAAACTGAAAGTCTAGCACATTCTTAAGCTATTAGACCTATTTTAAAGACTTTTGTAAGGAACTCCTCTCAGGGGACATAAGCTGCTAAGAACTGGAAATTTGGGGTTCTAGTGTGTTATCCATGAATACTTAAGTACTTGAAGAGACCTAGAAGACAAAGTAGAAACCTAAGTTCAGAGACAAGAAGTGATTTTCTGTGTGACTCCCATTTCACAAATGAAATTGAGACACAGAACTTGCATGACTTTATGGATTTCACATGAATAGAAGGCAAATGTTAGACCCAGGATGTAAACTAAATTGGGTCTGTGATATTTGGAAGAGTGTGCCCGAAGTTTATCCTTAGGCTTAAGTCTTATGTCAGGAGGAGTTATACAAACTTGAGATGACTGTGAATGGTGACAGTGAAGCCAAGAAATTAGGAATATACTGTGGTTTCCAGATAAGAGATAATAAAGACCTAAGGGGATGAATGAGGCCTACAGGAAAGAGAAGGCAGAAGCATTTTTCCCAGTGGCTAAGTAGGCTCTAGAACAAGACTGATTTGCTTGGACTCCAACTCCATCAACTATTTATTTAGCCTTTGCTCCACGCTGATAAGTGTTCTCCACGCTGAGGCTAGGAGAGTGAGCAAGACAAACACAATAATTACTTCCACAGAGCTAATGTTCTTATGGGAATAGATCTCATGAGAATTAAAAACAATTGTGAAATAGTGGCTGTTACAGAGTTGCTTTGATTATGATCATATTAGTTGTGAATGATCATAGTTTAAAAATTAATAATTTAAATTTTATTGTGGTAAAATACAGATAGCATGACATTTAACACCTTAATCATTTTAAGTGTATAGTTCCATGGTATTATATATTTTAATAGACACTCATCACCAGTACTCATTTGTTTCAAGACTGAAACTTTATCATTTCCCCTTACCTTGAACCTCTGGCATACATGTTTATTTCCTTATCAACAGTTAATTTTAATCTTAGGTGATTATAAGGGTTTTGTACGTCGAAGGTAATATAGTAAAAGATAAAGACACCTGAAAGTTTCAGAATTATCATTCCACATCTAAGGAAGTGTGACTCTAAACCTGTGAGCTTAGCACATGACATACATTTTCAATGACTTGCTCTTGTGGCCAAGACACTTCTTGTAACTGCTGGAAAGAGGGGTAAATGTATGACTGCTGCCTGATAACATATTATAATGTATACACATGTGCAAAAATCTATTATTTCTCATTTATATGTAAAACATGGAGTTATTTTCAATAAGCATTCCTGAAAAACAGATACTTTGAGTACAAGTCTATCCTAATTTTTAGTGTTGTACAAAAGGATGAGGATTTGACCTTTATCAAAGCTTAAAACCCTGTCTTCCTATTTGGTATTGGGGAAGAAAAATAGTTGGATAATCAGAGAACTGATTTGGTATTTTAATGGGTCTACACGACTATAATGCTTTTATTTACACTATATACCCATGCTTTAAAAGGACAGTGGAGATGTTGCCTTATAAAATGTCCAGTCTGGAGAGGAGAAGCATAAGCAATCTGGGATGGCTTTGTACTGCTTGGACTTCTACATGCTGTCTAGAACACTCTCTTCCCATGGGCCTCCATCAATAGCCACATGACAATTTGTACTCAGCTACAGAATTTACTCTTTGCTTTTATTTCTTAGCCTGAATCATGGTCTCTCCTATTTTTTCAAAGATTCATCTCATAGCTTCCTGCACTTTACTTTCAGAGTGCAGATCATATTGATAAGAATGAATTTATTTGTTTAACATCTGTCAATAAAGATGGGAGTAAGGACCTATACATTTCTACCATAACCCAGACTTAGTACAATGTGTGAAACACGGTAGGAGCACAGGATATTGACTAAGTAGACAAATTGATAATAAGCATTCAAGTTCATTTGATTCTGATTCTTTTTTCATTTTCAGGAAATGTTGCCAAAGGTATGCCATTTGTGTCTAAGGGTTTTTTCTGTCATGGACATTTTAAAATTACATTAAAGTTAAGTTGATGGTTCCGAGCTATAGTAGAAATTATTTCAATTCAGTATTACCAGGTGTCTGTGGCCCCTGTTTTTCCTAGGGTTCTCTGGTGTGCTAATATTTTGAATGGCTATGGTATAAACATGTTTTGTTAGTGGATTTCTCTTCAAAGCCTAATGCAATATTGGTTTGTTTAGAGGAAAAGGTACCAATTTACGCAGTGAAGAACTTACTCCTCTGAACACTTGCTGTGTTTAGCTTTTACCTCTACGATTAGGTGCTTTCATGGAAAGAACATCATTGCCTTTGTTCGTGAAACAAAAAGAAGTATTGAAACCTGGGAAGGAAGTCTTTGATGGTAAGCGACTATAAGTGAACAGCTGCTAGCCTTCTTCCTGCTGTTTTATTTCCTTTGCCAATCAAATCAGTAGCCTGAAGTTTTGTTTGGGCCCCAGCTGGACCATAGAACTGGGAGCTGTGGAATGTGTCACAGTCATCTTTGTATCCACAGCAGCCAGCTCAGTGCCAGGTTCAGAGTAGGTGTTCAAAATGTCTACATGATTAAATAAAGTGACAGCTGGGACGCCCTGCACATAGGTTGAGTGGGCAATTTTCTCATATTTTTGTTATTTTTATTATTTATACCCAGTTAACTTGCTAGAATGATCTGAAACAGAGCTGCCCACATGGTATAGTTTGAGGACTACTAAAATGCTCCTATATGGCCATGAATAGCTCCCATGCCAGCCTACTCAGGTTCCAGAAATTTCTATGAAACTGAGTTATGTTGGCACAGAGGGCTCATTAAATGAAAATACTATATTCAGATTCTCTAGGATTAAATGGTGGTATTAGTAATCATTAGAACCTCAAAATGAGTTAGGTTTTGTATTATGTAAGCCTGAGTCCTGGGGGCATGAGACCCAAGATGGGTTAGGTGTTCCTGTTTTATTTTTGAGCGGGGGTATTGCTATGTAGAATGAGCTGGCCTTGCCTCAGCATCTTAAGTGTTGGGGTTACAGGCATGCACTACAGCAACTGCTTTAACATGGATTTGTTTGGCTTAGGGAGTTTGTGGTAAATTGGGAAGATCATAGACAATTTAGGAGAATTAAGCAATGTCCCAGTAAGCTTCCCTCAAGTAGCTAGTGTTCAACATCAAGCACTCTTTTCCTGAACTTAGAACTGTCTTGACAAGCCCACTGGGGCACTGAAAACTGTCTAGGACTACTACACAGAGGCAAGAGGTCTTGAATACTTCAGATAAAAATGCTGAAAAGTTGCATTTATATAGGAACCTTCAATATTTCCTACTTTCCCAGTTCAACCAGTAAGTAAATATTCCTTTTCTCTTTGATGTTTTTCTAGTTCAGACTGACCTTAACTGTACTATGCATTTCAGTCTGCCCTTGAACTTAGTATCCTTCTGCCTCTGTCTCCTGAGTGCTGGGATTACAGAGGTATACCATGCAGGATGCCTAACTGTTATTTTAGCATTCTTATGTCCCTTTCAGTATCTGATTAGTGATCCAGACCTCCTAGAGAGCTTTAGTCCTTTTGGCACTCAGTTTTGCTTCATAATAATCATAATAATGAATACCACCTGATGATCACTTATTCTTTGCCAAAAACCATGCTAGGCACTGACATAGGATGTTATCTTAACTTGGATCTAGGTAAGCACAAAATACATGATCTTTTTGCTAAGCCAAAAGACCTCATTTTACTA
Organism: Mesocricetus auratus; assembly: GCF_017639785.1. NCBI lineage: Eukaryota > Metazoa > Chordata > Mammalia > Rodentia > Cricetidae > Mesocricetus > Mesocricetus auratus. Next base: position 91,983,967 of record NW_024429188.1, on the reverse strand, counting down.
AAACCATGACTCTCATTTCTGCTAGGGGAGCTTGGCAAACTGAGGAGCTCTGTGTTCAACCTATGAGCCATTCCCAAAAGAAAATGCAAACTGATCAGACTAGGGACTACTGTCCAGATTAACTTAAAATTTAAGTTAGCAGAAAGTTCTTTTTTATTTGAATAACACTTTTTCATTTATTTTACAGACCAATCAGTTTCCCCTCTCTCTTCTCCTCCAATTCCCTCCCCCATCTATTCCCCTCTCCATCCACCCCTCCTCCATCTCCATTCAGAAAGGGACAGGCCTCCCATGGACTTGCACAAAACTTGTCACATCAAGTTGAGGCAGGACCAAGCTCCTCCCCTTAGGTCAAGATAGGTCCAGGTAATCCAGCATGGGGAGCATGTTACCTAAAAGCCAGTTATGCCCCAGGGAGAGATCCCTCTCTCATTGTTAGAAGCCTTTTTAAGAGACCAAGCTACATGAATGTCACACACATGCAGAGGGCCTAGGTGGGTCCCATGCAAGCATCCTGACTGTTGGTCCAGTGTCTATGAGCTCCTGCAAGCTTAGGTCAGCTGGCCAGGTGGTGCTGGCTCACACCTTTATTCCCAGCACTCAGGACACAGAGGCAGGCAGATCTCTGTGAGTTCAAAATCAGCCTGTTCTACAAGAGCAAGTTCCAGGACAGGCTCAAAAGCCACAGAGAAACCCTGTCTAGAAAATAAAACAAAAAAAAAACAACAAATATCTCAGGTCAGCTGTCTCTGTGGGCTCCCCTATCATGACCCCATCTGGCTGGTACAATCCCTCCTCCCTTTCTTCCTCAAGATTCATGGAGCTCAGTGCAGTGCTTGTCTGTGGATCTCTGCCTAGCAGAGAGTTCTAACAGACAAAAAAGTTCAAGGAAGGAAATTCCATACTGGCAATAGTAGAAGCAGGGTATGACTACATGTAATTGCTAGAATTTTTATGGTCATCTATAGCTTCAGGGACATCATCATGAATGTATTGTGTCATACATAGAAAAATTGGAAGTTTGTATATTGTATACTTAGGGTGTCAAAGTGACTTTAGCCTTAGTCTTCAGGATAAAACCTTAGACACACTCCATGCCTCAGATTTTCTAGGTGTAAAGAGAAGTCAGTCTTTAGTATCTACTCCGTCTTCAATCTCTTATATTTTCCACTGCAAACTCTCCCAACACAATGTGCAGATAAGCAGAGTCCTAATGGGTCCAGCAGAATATCTAACATTTCACCTCCAGTGAGACCTTCCTCCTTTCAATTAAACAAGTAGATTGCCTATGGCAATACAGCTTCAATAAAACATGTGCCCCAATTTGTAATATGTGTTATATAATCAAATGGTCTGCTTTATGGAGCTTTGTGTTTAGCTGTCCTCTTCCTCTGGTAATCCTAAATTCCTTCCATCAGTCACATCTTGCTTTTCTCTTGTCTCCCATATGAAATCTAGTTTCCCGAGCCTTGTTAGGATAATTTCTTGGTTTTGGCCTTTGGACTAGTGGTACTACCCCAAGTACTGAGGGGTGAAGGATGAGCGTGAAGGAAGTCAGACATAGTGATGTGCTGCCATAAAACCACAGATCTAGACATCTGCTTTTGAGTGGACTCTTAATACTAGAAAGCTTCACTGAAGCCAGAAAGTCTACTCACTGGAATTACTAAATCTTTTCATAAAAATATAGATTCTGTCTCACTTGCCAAGTATTTTGTGTCTTAAAAAATATCTATGCTAGCCCCTAACCAAATTCCCAGCCACCAAAGTTTCATGTTACTGAAGCCATTAGTTGCAACCAGGCTTATCACCATCATGGCAGTGTTTCAAAACCCTGTTTTTTAAGTGTTCCCTTGGACCTCGGAGTCCCTCCCAGACACCGTGGAAGTCAGCAAATGTACAATAATGCAATTTGCCATAATACAGTTTCCCTTTTCAAGCAGCCCAGCGTCTGTGGTCTCCAAGTCCCAGCTCACTATATTTGATGAAGGGGGTATTTAAAATGAGCAGCTGAAATGGTCCAATAAATGTCTCTTCCATATCCCTTTTATCTTCTCATTGACAAGCATAGGGCAGCTCTATGAGGTTGACTGTTGAGAGGCTGAAAGTGTTGAGGCAACAAGCCCATGCTATTATGATAATTTCCATTTTTCATTTTTGATACCCTGTTTATGTTATTTAAGCAGATTTTTCCCTATGAGATACCAGGGAATATCACTGGAATTTGGAAAGCTACTATCCTTAAAATGAAAGAAGAGAGCTAACAAGGAAAGCACAAAAAAAGACTTGAGTGTTACTCTTTCCTCGTATGCTAAGTCCTTCTCCATTAGTCTTCAGACAGTTGGCTTCAACAATGACACTAGAAGTCATAATGCTGCTCAAACTCATTTCCCATTGACTGAAAAGCATGGGGAGAACAAAGAATATATAGAACAGACTACACAATCCAATAATTGAGCCATTCCACAAACCAAGAACAAGAGCTTCATACAAAAATGGTAATATCCTGGATCCATTTTTTAACTTTGTGCACTAGAGGAAAATATTTACCTGAGTTGTACACAGATAATGACACAAACTCAAGTAATGTGATGATTGTTTCATTTGTGATTTATATACACAATTAATGTTCAAATTCTAGACACATAATCGTTTATTCCCTTCTGCTTCAAGTAGAGCTGAGTGTGGCAGACAAAAAATTTCAATAACTGTTCTTAACTAATTTATTAACACTAGCTAGCCACTCTCCTTGTTGGAAAGTACTTTGAAATCCATTATTCAGCCACCTAAGTAACTTATTTTGGACACATTATCTTTCCATCCATCCATGCATCCATCCATTCACTTATTCATTTATTCAATTATTACTTGGGTGAATAGCTCCACTGACAGGTACTGCTATAACTGCTAGAGAGACAAAGATGAGAATGACATGATGTTTTCCTGAAGTAGCCCATAGTCTGCATGACAACTACTACAGCAAATAGAAAGGGAATAAGAGGTATAAGCTGTCAAAAAGTTCATGATCTTACCAAGGACAGAAGCCTTAAATACCTTAAATGAATAAGGACAACACACTCTTAAAATCTAGCATAAAATCAGTTAGCCAGATGATTGAGAAGGGGAAATCAAGAAAGGAAGAATATATACACTGTAGGAGGTACAAAAGATAATAAAGGATGATAAATTTGAGAAACAGAGGTAAGAAGGCCATAAATAAGTCTAAGCTTTTATTAATGTCCCTATCATGTTTTCATGAACATAAAAATGTGATCCAAAGTGATTCTCTTTAAGTTTGTGATTCTGGTAGGTCATCTCTGTTCCCGTGGATGGCTCCACACCCGTGATTATATGAGCAGCATAAATTGAATCGGTGGATTATTAAAAATAATAACAGAGGATATGAAGTTTTGATAGAATAGAGACATATATCAAGGATTTAGGGGGAGGAGTGGGAAATGCATATGGTCAATATACAATGTATGCAAATATAAGATTGTCAAAAAATAATAAAAATATTTAAGTAAAATATTACCTGGTTTCTCAGCTGAATGTATGGAGAGAAGCAGGCAGAAGAAGGTACAGGAAGCTAAAAGTTGCTGATAACTATTGTTTACCATATTTGAAAACATCAGATACTTTCTGCTCTCATGGATAATCAATGATGAAGTGAACACAAAAATGACTATTTGCATTCTGAATTTTCCTTTTTGAACATCAGTGGAAAATTTCAATATTCTCTGCTTTTAATACTTGTTTTTAATATCAGTATTAAGTTGTTCATTATAATTAGGGAATTTCCATCTTTTTATCTGAAATGTTTTTCATAATTTCATTCCAAATGTTTTTCACAATCTAAATTGAAATGTAAAATCTTTGTTCAGGCTAGTAATAGGAATGGTTGATTTTCAGATGGACACCAGAAATCTGTTTATCAGCTAATCCCCAATTCTTGTGTTTAAATGGATAGGATGCACAGATATAAATTTTTCCTTAGACTTGGGATATAGAGTGTATTTATCTGAAAAACTGAAACCATGAGAAACCTTGCAGACAGTCATATAATGACAATTGCACTATGTATTCTGAAATTCTTAAAATCATTCAAATTTAGGTGGCGATGGATGCTCAGGAGGTTTGCTTAGAAACAGAAGTATCAAATATGTAGGAATGGCAGACTGTCACGAAATAATGCTAATTGTATTTGGAAGAACTAAAATATTTTTCAGAGCTTTTTAAATTGGTGTTATATTGTTTTTAATTATAACCACCATGATAATAACAATAGTGTCTGGTTTTTATATTTACTCACAAATGACTTTATTTTTTTATTTTTATACGATCATTTTTCTAGCACTAAGTAAAAAGAAACTAATATTTATTTTTTCTCAAATGGCAAGCATTTTATTAAGAGTATGTCTTTCTTCTTTATCTTTGCTCATGTGCGCTCAGAAACATGTGCCTCTGTGCATGAGTATGTGTGTGTGTGTGCGCTTGTGTGTGCGTGCGTGTGTGTGTGTGTGTGTGTGTGTGTGTGTGTGTGTGTGTGTGTGCATGCATCTGTGTTTAGGTGAAAGTCAGAGAACAATGTTGAATTTTGGTCCCGGTAGACCACCTTGTTTTAGACAGGGTTTCATGTTGTTTACCACTGCATATGCCAGGTTAGTGGGCCTGTAAGTTCCCAGGAATTCTCCTATATTTCCTATAGGAGTGTTAGGTTTACAGATATGGCCTGCAACACTCTGCTTCATATGGGTTCTTGGGACTTGAAGTCAAGTTCTCAAGCTTACATAGTATCACTTCCATACTGTTAGTCCTAGAATCTGTTTTTTTAAAGATATTCCTGATCAAGTAATAGTAAACAGATGTCTGTGAGGTCAATATTAACGGTAACCTTTCAGGAATTCAGAACTAAAATAGAGGTCAAAAGATCAAGATGGAGTACTGGTGGAAGGAAGCAAAAATTAGAAATACCATTACTCCAAATTTATATTGGTTTCAGAGTTTGGAATAGATTAAATCTCAAAAGTTTCACCTGCAAGACACATTACTGAATATTTCTTCAATATTGATAATTTTAAACAGATATGTTTCAATTATCACTGCACCTTAACAGTTATTGTTTGCTGTATGAATAATTATCACATTAATTAGATCATTCTCTTCCAGTGTTAGAGTAGGAAAAAGTGTTTGGATTATTTGAGAAAAAATTGAAATGTATATTTCAAAATATGTACTTGTTGGAAATAATGATGAGATAGTTTCAAGTTTAAGTGATAAAGAACATTTAGAAAGGTTTTGGTTATTGCAATTGTGAATACAATGGTTTCACACCAGAAAAAGAAATTCAATATATATCCCAATTTTCATGATGCTGAAAGGAATACAAAAATCAATAAAAGAAGAATTTGTCTATTTAGCAAGTGTTCTCAGATCATCCATGCTATTCTTAATTTATTCAGTAACCATTTATTGAGTGCTCATTCTGTTAAAGGCTATATGTCAGCTACCGAAGAAAAATAGTCACAGCTAACATGGGTTGAGTGTTCATTGTGTTCCAGGTATCGTAATGTTTTTATGAAGATTATCTTATGTAGTTTTCCTGCAACACTGTGTATGCCTAAGTCTTGAACAAAACACCAAAACTAGGAGATACCAGTTCACTTGCCTAAAACCATACTTCCAGTAACTATGAGCACAAATACTCAGTTCTTGACTTGTCTGATTTCAGAGTCTGTGATATTAAACATGAAGGCTGAGGCAGATTTCCAGTCCTTAAATAAAGAGCTCTCACATTGCTAATTATAAAAAGAATGGAGATGAGTGCTAGAATTATGATCTATAGAAAGTTCAGAGTTCAGAGGAGACCATAATTAATTCTGCCTGAAGATTTTACAGAGGAATTGACATTTTAATTGGACAAGGTGATATTTTAAAAAACAGGAAGGCAGAAGTTCTTTTGTAGCTACTGGAAGTAGTATAAAACACCATGACTTGAGTTTTCATGGCATATTTAAGAAGTAATACATCATAAGACAAGTGGGGATGAGCTGTTTGTGGGTGTAGTGATGGTGGATCAATTAACAGAAGAAAAATTGGAAAGGCAAGATGGGCACAGCTTATTGGGTATCTAGAATACTATGTGACAATAATATATATATATGTATGTATGTATATATATATATGTATATATATGTGTGTGTGTTTTCAAGAGAAAAATCTGGAAAAATGAGGGTGATAGATAAGAGATTCAAAAGAGACAGGATTTGGAGTCCAGTTATAAAGTTATCATAGCAAGTGGAATACCACAAGAGAGGAACTGAGCTTAGAATGGGAATAAGGGCCCATTAGACTTTTTGTGAAGATAGCCAAAATGGACTTGACAGTGTGGGCTTGGAGTCTTGAAGACTGTGTGGCAGAAGAGACAGACAGAGGGGGACTGAATGAGAAGGAAAGAGGGATTTTGGCAGTTCTGTAAATCGCAGAATGCCTGAACTTATAAAAGTGAGAATGGGGGTTGGAGCAATATCTCAGTGGTTAAGAACAATGCATGCTCTTGCAGAAGACCCTGGTTTGATTCCCATCACCCACATGGTAGTTCACAGTCATCCACAGCTTCAGTTCCAGAAGATCTGGTAGCCTTTTTTGGCCTCTACAGGCATTGTATACACACGGTACACTGACACACACGCAGGCAAAACACCCATATACATAAAATAGAAATAAATTAAAAATAAAATTTTAAGGGTTTTTTGTTGATTTTGGGGGGTTTTGGGGAGGAGGTTGCTTATTTTTTGGTTTTGCTTTGTTTTTTGAGACATGGTTTCTTTGTGTAGCCCTGGCTGTCCCAGAACTCACTCTATTGACCAGGCTGGCCTCGAACTTAGAGATCCACCTGCCTTTGTTTCCTGAGTGCTGGGATTAAAGGCATGCACCATCACTTCCAGGCTTAAAATTATTTTTTTTCAAGACAGGGTTTCTCTGTAGCTTTAAGCCTGTCCTGGAGCTCACTCTGTAGTCCAGGCTAGCCTTGAACTCACAGAGATCCAGGTGCCTCTGCCCCTGAGTGCTGGGATTAAAGGTGCGTGCCACTACTGCCCGGTTTCAAATTATTTTTAAAATGTGACAATAGCATCAACAAAAAGAAAGACTTGTCTAAGCAGTTGACTGAAGATTAAAGTAGAGAAATAGGAAAACCTGAAAATTGTGTCAAAGCAAAGGAGAGGAGAGATGGTTTACAATGGCAAATAGTTGTAATAATGAAGTCAATTGGACTTAAGACTGGAATCTGACAGCAGGATGTGGCTATTAAAGGGCCACTGGTACCATAATTTGACTTGCTTCTATAATGCAGGTGGATATATTACTACTCTTTCAATGTATTTGGCAGTGAAGGCAAAAATAAACTTAGGTCTTGCTGGCAATTTACTAGAGGCTTACAATGAAGCACCCTGCTCTTAGCCAGCTGTGAATGACTTCTGAATTACATGCAGCTAAAAGGCCATGTCAGATTCCAATTTATGAAATTTATATTTTAGGATCCTTATAGCATAGGCATTTTTAAAATTCAGATTTATCTGTAGGCTTCATTGCATTCTATACTGTTTCAGCCCTTATCATCTACATACAGATCAAGCAAGTGTTGTGGCTGAGTGCTTCTAGAAATAAGCCATCTTATGACCTTGAGGTACTTTCTGTTGCCTGTGTAATAGTCACACCATTCTTTCGCAGCCCTACCCTCTGATAGAGCATTGTTGATAGAATGCTACTGGTTAAAAACGCTCATGTCTTTTTGAAAATAGCCCAGAATATTTTAAGCTGACATTTCTAAATCCTTGACATGTCTCCTCTACAACAAGCCCACAGCTCATGGGTGTTTTGACAAGTAAAGAAAATGTTAAGATGTCACTACAATGGCGTTCCTGGCTGGTGAGGTATTGGTTCTTACTGTAGCATTCAAGAACCATAATGCAGTTTGTATGTTAAATCAATACCCTATAAAACTCCTGCATAACTGTTGGCTTATTATTTAAAGCAAAGGAAAACGAAATCGATTCCTTTAGTGTCAAGGTCATTCTTGATAAAGGGCTGAATGGAACTGGCAGGCTGATTGGCATGAAAGAATCCAATGAAATGGAAAGTTGGGAATTGTGCTTATAGATTCCTTTCAGATCAGTGGGAGCCCTCTGAACTGCTCTTACTTACTAGTTTGGTTGCCTCAACCTAGAAGCAAGGCAGGTCAGCTCATGCTTTCAGGATGCACAAAGCTACCAGGGAACATTCTTTGGAGGCAAATGACCCACATAGCATTAGAAATTAGATTTAAACAGCACTGTAGCACTGTTATGAGCCCCAAGAGTAAATAAAGTGAGTAAATAAAGTTTTAAGTCAATAGGTACATGGGTGCAACAAGATGCTAGGATAGATCTAGTGGTGCGTAGGACTGGAGGGGAGAGCAGAAAGCAGGCAGACAAGCAGAGTAGCTCTGGTACCATGAGAGATTCAGCCATAGTCAACATACTGATTTCCAGAGTAAGAAGAAACCTCAGGGATCATCTAGCCCAGTGGTTCTCAAGCCTGGCAGCGTATCAGACTCAATGGGGAATTTAAAAAAGATATCAATGCTCAGGACAGAAACCGTGGGGCCAAGATTCAGCATTCATATTTTTAAAAGCTCCCAAGATGATTCTGAAAACCACTACTCTAGAATGGGGAAACTGAGGCAGAAAAGGGCAAATGTCTTCTACTTCCTCTGATTGATGCTATTAAATGGGACATTAGAGCAAATGTTGCAAAGTTAATGATTGGGAAGGACAAAAGTTTCCTAGTAGCAGCTAACCATTAGCTTTTTTTTATAAATTTTTATCTTGTTTGTATTATAATTTTTTATTAAATTTATCTTTGGTTCTAATGACATTGAGACACTGAAGGTATACTTTTCTGCAAATGGTCTTCATTCATGATCTATTTTATGTGTCTGGATGCTATGCAGGCCATTTTTTGTTTTGGTTTGTTTTGGTTTGGTTTTTTGTTTTTAGAGACAGGGTTTCTCTGTATTGTTTTGGAGGCTGTCCTGGAACTAGCTCTCTAGACCAGGCTGGCCTCAAACTCACAGAGATCTGCCTGCCTCTGCCTCCCAAGTGCTGGGATTAAAGGCGTGCACCAACAACGCCCGGCATATGGAGGCCATTTGTATGAGATCTTTCCTACACAAAGTGTCTTGGCTTCCAAAGATTCTTATATTTAGGCAGCTGAGCAGAGGAGGAAGACAATAAGGCTATGAAAGAATCTGATACCCTTGGAAAGTCACTTAACTTTATTAATGGAGAAGCCTTTGTTTCTTGGTCACATAGTCTATCATAATTAAACAAATATATGTATCACTCATCCTAATACTTGCAGATGTTTGTAATATATGACAGACATGATGAGGTGTACTTCAATAACAAAGGGCTACAAGGAGTGTAGTACTATCACTCAAGACTGGTGCCATACCAAAGAGAGAAAATGTGGTCTAGGAGAGGTGGCACATTAAAGAAAATTCTTTGAGAAGTTTATATATATACATCTACATCATTCCTTCTTCACCCCAACTCCTGTGCTCTCTCCCAAATTCATTACCTCTCCTTCTTTAACTGCTTTTGATACACATACACACACACACACACACACACACACACACACACACACACTCCACTTGGTGTTGGACCACCTTTGCGGGAACTCATCCCTGGAGGAAAGTGATTCTACACTCAACAGCAAGTGACCTCTTCATCCAAGGGTAAGCCATTTTGGAATTTCCTTTGTTCATGTTGGTATGTCACCTGGTTTTTGTTGAGAGTTCATAGATGCATTTACCCTCTCATATCTAGGGGATACCATGTAACAATAGGTATTCTGCTCCTCTAGAGCTTACAGTTCTTGTGCTCCCCTTTCTAAGTCTTGGGTGTATGGGATTGCATTGCAGATGTATTAGTTGAGATCAGGTACTTCATTTCAATTGCTGATTACCATGTATTTCCATGTTATGTCCTCAAGAGAGGGGATGCTATCTAGCAGCAGGCATCCTGGTCCTCTGGCCCTTACAATCTATCTGGCCCCTCTTCTTTGATGTTCCTTGAGCCTTAAAGCAGGACCTGTGTTGCAAATTTATCAACTGAGGTTAAACACCCCAAGTCACTTATTCTCTGAAATTTGCATAGTTGTGGTTCTTTACAGTAGCCTCCATTTATTGCAAAAGAAGCTTTTTGATAAGTGAGAGCTACACATATGTGCAAATTTCATTATTTTACATTTTATTAGAAATGTCATAGGCATAAGAAAGTCATATATACTTTTGTTTGAATCCTGGGTTCCCCTATTTTAAGCTTCACACATAGGGAAAAATCATTTTTGAGCCGCATTCTCTTTGTCTAATGTGAGGATAAAAATACTGACAACAGCCTTTCTGTATTTCCTCCTCTCTGGGGTCTCATCACATCTTTGATCAAGGCTATGAGGAGCAGGGTTTCCATTGTAGCAGTAGCCTGTGATTGACCAAAGAAGAAAGTTCATATTTGCAGTGTCCTGAGGATTCTTTCACATGTGTGTCCTAGAATGCTACTGCTGTTACCTCAACATAGTCCTGTATTTCCATATGTGTCATTTGTACATAAAGAGTTCTGATTCCTTTGGCACCTTTTTAAGCCCTTATGCATTCGTTCCATGTGATCATCTTTACCCTTGACATTTTCCAAACAATATGCTGCTGTAACATAAATTATAGAAGGCACTATGCATTTTTTAAACATTATAGATACAAACTAATGCTGTATTAACCTGCTGTGACATGGTCATTTGTAACTTGGATCCTATTGTTTGTGTGTCATCTTGCTTTTCTTTAGAATGAAATTTACTTATTTATAAGATAAAAAGACTTTGAACATAGCAATGTATTTTATCATAATGTTTATCCATTATCATTTTACTTGCAGGAAGTAATATTCACTTCATAGGATTGTTGTCAGGATTAATGAAACTAATGAATGTGGAAATACTGGACACATAATAAGTGCTTGATAAAACTGGTTTTCTTGTTCCTCACGAGTATTTCTAAAGACAGACAATATATTTTGGTATGCTTTGAGAGTACTGGGCTGTCCAAATATTTTTCCTATCTATAATAATATTTTCTCCTTATGACAACCCATAAGGTAGGTAGCTGTGTCACTATATTTTTAAAAAGAGAAAGATGCACACAAAGATGTGCCATTCTTAATGTTACCAAGAAAGTCAGTAGGGCGAAAGTTGAGTGTGGGACTGAAGAGAAGGTCCTGTGGTTAAGAGCAGTTGCTGCTCTTGTAAAGGGTATGGGTTCAGTTCCCAGCACCCACACACTGGGAGTCTCACAACCACCTGTAACTGAAGTTCCAGGGGATCTTGTGCATTCTTGTGGTCTCTGTGGATGTGGAGTTACACGGAGTTTGAAAATATACCAAGGTCTACACACATACAGATAAACATAGTAAAATAAATGTTTTTTTAAATTAAATTCAGACTTTGAAAATTCAGACACAGAGCATTTCCTGATTCTGTTTGTCACAGAGAATTCAGTTACATTAGTGCAAAGTTTGCAGTAGCAGAGGTACATTAGCAGAGTGATAGTGTTCCCAAGGAAGAATGAATGAGAGCTTTCTTGAGATACAAATGAGGCAGCAGGCACAGTATTCGTCTATGTATATTCTGCTATATCTCAAGTCCTGAATCTCCGAGACACTTGTTTAGAGAAGGATTCACACAGTCATTATTCTTCCTTCCCTTTGTTCACTAACACCCTTCCAAGGTAGTTTCTCAAGTTCTCTGCAAGGGAATAATATGAATGGTTTGCCTAGACCTTTCTTGTAGAGTGAGATAGCTCAACAGCTCAATTTGACCCTGCTGTGTGCTATTTGTTCTACCTTCTTTTCCTTTCCCACTCAGGAGACTGACTCATCACATGACCTTGAACAGTGGTTTCTGTTCTAAACTCAGTGCTTGAAGCATGAAGCTAAGAATACGGACCTGCTCCCGGGGTGCTCAGGTGGACTAGATAATTTCTGCTGTTCAAATGTAAGATTTTCTGGTAAGTCCCAGGAGACTGAGGATCCCCTGAGGTGATGTGACAGGGGGCTGGCCCATGATGCCCACAGCCTGTGTCTCCTGTCCCCATCTGAGTCTAGGCTGCCTGCCAAGTGCTATTTTAGAAACGAGGCCTCAAGTCGTCCATCTTTTGAAGGTCGTGAATGTTCTGCTTCATAGAAATGCATGGAGCAGAGTGTACTAAGACAAACTTCAGTGTTGTGGCTACAGCTGTAATCAAAGTGATGGTGGTCCACATTCATGGTCACAGTCAGTACCTGCTACTTAGTTGCTTTGACATTGTGGATGGTATTCAAAAGAAGCAAGTTAGGATACATTCCAGGAATAACATTAAAGACTGTGCCAGGCATCACCCCATTAGTCACTGGATCTTGTGTGGGTCCGGAAGATATCAGATAAGAGTCGGAAAGCATCCCATGGCTGTTTACCAGTTCTTATGGGAGTACTTAATATTTTAAGAAATGCTGTCCCTTATTGCTCAATTTGGCTAAAGATCAGTATTTTGCTTATTTGTGGAATGAATGCATCAGATTATCATTACTGGAATGGCTTTCATTACAGATTGATTTAATGAGGAGTCTACGATATTGATCTTCATATATATATATATATATGCTGTATTTTAGTAATGCAGTTCTTAGATAAAATGAGATTTACTTCTTTGGGGTTTTGGGGGGCATGTTTCTGTGAGCGTATGGTATGCATGCATGTGTTTATGCAAGCATGTGAGCGTTTGTATGTGTATGGCTGCATATGCATATGTGTGAACATATAGTGCAGACCTGAGGCTAATGTTAGCTGTCTTCATTGCTTACTCTCCACATTATTCATTGAAGCATGGTGTCACAGTTGAACCCAGAACTCACCAGTTTGGCTAGCATAGCTAGCCAGGTTGATCCAGGGATCTTCTGTCTCTGTCTTTGGAGCTCTGGAATTAAGGGGGGTTACCATATTCAACCAAACTTTACATGATAACTGGAAATCTAAGCCTTATGCATTATGCTTGCTTGGCAAGCCTTTAATCACCTAGGCCTTCTTCTGGAGCCTTAAAAATGTGTTGGGGGTGGAGGCTGGAGAGAGAGCTCAGCATTTAAGAATACTTGTGCTTCTTACACAGGACTAGAGTTTGGTTCCCGATACTCACACGATGGTGTGCCACAATTGGTAACTTCCATTTCAGGGTTTGTGGTACTTCAGGGGTACCACATGCATGTGCTATGCATACATATATGCAGGCAAAATACAATAGAGATTTTTAAAACTAAAAAAATAAAGAATTAAGGGCTAGAGGTTAGGAATAGTTCAAGATATTAGTAAGAAAAAAAATGAAATATCAATTCAGCAGCCTCTTTACCTTGGCTAGATATGTCAGTTAAGATAGGCACAAGTTAAAAAAAAAAGAAGCAAAAATGCAGTCATACACAGTGATGGGCATGGGGCAGGAGGAATAGCTTCTCATTGATTAAGCATCCTTTGTAACCTGGAATGAACCCAAGACCCTTCTACCCTATATGCATGGAAAGATAGTCGGCCATTTCTACCATGTAACAAAAAGATGCATCAATAATTCCATTGTTCGTTATTATTATTGCCACAAGCCTAACACACACCTTAAAATGCTATCCAGGAATGTATTTCTTGTTTACCAGGCTGTTCTCATTTGAAGGACCAGGAATTTAAGTTGTTATTTGCCATGATGAATTTAACACAGAATAATAGCTCATCAGTCTTTCAGATGTTTCTTGGGAAGGCAGGAATCAGGATTCTTAGACAAGAGACAGAATCTCACCATGGAATGAGGCAAAGACACAAGGAATTGAAGGCTGTGAAGACATTCTCAGCCACCTAGACTGAGAAAAGCTAAGGGGAACCCTAAATTCCCAGGAGCAATGGGACTCAATGACGGGAGTATGAGGTGGTTGAGGTACAGAATAGGCATGGGGAGGAAACCATAGACAAGCATGGTCCTATTCAGGCAAGTCCAATTTGAGGTCACAGAGTTCGGGGCTTTTTGTCAGAGAAGTCTCATTAAAAAGAATCGGCACCACCGAATGCTTTCTTGGTCTGGAATTTAGAACTCTTGACTAGATGCCTACCTTTGAAAACTCAATTGGGACTAGGCACAGTATGTTAGGATAACCGATCCGTCACAAGTAATATGCTCTCCTTAGTAGTCAATAGCTTCTAATATACTATATCATGAATGTCAACTATATAACTCATCCTCAATCATCTCAGGACAAAACTCCCATTGCTAATCATAACCTGTGTTCATTTACCAAAGCCATGCCCTCTGGTCATGTCCAAGTACCAGATTTAAAAGCTGGGAACATGGGTAGGTCTTCCAGGTTATACACTCTCTTATCTAGTACCTGTGGAGCAGTATAAGGTTTCCTTTTCTTTCTTTCTTTCTTTCCTCCCTCTTTCCCTCCTTCCCTCCCTTCTTTCCTTCCTTCATTCCTCTCTTTTGTTTTGCAGGCAATTTTCATCTTAAAGTGGGCTTTTTAAAAAAAAGAATTTCTTCCTCACAATTTGGAATACAGCTCATTTCTTTAACTCCTGTATTTACTTCCCCCACACCAAGTGATCATTTTACAAATTAACAGTTTATGATCTGCTAGTAATATGTCAGAAAAAGTTCTTGTGCCTTAAGGCCTATATAAGAAGATGTCTTGTTGCACTAGGGTCTTACTTTGCATTTAGGCCTTTGTCCAAGTTGCTGGTTGCATGGCTAATTTATGCTTAACCAAGCAGGGAGAGATGGACTGCTACACATAGACTCGAATATGAGGTTCTGCAGGATCTTTCTCTTTCAGATTCCCTCTTCATCGGGAATCCTTTCCCTGTATATACTCTTTGGAGTAGAAGTACTCTGTTGCTAAGAGACAGCTGTTTAATTGCCAATATTTGACCCCTGTGGGGACTACACTGACTCCTGAATTCTGCACTGGCCCAGATCAGTTATAACGAAATGACTAGGCAGAGCTATGCTTTGAAAGACAGACTCGTTGATTTGAAAGACAGTGGGATACTGGGGAACGTTTGGAAAGGTGAATTTGTTAGGGGTTAATGGTTATCTAGAGTGGTATAGGAAATGCCTGCTTAGTTGTCATCATTGGGGGCATCTTTGAGTGGGGAGAGCACTGAAAGTGGAAAATATGAAGGATAAAGATAATCTGCTTTCCTATTTCACCAATGCAGAGGAAAAGTACTTTGTCTTTTCTGTTGTTTCTTCTTCCCCCCACCCCCATTATCAGGATGCTCCAGGTTCTTACAGAGCTGTTGCCTTGGCTGCTGTGCTAGAGCTCTGGCTCTTGGGACTGGCTGCACTTTCTCAATTCTCCTGACTCATCCTGCAGACTCACTGTCCTCCTCAGTGACCTTCTGAGGGCCTTGAGCTCATGGCCTTGACTTTGCTGGCTCAGGGAGGTCTCTGATTAGGGGGAGTTTACAGCTGACCTATGCTGTAGTTTTGTTAGCTTTGCAAGATCTGAACACTATTTGTTCTGCTGGGAGGGGGCATTGCAGAAATGCCTGCGGTCCTATTAGTACATTTTCCCCTTTGACAGCATCATATAATACTAAAAATCCATTTGAGGATTCAAATAAGATTCAGTTAGAAAGGAAGCACAGTTGTACAATGGACTTTAGGCTGTATGGCTGAGATTTGACCAAGCTTCATACCTCACTAATTCTTGGAGATTGCTTACATAGTTTACTCTTAAGTGTTCATTCAGTTAAAGCTCTTCATTGTAGTCTCTCCTTATACACAATTCTGGAGGAAAAGCAGGGGCATAAACAGTGTTTGTTTAATATAATCCCTTAGCCTGTCACTCCTTTTCCTACTTAAGAAACAAAACTTGTGCTATTCAAGTAGTCATCTTTAATTATGACATGGCTTATCCTCAAAGGTGGTGATGGTGGAGTCTTGACACACCATGAAACAATAATGCAAAGTTTCAGTCCTACTTTTTAAACACTGTACCCCTCCCCTTCATCTTTGAGTAGTCCCAAACTTGGTGAATGCCAGACTCTGCTGGATATGAGAAGAAATGCAAGTGGAGAAGGGATTTGCAATGGTTTCCTTGGGTTTGTTCTACTGACTGAGAAAACTTAAGACTCAGATGGAAGCATTTACAGGCAAGGGACTGTTCAGCAAAGCATGTCTAGAACTGACCTTCCATCCCTTCTCCACCAGTCTACTTACAAATAGAACAAATGACTAAAAAGAGAAAGAAATTTTAGGAAATCTCTATCCCAAAATTAACCTGACCACTGGCTGTCATACAATTCTGATGACATCAGTGCTTCAATAATAATGACAATAATCTCCAAACTCTTGGACAACGTGCAGAGGTAGAGATGGCTGGGAACTTGGGGAACATTTAGTTTTGACTCATCTACTATTTTCCATCTTAGGGAAAAATGGACATGAACCCAGCGAGAGAGTGATGGGAATGAGTGTGGTCTTTATTTGTTTGTTCAGTGCTGACTTTTTTATTATATTCATGTGCTCTAGAGGTCTGCCTTCATCTCTGCTTTCCCTCCTAGAGGGTAGAGTTCACCTCTGTTGTACTGGTTTCATCCTACATGTAGTACAGCACCAGGCACAAAAGCACAAAGCACCCTGTGACTGATTCTGTGCTTGCTGCCGGAACTGAGACTTGGAACTACAGCCCTAGGTTAGGCTAGTGTCTATTTTTCTTTAATTTTTGGTGTTGCTGTTTTGTTTTCTGGCTAGACAAAGATGAGACTGGATGGCCTTGGGCTCACTGATTTTTCTTAGCTGTAATGCAGTTTCTATTACTTTCACTGACCTCTGTGACAAGCTAAATCTCTTTCTTGGGCCCCCACCAAATGCCCATTTTTCTGCCAAAGCTAGGCACACTCAGTTTTGTTAGCACTCTTCTTGGAGCAATTTGAGGGCAGGACTTTTCCTTTCATATCTATGGACCCCAGTCTATGTTATTTCCTTGCTAGTAGAATTGAAGAGCTTGTTCAATATTCCACACTTGCCATGGAATTACTGGCATTGGCATTCATTAAAGGCTACTGCCCTCAGAAGAGAATAGCTGCTCCAAACCCAACAGCCAAATATCTTGCCTATTTGCTGCACTAACGAAAATGACATCACAGCGCTATGCCAGGAGAAAAGAGGAGGGAAAATGGGAAGGGACATATTTTAAGCATCATATTAGAGATAAAAGATTGGTGTGCACTGCCTCATTTAGTCCTAAATGTGGCTTTCTGAGAAGAAACTAAGAAACAGTGGTAAAGTAGCTTCCCTGAAGTCCTACAGGGCAGCTGGGACAGTGAATCTGCTCACCTACGGCCCCTGCTACACTCTGAGGTGGCTGTAGAATTGAGGTCTTATTCGGTATATAATTTTTCTACACCAGTTACATAATGGCAAGCTCTTCACAATATAAGCAAGCTGCTCTTTTTGTTGTTAATTTTTCCTTTTTCTTTCTGTTTTGTTTGACTGATCCAATGGTAAAATATCAAGCATCAAAATGTAGTCATCAGGTAGTTCTCGTATTTGGAATTTGTTTAGTTTCTAGTCAACCTTGCTAGTACAGGTATGATGATGTCCCTCAACAGTTACCACCTTTGGAACAACTGATGATTATTTCTGCATGGCTTAGAGCAGTGCTCATGGGTTCCTTTAGGAATCCAGATTCAAGGAGCTCTCCTTACAGGGATACATAATAGAGATCTGAGGTAGGGCCCCTAATGTTACTTTCCCAGGCCACTAAAAATACTGAGAAAAATGGGTTCATAACAACACCTTCCATACTCCAGATAAATAACACTTAGTAGGTATCAATTAAGAAACAAGTTGGTTAATTTCTTTCAAGGGTTTCTCAGAGCCCATAATATGTTCATGTGTACTGTGATTGTTCAAGAGCAGGCTATAGTATGCAAATTCATTTCATAGGGTCTTTTAATGTCATTATTGTGCCCTTACACATTTGTGAAAAGAAATTCATCTTATTCATGTTTGAGCATCCCAAATTCAGAGCATGAGGCCCAAGAGTTTTATCACTGCATGCGATTCTCAAACTTAACTGTGTTCCAAGTGATCTGGAGCACTTGTTAGAATGCAGATTTAGAAGTTGTGCTCTCAGAGGTTGGGCTTGAGAATCTGCTATTTTTAACTCTCGCTTCAAGGCACTCCAATGAGAAATGCTGACATAATGTTTCTGTTTGAGCAAGCTGTTAGAGCTTTCAGGCAACTGAGACTAGAGGGACTGGGTTATTGTACTATAAGGGAGAGCTAATGGCACAGAAGTGTTAATTCATCTCCTACAAAACCTACCTTGATGGACATTTCTAGTGTATGGCTTCAGCCTATTCCCACTCTTTGAGCTGAAAGAAAAATTGATCAGAATGCTAAAGACTTGTCTTCCATAGGATTTTTTAAAAGATCTGCATACAGTTTACTGTTGTCAATGACTTTGGATTAACTTTCACGATCAAGATTTTGGCTTCATGAAAATAATGGGGAATTAAAATGCATTCATAAATTTATTTGTACACTTTGATAGATTCTTACCTTTTAGTAGAAAGGGTTGCAACTTTAGTATAAAACCTATCTATATTATTACCCTAGTTCTACCCTCACTAGTAATAAGACCTTGAGAAAACTTAACTTCCTGTACCCTTCTTTCTTTCATCCATAAAATAAGTCTAAAAATAAAATCCCCATAAGGCTGATGAGAACATTAAGTGAATCAACTTACATAAAGTACTTGGCTCAGTTCCTGGCACATGGTAAATGCTTACTAAATATTGTTTCTTCATAATAAACAATTAAAAAGATTCTATGCTGACATTCTGTCTGAATAAAGGATTCTGTAGACCTGTATATCCTCTCACTTTTGTAGGTTTAATGTCCATTTTATAAAATGGGACCAACAGTAGAACTGGCTTTATAGATTGCTATATGGATTTAAATGACATTATACACATAAAAGCATTTAGCAAATGTCTGACATAGTATAAATCAATGTTTAATAGCTATTATTACCAATGTTATTTTTATCTATTTTCTCCTTAACAATATAAAAATCCCCAAACTAATTAAAAACCAGTATTGCTTTAGATGAGAGTGTTGAGATGATTTCTTGTTTTTATAAAAGTTATAAGTAATTAGTACTTTGTGCCAGAAACTTAAATATAACTTTTGGCACATAGCAACAAACACTTTGTCATTGGCACTAACCCACCTGGAGCTCTTGATGGATAAATTGGCTTTTTGTGGAACCTTTTAATGTCTGAAGTTGTGACAATGCAATATAGTAAACTTGACCTCTAAGGGTAAAATCATAATGCCCTAAAGATGTTTAGAAAAAAGTAAGCATTACTTTATAACAAAACCATAACGTATCATTTTTAAAAGCAGAAAATTAGGATTTCTGGTACAATAATAGAAGGTAGAATATCAGGAATATTTTAATTTACAAGTACAAGGTAATATTTTTTAGATTTATTTATTGTATTTTGTGTTTGTGTGTGTGTGTGTGTGTGTGTGTGTGTGTGTGTGTGTGTGTACGCGAGCATGCGCGCGTGCGCACATTCGTGCACTTTGGCTGTGTGTACATTTGTGTGCCATAAGCATGCAATGTGTGTGGAAGTCAAGAGAGGGCATCTGATGTGCAGCATTATTTTAACTGGGCAAAATTATTACATTGGTTTATGTTGTCGTTGTTAATGTTGTAAAGTTGTGTTACATTTGTCTGTCTTGCAATTATGTAAGAATGTGTTGCTTTTACGTTAATTAACTAAAAGTAACCTGGGTCCAGAGAGGCGGTGTTATGACAGGAAGTAGCAGGGAGGAGTTTAGTGTAGATTTTCTTAGGAGGATCCCTGTGGAAAGGAGTGGCTTCCTGGGCCTCCAGCAAAGAGAAAAAGTTAGCCAGTTGCTACTCTAACGCTCTGAGCTCAAAGGTTCTCGCATCTCTCATTTTATTAGAACAATGCAGATAGAGATGTAGTTAGAACTACCTTTAGCAGCAGCAACAGAGCCATCGTTTGGGGAAACAGAATTCTCCCCAGGCTATGGGCTTAGGGTCAGGCTGCTAGTAGTTTAAAGCAGCCACTGTAAGGAAGGTAGCACAGCAGGCAACAGTTCCCCTGGAACTGAAGTTGCAGATAGATGGTTGCAAGTCTCCATGTGGGTGCTGGGAACTGAACTTGGGTTCTCTGTAACAACAACAAATCCTCTCAACTGCTGTACTATTTCTCCAGACCCTTGTTGTGCTGGTATTTTAGGACAATTCTGACAACATATATTCTCTAAGCTGCTTCTTTCCTAGAGACCTTCAGATCAGTTTTTCTCCCAACAGTCACTCAAGGAACCACCGTTTCAAAGGTGGCAGCTTTGACTTAACAATGTGAAGACCTTCCAGGGTACTGCTGAATTATATATGAAAGATAACTTCATGCAGTGTATTTTTAAATCAGAAGCAAAATTTATTTATTCTGACTTTTAAAACTTGGTAAACCTTATATCACATATTGAGTACTTCTCTGGTAACTTGAATACCCAAGTCTATTTGAATATTTTGGCCCTGGAAAATGTTTAACAATAAAACCATATGATACAATAAAAATAAGCCTAGCCATCAGATTTTGAGAGACACCTCAGTGGTATATGGTTTGCTGGTGGTTGGGCAGAGTGGAGGGAGAAAGCAGGGGGATGGGTGAGCTCAAGAGTGTGTCATGTTGTGTGTACATTCATACATTTGGAATTTTGGACACAGATCTGCGGGCCCGTTGACTCAGCTTCTGAGCTTCTCCTGCTGTGGGAAAGATGGCAGCACATCACGCTTTGCTGAGACACTGACACATTTATGTTCCATGGATCATGAGAGCTCCTTAGTGCTCAAGATCTTTCAGATTCATATATTCTTCGGTGGTAAAATTGAAGGAAACCAACAAAACCTCAGCTGCTTTTCTTACGATGTGACTGGCTTTGGAAGCAGCTTAAGGACTCTTGTCCTCTCTCAGCCAGCTTCCTTAGCAGAGACAAGCATTCTCTATTTTATACACTTGAAGTTTGCTTTTCTATCCCTTTTATGATTACTAAGATGTGTTTACTGGGTACCACTTGGATTGAGGTATTGCCTTATTATTTTCTTTCAGTTGAAACAAGAAAAACTTCTTATTCCAAGCATTTGGGGGCTGTAGGAATTAAGACATAGGCAGTCAATTTTTTCCTTTGTGCTCTCCAGCTTCCTTTGAAAGCATCATGTAGAGCACTTGAATTGTGGGTAAAAGAAAAAAATCAGTAAACATTTTATAATGTATCTTTTTGAACATTTTCAAGGGATATTACATGGACAATTAATAGGAGGGCTCACTAAACTATTATAGTGTATTTATTTATGACATACAACTTCAGCATAAAACTCTCAAATATGTTCTTTGCTGCTGTTTGTTAGTGACATTGGTGAATTCTGGCTTTTATGCATTGCCATTTCTTCATTTGGGTAAATAAATGTTATAATATTTTCTAAATAAACAAATTAAATTGAACATGGAGGAGACTATCTGCAAATATACATTTGATTTTTTTGTATATTAAACAACAAGATATTACTTCCAAAATACCTTAAATCTACTTTTACGAAAGACACCATGTACTATGCAGGTATTTGAAATACGCGTATGTGCCAGTTGTGGTGGCACACAAAGATAGGATATGCTAAAGGAGGCAGAGGCAGAAGGATCATGAGTTCAAATATGTATATGCAAATATAGAAGGGAAGAAAACATAAATGAAATATGTATAATCCAGCAAAACCCCAGTCTTATGTAGTTTGTACACATCCATCAACTGCTAACATAGGCGAGAACGGCTACAAAGCAGCAAGAACGTAATAGGCTGCTTTAGGCACATCTCATCATTCCCTCCTGAATGGTGGATGGGGAAATGACAAACCTTTGTTTTTACTGATGAAGATGATCCAGGCCTAGAAAGAAGCTATTTGTTTCTTCCCAGATAAAAGAGAGCAGGTTGAAAATTAGAAGAGAATTAGAAAAATATGTCAGCAGAAACTAAGGAAGAAAATGCCAGAAAAATGAGAACAGAAAGGAGGGAGAACTAGAGGTGCTGTGGGAGTGGAGTAAAGAGAAGAATATTAAAATATTGCATGCTTCCATTAGTGTAGAACCAGACTGACACATACACACACATGACGTGAAGGCAAAAGTAAGACTGGTTAGAAGGAGACTAGCCACATGGAGGAGGATGGTGAGAAACAGTAAGAAAGAGACAAAAACAGGTCAAATACATTGACATTATATTACTGAAATTTCATAACGAAATTGTGCGTGATAATTTATACATTAATAAAGTGAAAAAATTGAATAAACCAGCATGTCAAGTATCCCTGGAGAAAGTGAGAAGGACAAAGAATTTAAAATAACCTTGGATTGGTAAGGCAGTGGTTACTGCTGGGCATAAAAAGGAAACATTGGTAGATTAGTAGGGAAAATTTACTGTAACAGTGAGAAACAGAATATGTGGCTGGAAATGGAGGTAAATCACATAAATCACAGAGGAGAGAGGTAGGAAAAACAAAAGGAGGATGGATAAAAGATGAAATAGTAGGATTTTTAAAGAAGTGGGCTTGAACATCATTTTCAGCACTGGGGATGGAAGCCAGAGCCTTATATATGTTAGACAAATACTCTAGTCCTGACTTACAACTTTAACCCTTGTATGTTTAAGACAAAGTCTCACTACCTAGCTCAGGCTAGCCTTGAACTCATGATTCCCCATTCTAAGTCTCCCAAGTTCTGGGATGATAGGTATGTGCTACCATGACCAGCTTGTATATGTTGAAAAAGGAAGTACAAGAGCTCTAGGCCCAAAATGTAGAGCTTTTTAAATCACTGCCAATGATAAATTTGGGGTTGATTAGCCTGGCAAACGAAAACCTACTTCCAAAGAAGGGGGAAAAACACAACTGGGTATAGACCCAAACCAATAGTCAGATTAATAATATTGTAAAAAGAAATAACAATTGATGAAAAAAGAGGCCCCGGATTTGAAGGAGAGAGGGGAGGGGTATATAGAAGGGTTTGGAGAGGGCACAGGGAAGGGAAAAATACTGTAATTAAAATACAATCTCAAAAATAAAAGAAAATAAATGAAAAAAAGGTGCAGGCCAGAAACCAGAACTCAAGACTATCCAGCAATATTATGAGAATCCAGTCCCCCAGCATTGCTGTCACTATCATTGATATACAAATGGAGATGGCACCTTTCCCCAAACTCAGAATTCATACCGAAACCGTAGCATTTACTTTGTTGACTGTACTTTTACCATACTACGGTTGAAATACAACTTAGGATCATTTTTCAGGAAAATGACCATACATGTTTACCGTTGGTTAGAGCTAATTAATTAGAGAAACCACCCCGAACACCTAGTAACTGGGCCAATTCGAGACATGATGAACATGTGGCTGCATGTCTTCCTAACGTTCTAGGGAAGCATTTTAGTTACCTTGTAACTGCCATTCTGACTAGTTCTTGAATCAGTTTTTCAGTTACCTCTATGGATGGTTATAGTATGAGTGCTGCAGAGTCATAGTCAGGGACACACCTCAAAAGCCATCAAAGTATAATAACACTGTAGATTAGGAGCCAAAAATGTACTTAAATTTACTGCAATTATATCTTAGAAAACATATCCCATTTGTTAACAGATGATATTATCCAGCACTACAATGTGTAAATAGTTGAGGCTTGGGAATGTAAAGGTAGGATAGTTGGTTGTATAATGTGATTGGGTTGTAAACCTGAATTTAACTGCAAGCACAGCCTACTACTTTACCACATAAGTGTTTTCACCCTTCCTTGCCTTCCTGTTTAATGAAACCCATTTCATACTTTTCAAAGTATTTTATGTCCTCAGGTTCTCTTCCCTGTGAAATATACCCATATGACATGATCTGTTATACAGTCACATGTATCATGAGTGGTAAATGTATATAGATTTTATCACATCTTTCATGAGAATTTCTATCTTGTTTGTTTTCAGGCCAGAACAAAAGTCTAGGGCATTCTGGAATCAGTAAACACTAGCAGGGGGAGTAAGTTCTGAATGAGAGCCCTAAGGAAGAGGAAACCTATTCAGTGCCAAAGGTCACAGGGCTCAACCCAGCACCCACAGCATGCATTCAGGTGTGCCACACATCTGCTGCTGTAAAGTTGGCTTTAGCTCCACTTCCTAGATCAGCTTTGTTTAGGCAAATGGGAGCTCGGCAGGTTAGGAAGGGATGACCTTTAAGATTCTTTTTATTTCAGGGTTTCAAAGAGCCTATGATTTGATGACTCAGAGGGGAGAACAATTATCTAGCCCTGTGAGCTGGGACAGTCTCCAGTCATCTGAGTTGGTCAGTAAGACTGCAAATCTGATCACATTTTTGCTTCTTCTGGTCAAATCAATTCTTGTGCTTCCTTTTTTAAACAGGAAAAAATCAGGATTTATTAACAAGTAGTTGGGCAGGGGGCAAAAAATCACTTAAGATTTGATGTTGGAAAGACCTTCATAGGGGCTTTTCCATTTACAAAAAAGACTTGCATGAGTTTTAGGGGCCATGATATGTCAGAGACAAGTGGGTAATGGAGCTCAGGAAACCTAGCTCTTAGATTTAACATCTCCTGCAATCCAGTAACATTCTTTTCCAAATTCCAAGTTTTCTTTAGTTCCTGGGAAGGCCAGATAAATATACTGCCAAAACAAGGTGTAAGAAGGGAAAAGACTGCCTTTCTACTCAATCACTTACCATTCAAGGAATTTGTCCTTCCTTCCTTCTCTCCTTCCTTCCCTCCCTCCTTCCTTCCTTCCTTCCTTCCTTTCTTCCTTCCCTCCTTCCTTCCCTCCTTCCTTCCCTCCTTCCTTTCTTTCTTCCTTCCTTCCTTCCTTTCTTTTTTCTTTCTTCCTTCATTTCTCTCTTTCTTTCTTTCCCTCTCTCTTTCTTTCTCCTTTTCTTTCTATCCACATATGTATCACCTAACATCTATCTATCTGTCTGTCTGTTTGTCTGTCTATCTATTTATCTTATCTATCTATTTGTATTTGTAGTAGCAAGTATCAAATCTAGGGATCTATGGTCATGTAAATGTTAGGCAAACTGAGCTAAACTCCCAGCTCTAGGGGAGGTAAAGCTTGCCTTTGGCTATGTAGTAAGAGACCCATGGGGCTTGTAGCAGAGACCCTGTCTCAATACAAATTCAAAGGATAAACAAACAACTTCTGAAAACCAGTAAATCACTAGGTGTAGGGTGCTTTTCTCTGGAAAAACCATCTACTTGTTTTTCCAGTTTATCTGGTTTCTGAGGAGCAAGAGGAAGGCTGGACTACTAAGGTATTTCCTTTGTGTAGTGGCTCTATACCCCAGAACAAGAAAACACTGAGTTTGTATCTGGGTGACTTGACCCATTGAGTGCCAGCAGGGAGCCCCTAACTGGGGGTTTGCTTCCCACTGGATTAGGCAGGCCTAGCCTCTTTGGTGCTTCTTTTGTCAGCATTGCTGCACAGACTCAGTGGACAGGGCTGAAAGCATGGACCTAGTGGTTAGCATACTACCTTCCTACCCTCAAACTCACACTTTTCTTTCACCTACACTCACACCTCAGCTTAATATGCTTGATTCACCTTAGCCTTGGTGATAGTGACACTTGGAAGTAGCATGTACATTTAGCATGATGTAGAAGCCATTTTACACATAGGTTTGAGCAAATAAAGCATCCTATGGTTCAAAAGAAAATAATAACTTCCAAAGATGCTGGGATGTATGGCCTTTCCTGCAGTATAGAATGGTGCTGTGGTTAAAAGCTAAGGTCCTAGTGCTAAACTGTATGTTCCCTGTTTCTATGACTTACTAGTTAGGTGACATTGGGCAAAAGATTTAACTATGTACCTGCTTCTTTATTTGTGAAACAAACTGAAGTTATATATGGTTGTTCTGATGAAATTAAATGAATTTAAATCACCTATAGGGTTGTGTGCTATATACTGTTAGCTATTGCTGTTCTTGGTAACTCTACCTAAGAGTGTCTATAAAGAAGTCATGGGAGAAATAAATGGACAGTATGGTCTTCAACAATTGGTTGAAGCTGTCCTACACTTTTTCCACATTGAGACAAGGTAAATTTCCTACTTTAGATGCGTTAGCATCGTTGTGTTCCTCTCTCTAAATTGGCACTGAAAATTTTGTCTCACATAGATGATGATCTTGCACACACATACATTTTCCCTAAAGAGAGGTGCTGTCCTGTTGCTGCAGCAGAAATGAATACTGTGCTGAGTACATAGAAAGTGAAGGGCCCTTGTAAATAAAGTAGCAAATTAGCAATGATTTTGCCAGCAGTTTTAAAACAAATGGATTGAAAGAGATTTCAATAACTACATGCCTAACTTAGAGCTGCACTTGAAGCATTTAGTAAACGTGTCATTTCAGTATTGAAAACAGCATCTAATCAAAGCATGTTTATAATTAGACATCACATATAATATCTCTCAAAATTATATTCACCAGGTGAGATGCCATTCCCTGGAACACTGAAATGGAATGTTTGTTAGGCCTTTGTTATTATTAAAAAGAACAGGTTGGGGTGCCACGAGAGACTCGGAGAAATGAACGTGCTTAATTTTAATTAGAGAGAGAGAGAGAGAGAGAGAGAGAGAGAGAGATTGAGAGAGAGAGGAAAAACACATAGTATGCATAGCCTATATGGAGAGCCTTGTGCCAGTAAAACCTACCTCAAAAGGTATGAGTCTATATTACTTTAAATCAGACAGACATTGGCACTGCGTTCTTTTATTTTTCATTAACATTTTGATTTAGAACAACAGATTGCTGCAGTGAGGGGACAAGAGCGGCAGCCAGTGAGCCATCTGCCGAGCATCTCGCTGCCGACTCCACTAGTGAAAAGAAGCAGTGACTATGGGATGTATGCACGAAGGACACACACCATTAGCTAAGTGACAGGATGAAAGATGGGAAACTATGTCGGGTCAGAGGAGACGGAGATGGAGAAGGCAAGGCAGAGCCCATTCTGATTGGAATTTGAAAAGAACCAAGTACTTGCAGCAGGCCAATGGGTTGGCAAGCTAAAGAGGGCATGCTTATAGGATATTCGTTTTTTTTTTCTTTGAAATTACAGGTGGGGCAAAGAAAAGGAAAGCAGCAGACTGAAATCACAATAATTTGCTGTGCATCACACAGGGGACATGTTTTCCAGATCAGTGAAGATTCACCCCTTTAGACACACTACTTGGGACAGAAATCTTTCTGAGATAGACCTCTCCTGGCTTTTTAAACATGGTAGCACAGTGGTGAGGTGGGAGGAGTCGTCCGCCCTGGAGCAAACAATGAGAGGGCAGATTGTATGTGCAGAATTTAAATGCTGTGGGCATACTTTTCATTAGCACAATGTAAATGTGCAGACATCTCTAAACAATATCAGTGAAAGAGATATTCCTCCCACCTGTGATGGGCCTCTCACATCTCCTGTTCTCCATGGTGGATCAGTGAAGTAGAATGAACACAATTCAATCTTCTATTGATGTTTTTGAGCGTTTACTGGGAATTTCAATTCCAGTATCAAAT
Source organism: Mesocricetus auratus (assembly GCF_017639785.1). Classification (NCBI taxonomy): domain Eukaryota; kingdom Metazoa; phylum Chordata; class Mammalia; order Rodentia; family Cricetidae; genus Mesocricetus; species Mesocricetus auratus. The sequence goes on along the minus strand of NW_024429188.1, from coordinate 91,956,217 downwards.
TTCTTGTCTTTGAAGTTATTTACCCACTTCGATCTACATGTCCCTATACTAAATAGACCCATTTTGCTGGAATTTTGCAGTTGGCAAGTCTGGATACTCTTCCCTCAATGACAGTTGCCATATTTTAGTAGTGTGCTTTTAGAAGGACCCCATTTCAAATATGTTATCTCCAGTAACCTAGGAAGTGGTCATCATTGACAGTCAGAAAGAGAGACACAGAAACAGAGAGAGAGAGAGAGAGACAGACAGACAGACAGACAGAGAGACAGAGACAGAGAGGACTGTGAAAATAGATGGAAGATTAAAAGTTCAGTAATCTGTTTCTTCTGCATGATAAGGCATAGAGGTGTGAAACGCATTGTGGACAGTTTTTCTTAAAAAATGGCTCAAATAAAAATAGCACTCTCACTGCCAATAGATGACTGCTTCAATTATCTGGAAAATTAGCTTATATGGAACTCCTCACTCTGTTATAAAGCTAGTTATATGGAAAGAACATGGTGAATGGGAAGAGCACAGGATTAGACCTGGGTTCGCATCCCAGTCTGACTCGTACTGGGAGCAGTGTTTAGCCTCCTTAACCTGTTCCTTTAACCATAAAATGTAGACAATATTCATGTTTTCCTTGCCTACCTTCTTGTGTAATAGACTTTTCAAACCAGAATTCATTCCTAGATTATTACAGTTTGGACCTTGAAGGTCCCCCAGTGTTCTATGAATTGCAGCAGCCTTAGTCACCTGTCTGTGGTGCTGGTGGAAAGAGATTATATCGCTGGGAGCATGGCTTTGAAGTGGATTTTAGAACCTTGGTCTCTTTTTGCTGTTTGGCTGCCATGAGGGGACCAATCTTCCTCTACTTCATGATCCAGTGATGATGTCCTAAGCTAAGCTGTCATAAGAACAACAACAACAAAAAAAAAGCCGGGCGTTGGTGGCGCACGCCTTTAATCCCAGCACTCGGGAGGCAGAGGCAGGCGGATCTCTGTGAGTTCGAGACCAGCCTGGTCTACCAAGGGAGTTCCAGGACAGCCTCCAAAGCCACAGGGAAACCCTGTCTCAAAAAACCAAAAAAAAAAAGGAACCAAGCAACCATGGATTGAAGCTACTGAAATCACCATGAAAAATGAACCTTTCTTTCTTCTAATTTGATTATCTTAGGTATACAGTGATGCAAAGGTGTCTAATTCATGGACATTCTCTCTTCAAAGTGCCAGTTTAGCTCTCATTAAAGACCATGCTCTTTCTCCTCATCTTTCCTCACCATTACCCCGATACACAGCTTAAGAAGTCATCTCTATTTCTGTACTTCTTTTCCTCATGTACAATGGGACACCCACACTTAAGGCTCAGGGGCCATTGTAGAAGAGGACCCTCAAAGACTGTATGTGTGAGAAAAACAGAAACTTTACTGTGAAATTGAGTCTCCCAGAAACGTCAGAAGCTACATCAATGATGTTTTGCTACCAACACAACTGCCTAAATATGAGGTGAATGAAGACAACAGCAATAGACATGATACACTAATTTTAGGGTGTATATAAGTTCACTCCTAGATCCTAGTTAATTAATTGGATCTTGTCACCAAAGGTTAAGAGCCTTTTATTCAGAAAAGCAAGAGAAATGGTCATATCACTGGGAGTATGACTTTGAATTGGATTTTGGGACTTTGGTCTATTTTTGCATCTTTATTTGCTTTTAGGCTGTCAAGAGGTGAACAATATCTTCCTCTACTTCATGCTCCAGAGATTGTGTACTAAACTGTCATAAGAACAAAGAGAAGGTACCAAGCAATCATGGACTGAAGGTGACCAATGGAGTTTCCACATCAAAATTGATCCTTCATATCTGTTGTCATTTTCCCCCTTCAGTTCTTGAATATGTACACAGACACACACACACACACACACACACACACACACACCATGCAAGTTTTGAGGAATAGCTAATGTTCCTTTATTAACCTGTCTTACAATGTTGTTAACTTTGATCTGGGCTTATCTCACTTCCATCAATTCATCTTGCCTCTACAGAGCAGTTTTTCCTGTCTCAAAAATGATATGGTCTCATCTGGAAATTTTCTGGCCTTGTCTAGCCAAGCTAAGCAGCTGTTTGTTCTCTCCCCATGGCAGTCATACAGTCAGAATCCAACAAGCCAGAAGATAGTGGTAACCTTACTTGCCATGTTTCCATTTCACAGTTTATTTTACACCTTCAACAGGAAGGGTGAAATATTGCATAGCACCATGAACATGTGAGCCATCTCAAGGGGTCATTTTGGGGAACCAACCTCCCTGTGTATCAGTTAGCCTGTAGGACTCCCATGGATTCAACTGGTTCCATGGGAGGTGAAAGTAATATTTACCTAAGTAGTATGTTTTCAGGTTTGCCCAAATGCCAGCCTCATTAAAAACAGTTCTCTAGTTTGTCTGTCCATTTTCCAAAATGGTCCTGATGAATATATACAAGTCATTATAGGAGGCAGAACACGCAAAGCCTTGAGCAGCTAAGTAATCAACCTCTGCTTCAAAAGTTACGGTATTGCCAGGCATGGTGGTAAACCACTTTAATCCCAGCACCCGGGAGTCAGTGACAAGCAGATCTCTGTGGGTTCAAGGCCAGTGTGGTCTACATGAGGAGGTCCAGGCCAGCTAGGGCTACACAGTGAGAACCTATTTCAAACAACAGCAACAAAATTAGTTATAGAATCACTACCTCAATATGTATTAATTTATATATTTTAAAATTTAGGTTGATATTTGTAGAAACTGAAGAAACTGCACACTGATGATAGAATAAACTGTGGATGAGGTATTTTTCTGAGTATTGGCTATCAATTTCCTCATTTAATCCTGATGATTCCACTAGAAGAGAAGCAGTATTATGACTGTTACTCCACTGATGGGGAAACTGAGGCAAAGGGTACTTAGCCAACTTGTGAAATCTCTTAGTTCTAAGTGGCAGAACCAGAAACACCCTCAAGGCAGTTCTACAGTTTGGTTGGCTTGAAATTCATATTTTTGTTCTTTTTCTGTGCTTTTAAGACATGTCTGCTTTGAAATATCTGTGTTGCCCAGTTTATCGTTGAAGTTGTGGCACTAGTCCTCCTGCCTTAGTCTCCCCAAAATGTTGAGATTCCAGGTATGCACCAGCAAGCCTGGCCATCTCTGGTATTAAAGTTTATCAAATGTTGCCTCTACCATATGGACTATAAAGGAGAGGAAGCCTCAGAGAGTGGGCTAAAAGTCTGTGAAATACAAGCTATAGAGCATGTCTGTGGATGGCAACGGCCAGGCCTGAGTGGCTCTTTGTATGGAGTCTGGAAGATCTTCTGAGCTCCTGGAAAGCTGTGAAGTCCTGAGTAAGGGATCCTTGTCAGTGCCCCAGAGGAAACCTGTGTTACAATTTGAGTTAAGTGTTATTGAAACAAGAAGGACTCCTGGGGTCACTTACTCTAATGACCTTATTTTCTAAATGGGAAAAGGTGAAGTCTAAAGAGGAGGCAGTCATCACATAGCTGGCTTGTAGTAGCAGAATAAGGGATGGGATCCAGGCATCTCTTTCTTTTCTTTTTCCCTTTTCCCTTGTGAAAGAAATACTGCTCCCCTTACATGTGTGTGAAGATTTTACTTAGAGCAAACTGGAGAATTTGCATCTCAGTTTGAAACATCACAAAATAAATACCAGGTCTCCCCCAACCCCTCATTAGCTGGAAAATACAGTCACAGTTCTGGGAGTATGCATGTTTTCAGAACACATTTCACTGGGGCTGTCAGAGCATTTGCTTGTCCTTACTGATTCTGAGCTCAGAGATTAAACCTAGCCCCAAACAGCCTCACTTTTCCTAATAACCCATCTTTGCCTTAGCAGTCACAAGTGTATTGAACCTTCTCTGACAGTATTTGAATGTCCTGGTCTAAGGCGTTCATATATTTACTTCCCCCAGTGCCTGGAATTTGTTCCATTTAAGAGTCCATGAAGGATCACCCATCATAAGGTAGCAGCACTGCTAGACATTTCATTTCCCTGTTTCTTTTATCATGGTGATCTCAGTTTCGTCACCTACTCCAGATTCAGGAGACATGATATTAGCTGCCCCTCAGCTGGTAAGCAACTAGACTCTGATCTCCACAGCAAGACAGAGTGTTCTCCCTGCTTTCTCCAAAGCTCCTAAGCCAGGGTGGGCAGGTATTCCCTCTCTGCAGAAGCTGTCATAATGGCTAAGGAAAGGAAAGCTGCCTCTGGAGCTAGGGTTCTTTTCACCCTGAAAGCCAAAAGGAGTACTTTAACATCACTGAAGGGGATGGACCTTGATGGACACTATCTAGGTTCTAGTAGCAGTTAGTGAAGACAGTCAGAACATTAGAGCTAAGAATAGGGACAGCTCATTTGGGTTCATTGTATTCATACATTTTATAGTACATATTTTAATGGGCTGCCTTGTGTAGATGACATTTATAGTCACCTTTGTAGCCTGTTATTGAAGAATTCTTTTCTTAGTTTTGTTTCTCATATAATAACTTTCTGTACCATTGAACTTGAAAAGGGTTTATTTGCTCTCGCCTCAGCTGAAACAACTAATGGAAAGATCAAAGTGCCCAACACATATTTACTCTGCAGCTAGAGCTATAAAATAATGCAAGGGGTGTGATGAGAGCTGAGGTGCTGATGGTGGTGCAGTCCTTTACTGGTATGGACTTCATGCATGCTGCTATAAAATTAACATTCCTCTGGCAGTAACTGGTATACTCCCTTCAAAGAACTGGAAATCATATTTTCAAGGAACTGGCCATTTTGTCCACTTTACCAAGTTTTTCCAAAGCACCTAACTGATGAACAAATGCAAAGATGAAAATATTTATAATCAAGACAGGTTATTTGCTACAGTGGTCATTGCTGAGCAGGGTTGCCAACCCTTCAGCATCTGAGCAACTCTCCTGTTTGACCAACCTATCGCCTTCCTGACTCCTTACTCTCCCACAACTGGGATGAAATTGGCATTTTCAAAAATAAAAGCTACATGATATTTTCCCTTTCTTTTCATGATATCTCAACTCATTATTGTCTGCCTATGTGGATTCTACAAATAACTAGGTTGTTTCCTCATTCTTTTTCAACAGAGATCAAGAAATAAAATGCTGTAGTGATTGTTTGGGGACTCTGGGAATGTGGAAGGAGTTCTAGTCCTACTTCCGTGAGTGGAACTGTGACATGGATACCCCTTGTCTCTGTCTCTCACTCTCTGTCTCTCATTATACATAATATGAAGACGTTGATTTACATGATCCCAAAGGTTTTCTTGTCTATAGCAGTGTATAGGATTCTTTACAAAACGTTTTCTGAGGCTCTCAGCACTCAGCCTTATCTCTAGCATCATCTGCATCTGTCACTCTACTTCATGACAGGTGTATACTACACCTAACTTTAAATGCTACATAATTTCCAAAGCACTTGAAGTTAGAAAAATAACCTAAATTCTATTTCTTCTTAGCTACGACACAACTTATAACCTGACATCAGGTGTTTTACTTACTAATTTTGTTATCATTTTCTTTTGCTACAAAGTGGGGACACGCCTTTAATCCCAACACTCAGGAGGCAGAGGCAAGCCAATCTCTGTGAGTTTGAGACCAGTCTGGTCTGCAAGAGCTAGATCCAGGATGGCCTCCAAAACCACGGAAAAACCTTGCCTCAAAAAACCAAAAACAACAACAACAAGAAAACCTTGGTAGTACTGTTATATGCACAACTCTATATGGGGTAGCTATTTTATATATAAATAGTAATTGATCATCTTTAAAGTCTGTGGGTCTAGAAAAAATCTCCCCAATACAATAAAATATGAACCCACAAAATGTGGCGAAAGTCAATATTTTTTGCCTGCCTTCCCTTCCTCACCCCTCTCTTTCCTACCCCTTTCTCTTTGCCTGGGGCTATATCAGGGCTTTACCCTTGATAGGCAAATACTATACCACTGTGCTACATCCCCAGCTTTGATTTTTACTTATGCAGCTAATCTTATTCATTTATAGTTTCGAAGTATTTTTTGAAAACACTGATCGTGAATTGATTTGACATTTAATTTCTATAATCACTTAAAAGGTTGATTACATTTGAAAATTGATCTGGGGTACTATAACTTATAAATATGACATAATTCAAGAAAAAGAGGCACCAAAAATAAAATTAAAAGTAATAGGCTTTATGATATGGCTTAGTATAGCTTTCCAGTGGGAAGGTTACAACAAATGATGGGAGAGACCATACTGAGAAGTAGCCCATATTCTTGTGTTGCTTCTGCAACCAGGGAGTTGCATCATCTTTTGGCAAATGTCTTCTTTATTGTCCTCACTTTCCTCATCTACAAAATGAGGTAGCTGGACTAGAAGTACTTGATATAGCTCCAAAATTATGTGATGTGTAAATGGACTCTACACTTTAGCCTTTGTTTTGCTTACTCTTGACTATAAATCAAAGGGTAGTAAATGCTGACAAGTTAACACTGGAGACATTAAATGAAAGATAGCGTTAACCATGACCCCTGAAACTTGAGCTTTACTGCATTTCTAATTGACTTTCTGTGGATATATTTTTCCTTTCCAGCACCTATTTAAAACTGACAGGGTTGTCATTTTTGTAGAGTGTCACTGTGCAGCAGTGAAAGCTCAGAGCAGAAGAACTACGTTAAGAAGACATCTTCGAGAAGTCAGGAGTTAGGAACCAGACTGCAGTCCCACTTCTGTTATTAGCCATGGGACCTTGGCATAGTCACTTAGCCGTTGGACTCCTCAGTTCCCTTTTCTGAAAATCATGTTTAAAAAATCTACTAGAAAAACAGCAGCAGGCTTGTGTAATAATGAGAAAAGGAGATGAACCTGGTGAAGCATGAATAGCTTGGGACATAAAAAAAAATGACACTGCTTTTAGTCATCACCCAGGTTTCAGCCTGCTGGTAGACCAAGGCCCGATGACAGGAAGACGGGGACAGCTTTTTCTCAGCTGCCTGCATTGTCTGGTAGCCCTCAGAACCACCCTCCCTAGTGAATCTATGCTTATGGAATTAGATGGTTAACCTTTGCTCTGGAGAGAAGGGGACTGAAATGTGGAAAAAGTCATGCTAGCAAAATTTCTCCGTTAACCTTTTCCATATCGCCTTCTTTTGCTATTTCCAGTCTGACTCAAACAAGTACCATCAAAAAGAGAAAAAGCCATCCACTCAAAAGGAAATGCTCTAAACATCCATCTTGCACATATCACCTGAAACTAAAGAATTCACAAAGTGTGCCCGAGATAGCTCAATTGGTACTCCATTTTCCCCCTTGATTGTGTGAAGATTCTTGGGTTCACCTTTCTACTCTGCCACTTCTAAAACATTAAAACAAAACAAATTTTATATCTGAAGAAAATGTGTTCTTTTCTTTACTCCAGCAAGTGCCAAGGTTATCATGTCACTTTCCACGCTGCTGTATCCAATGAAGCTTGGCCCTTTATCTAAAGCAGCATGGGCAGTAATGAAATCATACTGAGGTCTGAGACAGTAAGCAAAGAAGGATTATATCTTAAGGAATTCCACTCAATTGTTGCATGGTTAAGGCCTAGTAGTGAATACAGCCTTATTTTCTGATGTGTCACAGAAAGCCTTTCTCTGCCTTTTTACTCCCAAACCAAGTCTCTTATATTCAAGTTTGTCCCTTCTAGCTTGTTCTCAGGTATAAAAATCACAGGTGAGATGAGCTGCTTTTAAGGGCTTGGAGAATGACTAGAAAAAGGAAAAAATCCTCCCTCAGTTTAATTTTGAAGTCTTTATTTTCAACCATCTCACCATTCTGCGTTAATAGTAGCTACCATTTTACTCAGCACTTACTATATGCCACACATCTTGATTAATGTTATGCATGAATGGTCTTCCTATTTAATATTCACAGCATCTGTATGACATATTTACTGCTATATTCATCCTTATTTCACAGATGGGAAAGTAAGGCTCAGGGGTGTTAAGTAATTTATCCAAGGTCAGGCCACTGCTGATAAGAGAGCCAAGATTCAAATTCTTGTACTCCATTTCAGAGCTACCCTTGTCCTTTAAGTGCTCTCGAGTGCAAGGGGAGAAACATCTTTCCACTAAGGAAGGGTTAAACAACAACCCTTTGCCCCAAAGTGTAATGGAGGAAAGCACAAGAACCAGGAGTGAGGAATATGAAAAACTGAGCAGATCCAGGTCACTTTTATCCTGGGAAAAATACAGGTTTGCTTTCCTGGTTGTTGTCAGGTTCCTGTGTTCCTATAAGTCTACAGGCTGTAGAAAGAAGAATCAAGGACACTGAGAGAAAGGTAGAAACCAGGAGGCCAAAGAACAACACAGATTCGGTTTACAGAGAGTAGGCTAAACTCTTGTGTGCTAGAGGAGGTGCCCAAAGTGGCTCTCTGTTTTGGTTTCACCATCCCTAGGGCAAGACACTCAAAGAGTTACCCAGGGCTTAGAGGTACCAAGAGGTGGAAAACAAAGGAGAGGAGATAAGAAATGGTTGTAGTATCTATCAGGGAAGAAAATGCATGGAGTGTTTTTCTCCTCAGTTCCACAGTTTCATGATTTTGGGCCCAGGAAGAAAGCTCACTCACTAATAAATAGCCCATAGGAATGAAATGACCAGGGAGCCGCTAAGCAATTTCTTGCTGCTTTTCCTGATGCTCCTCAGTGGGCAATCCCATTTCTAGAGAAGTTCTAGGTCCTGTCTACAGAGCCAGTCCACTGGGTACTTGCCTAGAGTTTCCTTTGAACTATTTTCACAGGTCAAATAGATTCAACCTAGGCCTTTGGGAAGGAACTTGGAGTGGTAGCATGCATACTGTTGACTAATGAATCTCTCTCTTTCCTCTCTCTCTCTCTCTCTCTCTCTCTCTCTCTCTCTCTCTCTTGTACACACACAACACACACACACCATGCCTCATAAAGATGACAGTCTGTGATTAAAAGCACATTGATTTAAAAAAGAAATACAGCTTCTTTGGTAGATGAGACAATAGGTCTTCCTTGCAATTTTGCCTTAGGTTAGGTAGAGACATGCAACTCAGAGTTTCTTGGTGATGGAATTTCTGGGTAGCTATTGCTGCCAGGACTTAAACTGGATATGCAGTCTTGGAATCATGGGTGAGAGATGTTTGAGTTTAGGTTGGTGGGCTGGAAGTAAAAGGGAGTGTCGTGATGGGTTTCTTGGCAGAAAAAATTATCCTTGGTTGAGGAAGAACTTAGAACTGTTGAAAGGCTCTGAGAACAGCTGTTCAGGAAGGAACTCTGGTTTCTGAAGTGACAAGTGATTTCAGTTTTCAAATGAAACTAGGTTTCTGTTTTTAGGACAAAAAGCTCAAAATAATCTTGAATTAATGATGCTATCAATGATAATGGCCAGTGAGTGCTGGACACTATCATACAGTTTTTATATGAATTTGTGATTTCATTTCAAACTCCCAGAAACCCTATAAAGATTATTATCTCCACTCACATCGTGTGTGTGTATGTGTGTGTGTGTGTGTATGTGTGTGTGTATGAGAGAGAGAGAGAGAGAGATTAATTTGAGACACAGGAAAAGTAGTCAAATAGTATACATGCTAACCACTCCTGAGAGAGAGACAGAGAGAGAGAGAGAGAGAGAGAGAGAGAGAGAGAGAGAGAGAGAGAGAGAGAGAGATTAATTTGAGACAGAGGAAAAGTAATTAGTCAAATAGTATACATGCTAACCACTCCAACTTTCCAAAGGCATAATGAAGTCAAGTAACTTGTTCAGTGTCTCATAATTAATAAGAGAAAGAGATTGGGGTGAGCAAAGGTAAGTTAGTGACAAATAGCTAGAAACACTATCCATTAGTTTTATGACCTGATAATTTGGTCACTGAACCTAACAGTGAGGGTGAGGTCAATAAACACAAACGGAAGTCTCTAGATACAGAAAAATTTGAGGGATTCCATTTGGATGTTGTTTTCTCAGTTAGAAATGAAGAGAGCTGATAAGATCCAGTGATAGGTTATCAATGATGAAAATCTCAGATATTATCCAGAAGGACCTCTCTACTTTAGTAATTGCAAAAACTAGAACCAGAGTTACAGAGACAGGCCCATAGTGATTGGGGCAGTTGATGTCAGATCTAAGACTAGAACTAGATACTCTCTTAACTCCTGGTCTTGTGCTCACTCTCATAAGCCTCTGTTTCCTGTTTATTATTCCCAAAGCAATAGAAAGATGGGACCTAAAGTGCTCACTTTTCTGTATTGTATGGTGGTATATGTGGGAGGTTCTTAATTCATACTGTAGGCGTGCCTTTATTGAGAAGTATATCATCCTGGAGTCAGTATCTAGCATTCATAAAATTCTATTCAAGAATAGGTTCTATAGGCACCCAGATATTTATGTCCAATTAACAACAAAGGCTTTGTTCAATAAATTTCCTGTTGATAAGTAAGTAGTGTCCAATACTATTTTCAACCTAAAAGAAAGAAACTATTGATAAGATTCTTGGTTAGCTGAATCTTGTTACTAGATGTTGTCTTGTTGCCTCAAGAGAACCAGCACACAGACTACCATTGGAGCACCTAAAATGACAGGGAACTAGACTGAGTCCAAAAATAGGGTACCAAATTGTTTTCTTATTTTCTATTTTAACAAGGCATTTATGCCTGGCTCATATTTATGATAATAGAGTTATTATGAAAGACTTATTGTTCTCACTCTTTCTATGGCAGGGTACACCTGCATACAAGCAGTGCCTCATGATTGTGTATGACCAAGGTGGCTTACGTTCATCTGCATCTCCAAAGAAATGAGAATATATTCCCATTTTGGACATTGGCTTAAAGACAATAACCCTCTGTCTTGAAAGTTAGGAGAGATTCTTAACTGATACAGTGTCTCTAATTTGTGGGAAGTATGTGTGAGAACCTAAGCAATTTCTACAAAACAAGCCCCCAGAAGACTTCTTTTGATCTGCCAAATATATATTAATGACCCTATTCCAGCATTTCGCCCTTGCTATATACCTCACTATTTCTTGATGGAAGGTTAGAGTTGAAGTGGCATATACCTATGGAAAGCAACTGTGTACAACATTGTGTATGTAAGATTACTTATGTGATATGTACACAGGAGACAGATAGTTTAATTATGCTGGTATAACTTAATGTTTTGCTAAGAAGAGAAGTAAAATGGGTTTTGCTACCCTCTAATTACAGCTTTTCTCTCTGCTTTTCTCACTAGTTATATTGGTCAGTAAACAGTTTTTTCCAAATCAGTAATTAGCTGCTAAATGGCGTATCCCATATATTGTGGTACAGATGTCAGAAACATGCGCGTTCCACATGGAGTATGGAAGGTATCTTGTTTCTTTCATGGTAGGTTAAAAATGGGATCAGTATATGTTCAAATAGGGTCATGGAACATAGATATCAACAAAGGCTTCAATATTTTTTATTAAACATACCTGCCTAATGCCCCAATTATGGTATGTGACTGGCCCTGATAGTCATTTAAATTTTCAACTCCATTTGAAATTGACTAAGACTCTAGAGGTATTCTCTTGGTGTGCCAATGTAGCCAGATGTTTAACCTTGAGCTAGCTACTTATGAATTTTGAATCACTTCTGATTTCTATTTTGTATAAAATTGGGGTGAGAGTGACTCACTTCCGGAAATGTAATGATTTCTTGAGATGTAACATCTAAAATTCCTTGGACGATGCTTTCCATGTTGTACAGCATCAATGACTGGTAGTTATTATTTCAGCTCTGGTTTTAAATTTGTTGATAACAAACATGGGGAGGAGGGCCACAATGAATGCTATAGTAAATGATTATAACACATCCGTTTTAATAAATGAACTGACATTTGCCATGACATCTAGTTTATGGCATGGCTAAGGACCCATCCTTGGCTAACAAGCAAAGATGGGAAGATGCACTGTAAAAATGAAAATCATTCTCTTGTTACTACTTGCTGTCTCAGAGCTGTTTCTGGATTTGCTCCAGGGACTATGAGGCTAGTCTCATAGCTTTTCCAATTCCTATCCTAAATTTTCAGTTTGAGAGCCAAGCTTGCTAATGATGGCATGTGCTAATAGTACTTCAATTGCACAGAGAAACAACATGTATGAAAGTGCATAGGCACAATACTTGGGTGCTTGGTGGGTATTTAATAAGTTTCAGTTTGAATCTGTACATCTCTGTTTATAGTATCATGATTTATTAAATATATGATTCTCAAACTGAGTGAATGCTATTAGTGTCACCCACAAAGCTTGTTAAATAGACTTAGCATATATTTCCTGATTCATACTTTCAGGGTTTGAACTAGGAATTCATACTTAATAATCATCTCTGGTGATTCCAATGCAAATGGCCCAATTCAAGACACACTGTTTTAAACTAATCAACAAGTAGCTTTGGACATTGCAGTGAGATGAAAGGGTAATTGAAGCTCTATACCTCTTTCTGGATGACTGCAAATGTCAGGGGCCTTTCTATCTTAAATTTACAATTTATACGCACAAAGATCAAGATATTAACGCCCTTATCCATATACTTACCTTTCTGTGGACTGAGTCCTGATCTCTACCTGTTTCATCCATTACCTTGAGCCACTTAAGGCAACAGCAAAGATGGGCCTTTCTTACAGTGAGTAAGTAGCAAAACAATCAGCTAACCATGGATAACTGGAAGTGTGTGTGTGTGTGTGTGTGTGTGTGTGTGTGTGTGTGTGTTTCATAGCAATGTTTTACAGCTCACTTCTAAAAGTTTCCCAGAGTAACTACAGAAAATCTTAGCACCACAGTTATCCATGGCAACAAACAACCATGCACAGTGCAGGCAGCAGGCTCACTACATGAGAAGGGAGTGACTCCATGGAGACCAAAGGGAGTGAGACTGGGCTGGCTTAACCCCCAGAAACAGCTGACCTGACAAGGGTTAGCTCTTGAATCCCAGGCATCAGCCTGGGAATCCAGCATGGGACTGATCAAGACCCCCTGAATGTGGGTGTCAGTGAGGAGGCCTAGGGAATCTATTGAGCCTTGGGCAGCAGATCAGTACCCATCCCAAGTATACACACGGACTTTGGACTCCCATAGAACAATGTGAGGTGCACTCTCACCCTGAACTCTTGGGGAAGGTTCTAGGCCCTGCCCTATATGAAATGACAGACTATGGACACCCCAATTGAGGGCCTCACCCTCCCTGGGGAAATGAGGGGATATTAGGTGGGCTGGGGGGAGGGCACGGGAGGAGGGGAGGGAAAGGGAGAGGGACCTGGAACTGACTTGTGAAGCAACCTTGTTTCTTATCTAAATTTAAACTGAAAAACAAATTTTTAAAAAAAGCCAGTAAAATAGTCAAATATATGTAAGATTGTAGTGAGTAAAGGACCAAAGTTTGCTATGGAGGACAAATGTGAAAAAAATAGATAGTGTGTACTTCATTGACCCTTCTTGTGCCATCCATCTTTGTTCAACTTCCTTTGGCAGATAGGTGTCTTATTCTGGGTCACTTACCTGACCTGGATATCTCCTTCTGAGGAGTTTGCAAGGTAATAGGTGGCAATCTGAACAAAAAAATCTGCTTCAAACATCAACAGGTAATAATTATTTGGCTCATTTCCCTTCCAGATAGCACACTAGTGCAGGTTTCCAATGCAATAACACAGATAAGTGAATTTGTAAAGTTTATGACGAAAGGCAGACTATGAGAGTGACAATATTTTGAGGTGGGATTTTATTAGTTTCAGTCTTCAAATGTCACTGGATACTCTTTTAACGTCTTCCTTAGATTGGTCCTCAGCTAAGGTATGTTGGAAAGCAACAATACACTTCTTCCCTCACTTTGAGTATCTTGAAAATTGAGTCAATTTTTCATTCTCTTCTGGAAAAAGAGAGAATGGTGCTGTGCTTTTTGCTTAATACCCTTTTAAAGAGAAGTCAGGCCTCTAAAAAACTGAGATTACATGCCTCTTTCTAGCATGTCTTGACCCAGAGAAGCAAAGTGGAAATAGAGTTGGAGCCACAAACCAACCTTAGATTTCTTGCACACATAGTTTCTAAATGTGGCACTTTGGGATGTGGCAAGTAACTAAGACACTGTCATCCTGACTCATGTGCTACATTCTCCCTCAGACTGCCCTGTAGCTCACCCGCCACATTCTTACAAAAACCAACTCTAAGCATACGTTTTCTAATTATGCCACATACCTGGCTGAAATGGTCACAAGATTATTGGGAACATGACTGAAACATCTGTGAGTCAGAATAAACCAAATGTATCTCTTATAGAACTTTGTTTAGTTAGTGAAAGTTGACAAATCTTGATGAGAAAATTATGTTTGAAAGAACCTATACTCGGTGAATACGGTCTCCTAGCTTTGAACTCTTTTGTGTAAAGTGTGACTTAATGACCATCAGCATTAACATCACCTGGGAATTTTCCCATAGCAAACTTTTAAATCAGAATCTTTAACATGCTATTCAGGCATATGGTGTATACATGAAAGGTTGATAAATGCTATTTTGCACCGAATTGTGCCAAATATGGTGAGAGATCATCACCAAAGTGTTTCGTGTCTTATCCATGTTCCTCTGACTTTTGCAAAGATGGACAAATAGTGTTGTGTTGAGGATAACTGCTTAAGAAGCAAGTGACAGTTGGGAGCCATGAAGCAGGAGCTTCTTTGTCTTTTTAATGTGCTGGGTGATTTTAGAAGAGTGTGTGGTGATTACTTCCACTGGGAGAGGGGCCAGACTGGATGACTGAACCAACATAAGAGAAGGCTTGATGGAATGACATGGAGCTGCATCTCAGCTAGGTTCAGAGTACATCTAGTGCTACCATCACTGATATGGGATTCCATATGGCATTCCAAAGAATGGAAAATTTCTGAATGAGACTTAGCTTCCCTATCATCCTCATCTCTTCTTTGACTTTCCTTTGGTACAGTGCATCTCCCGCCACTGCCCACAGATCTTACAATAGCCACTTCAATAAAATGAAACCCTATGTACTTTGGCTGCTTCCCAAAATTGTCCCAAACACTTTCAAATTTTGCTCAGAGAAACTGACTCTATGGTTTTGCTGCACCCATTCTCATCCTACTAAGGGCAGCTATCATTTCCCTGATAAGAAGTCCTCCATAGGGGGTGGAGAGATGGCTCTGAGCTTAAGAGCATTGATTGCTCTTCCAGAGGTTCTGAGCTCAGTTCCCAGCAACCACGTGGTGGCTCACAACCATCTACAATTCAATCTGATGCCCGCTTCTGGCATGTAGGCAGAACACTGTATATGTAATAAATAAATAAATAGATAAATAAATAAATAAATTTAAAAAATGTCCTCCATAGCCAAAGGCAACTGATTTTTGATTTAGGTAAACAGACAATCTGAGCATCATATCCTGAGATCCTCCCATTTGAGTATTTTTCCTTGAAATTGAGATTTGATGGTGGTTATAGTCCCAGGTTTTAAAGTCAATACTCCCTGTTATTTTAATCCTTTCTTCCATTAGCCTATATTGACGTACTCAGGAAAAATCTGGTATCCCCAAAGTAGTGTACAGTTCTCAAGGAGAATGAAGTAGGGACAAGGACCTTGTAATAAAGAAGACAAAAAAGAAAAAAAGATTTAGATTCTCGATGTAAGAAATGGTCCTATGTAAAGTTAATGTGGATAGGCCAGTAATGAATAGATGATTAGAGAACAGCCAACAGACATGAGCTTAGCAGTCAGAGAAAGAAAAGAAAATGTTGGTTATAAACAGAAATATGAAAAAGACAAACCTTGCCCACATTATTCTTTTGCTAAGCATTGAGTCTTAAAGACTTTAGACTGAGACTATTTGAAACTCTGTGTCTGGAGCTTAGATATTTCCTGAGCAGCTTTCAGGAGGAGAGAGTTGCTTTTGTGCATGTATAATTCCCTTATTCTGCTGATGTATATCCTTTGCCCCCACTGGCTGTTTTATTGGTGCTCTCAAAGTACCAAAATACATAGGGATGGAGTCAAAACACGACTTTAAAAAAATGATTTTCTTGATCTTCATAAGAGATAAAAATTTCCAAAAGCTCTTTTAAAATATATCTGTGGTCCTCATCTAAAAAATTCAAAGGCAAACCATTTGGATAAGGGCATTTATTCCTCAGTTCCAAAGTAATGAATTCTAGCTCCTAAATGTCTAGTCATCTCTTAAAATCTTTGTTGTCTTTTAATCCTTAAGCCAGTTGTATAAATGTGGCAAATCTCCTGTCCAGAAAAGCAGACAAACAATCACGTCTCAGCACCTGCATCTATTTTCAATCTATCAAAATAGAATCAGCCAATCATCTCTGAGTATCCCTAACAATGAAATTTACAGGCATCTCAGGAGCCAAAGGCATTAAAGCAACTTCTACTACTCTCACTCAGTTTTAGGGAGGGAAATACACAATTAGGAAAACAACCTCAATTGAGTTAGAAGTCAGGGGACATGGAATACTAGTTTCATTTAGGAGGAAAACAAGTTGAAATTGCAGAGAGAAAGAAAAATCATGGCCCATTTTTCAGTAAGCACAGATAGAATGACAGTGTAATTCTTTCTACTTCTTTCCCAAACCCTCCTTTTCCCCCTGCCTTCACTTATTAGATCAATAGGAAGCTGTCTTGTATGAGAGGTAATACACTTTGCAGGGAGCTCACCTTTCCAGCCTGCTGATTGCCATCTATTTTTACGGCCCAAATGAACAGCCTCACCTTCCTCCCTCCTCCATTCTAAAATGGAGATTAAGAAAAAATGATAATAGACCATGTGAGAAGGTGACTTAAATCTTTGACTGGCACCACTGAGGCGACCTCTTCGTGCTTCAGTGGGCTAAGCCAGCTGGCCAAAGGACTGAGAAGACAGCTAAGCCAGTGAGCTTCCTGAGGACTAGCCAGCAGAGAGAGCAGAGGAGGCAGGGCAGCAAAG
This sequence comes from Mesocricetus auratus, assembly GCF_017639785.1. NCBI lineage: Eukaryota > Metazoa > Chordata > Mammalia > Rodentia > Cricetidae > Mesocricetus > Mesocricetus auratus. The sequence goes on along the minus strand of NW_024429188.1, from coordinate 91,939,256 downwards.
GTGCAAAGAGCCTCAGAGATGGGGGAGGTGGAGCCAGAAAAGATAATGGTTAGGACGTGAAATTCGATTGGAAGGCAAGAGCCTTGATCCCAGGGTCTTCAGCTTAGTTTCTATGCTCAAACAAAGCCAAAACAAAACCCACCCAATTGCAGAGTTTGTGATCAAGAGAGACATTTCCTTTCCAAAGGATCTAAATGGTTAAGTGACTCCTTCCTGGCAATTAGAGTAATTAGATAATTAGATTGTGACTGTGGGTAAGAGATAGAAGCCTGTCTCGGCTAAGCACACTTGGTAGCAAGGCACGTTCAGTTATAAAAGGAGCGAGTTCTCAGTTTGCTGCTATATTTCAAGTCACTTGTAAAAATTAATAGAAGGAAATTTTGCTGTTGGTAGGTTAGCTTTAGCAGACAAAAGACATTTTTGCCTGGGGCTCCATCAGGGCTTGTACTCCTAAGTCGCACTCTCAGTCCCACCATCAATGCTGAGCTTCCGTCAAGAAGATTTTTATTTAAGCCAAAGCGTTTAGAGTACAATTCTGTGGTGAATAACCTTTAAGGTTACATTTGCCTTTTCCCTGCTTCTCACAAACAGTCCGTAATCCACGAGCACATTTGTTGGCTGTAAAGGTGTACAACAGCAATTTTTGCAATGACAGTGCGGAGAGGGAATATGAGATCTGTGTGCTAATGAGCTGACACTGCAGAGGCTGGGGCGGTGTAGTGTGGAGTGCACCACAAGTGCACAGCAGCGAGACACAGGAGGGGACTTCAAGGGAATCAGCAGTATTTCCTGAGGAACCAGGACAGCAAAGTCACACCATGGGACCCAGCAGTCTCCTGATACTTCCATACCCTTCTAAGCCTGCAGATGATCAAATTGGTTTGTTTTTTTTCTCCCCTAAACGCTAAATTTGTAACTTGCAAAATGTGTGTGCATTGCTTTTCATATGCACTAATAATGAATGTGCCTCTGTATGTATGTCTATGGTATACACACTGAAACCCATTTAGTCACACCTCCATTCTCTCAGCATCTGCCCAGCTAAAGTGAAAAGTAAGGCAGCAAACTATTAATTCCTAGGAAATGGGAACATGTGCTCTAAATCAGATGGGTCTGTCTGAGAAACTTCAATTCTCTCCTGAGCTAAGATCCCAACTGAACCACCTTTCAAAGCCAGGGAGGCTTTTATTGGCCTCTTAAGGCACAGAATGAAGTTAGAGTCTGTCTTAAGCAAACCTCTTGAGGCTTGTGCAAAAAAGCTTGCTTGCTAGTAGAGTCTTTAAATAACTGGTGCCTTAGATTTATTGGAAGAATGACTTCTGAATACATTGTATGGAGCAAGGTGACAATGAAGAGGGAAAACAGAGGGCAGGGGCATGTACAGAAGGCTCTATTGTGCGTTTAGCCATCATATCTCTGTTTACCTGCATACCTGCACCCTAGAAAGTATGTGCTTGTCTCAGGATTGAAGATGCAGAAAAATCATGACTGAAACCAGTAATTCTGCAGGACAATAAGCAAGGGTCTTTAATTTTTGCTAGTCCAGTTCCACACTGAACTATCGGAGGGGTAGAAAACCAGATTTGGACTCTTCTGAGGTGTTCCCCAGATTTCCTCACCTAGGAAGGCCAGAGGATAATGGAGTTACTTGTTTCCGTTTTATAACTAGGTAATCACTTGAAGGAATGGGATCTGCAGTCATGTGCTTGCTTCAAGTACTGTTAGAACTGTACGCGTGTATCTGACATGTTTGATTTGTGCTCCCACAATCAAAAGAACAGTCAAGGCCATGGGGGAGGCAATAGACATTCCTAGGGTTTCTCTGCCTTCTTGAAGTTTTGTTTGCAGAGGCTATAGTTGGACTAGGTAGGCATCTCACACTAAGCAGCTGCCAGGAGACAGCTTTGAGATCTGACTCCCATTCAAGAATTGTGTCTTTCAGATGTGACTGTTTCGTGGACCACTGAAGACGGCAGTGTCTTCAGTCTTATAAGCTAGCTGTGAAGTTGGAGAGTGCAACAGGCAGCTAGGTACCCGTCACTGAGTTCTAACTAGTTCTCCCATGTGTGTTGTGTGCTTGTGCATGCACACATGTATATTTGATATAACCAAGGAGGTAGCTTCCTTCGTTTTTCCTGTTGCCTGCTAGATCGTACCCCTTCTCTCCAACCCTCAAGTGTCTAACCATGACCTAGCCTTGTAAGCAATAGTGCTGTGGATTTCAGTTGAGATTTTGATCAGTTGCTTTTCCTTCTCCATCATTGTTCCTTTATTTCTTTGAGAAGTAAGAAATCCTGCGCCAATATGAAAGACTTATTGCCTGTTCCTAAACCTGAAATTTTATCATGGCAAAGATCATTTTCTGGCTCTTGTTCAGGTAGGGTCCTGATAGTCATAGGCTGGTGAGTGTCAGATGAGTTTGTTCATAAGAACAGGACCCACAGCTTTGGAAATCAGTCATTCCCAAGAAGCCAAAAGGATCTCTTAGCCCAGTATTCATCAGTGGAAAGAGAGTGAAGGGAAATGGAATACATATTATTTGTTGTTAATACACCCCGTTAGTTTCATGTATTTGGTTTTAAATCTGTTCTAATTGATATTTAGGAAACTGCATTTGAGATTCAGCCTCTTGAGGCAGCCACAGTGCGGTAGGATTAAGAATCAGATATGCCTTGTAAATGCTGGAGAGAGGTTGGGGATCACAGCAGTAAGACACAATGTACAGCCAGACATTTGCCACTTTCACACTTATGTAAAATTAATGCATTCCTGTTTTTGGTCAGTATTGGAAAACCAAAGGATGTCAAATACAGAGTGTCTCAAAGCATGTTCATAAGAGGGTCTGCACCTTTAGCTGATTTATTCTTAAGGCTGGCAACTGGTACATGTTTTTGAAAAGTACTTCCTCACTCCCCCTTCCCTTCATTCCAAGTCTTTAAATCCAAAGGAAACGTGCTCTTGCAGACCTGTTTAAAGATTTCTAGGGATTACATATCTTTTGAGATGAAAGGATATGAAGAAAGTCATACACAAAGTTAGACTGGACCAGACACAAATGCCATTTATCAAAATGGAATGACACTTCAGATTTCAAACTACACCACTCAGGGAAATCCCGCATGCTTTATGTTAACCGGCTTCATTTGGGAGAAACTTTTGGTGAAATAAAGTAAGCTTAGATGAAGATCTCAGTGTTTCTCAGAAAACGTTCCTTTCAAGTTAAAAAAACAAACCAAATCAAACAAAAACCTGTGTCCAATACGTTAGTAGTTATTTGGCTTCCTGTGATTTTACTGCTAAAATCCCCCCTTTGCAAAAAGATGATCATTGCTGCCACTATGGATTTCAAAAACAGCTTTGGGGCTGACGAAATCCCCCTTTTTAGAGTTCCGTGTTCCTGCTTCAAGCCTCTCCCCACAACCAACCTCTTGCTCTAAATTAAGAACAGTGTTGTCCTTAACAATCGTGTGTGTGTGTGTGTGTGTGTGTGTGTGTGTGTGTGTGTGTGTGTGTGTGAGCGCGCGCTCGCATGTGCGGGAGCAGGCACAGACAGGATTGGCTTTCCAAAAATTCACCTGAGAACTGTCTTCCCTCTTCCTTTTAGGCTGACAAGCATTCGTCACCTGCAGTCAGTTTGTAGTCTTATCAGTGCCTATCAGAGCTCTCTGGGTAAGGACAAAAAGAGGCCAGGGAACCCAGCCTGATCTGTGCCTCAAGGTCACTTGTTTGCAGGGTTCTCACATTTTGTTCCTATGTGTCAGGCAATCATTAAACCCAGTTCATGCCTACCACCAGCCACAGCTTTCACACTTCAGTATTGCACGGCCTGCATTGACTCAATCAAGGAGCTGCTGCTGTTGCTTCTTTTTTAAATCCCATCTGAAATTTCCCTGAACAACCATGCTATTTTCTTTCTTTCTTTCTTTTCCCCCAACAGAAAAGGGTGCGGGGGAGGAAATACCAGTTTAGCAGAGAGGCAAGTGAAAGTTTTGCATCAAACATAATTCATCACAGAGTTTTGCCCACTGCTTTCAGCCCCACAGCAGAATCCTTCAAGGTTGATTTATGCAACGTGAATCCAGGATTGACTACCGCCTCAGTCTGCTTATTGAGGCAATCACCCCCCCAGCAGCACAAACAGGCAGACCCTGTGCATCACAAACAAAATGCAAATGAGGTCCTCTCAGGTCCCAAAGGGAGGCAAAGCAGATCTACTTACAAGCATTAGTCACAGAAAAACTATTGGAAGAATCCAAGTGGTCTACGTGGTAATTCAAATGGAAGGGCTTCTCAGTTGTGTTCTGGTTGGTGTTGTATAACTGCACGGCAAAGCGGAAAGCACTGTGCTCCTGCACCGTGTTTCTCATGAAAAGTCCACCTAGGAGCAAAGGCAATCAAGATTTGGCGTGTGTCCCCCCACTTCAGGCTGAGTTAGAAAGTAGCAAGCATCAGATGGCAGGCACCTCAGTGTTACTGGGAAGCTCAACTGATGATTGATTTTTCAACCTGTGTCTTTCAAGACTTGTAAACTCTGATTTCCACTGTGAAAAACCTGGGTTTTCTACACAGAGGAAGCTAAAGGGAAGGGAGAAAGGAGAGGGGGCTGCTGTAGGTAGGATAAAGGAACTAAAAGTGGGACTGGGTTCTTTCTTAAGCAAGGGCCTGGCCCCAAATCCCGACTCCAGCCCAACCCCCAATCTTATTCCCACAGCAGGTTCATTTTTTCCCCTGGGGTACAGTGTTAGAGTGGGGAGAAAAACAGTTTCATTCCCGTTGCTGTCCCAACCCATTCCCCAGAAGTCACCTTTCCCCACAACAATATAGGGGGTTAGTTCAATAAAAGCAACAATTCTAACTTCTCTACTTGTAAATACAGGCAGAGGTGGGGAGAACCCCCTTCCGGCTGGCTACTGAGCTGGTCTCCAGACAGACACAGCAGCAATTCATGAATCCCTAGTCTGCGTGACTTCCCTGCTTGCCCGACTCCTTGTGTCATCCCCCACTTCCTACCCTATCCTTCATCCATCCACCCAGCTACTTCCTTGGTCTGGGGGATCCAAAGTGGGCCCTATCTCCTCTAACACTATCCTGTCTCCCTGGAGCCAGAGGCGCGGGACAGGGCGACCTGGGCCCAGGTTATGCATCCTGGCGCGGCCAGACAGGCAATATCACCCTGGGACAACTTCCAGCCGCTGCAAGCTTGCGGTGGCAAAGTCCAGAACAGCGAGCTGAAAAGCCGCGACTCTTAGCCTCCTGCAGCATCCCAACCTTCAGCCTGACTCCCTTCCTCCTTGGTCAGCTCAGAAAACCTGGCCATCCACCCGCATTAGCCCCAAGAGACCTCCTCTCACATCTCGGATGCTCTCCATACTATTCAGCTTCTTGTGGTTCAGGTCCCCAAGATCTCTGCCCAGTCCCCCATCTCTAGTCACCGTCCCCAAGCATGCAGGACAGGGACCCACGTTGCGATAGTCCTAGCCCCACTAGGGTAGTGGGTTTTAGATGCAGAAGAGCCTGGCCCCTCTGGCTGGCTCTGGATAGCTTACCTATGCTGATGGTGTTGGGGAATCCTCCGTGAGAATGACCCAAAAGCCCCAGGACTAAAAAGAAGACCGCCCGGAGCACGCTTTGCCCCATTTTCTTCTGCCTGGCCGTGCTACGCCTAAAACGAAGCTGACAAGAGCATGGGCGCAACTCGGGAGTCGTCAAAATAATAATAGAAAAAGAAAAAGAATTCACCGGCTCTTACACCCCCTCCCCTCAACTTGCTCTCGCTCGCTAGCTCACTCTTCCTTTCCACCCCACACTAACCCTCCTCCTCCGCCGCCTCCTCCTCCTCTCTTCTCTCTCTCTTCTCTTCGCTCTCTCTCTTCTCTTTGCTCTCTCTCTCTCTCTCTCTCTCTCTCTCTCTCTCTCTCTCTCTCTCTCTGTCTGTCTGTCTCTCTTCCTCCCTCCCTCCCTCCCTCCCTCCCTCTCTCTCTCCTTCTCTCTTCCTTTCTCCCCCTCTCTCTTCCAGGATCTCTCACACCCCCTTCCCACCCCCCCACCTCACTTCTGTCTTCACACCAATCTGGAAGGCGGGTTCATTGGCTGCAAGCTGGGTTCCCCAAAGCGATTTCTTTGAGAGATAGATAGACACACACACACAGAAAGAGAGAGAGAGAAAGAGAGACAGAGACAGGGAGACAGAGACAGAGAGACAGAGACGGAGGCAGAAATAGAGACAGAGAGACACAGAGAGAGACAGCAAGAGAAACAGACAGACAGAGAGGAGACTGAGAAAATGAAAACCGGAGCGAAAACAAAACAGTGAAAAACAAAAACCAAAAAACAGTCAAGAGATAAAGAAATTAGAAAGAAAGCCAAAGGGCTCCCCCGCCCCCGAAGATGGTAGATCTAAAGAGGGGGTAAGAAGAAAAGAGCTAAAAGCCTCAGCGCCTCAGCTCTGGTGAATTGGGTTCTTCCAATTGGGCCGGTAGGGGGATATTGATCAAAGTTGATCTGACGTGGAATTAAAGCCGCACACTGCTTAGCTCCACTGCAAACTGCAGCTCCAGACTGCAAAGCCTAGGCGCTGGCGTTTGTCAACACGGGAGATGGGATCAACAGAAATACACCAGTCCTCATGTAGACCAGACTTCAAGCTGCAAGCAGCTTCCTCTTTTTAAAAAGGTGCATCGTCTCTCCATTTGTATGTGTGTCTTAAAGATGAGGGGTCTTGAGGGGCGGTTAGTGGTTACTCTTGAGTCTTTGTGAAGAGACTCAGAAAAGCAGTTCCCATCACAATGCGCCCTAAGATACTGCGCATGCCTGGTCTCTGCCGCTCAGCTTTTACAGCAGAAATCTGAGGGCAAGTGAACAACCCCCACCCGCATTCCCCCGTTCCCGCAGCTTTGGGAGGTGTGTCCCTCCCCCTACCCAAGTGCTGAGGCAGGCTAGCCAGTTGTGGGGGCTGTGACTGCTGACTGCTTTGGAGGGTATAGGAAAATAGTATGTGTATGGAGGTGGGAGCTAAAAGGTTAATGAAAAGGACGCTCGATCCTGCAGACCAAGGAGAGAAGTGTGGGAGTGAACTGGGATGGGGGTGGGGATTGAAAGTTGGGGTTGGAGGAAACTGTCCCTAGCTGCTTCACTCCATTAAAGTTGACTTTGGATGTATGGGCTATTCCCTCCCTCATTGAGTACTGACCTCAGAGATTACCATTCTCTCACAACCCTACCTCCTTTCTCCAAGCAACGGGAAGGAAAGACCCTAAGCACTCTGACAGTTCAGCCTGGGTCTTGGTGAAGAGTAGCTCTCCTTCACAGCGGCTTGTATATGTTCCCCTTGCCCTACATTCTTATCCATTACCTTATGCCTCTAATGGGAGAAAAGGTATCTGGTATCACAAACTTCATTCCTACCCTATAGCTAAAACCCAGATTTTTATCCTCCCCACCTCTTCCATTTTCCCTTTCTTGTCTTCTGATCTGTGTGAAGAACGTGACACTTTACACCAGAGTAAAGCAAGCTAATATACATGGGGCCAGGGATGAGCAACAGGGAACCTACACTCATCACTGCAGATCTTTGACTTTAGCAATGCATAGACTGGAGCCGAGAATAAATGGCCTCAAAACCGTGTGGCAACAAGAAAAGTAGTTCTTAGCTCTTCTCACATTGCTGACAATTCTGACAATGCCTAATCTCTAACTCGATCTTTCACACAAATCCTCTGTCTCCATTTTGACAGTTCGTTATTGTAGTGAAAGAAAAACTTGGGGTCTGGAGAGGACTCCTTTATCCAGTAGAAGGAACATTATAGGTATGGGTGAGCAGAGACAAGGTTGACTACCCCTTGACAAATGTGGAGAATGTCACAGTATCATTGCAGATCATAGGTCCAGGGTGTGGGTCCAAGTTCAAATCTAGCTTCCATTACACATAGGTAGTATATGACCTTGACCAACTCCAGGAGTCTGCATCCTAGTGTTTTTGTCTTCAAATTAGGAACATTTTCTTTCTTTGTAAAGCTATTCTAAAAATTTACTAAAATAATGGATACAAAAGCATCTAATTTACTATCTGACTCACAGAAGGATCAATACATGTTAATTTCCAAACTTCCTTCTCTCTAACCTTGCAAATTGCTCTCAGAAGCCCCTAGTGTTGTCATCAGCCCTTCTTCCACCACCCTCGTGTATGACCTCAGACTCTGCCACAGTTTTTACCAGTGTTGCACATCAAAATCTTCCCATAGTAGCTCCTCGGGAGCCCCTGATGTTTAGATGGAATCTGGTAGACGAATCTGTACTAAGCTTTTAATGGCAGGCAATTACAATTTAATATTGAAATGTCACATTTAAAGAACCTCTTCCTTGTGTCAGACATTCTACACCATGCCACTCCACCCCATGTTTTGAAGGTGAAATAGTTGGTGTTTTAGTAGGAACTTTGAATGCCATGACCCAAAGGAATAATTCCAATGAGTAGGTTTCAGTTTTAATGTCAGGTGGGTGGATATGTATTTCATGTTAGGGGATGGTACGTGTATTTTACCATACGTCACTTCTGTAATCAGCTGGGTCCCTGTTTGTGCTTTACCACCTGTGAGGAAGGGTGGAAGAAGAGATTTTTGGCCATCTCCACTGTCATTTGAGTTGACAAGTACTACAAGTAGGCCAGGAACAAAAGATGAGAGAAAGGAGGACCTTTCAGTGCCTCTGCGTTAGTAAATCTAGTTTCCATCACTACCAACACCCTAAATGTTGCCCGTCTCGTCTCCTTTCATCTCTCCTATCTATTATCCTTTCCCCCTTTTTCATTTTTTAATGTTTAGCTCTTAGTGGCAGCTGTTGGTCTAGTCTCATCTGAGGCAAGAGGGGCAGGCACAGTGGTAGATGCATATGGGGGTTGGTTGAAAAGCTTGTGTTACACACATGAATTATTTAGATATCAACCCCTTGTTCAAAGGAGCAGTGAGACACCCTTGGAACCTCATGTTTCATTTTCCAGTACAAGGTTGGAAATCATATTAGTAGCTTCACAGCGACAAGAAATCACCAATGAAGACTCAAATCTCAACCAAAGAGTGGTGGTAAATAAGTAGACTACCGCTAGACTCAGGATTCCATGTTTGTTTTATGATTTGCAACATAATTTTAAGCTGTCTATGAAATACAGCTTAAGGAGTAAAAAGCAAAACAGAACAAAACAACTGAATTCCCTATCCTCAAGCCTAGTTGATTACAGTTTTTATTAAAATGTGAAAATGGTACTTCTTTTCATGAGATTTATAGTTCACTAAGGCTTGGGTTAGGTACACTTGGATAAGCAGAAAGAAATGTTGGCTGGTAGGGCTTGGGTAGGGGAGGTGTACATTAAGCCTCATGCTTATTAACTTGATATCTAACAAATAAGGAAAATAGCAACCAGCATCATCCTGATCCATTGGAAGGTTACTTCTATACCTCTTAAAGGTAATAGAACAGAGATATTTTTTCCTTTACTCGATGCGAAGATAATTTTCCTGTCATTTAACTTGAAACTTCGATTTCTTCAACAAACACTTATTGACCACCTGCTTTATGACAGACTATGCTAATCACCAGGGACAGAAGAGAGAAAATTTTTGCTTTCAATGAATTTCAAGTTTAGAGCAGATGTATTCACTGGCAATGACAATGCAGTATGGTAAGTGATCTGAAAATGGTATGCACCAGGTTCCATGCACACAGGAGGGTGTTTGTATATGGGAATCAAGCCTTCCCTTTTAACCTTGATTCAGTCACCACACACTACAAAATCCAGCCGGAACAAGGTGACTTCCAAGCTCTCGTCCTGAAATTTCATGAGCTAGGATTGTTCCAAGATCTGAAATACTGTCCAAATTTCAGCTAGATGCTAGTCAAACCATGAAGTTAAGAACAACTGAATTTTATGACTATTTCTTGAATTTCTGTGTCTAGGTGTTTTTTTCTTTTTTTAAAGGCAGGAGAAAATTCAGTCAAATCTGGAGCATCATTAGGTTAAATATGACACATGTACAACCTTGGACCCACTATTTGATTTCTGTACTGTTTTGTCTTTGCTATAATATGAACTCTGGAAACTTTGTTGGAATTTTGCAGTGTAGGTAGACTTTGCTGTGGCTGAAATGTCAGTCATGGGCTAAAGGAATGTATCTCTGTGCCAGTAGAGAAGCCTTTTGAATTGGGTTTACTATGCCCAAAAATAGAGCTATAGCAACTTCCTTAAAAGGTAGTCATACCAAGTGATCAGTAGCTAAGGAAATAATTGTTCATCAGAAATATTTTCAGAATAGTTTGTGTTTTATTTGTTGCATAAGTGTTTAGAGGTCAAATTTTGCCCTGAAGACATCTTTAGGAGGTTTTTGGGATACAGATATTTTGAGGTGATATTTTACTTTTAATATCACTCATCTCCCATTTTCCTCCTTGCACTAAACACTTTTACAGCACCTTCTTTAAACATCCTTGGAGCCAGTGACCACACTTTGACCCTATCATCTCCTTTATCACTGAGGATGCTTCATGCTGCAGGCAAGCACACATTTCTAAAACTCGTATAAGCAATAATAGAGATGCATTGGCTAATACACCTGAAAGGCCAAGAGATACAACTAGCTTCACAATCGATTTGACTCAGTAGTTAAACAATTTGGTCTAGCATCTCCCTTCCCCTTGACCCCCTTTCTGTTTCTTGCATGAAGGTAAAATGGCTGGAGCATTTTTGGTTACAAAGCTGTGTCATATAATCTTGTATTAGTTCATACAAAACACCGTAAGTATTCAGGATCCAATTCTATAGCCAAATAATAACATATTCAGTCTTAAGTTACCAGAATCAGTTGGCATAGTGTGTGTGTGTGTGTGTGTGTGTGTGTGTGTGTGTGTGTGTGTGGTGTCTATGTCCCATTCACAGGGCTTACTATAGGAACACTTCTCCCATACTCCAGCCAAGTCAGATAATTGACACAAGGTTGAGGTGAAAAACGTGGAGACTGGGAAACAGCCACAATAACACCTAAAATGCATCTTTTATTGATTTGCTCCTGTGACAAATGTGAACAGTAATAATTTTATTCTTGAAATTTTAGAAGACCCTGACAACTTGCTTTAGTTTAGTCTTCATGTGTTACAGTTTGATAGTTCACTGATTAGATCAGAAAGACTCGTGGCATATTGAGAGCTCAATGTGAGAAACTGATAAAAATTAATTCCTATTTTACAAAATGTCATGGTAAATAGAAGTCCACAGACAACAAAACTAAATAACCAGAGAGGTTAAGTGAGCCCCCAAAGGTCACACAGCTGAATGGTGAAGAATGAAGTTCTCTTTTCCCTTTAGGGCTTTATTCAGCAGACCAGAGTCTTCTTCATGCTGTGAGACTGAGTATGTGAGAAAATTGAATTATAACAAAAATATTCTGCTGGGATGGGCACATCTTAGGAAGTAATTATCCCCTGGTGGGTTCTGAATGGGTTTGAAAACTGCAGATGGAAATCACATGGCTAAGGAACTCCCAATTCTCACAAAGTGACATTCGTATGAGCTGCAACATCTCTCTGATGGGAAGTGTTAATTTATTGTGAAACATTCCAGCTTACCTCCCACAGATGATATTGTTGACATTTTTATTAATGTACACTTTTTTACTCCTCTGGGAAGGTTAGAAATTGTCACTGGAACACACTATGGGTAAATCATGGGGAAATTAACCCCTCAACCTAAAGCAGCCCGATTTGCTAGCTCCACCTTGGAAAGGTTGCTTTTAGAAATGTTGAGAAATTCTGGGTCCCAACTGTTTAGGATGTTATTCTTTACATCGAATTGGAAGAGTTTCTGGTTACTTGATGGATTCTGAAGTTTATATATCTGCGTACTAAGAAATGGTCAGATAACATCAGCTGAGACAAATGGCCTTTTCCTACATGTCTATTTGGGGGATTTAGTAACTAGTTACCCCTTCATGGTATTATTATTGACAGTTTATTTTCTTATCCTTTAATGTGATTATACAACTTTCCCATTGGTCTTCTCAATGAGAAGATTGACAGTACACCAATTCCAGCTTTTGTAATTCTGCATTTCTGATTATCATCTTTATCTTTGGTCATTGTCATGACAACAGTGGGTAGCAGTTAGTTTGTTGCCCACTTAAGATGAAAGATCTGTGGAACATAGCCACTACAGTTGACTAACAATCTCTGCAGGGACTGGCAGATCCATCTGAACTACTACAGCCTATGGGCCACAATATAAGTCATTCATAGGTAGATGAGAAGTGATATATGGTGTTAAGCCACTGCAGAGTAAAAACTAATTACAGTAGGTTTCCAGAAGTGATGTCTTTCTGTATGTGAACTAAGGCAAGAACAACCATGATGTCTTATTTGTCCAAGATCATTCAGCTTATGCCCATTTTCCTGGAACAACTATCAATAATGCCCCTTTTCACTGTCAAAACTCACCATAGCTTAGATGTCAACCTGTACAATCTGTCTAGCTGAGATGATGTGGTTGCAGAAGATTTTCTTTTGGGTCTATTCTTCTCTTATACATTACATTCCAACTGCAATTTCCACCCCTCCACTTTTCCCAGTGCCCCCTTTCCCCACGATTCCACCCTTCTCCATTTCCTTTCAAAAAAAGATCAGTCCTCCCAGGGATATAAATTAAAAATGACAAAACATGATACAACAAGACTAGGCAGTTGTTCCTGACTTTAATGGAATTGCTTTGAGTTTCTCTCCATTTAGTTCGATGTTGGCTATAGGCATGCCATGAATTGCTTTCATTATGTTTAGGTAGGTGCCTCATATCTTTGATTTCTCCAAGAACTTTATCATGAAGGGGTGTTGGATTTTTGTTAAAGGCTTTTCCAGCATCTAATGAAATAACCATGTATTTTTCTTTCCTTCACTTTGTTTCATTGACAGATTGTTTATATGGTGGATTACACTGAACCATCCCTGTATCTCTGTGATGAAGCCTACTTGGTCATGGAGGAAGATCCTCTTTAATGTGTTCTGTTCTTGGATTCAGTTTGCCAATATTTTATTGAGTACTTTTGTATTGATATTCATGAGGCAAATTGGTCTGTGATTCTCTTTCTCTGTTGAATCTTTGTGTGGTTTGAATATCAGAGTGACTGTGGCCTTATAAAGTGAATTTGGCAATGTTCCTTCTGTTTCAATGTTGTGGAATAATTTGAAGAGTATTGGCATTAGCTCTTTGTTGAAAGTCTGGTAGAATTCTGTGCTAAAACCACTTGATCCTGGGTTGTATTTTTGGGTGTGGGTGAAAGACTTTTAATGACTGCTTCTATTTCCTTAGGGGTTATAGGTATTTTTATATTGTTTATCTGATATTGATTTAATTTTGGTGAGAGGTATCTATAGAGAAAATTATCAATTTCTTTTAGATTTTCCAATTTTGTGGAGTAGAGTTTTTTTAAAGTATGACCTAATGATTCATTTGGTTTCCTTCATATCTGTTGATATGTCCTTCTTTTCATTTCTGATTTTTTTAATTTGGATTTTCTCTCTGTGTCCTTTGGTTGGTTTGGATAAGAGTTTGTCGATCTTGTTGATTTTCTCAAAGAACCAACTTCTTGTTACATTGATTCTTTGGATTATTACCTTTATTTTGATTTTATTGATTTTGATCCTCAGTTTGATTATTTTCTGTCCTCTACTCCTCTTGGGTGTGTTTGTTTCTTTTTATGCTAGAGTTTTACTTACGCTTTTAAGTTGCTAGTATGAGCTCTCTACAAATTCTAATATAGTCACTTAGTGCTATGTACTTTTCTCTTAGCACTGCTTTCATTGTTTTCATAAGTTTAGGTACGTTGTGTATTCTTTTTCATTGAATTCTAAGAATTCTTTAATTTCTTTCATTACTGCTTTGACCCAGTAGTTATCAAGTAGAGAATTGTTCAATTTCCAATTTGTTTGTATGCTTTCTGTTGTTGTTGATATCCAGCTTTAATTCCCGGTGGTCTGATAGAATGCAGAGGGTTATTTAAATTTTCTTGTATCTTTTCAGACTTTCTTTGTGACTATGTGGTCAGTTTTGGAGAATGTTCTGTGAGGTGCTGAGAAAAAACTGTATTTTTTTTGTGTTTGACCTAAATGTTCTATAGATATCAGTTAAGTCAATTTGGTTCATAACATATGTTAGCTCCAGTATTTGTTTAGTTTTTGTCTAGATGACCAGTCCATGGGTGAGAATAGGGTATTGAAGTCACCCACTATCAATGTGTGAGGGTCAATATGATTTAAACTTTAGTAGTATTTCCTTTATAAGCATAAGATGTTAAGAACTGAAATATCATCTTGCTGGATTTTTCCTTTGATGAGTTTGAAGTTTCCCCCTATCTGTTTTGATTAATTTTTGTTTGATATCTATTTTCTTAGATATTAGAAAGGCTTCTTTCTTAGGTACATTTGCTTGGAAACTCTTTTCTGAGTTTTCTGAGTTGTGGTAGTGTATGTGTGTGTGTGTGTGTTCTCTCTTCTTTTTGTTTTGCTAGTATGAATTTTTTTATTTCTTGTGTTTTCATGGGTGTAGTTACCTTCCTTGGGTTCAAATTTTCCCTCTAATACCTTCTATAGAACTGAATTTATGAATAGATACTGTTGAAATTTGACTTTATCATGGAATATCTTGTTTTCTCCATCTATGTTGATTGCAATTTTTTCTAGAGGTACTACCTCTAGAAAGTCTGGGCTGATAGTTTCAGTCTCTTAGAGTCAGTATTACATATGTCCAGGGCCTCTGGCTTTTAGAGCATCCATTGGGATGTCTGGCGTAATTCTAATAGGTATGCCTTTATATGTTATTTGGCCTTTATCTCTTGCAGTTTTTTATATTCTTTCTTTGTTCTGCGTGTTTAATATTTTAATTACTGTGTCATGAGGGACCTTTCATTTTATTTGATGTTCTGTAAGATTCTTGTACCTTTGTAGGTATGTCTCTCTTTAGGTTATAAAAATTTACTTCCATGGCATTGTTAAAAATATTTTCTGATCTGGGCAGTGGTGGCAGACGACTTTAATCCCAGCACTAGGGAGGCAGAGGCAGGCGGATCTCTGTGAGTTCGAGGCCAGGCTGGACCGACAGCCTCCAAAACAATACAGAGAAACCCTGTCTCATAAAACCAAAAAAAAAAACTTGCCAAAAATATTTTCTGGCCTTTGAGCTGGAAATCTTTTCTTTCTGTATTTCTATTACTCCTGGCTTTGGTATTTTTAAAATTCCAGATTTTCTGGCAGTTTTGTGTCAGGAATTTTTATACTCAGCAATTTCTTTGACTAATGTATCTATTTCTTCTATTGTATCTTCAGTACCTGAGATTTTCTCTTCCATATCTTTTGTTTTGTTGGTGATACTTGTGTCTGCAATTCCTGTTCACTTACCCAGATTTTCCACTTTCAGAATTCTCTCAGTTTGTATTTTATTTATTACTTTTATTTCTCCTTTCAAGTCTTAAACAGTTTTATTTATTTATTTCAGATGTTCATTTTTTCTTGACTTTCTTTTAGGAATTTATTCATTTCCTCCAATTTTTGTTTGTCCTTTCCTCTATTTCTTTAAATGATTTATCCATTTCTTCTTTAAGGACCTCTATCATCCTCATAAAAGTTGATTTTAAGGTAATTTTCTTGTGTTTCAGCTGTGTTGTAATATTCAGGGATTGCTGTAATAGGATGTTTGAGCTCAGGTGCTGACATATTGCCCTGTGATGGGGAAGTCCTGTGTATATGTCAATAAAGCACTGTTGGCCAATAGGGAAGCAAGATAGGTGGGGCTATGAGTTGAGGAGGTCTCTGGATAGGAGAAACACAGGGAATCAAGATGTAACCGCCATAGGGGTTAGAAGCCCAGACCCTTTTCTCTGGTAAGAGAAATACTTAGATTGGCAGTTATGGGGTAAATACTTAAGTCAGAGATAGCCAGTATAAAACAAGCAAGGCCAACAGCTTTATAATTAATATAGCCTCCTGTGTGTTTATTTGGGACTGATGCAGCTCTGGAACCAGGCTGGCAGGAAGGCTTCTTTCTACAGCCCTGGATGGTTTTGATTGTATTCTTACACTGGTGCTTAGGCATCTGGGTTTATACATCAAGGTACAAATTTCTGAGTTTGACTCTGTTTGATGGGTGTTTTGTTCCTTGGTTTCTGTTTCCTCTCTGGTCTTCTGGAAAGGATGGCCCGTGGTTGAGTAGAAGGTTTCTATCTGAGTTTGGAGCTAGACTTCTGATGGGCACAGAGGCCTCTGGTCGAGGAGGAGGTCCTCTGTTACAGCAGGAGTTCTGGTAGTTGACATGGTCTCTGGTGGAACAGGAGTCTTCACTAGAGTTGTGGGTAGGTCAGGTGATAGTAGTGGCCTCTGCTGGAACAGGAGACTTCCATTGGAGTTGTAGGCTGGGGTTCTGGTGGTGGGTGTGGCCCTTGGTGGAGTTGGAGAATTTCATCCAAGTTGTGGTTAGGTCAGGGTATCTGGCCCCTGGTATAGCCTCTGGTGGTGCAGGGGCCTTTTGATGAAGTTGTGGGAAGGTAAGAGGTCCTTGAGGGGGTGACATGACTACAAAGAATTTCCTATGTGCTGGCTTACCACTTCCACTCTTAAATTTCTGTTGCCTTAATTTATCAGTTTGGAGGTTGATTGTAGCTATCTTGAGGAATAAGTTAATTTTAAACATTGCTTTAGATTTGGGGAGTTTTGGATTTCTTTTTTGAAAGAGAATTCAGAGTCTTTGTAAGAATGAAAAAGATAACTGGAGACAGTTAAATTTTAACCTGTGGCTAATTCTTAGGGAGGAATAGCAATTGCTGATTTTTATGAAATTTTAATCTGTTATAATCTGTGTCTTGTGAACATATCCTGTTGAATCATTGTGATATCAATTTCATGAGCATAGGAGTAATATTTTGAAGCAAAAATTTAAAAAGCATATTAAATAATTTTCAGCATTCTGGATGATTAACCACAAAATTAAAATCAGTGATTTTTTGAGAATACATAAATAATACAACTGCTTAAGAGGCATTGCTACACATTTGAGATTGTCCTTGACTATGCAATGAGCTTCAGGACAGCCAGAGGTGCACAGTAAAACCTTTTCTACAAAACAGCAAAATAAACCTAAATAAATAAATGAACAAACAAACAAACCAAACTTATGAATTATCTAGTTTAAGAAAATCTCTTGTTTGCCTAGTATGAGAAAATATGAATTTGGAGGGAGTTTTGTATT
The DNA here is from genome assembly GCF_017639785.1 of Mesocricetus auratus. Lineage (NCBI taxonomy): Eukaryota > Metazoa > Chordata > Mammalia > Rodentia > Cricetidae > Mesocricetus > Mesocricetus auratus. The sequence goes on along the minus strand of NW_024429188.1, from coordinate 91,921,990 downwards.
TTACTAAGAGATTTTCTCTAGGTTGTGAACTTTTCTGGGTGGAATTACTGTCGAGTGCATGCGATAAGTGATGATACTTGTGGATGCTTTTTGTCATGAAGCCTAGAGGAAAGACGACTTTAGGCACTTTGAAGGTAGAGACCATGGATGCCACTAAATCCCTTAGGAAGCATAGGGCAACACTGAGTGTGTGACACATAATAAAGGCCAATCAAACCAGCTCCAAAGGACAATTGTGTCGTTATTGAGGAGCCCAGTTCCCGTGTGTTCTCAAGATAGGTATTTTTTTTGAAAAAGTGATATTTCATACATATGCCTTTAGAAACTTGAGTATTATACTAAGACTAAAAACCTCAACTCTAATTACAGTTTTGTCAAAACAACTATGAATGTGACCCCAAGCAATCATTTAACTTTTTGAGCGTCAGTGTATTTGTCTATGAATTGGAGATACATTCTACATATAAGGCATTAGAGACAGAAGGACAAAGAAGGAAGAGACAGGAAACAGATCATTGATATCATCCAGTTAATACTGTGTCGTTAACGTTGCTAATTGATTATCTCATATCATGGAATTAGTTGAGATGTCTGAAGACTTTGCAGGTGATAGCTTGTAGGTGAAGAATCTAGGAAGGACAGAGTATCTGACACTTCCATAAGTTATCTGCAGAGTTCTAGTACTCTTGCTTCCTGTACTGCCTTCTTTACTCAAATTCATTAAAAGCATACTACAGTGCTATTGCTAAGCCAAGGATTGTTATTATTGCTCATTTTATTTTGAGAAAATATGCATGCAGTCATTTTCATGGTTCCAATTAGGAAAGCAGTTAGTTTCTACAACATTTAGAAGGACTAATATGTGGAATATGAGATCACATTGTGTGGTGGTACATACTTACATAATGCCTGCAATCCCAGCACTCAGGAGGCAGAGGCAGGAAGGATTGCCTTGAGTCTTAGGTCAGCCTGGTTTGAATTGAAAGTTTGAGGCCAGTCGGGGTTACATAGTGAAATGTTGTCTCAAAAAAAGAGAAGGGGGGAGTAGCAGCAGGAAGGAAGGGAACTAAGAGATCAAGGCCCACTCAGTGTTTAGCCCACTTGTTTTATTTTTTTTAAGAAACTACTCACTACAGATAGGACTGGCTATTTAATCAGTGGGATGCAGAGCAAAATGAAAACACTGCACCCCTTGTTCAAACATCATTAAGAATTCTATGACAGAGAAAGCAAAGCAACTACACAAATCACGCTCATGAGGGCAGTACTTGCTCTAGATGAGAATGTCCTGGGGTGGAGCACCTCCCTCCTCAGTTCCCAAGGCTCCTGACTTCAACCACTGGAGAAAAACTTTATCCACCAAGTCCCTGGGGGTCCAAAGTAATTACAGGAAGGAGCTTTGGCTAGGGAAGCCACCAGCAGTTCCTTGCTGCAGTAGTTCTGGTCTCAAGAGAAGTTGCAGGGTACAGAGAAAAAGGAAATTCATACGACTACCCTCAGTCTTGGCAAGAGGCCATTCCAAAATGTTAACTTACTCATTTTACCTGGTGGCTTGTATGAGGTGGGGGATTATTCAATGATCATGTTTACTACACCAGGGAAGTTCCATTGAGGAATACCTTTAAAACAAAAAATGAATAAAAACAATTCAAATAACTATTTCTTCCTCTAAAGTCTAAAGAGTGCTGTTAAGATTTTTATCAACTTGTTGAGGAATTTTGCTAATAAAGAGAAGGCATTGACTCCTTCATTCTGAATTTCACTTACTTACATTTCTGGTATATACTTCTTCCTACTGGTGATGATGAAGATACCATAATAATGAAGACAATAATCATGATGATAATGACAATGATTGTTGAAATTTATTTTTTCCTAATGTTAGGTATTCAAATAAGTGGTTTAGAGATATGGTCCCATTGCATCCTCCCAATAAACAGCTTTTTGAAGTAAGCATTAATCATACTCCAAGATTGAAGAAAAATAAAAAATTAGAAGCATTTTATATGAATATGAAAAGAAAGAGATTCTTAAAAGCATCTATCAAATAAAGGATGTTAAATGGAAAGTAATTACACAGTTCCCATTATTGACAAGTTAGAATGTGAACTGATTTTCATCTTTTTAAAGATGCTTTCCATATTGTAAACTCTTTTACACACGCAAAATTGATTTTAAATGCTTTGTATAATGTTTAGTATCTAGAGGAGTCTCAATAAAGGTTGTGTTGAATAAATTAATAAATGAGGGATTTCATGGGTTCACTCAATATCTAAATTTTCTTACGCTTCTTGACTCTGGGTATATAGTAATACTTGTCTGTAACTTCAGCACTCCCAAGGCTGAGGTAACAATACTGAAGTTCGAAGCTAGTTTGGGCTACCAGAGCAAATCTTGGCTATCTTAGATTACACAGCTAACACTTTTTTAAAGAAGTAGAAGAGGAAAACTCTTTCGTGGATACACTGTAAGCTCTCTCTCTCTCTCTCGCTCTCTCTCTCTCTCGCTCTCTCTCTCTCTCTCTCTCTCTCTCTCTGTGTGTGTGTGTGTGTGTGTGTGTGTGTGTGTGTGTGTGTATTTGGATGTGTTGCCCAGATTCTAGAGAACAATATCAGGTGTCTTCCTTTATCACTTCTCACATTAATTTTTTGTGTTGTTTTTGTTTTTTGAGACAAGGTTTCCTGTGTAGGTCTGGCTGTCTCAGAACTCACTCTGTATACCAGGTTGGCCCCGAACTCACAGTGATCCTCCTGTCTCTGCCTCCAAAGTGCTGGGATTAAAGGTGTGAGACACCACTCCCAGCTACCTTAATTTTGAGACAGTATCTCTCACTCAATCTGGAGCTCACTGGTTCAGCTATATTGGATGGCCAGCAAACTCTTGGGAGCTTCCTATCCTCTCTTTCCTTGTGCTAGAATTACAAGAGTGCTGCACCAGGCTTTTTATTTGAATGTTGAGGATCTGAATTCAATTCCTCATATGTCTATGGCAAACACTTTTTCATTAAATCACCTAAGCTTTTAAAACTCTTGAATCATGAACTAAGCCATAAAACTTTTGAAAAACAATATTTTGTGGTTGGAGAAATACACTGTATCCTTATTCCAAGTAAATCCTCATTCTGCCCATTCATTTCATATGGTTATAAACTGAGGCATTATTACCACCATCAAGAGGCAGTTTCCAATAATTGCAGACAAATTACTCAAGTGGAAAGCCACCATGACCCCATCTATTGAACTTTCCATTTCTCTTCCAGTATATTACATAGCATTTGATTTATGAATAAAAAATTAAGGTAATAAGCTTCTCTGCCATTTGCTTTAGATTAACTTCAAAATCTTTTTTGAATTAGCAACAGTGTCATTAATAAATGCATAAAATAATGGGATATGTACATTTCCATGTTTATTTCATATTTTAAAATGTAAATATTTTATATTCATTGACACCCATTTCAAATTTTATATTGAGATACTATTACACCATAATTTAAATGTTTAGCTAACTTTTTTGACTTAGACTGTGACATTCACAAAAGCAAAGACTCATTTATCTCTTATTTATTTTACAACATAAAATCTATAGACTGGTACAACATATTGTGGCGATAAAAGACATTGAGAGCATAATTTCAATAAAGCGTTCTTGATTATGATAATAGCAGTATTTCTTCTCTTTCTTTCTTCCTTCCTTCCTTCCTTCCTTCCTTCCTTCCTTTGTCTTTCTTTCTTCATGCTGACCAGGGTTATCTCTAACTCATGATCCTCCTGTCTCCACCTCCTTCAACATGTCTTAACCGACCACAACCAGCAGTAACAGCAGTATTTCAAGCAGACCTTTTCATGTACTATTGAAACAAAAGAATAAAAACCTACAGTCTTAGGGAATTGTTATAAAAGACATTCACTTAAACTTAGAGTCAGTTTGTTCTATTTATTGCTATAGTCCTAGCACCTACAGCAATGCCTGGAACATAATATATACTGAATATTTATTTTTCTAATCAATAGATGAGTGTTTGAATTAAATAAAAGCAAGAACCAATGACATTCTATTCAACTCATCAACAAGACAGTAAGGGATTCTAGAGCTGGCATAAGAAATTTGGCAACCCTTTAGATAAAGAACATGACTACACATTATAGTTAAGATGATCTCCTGAAGTGCAGAGCATAATGGGGAGGAGTTGGGACTGGAGCTACATACGGAGGAGAGGAGAATACTGATCTTCTCACTGTCAAAACTTCACAAGCTGGCAAACTAAGCAATAGTGGAGAGACTACCTGAAGTGCCCATCTCTGATAATGAGTTTAATGACTTCCTTATATGTCATCCTAGTACCTTCATCCAGTGACTAATGGAAACAGAGGCAGACACCCACTGAACTCCTGGAACCCAGTGACAGAGAGGAAGGAGTGATGAGCAAAGGGGTAAAGAATGGGTTGGTGAAACCCACAGAAATAGCTGACCTGAACAAAGGGTAGCTCTTGAACCCCTGACTGATGGCTGGGCAGCCAGCATGGGACTGATCCAGACCCCCTGAATGTGGGTGTCAGTGAAGAGGACTGGAAAATCTCTTGGGCCCTGTGCAGTAGATCAGTATTTATCCCTAGCATATAGATGAACTTTGTGTGTCCATACCACAAAGATGGATGCTCTCTCAACCTGGACCCTTGGGTAGGACCTAGGCCATGCCCTGAATGAAATGACAGACTCTGGAGATCCCCTATGGGGAAGAGAGTGGAGCTAGGGTGGGAGGTTGGGTGGACTGGTGGGGGATGTGGGAGGAGCGGAGGGAGAGGGAGCTGGGATTGACATGTGAAGCAAGCTTTTTTCTAAAAAAAAAAAGTAATAAAAATCAATAAAATTATTTTAAAACCTTCCCCATAGTCCCTCCCTCCTTGTGAACACTCAGATAAAAGTAGTTGGTATGTCCTTGGGGGCAAACAGTCCTTGTGTTACTGTTACAAGCCAGATGGCAGTTGAGAAGAACTGAAGCTCTGAGTTAGAGTAACATTTCCTGTTTATTGAGAATATAGAAAGTGGCTGACTGTGTCTGTAGCTGGCCACAGCATGATAAGATGCTAGGTTGTAAATGCCGACAAAGCGGAAATGAGCATCAGCAATTTGCTTCTACACATTATAATGTGGGAAAATCTTGCACATACATTTAAAATCGGAGTGGTAAATGAATTAGGGAAATTGAATCTTATTTTAAATTCAGGACAGGTGCCACTTAAAGGAACTCTAAAGCAAACTTTTTTCAAGTAAAATAGGCTATTTTGACGTTTTTATGATTTCACCAGTGTTGTACTAAAAATACAGCATATCCCTTGGAATTAAAGTGATATTGTTTTGGGATATTTATTTTTCAAAACTTTTCTGATATCAAAGTTTAAATAAGGAAACCTCTTGACTTTGTCAAATCCCTGATACTCCCATCCATTATTATCCTCTAGTACACTTCTGCAGTAACATCAGATGTCTATTCAGAGTACCCTCCCCATTCTAAATCACATTTATTACTTTATTAAAAGCCTTGGTTTTACAGTGTAAGCTACAAATCTTATATATATGAAATTAATTAAAGTGTGAGCTATTGTTTATCAAATACTTTTAATGTATAAGCCATGCGCTGAGTGCTCTAATACGTTAGTTCATCCAATCTGAATACTTTCCCCTCGAGTCATGTATAATTATAATAGTAGTAACAGTAATAGCAATAATAATAGTAACAATAACAATAATAATTTATTATTTGTTCAGGGTCACATCACTCTAAGTGGTAGAAGTGAAATAAAGCTTGGGAAGTTGGCGAGTTATTGTTTACATGTGCCTACAAATCATTCTCCCTCTCAGCCACTCTGTGTGTGTTGGCATTCCACCTAATTTGCATCTTCTCAAAGGGCAGGGAACAGATAACTGCTTCTATGTCAGTTAGAACTCAGTGACTCCTCAATCAGCATTGTACATGTACTACAACAAACACAAACTTTGGAAATTTTTTTTCTTAATAAATATCTTTCTCCTAACCTTAGCTAAAACAGATTTTTTTCAGGGGAAGGAGTAATATTTATATGCCTTATAAAATAATTATTTTCTGAAAAGTAACTGAATGTCCTAGTAAACTTTATTATTTGAGATGAGACAAGATAGTACAGCTGACTCTTTCAATCAAAGCCATGATTCAGAGCAAGAGTTGCTCTATCAGAGGTCAGATTCCCCACATCTCTGATTAGTATTCAGGCATGTCCATCGTTTTTGGCACTGAGACATGATGTCATCAACTGTACAACCAAGCTAGCTACATAAATAAAACAGCAAAAAAATCCTCACAATGTTTCAAGTGAGTCTGTGATTTTGTGTTAGGCCATGTTCATATCCAGGCTGGGGTGTATACAGCCCAAGGAATATAGCTTGATTTGATCTCAAATCTCACCATGCCTATCTGCATAGTGAGGACAGTAATACATACTTCACAAGGCCATCAGGAGGATTGAATGAGATCAAGGATGATGCTTGACCTCCAGTCAATGTGCAGTGATGTTTTGTGTGAATATTATCAGTTCCTAGCACAACTGCATATTTTAGTCTGGTTTTCTGGAGAATTTCTTTACATTCTGAGGGTTCTGGGAGACCAGTTTGCTAAGTTGGAGCCAGAAGCACAGGCATCTACTTTTGCAGACTCTGTCAGCATTTGAGATTCTTTAGCCCTGGCAAGCCATGGCTTCCCGTTTTGAAAACAAAGAAAAATGTAGTTTTCAAGTGAGAAAACACCTTTAAAGGGTTATAAAACTACTCAGAAGCCTTATTAGATAGAATGCAGCTCTTACAGAGCAGGCTTGTGGTGACTGAAGGGAAGCATTGTCAACTGCAGAATTAGATTCTCTTGAATGGAAAAGCAGGGGTGCACAAGACAGAGACTGCTAGGACAGTAGGGAAGGGAGGGGCAGAAGGTTTGCCAACGGGCTGTGGAGCACACATTGTGCCAGTCCAGAAACCACCTGGCAAATGAAAGCTTCAGCCACTCTCACTCACTGTCGCTCTGTCATAAAGAATGCATGTTTGATTAGTTTTCCTGATTGCCTGTTCCCCATGCACACAGCAGAAGACAGACTAGCAGGGTCCGGGGCTTTAGAGGGACCTCTTTGTTTCCTAGTTTCTCTAGTGGTGTGGACTGTAAAGTGAAAAAATACATGGTCCCCTGAAGACGAGGAAAGGGACAAGAACTCCTGAGTAAATTGGGAGTACGGGGCAGGTGAGGAGGATGGTAGGAACAAGAGAAGAGGAGAAGAGGAGGGGGAGGAGAACAAGAGGGATCAGGAAGACTGAGTCAGGGAAGAAATAGAGGAGAGCAAAAAAATAGAGATACCTTAATACAGGGAGACAGTATAGATTCAAAGAGAAATCTAGCACTAGGGAAATGTTCAGAGATCCACAAAGATGACCCCAACTAAGAATCTAAGCAGTAGTGAAGAGGCTGCCTTTGATGGTCTTCTTCTAGAATGAGATTGATGACTACCTTAATTGCCATCCTAGAGCTTTCATCTAGTAGCAGAATCAGGCACCCACAGCTAACCACTGAGCCATATTCCTGGAATCCAGTTGTAAAGAGGGAGAAGGGATGAGCAAAGGAGTAAAGGCCATGCTGGAGAAACCTACAGAACGAGATGACCTGAACTAGTGAGAGCACAGGGACCCCAGTTATAAAGCTGGGGAACCAGCATTGGAGTGAACCAAACCCTCTGAATGTGGGTGCCAGTTAGGAGGCCAGGGAAGTCTATGGGACCTCTAACAGTGGAGCCAGTATTTAACCATAGTGCACAAATGGAATTCAGGAGCTCACTCCCTATGGAGGGATACTATTTCAGCCCAGATACACAAAGAGAGACTAGGCCCTCCCAGAAATGATGTGACAGACTTTGATGATCCCTCATGGAAGGCTTTACAGTCCTTGGAAGTGGGTAGGGGATGGATTGTGGGGTTGGTAGGGGACATGGGAGGATGGGAGGGAGAGGGAATGGGGGATTGATATGTAAAATGATTGTTTCTAAATGAAAAAGAAAAGAAACATTTTAGAGGGAATAGGGATGTGGGAAGCTTTCATTATCTTTTCAGTTTTTTTCCTGTCCCCACCTGCTCCTCAGTGTACAATGAGATAACAGTGGCTTTTTTCCTGTCAACAACCAGGAGGCCAGAACCTTGGCCCCACCTCCATCAGTGCTGTTGCTGGGAAATAAAAGCAGAGCCAGAGGGAAAAGCAGCCAAGCTAAGCTGTCATGCACTCTCCTCTGAGTTTTTGTATCATTTGACTCACCCCTTCAACTGCAGGAGATGAATGCCTTTGCATATATTGAAAAGGAAATTATGCTTTTGATTTCCTAGATACATTATAAGTATTTACCAAGAGACAAGAATTAGGTGGGGAAATAGGTTTTAGGCTCAGAAGGCAGCGTCTCTAAAGGTTTAGTGCAATTTGGATGGGAATGCGAACTTTGGGAAGGAAAAACATACATTATCAATTTTAGAACTATTTCCTCCCTGGTGCTATGAGAGCTGAAATTCAATGTTTATAATCAAATGAATCTTAAAAAAATACATCAGTATAACAATTTTTATATTGCGTTTTCTATGTGAATAGACTATTAAGCTTTTTTCTTGTTTGGTTGTTCTAGTTGCTGTCCTGGTCTTGGCATTCTACAAGGACTAATGTCTTCCTAACAAGTTGCAGGGTAAATAAATGCCAGACTCATGGATGAATGTCAATCCAGTCTGTGGTTAAATGACCCTGTCTAGAGCAAATATCATTTTCTTCTTGGGTGAGAATGTAGGGCATGGCAGCTGTTTGTATACGTGGATCAGTTCTAACCCTATGTCTAGGCAGAGTGAAGGAGTGCTTCCTTTGACTGAGTGTGGTTTGAATCACTGCTAATGATTGCACTCTCAATTGACCTCTAGACCTTGTATTTTCTGATATTCTCATCTTATCCACTTACTTGGGAGGTCCTCTATCAAAATGTCTGTGGTCTACTCTTGGTATAGTCTTCAACCCCATTATTTCTACATCCTGACACATGGGCCTCTGAATGTGAGTCAGTAAGTGGGAAAATCTAGTAACGATAACATGTGCCTCCTAGTCACACACCACCGCCACCAGGCCTACACAGGTAAATACGTCCTTGATCACTCAGCCTGGTATACTTTTGAGTTAGAAGGGAGACTATTAGTAATTAAGATGAGATATCAAGCAGATTTTCTATTCTGGGAAATTTCATCTCCTCAGTCAATCATGCTTTAACCAAAGTTAGTTTTTCCAAATAGCACCACTGAGACTGGGATTCTGAGATGCGTACCTTTGTAGTCTGTTTGTTCCAATGGTCCATTTCTTTTTCTTCCGTTTATTCAGTTATCATCACCTACAGTTGCTGTTTTTCTCCAGCCTCCATTTCACAGATGAAGAGACAGATAAGAGACAAAAATGATACTCATCCACACCCCATGTTTCCATCAGAAGTAAACAAGCAGGTAGTATTCTGTCCATTTGGAACCTGAAGGATAAATTGGCAGTTTTTAATTCCTTTTTGATATGTTCCTTAACTGTTATATTCCTTCTCTTTCTACATCTTCCAATTGTCTAGTTCCTTTTCATGTCTGGAATTTCTTCCTTTTCTCATATTCATTAAAGTTTAAACACTCCTGATTGTATTTTAATTTCTAACGAATTTACTTTCTGCAGAAAATTTAATATATTCACTTCTCTAGGCAGTGTTTTCATATTTATACAATGGACTTCTGGAAGTATAATTACGTTAGACCAATGAAGAAATGGTAAACATGGGAATTCAGGCACTTTGGCAACCAGGGTTGCTCATTTGAATAGAAGATATAGTATTTTAGTATAGCCTAACTGGTATCAAATTGGGCCTGTCTTTGTCAGGGCCTTCAAAGTTGGATAAGTTGTAATTTATTTTGACAAGACTACTGCCACCATCTAGGTGACATGCTCTATGGAATTGTGCCATCATTTTAGATTTAGTTGAATTTGAGAACAAGCAGTACAAAATCTTCTCTTAATGGTTAAACCTGATAAAAGAGTAAAACAGTCAAATACTCCAGATTTGTGCCTGAGCCGCTCTAGGCAGGAGCATGAACTCACTTTAAAGTGGCTGAAGTCCAGAAATGATTGCCTTCTTTTGGGAGCTGAATTGCCTTTTGTCTGCTTGGGATGAGACACCATTGATTTCCCAGAGGATGGACAAGACCTATTAGATATAAAATTCACAGCCCTTCATTTTAGACTCTTCTTCATGTAGACCTTTTTGAAAATAAGCTTTAAAACATCAAGTGCATATACACATTAGGAAATCAGTTTGGAAGGACAATTACAATTTGTTTTTTTGGTCTTGCATATAAAGCACTTCACTTCACTACTTGTGTATCCAAACAAACAGGAAGCTGAGAATTCAACACCTCCTTTTAGATATATGAGGAGAAGGAAGATTCAGGGTAAATCACGACCCCAATAATTGGAAAAACAAGAGCCATAATGTATAGGAGCAGAAACCTAAGAGCTGAAAGCTCTGGAGGAAGCAGTGCCTGGGGTAGAAAAATCTAACAGTAATTGGCAAATCACTAGAGACTTAGTGTAGGCAAGTAGGAGAGCTGAAAATTCCAGGAAGACTTAATTATAGGGTGCCTCTACAATTTTATGAGTTTCATCTGCATATAGTTTGTGTGGAGGGAAGGGAATACCCAATTTTAGCTGTCTTTTGCTGTCCTATGCTATGTAAAGGGGAATTCCTGTGAAACACTGGTGAAGTTCACTTTGGGGTCACAGACACACTACAAGACTGAGACCTAATCATACGAGTACAGTGCTTCTCCTACATATCTTATAGCTCCATTGCAAAAAGCCCATTTATTCTGGCTATTTGTACTCAGTGCATTATGTCCATGTTTCAACAACAGTAGCCAAAAACATTGAGGCATACTGAAGGCAAAATACATATTTGAAGAGACTGAGTAATTGGCAGTACCAAATTCAGATAAATTAGGAATATGGAGAAATTGAGCAGGAATTTAAAAGAAAACTATGCTTAATATATTAAAGGATTTAGTAGTATAGTAGAAATTATGTAAAACAAGCTGGATAATATAAACACAGAATGGAAGTTTCTAGAAAACAAAGACTCAATTCTCTGTAATAGACTAGACCTAGCTTGGGAGAGAATCTCTTTACATGAGGTCATGACATTTAAAAATTTGAAAGCAAGAAGGAGGAGAGGAAGAGAAGAAGGAGGAGGAAAATAAGAGACAGAGAAAGAAGACAGGAGAGGATGACCCGAGAAACACCAGAACTGACTATCTGAGAATGGTTGGATGATTCTATAAGGCATCATGTATGTGAAATGAGAACAGGGGAGGAGAGAAAGAAAAGAAGCAATGCCCTATGAGTAATCAAGGATAAGAATTAGATTTAACTTCTCAGAAACTGTGTAAGCAAGAACACAGCAGTATGAAGCATTTATATAGCTCACTGATATGTGCATGTTTTATGTTTTAGTTGTCAATTAAGAGCCTCTAAAAGAAAGTGAAAGATACATATTTTGTGAGGCAAAGATGAGGGAGTTTGTTGTCAATAGATGTGCTTTGCAGGAACTATTGAATGAATTTCTTGACAGAGAAGCGAGATGCTGACTTAGATCTAAAGGGAAGGGCAAGGCATCATAAAATGAATAAGTAAAGGCAAAATTCATTTTAAATGTTTTCTTATTATTTGTGCTGATACAGACCAGATTGTTCAAAATGGTAGTGATGATTTAATTCTATTTGTCTTTATATTATAATGTTCATACAAATGTATATAAAGATGTTATATATACACAAACTTATGTACACTTGTATGTAAGTCAAAGAAATACTAGCAATGGCACAAGGGCAAGAAGGAGATTAGGAATGGTATAATACCAATGAAACAGGCCAGTGCTAGTTGAAGGTAAACTTGGTTTAGTTGTAGGTGTATATTATAGAGTCTGCACCAACCATGAAAATGCCTTCAAAATTTATAATCTATGTGCTAAAATTGAAAGGAATTGAAATTATAAACTATCCAAAAAATAATGGAAGACACAATCACGAACAATTAATAAAAGCAATAAACAAAAGAGTAACAGTGATGATGATGATTAATCCAACTAAAGCAATATTAACCTCATATGTCAATGATATAAATAAACTATTAAAATGGTAAAGATTATTAGAGTGGATTAAGACTTCACTATACATTCATTTTATGTATCCACCATAACTCACAGACACACACAGGTTAAAAATAAATAGATGTAAAAAGTTAAAAGTTTAAAAATTGTTTTTAAAAGATAGCTGCAAGTAAGTGGGTGACAGCTAGAGCAGTGGCTCATTCGTTAAGATCATTGGCTGTTCTTTCAGAGGACCTAAGTTCAAGTCCCAGATTTCACATGGTGGTTCACAACTACCTGTAACTCCAGTTACTGGGGATGTAATTCCCTCTTTTGGCATATGGTGCACAGACATGCATAAAAGCAAATATGCATACACATAAAATAAAAATAAATCTCTTTAAAATAAATAAATGGATGGAAATGAATATATTATGAAAATATCGACATGATGATATAAGACTTCATAATCTCAGAAGATATGAAAGTTGTTAACATGTGCACTTAACAATAGAGCTTCAAAATACAAAGGACAGCACTGATAGAACTTCAAAGACAAATAGATACGTTATCATCATTGCTGAGTTTCACACTCTTCTATCAGAAATGGACAGATCCACTAGGCTGAAATTAATAAGGTTGTACTTGAACTCACCATCACTATGTTTTTTAAATAAATGATTTGTTTTTATTTAAATTAGAAACAAGCTTGTTTTACATGTCAATCCCAGTTCTCTCTCCCTCCCCTCCTCCTCTGCCCCCCAACTTCCTATCCTATCCCCTTTCTGCTCCCCAGGGAGGGTGAGGCCTTCCATGGGGGATCTTCAAAGTTTGTCATGTCATTTGGAGCAGGGCCTAGGTCCTGCCTCCCTGTGTCTAGGTTGAGAGAATATACCTCTATGTGGAGTGGGCTCCAAAAGTCCATTTGTGTACTCAGAATAAATTCTGATCCAATCCCAGAGGCACGAAGAGCACAACATCCCTATTTTTGAATCATAAAATTGATATTTACAGATCACGTCATCTAACAACAGTCTAATACACTCAAATACACATGGTACTTCAAGACAAACCATATTCTAGACCACCAAGCACACCTTAACAAATTTAATTAACAGAAGTAATACAAGTGCCAGGTTGTGGCATACACTTTTAATCCTGGCAATTGAGAGGAAAGATACTCTGAGAATGAGGTCAGTCTAGCCTGCAGAGTAGGTTTCAGGACAGCAAGGACTACACTGAGAAACCATGTCTTGAAAAAAACAAAAAACAAGCAAAGAAACAAAAAACTCACTGAGGCTGAAGAAGAAATACAGTATCTACTCTCAGGATATTATAGAATTATATGAAAGGAACCTATAACAGAAAGATAGGTAAAAATATCCTCCAGATCTCCAATTGTTTGTATGGTAATACAAAATAAGTAAAACAAAACTAAAGCATAAAACACTAACACATGGAATTTACAATTAAGTCACTTACTCACATAATAAAAATGTCCAAACAAAATCCCTGAATAGGTGGTATTTCTAAGAGTGATTAAGTCAGTATAAGACATTAAAATATTAATTTTATAAAACTAAAAATATTTATGTTACAAAGTGAAAGCAAAAGCAGTATTTATAGGGACAGTCATAGTTCCAGGTTAATATTTCTAGAGAACAAAAAAATCTAAGACAAACTGAACTGAACCCATGGAACCCAGTAACAGAGAGAGAGGAGAGATGAGCAAATTGGCAAAGAATGGGCTGGCAAAACCAGCAGAGACAGCTGATCTGAACAAGGGAGAGCTCTTGGACCCCAGACCAACAGCTGGGAGGCCAGCATTGGACTGATCCAGACCCCCTGAGTGTGAGAGTCAGTGAGGAGGCCTGGGCAACCTATGGGGCCCTGGGCAGTGGATCAGTGTTTATCCCTGGCATACAAACAGACACCGTGTGTCCATAACACAAAGAGGGATGCTCTCTCAGCCTGGACTCTTAGGGGAGTGCCTGGACCCTGCCCTGAGTGAAGTGACAGACTCTAGATATTCCCTATGTGGAAGGAAGTGGGGATAGGGTGGGAGGCTGGGGGAGATGGTGGGGGGTGCAGGAGGAGGGGAGGGAGAGGGAACTGGGATTGACATGTGAAGCAAGCTATTTAAAATTAAAATAATAAAATAAAAATCTAAGACTAAATATCTTATGAAATCAGAAACAGTACCATGATTGACTTCATGTAAACAGAAGAAAAGATACACTAAAGAATGAGTAAAAATCACTGAAAATGAAAGTAGGAAAATCAATAGAAAAACACGTGAATCCAAAAGCTGATTTTCAAAGATCAACAAAATCAGTATGATTCTAGTCAAGATAATTAACAAAGAGAGAGAATAGATAATATCAGAAAATAAAGATATGCTATCACTGTATAACATGGACATTAGAAGTTAGTAAACTAGCACTATTGATAACGCAAAGCCTGACAGCTTGATAATGTAGATGAAATGAAGCAGTTACTTGCATGACTTAATCTACTTAAACTCACACAAAAAGTAAAAGGTAATTTGATGAACTTGGAGATCTACTGAACAACTGAGTCAATATGAATAACGCATCCAAGTAGAAAGTTCTGTTCCAGATGGATTCACTGGTGACTTTTACTAATCATTTAAAGAAGAAATAATACTAATTCTTTACAGTATCTTCCAGATTACCAAAGAGAAAGTAATGCATTTTCCTTTTTTGAGGTCATCAGTCCCCAACACAAAACCTGTCAAAGACTATGAGAAGAGACTCTATTCCAGTCAGAGAGCTTGTACTGTCCAACAGCACGATGGCTTAGAGAGCTGCTTACTGCATAGTATGATCTTACTGAAAGAACTAACTTCTCTAATACAGTAGAGACAACCTTACTTATAGTTGCCAAAATTTGAAATTAAGCAATATATACCTCAGCAATCGAATAGCTAGATAAAACTGTGAAATTAGTTTCATCGCTAAAGAATGAGGTATCAAGCAATGCAAACATGAAGGAAATGCCAATTCATATTACTAAGTGAAAGAGGACAATGAGAAAAGCTTATGAGCCTTATGAACACAACCACATGACATTCTGGGAAAGGAAAAGCCATAGAAATAGTATCAAGATCAGTGGTTTCTAGTAGGTGTTGTGTAGGGGGAATGAATAATCAGAGAACAGAGGAATTTTAGGCAGTAAAACTATTCTGGTACAAGGTACTAATAAAGGGTTGTATGTATGGTGTGGGACAGGCAGTCTAAGAACATGCTGTGTAATATCTGAGTTGTGGTATAAACCTAAATACTGCTCTATAAAGTCTATTGGTTAAAAGTTGAACCTATTCATAGTTTAGCATTTGAGAATACATACAACAGTACAAATGAAAATTACCCTTAATTCCTTTTGATATTATTTTATATCTAACTAGTCAGTCTTTTATTCTTACTCCCCATCCTCCTTCTCCTTCCTATTTTCTTTTTATTTTTTACACAGACACATGCATATGCATATCATTGACTTCATACAATAAACATTCTTTTTAATGCTCATACTATGTCATATGTGCTCAGAGGGAATAGTCGTCATAGACTATTATGAGCCCAGGATGACAGAGGATCTTTTCAACATGTTTTCATGATTGTTAAGGCAGGACAATTTATTTTTTTATCTATCTATCTATCTATCTATCTATCTATCTATCTATCTATCTATCTATCTATAAATAAATAATATTTAGGGTTCCAGAACATTTTATCACTTATAGATCTCATATTTTCATTGAGTAAAATTAAATTGTTAATAATGAAAATAAATGATACATTTTGGATTTTCTGATGACATATAGAACTAAGTTAAATATGCAACAAAACTTTTGTTAAGAAATCTATATTAATTTTTATTTAAAAAACTGAGATTTTTTTAGTTGTACTTCTTTTATTGAAAATAGATTTCTTTTCATACAATATATTCTAATTATGGTCTCCCCTTATCTTACTTCTCCCAGTTCCTCTTCTCCTCCCCTCCCATCCTGATCCATGCCTTTGCTGTCTCTCCTTAGTAAACAAACAGCCATCTAAGGCAGGACTATTTTCCAAGTGTTATTGTTTATGAGAAGCATGGATATTTTAAAATATCATACTCCACAAACTGTTGTACATCTTGCTTTTAAAGTCTCTATATATAGATATGCACATACTACATGTACTATGAATGTCTGATGTGTGTGGTATATTCCTATGCTATGTGTGGTAAGGTCAGAGGAGTGTGCTGGGTGTCATGTCCTACCATATTTTTTTTGCCATATTCCCTTCAGATAGGGTTTCTTAATTAACCTGAGGCTCACTGTTTTTGCTAGAGTCACTGGCCAGTGAGCCTTGGTGATCAACTCCTGTCTCTGTCCCTTACAGTGCTAGGGTTACAGATGCATGTGTGGCCACATCTGGCTTTATATATAGTGTTGGTGGTCAATTTCAGGTCCTCATGCTTGAACAGCAAGTACTCTTAACTAATGAATCATCAACACATATTTTAAATACTGTTTTAACTTCTATTCTATGACATTGCGCCTCACATAAGGTAGTTTTAAATAACTATGCGTGTGATTTCTGATTGGCTGGTGCCGAAATTAGGGTTACTATTGCTGTGAAGGGACACATGACCACAGGAACAAAGACAAAATTTAATTGGGATGACTTGCTTACAGTTTCAAAGTACATTATGCCAGGGAACATGGTGGTACATAGGTAGATACAGTGCTAGAACTGAGAATCCTACATCTTTCAGGCAACAGGAAGTCAACTGAGAGTCAAACTGAGGGAAGTTTGAGCAAAAGAGATGTCAAAGCCCACCCCTCACAGTGACACACTTCCTCCAACAAGGCCACACCCTGTAATAGTGCCACTCCCTTTGGGGTGGTCATTTTCTTTCAAACTACCATAGTTGACTTATTAAAACTTTTGGTGTGCTAGGGTTTGAACCAGGGCAATTATGCTAGGCAAATACTCTGTTATTGAGGCACGTACTTCATCCTATAGTAGTATTTTATTCAGTCAATCCCTTATTATTTAAGCTTATTCCAATATTTTGCTACAACAATGCTGCAATGTAAATCTTTTAACATACAACTCTGTTTTCATTTGTGACTCAGTATGAATTACATTTCTGAGTATAGTGTTGCAGAATCAGAGGGCAGACTATTAAGAACTTTTTCTACTTATTAAACTTCTTTATCATTTGTGTTCCTTTCTCTGAATCATATTAATTCTAGATATTCTCAATTTATAGTTGCTAAGTTTTCTCAATAAGCATTCATTTTGGTTTTACTTGAATTTGTTATTATTTAGTAGCAAGATTGAGCATTTTGATATGCCTTTTGGAATTCTTATTTTGTGATTTGCCTGACTGTGCCCTCTAGTTCACTCCTGTTTAGCTACTATTCACAGTCATACTTCTTTTTTTCCCTTACCCTTTTGAGCTTAAAAAGCCTAGCAGTAACTACGGCAACAAAACATGCTAGGTGTTTGGACTCTAAAGCAGTAGCAATAAACATCTTGAAATCTACAACAGCTTTTAGCAACTCTGTATGGTCTAAAAAATGGCTGCATTATTCATTCCAAGTTTCTATCAGGGCACAATGCCTTTTTCCACTTGTACTTTTCTGGATATTTGCAGCATTATGTAGTAGGCAAAACAGCTGCATTCTGTGTGTATGATGTCACATGGAGTTGTGCAGAGTACTTGCCATATAAGGGTCTGAGAGTTGTACCCCTGAGTGTTGTTCATAACTTCCTCTAACCAATTGGAATACTGATGAATTCTACTCCTTCTATGACTACTTCAGTTCTAATTGCAAAATGAGCTGAGTGTGATGGAGCACACCTTTAATTCCAGCACGTAGATTGTAGAAGCAGGTGGATCTCTGTGAGGTCAAGGCCAACCTGGTCTAATTAGTCAGTTCCAGGTCAGTCAGATTACATAGTGAGATCATTTAAGAAATGTATATTATTTTAGAAATGACATTATAAGTTAGCATGGGTAA
Organism: Mesocricetus auratus; assembly: GCF_017639785.1. Taxonomy (NCBI): domain Eukaryota; kingdom Metazoa; phylum Chordata; class Mammalia; order Rodentia; family Cricetidae; genus Mesocricetus; species Mesocricetus auratus. Next base: position 91,903,753 of record NW_024429188.1, on the reverse strand, counting down.
ATTAGGGCTTATTTTTAAAATTACCAACCTATATTTATTGTATAAAACAATGGGTTTTGTTATGATGTTTTCTTACATATGTATCATGTACTTTTATTATACTCACCTCTTAGCCTTTTTTGTCTGCTGCTCATCCTATTGGTCTTTTTTCTCTTCTCTGCAAGTCCACTTGATTGTTTTAAAGGAAAATAATTAGTTGTGGAATGCTGGTTTAAGTACAAATTGACACAAAATATTAATATACAAAATGTATGAATATAAAGATGAGGCAATTGGAATGTCTGTGCATTAAATTTTTTGCATACCCCCTGTTTTCTGTACAAATTTAGGTGCAAGATTTTCATAAGAAACAGTTTGAAAACCAGTGGTCTAATGAAATGGGCACTGGGAATGGAATGAGAAGCATAACTATCTATGGATCCTTATATGTGTTGCTTAACATCTTCAAACCTTAGTTTTATTAGGCAATAACATATGGACAAATGCAAAATTAACAGCATATGCTATATAAAATGCTCCAGAATATTCAAATCATGCAGGATTCAGTTCTTGATCTTAAAAGATTTTTAATTCACTTAATGCCTACTCTAAGATGTGCATGAGATCTGATATGTAGCAGTACAAACAAAAATGACAATGTGAAAACGCCGAAGAAGAGTAAAAACCGATGTAAAAGCAAAATAGTATTGTACATATTGAACAATGTTAAATATTATATTGGACATGTCTTAAAGTCTGAAGTTTTTCAAAAGTTGGATGGAATGGTTCTTCAGAGCTAGATCCAGTCTCCTATAGATTAAGAAGTCGTGTTGATAACCTGTATCATGCCTTCTTTTATAGAGTTTTCTCATTTTTTGAAGATTCATGAGGAATCAGAAAACACTATAGTCAAGATGGGGCATGAAATCCCTCTTTGGGAAAGGGCAATTACAAAAATCCTATCATGGTTCTGAGTTGAGGTTTGGCATGAAGCTGCAAGCATCACCATAAGGAATCAGGAGACAGTCACCTCCTCAAGAATCACCAAGCAGTCATGACATTTGCCAATTGGTAGGATTAGAGAACTGACAGAGGACTCTGTGCCCAGGAACACTAGGGTCCTAATCAGAAAACTCACAATGAATTTCAAAGTAAAAAATAAAACAGAAACCCAGGGTAATCGTAGGTTTCTGTCTGTAAGGATTGTCATGCCTCAGATACTGAGGAGCTTTCAAGGTATAACATGCATCACATATGGTGAATAGAAAACAAAAAGAACTTTGTCTGCTATAATACCTGTGAGCTGGTAGCCGATCTGGGAAGATGAATAAATAGTGCATGGCTACTAGAGGAATTTTCTGGAAAGAATCATCTTCCTATACCCCTCACACAAGGATACATTTTCAGGAGGAATTTTAACTGCATTCTATTGTCATTTTTCCTGTGTTTGGAAGCAGAAGATACAAATTATTAGGTGAAAGTTTAATTCCCTTATGTTGGAATTTATCTTTCTCAGATAAAAAAGCTATTGCTACTTGTAGAAAACAAAAGGTACTTCAAAGTTTTAGGCTGACTTTACGAAAATGCTATCCTGCTTTCTGTCTTTTCTGTCTGACCAAGAGTGATCAGGGTCAAAGCTTTCCAGATTGCCAGCTCTCTTTACTTTCATGGGGAGGATGGGGGCTGCATTCAAATAGGTGAGAATGCTATACAGAAATTATTTGAGTTCAAGATTTTAGCAGTTTAAGGTGGGAGGTGTTGGAAATTTGGCCTAGTGTGGTAGAGCAGAAATAATGAGTAGAGATACTGGAGATAGAGTTAAGTTGTAAAATCAATAGGACTTGAAGAATTCACTATGTGTGGTGTGAAGAAAGTACATTGGAGAGAAAATGATTGTAATGGTGAGGGAGTTGTGAAAACTGAACACACACATACACACACGGATGTCTTAACTATGAAAGTGGACTCAAAATAATTAGATTTGGAGACAGAAATCTCTAAGTCCAGTTTTTAGATATATTGAATTTGCTGTGCTTTGGAGACTTGAGGAGGAAATATTGAGTAAGAAGGCTGTAGTCCAAGGGAGAGGTCTATGCTACAGCTGTATAAATTAGATGAGTCATTTATGAGCCACACTATATACAGAGTTCTCTAATTTGATTTCATTTTTAATATGTCACATATGGATTAATCTCAGTAGCCAAATAGCAGTCAGTGTTAAATTCACACGCATTATAATATAGTTAACAATTTCCTTAGTAGTGAACATTCATGTTGCCTTCATGATTTTTAAAACTATTACATATGTTATAAAAATGTTTATACATATATATTGGCATCCTAGTGCTTTTTCCCTTTTGCTGGGGATGGAAGTCAAGGCCTCACCCACTGTAAGAAAATGCTCTACCACTGAATTACACACTGTAGCTCCTTTAAAAATGTTTAAGATGGGGTCTTGCTGAGTTACTAAGGCTATCCCCACTCTTATTAGGCAGATCTTGAACTTGTAATCTTCCAGTATAAGCCTCTGTAAGCATAGCTGTAACTACAGTCCTGCACCACTGGGCCCAGGTATGGTAATGCTCTTATATACTAATGGCAAACTCTGTGAAGTGAGTTGCGTGCAGTTTTTTTGGCCAAAAATTAAATATTTATTGAAAACAGACACAAAAATAGGAAATCACTGTTGTCTACTTTAAAATTAAACATAACTGCATTGTCTTGTTAGAGTAACTGAACTTGATAAGGCTTTCTGTGACAAAATATAAGTCCAGGAAGCATCGGTGTTGCTTTTTCCTAAATGCAACCTTCTGTAGACCTGGTTTTTCCTTCTGTGAATTGGCACAATACTGTTGAGCAACCTACACGAAGAACCACTGTCTGAACAGACTGAGAACTGTAGTAATCTCATAGCAACTTCGACATTTCACGTCCATGGAGGATTTGAACTCTGAACCACGTGGTTCTTTTTATGTTTTTTTCTTTTCCTCTTCTCCAGCCAGAAGCATGGTGACAGCTCCACTAGCACAGCTTCTCCATATGTCTGAAGTGAAGTCAGGAATTGCAGGCATTTTAATCTCAATATATGTTTCTTGCCATGACCAAGAGCATGGGGACCAGAATGAAATGTAAGGCTAGAAATTTTAACTTCACTGCTTACTGTCTGTGTAACTATGGATGGTTTATCTTTCTTTGCCTTAACCAATTTTCTCGTATGTCAGTGGTAAAGTTTAAACAAGAGTACATTCATAAAAAGTTCTCAGGAATTCTGAGGCACATGATAATCTCAGAAATGTTGTTATTTTTAACAGTTATTTATACTTTTCAGCAAGGGTTGGAGAATGTTTCTCCCAAAACTCATCAACACAGCATTTTATTGATTTCAAAATCAAATGTTGCTATGACTTATTACCAGTATTACCAGACTCTTTCTCCTACAATGAATAGCTATTTAAAACATTCAAGAAAATGCATAAACCTATTTCAGGCATTTGATAGTACTCAAGGCTAGTCTTTAGTCTTATGGCAAAAGAAGACATATGATTCAAGCCTAACATTCACCCAGATATTCCCCCTAGAACAGACAGAATGGGTAGAAATGATAATTTGGGAATTACTATGATGTCTAGATCTTATAGGCATGTTGCCACAGATATTGGAACCATAGAGAGGTAACTCCAGAAGACCAAATGTTGTCATAATATTTTTTACCATACACAAAGCAAGCTGAATATCTACTGGCTTTAATTTACTTCTCATATGGTCATAAACGAAGTTTTGCATTTGTCTAAAGAATGAATTTACTTTTTATATGCATATAATTTTTTGTGTTTTGATTATGAAGCCTTGAATAGGCTGCTCAACTTTTACATCTTCTATATTCCCAAATAATTTTTAAAATGCAAGGACTAACCATGCTAAATGCAGGTTCTTGTGACAGTTTTTCCACTTAGTAGGAAATTTGAAGGGTCATTTATATATTAGATATATTGGTGCTCAAGCTTTTTTATGATTCAATAGAATTCCATTGTGTGAATGCACCATATTAAAAAAACATTTTTATCTATTCTTTGAGAATCTCATACATATATACAATGTATTTAGGCCATACCTCCACTCTCTCCTTCTCGCTTCTGCAATACACCTGTCACCTGTCATCTATTTTGAAACAGCATATTCTATTTTTTTATTCATAACCCATTATACATAAATGCACATGTATATAGGGCTATTTGATGGGGCTTGGGAAACCTAGGAGAGGGCAACACTAGAAATGACTCTCTCTTTTCCAGAAGCTACCAACTGACAAAACTGACCACTTTTTAGGATTATCCATTAATTTGTTGATGGGGTATTTTGCTTTTATTCATTTCCTGGCTATTGTAAATAATGACGCTATCAAGTGTTTCTATGTATTTGAAGACACTGCTTCCCATCATTTTGTTTATCTACCAAGAAATCAAATTGATAGATCATATGGTAATTTGATTTTTAATCTTCTGAATAATATCGTACTGTTTTCTACAGTGGTTATATATCCATGTATATACTGATATGTAGAGTATGGCTGCCTTCTGTTTGTTTTAACTGTTATATTTCAGTCTTTGATCCAACTTGAATTAATTTCTGTAGTATATCATATATAAGTATGCTTCTTTCTTATGTGTGTGGTTATCCAGTTTACAGCATTATTTCTTAATCATTGAAAAATTTTAATTCAAATACAATTACACCATTTCCCCGATTTCCTATCCTCTCTCCAATCTATCCCTGGTGTTCTCCCTCTAATGTGTCCCATGTTTCCCCACATTACTCCCACTGAAGATTCATGCCTTCTTTTTCTTTGGCTATTATTGTTACATATATATGTATAAGTATGTCTTTGAATAAATTATTCTACATTGAATGCTTTCTTAGTACCCCTGTTAAAAGTCATTTATGTGAAGGCTGACTTCTGGGTTTTCCATTCTTCTCCAAGCATCTAAATATATATTATCTGTCTTTATGTCAGAGCCATGTTGTTTTTGTTTTGTTTTATTCTTGTACCATACTCTTTCATTCTGCTTTGGTTATTGCAGCCAAGTGATTTTTTTTGCAATCCTCCCAAAAACAAATCCTCTAACTTTATTTTCCCTGATTGTTTTCGATATTTTATTTCCTGTGAGATTCCTTATGAATTTCAAGATCTATTTTCCTATTTTTATAAAAAACATCTTTGTACTTTTGTTTGGAAATACATTTACTCTGTAGATTACTTTATGTAATAATGAAATCTTTTCCATTTTGCATAAAACATATTAGGCTCTTTCCTGGGTTCTTGACATACAACTTACAGAAGCTCCTATGATCATTTGTTATATGTGGTCATCATCTCTAGCCCCTGACACAAGATCTCTTAAGACTTTTAGGCTAGGCGGTGGTGGCACATGTCTTTAATCCCAGCACTCAGGAGGCAGAGGCAGGCAGATCTTCGTGAGTTCGAGGCCTGGCTGATCAGATAGCCTCCAAAACAATACAGAGAAACCCTGTCTCATAAAACCAAAACTAAACAAACAAAAAGACTTTTAGAATATACAGAGTGATGTAATTGATTACTTGTATATTACTGAAACAACTCATAGCTGGTCCCTTGGATAACATTGAGAAGTGCTAAATTTCAGAGAGCAAGGTAGTTGCCATGAGAGGGTAGAATGTTCATCGCAGTCTGTGTTCTTCGGGGAGGAGAGAGGGACTTCGAAGACTGAATCATTTGCCCATGACAAATAATTTAATCAATCATACTTACATAGTAGAATCTTTTTTCTTATTCCATGCTAGTTCTACAGGTTTATTGAGGTGTTTTATTTTCTTTTTAATATATTATTCATTTTATATACCAATCACAGTTCCCCCTCAGAAAGGTTAAGTTCTCCTATGGGGAATCAACAAAGTCTGGCACATTAAGTTGAGGCAGGACCAAGATCCTCCAAGCTATATTGAGGCTGAGCAAAGCATCCCATCATAGGGAATGAGCTCTAAAAAGCCAGGTCATGCACCAGGGATAGATCGTGGTCCCACTGCCAGGGGTTCCACAAACAGACCAGCTACACAACTGTCACCACATGCAGAGGGTTCCACCCTCTAACCTCATTTTCATTGCTGCTGTATTTACAATAGCTAAGATACAGAAATTACTGAGATGTCCATCAAATCATGAATACATACTGAAAATGTGCCCCATATCCATAATGGAATTTTATTCAGCTATAAAGAAAAATGTAATTATGAAATTTGCAAGTAAATTGATGGGACTACAAAAAGGTATGCTTCCTTAGGTGTCCCAGACACAGAAAGACAAATGCCACATGTTCTCTTCATATATGAATTTTAGTGCTGCATCTTTAGATTTGTATGTTTAACATGCACGATCTACATAAGTAGTCAGGGTCTATGGTGGTGAAGCTTCTCAAGCAGGGTGATATGAAAGAAGAAATGAAATAATGGGACTGAGAGGTTTACGTGGGGCTAGGGGAGCAATAACCAACATCACAAATACTTGAAAAAACATATGGAAACCTCTTTTAATTAAAAATAATTTTATACAGTGTATTTTGATCATGTTTTGCCACCCCCTTCTTCTAGATCCTCCCCATCTCCCCACTCATCTAACTCTACTCCTTCTTTCTCTCCTTCCCTAGAAAACAAACAAGACAATAAAAAGGACCAAAAAAGGCAAACAGAGAAGAAGCAACAATAAAAAGAAAAGAAAAACCACGAGAAAAACAAATACACACAGAGATACACACATATGCAATTTGCATACACAAGTAATAATAAAAACACAAAATCAAAAGACATACTAGGTAAGCAAAAGACAAGTAAGGTTAAAAAATGCCCAAACAAAGCATTATAGGGCAAAAAAAATCTACAAAAATGTCACTGAATTATTTTGTGTTAGCCATCTACTACTGGGCATGGGCCATACCCCTAAGTAAGGTTTGTATATACCATGAGGATCCCTTGGAGAAAACTAATGGGTTAGGGATAGGTGTTGGAGTCCAGCTCTGGATGAGGGCAGGGTCTGAAGATGAGTGGATGCAAGAGCATCGATGGGGGAAATCAGACATGGGACACGTCTTAGTTTCATTTTAAAAGAGATAGACAGAGAGGAAGCAGAGTTGCATATCAAGCAGGGGATGTAAGGAACAGGAGAAAGAGGGTGTGAGCCAGGCCATGATGCATGAGGGAATCTTGCAGCATTGTTGACTAGCAGTGAGAGTGCCTCTTTACTTATACAGAATTTAGCAAGCATGGATACATTCATGTTGTTTCAAAACATAGATCATATCATTTTTGTTTTGGGACATGTGCTTCACTTTCTCTTGCTCATCTTTTAGTCATCTTTAATAAACTGATGAAACAGAGTTATCATTTTTAACAATTTCCCCTCATTTTGACACCATTGATAAACAGAGTTATCATTGTTGCTCATTAACCATTTATCCCAGTTTTTAAGAATCTAGAGGCATGTAACAGTCTGTTCTCCAGCTAGTAGCTTTTGTGGCTACAACGACACTAGACCAAAAAAAATCTTCAAGCCTGTCTGGGCATATTGCCATGTCTCAAGCAGTGTATTATTAACTCTTAATGGTCAGAGTGACAAGAAATATCCTGAGGCCAAAGCTGCTGCAGTTATTATTCAAATTCTAGCATAATACAATGTTTATATTTTATCTTTATAGAATTTGTCTATATGTTTAATGCTGGCATTCTGTTATTTCTTGGTCTGTATGAGCTAACTTTTTTAAGAAAGGGAGGTTCTGACATCTCATCCTTTTATCATCTTTTTATATCACTCTTTGTCCATCAATATGAGTCTCTGTGTAGCACAGAGGTAACTTAACTAATATAGCTTTGTTGCTGTGTATGCCATGTAATTGCCTGAATATATAGTGGAAGAGGCTAGAAAACTGTGGCCAACTCCTCTAGCCCACCGAACCTTGTTGACCTTTTAAAGTTTACTTTGTTTTGAATATTTTGTTCTTGAGTAAGTACAGGGACTGATGTTTCAAGAATGAACCATAGCCTCATAAGGAGACCTCTGGCTTCTTTATGTGTGTCACAACCTCCAAGGCGTAAGGATGATCTTCAAGTAGATAAGGATATCTTTCTAAAAGGAGGAAGGGTAGGGTGCTCAGGACTTTCCTGTGTGCATGCTGCTACAGTCTTTGTGAATACACATGTGCATCAGTCTTACATCTGGAAGGCATTGAGAAAACTTTTAAAAATAAACTTATTACCATATTTTTGTCTTTGCTTGTTCCAGTTACTTTGTGTTTAAGCTTATACATTCTTTGCTTTCCTTGATAACTTCTACTGGTGAATCTTTGCTAGGAACTTTTTATTTGACTTATGTTTTTAATTTCCAGCATTTCAGATCGGTTTTTCTTCAGCATTTCTTCTTGTTGAAATCCCCCATTATATCTTGCATCAAGTTCTATTTTATTTCTCTGTTCATGTTCTTCATTGGGAGCTTATTTGGAAAAAGATATCTGCATGTCCTCATGTATTGCAGAGCTATTTACAATATCTAAGAGATGGAAAAAAACTTAAACTTCTATCAGTGGGTGAATGGACAAAGAAAATGGAGCATCTATGCAATGGAACACAACTTTTAAGTAGATTGAAATCTTGAGGCAATCATGGTAGTATACGCCTATATTCTCAGAAATCAGGAGATGGACACTGGAAATTCAAGACCTTAAACTAGCCTTAGTTGTATAGTAGGATTCTTTTCTTCTCCAATCCCATCAAATAAAGTTGTAATCCTCTAATTTGGACTGAGGTGGATGGAATTTGAGATCATTATCTTAAGAAAGACAAGCAACACAATTTTAGTTATGTGTGGAAAATAAAAACATTCAACTTGGAAAAGGAGAGAATACAATGATGGTTATCATGGTCTGGGAAGAAGATTTGGTAAGAAGATGCTAATCAACAAGTACAAAATTTCAGTTAGATAGAAACAAATTCTGCTAATCTAGTACATATCATGGTGACTGTATATAATATAAAAAGATGAGTTTTATGTGCTCTCACCATAGAAATTATAGGTAGTAAGACTAAAGGTACCCTCTGTCATTTTGATTATTCCACAATGTATGATATAGATTATATTCCTTTCTGTATTTATACATGTACTTTATACTCCATACATATACAATTTTTATTTACAACATGTGAGTATATTTTCCTTTACAAGATATATTTGGGGCGTATATAATTTATGCATGTGTGCGCACCTACTTGTGGAGGTGTAACATGCCGGTGGGTACAGTCAAAATGGCCAGAAGTTAACATCAGATATAGTGGGTACAGTCAGAGTATATACAAATATACTCCTCTATTAAATGACCACCTTAATTTCTGATACAGTTTTGTCTCCATTGGCTGGATTATTCTTTCTCCATCCCACAAGTGCTAAGGTTACAGATGTGTGCTGTTATACTGGATTTTATGGTCCATACTTAGGCTTTAATGCTTCCTTGAAAAATACCTTATGCACTAAGCCATCTTCCTATCCCCCAAAGCACTTTTATTAACATTTATGTAATAGCCTCTTTTCAGGTTCCTAACCATTTTGACTTTAATTATTATCTTTCTTAGAAACAGTTTTTACTATTTTTGTATATATGCATTATCTTTGTCTTATGTTGTTTCATGTGCCATAATTTTCATTTGAAAAATACTTTTTTAGTATTTTTTTCATGGAGTATCTGTACTGGTCTACTTTCTAAATTCGTGTTTATAAATGTTTTTGTTTCGCTAATGCATAAATATATGATTAAATGTTTTTCGCCTAAAATCATACACACATTCCAATGTTCTCCAATTTCCTGCATCAAAGAATATAAGTTTAATGCTACTCTAATGATTTTTAAAACTATTGTTATTAGTTTCTTGAGAATCTCAGAACATGTGCTTTGATCATATTCACACCCCTCCCTATTATTTTCAGATCCATCCCCCTTACCACCCATCCAACAATGTCTCTTGATTTTTTTATACACCCAAGTCCAGGTTGCACTGCATGTATATTCTTGGATGTGTGCACTTCCACTGGAGCATGGATGACTTACCAGGAGCTACACTCTTGAAGAAAATTGACTCTCAGCTTTGCTAGTAGCTATTAATTTCAAATAGTTCTGCTTGGGGAGAAAATTGATTCTGACCATTCTCCATTGGAACTTTGTCTGGATTAAGGTTGCATACGTCTTGTGCATGTTATCACAATTGCTTTGTAGTTGCCCACTGGTGTCCAGAAGGCACTGTTTCCCTGTAGTAACCTACAACTTATTACTCTTACACTCTTTTGGTATCCTCTTCTATAATAGCATCTATGCCTTGGGAGGAAAGGGCATGATGTAGATGTCTCATTTAGGGTTGACCATACCACATTCCTTATTATTTTCAACTGGACCAATTTGTGGGTCTCTATGTATGTCATTCACCATCTACTTCAGATGTAAGCTTTTCTTATGAAAGGCTTAACAGATGCATTAGTCCATAGATATAACAAGAAGTCATTAGAAGTTGGTCTAATACTACATCCATTTAACAGAACTCTTTTTGGGTATTGTTTTTATGTTACCTTTCCAAGACTTTCAAGGTTTTAATTGCTAATTTGATGTCTCTCAATTTTTTAAAGTTTATTTTATCTGTTTATGCATTTTGCATCCATGCATCTATGTGTGCCATATGTGTACAGTACTTGCAGATTCCAGAAGAAGGTGGTAAAATCCCTAGAACTAGAAATATAGATTATCATGAGCTACCACATGAATGCTAAACCCAGGTCTTCTGCTAGAGCAGGTAAGTGCCTTTAATTGTTGAGCTATTCCTCCAGTCTATTCTTAAACTTTTTTATAAAAGCACTTATTTCTATAAATTTTCCTTTTAGGGCTGCCTTCATTGTGTCCCTTAGATTTTGTTATGTTGTGTTTTTATTTGATTCCATAAATTTTAAATTTCCTTCTTGGTTTCTTCCTTGATGCAATTATGTGGGCAATATCTTGCTTATACTCTAGCAAATAAAGCTTGCCTGAAGATTAGAGGGTGGAGCTAGCAACTAGTTAGCAATAGAGGTCAGGAGGTCTGTACAGACAGACAGGAAATGAGATGGCTGGGTAGAGAGAGGAAGTGATAAGGCTGGAGGAGACAGGAACTCAGTCTCTTTTCAGTCTGAGAATTTTTTAGAGGCAAGAACTCTAGTGACTCGCTCCTCTTTTTTCTCTGATCTTTCAGCTTTCACTCCCTGAAGTTTTTCTTGCTGATAAGATCCAGATTTTTAACTTTGTGATCAGAATACAAAATATTATTGCAAACTTTCTGCATTTGTTGAGATTTGCTTGGTGTCTCAATATATTGTTGATTTGGGGGAAAGTTGCAGGAGCTGATGAAAAGACTGTGTATTCTTTAGTGTTTGGGTGTAATGCTCTGTAGATACATGTTAGGTCCATGTGATTTATGAGTTTATTTCTAGATGAGAAATCTATTGGTGAGAGTTGTACATAGAAATCACCCACTGTCACTGCATTCGGGCCAATTTATTGTTTTAGATAACAGCATTTCTTTTATGAAATTTGTTGCCCCTCTATTTGGTGATATATGCTTGAGATTGTGGTATCTCGTTGGTGGATTTTTCCCTTTAATGAGTATGAAGCATTCCTTCTTATCTCTTCTGACTAGTCATGATTTTAAGTTCATGTATTTTGTCAGAAATTAAAAGAACTACACTTGCTTGATTTTTAGTTTCAGTTGCTTAGAATATCTTTATCCATCATTTTGTCCTAAGGTGGTGTCTATTGTAGATGATGAGTTGTGTTTTTCTTAGTGGCAGCAAAAGGATGGACTCTTTCCATTTCGATTTTGAGACAAGGTCTCACCATGCATCTGCCTTGGACCACTCTGTCTATACTAGGCTAGAATCAAATCCATAGAGATTCACCTGCCTTTCTCTCCAGAATACTGGGATTAAAAACATGTGACCCAATTCCTGGCTACTATCTTCTTTTCAAACACATTCTGTAAGTCTGTGGGAATTTTATTGACAAATTGAGAACACTAATATTTAGAGTTATAATTGAAAGATGTATATTAATTTTTATGATTTTGTTGTGCTTATGGTGTTTCCTCAGGTCTCTTTTGATTACCTAACCTGCTAGTTTTTATTTATTTCATGTTACCTCTTGGGTGTGTTCTTCCTTATTTTCATATTGAAATATTCTTTCTAGTATCCTCTGAGAAATAGATTAGTTGTTTTTAACTGTTGTTATTTATTTATTATACCATTTCAATAAAGTTTTACTGTGAATAATAATCTGCATTGACAGTTGTGGTCTTCCATGATTTAGAGTATATTTTTCCATGGCTTTCTGGTTTTAAAGATTTCTGTTTCATTGTGAAGGGAGGCAGCATGCTGGGTCTTCAGGCCATGGCTTGTGATTAAAGAGTCACTCTTTGGAATGGCATGAGAACTGGTGAGGGAGAAACAGGAACTGTGAGGATGTGGAGGTCCCTGGTAAGCAGCTATGAAGCAACCAGAATGGATGGGACTGTGTAGGTAAGTGCTGATAGCTTAGCTGTGTATTTTTGCCATGTATGTGGGCTAGATGGTTCCTGGTCGAGAGGGCTCTGCAATATGTCTGGTCTCAAAGGAAGGGAGGGGAATCTTGGAGGAGACAGTGGTCCCTAGAAATCAGCTGGCTTGGGGGCAACCAGAATGGAGGGGGCATTTTCAGGGGAGTTTAGATAGCCTACATGTGTCTGTGGCAAATGGTCAAGCTTTTATTCTTTTTGCTTTAGAAATAGCATATTTTGCTGTTTGGTGTTAGTAATCTGTTTGTCGCTTATTTTTATTTTTAAATTTAAATTAGAAACAACGTTGCTTCACATGTCAATGCCAGGTCTCTCTCCCTTCCCCTCCCCTCCTCCCATGCCCTCGCACCAAACCATCCAATCCCTCCTCATTTCCCCAGGGAGGGTAAGGTCCTCCATGGGGGTGTCCATAGTCTGTCATTTCATCCAGGGCAGGGCCTAGACCCTCCCCCAAGAGTCCAGGGTGAGAGTGCATCTCTCATTGTTGGATGGGCACCCAAAGTACATTTGTATGCCAGGAATAAATACTGATCTACTACCCAAGGCCCAATAGATTGCCTAGGCCTACTCACTGACACCCACATTCAGGGGGTCTTGATCAGTCCCATGGTGGATTCCCAACCATCAGTCTGAGATTCAAGAGATAACCCTTGTCTGGTCAGCTGTTTCTGACCAATCCTAGTCCCTTTGCTCATCATTCCTCCCTCTCTGTCACTGGGTTCCTTGAGTTCAACTCAGTGTTTAGATGTGGGAGTCTGCCTCTGCTTCCATCAGCCATTGGATGAAGGTTCTGGTCCCCAGACTCTCTGGCCGTGGGATTGTAGGCTAGCACTCCCCAGATCTATGTCTAAAATCCATATATGAGAGAGCACATACCATGTTTGTCTTTTTGTGACTGGGTTACCTCATTCAGGATGGTTTCTTCTAGTGCCATCCATTTGCCTGCAAATTTCAGGATTCCATTGTTTTTTTCTGCTGAATAGTACTCCATTGTGTAAATGTACCACATTTTCTCTATCTGCTCTTTGCTTGAAGGGCATCTAGGTTGCTTCCAAGTTCTGGCTATTAAAAATAATGCTGCTATGAACATAGCTAAACAGATGTCCTTGTTGTATGAATGTGCATCTTCTGGATATATGCCTAAGAGTGGAATTGGTGGGTCTTGTGGTAGGCTTATTCCCATTTTTCTGAGGAATCTCCATACTGATTTCCAAAGTGGCTGAACCAGTTGGCACTCCCACCAGCAATGGAGGAGTGTTCCCTTTTCTCCACAACCTCTCCAGTATAAACTGTCCTTGGTGTTTTTGATTTTAGCCATTCTGACAGGAGTAAGATGGTATCTCAGAGTTATTTGATTTGCATTTCCCAAATGGCTAGGGATGTTGAGCATTTTCTTAAGTGCCTCTCAGCCATTTAGACTCCTCTATTGAGAATTTTCTATTTAGTTATTTAGCCACTTTTTAATTGGATCCTTTGCTTCTTAAGTTCTTTGTAAATTTTGGAGATCAGCCCTCTGTCAGATGTGAGGTTAGTGAATATCTTTCCCCATTCTGTGGGCTGCCTTTTTGTCTTGTTGACTGTGTCATTGTTTTCCTTTACTTTTTACTTTTTATTTTGAAACAAAGTCTCACCAAGTTGGGAACTCACTCTTAATGCTCAGGTAGACTTTGATCTTGTGATCTCTCTGTCTCAGCTTCTTAAATATCTGGGTTTATAGGTTGGGATCCTGGTTAAGACGTTCTTTTATTGTGGTTAAGGTATTTCCATAGATTTTCTAGGTGTGTGACATTCATCCAGTCCTTGACACCTTCCTAAACATTGTGAACAGTAACAATAAGCATCATAGATATACTTAAGATTAGACATTTTCCACAAGCAAACTAAATTAAAATTAAGTTGTCCCCAAACTTGGCTACACATTAAAATTATCTTGGAAGCTTTAAAAAACACAGCTTTCTCTGCCTTCCTGCCTCTTCAAGGATAGCATTAGATAGGAATGTCTGAACATAAATTTCTGCACTCAAGTCACCTTTTCTGATTTGTTACCCTGATGGACACCTCTTTGTATATTACTGTATCCATAGGTAATGAGCCAATAAGGCTATAGTGAGTGAAACAACATAGGCAACACAACTTAAAACTTGACAGTAATTACTTTGAATATATCTTATATGTACAGTTTATGCATTTAAAGCCACAAAATGTATTCTATACAGTGAATTTCCATTTAAATCCTTTTTTAGTAGCCAACCAGTTCTTTCTGTAGAGACAACTACTTGTCACAAGATTCTTACATATTCTTCAACAATTCAATCATATCATACAAGCTTTTCTGTTACCATTAAATTATTGAGGCAAAGATTATGAAAATCTTTATATACCTGAAATTAATTCCACTATGTGATGATAGCTTGTTTATTGTGTGCTGTAAGATTCTGTCTAGTATTTAATTTGGGATTTTGGTATAATTTTTACATAGCTATTCATAAATAGACCCATGTATATTTTCCTGTAATTTCCTATTTTTTTATAAAGTGAAGACTCTGATAGGATTGACAAATGATTAGGTTGCCTTACAGGCAGCAGACATATCAATAGCATCTGCCCTTATAACCATCTTCTGAGATGTCCATTATCCTATCTCTAGCAAGAGTCCACAGACAACCATCAGGGGATAGACTCCTTGCTATCAATCTTGTGATTCCTTTAGGTTGCTATTTTTTCTTTTTTTGCTATTTCAATTACACTCTGGGGCATTACTTAGCGGTCTTATACCATGATGAGGCCTAGTAGATTTCTGTGATGTTCTCTATGGTCCCTTCAGCCTAACCACAGGTGAGAGTCATTTGTCTCTGCCGTCTGTTATTGTCTCTCAAGGGTTTTAGTTGAAAATGGAGGGCAAATGCTCTATATCTTGGAAATAAAAGTGCTGTTGAGGCTTTTATTTCTTGTCCTTCTTCTGGGATCATTTAACATTTGTAGTCTTATGCTGTCCCTTCTAACTACCCTTAGTTTTGTCATGCAGGGAAATCCTTTTTTTGTTCTAGAAGGAGACAATGGAGGTAATCTTGTTTTCTTACAAGTGTTGTATAGGCTGTGGGCTCTTTGCTAGGCCTCTGAAGACTTTCGCTCCCTATTGTTTTGTTTGCCAAAGAAAAACGAGCACAGAATTTATTTAAATGTTCAATGAAGGGACAGGCAAAAAGAAAAAAAATCCTCAGCAAGAAAAGCTTGTATTTGAAAATGTTATCCTGCCAAAAGATACATCAGTATTTCTTAATAAATGCAGATTAACATACGTGTGACTTGTCACACTTTTCTCATTTCTAATACGTGTTCTTTTTTCCATTTCAGTCACTGAAGAATTGAAAATGCACTTTCAACTTATCACCAGTTATTTATTAAGCACCTCTTCTAGGCTTTACCCATGTTCTCTTGAAGTGACTCAGGCAGTGAATAAATGGGAAATCTCATTTATTTGCTTCTGTGGCTTCCTCACATACTTATTTTTCTTAGAATGGTCAACGATTATAAAAGGTTGAGTCCCTGGTGGGTAAAAATGTAAATCAGGACAAACATCAGAAGGCAAGTCAACTATCTACAAATAAATGGAAATGTTATGAAAATCCATATCTATTCCTTTAGGTTCACAGGTTAAGTATCCAATAGAGATAGTATGTGAGACTTAGATTTCACTTGTAGAATTTAATATTCTAGCTAGATTTCACATTGCCTTAGTCCTTTATGTTTGCATACAACATAGTAAGCTAAGGACTATTTAGAAAGGTTGGCCACCAGAATTCATGTTTGTTTTTTCTTTTTCCCTAGCTTGAGTATTTTGTGTTGGTTTGATGTACTGTAGTTACTTGGGGTTTAATCTTGTATAATAATTAACTTCAATTGATCCACTGTAGTGTGTTAGTGCAGTGCTGGAGCCTATTAAATCCAACTAACAATCTTACATTGCTTTCCTAATTTCTAGCATCATTATGCTGCTGGGAAAGCTGATTAATGTATAGATGTTCCAAACTGGGGCTTTTGCCTGATGAAATTTCAGAGAGGGTGCACAAACACTCCATTTAAAATTATTGCATCTAATAAATATCAACATAAAGGATCTTCATTTTCATCAAGACCTGTCTATTGTTTCTGTTCTTTATAATAACGAAACTCTTTCATTAAAATGATAAGACACATTCATACAGCTTTACTTATTAATGAAGGACACATATTTATGGACAAAAAGAAGAAACATGGAACATTACTGAAAGTATGCCATGATCAGTAAACCTGTGGAAAAGAAAACAAAAGGCTGCCAATGAGAAAAGAGGACTAGATCAAGGGAGAAATTAACAAAGCAATTAATAAGAAATACATGTGAGTGTAGCTATAAAATGGAACATCCACAAATACACATTTTCAGCCTTTGGAGGGAGATCTTTTGTAAAGCTTTGGTTAAGGGTTTTCTTTACTGAAACTTCATCACAACTCAAGGCAGACACAGAAAATTAAGACTTGATTTCTTTATTTGTGAGATTCTTTTAAAAAGTCCTGTTTGTATTGATGGATTGAAAGTCTATTTTGAACTAATGTTCTTGGAAATTCTAAAATTGGTGTCTCCACTTTTTCCTAGTGAGCAAAATCTACTGGATATTGTTGTAACATGAGTTTTAATAGGTTGAATATAGGAAACTATTGAGAGACCAGAGAGAGGAGGGAGCAAACCACAGCCACCTTACCTACTCAACTTCCCATCCAAAAAGAGACTGAGCTCTTGTCTCCTCCTGCCTTATTACCTCCTCTCTCCACCCAGCCATCTCATTTCCTGTTTGTTTGTACAGACCTCCAGACCTCTATGGTTAAGTAGTAGATAGTTTCACCCTCTGATCTTCAGGAAAGCTTTATTTGTTAGAGTATAAGTAAGATATCACTACGCATTGTTACTTTTGCACATTCATAAACATTATTTTAAGGAGTAGTGTTCATTCTTAGAGATATCTAGAAAAGATGTTGGGCATAAAATGAAGAGTACCAAGGTCAGAATAATCTAGAAGAGATGGATAAGTGGGTCTAGGAATGTTTATCAGTGATAGAGTACATGCTTAGTGTATGTGAAATCCTAGGTTTGATCCTGTGTACCACCAAAAATTAAATTAGTTTATATTTTGTTTTGTCTCTATCTCAAAACTTACATTCATAAATAATTCTATTTAATTAAGGAATTTTGTTAAATAGATTTTCATTGAAAAAGGATTTTTCTTGGAAAACGATTATAATTCCCAATGCCATCATTAGAAAGAAACAGAAAAGGTTTTTATAATTTAAAATTTGATGAAATTCTGAATATTAAGTTGAGGCATATGAGATTCCAAATACTTGGCATGTGCATGCATGCATTATAAACATTTGTTACAGGGAGCCTGCTAGAGATGGCCACTCAGAGAGTTTATAGACAATTGGAAATCTTTATTCCAGCTAGCTGGGTCCTGACTATAACCGCAATCATTTAGATCAAGGGATTTTAAAGTCACTTGGCATCTGGCAGCTGCAATGGGGAGGTCTGCACAAGCGGATAGTTTAACAGAAGCTATGATTAAACAGCTAGCTGGAGATAATTATACAGTTAGTTAGAGGTGATTAAACAGTTGGAGGTTTGCACAGGGAAGCTGTTTAATAAGTTAAGATAAGTGGGGGTGGGGGACATTGCGCAAGCAGTCATTTTAACAGAAGCCAAGATAAGCAGTCAGCTGGAGCATTTTTGCCTTGGGTCCTATAATACATTTGGGCAATTTTCCATGGAATTCTCCATCAAGGAGATCAAATTCTAGTTAAACCTGAAATGGCTTCAGGAAGAATAAAAGGTAGAGGAACCTATGCACTGCATTGCCCTGTCACACATTACAACAGATGACTAAGAAGTGGGATTTTTATGGAAGAATCTATAGGAATTTCTAATTGACAATCATAGAGTGTAACTATACTTAAAACCTTTCCCCATGTACAGTATCAAATGATTCTTTCAAAACAATTGACTGAATTTGGTGTTAAGTGGGTAAGTCTGACAGTGCTTTATCATAGATAAACTAGATCCATTATTTCAAATTTTTTGAAGAAATTTGGAGGCACCAAAACAATTTGGAAAAAATATTCTTCATCCATGGCTTTATACTTGAGAGGTCAGTCAGTGGACTTAAAGAGCTATCATTCAAAGGGATAAAATCTTGGGTATTTGTTTTACCACCAGTTAGAAATCTGTAATATTAACATCTCTTAACATTTCTGAGGTTTAGTTTCCTTATTTCTAAAATACGAATAATGATTCCATATTGTTATGATATAAAAACTAAATGAAATAATGTTTTCCTTTTTTAAACTTTAAAGAACTACTGAAGAATGAATGATGACGTTGATAAATTCTCAAGAAACCATATGGCTTCATTATCATTTCAATCATGAAGGTATCTAAAACATGGAGTAATCTCAGTTGAATGAACAGTAAGCTACATTATAGAAGGAGCAATGTGTTCAAAGGACACTTAAACTAGTAGGTTACCCCCAAAGAAAACTGTTATTAATAGTCCAAATATTTTAGGAGGGGTGAAGAAATCCTGTTTATTTTCACTAAACCTGTATACAGATATAGACGTGACCAATATAACAAATTGAAACCCCATTCTGAATTACTTATGTAAATGTAAATTTGTAAATTGCTTTAGAAAAAGTTTTCTAGTTCTTCAAAAAGTAAATCATTTATATATGATTCAGCAATTATATTTGTATGAGTATATCTCAAACAAATAGAAACATCCTCATGAAAGCCCATATTACAATATACATACTACATATTGTATGCATAATAGTCCCCAAATACACACAACTTAAATGTCAACCATGTGATTAAAGAATGACATATTGTTTATATATGCATGAAATATTATCCAACCTTAAAATTAATGAAGTTTAATATATTATGTAGTACTTAGGAATCTTGAAAGCATGCTAAATGAAATAAACTAAGCACAAAAATCACATCTTATATAATTACATTTATTTCAAATATCTAGAGTAGTCAAATTCATGTAGATAGATAGATAGATAGATAGATAGATAGATTGATTAATAGTTGCCAGAGGCAGGGGGTAGGAGAAATTAGAGAGTAAAATCTAATTGGAATAGAATCTCTTTTTATTGTTAAAAATTCTAGAGATAGTAATAGCTGTTACACAATTATATAGTATTGAATTGTACACCCTACAAGATGAGTATTAAGGCAATGATACTTGTTTGGCTTAAGGGAAGACTTAATATGGAGGAATAATTTTAACTGGAGTAAACGTAAAATATTTGATAAAACTTTAAATATAAATTTATTATTTGCTAATTTCATTATATATAATGTTCTTTCACACTCATCCTTCTACCCTCTCTTATCGTCTTCCACCCCATCTTTATCTTCCCACTAAGTCCCCATTCTACTTGCAATGTCTTTTTGCTTTTACTTTGTGACTCATTGGATATAACCATGGGCACTTGCTTAGGCATGGGTAACTCACCAGTGACTACACCCATTAGGACTGTGAATTCATCTCCCATGACAATCCTCTGCTGCTGTTTTATCTTTTGGGTGCAGTGTGGCTCTATGAATCTTTCCCAGATCTGTGATTGCACATTTAGAGGCTCAAATTTGTGCAGACCCTATGTAGGCCATTACAGTTATGTGAGTTCATGAGTGTCATGACCTTGCCATGGCCACAAAAATTATTTTATTGCCTTCCTCTCCATCTAGCTCTTACCTTCTTCCCAGCCCCTCTTTCTTTTTTTCTGAACATTGAAGGATTGATATGTGTAGTGGTTTGAATAAAAATGGCTTCTGTAGGCTCATATGTTTGAATGCTTAGTCCGTAGTTGGTGAAACTGTTTGGGAAGGATTAGGAAGCATGGCTTTGTTGGGATAGGTATGACCTTGTTGGAGGAGGTGTTTCACTAGGAGTGGGCTTTAGGGTTTCAAAAGCCTATTCAAGGCCCAGTCTTAGTCTTCTGCTTGCTGATAAGATGTAAGCTCTCTGCCAGTTTTCCAGAACCTTGACTTCATGACTTCTGCCATGCTCCCCCCTGTGATGATCATGGACTTAACCTCTGAAACTGCACTTTATGAAAGCCCTCAATCAAGTATGTTTTTAATAAGCACTGACTTAGTCATGAAGTCTCTTCACAGCCCTAGAACAATAAGTAAGACAATGTGCATATCTTGTTTAAGGCTAATCACTTAGTTGTCACTTGTTCTCAGCAACTTGACTGGTTGTGAGTCTGTGCCTTATCTCCTACTTGCTACAAAGAAAGGCATCTTTGATGAGGATGGCATTAGTCTAGAAATATAAGCAAACTCATTGGAGGTAATATCAAAGCATGTTCATTTCACAAAGCAAAAGTAATAGGTTCACACCTACTGCTTATGAACTTAGCCATGGGCCTTTGTCAAGTTCCACAGTACTTAGCATGAACTCCCTCCTATGTAACATATTTCTGGTCTAATCAGAAATCCCTTGTTTATACTCATAACCGTTGCGCCACAACTGCACCATAGGCACATCTAGCCTGTGAAGTTGGTTTTGTATTATGCAAATTCCAAAGTTTGGAAAGACAGCGATTGCTGATTTTCTCTTCCAGCTGCCTACAGTGCAATTTCAGGTTCTATGAAAGCTAGTTAGCAGAGAAGAAGATTCTAAATCAGTTCCAATATGGTTCATTTTTGTTCTGAATCCAATATAAGTGCTACCTTCAGCTAAATGTATTTCCCTTTAGGACCACCATGGTTAACTAGTCCTAGGGAATCATGTCACACTTAAGTAATTTGAAAATAAACCAAATTTAAAAAGTCAATATAAAGGCCAACCAAAATCAATATAATTACAACAGAATGGACATGTGAAATTCCTACCCCAAGTTATTATTACAATTTTATTTCTTATATTTATACAGGAACAAAATAAAATGTTTGACCTTATAGTACAGAAGTAATAATTCGTTAGGACTATTCAATGATATATAATGCCTGAGGCCATTTTACTATATGTTAATAGACCAAAAGAGATGATAAAGTTAAACTGAGGCTTTTGGAAGAGAAAGATAGTTATAAGGTGACCCATTTTTTTCAAATACCTTATTCATGTGTAATGTTTTCATTATATCTGGATCAAAGATGATTTGTCTTAGAAGTTTTTATATGTTATTTTGAAGATTCTTTTCCTCCTCATCAAATTGGGATGACATTCAGCTTTAAATTTTCTCATAAAATGAATATATGTTATGCCTTTGTTTTAGATTAGATATAATTAAATAAGCCATACATTGTTTACATAGTTTACCAAGTTGACAATTTTATAAAGACTAAATTTATGATGTAATATATCTATTATTCTGATTTTATAATTATTATAATATGATTAAATACTTTACTTATTTGCCTTGTTTTGTGGTTCAACATATGCAATATTCTTCCTAAATGTATCTTATTAATGGATTAATATTTACATTATTTATTAAATCTGTTTTCTATATTTATGCTATCTAATAATTGCGTTGTATATAATAGGAATAGTTTTCATAATCAAAATTCATTATAATTATGTTTTATAATTACAGTTTCTGATTAATACCCTTATATTTATACTTTACTTACAATGAGAATTTCAATAAGGAAATTACAAAATAGTTTTATATTCCAGACCTCAACATGAAGAATACTTATCTCTTCTGTAAGTCAATGTACAAATATTAGTAAACTGAATGTTTCTACTCATGAAATCGGTGTGCTGATGGAACAATAATCTCTTCATTCCCTGGTCTGTGGTATGTCATGCCATATATAAGTTGAAATACACTGTTATACTTTGGGTCTGAAATCTTCCCTAAAGGTTTATATCTTTGAAGATTTTGTCCCTAACTGGTAATACTGTATTGGAAGGTTATGAAACCTTTGAGATTTGGGACCTAGTTGGGAGTCCTCTATGGGCAGGACTTTGAAGGTTATATTCTGACTTTTCTTCTGGTTCAACTTTTTGCTTTCTGGTTTGCTATCTCAGAGGAACTCCATCATGCCTTTCTGATCTTAAAGCTCTGAAACTGTGCCCAAATAAACAGTGATTAAGAATGTGACTAAGATAGTAGGTTAATGCTATGGTTTGGATGTAAAATATCCTCAAGCATTTCATGTGTTTGAATATTTGAGTTTGAGAGTTTAGGACTGCTTTTGGAGATTGGGGAAGATGTTGGGACTGTGACTTTGGTAAAATTGTATTGCTGGCAGATGGACCTTGAGTGAGATAGCTTTTTGTTTTTAGTCTGAGTTCTATGCTTTTCTTCTGCCACTGAGATACAAAGTTTTGGTCACATACCTCTATCATCATGAACCCTAATGTGTCTTTCCTATTGTGAAAAACTGCCCACTAAAGCATGCACACAATTAAGCCTCTCCTTCTTTAAGTTGCTACTTTTAGGTAGTGGTCATAGAAAGAGAAAATAATTCATTCAAATTATAAATATTGTTGAAGCATATATGTGTCCATTTGGTATTTCAAAGGTTGACACTGAAGTTCAGGCCAAACAAAATTTATTTTAGTGCTGAGATTGGAGTTTGGTATTGTTGCCAATAAAATACATGTAATCTTGAGATTCATCTCCATTATGACAAAAGCTGTTTTTAGGTTTACATAGATTACTCAGTGGTTAAGGGTACCTGCTCCTGTAGCAGAGGACTCAGGTTCAGTTTTAGCACCCATGCAGTGGTTCAAATCATCTGTAACTCCAGTTATAGATGCAATGCTATCTTCTAGCCTGTGAGGACACTGTATGTACACGGTACACAGACACATAAGGGAGCAAAAACCCCATACATATAAAATAAAATAAAAACAAATCTGTTTTAAAATGTTGTTTTCCATAGTAGGCTCCTATTATACCTATGTCCTCTGTAAGTTAAGAATTCTTCCTGAGTTTATAGGATGTTTTCTCAGTATGGGTGATGGATGTTTCATCCTTATTCCTTTCTCTTATTTTTTGTTATTCACCCCAGCTTCTTTCATAAAAAATCTTTCAGTTTTTGATATTGTTAATTTTTAAAAAGTTTTTCCACTCAATGTATTTAAATTTTAATTAATTTTATTTAAATTAAAAACAATCTTACTTTACGTAGCAATCCCAGTTCCCTCTCCCTCCCACCCTCCATTGCCTACACTGATCCCCATCCCACTCCCATCCTCTCCTCAGGGATGGTGAGGCTTCCCATGGGGGAAGGACCTAGGCCTTCTCTGTGTATCTAGGCAGAGAGAGTATTCCTCCATTGGGAATAGACTCCCAAAGCCCATTTGGTCACTAGGGATAAATACTAGTTCCACTGCCAGAGGCCCCATAGACTGCCCAGGCCCCCCGATTGGCATCCATGTTTAAGGTGCCTGGTTCAGTCCTATGCTGGTTCTCCAGCTGTCAGACTGGGCACATTCGTACCACAAGGACATCTGTTCAAATATGTTCATAGTTTTTGATATTATAATTACATAATTCCCCCCTTCCCTTTCCTTCCTCCAAACTCTCCTATCTCTCCATCCTTTTTCTCTTTCAAATTCATGCCCTCTTTTTCATTGTAGTTGCAGTGCTAAATATATTCTTCTCCACCTGTATAATGCATTCATATGTTTTCAGGACTAACAATTTGGTATGGTATAACCAATTGGCATGCTTCCTGGGGGAAGATTTTTCTCCCTTTCTCAGTATTCCTTAGTTGCCATGAATCATTGTGTAGGATTGAAGCCTCATGGTCTTTCCACTATCCACTTTAGCATGTCATTTGTTGTTCTTTCCATGTTCACCTCACATTGGGGTAGTCATGTTGGGGATATTTTTATTGGGTGCAGTTTCTGATGTTACAAGGATACATACTCTCACAGCCATAACCCCAAATCATTGGTCACTAGAATGTTTCCACTACCTCTTCCACAATGATCTCTGAGCATTTAGGTGCAGGATTTTTTTGTAGATGCTTTTGTTCCTTGGGATGGCTCCACAGCTCTGAATTTTGATTCATTGTGTTTTTTTTCTGTGTGATTTTTATATCATTTTTATTTTAATTTTAAATAGCTTGTTTTACATGTCAATCCCAGTTCCCTCTCCCTCCCCTCCTCCCGCACTCCCCTTCCTCCCCTGCCTCCCACCCTATTGCCAATTCCTTCCACATAGGGGATATCTAGAGTCTGCCATTTCACTCTGGGTAGAGTCCAGGCACTCCCCTAAGAGTCCAGGCTGAGAGAGCATCCCTCTTTGTGCTATGGGCACACGATGACTGTTTGTATTCCAGGGATAGACACTGATCCACTGCTCAGGGCCCCATAGGTTGCCCAGGCCTTCTCGCTGACACTCACATTTGGGGGGGGTCCAGATCAGTCCCATGCTGGCCTCCCCGCTGTCGCTCTGGGGTCCAAGAGCTCTCCCCTGTTCAGATCAGCTGTCTCTGTTGGTTTTGCCAGCCCATTCTTTGCCAATTTGCTCATCACTCCTCTCTCTCTGCCACTGGGTTCCTTGGGAAAAAAGACTACCCTGTGTTGTGTTTTTAAAAAAAAAGAAGTTCCTGTGGATTTCCCCAGCATGGTCTTGACTGCTTTATTCATCACTTGTCCCTCTCTGCAACTGGGTTCCAGGAACTTGGCTCAGTGTTAAGCTGTGAATCTCTGCTTCTGCTTCCATAAGCTACTGGATGAAGGCTCTATGATGACATTTAAGGTAGTCATCAATCTCATTATAGGAGAAGGATATCAAGACCATACTGAGGAAACCCACAGAAACAGCTGACCTGAGCAAGTGGGGGCTCACGAACTCCAGACTGACAGCTGGTAAACCTGTATAAGATGGAGCCAGGCCTCCTGAATGTGGGTATAAGTTGGGGGACTTGGGCGGTCTATGGGGCTGCTGGCAGTAGAACCAGTATTTATCCCTAGTGAATGAATAGGTTTTTGGAGCCCATTCCATGTTGAGTGATAGTCTCTCAGCCCAGATACAGGGGAAAGGGGCTCAGTCCTGCCCCAGATGATGGGACAGACTATGATGATCTCCCTCAGGAGGTCTCACCCTCCCTGAGCAGTAGATAGGCAGTGGGATGGGGAGATGGTGGGGGAATAGGAGGACAGGAGGGAGAGGAAACTGGGACTGGTATGTAAAATAAGATTGTTTTTATTTTAAATAAAAAATAATTATAAAAGAAGCCTATGTCTATAAATCACTATCAGGAACTTCTGACTGTATAATTTTTATGACAAAAGGGATTTTATGTATGTGACTAAGGTCACAGATCTAGATATTGGGAGAATTTCTTGCATTTAATTCCATGAACCCTTAAAATTGAGGAATGTTTCTCAGCTGTAGTTGGTGAGATACATACAATTCTTCCACTTCATCAAAATTAAAGCCTAAACATCCAATTGAAGAGGACAGAGATTTTATATGAGGAAAACTTGGCATTGATTTGAAGATAAGGGTCATGAACCAAGAACACTCAAGAGGTAAGTAAATGGATTAAATCCCAAAGCCTCCAGAAAGGAGGGCAGCTTATGGATGTCTGTTTTATGTTGGTATCACTCATGTTAGTGTTCTGATTCATAGAACTCTTAGGTAAGATGCTATTTGCTACATCAGCAATAGATAATGAGGCAACTGGCTAACATGTCTTTTTTAAAATTAATGTTCTCAAACTTCAAACTGATTAAAATTCTATTAGATTGTCCTTGCATATTTACTTTCTTAAGCTTTTCTACCCAGAAACTGTCATTTTATAAAATCATCTAAACTCTTACATTTCATAAAAATAAAACCAAAACCTCCATATCTATATATACATATATAGCTATTCTGGAAATTTTTCCTTATCTTTCTAGTAAATATATCTCACCTATTTAAATGTGTTTGTTTTGTTTCCATCCAAGGCTAGTTCTGTCATTTATTCCATTCTTGACTTCTCAAGGACTTTTTACCTGCTATTATTTCCTCTATGTTCTGCACCATCAATTTTCTTTTTAATCTTGTGATTGTCTAATATCTATATAAATGCATTCCTGTGTTTTCACTGATTGTATATTTGTCTCTGGATATTACAGCATTTCTATTCTACTTTAAAAATTCTTGGAAAGATTTGTTTATAGCTGCTATCACCTTTTTCATACTTATTATTTTTTAAATAAGAAATTAAAGTTAGCATATAAAATAGTGAATTTCATTGTGACATTCTATATGTATACTTTATTCATGCTCTTTATGAATCATTATTAAATGTACTGAATTCTATTTCCAATCCCATAGCCAACATTTAATCTTTATCTTAGTAGGCTTTTCCTAAACATCTGATAGAACTGGCAACTGCTTTACACTAAAAATTACTTTCCATAGGTTTATAAAACATCATGTTTTTCTCCATAACTAGGGGCTGCTTACTCTTCTTTGCTGGTTCCTTTCCTTGGTCCTGTTTCTAAATGTAGAAATGCTCCAGTACTCAGTTCTGGTCTATCTTTATCTATACTTGTAGCACAAATAATAAAACCCCAGAGACATATATTGATGTTAAAGCTGAAGATCACAAAAGCAAAGCAGCCATCCACTAGCTCTTACCTTTACCTCAGATTGTTTTATCAGAATTAATCTCAATTTTGTATCAATATACAAAATTTGTATATAATATGTAAAAGTCCATTCCAATGTAAAATATTTAAAACTAGTAGTTGCTTTTTAAAAGGAGATTCAATAATCTACCTTTTTATCTTATTGTATCTATATCCTACCTTCTTTCTTTTCAGAGTAGATTCAATAATCTACCCTTTTCATCCTATCATATCTATATCTTTTTTCTTTTCATAGTAAGAAGTCTGAATCTAATCCTCTTTGCTCAACTTTCTTCCTGACAATAACCAATAACAAGTTGTAACCAACCCCCAAAACAATGAAATATATACATAAACTATTGAATGACCAAAAACTACCCAGCCAACCTCTTGGGAATGTGGGTGTCATGTTCTTAAATTTACTTTCCGCTGTCTGAGGGTGATAGGATCTTTAGAGGATCCTGAAAAGAAAAAAATTGATTATTCTCAAGTTCTGGGAGAGGCAGTTGTCTCATTTGTCATTCAGTCTCTGAATAATGAGAAAGTGCAGGGCTTGTCTCAAGGCTTGACTAGAGTAGTCTGTGAGGCTGGATCGTCTCAGCTAGCCACCTCAAAATTGTCCTGAGCAGTTTGTAGTCCAAAGCCAATCTTTAGTTGGTGTTTTCAGCTTAATGGTGTTATCATAGTCCTGGTGGAATTGTTGTTTTGGGGTTACACCTTCTTTTTGGAGACTTTAGAGTTTGTATTAGATCAAATTATTTCTTTTCTTAGTATTTTTTTCTGGGCAGTTATCCCTTCTTTCGATGTTTATTGGTCCAAATTTCCTTAAATTCTTTTTATTTTCCTGAAAAGACAAAATGAAAACCATCTCCCAACTCTAATTTTTTTTGGTTTTATGAGACAGGGTTTTTCTGTATTGTTTTGGAGGCTGTCAGTCCAGCCCAGCCTGGAACTCACAGAGATCCACCTGCCTCTGCCTCCCAAGTGCTGGGATTAAAGGTGTGCGCCACCACCGCCTGGCTCCAACTCTAATTTTGAAGAGGTTCCCAATCTAATCTTTTTCAATTTTGATTTATGATTTCTCCTGAAATTTTTGTTTTATCATTTAATGCTCTTCAATCAACCAGAGCAGTATGGTTTTCTACAACAGGCATTTGGTTCTTCAATTGCTCTGGGAAAGAGTTTTATTCTCTGATGACAGGACACAAGTGACCAGAATTTGGTATAGAGGTCTGTGAAAGGCCCCTCAAGGAGATTCCTGATGGCAAAGGGTTACATGGAATGTCCCTTGTTGATCTATACTCACTATTACAATGCCTGCCTTTTTCATACCTTTTGCATAATCCAGAAGGGAGTAGCATTCTGTTTGGATCATGCTTATAAAAATATTGCTTCTAGGAATGACATGTTTACAATCCTTTTTAGATGAACTTGTTTGCCACAATTAAAATACTTGACACTTTGATTTTTCTTCAAACTTCTGAAAATCACCTCTCCTATCCATGCATCTCATGGTCATGAGATTCAATACTGATTGTATCTTTTTACTCATTCCTCCAAGGGTGCTAACCTTGCCTTTAAAGGCCTACTTATCCTTTTGCATTGAGAATTAGCATTTTCAAAAACCAGAGATTCAATTATTATTTGTCTAGCTTCTGAATCTGTTACCATTCTATTTCCTGCTGATGCCAATCTTTGTAACTAATCCATTGGGCCCTTATAACTTTAGTAAACTTTAGTAAACGATTCAATTTTCTTTCTTATTTATCCAATTTTGTCCCAATCATTCAAACCTGCTGTATGGCATAAATCCAGGGCATGGTCATCATATAGAGATTGCCTTTCTATAATAGCATAATCTTCTCCAAGAAGTTGATCTTGAGAGATTTTCATACCTCTAGGTCTACACCATTGTTCATTAGTCATGGCCTCTTTTCTGAACCAAGTACTCCATTTTAATTGTAGACCAGGCTCTAAAACAGCATTAACCAAGTCTATCTAGTCTTTAGGGATAATTCTATTACAAACAAACCACGAGTTTAGCATCTGCTTCACAAGCGGTGAATGCATGCCATATGAGACTATAGCTTCCTTGAGTCTTCTTTTTTTTTATTTTAAATGAAAACATGCTTCAAATGTCAATCCCAGCTCCCCCGCCTTCTCCCTCCACCAGCCCCACCCCCACCCCCAGCCCAATCCCCACATCATTCCCCAGGGAGGGTGAGGCCCTCCTTGGGGGATCTCCAGAGTCTGTCATTTCATCCAGGGGAGGACCTAGGCCCTTCCCCATATGTCCAGGCTGAGAGAGCATCCCTCCATGTATGCCATGGTGAACACTAATCTACTACTCAAAGCCCCAAAGATTTCTGAGTCCTCCTCACTTACACTACATTCATGGAGTCTGGATCAGTCCCCTGTTGGCCTCTTAGCCATCAGTCTGGGGCTCAAGATCTTGCCCTTGTCCAGTCAGCTGTCTTTGTGGGTTTCACCAGCATGGTCTTGATCCCTTTGCTCATCATTCCTCCATCTCTGTCACTGGGTTCCAGGGGGGGTCAGTTCAGTGTTTAGCTGTGAGTATCTGTCTCTGCTTCCATCAGTCACTGGATGAAGGTTCTAGGATGTCATATAAGGTAGTCATCAACCTTATCATTAGGTAGTGGCTATTAATGTAATCTCTCCGCTATTACTTAGTTTTCCAGTTGGTGTTATCCTTGTAGATCTCTGGAAATCTCACTAGTGTCAGCTCTCTCCTCAAAGCTATAATGACTCCTACTATTATGGTATCTCTCATCCTGGTCTCCTCTATTCTTATCCCGACTCAACCTTCCTGCTCCCCCATGTCTTCTTCTACCTTTAAGTTGGGTGCCAATATGTAGCACAAATAATAATAACCCAGAGCAGACATTGGGATTAAAGCTGAAGGTCAAAGAAACAAAACAGCTAGCCACTAGAGAGCTCTCACCTCTACCAATACGAGTGATCCTGTCCTCAGTGTGACTGAAGACTGAATACACTGTACTCCTGTCTCCATCTGCTTTATATTCCTCTCTAGTGCTGGGGTTAAAGGTATGCATCACCACTGCCCAGCTTCTATTGCTAACTAGTGTGGCTGCTGGGATTAAAGTGTTTGTCACTACTGCCTGGCCTGTATGTCTGACTAGTGTGGCTAGATTTGCACACTGGTCTTCAGGCAAGCTTTATCTGTTAGATCATAAACAAAGTATCATCACATATACTGTCTTCCTAAAACCAATTTCAACTTGCTACATGATTTATGTGTCAATGACCCTGAATGCTTGTATCTCTAACCCTGACATCTTTAAGTTCAGCATTTTTCTATTTGTATATGTTAACGTTTAGTGTTCACTTGAATATCCAGTAAACATCAGAGACTTCACATAGTGTTCAAAGCAACATTTTTCAAAAAGAATGTATTTTGCTATAATCCATTTTCACTTTCTGGCCCAGTCACACCTATTTAAAACTAAGGACTGTAGTATGTAAGCACAAAGCTGATTTCACAAAGTCCTTGATTTCCCTGTCTTATTAATATAGTGGATTAAAGATTTTGCTTGAATACAAGAAAGATAGGCAAGTTCAGGCCAATTCATATGAAGGGAGAATGACTTGAGAGAGGGGGGAATATACTAACCTTACTTGCATTGATCTCAAATTCAGAAAACGAAATGAACTACAGCCAGCCCTCATTAGAGATGGGCATAATGCTAAACTACTAGCTGGGATGAAGTGCTTTTCTTCAGAGGGAGACTCCCCTTACTTTTGTTTTGTTATGTAGCTCTGCTACCTTTTCTCTATTCTGGCTTCTCCTGTTTACTAACCTTAAATATAGCTCAAAATTGCTGTCTAACCAACTAGATCTGGCTAAAGGTCACACATGGACTTCTTAAAGCTAATGAGGTTGCGTTCTGATACATGCTAAGTCACTAGCATTTATGCATAGAGAAAGTACCCTCATTCATCATACTCTCTGATTTCTGTGTTTTCAATATTCCTGTCATGGATGGTTTCTAGTTACTAACATAACATCATCAATTCTGCAGAACTTCTGAACATTTCATAGTTGTATTTCATAAGTAGATACAAGCTAGTTCTACCATGTCCCTATTTGAATAGCCTCAGCTTAGCACATCCTTACTTGCAGGCTCCTCTTCTCAGACTTCATGATTTGTTTTATAATTTATGTTTATTTTGAAGTTCTTCCACTACACCCTGATATCATAAATTTTATGTTGTGTAGATATGAATGTGACTTAATAGTGACTTCTTAGCTCAGTGTCATCATTTCTCTCTGTGTCTTTTGGCTTAAACTACCTGAAAGTGAAATACGCTTACTTACTTCATTTGTTTTGGAATTCATTATGATCCTGTTTTGAGTGCCTATATATAGTCTGGAACCTATAACTGGATAGGCAGAATCATATGCTTCATTGTCTAATATAGGGGCTATGTGGGGTCCAATTTCCTATAGAAGAATTTTTCAGTGAAGCATACTTGGAAATGTCAAATTTCTAAGTGCCCAAACACAAAAGATACCTCTAACACAATAAAATATAATCTGTATTTTATTTCATAGTTCAGTCTAGTGATTGAACATCTCTCAGTTATCATGTAATCTAGGTTCACGTAAGAGTAATTTCACTAAGTAAGCATATAGTGGCACAGGAATTACGATATTGATAAAATTAAGAAGTAACCATATGGAAATTCCAAATGGAAGGAGTAAATAGGGTATCTTCTTATAAACTAACATACACTGTAGTTTGCATGAGTAAAGTCATGAGATTGATGAATCATCAGAAATGGAGCCAATGATCGGCCTTGAAGATCCTTGTATTTCATTAGAACTGCAATAAACTCTTCTTTGTGAACCCCTCTCACTATAGAATTCCCTTCTATTTATGAGTATCCTCAAGCCTGTAAATTGGACTTTCTATGGAAGATGTTTAGAAATCTGTTTTAGTAACACAAACCTAGAATCTGTATTTCATTAGGTAACAAAAAATCATGAATGTATATGAAGTCTGAGACATGCTGTCCCATATATGTGGTACTGTCCATTCTTCTGTTTCTAATGTGTGAACAAAATCTGACATAAGAATTTATGATGATGGTTTCATTCTGTTTGCAGTTATTAGACCTTTGCATGCCAGTGGCAGTTGATTGGTAAGCAGGGATTGGAATCAAGTGAAACCCCAGGTTCCATGATTTGTGCCACCTGCTATAATCTTCACTCAACCACAGAATTAGTTTATGAATTGAAAATTCACTACTGCATGTTTTGTGATCAAATATTCCATTAAAATTCTGAGCCTTTGCTTCTTTAGACTGAATTTTCACCTTCCTGCCATTAAAACAAACTTGCCGAAAAAAGATGGTTAAACAGAGTCACCTGTATCTGTTTTATAAACCATAGGGAAGAAGGCTCAGTAGGTATGCAGCATGTGGAGTTTGATAACTGAGGACAATTGCCAAATCTGAATATTTTCCAGGACATGCATGTGTAAAACGCGTTAGTTATATTTACCTCTTTCTCCTACCTAACCATTCAAGGCTCTGCCTAATTCATTTCATTTAACTCTATTGATCCCAACACTCAAGGGATTTCCACACTCAAGGGATTTCCGCGCATCACCAGGGTGGCATTTTTTAACTTGTTACTGCCACCTTTGGCAATATTAAAAATGTTTAACAATTGATACAGCCGGAAGACCAGCCAATCAGCACTAAATCTACTTGTGAATCACTTGCTGGGCCATCTCAGTGCCTGATGGCTAAAGATAAATCTTGTGTAGAAGACTAGGCTTCTAGAAATTTGTTTTGGCTCTTCACAAGAACTGGTCTATGTATAGATGAGACTTCTTCAGTCCCACTTCTAATTGCCTTTGTGATAAGTGTATCTACCTATGCATTTAGACCTTAGCAGTTTTCTATCTAGACTTATGCAGCTCAGTTTTCCAAGCTTTGCTTCCTGAGCTTCATCATGGAAGCAGGGAACAAGCCTCTGTTCTCAACTGTTCCCAAAGAATTTTAGTGTTTCCCCTTTATCAGGAATTACTTACAACTCCCATTTCTTCTCAACCAATCTAACTTAATTTCATTTTGAATGTGGAGCATGGGCATCTCTTTCATCACACATTCTTTTTAAATCTCTTATTTATGGGAGAACTTACTGACTCTGCACTGAGTTTTTACACTTTTAAAACTCAGAATCTGTTTTAGCCCTCAGAAATCTTAGATTTTTATACTCCAAAGCCTTATTGCTCAAGAATGTGGCTCTGCAAGGGGTTTCAGAATTACAATTTCAAAGTCAACTCCAAGACTATGATTCTTTATTTTATGCATTGGGTTCTTGTCCAAGGTAATAAGTCTCAGCCTTAAGGTCTGACTTTAATGGAAAATGCTGAGGGGTAATGAGGAGTAAAAAGAGAATGAAAATCTCTGTTAATGCTCCAAGATATTAGCATCCCCTATAAGTGACACAAGGCCCTTAAAAGGTTCCTATGAACTTGGGGAGTCTCTGCTTTTGATTTTGTCATGATTCAGAGGGGAGTAATATTTGCACAGAATCTGTGTATCCAGAATAATAGCTCGGGCATTTGAAGTTCATAGGATTAGTTATTAGAAGGAGCTATATGAACAAAGGTGAGAACTGCCAGGTTGAATATAAAATCATCATGAACATTTTTTATTATTTTTTATTTTTGAGATTATAATATATTTACATCATTTCCATCTTCCCCTTCCTTCCTCCAAATCCTCCCTTAAACACCTCCTTGATCTCTTTATAATTCAAAGCCTCTTTTTTCATTAATTCTTTTTTTCCTTTTTAAATTTAAATTAGAAACAAGCTTGTTTTACATGTCAATCCCAGTTCAGTCTCCCTCCCCTCCTCCCCTGTCCCCCATCAACTCCCTATCCCATTTCCTTTCTGCTCTCCAGGGAGACTGAGTCCTTCCGTGAGGGATCTTCAAAGTCCGTCATATCATTTGGAGGAGGGCCTATATCCTCTCCCATGTGTCTAGCCTGAGAGAGTATCCTTCTATGTGGAGTGGGCTCCCAAAGTCATTAATTTTTGTTACATGTAAATATATATATATATATATATATATATATATATATATATATATATATATATAGTCCTGAATAAAACCTGCCTAGTCCCTTGAGGTTATTTGTATGTATCTTTTCAGGACTGACTAATTGGTGTGTTCTTCCTCAGGGAAGACTGTTCTCTTTCTTTCAGCATTCTTTAGTTGCAAGGGAACACTGAGGAAGAGGACATGGGCAGATTGCATATATCAGAGAATCAGAGAGGTCATTGTGAGATCGTGTTTCATAGTAATGTCAGAAGCTACAATCATGAAGTCTAACCAATGTGAACAGGCTTTATTCTTGCATTTCCATTCTATCTCTTTTCCATCACATATACAACACACATACACTTATCCGCATATACATGTGCACACATATATTTCAAATGTTAAATGATGAAAGTATAGGACTTTGGAAATTTAGGGAAAAATTTGTCATGAATCTGTAGGTCTCTGTATTCTGTCTTGCTATCAAGTTAAACCAAATCTCATGGTTAAAACATGGTGCTATTGCCCATTCAAAGACAAAGGGAAAGGACTTACATTTAAACATGGTTGTGGGGAACAATTATCTGGTAATCTTGTATGAGTAATCCACTTCCTCTTAATTCTCATACAGTACAACAACCTTACAGTAGAGTTGTACTGTGTGGAGGAAATAAGAGGGAGAGTATATACCCAGTATTTGTGAGATGCCTTTAGCTTGTCAGTGAGAATTCTGTAGATGACGTGGACTGTTGTGCTTCAGCTTATGTAATTTTTCTCACTGACTCACCAGTTTAGGGCCAAATTGCTACTAAATGTCCATAAAACAAGCAATTTCTATTTGTTTTTGGTTCATGTAGCAATGCCTTCTAATTTATTGCTGTCTTCCTGTATCTCTACTCTGATAGGAGCTTCAGTTGGATTCTAGCCTTGTTCACATAGTAAAATGTGTCCAATGAGGCAATACAAAATATATTGGCAAGTAGAAACTTGGAATACTTATTTACTGGGGATTTCCTTCCCTGGATTCAGTTGGAACTCTTGATTACTCAGCAGTATGCTTGTTGGATTATGAAAAAACATGTGGTCCAGTTACACTTCCATCCCAGCTGATAGCCAGCCAATTTCTAGACACATTAAGTGATGCCCTTGACTGCTAGCTGACTGGAGAGCACTGCATAACTGAGTCCAGCTGATTTCAACCCAAATTGCAGACTCATAGAGTTGGGAGCTAAATAATTGTTATACAAAGCCACCATGTTTTATGTGGTTCATTTCACAGCTAACATTAACTGATACACCATTCAGGAGAGGAACTTGCAGTATGTGTACTGAGGATCAAATCGAATCACTTCTAAGTGGAGCAATATGTATGCAAAGTCAACACTGTCATTCTTTTTCATGGTCAACTTAGGCTCCTCCACATATACCTGCAGGTGGCCATTAATGCTGAGGGAGGAAAGAATGAAAAGATGGGAAATCAGAATTATGATAGAAGATTCAATATTGACTGAAAGGAATTCTGAACTTGTCCACATATAACAGAATAAATTTTCTTTCATGGCATGAAATGAGGCCCCACAGACTATCCTTTTCCCTCCGACCTTTCTTTGGAGTATCTTCCTATGGTTAAGAAAAGGGGTTATCTTTCTATGAGTTTCCAGACCATGAGGAAATGTGGATATCTCTAAATTGTTCTTATTGTTTGTTTAGCTCCGCTATAATGGAAGACAAAATAGAAAGAAAAAGATAAAGCTTTTCCATTGGTTCAATTTACCACTATTAATATTTTAATAGCTAGCTTAGATTGAATACTTACTCATTGCTGTGCCAAACTTTATATGCATTGCTTCATGTAAACCCCATAACAGCATATGAGATAATATATTATTTCCCCCATTTTACCGTTGGAAAAAATTGAGAGAGATTTAATTACCTAAATTCCTGCAATGAATAAAATGGCTAAAATCCAGAACAGTCTGATTCCAAAGAAGTTGATTTCATTTTGGCAAAACATTGCTTCTTAAATGGATGGTAACCTTCTAAAATTTATTGCTAGCAATTATTTTACTTGCAAGAAAAAAAACAAATATTGAGAAGGACTGGGAGAGCATAAATAAGTGCTAAAAGACTAGTTACAATTTCATGTGGGGATGCAGAGCCCTGGGCAGAGAAAAGTTAACAGAGGCCACTTTGCTACTCTTGGATGGATGTTCTTGCTCCAGGGGATTCACATAGAATAAAGATGATGTCAATGATTCCTGTTGAATTTGGCCTGGGGAAGGAGAAGACAAGTTTTTCTTCTTAAAGTAATAGTGCTTTTCAATGAATTTTCCCGATAATAGCTTTCTTGTAAAGAAACTACAGAAGATATACAACCAGAGGAAGCATAATTGGTTTACAGTCCTCTTCTGATAACCATGTAAATATTGATTCTTTAAAATGAGGAATTGGTATATCATGAATATTTTTATATGATTACTAATGCAAATGATGAACTATTTCCAGTGAAAGGAGATTCTCTTTAGTAATAACTTCCTAGTCGACTCAAAGGGCACACATAGTATAAAATATAGAGAATATTTACTTGACAACTGCTTAGAAACTAGTTTAATGATGACATTTCTCTATCCCTATATCTAAATTTATAGAAGTCATAGAAAATAAAAGCCTCTTTGCTATCTATCCATCATTATGTATTACCAAGCTGAGGCAGAGTGGTCAGATTGAATGTTGTACTTATACCCTTGTAGCCTGTGCTGAAACTTAAACAAAACTTGTCCTTCAAAATAGACCACTTTGGCCAATGAATTTCTGTACCTCCAGCTGCCCCAACTGCTTACATATGTGTATCTATCTGTGAATGCAAATTAATACATGGTCACCCAATAAACTGACTAGACTTGACCCCAGTTTTTCTCACTAAAGTCATATGTGTTCACAAGGATCCATCTTTCCCAGATTCTGGGAAAATTATTAGGTTGCATATGTGGTATGAAAGTCAACTACTTTGAAAACATTTGATTTCCTCATATTTCAATTATATTTCCTGGTGAATGAATATGATATGGGAAAAATAAAGATGATTTTTTCTGCCAAAAATACAGATGATGAGTCAGTAGTTGATGCAATTTATAAAATTTCATTAACTAAATATTCTCTACAATCTTATGAACTATGGGCTCTTAGATTTGACTAAGATTGTCAATGTTTATAGTAATACCTTCAAATATCTATTTTCAAGTAATTTTATTTTCTTCTTTTAACACTAAGCAAAATACATTATTTGTCAAAAGACAGCAAATCCTTTTAGAATATAATTTCTGAAATTAGAGATTTCATGTGAATTCCAAACAACTAAGTTGTTAGTTCCTTGTTGCTAAGGAAACCATTGTTTGTAAATTACCAATAAATATAATAAATGATAGTTATATTTGTTAAGAGAAGCTTTTTCTTGCTAGCCGCTTTGGTATATCCCCTGCCAGCCGCCTGGGTTCTGCCGCTTTCTAGTCCCCAAATAAACACACAGGAGGCTATATTCATTATGAAGCTGTTGGCCTTGTTTCGTTCTTACTGGATAGCTCTGCTTTAAGTAATTACCCCATAATTGTTAATCTAAGTATGTCTCTTACCGGAGAATAGTTCTGGGCTCCTACCCCCATGGCGGTTACATGTTGACTCTCTTGTGTTTCTCCTTCCCAGAATCCTCCTGGACTCCTAGTCCCTCCTATCTTGATTGCCTATAGGCTCAACAGTACTTTATTGACAAATAACAGGCAAATAACAGGACTTCCCCAACATATATTATTTTTGGTGGGACAAGTGCCCCTCTCCTTTGAGGTTAGAATACTATATTATTTCTGGACTGGAAAGAACAAGTCATGTGGGTTTATAGTATTGCTGTAGGACTCATTTTCTTCCTTTTGTTTTAGTCATGGATGAATAGGCAGAGCACCTATTAGCTTTTAGAAACAATTGACATTAATGTTATACTTTCTTTAAATTCACCACAATTTCTTAAATTGACCCCTTCTTTTCTATCTTCATCACCTTGGTCCAACCCTCATTGCCTTGGATAATGGGTGTTATATTTAATTCTAAATTGGTCTCCCAGTGCCCAAACTCTTTTTTAAAAGTCATGTTTTACTCTTCATCCTATGTGTAGGATTGTTTTGTTGAAATACTCATTCTATCATTTATAAGTTGTATGTTCTTTGAGCAAATTGTGTAAACTTTATCTGAGCTCTTGAAGGTCATAAAATCTACCTTATGAGTCCAGTATAATGAAGAAATGTGTGACATATAAGCTCTTCATAAAAATCAGTCTCAATAATTTCCTTAAATGATCACTTTACATATCAGTATTCTCTTTGCCCAATTCAAACACTACAGTTATTTTCTGCCTAATTCCTTGATTTGATACTTTGAGCCTTATATATAGTCTATATGTATTCTATTTCTAAATTTCCATAATTGTCTCTCAAAGTTTTCTTGGGATGTAGAATTGTATAGTGGCAAGTATATGGAATTGAGAAAAAATTGTATCTGGGGTTGAATTCTCCGTTACTTTATCATCTTAAGCTATTTGGTTCTCATTTTCTTATTTTATAAAGGTACAGGCAAGTAGTGTCCTCCTGGATATTATTTTGAGAACTAAGAATAATATGCGTATAGACAGTCCTAAAATTATAACTCTGATGGCAGGTGTTTGATAATAACTAATTCCTTTCAGCATTCCTTCACCTCCTCTTCAGACATGGGATGAACTATCTTACATCACCAGTTAGTATGTTGAAGCAATAGCCCTCAATACTTGAGAATGTCACTTTAAAGTGGTAATTATGTTAAAACATGGTTGGTACAATAGGTTGCAACTCAATATAAATGAAGTCTCTATAAGAAAGGGAAACATCGGGATGG
This sequence comes from Mesocricetus auratus, assembly GCF_017639785.1. Taxonomy (NCBI): domain Eukaryota; kingdom Metazoa; phylum Chordata; class Mammalia; order Rodentia; family Cricetidae; genus Mesocricetus; species Mesocricetus auratus. The sequence continues at coordinate 91,864,485 of NW_024429188.1, read as the reverse complement.
AGATGCAGTACACTTGGTAGCATGGTTACTTAACATGTAAAAAGTCCTGTATGTTATCTCCAGCATTGTGTGGAGGCACATACCTGAAATCCTAGTAGGACATAGGAGGTGGATGCACTAGGATCAGGAGTTCAGAGTTATTCTTAGTGTATGTAAAGTTTTCATGACCAATATGAATGTGAGAAAGAACCTAACTCAAAAAATTAGTAATAAATAATAAAATGTAAACAGAAAAAGGGAATCTTAATATACAGAAAGACTTCAGGTATCTGTACACAGAGCAGAAAGATGTAGAAAAGGTGGTCATCAGAAGAAAGGAGAGAGAGGCTTTAGGAGAATAAAACATTGATCTTGGATATGTAGCTTCTAGAAGTCTGTGATAGTTAATCTTCATTATTAAGGTCACTGCATTTAGAATAACCTAGAAGACACATTTCTGAGCATATCTCTGAAGGCATTTCTAGACAGGTTTATGTTAGGAGTTGTGTTGGCACCATCCCATGGTTACTGCCCAAATAAAAAATGAGAATGCAAATATTCATTTCTCTCTGCTTTCTGACTGTGGACACAATGTGATAAGTTGCCTTATGTTTCCACTGCCCTGCTTTTTCATCAGAATGAACTGTATAGCTTCTCAAATTGTAAACCCAAAGTAAACCCCCCTTTAGTTATTTTGTCAAGTATTTTGTCACAAAAATGAGAAAGTTAACTACTACATAACATGAGAAAATATCTACTGTCTTAGCCTCCCCTGCTGAGGTATTTTATTATTATGGCAGTCTTAGCAAATCAACTAATTCATTTTGAACATCTCAGATGCCAACTTTGTTGGGTAAAGAAATGCCTAGATAATTATGAGATAATTTTAGATGTGTTTTAATAGTGTTTCCAGAAAAGATAACATCTGAATTGGTTGATGGAGAGAAAAAGATATGATTTCGATGTAGCTGACATCATTCAATCAGTACAAATTTAATAAGAACAACAAGGCAGACAAAAGGTATATTTACTCTTTTAGGCTTGTGGAGTTGAGCTGCTTTTATCCTTACATGAATATTGCAACTCTGAGTTTTTTTATTATCATTTTTTATTTTAATTTTAAATAGCTTGTTTTACATGTCAATCCCAGTTCCCTCTCCCTCCCCTCCTCCCGCACTCCCCTTCCCCCCCTGCCTCCCACCATATTGCCAATTCCTTCCACATAGGAGATATCTAGAGTCTGTCATTTCACTCCGGGTAGGGTCCAGGCATTCCCCTAAGAGTCCAGGCTGAGAGAGCATCCCTCTTTGTGCTATGGGCACACGATGACTGTTTGTATCCAGGGATAGACACTGATCCACTGCTCAGGACCCCATAGGTTGCCCAGGCCTTCTCACTGACACTCACATTTGGGGTGGTCCAGATCAGTCCCATGTTAGCCTCCCCGCTGTCAGTCTGGGGTCCAAGAGCTCTCCCCTGTTCAGATCAGCTGTCTCTGCTGGTTTTGCCAGCCCATTCTTTGTCAATTTGCTCATCACTCCTCTCTATCTGCCACTGGGTTCCTTGGGTTCAGTTCAGTGCTTAATTGTGTGTTTGCCTCTGCTTCCATCAGTCACTGGATGAAAGCTCCCAGATGGTTATAGACATCAAGTTCATTATCAGGAATGGGCATTCGAGGTGGTCTCTCCACTATTGCTTAGCTTGCCAATTGGTGTCATCCCTTTAGATCACTAGAGGTCACTCTGGTGCCTGATCTGTCTTCTAAACTATGATTCCCTCTTCCCCCTGTTCTACCCCCACCCACTCAACTTCCTGTTCCCCCATGACCTACTCTCTCTTTCTCTTTTCCCCCTCTCTTCTTCCCAGCTCCCAAACCCCTCACCATGTTCTCCATCCATTCAGAGGATCTTGTCTCAATCCTCTTCTCTTGGGTACTATGCATATATGCATATCTTTTAGGTTCTTTCCTGTTTCCCAGACTACCAGTGGAAGTGCAGACTGGCACTATTCTGATCCATGACTAGAAACCATATATGAGTGAGTACATACCATGTTTGTCTTTTTGCGACTGGGTTACCTCACTCAGGATGGCTTCCTCCTGTGCCATCCATTTACCTGCGAATTTCAAGATTCCATTGTTTTTTCTGCTGAGTAATACTCCATTGTGTAAATGTACCACATTTTCTCCACCCACTCTTCAGTTGAGGGGCATCTAGGTTGCTTCCAGGTTCTGGCTATTACAAATAATGCTGCTATGAACATAGTGGAGCAGATGCCCTTGTTGTATGAATTTGCCTCATTTGGATATATGCCCAAGAGTGCAATTGCTGGGTCTTGCGGTAGATTAATTCCCATTTTCCTGAGGAATCTCCACACTGATTTCCAAAGTGGCTGTATGAGTTGGCACTCCCACCAGCAGTGGAGTAGAGTTCCCCTCTCTCCACATCCTCTCCAGCATAAATTGTCTTTGGTGTTTTTGATTTTAGCCATTCTGACAGGAGTAAGATGGTATCTCAGAGTTGTTTTGATTTGCATTTCCCTGATGGCTAAGAATGTTGAGCACTTTCTTAAGTGTCTCTTGGCCATTTTAGCCTCCTCTGTTGAGAATACTTTATTTAGATCTGTACCCCACCTTTTAATTGGATCCTTTGGTGTTTTGGAGACTTGTTTCTTGAGTTCTTTGTAAATTTTGGAGATTAGCCCTCTGTCAAATGTGGGGTTAGTGAATATGTTTTCCCATTCTGTGGACTGCCTTTTTCTCTTGTTGACTGTGTCCTTTGCCTTACAGAAGCTTTTCAGTTTCAGGAGGTGCCATTTGTTAATTGTCGATCTCAGTGCTTGCGCCACTGGTGTTATGTTTAGGAAGTGGTCTCCTGTACCAACTCGTTGAAGAGTATCTCCCACTTTCTCTTCTAAAAGTTTCAGTGTGGCTGGATTTATGTGGAGATCTTTGATCCATTTGGACTTAAGTTTTGTACAAGGCAATAAACATGGATCTATTTGCAGTCTTCTGCATACCAGTACCCAGTTATGTCAGCACCATTTGTTGAAGATGCTTTCTTTTTTCCATTGTACAGTTTTAGCTTCTTTGTCAAAATCAAGTGGTCATAGGTGTGTGGGTTAAAATTAGGGTTTTCAATTCGGTTCCATTGGTATACCTGTCTATTTTTGTGCCAATACCAAGCTGTTTTCAGGACTATAGCTCTATAATAGAGCTTGAAGTCAGGTATGTTGATGCCCCCTGAAGTTCCTTTATTGTATAGGGTTGTTTTGGCTATCCTGGGCCTTTTGTTTTTCCATATAAAGTTGATTAATGTTCTTTCCAGGTCCTTGAAGAATTGTGATGGAATTTTGATAGGGATTGCATTGAATCTATAGACTGCTTTTGGCAAGATTGCCATTTTTATTATGTTGATCCTACCAATCCAAGAGCATGGGAGATCTTTCCATTTTCTGGTATCCTCTTTGATTTCTTTCTTTAAAGACACAAAGTTCTTGATATACAGGTCTTTCACTTCCTTAGTTAATATTATCCCCAGATATTTGATGCTGTTTTTGGCTATTGTAAAGGGTGATGTTTCTCTGATTTCTTTCTCAGTCACTTCATCATCTGTATACAATAGGGCCACTGATTTTTTTGAGTTTACCTTGTATCCTGCCACATTGCTGAAGGTGTTTATCAGCTCTAGGAGTTCCCTTGTGGAGTTTTTTCGGTCACTTATGTAAACAATCATATCATCTGCAAATAGTGACAGTTTGACTTCTTTTCCTATTTGTATCCCCTTTATCTACTTTTGTTGTCTTATTGCTGTAGCTAGAACTTCAAGTACAATATTGGTAGATATGGAGAGAGTGGACAGCCTTGTCTTGTTTCTGATTTTAGAGGAATTACTTTGAGTTTCTCTCCATTTAGTTTGATGTTAGCTGTTGGTTTACTGTATATTGCTTTTATTATATTCAGGTATGTTCCTGTTATCCTTGATCTCTCTAGGACCTTTATCATGAAGGGGTGCTGGATTTTGTCAAAGGCTTTTTCAGCATCTAGTGAGATGATCATGTGGTTTTTCTTTCACAGTTTGTTTATACGGTAGATTACATTGATAGATTTTTCTAATGTTGAACCATCCCTGCATTCCTGGGATGAAGCCTACTCGATCATGGTGGATGATTTTTCTGATGTATTCTTGAATCCGGTTTGCGAGTATTTTATTGAGTATTTTTGCATAGATGTTCATGAGGGAAATTGGTCTATAGTTCTCTTTCTTAGTTGTGTCTTTGTGTGGCTTGGTTATCAAGGTAATTGTAGCCTCGTAAAAAGAGTTTGGCAGTGAGCCTCCTGCTTCTATTGTGTGGAATACTTTGAGGAGTATTGGAATTAGCTCTTCTTTGAATTTCTGGTAGAATTCTGCACTGAAGCCATCTGGGCCTGGGCTTTTTTTTGTTTGGGAGACTTTTGATGACTGCTTCTATTTCATTAGGGGTTATAGGTCTGTTTAGATTGTTTATCTGCTCTTGATTTAGTTTTGGCAAGTGATATCTATCCAGAAAATTGTCCATTTCCTTTATGTTTTCAAATTTTGTGGAGTACAGATTTTCAAAGTATGCCCTGATGATTCTCTGGATTTCCTCAGAGTCCGTTGTTATGTCCCCTTTTTCATTCCTGATTTTGTTAATCAGCATGCTTTCTCCCTGTCTTTTGGTTAGTTTGGACAGAGGTTTGTCTATTTTGTTGATTTTCTCAAAGAACCAACTCTTTGTTTCATTGATTTTTCTCAGTCTTTTCCTGGTGTCTACTTGTTTGATTTCCTCCCTCAATTTGATTATTTCCTGGCGTCTGCTCCTCCTGGGTGAGTTTGCTTCTTTTTGTTCTAGAACATTCAGCTGTGCTATTAATTCTCTAGTATGACTGTTCTCCAGTTTTTTCATGTGGGCACTTAGTGCTATAAACTTTCCTCTCAGCACTGCTTTCAAAGTGTCCCATACATTTGTGTATGTTGTGTCTTCATTTTCATTGAAATCGAGGAAGTCTTTAATTTCTTTTTTTATTTGTTCCTTTACCCAGGGATGGTGCAATTGTGCATTGTTCAATCTCCATGAGTTTGTAGGGTTTCTGTGATTTGTGTTATTGTTGAATTCTAATTTTAATGCATGGTGGTCTGATAAGATACAGGGGGTTTTTCCAATTTTTTTGTATCTGTGGAGATTTGCAATGTTTCCTATCCTGTGGTCAATTTTAGAGAAGGTTCCATGTGGAGCCGAGAAGAAGGTGTATCCCTTTGTATTTGGGTGGAATGTTCTGTAGATATCTGTTAAACCCAGTTGGGTCATAACTTCTATTAGTTCTTTTGTTTCTTTGTTAAGTTTCTGTCTGGAGGTCCTGTCTAGTGGTGAGAGCAGAGTGTTGAAGTCTCCTACTATTAGTGTGTGCAATTTTATGTGCATTTTGAGTTTTAGTAGTGTTTCTTTCACGAATGTAGGTGCCTTTGAATTTGGGGCATAGATGTTTAAAATTGAGACTTCATCTTGATGTACTTTTCCTTTGATGAATATGAAGTGTCCTTCTTCATCTCTTTTGATTGATTTTAATTTGAAGTCTAATTTGTTAGATATTAGGGTTGCTACACACGCTTGTTTCTTGGGACCGTTTGATTGGACGATCTTTTCCCAACCCTTTACTCTAAGATAACGTCTGTCTTTGATGTTGAGATGTGTTTCTTGTATGCAGCAGAAGGAAGGGTTCTGTCTTTGTATCCATTCTGCTCGTCTGTGTCTTTTTATAGGCAAGTTGAGGCCGTTGACATTGAAGGATATTAATGACCATTGATTGATGATCCTTGTTTGTGCTTGATTTATTGGTAGTGGAGTTGTTTTGTGTAGGTTCTCCTCCTTTTTTCTTTTGGTGTTTGGTAAAGTGGGATTATCTATTGCCTGGTGTCTCCTATGCTGCTTACCTGCTATTGCCTAATGCAACATAAAGTTCTGTGAGTTAGTACTACTGACTTACTCAGTATGATGCATAGAGTGTTAAATTATTTTCCAAAATCTAACAGAAACTGTACTTGTTTTATTCTAGAACTTACATTTCAAGCACAAACAATAATTTCTTAATGTCTTTACATGCCCTTACTAGGCCTTCCATGCTGACCCATTTTATTGACAGATAAGAGTAATAGCATCTTCACCCTGCATGGTCTAGGCAGTGGTATGCGTGTGTGCATGTGTGTGGTATGTGGTGTGTGTGTGTGTGTGTATACAGGCTTTCACAGACCACCAGTTCCCAAATCATGACACGGAGATTTATGAGTGCTTGGTCTTACACTGTCCCACTAGCTCTTTTTTTAAAATGTATTCATTTAAATTAGAAGCAAGCTTGCTTCACATGTCAATCCCAGTTCCCTCTCGCTCCCTACCCTGCCATGTCCCTGCCAGCCCCCCCAATCCTCCATCCAATATCCACTCGACTCTCCAGGGAGGTTGAAGCCCTCCATGGGGATCTCCAAAGTCTGTCATATCATCTGGGGCAGGGTCTAGGCCCTCCCCAATGTGTCTAGGCTGAGAGAGCATTCTCCATGGCCCCACCAGCTCTTAAAACTTAATTTATATGTCCTATTTTCATGCTTACTCCTTGTCTTACTGGCTGGTGGCTGGCTGCCTGGCTGGCTCTGGGCATCTCCCTCTCTTTCTCCTTTATTATCTCTTTTCTGCAGGTCTAGATTCCTCCTTCTATTTATTTCCTCTTCCGTCCAGTTCTGCCTATCTCTCTGCTGCCTAGCTATTGGTCATTCTGCTTTTTGTTAGACAAATCAGGTTCCTTTTGGAGGCAAGGTGAGACAGCAACACATCTTTTCATCATTAAACAAATGCAGCATAAACAAATGTAACATATCTTTACATAGTTACACAAAAGCAGCATAAATAACACATCTTTACATAGCTAAAGTAATATTCCACAACATTCATATGTGAAGAATGATTAAATGAAATGGGTCAGACTCCAGAACAAGGGTCTCAAACTGGTTCATTTAGTATCTTGGGAAGTCAGGACAATTTCCACAAGGGATTTCTGCCATAGCAACTGGAACATCACACCAGCTAGTGGCTTTGGATTTTTTTCTTGGATGTACCAAGGCTAATAGCTGTTACCCTTCACCATTGGAAAACATCAGTTGTATCTTTGCATTTAGTATCTACAAGGTTCTTACAGGAGAAAGATGGTGCCTCAGAGTTGTTTTGATTTGCATTTCCCTGATGGCTAGGGATGTTGAGCACTTTCTCAAGTGCCTCTCAGCCATTTTAGACTCCTCTTTTGAGAATTCTCTATGTAGTTCTGTAGCCCAATTTTAATTGGATCCTTTGGTATTTTAGAGACTTGCTTCTTGAGTTCTTTGTAAATTTTGGAGATCAGCCCTGAGTCAGATGTGTGGTTAGTGAATATCTTTTCCCATTCTATGGGCTGCCTTTTTGTCTTGTTGACAGTGTCCTTTGCCTTACAGAAGCTTCTCAGTTTCAGGAGGTCCCATGTATTAATTGTTGATCTCAGTGTCTGTGCTACTATTGTTATGTCCAGGAAGCAGTCTCTTGTACCAATTTGTTCAAGGGTACCACCCACTTTCTCTTCTAACAGGGTCAGTGTGGCTAGATTTATGTTGAGGTCTTTGATTCATTTGGACTTAAGTTTTGTGCATAGCGGTAGACATGGATCTATCTGCATTCTTCTACATGCCAGCATCCAGTTATGCCAGCACTATTTGTTGAAGATGCTTTCTTTTTCCATTGTATATTTTTAGCTTCTTTGTCAAAGATCAGATGCTCATACATGTTTGGGTTAATGTCAGGGTGTTCCATTCGATTCCATTGGTCTATCTGTCTATTTTTGTGCCATTACCAAGCTTTTTTCAAGACTAGAGCTCGAAGTCAAGGATGGTGATGCCTCCAGATGTTGCTTTGTTGAGTAAGGTTGTTTTTGCTATCCTGGGTCTTTTGTTTTTTCCATACAAAATTGATTATTGTTCTTTCAAGGTCTGTGAAGTATTTTGCTGGTTTTTAATGGGGATTGCATTGAATCTGTAGATTGCTTTTGGTAGGATTGCCATTTTTACTACATGATCCTACCTATCCACGAGCATGGGAGATCTTTCCATTTTCTGGTGTGTTCTTTAATTTCTTTCTTTAAAGACTCAAAAGTTCTTGCCAGGTGGTGGTGGCGCATGCTTTAATCACAGCACTTGGGAGGCAGAGACAGGCGGATCTCTGTGATTTTGGGGCCAGGCTGGACTGACAGTCTCCAAAATAATACAGAGAAACCCTGTCTCGTAAAACCAAAAAAAAACAAAAAAACAAAAAAAATAAAGACTCAAAGTTCTTGTGATACATTTCTTTCACTTGTTTAGTTAGCATTACCCCAAGGTATTTTATTTTGTTTTTGGCAATTGTAAAGGATGATGTTTCTCTGATTTCTTTCTCAGCCCTTTTATCATCTGTGTATATTAGGGCTACTGATTTTCTTGAGCTGATCTTGTATCCTGCCACTTCGCTGAAAATATTTATCAGCTGTAGGCATTCCCTGGTAGAGTTTTTTGGATCACTTATGTAAACTATCTTATCATCTGCATATAGTGAAAGTTTGACCTCTTCCTTTCCAATTTGTTTTCCCTTGATCTCCTTTTGTTGTCATATTGCTCTAGCTAGAACTTCAAGTACAATATGGAAAAGGTATGGAGAGAGTGGACAGCCTTGTCTGGTTCGTGATTTTATTGGAATCGCCTTGAGTTTCTGTCCATTTAGTTTGATATTGGCTGTTGGTTTGTTGTATATAGCTTCTATTATATCTAGGTATGTTCCTGTTATCCCAGATCTCTCCAAGACCTTTATCATGAAGGGGTGTTTGATTTTTTTCAAAGGCTTTTTCTGCATCTAGTGAGATGCAGAACAATTTCTTATACTGTCATTGTAATTATTAGCATTGTTATCTAGAAAACATATTCAGCTTTTGACAAAAAAGTTAACTTGCATCACTTGTATCTTCTTTTTTAACCCAACCTCTGTGAATCCTGTTCACACCTCAGATGCAGAAGGCCGGGGAAGAAGTGCAGTATAGGAGAGAAAGTACTTCTAATGGGTTCTCCATTGGTGCATATCACATTGCTCTCACAAACATTTCTGCAGTCACCATTCCTCTATGTCAATGTCAATTCAAAGGCTCACAATTTCTGAGTCCCCAAGGACTTAACTTCCCAAGTCACAGAACAGGTGACTGAAACACAAATTCCCATTTATTATAGACATCTCAGATTACAAATAATGAATGATGCTTAAATATTCCCTCTGTCTCAATCTTTGCAGTTTTACTTTCTAAAGATGCTAGCAAAGGTTTTCTGAAAATTCTTTGCTAAAATATTCATGCTTGGTCTATGATGCTGAAGGACACATTTATAAGACAGAGGTCTCTCTAACAGAAACAGAAGGCGTTGGGGCCAGCTGGTGTTTGACAGTGGGGACATTTATCTTCAGTTAGCCTTTTGTTGAGGGACTTTCTTCCTTAATAAAAGCCCCCTTTTAGCATTCACTAGTAGAACTCATTAACTCCTTTACATCTGGACTACCAGTGATTACAAACTTATGTTCTATGATAAATTAATTTGTAGGAACATATCAAATATCCAAATCAGGTATGAACCTAACTTCTGAGGCAAAATGAGACACTAGTCTGGTCTGAGGGGAGAAAGTATAAAATGATCATTTGGAAAGAAATAATTTTACTCCTTCCAAGGGAAATATTAAAAATTTAGCACATCTGTAAATAGAGACAATTGTGTTTTATAAACAAAGGTCTATTAATATGCAAATAGTATTTAGTTCTACTTAAATGTAGAAATGTTTGAAAAAAGTAAATTTTTGAGTCTTTGGGATTAAAGCTGGTTTAGGCCAAGCACAGTGTTAGTCACTTCACATTCCTCCATAATGTAAATGTCTTGATGACTGGAAGTGCGAGCTACTAGTCTAACCTTGCTCTCTAACATAGGAGCCCTATCATATGTAGCATAGGAACCCTAACACCCACAGACAATGTTTTCCAGGTTGTCCAGTTAACTTCTGGCTATGTTAATCTAAAAGGAAATGCAGAAAAGCAAGTGAGGAAATAGCCTGATACTTTGTTTTACTGCTATGCTAGTCTATACCTTATCTTGCAGCAGGACCTCCAGGGGTGGCTGTCTTCTGTCTATGTATCTAGTTCCCATGACATAGGCCCACTGCAGTTCTGATCTTTTTAATGTGATTTGTCTCAAGGTTTCTGGTAAGACCTCCATTTTATCTCTCTATTCCTAGGTGTGGTAGTGGCCTTTGGATGTTGCAGCCCCCTTTCCTTTGTGTAGTTTCCAAGTTCCTTCATCAACTTTGTAATGTATTTCTTATCTTAAATATCTTCTATATTTGGAAGATGGCTTGGAAGGAGGAGACCAGTAGAACAGGAAAAAGGTAACAAGAAGAGGTAATAGAGGAGTAAGAATCTTCATTATACACATCTGTGAATGTATCATAATGAAAAACATTATTTTGCACAACTACTGTATGGTATGTCATAAAAATAAAATATGGAACTATTTGGATGACATCTTTGAACATCAGTCAATTTGGGCCTGATACTCCTCCATTTAGTAGTATTCTTTTGAAACAAAGCAGCTGAATTTACTAGGTAAATATTAGCTAGATACTTATTACTAAGTCATTGATGTAAATAAAGTACATCAGGAGAAAATGGATTTACTTTGTTGTCAGAGATAGTGCCAAACTTTAAAAGAAAAATATTGCAATTTTCTTTTAAAAATTCAGGGAGTGTAATTTAGCAGCTTATGACTTCTTGGTTGCACACTGTGAAGGTTAACTTTAGTTATTAACTTGATACAACATCGATTAACAGTCTCAATGAGAGATTGGCTACATTGTATTGATGTATGAGCAGGTTCATAGGGAACTGTCTTAATTAGGTTAGTTCATGTTGAAGACCCAGCCCACTGTGGGTGGCACCGTTCTGTAGACAAAGAATCATGAACTGTGTAGGAGTGGAATTCAAATTGAGCTCAAGAAAGTGAGCATGTATGTACTTATCTCTTACTACTTTTTATTGTAGGTGTAATATGACTGAAGTTTCTACCTTGAATCACCACAATGATGCACTATAACCTGGAATTGTATTCTGAAAAAAAGCCCTTTCTCCTCTATGTTACTTTTTGTTAGGTAGGCTTTGGTAAGTTATTACATGAACAAAAATAAAAGTAGAATAGACATTGACTGATGTACTGAGGCTTTGTTTAAAATCAAGTATATACTGTCTTTTTATCAGAAACATCAAAAGTAATTATGCCCTCCTTCTTTTTCTCTCTCTATTTTTTGAAACAGGGTTTCTCTGTGTAAAAGTCCTGGCTGTCCTGGTATTCACCCTGTAGACCACACTGAAGTCACAGAGATGCACCTGCCTCTGCCTCCCAAGTGCTGGGATTTAAAAGTTTGAATCACCACTGCCTGATGCCGGATTGTCCTCTCTCTCTCTCTCTCTCTCTCTCTCTCTCTCTCTCTCTCTCTCTATCAGAAAATATTTGAAAGAACAAAGAATATATTTTTATCAATGGCATTTACAATTTTATCAGTAGTCCCTATTACTATCTTACTCCCTTATACAATTGTAAGACTTTGCTTTGTTATTGTTTAGGTAGACACTGACAGGTAGGTATTGAGTTCACCTAATAACCTTTCATTATAAAGCTAGTTCAATGAGAACATGTGGGTCTTTTAGGATTCTTAATTCCTATATGTCATTCCATATTGCCCTCAGAACAGTTTTCCCCATTCCTATTTTTACAACTCTACTTTTAGTTATTTCGGATTCACTGTAGCAGATAGTTTCTGAGGTGTGCATCTCTAAAAAGAGAAGAAAAGTGCCTGAGGTTAGACTGTCAGTGTAGGTCTGAATATCCATGTAAGTAATAAGTAATATAGGAGAGAAGAGGAGGGTAGGATGAAGGGAGTAAGGACGAAGAAGGAGAAGATAAAAAGGAAGAAGGGGAGTGTGAGAGGGAAAGACAGGCCAGGAACACAGAGGGACAGAAGATAAAAGATATGGGGTAGGTAAAACAGTTCTGACACACTTTAACACATGGGGACTTGTAATGACAGAACATGAAGGCAATGCCAATATTCTACAGTTAGTGAAGGTCTCATTTTTCCTCATAGAACTGAGCAATTTTCTAAACAGAGATACTGCTTCACATAAATGTTGGATCTCACTTTAAAAGAATTGGTCATTATTATGAACCATATAAATAATTTGTCATTCATCCCAGGAGTGTAGTTGAGATTAACTTGATTTGTTCAAAGTATTTTTGTCTTAGTCTATGGAAATTGAGTATCCTACCACCTCCCTCACTTCCTACCCATAATTCCAAAATGTTTTATTTTGGGGGCTGATAGTTAGGATGAAGTACAATAACTTGCTAAAATTTTATAAAATACCAGAGCTCAGCTGGATTTTGTTAGTCTTATGCTAGAGGCTGCTATCTTTTCTAGTTGACACATGATGTGGCAGAAGCTTGGCTTAAAATATAACAAAAAATCTTTCAGTTGGTTTGAAGATTTGTTACTGTCTTCTATAAAGAGGCAGCAGATGACTTGACCAAAATAGCATTTTTAGTGATAGTTTAGAAGTGGGATCCCTAATGTCTAAGGGAGGGGGTTTAGAAGTGGGATCCCTAATGTCTAAGGGAGGGGTTTGGGGGAAGTTTTGAGTACTCCTCTTCTGCTGGCTCATCTGGAATGGACCCAGAAGTCAGGGATGTCAATCACCTTTTTCTTGATATGCCCTCTCTACTCTCTACTTTTTTTCTTCCTACCTCTCCATCTTCTTTATCCACCATTCTCAACACACACACACACACACACACACACACACACACACACAGAGAGAGAGACAGACAGACAGACAGACAGACAGACGGAGACAGAGAGACAGAGAGACAGAGACAGAGACAGACAGAGAGAGAGAGTTAAGACATACACACAGAGGGACATAGATAGATAGATAGATAGATAGATAGATAGATAGATAGATAGATAGATAGGTAGGTAGATACATAGATACATAGATACATACAAAGATACATAGATAGATAGATGATAAATTGACAGAAAGAGACAGGCATGCACATACTGCTAGTCTCAAACTCTAGGGATCTCAGATATCTCCACCCAAGAAGTAAATAAGAACTGTAAAGAAGAACTCTTACTTCTTGTTAGTGAATATATTCAAATCTTGGGTCTTTCCACAAGTGAAGAATCTTTAGGACAAGCTACTTTGGGACCTTAAATCCTTTCTAAAACATTTACAAGTTCTATAATGTCATTCCTTACTCCAGTATTTTGCATTGGATAAGGTTTCTCAGTTTAGAAAGGCAAGTGGATGAATATACTGGCGATGAGGAAAGATTGAATAAAATTTGGCTTATTTATTTGGCTTGTTTGTCTTTTTAAATTCATCTATTTAGTTAGCAATGGTGTACAAGTTTCTCAACCAGTACATGAGGGTGTCAAGGAAAAGGAGAGAAAGAAGGGGGAGTAAGAGGAAAAGGAAAGAACATAAAGGGACAGAAGACATAAGGTAGGTGGTAGGAAAACTGGTTTTATTGGCCAAAGACAAATGTTTTGCTGAGAGTTTTCTGACACACTTTAACATATGGGGACTTGTAATGACAGAACGTGAAAGCAATGTCAATTTTCTATAGTTAGTGAAGTCTCATTTTTTTCCTCATAGAACCAAGCATTTTTAAATTTTTTCATAGATTCTTTTCTTAAACATTATATCTTGATTAGTTTCTTCTCCTTATAATCCTCCCAGTTCCCCCCAACTCCCTTCCAGATCCACTCCTTTTCTGTCTCTCATTAGAAAAGAACAGGCTTCTAGAAGATGACAACCAAACACGACAAAATAAAATATAGTAAGATAAAACCAAAACCATCATATAGAAACTGAACAAGCCAATTCAACTGAAAATAGCATTTGTAGGCACAAAAGGCAGAGACCCACTTGTTCATACACTCAGGAGTTCCATAAAAATACTAAACTGAAAGCTATAATATATTTGCAGAGGACATGATGCACATCTGTGCGGGCTCTGTTTTCGATGCTTCAGTCTATCTGAGTTCACATGAGCCTTGCCCAGTTGATTCAGAAGGTCTTGCTCTTCTGGTGTCCTCCACCCACTCCGTCTCTTACACTCTTTCCACTTCCTTTTCTGTGGGATTCTTTGAGCTCCGAGGGGGTGGGATTTAATGAAGATATCACATCTAGAGTTATGTGTCCCATGGTGTCTCTCTCTGCATAATGTCTGGTTGTTCATCTCTGCATCTGTTTCCATCTGCTACAGGAGGAAGCTTCTCTGATGATGGCTGAATAAGGCATTGATCTATGAGTATAGCAGAATATCATTATTACTTTTTTATATCAATAGTATTTGGTTTTGCCATGGCTCTCTGGGCTATCTAGTCTGTAGCGCTTGGTCACCCAAACAGTGTCAAGTATGGAATCTGTCTCATGGAGTGAAGTTTAAGTTAAATGAGACATTGGTTGGATATTCCCACAAGCTCTGTTCCACCATTGCCATAGGTTATCTTGGTGGTAGGAAAAACTATGGGTCAGAAGTTTTGTGACTGTGTAAGTGTTTGTGTGTCTCTTTTGGTAGCCTGTAGAGTACCTTCCTGGACCAAAGACACTCTAATGTAGGGGTTAAGACTCCAAATAGGCTCCAACTTGACTTCCAATGAGTTGTGAGGATGGTGTCCTCAGCAATGGTGCCTTGCAGGCAGTTTGTGGAGAGCAACAGCCTAGGTTTTGGGGTGAATTTCCATGAGACCTCCTTAGCCAACGAATCAAGTAAGTGAAACCCAGGCATGGTACTGGAAGACTAGTTTGGTGACAAGAGAAGGCCAGTTGGGACTCCGTCGCTTCAATTTTTGGGAGACCTTATTAGGATCAACTTCGTGTGTTTTAAAGATTTTTCCATAGTTTTACATTTCCATAACATACCTCAAATGCCCCTCAATTTTATCTCCCTCTCCCTACATTCTATGCCTCAATCCATTCTTCTGTTGAGGGACATCTATGTTGCTTCCAGGTTCTGGATATTATAAATAGGGCAGCAATGAACATGATTGAGCAAGTGTCCTTGTGGTAAGCTGAAGCATCCTTTGGGTATATGATCAAGAGTGATACAGCTGAATGTTGAGGTAGATGAATTCTTAACTTTCTGAGGAACTACCATGTTGATTACCACAGTGGATGTAAATGTTCGCATTCCTGCAAGCAATGGATGAGTGTTCCACTTATTCTACATCCTCACCTGCATGAACTGTCATTTATATTATTGATCTTAGCCAATTGATCTGACAGGTATTAAATAGAATCACAAAGTAGTTTTGACTTACATTTTCCTGATAGCTAAGGATATTAATCATTTTAGTTTTTCTCAGTCATTTACGTTTCCTTTATTGAGAATTACTTTGCTGAGAATTTATATTCTGTTTACGTATGTACCCCATTTTTATTGGATTATTTGTTTTTTGATATCTAGTTTCTTGAGTTCTTTATAAATTTTTGATATTAGTCCTGTAATGGATTTGGAGTTGATGAAAATACTTTCCCGTTCTGTTGGATGCTGTTTTGTCTGAATGATGTTGTCCTTTGCCTTACAGAAGTTTTTCAGTTTCATGTGGTTCCATTTATTAATTATCAATCTTAGTTCCTGCTCTATCATCAGTGGTCTGTTCAGGAAGTCTTGTCCTGTGCCAATGAGTTCAAGGCTATTCCCCACTTTCCCTTCTGTCAAGCTTAGTATACTTGTTTTTATATTGAGGTATGATGTACTTGGACTTGAGGTTTTGTGTAGGGTGATAGATATGAACCTATTTGCATTCTTCTACATGCAGACAGACAGTTTGATCAGTACCATTTGTTGAAGATAATGCCTTTTATCCCACTATTTATTTTTGACTTTTTATAAAAAGTCAGGTGCCTATACATGTGTAGATTTATATCTGTGTCTTCAACTCAATTCCATAGATCAATATGTCTATTTTTATGGCAATGCCATGTGATTTTTGTTGCTACAACTCTGTAGTATAACTTGAAATTGGGAATGGTGAGAACTCCAGCAGTTCTTTTATTGTTTAGGATTGTTTTAGCCATCTTGAATTTTTTTCATATGAGGTTGAGAATCATACTTTCAAGATCTGTGAGGAATTATGTTGGAATTTTGATAGGGATCGCATTGAATCTGCTTTTGGTAGGACGGCCATTTACTATTTTAATCCTACTGATCCATGAGCATTGGAGATCTTCCAATTTTCTGATATGTTATTCAACTTCTTTCTTCAATGACTTGACTTTTTTTTACGTATAAGTCCTTTATTTACTTGAACTAAGCAATTTTGTAGACGGAGATAATACCTCACATTAAATGATAGATCTTGCTTAAAAATATTTGCCATTTTTAAAAAAACAAACACTCAAAAACAACAAAACAAACAATCAGATTTCCATTCCAGGAACACAGTTGAGATTGATTTGGTTTGCTCAAATCATGAGGCACAAATGGAAGCCAGATTTATTTATTTATTTTTATTTTTGCAGTGGGATTGAACATGTTATCAGGCAATTTTGGTACCACTGTACTCCATCCCAAAGGAACCAGTTTTAGAAGGAAAAAATCTCATCAGTATTTTTTCAAATGTGTTTTCTTTGGTTAAGCTTTGGAAACCTCTTTAGTCAGAAATTTAACATTCAAATGTGGGGGAGCATGTCAGTTAGCTAGTTATTGGTGTTCCTTGTTTAAACTGCATCTTCCAAAGCCGTTGTCTGGCACTCCTCCATTTAGTAACATTCCTTAGGGTAAAGTATCTGAATTTACTAGGTTATATATCAACTAGAAGCTGATTACTAAAGTATTGACATTGGAAAGTGTGTCAGGGTGATGGGGATTTACCTTGTTGACCAGTTTTTAGAGTGGTGGGGTAGCTAGACACTGGACACATGGTGAAGCTCAAAGCACTTCCAGAAGACTGGATGAATAGAAGAGGATCTTGGGCTTATCTTGTTCTGATAATAACTCACAGGATGAAGCTGTACTCCATTCCCCACTTAGCCAATTATAAGCACCCTACATTTGCCTATAGGAGTCCGTTTGAGTTTCTAACATTCTTATATACTTAGGGACATGCTTTTTCATTGGAAGGTGAAAAGTTTATTGAGACAAGTGCTTTGTTTCCATTGACTTGAATTTGACTCGACCAATTTCTCTGTACTGAGTGTCTAATTTTGAACTCTCACTTTGTTAGACAGGGAAATCACTTTATTGGGTTATTTTCCAGAGATCTAATGTATCCTAATTTATTTTGATGGAGAATGAGAACAGGTGGAAAGGAATACTCTTAGTATATTAGCCTTCCTATTCAACCTGAGTCCACTTCTTGATGTTACTCTTGCAATCTCTATTACTACACTTTTACCTGTAATTAGGGCACATAATTTTCTCATTTGGAGAGAAGAGCAGAAACTAGGTAGCAGAGAGGAGTGTTGCCACTATAGTTGAATTTCTTAGAGTAGCATGATCTTGAGGTTTCAGTCCATACATTGGTAAGTATATTTAAAATCACTATAATTAAAAAGCTTCAAGGCTCTGTGTACCCTCACATTCTGGATACTCATATGATCCTCACATTTCCTAGCATCAGTTTTACCATTTCCCAGTATGAGTCTGGCTTTGAAAGAACTTGTTTTTCTTGGTCACATCTGTACATTTGTCTACAAATAGTGTTTGGACTGTGAAGCAATGAAAGTGACCTTGACTCACTGCCCTTTAAATGTCATATCTAGATTCTGACAGCGTTGGGCATGTTGAGCTCTCAGGAGTGGTGCCAAAGTCCAACGTTGCTACTTATCCTGAAAGGTTCTCACAGTAAGGGGCTCTAATACACAAGTATAGGAACATAATCAAGAGGGAAATTTTTTGCATAGCATACGAGAATCTCAACTTTACAAAAGGTTTAATTTCATGGTTTGCTTAAATAGCAAGTCCCCATGGTTAGCTTAAAATTATTTGATTTTGTAAAGAAAAATTGAACGTTTTTAAGGACATTTACGGTACTAAATGATGTGAGCTTGTATTAACTCTGTAAATGCTGCAAGGTATTGAATGTGTGATATTTGAATTCTTTTTACTAAAATGATGATTCCCCCTTTGAATTCACAAAGTACTGAATGCCCAATAAATAAGGCATTTTGTAATTCTCTCGTATATTTGTATGTATCTAAGTGGCAGGCTACAGCCAGTTAGCTATTCCCAAGAACCCCATGATGACTGGTCAACCTCAGCATCTCTCTCTTCTCTGGGATACATTTCTTCCCCACTCCTCCATCAGTAGAAATGTCTGTTCCTTTTGGCTGTAGGGTGCATTTCTGCCAGAGGCTTTCAGCAGTTCTAGACCAATATTCTCCTACTCATTCTAAATTCCATTATTGCCAGACTGGCCCTGACCTTTCCCTCCATTCTGATAATTGTCCCATCTTCTTATTCTAAGAGTCAGTCCTTTTTATCTTGGCTCTGATTATTGTTTTATTCCTTGTGCTTGAAACCTTGTGTTCATAGCTGCCCCACATTTTTATCCCCTAGAACTGACCCCTATCTTGATTTTGTCTGCACTATTGCCTGTCCTATCATACTGGAGTTCCAACCCAGTGTCTGGGTCTTGCTCACTGCTAAAAAGCCAATAGGCAGCATTAGAGACTATACAAATACCACCCTTGCTTGGATTTTTTGTTTCTATTTTATTTTCTAAATAATTTGAGAAGGAATTATGTCTCAGTTATATCAATTTCCAAAGTACCTCAAGATTTTTCATATACTCAGTGAATTTAGTTTAATAGGTAAGAAATTAAGTGACTACAAAAAGAGAAACATGGCATGTATTCTCTCATATATGGATTTTAGACATAGATCTGGGGAGTGCCAGCCTACAATCCCATGGCCGGAGAGTCAGAGAAACAGGACCTTCATTCAGTGGCTGATGGAGGCAGAGGCAGACTCCCACGGCTAAGCACTGAGCTGAACTCAAGAAATCCAGTGACAGAGAGAGAGAGGACTGATGACCAAAGGGATTAAGACTGGGCTGGTTCAACCACCAGAAACAGCTGACCTGACAAGGGTTAACTCTTGAATCCCAGGCTGATGCCTGGGATTCCAGCATGGGGCTGATCAAGACCCACTTAATGGGGTGTCAGTGAGGAGGCCTAGGCAATCTATGGGGCCTTTGGTAGTTGACCAGTATTTATTCCTGGCATACAAATGGACATTGGGTGCCCGTCCCACAATGAGAGATGCACTCTCACCCTGGACTCTTTGGGGAGGTTCTAGGCCCTGTCCTGGATGAAATGACAGACTATGGACACCCCCATGGAGGGTCTCACCCTCCCTGGGGAAAGGAGGGGGTATTGGGTGGGTGGTGGGAGCGAGTGGGAGGAAGGGAGGGAAAGGGAGAGGGACGTGAGATTGATATGTGAAGAAACCTTGTTTCTAATTTGAATTTAAATTTAAAAATAAAAATTTTTAATAAGAAAAGAAATTAAGTGACTAGATCAAGTAAGTAATGGTAAAAAGTTAAGCAGGAAATGGTGTCTTGGGCACTGAATTCAATTGATTAACTCAGCTACTACCCATTACCAGTTATTCATCCTGCCACTTTTAATTAACCTCTCCTATGCCCTGCATTACCAGCAGCAGGCATAACTCTGAAATCTCTACTCAATCTTAATATGCAGATTTATTAATAGGCTTTAGCCATACCAAATCTATCCCTTGTCCACAAGGATTCTATATTATATCGAAACATTCAAAGCAGATGTATATCAATAGAATTGCGAATGCATTATGAGGAATTTCTGATCCATGTGAGGGAACTATATCTAGAAGGACAACTCATAAATATTTTGGAGCTGTTGTATATTTGTCAAGATCTCTCATTAGAGAGCATATTTAAATTAAGATCATTCCAAGAAGGTTTATTAATTAAATAGGTAAGGATGGGATATATAACAAGGTAATAGAAAGTCAGTTTTGAAAAGAGATTGTAAAACACTGAAGAAATCATAAAAGACAGAAATAAATGGCAAAGTATATTGTTTTTATGGGAAAAGAATAAGTAGATATAGAGATATTGTCATTAAAAGATGAGAGTTCAAAATGTGAGAGAAAGGCATGTATGCTGACACTTGAAGGAGAGAGTGAAGGAGGAGAAGCTGTGCTGAGGGGAACAGTGCTAATATTTTTATGGGCACAGCTAACTTCAAGTGACCTTTCAGGAGGATCTATGGGAATGAACAAGGTGGTTCTGATATTTGTATGAAAGTTTGAGTTCTATGAGCATTATATCCATAGTAAATCAATAGCCAGATAGCCAGTACCAGACCCTGATGAAATAAAATACAATATTTTAATAGATAAGAATGATGGAAATTGGTTGGTTCTTTAATTAAGAATTTAAACTGCAAACTGGAATGCATTCAACTTGTCTAAAGCATTGTCTTACACAACTTAGAAAATGTTGTGCAGGCCAAACAAAACATGTTGGTGGGAAGCCTCTGGTCTTAGGGTCCACATTTTGCAAATTATGACCTCTGGTTTCTGTTTTGTGTGCTAGTGAAAGACCCCAGTCAGAGTTGCACACATACGGCGAAAGTGTTCTGCTACTTAGTTACAACTCTATCCCTCTGACTTTTGTTTGTCTAACCTGTATGAGTGCTTACTACAAAAGGCCAAGAAATGGGAGATGTAGTACGATGATAACAATGTGGAGTGCCAAAAGATGGGGAAGGGTTCTTAACACTCCGTTAAGGAAGTAGATGGAAAAATCTCCACAGAAAGTAAGTGGCATGTTGTAAGCAAATTTTAATGTAAACCTAATGTTAGGCTACAGCGCTTTGTTTATTGGTTCCTGAAAACAATTTACTAATGACCAATACATCTTTTGCTCACTTACTACACAGGAAATTTGTTTTATCTGTCTATCAGTCTATCTGTCTATCTATCTGTCTATCTATCTATCATCTATTTATCTATCTTTATTTTGTGAGAGGGAGTCAGAACAAACAATTGGAGATACCTTAAAAATTTTCACAACTACCTTTTAATAAATGTTTTATTTATTTATTTTATGTGCATTGGTTTTTTTTTACCTGAATGCATGTCTTTATGGAGGTGTCAGATACCCTGGAACTGGAGTTACAGAGAGTTGTGAGCTGTTAGGTGGGTGCGGTTATTGAACCCTGGTTCTCTGGAAGAGAAACTGGTGCTCTTAATCTCTGAGCCATCTCTGCATTCCCTTATGATTACTTAAAAAACTGTATGTTGTTTCCTAAAGAATAAAATTCATGAGTTGGAATACTTGTGTTACTTTAATATTTGGTGCAGTATTTATATTTCTGATATTAGTAAACATATATTAGTAAATTATTGTAAGATCAGCATTAATATGACAACAATAATGATGTGAAGCAATCTTTGTCCACTGTAAAGAGAAGCTTTTTCCTTGTTAGCCACTTTGGCTTATCACCTGCCAGTCGCCTGGGCTCTGCCGCGTTGTCATCCCCAAACAACACACAAGACGCTGTATTAATTATGAAGCTGTTGGCCTTGCTTGTTTCTTACTGGCTAGCTCTGACTTAAGTAATTACCCCATAATTGTTAATCTAAGTATTTCTCTTACCGGAGAATAGTTCCGGGCTTCCTACCCTATGGCATTACATCTTGACTCTCCATGCTTCTTCTTACCAGTATCCTCCTCGACTCCTAGTCCCACCTATCTTGGTTCCCTATTGGCCAACAGCGCTTTATTGACATATACACAGGACTTCCCCAACATCGGACTTCCCCAACAGTCCACTGTAAATATGTTACTCTCATTGGTTAATAAAAAACCTGATTGGCCAGTAGGTAAACAGGTAGAGGTTAGGTGGGAGAGACAAACTGAGAGAATGCTGGGAAGAAGGGTGGAGTCTTGGGAGGTGGGGGCAGGCAAAGAGAGAAACGAGATGAATGTACTGTGTTGAAAGAATGTGCTGCCATGTGGCAGAGGGTAGATAAGAAAAATGTGTTTATTTAAATATAAGAGTTAGCTAGTAACGAACTTGAGCTATCAGCTGAGTATTTATAATTAATAATAAATCTCTGAGTGGTTATTTGGAAGCTGATGTCAAGACACATTCAATTCTCTGGTTAATTCTAGCCAATCAAGATGTCCACTTCCTTCCTCAATATGTTCCCTTTGCTGACTAAATGTATGTCTACCAACTCACTCCCATCCACACAATGTATTTGTTAAATCATGTATATTCTTAAAGGCTTTGGGAGTATCTTTGAAATTACCGTCATTTAGGGAATATGAATATAGAAGAAATCAGGAAAGGCCCATCAGAACTTAGAAGTGAGCCTGGGAAAGAGACACTTAGATGTTAAATACAGCCAAGCAGAGGCATCTGACAGATTCCAGAAAACTATGGAGAAATGGGATCAAGCCCAGATAGGCCAACTCAAGCGGTGAGATAAAAGGAAAGCTCTATACTCTAGGAGATGTAACAGTGCCAGTGGTTGGCTCTCCCTATAAGTTAGTGATCTTTACAAACCTGAGTATACACAGAGATACCCCATTGGCACAGGATGTTTCTTGGTGATAGACCAGTTGATTAGCATGCATAAGTCTTTGCGTACCATTAGCAGCACCATACAAAATTCAGTAATTATTATTATTATATGTAGTTTTCCAACACATGTGTCTTTGATAGTATGTTGAACAACACAGAGTAAAATACCTTACACTGAAATAACCTCTTTACCCTGTAAGAAAGTTCTAAAATAGGCAAGGGGTTGTATAGCTTTATATGTTCATGTCAATTATTTCCCAGAAATGAAGAAAATGTATCAATTTAAGCATTGACTTTGGGTCATCTTTCTCTAGGCATTCAAGCAAGTAACTTTTGGGAACCATACAGCTGTGATTTGACATTTTGTTCTGAAGAACTGTCAAGCATAGACAACTCCTTGAGGAAAGTAAAGGAACTAATATTACACAAGTTCATATGATATACTCAGGCTCTATTTTTTCTGTGTATTTCAAGTACTAGAATTCTATTTTGGTGTGTATGCCTGCATGGGTGAGGCTGTATATGCCTGTAAACCTGTTTGCAGAAGCCAGAAGGTGAGGTTAGGTATATTTTTCTATCATTATACACAATATTTTTTATATTTTGGATACAGTTTCTCTGAACATGAAGCTTGCCATTTTGGTGAAACTGGCTGACCAGGCCCCAAATGCTGGCTTATAGATGTGTGCCACTGTACGTAGCTTTTATGTGGATGCTGGAGAACTGAACTCAAGTCTTTATGCTTTCACTGCAAGAACACTTTTATTTATTTTAATTGCATATATTTGATGTACTGACTCTTGAAATGCATGGAAATAAAATAATAGCCTAACATTTATACATTTTGTATTGCATTGTTTATCCATACTGCTGCCTCAGCAATCTGGTTGTATGAGGACAATTTTGTTTTCATTCTAGAAACACAGCAACTATGTCTCAGAGACACCGAATAGCTTTCATAAAAGGCCACATAGTCAGAAAAACAACAAAGACCGTAATGGAACTCTCATCTTGCTGTCTCCAGAATCAACATTCTTTCTATCACAATCTGTGTTCTTGAACAGATCACACAGTCCAACTTTCTGAATCCCATGCAGTAACAACAGAAGTTAACTCATACGGTAAGAGATTACACTACTATGTTCTCCAAATTAGATAAAAACCAAAAGAAACAAAAAACAAAAAAAGATTGTTGCTTTAAAATGCAATTGCTTTAAAGTGTTTTTGTTAGTCTCTTACATATGAATTCTTTTTACATAGAATCATAAGTAAAATAAAACCTTTCTGAATTTTAATGTGAGATTTCACTCCTTAGATTTTAATTACTCTGTTTTTCATTACCCAATGGTTCTTCTGTATTTTATAAGCTTTCAGTAACTAATACTAGTTTGTATCACTAATTTGTTTTGCTTTATGAATGAATTGATGAGTGTATTGGCCATATTTTCCCTGAAGGAGATGTTAAGAATGTTTTCTGAGATCTAATGACATTAGTGAGCCTTTGAAATATAAAATTCTAAATATGGGATTTTAATCTGTAGACTGTGCATTTTATTTCACTCTGGGGAGAACCCTAATATTGCCTTATTATTATTTTTGTGGTTGTTTCTTTTGAGTCTCAAGATTCAAGTAATGCTTCAGAAAATATGAGAAGCTAAATGCCACATTTACAATTGTTTTGGAAAGGCCTAACCTTTATTAAAGTAACTGGGTAAATACAATTCAAAAGGGTTTACCTCTCTTGTAAATTAAATGGTGTGTTTGTAGACTGAAAGGTCAATTTCCTCAGCAGAGTCTGGTTTTCAAAAACTATCACCATTTCTTCCCGCAAAAAATCATGAAGGCTAATTTGTTTTACATATATGATACATAAGCCAAAATGCTGTGAGTTCAATTTCAGGCTCAGTGAATTGTGGCAAGGAAATACTTTTGTGATGAACTGTCATTGTTGAATTCTGAAGACAGTTGTGAAGGAACTTTGGGCTAAAATATTTCATTTCCAACATTTGAAGAATAGAATCCATATTCTGGGATATGCATGCCAATCATGCTCTAGATGTCACTTTGGGTTTCTCAAATAATTTTGTATCTTGCTGTGCTGTAGAAAATATTATTTCCATTTCTTCATTAGAGAGAAGAATCACCCTTTACTGTTCATTATTAAAGCAATTCATTAAAACCCATAACATGTTTGAGGTTCTCGCACTCCTATTCATTTCCCTTTGACACACATACCCTAACCACACATCGAGGAGTCCTCTTGCTGTCTTTTGATGCATATACTTGTTTTGGATTTGGAATTCAGTTATGAAACCCCTTTACTTAAGAGAGAAATGCATGAGAGAAGCCTGCCTTGGGACCACTGCTTTCAGAAAAGCTTTCCTACAGCAAATGAAATAGAGAGGTGGTATTGAACATGATTCATTCCAGAGTTTTTAAGATCCCTTCTAGTTTCACACAGATGAAAAGGTAGCTATAGAATAAGTGCTAGAATTACATTATAGAAGAATAGCAGTAGATATGGATTGTTAAGTAAATGCTCAAGTAAATGCTCAAGACAAAGAGTAGTAAACACTTGTTCCAACTACAGTATTTGAACAATTATTTTTTCAATATCCTTTTTGTGTCAGTGTAGGAGTTCAGCTCACTTCAACAGTTAATTAAGCACTTTTGTGATTGTCTTGTGTTCAGGATTTAGAGAAACAAGAATACAGTGCCAGCTGTCTCCCTTACCCCTCTTTCTTCTTAATTCAGTTTTCATAGCCAATGAAGTTTCATGTCCCTTTTCCTTCCCCCTCCCTCCTTTTCTCACCCCCTCACTCTCTTCTCTCATTTTCTTCCTTTCTCTCCTTCCTTTCTTCCTTCAAGCCAGAAAAAATTGCAAAAACCCATGTTTCAGAATTTTAGCTTGGAAGAAGGTTGATTTTGTTTCCCCATGCTTAAGTCTTGAGGACACATAAGCATGCACATGTTTCTCATCCCAGTACTATAGATCATTAAAATTTAAAATTATGATGAATAAATTGCCTTCTCTAAGCCTAAATTTTAAGGGTTCTTATCTTGCTTTGTTTGCCCCAAATGTCTGATTTAGGTGTCTCATAATTTAGCCTCATAACATATTTGTTGTAGCAACTTTGGAGTTAATTTAATTCAACTAGTATACCTATTTTGCAACAGCACTCTACTAGGCCCTTTAGGCAATACAGCTATGAATAAGATCTGGTCTGTCCTCCAATCTTGGCTAGGAAAAGAAAATTATGCAGTTAATTACCATAAGGCAGGGTGTAAGAAATGCCACACCATGAATGAACAAAATGCTATGGTGCTGTGGAGGTGGTAGAGAAAGCATGTAGCCACATAATGCTGAGGGCGCTGCATTTGAGATGGGCTTTGGGGAGCCGCTATGATTTAATAAGCAGAGATGCACAGAGGGCCTGTCTAAGCACAAGGAATAAGAACAAAAGCCTGAGACAGAAACATACAGGGAATGTTTGTCTGCAATGCAGGGTTCCTGTAGGGAGTGGTGGGAGATAAGTCTGCAAAGAGAATTGGGAATCAGTTTGAGGAAGACTTTGCATGCCAAGCTCAAGAATTTATAGTTAATTCTGTAGTTACTGTAGGATTGATTCTAATATTTTAAAAGCATTTATTTATTTAACAGACTGACATGATCAAATAGCTTTTGCAGGAAAGTCTTCTAATGGTTTGTGTAAGGTAGACTGAAAGAGGAATCCAAGTTGAAATAACAAAACGTGCCCACCTGATTACAGTTGTAATTCAAGCTCATCGAGGAGTGTAAAGAGAAATACAAAGGAAAAATATGGCCTGTAGCTTCATCATCCAGCCTTACACAGTATTTACATTTTAATGTGTCTATTGCACTCATTTTTTCTGTGTGCATGATATTGCATTCATATTAGTTGTTGTTATGTTTCTTGATATATTCACAACAATAATCCAGGCCATTGAAGTGAATGCAAAACTCTTTTTTGAAAAGGTAAATTGTAACACTTTTGACAACCAACAGCAGACAGCCAGCTTACAGTGTCATGAAGTAGTGGCCCTGCTAAGTGTGTTTTATAAACACAAGAATTGCTATTAATCAGAATAGCAATTATTTGGTTATTAGTGTTGCTATAGTACATAATTTTTATAGGTAAGTCAAATATAAAGTACTGTTATATTTCTTACAGTGTTGGCTTAGCAATACTTAAAAATAGTGTAATATTAATCTACAACTTTATGTTGTAGGACTTTAAAAATTTCCAATCTAGTGTATTTAAAATCAAGGATTTTCTTTTCAGTATTATCTAGTTTATTTGAAAGATAATTTTCACTTCTTGTATTTCCTTTTTTTCTGTTTATTGGTCACTGAATTGACCATTTCCTGCAGTTTCCTTTTGTTGTTAACATTTTGCTTATTTGGGGAAAGAATTCTGAAATTCCTGACAGAATGTTAAAGATTTAAAAGAAAACAAACTGGTTTTAACAGAAAAAAAATGTAGTTGTTAAGGAGACCCTTTTTAATAGTAAGATTTTCCCCCAATATTTTATTATTTAACTAACAAATTATAAAAATTGTTTCCACGTGTTTTTGATTACTATTCTCTTAAAGTTGTGTCTATTTCTCTGCTTCTCCCATGTCATGGTAGGATTTTGGTTGTATAAACTAGTGACTTGTCTGTCATGGACTTTCAACTAAAGTGATGTTTCAGTGCTGCTTTCTTGGTGTGGCTTGTCTGCCGCCTTCACTGGTACCCAATCTGCTTTTTAGCCCTGTATTTCATAAGCAGAATGTAGCTCCACCAGGCTCTTGTGGATGACACTGTAAGCTGTGTTGTAATGGCTCATAGGATTAGATAGAGGCTATTATACATCTAGCCTGGAGTTCTAATGCCTAAAATTAGGCATAGAATTTGTAAACTGTAATGAAATGGAAAAAAATGACTTTCAGATGTATTTTGGCTCTGTGCCATGCAATCAGAACCATAATTTATCAAGAAACCTTGCCCTTTTCTCTCTCATGAGTAAATGCTGCACTCTTTCTTAACTAGGCTATTGAATTGTGTTTGTAAATCTCAGTGTCCCTTAAGTATTATTAATGTCATAAAGCTGGGATGCTCTAATTACCAATATTTCTCCCTTCTTCAATTATTTGGCCTTTCTGTGCTGTCTCTGTGACTTTAGTACATTAGTGCCTGACCCAGTCTCAGACCTGTAGCCTTTGCCCCATTATAGAGTGCGTTTTCTGTTTAAAGAGGTGGTCAGAATGCATTTAGACCACTTCCCTTAAATGACAGGGTTGAGGAAATGAAGCCATTTCTACTGAAAAGGTCACTGAAAGGTCTGTAAATCATTGGCAGGAAAACCCTTTATCAGAATTCAAAGAAAGCACGTGTCTGAACATAGGAATATACAAAGATAGAAGGCACACAAATTAGCAATTGACTTAGCATGCTCCAAGAGACATTACCATTTTACAAAGGGAATTAATGCAAAGTTCTTCAAATGGAAAGCACTTCTCAGGGCATGAACATTTTTGCCAACAGATAGCTGCTTGTTTGATAACCACAGGCAATTTGTAGTTAAAGCATATAAATTACATTACCTGTGAAAAATCTATCGATAATAATGCATCTTATTTCTAAAACCACTGTATCAGTAGGGAATAGTGGCACACAGCTTTGACCCCAGCACTCCAGAAGCAGAGGCAGGGAGAGCTCTGTGAGTTGCTGGTTAGCAGGGATATGTAGTGAAACCCTGTTTGAAACAGTTACTGTATAAATACTCTAATCAAAAAAGCAAAAAGCCATTAGATTTGTTTCTCGGGCACTTCTTTTGTTCCAGATCTGATATACATTTCATCTAATTATCACAACTCTATGAACTGTAAAGTGGTTTCATAAATGAAACCTGAGGGTGGGGCAGGAAGTAAATGGCTATACTGATTCCAATTTGTTTCTGCTTTTAAAAAGCACACTACACCTTAACAACCAAATGAATTTATTTAAGAAATCTCCATGAACATATATTCTCTTCCAGACATAAAAGGAAACACATATGTGAATAAGCAGGCTCTGTGATCTTCAAGTTCATCCAACACATGATCCAGGTGTCTATTTCTTCAGTCAGTATGGGAATTTTCTCTGATAGGGAGTGTCATCTTCTGGGTCTAGAGCATTTAAAAGCCAATAAGACTGCTGAGTTACTTGTTTCTTCTTTGGATTTACTTTCTCTTCTATTATATGACTGATTATATTTAACTGAGCATGCATAAGTTTAAGTTTTGCAGTTTCTTGAGATGGCCACTTAAGACACATTCTTTAAAATACTGTGGTGTATAGGAAAGTGGGCTTCAGATGATCTATTTTCCCTTTTCCCACTCACTGGTTATAAAAGATTGGGGAGATTGATTCATTTATCTGAGCTTCAGTTTCCTTTCATTGTCATCATTTCTAATTATTTTTAAAAAGAAAAGTCTGTCAGTTTTCCTTATGTATTGTCACATCCTTGTAGTTAGAAGTTTTTGTTTGTCTCACCCGTCCCACTGGACTGGTTTTCCTCCTGCCTGATGGTCCCTGCCGCTTCTTACTAAGTAATCATTCTGAGGCTTGATATTAATTATAAATGTTTGGCTTCTTACTGACCTGATCTACATATAGATTAACCTATTTTTACTAATTCATGTATCACCATGTGGCTGTAGCTTACCAGTAATGTTTTGGTATTTTATTCCTTTGATGGCTATGTGGCATCTCCTTGATTCCACCATCTTTCTTTCTCTATCTTTGTTTGTATTAACCACCTAACTATATTCTGCTCTGTCATTGGTCAAAACAGCTTTATTCATCAAGCAATAGAAGCAACACGTATTTTCAGCATACAGAAGGACATCCCAAATCAACTTCCTTTCTATCTTCACTCCCAGTCATAGCAGTGTTCTAGTTAATTGTATTCCTTCTTACATGGGTAGCTTTAGTGATAAATAATTTGGTTAGTGAAATTCACCTACAAAAATCAGGACGAAGGGGCTTAGAAAAACGTCTGTCCACTTCAGTCCAGAGCACTGACAAGATTGCTGGTAGCTTACCAGGATCTGGGGAGCATGTAATACAGTATTGGGTTATGACTCATGAACATCTGTAACCACACACTTGGGTTAACCTATCATTTATTCATTTCTCAGTATTTTATATCAACTTTTACTAATTTTGAATACTATTCCATAAGTTAACTTCCCTAGTGTAACATGGAAGAAAACCATATGTTTTCTTCATTTAAAAATCTTCAACTCCCTTCATTTTCTGAGTGTGAATATTAATACATATAAAGCTCTTTACATGTTGGTATTTGTCTACTTCTCAATGTTTAGAGGTTGTCAGTTTTCTAATACAAACCAATACATTAGCAAGTAGTTCTTCAGACATTTCTGGCCCTCAGAAAAAGTATTTCTGTTGTTTTGAGTGATTTTTCACTTTTTTGTAATATAAACTGTAACTTGTCACTTAAAACATAGCCTAAGCTCCACTTTCTCTGTGAAAGGATATCAAGGACTGACACTCATAGTATTTCCATTTTCTCTCACATCTACTTATGTCCACTTTATACTTAACATTATCAACCTGCACTGCAGTAACGCCTGACTTCTCTGTCCTCTTTCTTACACCAAGAATTCATTTTTGGACAAAAACCACATCTTATTCATTTGTGTTTCTAGCACATACCACAAGTTATGCACGTGTTTTGTCTAACTGGCAGTATTATTGTAGAACTCTAGTACTTTCTCTGGAAGCACTAAAGAACAGAAGTATTATTACCTGTTATTATGGAAGTAAATGACTATTTTATAGTAAATAAAAATATTTTAATGGTGAGGAAAATGAATTATAATCTTACTTTGTTTCAATACACTGTAATTTCAATGGTAAAGTTCTGATTAGTAACTATTAGTAATTAGATGAGTCAGAATTTCATTGACATGAAAAAATATCCAGTGTAAACAATTAAGAAGAAAACAATTTCTTTTGGCATATTGTTTCAGGGGTTTTGATCTATAGTCAGCAGGCTTCATTGCTTTAAGCCTGAGGCAAGCAGAACAATTCTTGATCAAGAGGGTCTGTTGGAGTAATACTGTCTATTTCTTGCCAATTTGGCAGCAGAAAAACAGCTAAAAGGGTGAAACTCAGGTATATCTTTCCAGAGCATGCTCTCAGTGATCAAATTTCTTCCAAGAATTCAATGAAAATGAAGGCACAACATATCCAAACCTATGGGACACTCTGAAAGCAGTTCCAAGGGGAAAGTTCATAGCACTAAGTGCCCACATGAAGAAACTGGAGACTAGCCAGAACACCTGAAAGCTCTAGAACAAAAAGAAGTAAACTCATCCAGGAGGAGTAGATGCCAGGAAATAATCAAATTGAGAGCTGAAATCAATAAAGTAGAAACAGAGAAAACAATACAAATAATCAACGAAAGGAAGAGTTGGTTCTTTGAGAAAATCAACACAATAGACAAACTTTTTCCAACCTAAGGAAAAGGCAGACACAGAACATGCAAATTAACAAAATCAGAAATGAAAAGGGGGACATAACAATAGACACTGAGGAAATACAGAGAATCATCAGGTTATACTTTGAAAACCTGTACTCCACAAAATTAGAAAATTTAAAGGAAATGGTTGATTTTCTGGATAGATACAACTTACCAAAATTAAATCAACTAGAGACAAGTAATTTATGCTGGGCAATTTATGCTGGAGAGGATGTGGAGAAAGGGGAATGCTCCTCCACTGCTGGTGGGAGTACCAACTTGTTCAACCACTTTGGAAATCTGTATGGAGATTCCTCAGGAAAATGGGAATCAGTCTACTACAAGATGCAGCAATTCCACTCTTAGGCACATACCCAAAGGATGCAATTCATACAACAAGGCCATCTGTTCCACTGTGTTCATAGTAGCATTATTTGTAATAGCCAGAACTTGGAAACACCCTAGATGCCCGTCAACTGAAGAATGGATAGAGAAAATGTGGTACATTTACAAAATGGAGTACTACTCTACAGAAAAAAAAAACAATGGAATCTTGAAATGCACAGGAAAATGGATGCCACTAGAAGAAATCATCCTCAGTTAGGTAACCCGGTCATAAAAAGACAAACATGGTAATGTACTCAGTCATATATGGATTTTAGACTTGGAGCAGGGGATTTCCAGCCTAAAATCCCTCTACCAGGGACTCTGGGAAACAGGGAGGACCCTAAGAGAGATATGCATGGTACCCCTGAGAAGGGGAATGGGGCAGGATCACCTGAGTGGATTGTGAGCATTGGGGAGAGTGGAGGGAGTTGGGAGAAAGAGACAGGGAGAAGAGGAGAGGGGAGGGGAACATGATGAGCAGGATGGTTTAGTCAGGGGAAGACTAGATGAGAGAAGATTGAGAGATACCATAACAGAGGGAGTCATTATAGGTTTGAGGAGAGATCAGGCATTAGGGAGTTTTCCAGAGATCTACAAAGATGACACCAACTGGCGATCTAAGCAATAGTGGAGAGGCTACCTTAAGTGCCCTTCCCTCATAATGACATTGATGACTACCCTATATGCCATCCTAGAGCCTTCATCTAGTGGCTGATGGAAGCAGAGGCAGACACCCACAGCTAAACATTGAACTGAACTCCTGGATCTCAGTTGCAGAGAGGGAGTAGTGATGAGCAAAGGGGTCAAGACCACGCTGGTGAAATAGCTGACCTGAACATGGTGGATCTCATGCACCCCAGACTGATGGCTGATAGGCCAGCATAGAACTGACCCAGACCTCCTGAACGTGTGAGGCGGCCTCGGCATTCTATGGGACCTTGGGTAGTAGATCATTATTTATCCCTGGCGTATGAATGGACTTTGAGAGCCTATTCCATGTGGAGGGATGGTCTCTCAGCCTGGACACACGAGGGAGGGCCTAGGCCCTGCCTCTGATGATATGACAGACTTTTGTGATCCCCATTGAGGGCCTCACCCTCCCTGGGGAATGGAGGGGAGATAAGATAGGGGCTGGGGGCCTGGTGGGAGGTGCAAGAGGAGGAGAGGAAGAGGGATCTGGGATTGACATGTGAAGCAGGCTTGTTTCTAATTGAAATAAAATAAATTAAAAAAAGAAAATCAATTTAAAATACCTATAGCACCCAATGCAATGGAAACAGTTATCAATAGTTTCCCAACCAAAAAACAAAAACAACAACAAAAGCCTAGGTCCATATGGTTTTAGCAAAGACTTATACCAAACTTTAAAGAAGAGTTAACACCAATACTGCCTGCAGAATATGCTAGTGCAATGGTGGTACAAAGGGTTTGGAAGTAACTAACCAATATCTGATTCGACTTAAGGACCACTCTATGAAATGAAACCCATATCTGACACTGAGACTAGATAGCTCAGGAACCTAGGGTAAAAAGCTGATTGTTGGTGGTGTATACCTTTAATCCCAGCACTTGGGAGGCAGAGGCAGGTGGATTTCTGTGACTGGAAGGCCAGCCTGGTCTACAGAATGAATTCCAGAAAAGCCCAGACTGGTACCAGAGAAACCCTGTCTCAAAAACCAAAAACAAGCAAACTCTGGGGAGTCCTCATATCCTCAATTTTTGCCTAAAAATTTAAAAAGGTTTATAACTAATATAGAAAAAGCTATATACAATAAGTATAATAACTATATGCATTATATACCTGGCAACAAGTACATTAACAATGTCTACTCCATTAGCGTATGGCAAATTCTGAGAAAACACACCATTATCTATTCTTTCTTGATGAGTCCAAAGTCTTGTGCCTATTTTACTTTCTATTCTAATTTGCATTATCAAATATCTTTTAATGTCTTTTAAACCTATTACACTTAACACGTCCTTATATTAACATTTCAAAACAACAACAATAACAAAAACAAACCACAAAAGAACCCTTTGCAAGAAATAACTCCTAATGACATTTTCCTATACTCATAGATTGGAGAAGATTTCTCTTACAGTAGATGGGACCAAATACAGAAACCCATAGCTGAATATTATGGAGAGAATGAGAGACCTTGAAATACTCAGACCTCCCAAAAAGGAATGTCTCCATTAACTCCTTGTCTTCAGGGATCAACCCAACAGAAGCAGAGGTAGAAAGAGTTTAAGAGTCAGAGAGGTTGGAGGACACAAAGCAAACAAGGCCTCTAAATCAATAAGGTTGATGCACATAAGAACTCACAGAGACAGAGGCATTAGGCTTGCAGGTGTTTATACCAAATGGGATGCTAGAGCAAAAGAAGTGCACTCATGGCCCCATCCCTAACCTGGAAGCTCTCTCCAATTGACAACTATTTGCAAATGAAAATTCATTGTTCTCTAAGGGAATCTCACCATGGCAACAAATTACTCTTAA
Source organism: Mesocricetus auratus (assembly GCF_017639785.1). Classification (NCBI taxonomy): domain Eukaryota; kingdom Metazoa; phylum Chordata; class Mammalia; order Rodentia; family Cricetidae; genus Mesocricetus; species Mesocricetus auratus. Next base: position 91,830,352 of record NW_024429188.1, on the reverse strand, counting down.
GGGTAGGCATCTTTGGAGATTCCTCATCTCTAGTCTCAATGTCATGTCAGGTCTTTACTTTTGGGGGGGGTCAGGGGAGAAAAGGATTTATTTCATCTTCATCCTGCAACGTCTTGCAACAACCCATCAGTGAGGGAAATCAGTACATTAGTGGGTCAAGATGGCCGAGCATTCTAAGGCCCTGCATTATGGTCTTTACTTAAAACACACACACACACACACACACACACACACACACACACACACACACACACACACACACACACACACACATATATATATATATATATAATGTGTGTGCATATATGTATATGTATATGTATGTATTATAGCTTCCAGCTTATTGTTTTTATGTGATTCCTGTATGTGTGGAAGAGTGTATCGTTGTTATATATACCTTCTGTTGGGCTTTTTTTCCTTCTTCTAGTTTTCCAGACTTCCAATGTATCAGTTTTTGTTTAGTCTTATTAAATTATATTTTATTTTTATTCCAATGGAAGCATGTTTGTTTTCTAATGAGAGAAAGAAAGGAGGTGGATGCAGGTGGGAGGAAATATGGGGAGTAACTTCAAGGGCTAGAGGGAGGGGAGACCATAATCAGGGTCTATTATGTGAGAGAAAAATCTGTTTTTAATAAAAAGAAAAAATTATTTGCTCTTTATGCTTTTGGGAAGATATGGTATAAATAATATGCCATTTTATAAAGCATACTAATTTTCAAAACATTTGTGAATTCTTTAGAAAAATGAGATAATAAAATCTCCACTAATTCATGCTATCCTTTTAAATTGAATTGCTTACTACTTTTGGTTTTTATAACTATAAATAAGTTTTATTGTGCTTTCATTTGAAATTTAGTTTCTATTGCACATCAAGCACTGTACTATACATGGTGCAGTTATTTTACTACTTTTCAAGACTTAGACCTCTCATGTGTGTTAGGTAAATATATAAACACAACATAGTTTTCAGAACTCAAAAGTGAGTTAGAATAGTTTCTTTGCTTTTAAATTATTTCTAACATCTTCAATAGGACAGAAATTATGTATTGCTTTGATGCATGAGATAATGTAACTGTAACATCATCTTTAATTTTCAAAAGTAAATATTTTTCATTTAAAAACACATTCCTCATGTATTTTATGTAACAGGCTTGGAGGTCTATTCTGACATGTTTTCTTCAGTTGTATTTTGGAGATTCTTTGCCATGTTTAACTTCATCTACCTGACATGAACTATAATCCTCTGGAAAGAGAGGCTTAATGAAGATTGTATATGTTGGGTTTGTCCATGAGTATGTCTGTGGGTAGCTGTCTTGGTTAGGATGTGAGAAGATTGAATCCACTTTGGGCATCACTATTCTCTAGGCATCCTGAACTAAGACTAGAGAAATCATGGTGCTACTTTATTAAGTTGATATTCTCATCCTTTTGTTTGTTTGTTTAATTTTGAGATAAGATCTTGCTATGCAGCCTGACTGCCCTTGAACATCCTATGTAGATCAGGCTGGCCTTGAGCTCACAGAGATCTGCTTGACTTTGCCTCAGGAGTGCTGGGATTAAAAGTGTACACCATCGTACCTGGTTTACAGAAAGTCTGCTGTGAAACAGCCTCTCCTAGAAATGGCTGCATTCTTTCCCTTAGGGCTAGTAGTCTTAGCTGGGGTCATCCTTGTGGATTTCTGGGAATTTCCCTAGCAACAGGTTCCTCCCTAACCCCATAATGGTTCCCTTTATCAAAATATCTCTTTCATTGCTCTCCCTCTCCATCTCTCATCCAACTTGGCCATCTTGATTCCTCATGTTCCAATCCCCAATTCCCTCCCTTCTAACCCCTCTCCCAGTTTACCCAGGAGATCTTAACTATTTCCCATTCCTGTGTCTCTCCATGTATGTCCTTCTTCTGATTCCCCTGTTTACCTAGCTTCTCTGGGATTACAGATTATGGGCTGGTTATCCTTTGCTTTATGTATGTACTTATGAGTAAGTACATACTGTTTTTGTCTTTCTGGGTCTGGGTTGCATTACTCAGAATGTATTTTCCTAGTTCTATTCATTTGCCTGAAAATTTCAAGGTGTCATTGGTTTTCTTTTTTTTTACTGTTGAGTAATATTCTGTTGTGTAAATGTACCACATTTTCTTAATCCATTCTTCAGTTGAGGGACATCTAGGTTGTTTCCATGTTCTGGCTATTATGACTAATGCTGTTATGAACGTAGTTGTGCAAGTGTTCTTGTGGTATGATTGAGCATCTGAGGCTCCAAATGACGCTGTAACAATAAGCGACACACTTACTGAAAGTAAAACTAAGTATTTATTGTAGAAATTACTCACAAGATACCAAACAAGTAACCCAGATGAGCCAAGTAGTTTTCCGCTGCCGAACCGGAAGCCGAACTCCGGGAAAAGAGACCAAGACTTCCTGTGTGCTGTCTTTTATGCCTTCCCTCTTAACGCCCCCCTAGCCATGCCCAAAAGTGGGCCTAGCTAGTGATGTAGTTCACTGCCTACGTCCATATACGTCTTTAGTCATGCCTAAAGTGGGTGTGGTTAGTGTTGTTGTAAACCGCTCTTACCTCATCTATATGCGCCTCTAGTAAGTCACATGGTTAATGGCGGCATACAGACTTCCTCCTACAAGCATCCTTTGGGTAAACACCCAAGTATGGTATAGCTGGGTCTTGAGGTAGATTGAATCGCAATTTTCTGAGAAACTGCCATGTTGATTTCCAAAGTGACTTAAAAGTTTGTATTCCTACCAGCAGTGGAGAAGCGTTCTATTGACTCTATATCCTTTCCAGCATAAGTGGTCTTCAGGGTCTTCAGTGTTTTTGATCTTAGCCATTATGACAGGCATAAGATGATATCTCAGGAAAGGGTGCCTGACCTGGCCTTTCCCTATAATCAGATTAGTGACAACCATAATTGTCATCATAGAACCTTCATTCAGTAAATGATGGAAGTGGACACAATGATCCACAGGCAAGTACTGGGCTGAACATCTGGAGTTCAGTTGAAGAGAGGGAGAAGGTATCATATAAAGAAGGGAAGGTCAAGATAATGATGGGGAAAACCACAGAGATAGCTGACCTGAGCTAGTGGGAGCTCACAAATTATGGACTGACAGCTGTGGGACCTGCATGGAACCAATGAAGTAGGCCCACTGAATGTGGGTGACAGATATGTGGCTTGATCTGTTGGGGGACTGTCAGTGGGACCTGGACTTATCTGGGGTACATGAACTGGCTTTTTGGAGCCCATTCCCTATGATGGGATACCATGCTGAGCCTTCATACAGGGGGGAGGGCCTTCATCCTGCTTCAACTTAGTATGCCTGACTATGTTAATTTCCCCAAGGGAGTAGATCCACTATGAGGAGTGGATGGGGCATGAGATGGGAGGAGGTAGGGACAGAAGAAGGGGAGAAAGGGAGAAGTGGTGTTGGTTTGTAAATTAAAGAATAAAGGAAATGGGTGCATAAACAAGATCAGAATAATGGCAATATCAATAGATATGCTATTATTTAAGGCAGAAAATTTGACAAGGTTGCACCCATACACAAGTAGTATAGGCAACTAATGGTTACTAAGAGATTAATTAGCCTCTCCTGCAGATGAATTTGCTTTTCAGTTGTCTAGTACAGAATCATCAGGTCAGATTGTATGTACATATATTTCTGCACACACATACGTAAACATGAATATGTATGTAATAATAAAAAGAAAGAAAAAGAGGTTCTCAACTTGAGGATGGAGTTTGAGAGGGTAACTAGAAGAGGCTCAGGGGAGAGATATAGGGAGGAAGCAATATATTTCTATCTCAATTTAAAACATCAAAATGTGTTTAAAAAAGAGTGGAGAAGCGAATGCAAGTAAGTGAGCATGTATGCATTGATTTTTTTCTTTTTGCTGTTGACTGTGGATTTGATGTGACTTCTGCCTTGACATTCCTACAATGATGGGCTGTTATCTGGACCTGTTAATGGAAATAACCACATAAGTTATTTTTTGTCAGGCATTTTATCACAGCAACCGAAGTAAAAGTAAATCAGTTATGCTAATACAGCACCTTTCATGTAAGGTACATGAGAAGGGATGAAGAACCACTACTTCCCCAACAATAGCATTCGTGCATTACTCTTTCCCTGTTTATATTCATGTATGAATTGTAAAAATAAAGAAATGTAATTTATAATCTTATGCTTCCTTTCACCATAAGGATCTTATAAATTGAGTTGAGTCTCAAAATGATGAAGGGATATGATATTTTATTCATTTAAATAGATGATGAATTTTGAGGATACTGACTGTCAAGATCAATTTAAATATAGCAACAGTTAGATTGATCAGACAGACAAAAATGAATATAGAAGAAGAATCAGCAAAGATTATGCCATGCTTTCTGTTTTGATGAATAGAAACTTGAGCAGTTGACTTTCATTATGTATTTTTGCCCCCAAGAGAAACTGAATCAAATAAAATCCTTTTGAGAAACATAACACAGGATAAAACATGTTATTTTTGGTCTGATACAGATTGTTATGGAAAGCAAGCATGTTTAAGTTCCATGAAGGCCAACAAGGCTATATATAGAACATATGAGAACTGGCTGGACTATTCTTTTTACATATAGCCAACTTAGTATAGAATACTCAGTTTGAAACTACCTTTCAGTAATAAAAGAGGGAGAAAGTTAAAGGACTTCAGGAATTGAAATGTATTGTACATACATTTAAGTTTTTAAAATAAAGTTTATTTATCTATTTGTGTGTTGGGGGTGACACTTATGGAAGCCAGAGGATAACTTGTAGGAGCCAGTTCTCCCTTACTATGTGGGTTCATGGGATAGAATTTAGAACATTATCCTTGGCAATTAGTGCCTTTACCATATCATGTCAGACTGTATGTGTATTTTTGTTGCACTTAAACTATGTTAACATTACAATTTTATGAAGGAAGCACTGGTATATGGTTGTTGCCTTAAAAGAAAAAAGATCAGTTGACCAAGTAGTGGCTTGACCCTAGGCTTTCTGGCCCCAGTGGCTGAACACAATAATCTCTAGGCATCCCATGGTGTTAGGAGTGCCTAGGTAATTGGGGCTGAAATTGCTAATGTGACAGATATATCTGGCTCTGTTTTACCCTCCAGATTCTGGCACTCCCAGATTAGTGTGTGGGATGTAGTACTTTCTCCTTTCACTAACAAGTTTGATCCTCCCAGTAAGTTCTTTCCTCCTCCCTGGTGAAAACTTCTATACCAGTAGTGCATAGGCAGTGTTAAAAGTCATAATAGCTGGGGTCAAAATGGGTACTGGTAAAAGAGTGACTGTTAACTGGACAGAAGTGGAAGATTTAAAAAACATTAGAACCAAAGTCAAGTAGATGTTTAGGTCATGTAATGATCACCAATCACCATCTCTCTTTGGAGTCCTCTTCTCTATGATGGGAAAGGTTTCCCTTCATGATCAGTACAGATATTGCAGGATCAGTTTGTTGATGCTGGTTAATTTAGAGTTCACTTTTAGGTGTGGATGGAAAAAATTTTTAAAAAATCAACAGATCTCCATACAGAATCTCCTATTTGATAGAGGATGATTAAGTTGAACAATCAGTAGTTTGGTCTCATCCAAACAGAGTTAATGTAAGAAATATGGAATGACTTTGAAGAAATTCCGATTCACTTTCTGGGTGCATGTGAGAGGTTAATTTAGCTATCAAAAAAGAGAAAGCTGTCATTATAAAGAGCACTGTCTATGCTTTATTAAAACTAGTGGGATGCCATAAGGCTTCTTCCTACATGCTTAGTTTGGGTTTACCCACCCCTACCTTCCTTTACCTTGACCCTATTCCCACTCAAACCCTTAGCTCCTAGTATCTGTTCCCTTTCTTGTATGTCACAAGTATTCTACTGCTTCCCCTTACAATGTATATTCATAAATTAGATGGAAAGTGTATAGGTTTATAAGTACCTATTTCAAGCCCGCTTCGTTTTGGTTAAGTTTTTCTCTGATCTCTCATTTCCCCAACCCTATTACTGCACTACCTGTTTAAATATTTCTGCCACCAATACACAACTGCTCTACATTCATTTCAGCTATATTCTATTAGTGTCCTTTCCTATGTACACGGCCATGCCCTGATAATGGCACATTTCTAATTTGCTACTTTCTACCTGTACTCTGTGCTAAAAAGATTTGAAGCATGGAAACTTATATAAGAGAGAAATTTCTGTATTTGTCTTTGTGCGTCAGGTTAAATTCATATAGTGCAATTTTCTTCCAATTCCAGATCTCATGATTTCATTTCTGTTTATGTCTAAGTAATATTCCATCGTGTATATGTGCTACATTTTTATTATTAATCAGTTGATTGCCATCAAAGTTGATTCAATTTCATAGTTAATGTTAACAGAGAGGCAATGAACATGAATGTCTGAGTGTCTCTATGGTAAGATAAAGTATTTTGAGCACATACTCATGAGTAGCATATCTGGATCAAATGGTGGATCTATTTCTAGTTTTTATAAGAAACCTCTAGACTCATTTCCAAGTCAACTGCAGTAGTTTGCACTCCTACCAATAGCATAGAAGAATTTCCACTTCCTCTCAAACATGCTAAATTTGTAGTCATTTGTATTTCAAATAATGGCCATTTTGACTGAAATAATGGCCGTTTTGACTGCGATGAGAATAAATCTGACTGTAGCTTTTATCTGCATTTTCCTGGTGGTTAAGCATATTGAACATATTTTAAAATATTTAAGAGTAATCTGTGATTTTTCTTTTGAGAGATTTCCATCAAGTTATTTCCTTTGGTTGTTTTCTTGGTGTTTAGTTTTTGTAGTTCTTTGTACAGTCTATATACTAATATTCTGTAAACTGTATAACTGACAACAATTTGATTCTATTCTTTCCGCTGCCTCTTCACTTCAGTGAATATTCCTCTTGCTGTACAGATTTTATTTTTATAATATCCCATTTATCAATTATTAGTCTTACTTCCTATACTGGAGCTTATTCAGGGCATCCTTAACTGTGCCAATAAGTTAGAATGTACTCCCCACTTTTCCCTCAGGCAATTTCATAGTATCATCGGCAAAAGGGTTACCTTTCCTTCTTTTACCACGTGTACTCTTTTTTCTTTCTCATGTCATATAGCTGTAGCTGACTTTCAGCTCTGTGTTGAATAAAAATGGAGGGAGTCTGCACCCTTTTCTTGTTCCTGATCTTAGTGGAAATGCTTTGAGTTTTTTGTCATCTAACATAATGTTAGCCAGGGTCTTGCCATATACAGACTTTATTATGCTGAATTATATTCCCTAAAGTCATTGCCTTTCCATGATTTTTATAATGAAGTTATACTGGACTTTCTCAAAGGCCTCTTCTGTGTCTTTGGAGATGATTATGTGATTTCTGTCATTTATTTCATTGAAGTGATGAATTATATTTATTGATTTATGTATGTTTAGCCATCAAATTGCTAGAAGGAAACTAATTTTGTCATGATTAGTGATTTTTTATGTGAACTGAATTGTATTTGGAAGTGTTTTACTGAGAATTTTTGTATCTTTGTTAATTGGTCTACAATTTTCTCCTTCTCTTTGGTTGGATGTTTATTTATTTTTTTATTTTTTAGGGTAATGCTTTTTTATATTTAGGTTAGAGACAATCTTGTTTCACATGTCAATCCTAGCTCCCTCTCCCTATTCTCCTCCCTCCCTCCCCACCAGGTCCCCCAGTCCCCCACCCAATCTCCAGTCCAATTCCCAAGGAGGGTGAGGCACTCCATGGTGGATCTCCAGTAACTGTCATTTTATCCAGGGCAAGGCCTAGTATATTGGATTCACAGAAAGAGTTTGGAATACTTCCTTCCTTTGCTATTCTATAGAATAATTTAAGTAATACTGTTATACTTTTTGACGGCCTGGAAGAATTCTGCAATGAACCCATCAGCTCCTGGATTTCTTTTTTTCTTTCTTTATTTTTCTGGTAGGAGGACTGTTTATGATTCTTCAGTCCAATTTTTGGTTATGGATCTGTCTAAGTAATTTTTAAAAATCAAAACTTCTACATAGTTAAAATAATATAATCAACAAAAAGTAACATACCAAAATCAAAGCCTAGAAAATCATATCTGCAACATACAAGATGGAAAAGGAGCAAATTTCCTTACAAATTTCCTCTATGAATCAGGAAAAAAGATGAATAATTTAGTAAAAATGAATAGAAGATGTAAACAATCTAACAAGAGAAGTAAAAATTATCAATAAATATAAATATAATAATAATTCTGTTTCCTTTTGCAGTCAAAGCAAAACAAACACCCCAATAAGATGTCAATGTTTACAAGATCAACAAAAGATGTAAGATGCAGTATTGTTGGGACATGAGCAATTTGTACATTGTCAATTGAATTGCAAATTCTTGCAAATATTCTGGAAAACAGTTTATAATATGACAATTAAACTATATATTTACTCAGCAACTTAATTTTTCAGCAATTAACCCAAGGGACTTTTGCAAATATTCGCCTAAATGTTTATTGTAGTGTATACACACATAATTGGATGTCAAGGCATGATAACAAAAGCTGTCCATTATTAAGGAACTAGTTAAACAAATAGTCATGAAATATATGTGGTGAGATACTATATTTAATGGAATTATGTAGTTCTTCATTTAAATACACAGGAGAAAAATTATAACAGGCAATTTTAATACATCTCACTGTAAATATGAGATAACTCATGTAAATATAGGCAATTAGATCAGAAGGTTTCAGTACTATTTACTCTCAAGTTCATTTTTACCATATGCATATATAGTAGTGATAGACAATTGACAAATATTTATCATATACTATGCCACAAAGAACAAATGGATAAACAACATCAATATTATAATATGAATTATCTTTACATAGTTTTCAAATTAAACATTACAAGATTTCTTGGGGAAAATTTGACAAATTTATATACTAGTTATATTGTATGCTTAAGGCCATGGAAAAATATAATATAACTAATTTCGTAGGAGAGGATTTATCCCACCAGATGTCAAAATAGTCTATAAAACTTAATGTATGTAACAGGTATATGAATAGCCTGATAGAACAAGACAATTGGAAAGAAGATTCAGAAGCTAAAATTTTTCTATTCATTAAAAATATGCTAATCTACTATACATTAAAGCATCTGAAAATACTGGATTATTCCATAAAGAATTTGATGGCAATTAGTTGGGAAGGTGTGAAAATTATTTACATATCACATTAAATAATGGTCCACAATAATTACATTTTATATAAAACTATTAAAAGAAAATGCAAGTGAATGCTTTCACCATGTTTTCATGATAGCAGACAATTAAGATTCTCTCAATATGATGTAAAGGCCAAGAATATGTGTGAAATGATTGAATCATTATAAACACACAGGCATATTTGTGTGTGTCTTTTAGGACCAAATCAGAGAATAATAATTTTAAAGAGAAACAAATGGGTAAAATACAACACTTATGACAGAAAATGGATCATATTCTCTCTATATTAAAGAACTGACTGGGCGGGTCCACTGGATGCTGGGGGCAGGCCCAGGGAGATCAAGGACAGGGTGATGGGCAGGTTTGGGTCCCCAGGAGGACCCAAGCTCACCTGAGGCCGGATGCGAGGGACTGAGGCAGACATAAATGAATATTGGCATGTAGAAGACTGCAGATAGATTGATATCTATCACCATGCACAAAACTTAAGTCCAACTGGATCAGAGACCTCAGCATAAATCCAGTCACACTGAACCTCTTAGAAAAGAAAGTGGGAGGTACTCTTGAATGAATTGGTACAGGAGATCATTCCTGAACATAACACCAGTAGCACAGACACTGAGATCGACACTTAAAAGTGGGACATCCTGAAACTGAGAAGTTTCTGTAAGATAAAGGACACATTCAACAAGACAAAACGGCAGCCCACATATCTGACAGAGAGTTTATCTCCAAAATTTACAAAGAACTCAAGAAGCAATCTCCAAGGGATCCAATTAAAAAGTGGGGTACAGAACTAAATAGAGAATTCTTAATAGAGGAATCTAAAATGGCTGAGAGACCCTTGAGAAAGTGCTCAACATCATTAGCCATTAGGGAAATACAAATGAAAACAACGCTGAGATACCATTTGACTCCTGTCAGAATGGCTAAAATCAAAAACTCCAATGACAATTGATGCTGGAGAGGATGTGGAGAGAGGGGAACACTCCTCCACTGCTGGTGGGAATGTCAACTTGTATAGCCACTTTGGAAATCAGTATGGAGATTCCTCAGAAAAATGGGACTCAGTCTACCACAAAACCTAGTGATTTCACTCTTAGGTGTATACCCAAAGGAGGCACGTTCATACAATAAGGATGTCTGTTCCACTATGTTCATAGCAGCATTATTTGTAATACCCAGAACCAGAAGCAACCTAGATGTCCCTCAACTGAAGAGTGGATAGAGAAAATGTGGTACATCTACACAGTGGAGTAGTATTCAGCAGAAAAAAAAAACAATGGAGTCTTGACATTTACAGGCAAATTGATGGCACTAGAAGAAACCATCCTGAGTGTGGTAACCTGGTCATAAAAAGACAAAGATGGTATGTACTCACTCATATATGGATTTTAGATGTGACTCAGGGGAGTGTCAGTCTACAATCCCACTATCAGAGAGTCTGGGAATGAGGTAGGACCCTAAGAGAGATATGCATTGTACCCCAGTTAAGGGGAATGAGCCAAGATCTCCTGAGAAGACTGGGGGCATGGGGAAGGGAGCTAGAAGCCAGGAAGAGGAGAGGGGGTGAGGAAGAGGGGAGAGGAGGACATGGGGGAGTAGGACAGTTAAGTCGGGGGATGAACAGAGGACAACAAGATGAGAGAAATCATAATAGATGGAGTCATTATAGGTTTGGGGAGAGACCTGGCACTAGTGAGATTTCTGGAGATCTACAAGGATGACACCAACTGGCAAACTAATCAATAGCTGAGAGACTACCTTAAATGGCCATGCCTGATAATGAATTTGATGACTACCTAATATGCCATCCTAGAACCTTCATTCGGTGACTGGTGGAAGCAGAGGCAGACACCCACAGCTAAACATTGAACTGAACTCCTGGAATCCAGTGAAAAAAAGGGAGGAATGATGAGCAAAGGGGTTAAGACTGAGCTGGTGAAAGCCACAGAAACAGCTGACCTGTACAAGGGAAAGATCTTGGACCCCTGCCTGATGGCTGGGAAACCAGCATGGGACAGATCCACTCCCCTGAATATGGGTGTCAGTGCGGAGGCATGGGCAATCTGTGGGGCCTTGGGCAGTGGATCAATGTTTGTCCCTAGCATACAGATGTATTTTGGGTGCCCCTCCCACAGTGAGGGATACTCTCTCAGTCTGATCTCTGGCCCTGGTTGAAATGGCAGACTCTGGGGATCCCCCATGGTGGGTCTCATTCTCCCTGGGGAGTAGAGTGGGGATTGTATGTGTGCTTGGATGAGCTGGTGGGAGGGCAGGTGAGGAGGGGAGGGAGAGGGAGCTGGGATTGACATGTTAAGCAAGCTTGAAATAAAAAAGAACTCTGTTATGTCAAACTCTTAGAATTACAAGTGATAAAAATAGGAGAAATAATTATAACAGAATAATATGCAACAGCAAGGAAGACAATCAATAATAGGAAATGGCGTTCAATAGAAAGGGTAAGAGAGAAAAAAGTAGGTTTTAAAAGTACAAGCAGTATGTTTCCATTTCAGTGAAGCAAGTATTTGTAAGGATATACTGCTAACCAGTTTTTTACAACATGGTAGCCACTGCATATTGACCAAATACAGTGCTGTCAGAGCCTGTGATATTCTACACACTAAACTTTCAAAACTCTGTATAAATATATAAAATATTCATTTGCAATTTTGTGCTGATTTTATATAAAATAACAATGTTATAGTGATATTAAAGTTAATAAAATACACCATTAATTTGACTCCATTTTTTTACATTTCATTGTAGTTCTTGATGTTTAGGATTACATGTGTTCAATCATTTTATTTCTTTTGGATAATATAAGAATTGAAAAACGTTGTCTCTAAGTTTGTGGGACTATTTGTATTTTATACTTTCATACATTGAGTACATATTATATGCAGATGAATCACAGTAATACAGATTCAATATTCTATACTGAGAAATGTAGTTTTATTCTGAAAAGAAATTAAATACATATTTAATCTCTAAAAAACAATATCACAAAAAACAAACTAATAGGGAGGTGCAAGTCCTCGAGGGAGTTGTAACAAGAAGGTATCAATACATGCATTTACATTCCACTTTATTTACCATCATAAACTATTGTCGCAGGTTGCACATCATGAAACAGTGGACTAAGATACCCAAGGAAAAATTGGGCAGTAGTGAATTGTGTACCTAGAACGTAAGCTGACAAACCTAGCCATTCAAGGCATGTCTGTTTCAATGCACTGGAAGTTCCTTACATTTTCCTCACATGCTCCTCAAAGGAGCCTCACATGTAGCGCCAAATGTGTTTGTTTACTGGATCAGTTACAAACTCAGAATCCCCAGCATGCTGGTGTCACTTTAAGAGAAAAAACAATTCACTTCCTCTTTGACTAGTTTAACCAAGAGTGAGTCCAGATTTGAAATCTCTACTTTTCTATCCCTGTGTATTTTGTCTGTCTGTTACTTAGGATTTCTGGTTGCAAAAGTTGATTACATCGGACTCTAAAACAAGTAAGTTTGGCTGTTACATTGTTATCTTAAAGACAGGTTAAATAAATAGACTGGGTATACAGTAGTATATCAGTTCTAAGTCTTAATTCACCTCAAGATTATTACCTCAGCTGTGAAGTCTAGCAAAATTCCAGTCTTTTAGAACGTAAGAGATGTTGTCATGATACATTACCAGTGAAGACTGAGCTTACTAGTCTAAGCAAACAGCAAGTTATGATTAAACTGATTATGTATCTCCTGCTCGAGACTAAGAGGCTGAGTATATACCAGCCCTCAAAGAAGGGCTAATTATATGACTGCCATTATTATTTTTTCATTTCCCCCAACTCCAGCCAGATTTCCCTGGTCCTTGCCAACCCAACCTCACATCCTTATTCTCTTTCACAAACAAAACAAAACAAAACAAAAACCAAAACACCAAAAAAAAAGGATTATTTTTTTCAAGGACCAAGGTAAGTAGGTCTTCAAGGGTTGAGTGGAAAGTCAGGTCATAATCATATTACAGGGTACCCTAAATTCTCAACTTTTATTTACTTTATCTGTGTATGAATTTGAAGTAAAAAATCATGAGTAATATGGGGCAAATTATAGGTAAATGAGGATGATGATTACCACTGACAGATTCTTCCTTAAAATATCCATCAGAGAAAAGTGTTGTGGAATATTTAACTAGGAAAGATGTGTTTATGCTGCATCTGTTTAACTATGTCAAGATGTGTTGCTGTTTAGTCTTGTCTACCTAAAGCATCTGATTGGTCTAATACAAATCTTAATGGCCAATAGCTAGGCAGTAGAGAGATGGGCTGGGGTGGCGAAGGGTGATGGGCAGAAAGAGTAAGTAGGAGGAAGAATCTAGGCTTAAGAAAATGAGGGGGAGATAATAAGAGAGAGAGAGAGAGAGAGAGAGAGAGAGAGAGAGAGAGAGAGAGAGAGGGAGGGAGGGAGGGAGGGAGGGAGGGAGGGAGGGAGGGAGGGAGGGAGGCACCTGGGGCCAGCCAGCCAGGAAGCCACCAGCCAGCTAGACAAGGAGGAAGCAGGGGAGTAGGACATACAGAATGAAAGAAAGAAAAAAAGCCCTAAAGCAAAACATAGGTGAGGAGAAACAGGTTAAGTTATAAGAGCTAGTGGGACAAACGTAAGATAATGCCAAGAATTCGTAACTGCTGCAGAAGAGATTGTATTGTAATAGCTGGGTCTTGTCTAAGAGGATAGGGTAAATACAGTGTGCATGGTGAAGTAATCATTGGGGAATGTACTTTAAAGACAATATGGTGATATAATTAACTAAGCGTCTTAAACTTAGCTTCTCTTCCAGTTAGGGCAATAATGTCTCATTTAAAGATATTGGCACTCTTTTTGTTGAAAATTTCATATATGTGTACTGTGTTTATACCACTTCTACCGCCTCCTTCCTTTTCAACGTCTGCCCTGTGTCTCACTCTCTTTTGAGTTCATGACAGAATCTAATCACTACAGTTATCCTCAAGATAAAGTTCTACTATTGCATCATTAGCGATATCTCTTCATATTTGTTGTTGAGGCCTATAGGCATCACAACGTGGTAGATTATCATCTCCTTCCTTCCCTTAGTCCTTTCTGGTATTATGAGAGCTAGTCATTAGGGAAGAGGTTTCAGGGCAGACACAACTTTAATCTTCTGGCTCTTGTGTCTGAAGTTTATGGTGTCTTCAGCAATAGGGACTTACCTTTAATCTCTAGGAGGCAACTAGAACAACAGTAATAGCTTATATTTTACTTGGACTCCCCTGACCAGCAACTCAAAGAAGGTTGCTTATGTCTGCTACTTGGGGATTTTGTTAAGTGACATAATATCATTTAACTCTGTCTGTGCCCAACTGTCTATCTGTCCCACTCTCTCACCCACCCCATCCCATCCCCTACACACTATATATAGGTACTATAGAGGGGAAAAGGAGAAAATCAAAGGTGGCTTTAAATGGGATTTGGAAAGTGTACTGGTTAGTTTTTGTCAACTTGACAAAAATTAGATTCACCTAGGAAGAGGGAACCTCAAATGAGGAATTTCTTTCACCAGATCGGCCTGTGACCACCTCTTTGAGTCATTTTCTTAATTGCTAATCAGTAGAGGAGGGTCCAGCACAGTGTGCCATTATGAGCAGGTGGGCCTAGGCTGTGTAAGAAGGTGGCTGAGCAAGTCAGGCTTCATAGTCCCAGTCTCAGTTTCCTGCCTTAAGTTCCTGCCTTGGCTTCCTTCAATGCTGAGCAGTAACCTGTAATATGAAATAGACCCTTTCTTCTCCCAATTTGGTTTTGATCAGTGTCTTATCACAACAGAGAGCAACTAGGACAGGGAGGAATGATGATGCAAAGGGAGAGGAAGAGAAGAGATAAATAATCCCAAGGGTGTTTGAAAAAGTCACAGTCAAATGTATTATTTTATAAGGTTATTTAAAATGTATCTACAATACACTTTTACTTACTAGTGGCTGAATTTTGAAGTTCCTTTAAGTTAGCCTGCTTAAGAACATATGTTGTATTAGGCTTTATATTTAAGCATATGAATATTTAATGCAGATGATTCATTTCTTTTCTAAATTATACTAAAATAAAAATTATTTGAATAAATTACAATATATTAAAATAGAATAATATTCAATGATTAAAGTGATGTAACATAAAACACATTGTAAGTTATAAAAATAAGTTTTGTATGTATTGAAGACTAGAGAACCCAAATTGTTTTCTCTGGGTAACAGAACTCAGATTTTTTTTGTTACTTCATTTGTCTTTTGTTTAATTTCCAAATTATTTAAAATTAATAGTAGATTTTTCTTTTTATATGATTTTTTTATTTTATGTGCATTGTTGTTTGTTTTGCATGTTTGTGTGTGTGAAGGTGTTGGATCCTTTGGAACTTGAGTTATAGATACTTGTAAGCTTATATGTGGGTGCTGGGAATTGAACCCAGGTGCTCTGGAAGAGCAGCGAATGCTCTTGACTACTGAGCCATCTCTCCAGCTCCAGGTTTTTGAAAAAGTTGAAAAAATTACATTAAAATATTTTGTGGTGGGCACTGTATCTGACAGTAGCCACAGATTTGCTATTTAACTGAGAATCTCCTGGAACACCTGAGTATCCTACCTTTGCCGCTCAAATGCTAGGACCCCAGGCATCTACCACCATATTCAGATTTTGTTACATGGCATTTAGAAATTACTTTTTATTGGCTCCCAGATGCCCTTTGTTTTCCTTCTGATTCCACCAGTAAATTGCTGTCTGACCTTAGACAAAATGGGCCTCCCGGTATTGACATCAAGTTTTTTTCTGCCTTTTTTATTTAAGTTAGAAACAAGCTTGCTTCACATGTCAATCCCAGCTCCCTCTCCCTCTCCTCCTCCCCTGCCCTCCACACCAGGCACTCCAGTCCCCCACCCAATCTCCACTCCAATCCCCAGAGAGGGTGAGGCCCTCCATGGGGGATCTTCAGAGTCTGTCATTTCATCCAGGGCAGGACCTAGGCCCTCCCACAAGAGTCCAGGTTGAGAGAGCATCCCTCATTGTGGGATGGGCACTCAAAATTTATTTGTACAGTAGAGATAAATACTACCCAAGGCCCCATAGATTACCTAGTCCTCCTAACTGACATCCACAGTCAGGGGGTGTGGATCAGTCCCATGCTGTCCAACCAGACATCAGTCTGGGGTTCAAGAGCTCCCTCTTGTTCATGTTAGCTGTTTCTGTGGGTTAAGGGTTAAGACTGGGCTAGTTTATCCCACAGAGATATGAAGTTTTTATCAGGTGATTTTAACAGATTAGAGGTCTTCAGCAATGGTCTGAGAAGACTTAGATCTCTGTTCCATACCTCATGATAGGTGTGGGAGGAATAATGGGGGGCTGGATGATTCATATCTAAGTATTTCAGATTATTTCAGTTAAAAAATCTAACTCACTTATAATTCTATTTTAGGGATATGGAGAGATGGCTCAGCCTGGCAAGCAAGAGGAATGGAGTTGGGATCCCTTAACCTGTACTAATGGCCAGTAAGTATGTGACCTTGTCTGTAATTCTAGCCTTGTAAGACAGAAACAGGAGAGCCCCAGGGCAAGCTATCTAGCAATATTATTCAACCATGTTTATGAGCTCTAGGGTTGACTGGAAGACCCTGTCTCAAGGAAGATCTGTAGATGAAGTTATCAGATTATCAACCTCTAGGCCTCCACACCCACATACTCACATGTACACACACACACACACACACACACACACACACGCGCGCGTGCACCAAAACCACATTCTTTTACAAGATGGAATTATACATGAGAATTTCTTTCACCAAAGGAGTATTAAACTTTCTCATTCCTGGCTGACCCCCAAACCACACGCACGCGCGCGCACACACACACACACACACACACACACACACACACACACACACACTTGAAGTTTTAAGTACCACTAGGATATATGATCTTCAAACTCCTAACAGAATTGACAGTAATAATTGTTCCTATTTTTTATGATATTTAAAAATTTCCTGAAGCTATTTCTTCAGTTGATCAAAATCTATGCAGTTTTATATTGTCTTTTGGATAACACACTTGATGCCAGGAAATAGTCCACCAATCTGTGTGCTGCAGAAACAGAAACATGAGAGTGGCCAAGTAGAGAGTCAAGCTCTGCAAGGAACTAGACAGTTAATGAGTTAATGAGAAGTTGGAAACCTTCCCTGGCAGTCAATGGCTTTTTGAAGTCAGGCACAATATTTTGAAGCTGTTGGAAGGTCATGACTCTCATGAGCCCATGACAGGAAAACAAAACAAACAAAATTCATTATCCGTCAATTGTTAGTTTTAAATTATGCCTAGGGCAGAGATGGAGGAAATGAAAGAAGGGAAAGAAGGATGAGAATGAACCTCCCTTTGGGGCTCCACTCTCTCTCCAGTACTTTATATGGCCCACTGTTAGGGAAGGGAGCAACTTTGTGATGAAGTTTGTAGCTGGAGGAGACTCAGCACAGCATCTTGCTCACATACCGTCTCTAAATTCCCTCTCATTGACAAGCATTTTTCAGGCAGAGGGTAGGGAACTCCTATACTCCAAATGATAGAAAAGTAAGGCAGGGTGGCTACTGAATCAAAGAGTTGGCTGGCAGAGGAGAGTTGGCATCTGAACGTGGAACTTATTTTCATTGCTAATATAATTTTTTAATCTAGCCTACTCAAAATGAACATCACAGTAAAGTTGCCTCTTGAATGCTTAACTTCTCATTTATGTTCAATCTATCCAACCCTGTACATTATTCTCCCTCTAAATTTGACAGATTCTTGTATTCTCCAGATCTCATTTTATTCCCTTCATTTAAAACAGAATTGCCAATAATTTTTCCAGTTAAATTACAAATGCTTGATTATATGAATACTTCTACCCTGTGTGTGTTCACATGTGTGTGTCTGCATGTATACATATTGGCAATATCCTTAAATTAGAGGCATGCATCCAGAAAGGTATCATTTTTTTCTTCACATACCTGCATTTAATTCGTAAATATCAGTGCCAAGACATTGAAGGGGTCGAGTGTGCCTTGAGCTTCGTTCAGCAGGGTGGGGCAGTGAGGCTCTGGCCAGCAAGGCCTAAGGCTTGTTTTGTACAGAGAACAACTTAACACTGCATTCACACACTGATGTCCTCACAGGAAGGCTATGTGGCTTTAATGGCCAAGTGAGGGACTGGCGTCTCTAGACTAGAATTTCTCTTTTTGTAGCTGCTTCCCATGGGCCGGGGAGACACACCTCTTGCCTTGCTGTGTCCCAGGTTTAATCCTACTCACCGTAAGTGACAGGGACAAGAGCTGGTGGGTTCACAGGTTGGTGCTATTCAGGCAGTTTTTTGTGCTGGGGCTGTACTAAGGGACCCACATGGCCCCACGGTAGCCTGCCTGGCAGCCCCTCACCTTTACCTATCTTAGTCAGAAGCCCGCTCCGGGCAGCTACTGGGGATGCTATGAACTCCTCCTGAAAACCTGGGATCAGGTCCTTGGAGAAGGAGAGACAGATTAAGTGTGGCATGGGATGAAACTGGTGGCTGAACCACCTGCCTAATAGTCCTCACAGGTGCAGCCTGAAGTTGGGAACCATGTCAATCCAAACAGGGTGTGGCTGGAGGTGATGTTGTCTGCCTGGATGTTTGCTATCACTTACTCTGATCCCTGGGGACAGTTCTTTCTCTAACCAGCACAGGACTAAGGAGGCTTCCCCGGATGTTGGTCACAGATCTGCACTCACACACAGCTCATGCTGCTCTCAGCTGTGGCTACCACAAAGTCCTGGCAACTTCAAACTAAGTCATTAGTGAGTCCAACAAACAGGAACCATGGAAAATAGACAGCAAAAACATCAGAACATGGGCTCCAAGCTGTTGCCCACTTACTTAGTAAACAACAAACCAACTGCAGACATCTAGGTGGCAGGTGCTAGGGCAGGTGCCCCACTGCAGGTAGGGACCAAAGACTTCTGACTTGACAGTGGCGGGTTCACAGGACTCCAGGACAAGCTAAATCGGGGCTGGGTGACAGGGCAGAGCTCTCCAGACCCAGACAGATGCCACTGGGGAGGTCCAAGCACCCTTTTGCATTGTCACAGAGAGAGAACATCTTCCTACTTTGTGACACTGAAGTCTTCTAGAACCAACAGCAGAGCCCACTCCACTGATCATCACTGCTCACAGGCCAAGAGGACAGGATACTCTCACTTGGAGAAGACAAAAGGGCACGCAGTTGGCCGGGCCTGGCTCAGTGCAGCTGGATAAAGGCCTCCAGCTCCTCTGGGATGAAGCCCTTATAAGAGACCTTGTACTTGTCCAGGGTGCGGGCAGCCAGACACTGCAGTGTCACATAGTTGATTTAAATAGCATGGGTTTGGAGGACTGGGGATGGGGGAGGAGGGGAGGGAGAGGGAACTGAAAGTGACGTGCGTAAAAAGTTTAATAAAAATATATGGAAAAAATAAATAGCATGGCATATATTAAATTAGTTTCTTGAGGAAATAACTCAGCCAGATACTCATTATAGTTATTCTAGAAGGTTCTAAATTCCATTCATTTGGTAATCACTTAATAATGGGCCTGTCCTTGTTTTCCTAAATATGTGTTTGTTGTGATAATTAGGAACATGTGTAAAAGTGTGAGGATCAAGAATTCATTAGCCATTGTGATGTGGCAGTCTGCAGGTTGGACTAACTGAAGACTGTTATAGAAAAGCAGCCTCATTCCTTTCGTGAAGGAAGATTAGGAGTTAAAAGTAAGGTATGAAAGTAATGCATAGGACCAAAGAAATTTTATTAGAGAACTGAAAGAAAATTTCATGCAATCTAGTGCCACTGTTTTGAATGGTAGTCAAGATTTATTAAAGGTGTTTAATTTTAGCACAGAAGAGAAAAAAGTAGTTTAAAAATAAACCAGAGATTTAGAAGAAGAAAAAAGAGACTGGTAAGCTCCATTTAATCTCAGGTACAAAAGCATAATTTCCCAAGTTGGATGGAAGGAAAAGGGCTGAGGGTACTAGAGGATATGCTTGAGCAGTAAACTTGGTGACCTGTTAATGTCTATGAATTGTGCATAACACAGCAACGGGCTCATATTAGGCTAGATGGTATGGGTAATGTGTTGTCTATATAATAGATATGAGCAACCTATTTCATATTGACCATTGCGGTTTAATTTGTAATGAAAGAAAATCTCCCTCCCTCAACTTAAACTATCTCATGAAAAGTAATTGCAAAATGAATTGGATCAAAGTATAATGAATTCAGTAAAGCTTCCTGTAAAGTTGATACCTTTTATGAATTATATTGACATATAGCAATGCAGTGATTTCAGGGGAAACTAATAATAATACTTGCCTTTAACAGATTTTTTGTGTTTTCAAGACAAGGTTCAGTTGTGTAGCCTTGGCTGTCTTAGAACTTGCTCTGTAGACCAGGCTGACCTTAAATTCACAGAAATGTGCCTGCCTCTGCTTCTAGAGTGCTGGGATTAAAGCATCTCCACCTACTGGCCTGGTCCATGGCCTATTTTTAGCACTTTAAAAGAGTTCTGATTCCTGAGCTCCAGTCAAGTTGGCACGATTCAGTACTCTGGAGGAGAGTTTTGGGACATTACTTCTGTTGTTGTCTTTTGAAACAGGAAATCATGTATCCCAGGCTGTCCTGGAAACTTGTGTAGCAAATGATGAGCATTCAACTTCCCATTCTCTCCTTCCATGGCCAAAGTGCTGTGTGCTGGGATTATATCCAAGCATCAGCATGTCTAGCTTTGGGAAAATAGTTTTTAAATACCCCCCTAATGAATGCGAGATCCAGGCAGTTACAGAGAACACTGTTTTGATAGTGGAAAAAATGCCTGATAAAGAAAATTAAAAAACCATGAACTGAGAAACAAGGAGAGGTGGACCATTCATTCACTTAGTGAGACGTTCCTGCATGCATATTTGATTGAGCAGGATAGGACAGTCTTGCTTCTTTCCTTAAATGGAGCTCCCAGTCTATACAAATGGCTTTAGCCCCTCAAAATGCGTTAAGAATCACTTGACAGAACAATTTACAAGTAAAATGCCAGTTCATTCACCAGCATTTTGATTTCAACAGGTGAGGGTGGAGCCCAGGCATTGATGATGTTTAAAATTGACAGATAGTTCTAAAGTCCAGCATGGATGATAGCATCTGCTTTAAAAAAGTTAGTCAAGTGGAAATGCTATTATGGTTCCTTGGGTATTAAGCAGAACCTATGCATCTTACCTGTCTTGAGGCACTGAGACAAATTTGTAAAGATTCTATAGAAGCAATTCCAAACACTGACTCATTGATAAATGAGTCATTTTAACATAATCAAGACTACAATATAATTGTGTTATTCATAAGACAATTATACAGAACTTACAACATTACTATTTCATAGTATAGTGCCCGTATAGTGTGGTAATATATTTGAGGTTTCATGATGAATTATGTTATCTCTATTTCTGTGACTGTCACCTATTGTATCTGAAGATCCTGCAGGTGCTGTGAGCACTGAAGGAGGACCCATTTGACCTATTTTTATGAACGCCAGGAAAGGCTTCTTAGAATTAATAGTGATTTTCTTTCTGTACATGTTAGATAGCTACATGGCTATGAAATTGTTATATTGTCAAACTATAATGGGAAAACTTTTATGAAACTATTTTTTGCATAAATTGAGAAGGTGAATTCATGGGTCACCACAAAATGATTCTGAACTGCTGAGGGGAGCCAGGATAGCCTAGATTCCAATGCTCTATAGTGTTCTATACCAGCTTGAAGTTTTATCATTACCTTCATGTTGCAACTGCAAGAAGGAACACATGTAGGTGATGAAGCGTTAGAAAACTATTAGGTCTAAAGGTGTTTTTCCTGTTTTTAGATGTTACTTTTTAGTTATTTTTTTGAAAATTTCATGTGTGAGTTTTGTATTGACATCAACTCACCCTTATTTCTCCCAATTCCAACTTCTCTTGTAGACTTCCACTCCCTCCTAAATTCCTGATCTCTTCTTCTTTAACTATATATATTTACAAAATATATGAAAACGTATAGTATACATATGTATATATTCACACACATGTTTCTGCATGGTCTTCTCTCAATATTCTTTTTGTATGCCTCTATCAATCCTGCATTTCTTTATTGTGGTGATATATTATTTATGATTTATTAAAGCTTGTCTGGGGGTTAAGAATGCAAGTCCAGCCTCAAGCTATAGAAATTAGGTAGTAGTGATACACACCTTTAATCCCAGCTGCTATAGAGCTAAGCAGTGGTGGTACAAACCTTTAATCTTAGGACTCAGTATTAAGAGGTAGACAGATATCTGTTAGTTCAAGGCCACATTGACTACACGAAATTGATCCAGTCCTAATAGAAACAG
Organism: Mesocricetus auratus; assembly: GCF_017639785.1. Taxonomy (NCBI): domain Eukaryota; kingdom Metazoa; phylum Chordata; class Mammalia; order Rodentia; family Cricetidae; genus Mesocricetus; species Mesocricetus auratus. The sequence continues at coordinate 91,807,667 of NW_024429188.1, read as the reverse complement.
CTCACACAAAGGTGATCTCAGTACCTGGGATCACAGTTCTTTAATCTCAGCACTAGGGAGGTAGAGACAGGAGGATATGGCTGGATAGAGAAAGGAATAAAAGGAGGAAAAGACAGGATCTGAGAGCCTTTTGCCTCTGAGGATTTGTGGAGACAGGATTGCCATTTAATCCGGGTAGAGGTAAGATCTACTGGCTTGGCTGCTTTACTTCTCTGATCTTCAGCTTGAATCTTGAACTCCCATATCTGTCTCTGGGTATTTATTTTTCATGCTACACTTTGTACCTGACATATTATACTTTTGTTCTCTTGTACATGTCAGGTGTACACATAAATATCAGATAGGCATTCCTAAGAAAATGAACACTTTGATATTTTGATTGTTGAATGAAAGTATGGAAAAAGAAAGGTTATTAGACTAGCTTGATTCTAAGTGTCCTAAGCATCTTGGAGAGCAAAACAAAGCTGGGTTTGTTCATTGCTTCAAAACAGACAATTCTTTGAGGCTAAGTGGTTGCTCTTGGTTACTATAACTATGAGCTTGTAGGCAAACATTAGAACTTAAAAATATGTGAGTCTTTTTGCTAGTTGAATAAAATCTGAAGATAAAATTTCCCTGAAAGACAGAACCTTAGGAGCAATCATGTCAAGTAGTTTTAAGATTTGTGCCATTCTCTTGCCTAGGGGCTATTCTTTCAGGATGACCATCAAAACAACTGGGGAATTGTTATAAAATATGTGACTGAACTGACAAATTCAGAGTTCAGTGAGAGGAGACTGAAGGTTTGCCTTCTCAATTAAGGACTGCCTGATTAAAGTATGATAGTCATCAACAAATAGAATAGTATGAAATGATTGAATTTGCCATTGGATCATCTGCCAGAAATCTTCTGAAGACCTGTCAGGTTTCCCCAAGTATCTTCTTCAAGGCCACAGGCAACTTGAAGCAAGTTAGTTACAAAAAGAAACTATGGAAGAACAGTGTTAGAAACTGCTGAATTAAAATGGAAAAATGAAAGTCATGAAACACTCAGGTCTCCTAGACACAACCATGTTGAAGTGTCTAAATGACTGTACGGCGTTTATGTTTGCCATCTGAAGTCTCATGGCTTAGAGGCAGACCTTTTGTACCAAAATAGCTGAGGGACTACATGGGACAGGTCAATGTTTGGATATTTGGATTACCTCTAAATTTCTGATACTGGGGGATTAAAATGACAAAATAAAAGCCTTTGCAGCGAGGATGAGAAAATAACGACACAAATTGAACTAGTATATCCAAGAGACTGTTTATAAGGATATGCTGAGGAAAGTGCTGTATTGATTCTGTTTATTTTTTTGTGAAAAAATTTAGCAGTAAACAATATTTTTTATACAGTGCTTAATGTAATGGTATTAAAAAAGGACTTTTATTGGCCAGTTGCCATTAGTATAGCACTCAGTATGCATCATGGATAGTCTTGTCATTCAGGATTTTAATATTTCATAAAGGAAGGTTTTAGATTGAGGCATGCTATTCCCTTTCTGCTAGTACAGACAGAATTATCACAAAAATTCATGTTCCTTTCTGTCACTTCTTGGAATTAAGTCTTATGCTATATCTGCATATTGCCCAAATTATTAAAAAAATCAGTGTCCAAAGTATGCCTTTCTTTGGTTGACATGTTGAAGCAAATATACCAGTTGACAAAGCACTTAAATCATGTAAAACAATTAGGTGTTCATTGTGGAAATAAATTCCTTGAAAATGTCATGTCGATTTATTGTGCTATATGCCTCATAACATAGCTCATTGAATTTGTTTATATCCAATTCCACTACTACAACCCTTATTTTAAAACTCTTTCACCTGGCTTGTTTTAGTAGTCTCCTATCTGGTCTCTCACTCTCCTTTATTTTCCCCCATTTTATCTTATGCATCTTGTTTCAGTGGGTTGATTGCTCAGCCTTGAAAACCAGGCTGGTGCTGAATACTTCAAAACCTGGAATAAGCACAAAGGTAGCAGAAGAAATTTAAGTAGCGGACTGAGATTCCAGGAACTCTGTGGTATAGTTGTAGCAACTAAGCTCTAAGGGTTGCTGTGGTAACATTCTTTGGATCACTGAGTTGTGACCAGGATAGATCTAATGCTTTAGTTACTCTAATAATTGTCAGAACTTCTATACAATCTTTTATGCCAGAGCAGCTGGATCTCGTGGCTCTTTTGTGGTGTTCTGACTGGTTCACTCATTCTTAGTACCATGAATGAGACCGTATTTAATAAACACTTATTGGGGTGTGGCATAAAGTTAGTCCTCAATATATGTCTACAATCTGTTATACACACATATAGAATTTCTACTATGTTATCTCCTGTGACTGAATAACATCTAAACAAGCACCATAATCACATTAGTTATCATTTGAGTGATAATCAGAGTCTTCAAACGTACTGTATTTTCTTTACAGCAGAGCACAATGAAAACTTAACATTTGAGGTTTGCACTTAAAGACTCATTGTTCATCTGGGTTTTCCTGGGCATCACTGAACACACTAAGATGACCATACTCCCTTTGGTTTTCTGCAATGTATTCAGTTAATATTTAATGTCAAAATTGCAATAGATTCTCTTCTTTCTTTTTTTAGTGTTTGAAGACAGGGTTTCTCTGTATATTTTTGGAAGCTGTCCTAGAACTCGCTCTGTAGATGAGGTTGCCTGTTGTCCCCTGCCTTATTATCAGGGGAATTTGAATTCTGTTGTATTTGATAATTTTTCCAAAGGTAACTCTCCTTACCTGCTCTATCAGCATAGACTTCCTGAAAATTAAACTGAACAGCATTGCTAGTGTAAATGGCACTTCTCAAATGTATTGATATGATTTTGATGTTTTGTGAATTTGTAGAGCAAATGGGTAATTGACTTATTATTGTAATATTATAATAAATAACTATTCTTAGACAATGGGGAAAACAATAAAGTGTAAAGTAAAGGAAATTTCCACAACTTTCTCTGGAGTTGATTTTGCTAAGGTTAAGAGTTGTGTCAGCTCTTCTGACCTTTGGCAATAGTAGGTGATTATAATTAAATCAAATTCAAAGTGTGTTAGAGCCAATTCTCTTGTTTTACATATTAGAGTTCCAAACTCACAGAGATGAAGATGCTTGTTCATGGTCACATATATGATAAGTGAAATTAAAGAAAAGCACAAAGACTCAAAGTCAAAGAGATTTTAAAGGTTAATATGTCAACTTCTGACCAGTGAAGACATCCTCTGTGTATAATCTTATACCCCCTACCATCTTCTCTGTCCATTGGAAGGTGTCACACTAAAACTGAATGTATATTCTTACTTAAAGGCATATCAAGCCACACAAAATACTAAGTTCAGGCTGACTGTTCATGGTGGTAATACAACTAGTGAAACATTTTTATTTTCCTTTTCGTTACAAACAGTTTCCTGAACAAATTTTTGGTCCATATGTTTCAGTTATTATTGTATATAGAGAATACTCTATTTTGTCTTATTTCCCACTGATTTTGCCAAGTCAACTCTTACCCTCACTGGGGAACAGAGGGGAGATGGAGTGAGGTGGGTGATTGGGAGGAATGGGGGGCCGGGGGAGGAGGGTAGGGAAAGGAAACTGAGTAATATGTTTAAAAGGTTAAATAAAAATAAAAATTATTATATATGAAAAACAATTAAAGTATGCTAATATATAGCTATTATATTATGAAAAATTCATACAGTTTAAATCAACATTTGGAGTACCTTTAGGTTTGCTTTGTTTGTTTTTGTTTTACTTTGACTGAGGTTTCCTTTAATAATGAAACAGAAATATACCTCATTATGGAATAAATTATATCAGTAATTACAAGAATAATAATAGCTGCCATTTACTGAGGCTTTTCAGTGTATCAGGCACAGTGATAAATAGGCATTTAAATATTATCTTAATTCTTTCCAACAACATTGAGGACAGAGGTTTTTTTCAGTGCATTTTATAGATAGGAAATGAAAACTAAGTGACGTTGAATAACTGACTTCCTTAAATGTTACACAATTAGGTTTTAGTGAAACTGCTTTGTGAATCCAGGACTATGTGCTGCCAAAGCCCATGAATTCTCCAATATCATACTGTTGGTTGAGTTCTTAGGACTGAAAACAGGAAGAGCCCAGGATGCAGGTTAGTGGTAGAGCTCTTCCTTAGCGTGTATACATCTTGATTTCAACTCCACCCTGATGAAAATAAAATAAAAATAAAAGTTAGTACAAAGTCCAAGTTACAAAAGTCAAAATTCATTGAGAGTTTCACAACTGTCAAATGTTTTTCATTTATTATTGAATGCAGTAATTACAGCGGTACCAAGAAGTACACGTTTGTATTGCTATCCTCCATTTTACTTATGAGGAAGCCAGATGAGTTATTTAACCTTCTTGAGCTTCAGGCTAGTAAATGGTAGAGTAAAAAAGAATCTCTTACCTTAAATTGATGCTTTTTTCTGATATCCTGTACAATATTTCTAAGAGCATATATTTAAATAGGACAGTTGTAAATAAACTGTTTTCAGCTTTCTGGGGCTAATCACTGTCTGAACATTCTATTGTACTGTGAATCCTTTTGAAAAACAAAGAAGAAATATTTTTGTCTCATTTGTACTGCTTTTGAAAAGCAGATAACTATTCACTTTCAAATGGGTCCTTTAGATGAATTAGAGTGTTTTGTACATTGCCGTAGTTTAATCAGGGCACATCTGTGATATGAAATGGCACCTCATTTGATGTTGGAGGGCACTGAATTTTTAATAGGAGGCTAGAACTGCTAAACAATATTACTTCCAATTTGTCTCACTTGCATTATGTAGAAAATGAGAGGCATCGGAGTTTGATTCAGCCAAAGATGGAAACCCTATTAACAGAGCCAGATAAAGGTAACATCTGAGTAAGAAGTTATTAAGTCTTGCAAAAGTGTCAGCCTCTTTTACACTAAAAAGACAGATGTCACAGCCTTCTGGGAACAAGGTGTGACAACAATAGCTGACTTATCAATAATATTTGAGGTAGCAGATTTGTACTGTAGAAAGCAGGAACATGATGCACTGAGCCTTATTTATTGTCTACATATTCATTCAAGATTTTCTGTTTTGATCTATATGTTTATGAACTACTGATACTCTAAAGGGGAAAGTGAAATTTCTGAATCATTTTTGGTACATTAGCTTAAAAAACAGCTGCATGGAATTTAGCGTGAGTTTCTTTTGTTACTTGTGTAACACTTGGAAGGTTGAGTTGGTCAGTAATGGTTCAGTCTTTTTATCTGTTTTAGTGTTATTTGTATTCAGATAGTTGTTCATTTATTAATGAAATTAACTATAAAATATATTTCATTTAATAGATGTTTATGGCCCCTTATTATATATGAAGCACACTTTTAGGCACTGCAACTATAATAGTAAGCAGGATATGTTTGACCTAAACGTTTCCTGAAGTTTTTATAGCCGAAGAGACATTAAAAATAGATGTTACTTAGAGTAGCAAGGTCAGTACTAAGTGCTATGGAAATAAGACAAACACAAACTTGATGGGCCAGGGAAGTCTTCTTATAAAAGATAAATTTTAAAGAACGTTTTCTGTTCTGACCACCCCATTCCAAACAACCACTCTGGGGCTTATATTAATTGTAAATGCTCACACAATTTTTCAGGGTTATAACTAACTGGCTCCTACATTTTGAGTTAATCTGTATTCCCCATTTTTCCTCTGCCATGTGGTGTGGTGGTACTTTTATTAGCATGGCACATTCATCACCTGGCTCCCTCTGTGTATGACTGGCATATCCTGACTCTGCTCTTCTCCTTCCCATCATCCTTAGTTTGGTTGCCCTGCCTGGCTACTGGCCAATCTCAGCAATTTATTAAATCACTTCCAGTGACAAATCTTTGCAGTGTACAAGAGGATTATTCCACAGCAATAAATATTAGGAGGCAACTTTAAGGTAAGTAATATTTAGTAAAGTAAATTCATAATACAGTAGGGATAGCTAGTGTTTCAGGTAAAGAAGGGGTACAGCACAGAACACTTTGACACAGCAGTGAAGAAAGTGTCAAGAGTCATGATGGAAGATATAAGTAGGGACAAATTATAAAACACATCACCAGTTATATTTAAAAGTTTCACCTTTATCCCTTGGGAAATGGTAAGTTACTGAAGATTTAAGTATTTGTTTTCAACTATTATATAATGGTATTGCAGAGTTAGTATAGAGGTGAGGACTAATTTGTGTACTGAAAGAAAATACTGGATTTCTTATTTTGTTCCATTCACTTTACCAAATCTACACCTTGTTTTCTGCAACCAAAGGAAAATATGGCTGCAAAGACTATCAAAATTATGGTGTTCTTCCAAAAAACATTTTTCTGTTAGCCATCACCAATGAATTGGTCTTGGGAGCTTAAATTTCATTATAGGTAACGTCTCTTCTCCCTTTATTTCCCAACGGCAGTACTATGAAACTACTGGTCTGTTATGGTGCTCTGCAGTTGTTCATTTTCACATTCACTATGGAGAGCATGCTGTATTATCCCTCTGTAAATGTCATCTCTTCCCTTTTTTGTCAGTCCAAATCTCACTTGTCCTTCATGCTGAAGCACTGGTCTGGGAAATCTTTCTGGATCACTCCTGCTTCATCAAAGCTTTTATTCTCTAATTATGCATAGCATGTTGATCCTCCTCCAATAGGAATATATTTAGCACTGTGTTTTGTACCTTTTAGTGCCGTATGTATTTTAGTGATTCCCAAAGTGTACAGATTATCAGAATTACTAGAAGACCTTGTTACTGTTAGAAAGATAGAGTTCTTATTTCTGCCACCAGAGATTCTGATTCTGTAAGTTGGTGGCGAGTTTGGGAATCTGAATTTTTATAAGCAGCTGAGTTAATTCTGGCAATTGATTTCTTTGAGTGATTCATGTAGATTAATTTTCCCTCTGTATCCAGTGGACATTCCTTGAGAGTTCCCTTGATACTGCCAAATACTTTTGTAATTTGCCCTTTGCTGTAAATAGTTCCAAAAGCCTACAGTAACTATTTGTTTCTTGCTTACCTTCTTGTATTTTCTAAGGTGTCATCAGGTATTAAAGTATAAAATATCATTCCTTCTAATTTCTAGATGAAGTAGTATAGTGGTCAATACATATGTCAACACGTTTGCATGAATATGTGTGTACCAGTTGTACTGAAATGTAGACTCATCAACATTAAGTCTGGAAAAGTATTCAAGGTGTCTTGATGAAATATGAGACCACAACCTATGGCCTAGGCTCTGTTTAACTTCTTGTCATCTCCCACTAACACTGAAATTTACAAAGAACACAGTAAAATGTACTTTGAAAAATGGTAGCTTCCTTTTTAATAAAGTTCAAGGAAAAAGCAGTAGTCTTTAAAGAAGCCATTTGGTTACAACCCAGGAGGGCCTTCCTGATGTGAGTTGTTGCAAGTAAGAATAAGCAAAATTGAAATATGAATCCTGCTGCTCCACTGCTGAAGATAGTAGGTAGGCATGTGTAATATCAAATGTATCTATTTAATACTTCCAGAACATAAAAATAAGCATTTAGAAGGTGTATCCTTTTTGTGACTAGTCTCTGCACATAGAAAGTAAGCCTTTGGCTTTTTAAGAGATCTGGGATGTCAGAGATAAAAGACTATTCATTTTTATTTATCTATATACCTATCTATCATGTGTTACAGAGATAATGTATTTTAAAAGAAGCAGGAAACACTGACTTGAAAAATGAATCAACACATTCAGAATTGTGAAATAGAAAGCACAGCAAAGCTTAAGTTTGGAAATTTTGACTGAATCATTCCAATTTACTAATGTACTGTACTCTGGATAGTTGACTATGGCAGTGACCTTAGTTTCCCATGAAACTCTAGACCTTAGTTTCCCATGAAACTCTATAGTTTATAGCTCTACTTTGGCAATTTTGATGAGTAGCTTGCATGTAATAGTTAAAGTGTGGTTCTTTTTAGGAATGTATGCACATGCACATGTAACTGCCAGTTACAGTGCATTTACAGAGGCCAGGGGTATATCTGCATATGCATGTCAGGTATGGCTAAAAGGAGAATCTCCTGTCAAATAGAGACTGCTTGAAGAATTACAGCTCTGTCAAATTCTGAAAAAAGAAGCTAAACTTTGGCCTTAGTATGTCTGTGAAATATGTATCACAAATTCTTAGTTCCTTATAGGATACATGATTTTCTCGATTTATATAAATATTATACATGTAAATAATACCTGTAAAAATTGTAAAACATAGTTGTCTGTCTATCTATCTCTGTCTGTCTTTATATTCTATCTATCTGTTATCTATCAATTTATCTGAAAACATAATAAAATGTGAAAGTTGAATTTCATTGTCTTAATAATCACAATATTTTAAAGACATAATGGTGTTAACTAGTGTTTATTATTTCCCATAATATTTTAACTGAATTTCCCAGTTCACAACAAGGAGGTAGCCAATCCTTTTTCATTTCACTAGATTGTGATATACAGATTTTGGTTTCTGTATTTAGGTTCATAGTTGAGAATGTTTCAAATTTTGTGAAGCTTGTGTGTATTGTGTATATGTATCTGTACATTTTGGATAAATGCATAACTAATATAATTTTTAAATATGTCATTACATGCAGTTTCTCAGCATATATACGTTAATAAATTATGACTTCAAGGAGTGAGGGTTAGATGGCTGGTTTTATTTCATTTGCAAGTCACTGTAAATAACTTTCTTTTAACTTACTTGGAATTTAATAGTTACCTCTTGGTCACTTGGGTCTTATTTGAAGATGAAATTAAAATGGTGTTATTAATCCTGGAGATATATTTTTTCAGGGTTTGCTCAGTGGTTCTGGAGAACTATTATGATTTGTTTTAATATCAACTTGACATAAATTAGCATTGCCTGAGTAGGAAGCCTTACCTGAATAAATATCCTGATTGTTTTGATTGGTCTGGAGAAGCTCACCCTTATTGTATGTGGCACCTTCTAGTAGCAGCTTGGGTTCATTTTAAGTTTGTCTAACGGAATAGCATCTTGTCTTCTGTTTTATTGGCCTTCCTTCTTGTGTCAGAGTGGATTTGTACTGTTGCTGCTGATTCCTCTTTGTATCAGAAAAAGAATTTCCAAGCTTTCATCTTCAGCTAGGAATCATTGGCTTCCCAGGAATCCTCTGGCTTTCTGGGCTCAGAATGGGACCATGAAAGCCTCTGGCCTTGTGGACTGAGTAACTGGTTTTTGCCCATCTAGTGACAGAGGTGACTATTCTATGACTACTACAGGTGATGAAATTTTCGATCTCCAGGATAAATCAACTACTGGGTTTCTCAATTGTGATCTGACTATTGTTACTATTATATGTTCACTTATTGAATTCGGATACATCTCTCTCTCTCTCTCTCTCTCTCTCTCTCTCTCTCTCTCTCTCTCTCTCTCACACACACACACCCTTGGTTTAGTTCCTCTAAAGAACATTCATTAAAACAGACAGGAATCTTTTTATTACAAACTTATTTTATTCACCTTAGGAGAACAGTTTTTTCTTTTTCTTTTAACACTAGTAGCATTTCCAAAGGCCTTGAATAAATCTTTAAATACCAGTTTCTTGTAGTGGAAACTAGTCTGCTCATCTTGACACTTAAGCCAATTCATCATGAAACTCATTTATCTGCAAGAATGGATTTTTTGAATAGGGACAATTTTTGAGTAATAGTTAAAAATCATTGTGTCACTGGTGCCTCTCTTGAAATTAAAATAATTTAGAATGCCAATTGAGTTATGACAAAGAACACTGTATCTACCAAATTGCCATATAAGACTCTATGAATGGAAGATAAACTAAGGATCTCAGAAATAATAAGCACAACAAAGCAACAGTCCAAGTCATGGTCTATTTTCCAGGTACCAGACAGATCAAGAATGAGAAAATAATGATAACTTGTTGGTTGCCACATTGAAAATTTTGTTGTTGACAGGTGCCAATTTGATTAGCATATAAGACTGGGATTATAGCTAGGATGTGTTTCCTAAGTGGGATAGATGCGCGCACGCACGCACGCACGCACACACACACACACACACACACACACACAGATACACATCTCAGTAGTGTACTTCTAATATGAACACACCCACTTGGAAACAAGTTACTAGCTACTTCCAAGAAAGTCCAGACAAGCAAATCCATGCTTATCTATATATATATTATCAAAAATTCTATGATCTTTTTGATTATTTCACATTTCCAGTTATTCTTTGTAACACTTGAGAATATGAATGGATTCTAGTGCCCAGGAATTATGTATATAAATGTATCTGCATGTGAATGTATATACCCATAGCTGAGATCACAGGCATAGTTTCTAGGGCATGTTGCATGTCAGTAAAATATTACAATGAAATGAAATCTAGAGGGATGAATAAATTAAGATCAAGGGGCATGATTATATTTACTTATGCTAGAGTTGCTTGCAAAGGCTAGGACATTAAATGAAGGGAGACTAGATAGAAAGTGTTGAATATAAAAGTAAAGAAACCTCAATATACCTGGCTCATCTAAAACATATTTTGACATTATATTCAAAGATGTTTAGGAAAATAGTTACAGATGAAATTCTAAAGTAGGATGGATCAAGATTGTGAAAGGTCTTACATATTATGGGAAAGAATGTGTCATAGTGTTAGGGGCATCTGAAGATAGATGTGGTTTTGTGCTGGGACTCACCCAAGGGACTTCTGTTGTTTACTAAGTACATGGTTTATCATTGAACTATGCTGTCAGGTACCAAGATACTTTTAAGTATAAAGAGTTAGGAAAGGCTAGTAGTGGCACTTCTTTATAAAACAGGCATGCATACTTCAAAATACAAGGCATGCTCCACTCAATAAAAACTTTGATAGGATGCTACTATCACTACTAACAGTATGTGATTGTAACGTGAATAATAAAAACCCAGAGACAGATATTGGGGTCTGAGCTGAAGATCAGAAAAGCAAAGCAGCCAAACCAGTATCTCTTACCTCTCCCAAGCTGAAATGACAATCCTGCCTTAATGAATTATTAGAGACAATGCTCTCCATGAATCCTTAGAGGCAATGATCTCCCTGTCTGGAAACTATATCTTGCTTGTGACCCTTTTCTTCTTCCTTCTATACCTCCCTAGAGCTGGGATTAAAGGTGTGAGCTCTGTTATTCTTTTAGACTGATCCATTCTTGTATAGCCTGGGGTGGCTTTGAACTTACAGAGATCCATCTGACTCTGTCTCCTGTATCCTGGGATTAAAGTTGTAGGCCAACACCGACTGACTTCTGTGCCTAGTTACTATCTAGGCTGCTGGACTTAAAGGTGCATATCACCACTGCCTCGCTTTATGGCTGTGGCTAGCTTTGCATTCTGATCTCCAGTGGCTTTACTAAATTATAACAATATATCTCCACATGTGATCCATGTAGTAGGTGTTGAGCAGGACTGTTTGTTTCAGATTCACTTGTTACATCAGAAAGAGATGCCTATTGTGACTCAGCCAAAATGTACCTGCACTTTAACTTCACTTTATTGCTGTTGTAGAAGGAACAGGCTACTTAGAACTGTTTTCACAGATTTCTTGGATCATTGAGAACCTAGGCTCTTTCAAGCTGGTCACTGAATCCTCTAATCCTCTCTCATCTTTTCTGAAAGAAAAAAGCAAATAATTCCAGTGAATAATTCCATCGTGCTTCTGTCTTTGTACCTTTTTCTTTGATCGTGCAAAGATGTTTTATATATGACAAAAGGACTTGAATAATACTACCTAAACTGCTTCAAAGTCTTGTGACTGTAACTGAAGAGACTGCATTTATTGTCTCCATGATCAAAGTGGATGAGATAGAAGGGTTATAAATTAAAGGACAGGGCTATGCTTGCATACATGCTTTACATATGTGTCAACAGAGAATTTATAAAAATATTCACTCTTCTCCATACTCTGTAGTTTACACTTACTCTTCCCCATAAGAAATAAGTTGAAGTGTCACTGAGTAGCCATTCTTAAATCAGTAAGATCTTTGCCAAGCAGAAGATATAGGAATCTGTGGCTTTTCATGATGATGGAGTTTTCAGATATCACAGCTAAAACCATCAGCAAATCTGGAATTCTGTTGTGAGAACCCAGACTAGGTGGAAAATATTGTGTCATAGCTAAGCCAACTTCAAAATGGCTTATAATATCTATTAGAAGGGGATAATACAAATCAATTACTTGAGAATATATCATTAAATATAATGAAAGTAAATTACCCCAGGATTTAGACTTCATAGGAAGTATACTTAACATGCTTAGATAACTTAACAGGAATGGGGCCTATTTGGTGTTTCAATAGAAGCCTCTATTAAATGTTGCATTAGTAAGAGTTGGATGAGAGAGCCCACATGAAGAGATTTTAGTGAGTCTGTGTGAATGTTCAAAGCCTTGGACGTGTCTTAGCAGCTGATTCAAGATTAGCTCAGGTGGGTGTGGAGCTGCAGATGCTCAAGGCTCTGAGAGCCAAGATTTTTCTGAATCAAAGCTGGAAATCAGCACAACGTCTCTCCGCTCTTTACATGTTCTGCAAAGAGAAGAAATGTGCGGATCTATTCTGGTCACTCAGACTCATTGAATATTTATGGAAGTTCTGAAGCAAGTGAAATATTCCCAGATATCTCCCGAAGCTGAAACAGGCAGCTTGGAAACAGATAACTGGCAGGACTGAGTTTGTCTGTGTAAGACAGCAGATACTTAAAAAGAAACCATACAGGAATTATCAGGTGTACTGTCATTTGGTGACTTACCATATTACTGAATTCTTCTGACTTCTGGCAGATTAAGAGGAAAATAAAAATAACAAAAATAAAACTAAACCTTCATTAAATACTTGTTTATCTGTGTATCAGCGCCTGACTGTTTAAGCACTTGATTTAGCTAATCACCAGACCAGAGATTTCTTGGGGGGGTGTTGTTTAGTGCTTGAACTGACATAGGCAAGGAAGGTTCTGGGTGTCATTAGCAATACCAGAAATTCTGGGTTAGCCCACGTGCTTCCAATTTTGTGTCACTCTATCAGTTTTTAAAATTGGTCCCATTCAAATTTAGTATTCATTTAAGTGTTTCTTGATTGAAAAGAAGAATACTTGAACTCTACTCAAGAGAGCTGAGATAAGGAGCCCTCCTCTGTAAGGGAATTACTGCTGGGATATATACCTAGATATCATTATATAAAATCCACTCTTGAATAGCGGGGTTGAGAGGTAAAGGATAGTCTCTTCTTTCTTAGGTGCTATAGAAGATGGATTCCATTTTGGTTTTAATGAATGATCTAACTCCCCATCCTTAACCTTGGAATACTTTCTTACTCTGACTCTGGATTGAGTCATTTGACATATTTTGTTCAGTGAGGTACCAGTATACATCCTGTATGCAGAGACTTGGAAAGTATGTGTCCACCCCCTGTCATACTTCTCTGACATTGCCATGGGTTCAGGCCCAGGTTAGCTAGTAGGTCAGGACACATGGAATAAAGCCAAGACAGTTTGGTTGTAGAGCTGACACTCTATATTTGTGAGAGAGTCTATCTAATATCAGGAAAGCTGTCTAGCCAATACAAAACTGGCTGCAGAGGCATGGGGAACTCAAGAAGGCCTGATCACATCAGTAGATTCTCCTAGCCAATATACAGAACTATGAACAACAACAGTACATGGTTACTGTATGACACATGCTTTCTGGCTGTTTGTTATACTGAAATATTCAGACAAATAGATAATCAAAACCATTGCAAATATTATTTCATAAGTGATTTTCTTTTTTCCCTCTCCTTCTTTTGACAATCTGGACACTGCTCAGTATCACTGCTGGTATTGTCTGCCTAATCTTGTCTGGCATCTTTTGGTTGAAATTTTGACAAGGGCAGAAACTGTTATTAGTTTATAGAAAGTCAAATAGATTGGTTGGCTTAGGTCAGGAGCCCAAAGTGTGGTTGAGTTGGTGGTCATAGTGAATAGAAAACAATGCCATATAACTTGTGGGAGCTTGGGAGGGGTTCCTTCCCAGAGTGCTGCTTGGTAATTATATTTATCATTGAAGACCTAACCTAAGAAGTAGCAAAAACACATCTGACAATTCATTGTGGGAAATTACATTATCATTTTTGTATTAGTTCTTTTAGATTTCTTTTTTTTTTAATTTTATTTTCCAGTTTAAATTTAGATAAGAAACAAGGTTGCTTCACAAGTCAGTTCCAGGTCCCCCTCCCATTCCCTCCCTTCCTCCCGTGTCCTCCCCCCCCCCCCCGTTATCCCCTCATTTCTCCAGGGAGGGTGAGGCCCTCCATGGGGGTGTGCATAGTGTGTCATTTCATATAGGGCAGGGCCTAGACCCTTCCCCAAGAGTTCAGGGTGAGAGTGCACCTCACATTGTTCTATGGGAGTCCAAAGTCTGTGTGTATATTTGGGATGGGTACTGATCTGCTGCCCAAGGCTCAATAGATTACCTAGGCCTCCTCACTGACACCCACATTCAGGGGGTCTTGATCAGTCCCATGCTGGCTTCCCAGGCTGATGCCTGGGATTCAAGAGTTAACCTTTGTCTGGTCAGCTGTTTCTGGGGGTTAAACCAGCCCAGTCTTAATCCCTTTGATCATCAGTCCTCCCTCTCTGTTACTGGCTTTCTTGAGTTCAGCTCAGTACTAAACCAAGGGAGTCTGCCTCTTCTTCGCTCAGCCACTAAATAAAGTTTCTGTTTCCCAGACTCTCTGGCCATAGGATTGTAGGCTGACACTCCCCAGATCTATGTCTAAAATCCATATATGAGAGAGTACATGCCATGTTTCTCTTTTTGTGACTGGGTTACCTCACTCAGGATGGTTTCTTCTAGTGTCATCCATTTGCCTGTGAATCTCATGATTCCATTATTTTTTTCTGCTGAATAGTACTCCATTGTGTAGATGTACCACATTTTCTCTATCCACTCTTCAGGTGAGGGACATCTAGGTTGCTTCCAAGTTCTGGCAATTACAAATAAAGCTGCTATGAACATAGTGGAACAGACATCTTTGTTGTATGAATGGGCATCTTTTGGATATATGCCTAAGAGTGGAGTTGCTGGGTCTTGTGGTAGGTTTATTCCCATTTTTCTGAGGAATCTCCACACTGATTTCCAAAGTGGCTGAACCAGTTGGCACTCCCACCAGCAATGGAGGAGTGTCCCCCTTTCACCACATCCTCTCCAGCATAAATTGTCATTGGTGTTTTTGATTTTAGCCATTCTGACAGGGGTGAGATGGTATCTGAGAGTTGTTTTGATTTGCATTTCCCGGATGGCTAAGGATGTTGAGCACTTTCTCAAGTGCCTCTCAGCCATTTTAGACTCCTCTATTGAAAACTCTCTATTTAGTTCTGCAGCCCAATTTTTAATAGGGTCCTTTGGTGTTTTGGAGACTTGCTTCTTGAGTTCTTTGTAAATTTTGGAGATCAGCCCTCTGTCAGATGTGGGGTTAGGGAATATTTTTTCCCATTCTGTGGGCTGCCTTTTTGTCTTGCTGACTGTGTCCTTTGCCTTACAGAAGCTTCTCAGTTTCAGTAGGTCCCATTTATTAATTGTTGATCTTACTGCCTGTGCTACTGCTGTTATGTTCAGGAAGCTGTCTCCTGTACCAATTCGTTCAAGGGTACCACCCACTTTCTCTTCTAAGAGGTTCAGTGTGGCTGGATTTATGTTGAGGTCTTTGATCCATTTGGACTTAAGTTTTGTGCATGGCGATAGACATGGGTCGATCTGCATTCTTCTACATGCCAGTCTCCTATTATGCCAGCACCATTTGTTGAAGATGCTTTCTTTATTCCATTGTATATTTTTAGCTTCTTTGTCAAAGATCAGATGTTCGTACGTGTGTGGGTTAATACCCGGATTTTCAATTCGATTCCATTGGTCTACCTGTCTATTTTTGTGCCAATACCAAGCTGTTTTCAGGACTATAGCTCTATAATAGAGCTTGAAGTCAGGGATGGTGATGCCTCTCAACGTTGCCTTGTTGAACAGGGTTGTTTTGGCTATCCTGGGTCTTTTGTTTTTCCATACAAAATTGATTATTGTTCTTTCAAGGTCTGTGGAGAACTGTGCTGGGATTTTAATGGGGATTGCATTGAATCTGTAGATTGCTTTTGGCAGGATTGCCATTTTTACTACATTGATCCTACCTATCCAAGAGCATGGGAGGTCTTTCCATTTTCTGAGGGCTTCTTTAATTTCTTTCTTTAAAGATTCAAAGTTCTTACAATACAGGTCTTTCACTTGTTTGGTTAGCGTTACCCCAAGGTATTTTATGTTGTTTGTGGCAATTGTAAAGGGTGATGTTTCTCTGATTTCTCTTTCAGCCCTTTTATCATCTGTATATAGTAGGGCTACTGATTTTCTTGAGTTGATCTTGTAGCCTGCCACTTTGCTGAAGGTGTTAATCAGCTGTAAGAGTTCCCTGGTAGAGTTCTTTGGGTCATTGATGTAAACTATCATATCGTCTGCAAACAGTGAAAGTTTGACCTCTTCCTTCCCAATTTGTATCCCCTTGATCCCCCTTTGTTGTCGTATGGCAATAGCTAGAACTTCAAGTACCATGTTGACAAGGTATGGAGAGAGTGGACAGCCTTGTTTTGTTCCTGATTTTAGAGGAATTGCGTTGAGTTGTCAGGATGGCCGAGTGGTCTAAGGCGCTAGAATTTCTTTTTTATGAATTTATATATTTAATTTTTATTTATATTTGTGTTTTTTTGGTAGTATAGATACTATAATATTTTACTTTTATAAATTTATTTAAATTAGAAACAATCATATTTTACATGTGAATTCCGGGTCCCAGTACATTTTGATTATATTCACTCCCCTATTCTTCCCAGATCCAATCCTATTTGGTATCCATCCAGCTTTGTGTCCTTTACAAACCCATGAAGACCAATTTGTGGTGCCCAAATATTCTTGGATATGTGGTCTTCAACTGGATTATGGTTAATTCCCATCTTCATGCTGGGATTATGTCTTGTTTGGGCTTGCACAGGTCTTCATCATTCTGTCACAACCATTGTGAGTTCATATGTGTAGCTGTACTCCTGCATCCAGAAGATACTCTTTTCCTGTAGTAATCCACTATGTCAGGTTCTTATACTCTTTCTAGCCCTGTTAAAACAAAGATCCCTGAGCCTTGGGAGGAGAGGATGCAGTATATATGTGTCATTTAGGGCTTAGAATTCTGCAATCTCTTAGTCTCTGCACATTGAGAAGTTTTGGTTTCTGCGTTAATCGCAGTATATTGCAAATATAAGCTTTTCATTAGAGGGTTCGGATATGTTGATTCATGTGTATTAGAAGTCAGTTTAATACTATGACAGTTTAGTAGCATAATAGTAGTAGGTTCTTCCACTAAGTCAACGACCAGTCTAGCCACAGGTTCTTACTGTAACATCTTGAATTAGGATACCAAGAGTTAATACTTTCAAATATGTCAACTCCTACAGCTAATATTAGTTAGTGCATCTTGAGTATATCCATAATAAATATCTTTAAAATCTTTGATACAATGTTATGAATGTGGAACTCTTAATTTTATTATTCCCAATTTATAGATAGAAACTGAAGTTTAGAGAGTTTGAGTTGTCCTCTGTCATACAAGTAGAACAAGGTAGAATCTAGGTGATGAAGACTATAGACCCATGTATTATTTTTTGCATGCCTTCTTCATCATTCTTCAATGAATTTAGAAAGATAAGAAAGTAAGGGGTATAGAACTAAATAGAGAATTCTCAATAGGGGAGTCTAAAATGGCTGAGAGACACTTGAGAAAGTGCTCAACATCCTTAGCCATCAGGGAAATGCAAATCAAAACAACTCTGAGGTACCTTCTTACTCCTGTCAGAATGGCTAAAATCAAAAACACCAATGACAATTTATGGTGGAGAGGATGTGGACAGAGGGGAACACTCCTCCACTGCTGGTGGGAGTGCCAACTTGTACAGCCACTTTTGAAATCAGTATGGAGATTCCTCTGGAAAATGGGAATCAATCTACCACAAGACCCAGCAATTCCACTCTTTGGCATATATCCAAAAGATGCAAATTCATACAATAAGGACATCTGTCCACTATGTTCATAGCAGCATTATTTGTAATAGCCAGAACCTGGAATCAACATAGATGCCCCTCAACTGAAAAGTGGATATAGAAAATGTCGTACATTTACACAATGGAGTACTACTCAGCAGAAAAAAACAATGGAATCTTGAAATTCGCAGGTAAATCTATGGCACTAGAAAAAACCACCCTGAGTGAGGTAACCCAGTCACAAAAAGAGAAACATGGTATGTACTCACTCATATATGGATTTTAGACATGGATCAGGAAAGTGCCAGTCTGCACTTCCACTGACAGAGAGTCTGGGAAACAGGAAAGAACCTAAGAGAGATATGCATGGTATCCCAGAGAAGAGGAATGAGGCAAGAACTCCTGAACAGATTAGTAACAAGGCAAGAGGTGTGGGGGCGTGGGAGCTTGGAAGAAGAGGGGGGGAGAAGAGGAAGAGTAGGTCATGGAGGAACAAGAAGGTTGAGGGGGGTTAGAATAGGGGGAAAACAGGATGAGAAATACCATAATAGAGGGAGACATAGGTTAGAAGAGAGATCTGGCACCAGTGAGACCTCTAGTGATCTAAAGGGATGACACCAACTGGCAAGCTAAGCAATAGTGGGGAGACCACCTCGAATGCCCATTCCTGATAATGAACTTGACGTCTACCCTATATGCCATCCTAGAACCTTCATCCAGTGACTGATGGAAGCAGAAGCAAACACCCACAGTTAAACACTGAACTGAACTCATGGAACCCAGTGACAGAGAAAGAGGAGCAATGAGCAAATTGGCAAAGAATGGGTTGGCGAAACCACCAGAGACAGCTGATCTGAACAAGGGGGAGCTCTTGGACCCCAGACCGACAGCTGGGAGGCCAGTATGGGACTGATCCAGACCCCCTGAGTGTCAGAGTCAGTGAGGAGGCCTGGACAACCTATGGGGCCCTGGGCAGTAGATCAATGTTTTTCCCTGGCATACAAACGGACTTCGTGTGTCCATAACACAAGGAAGAATGCTCTCTCAGCCTGGACTCTTAGGGGAGTGCCTGGACCCTACCGTGAGTGAAATGACAGACTCTGGATATCCCCTATGTGGAAGGAAGTGGCGATAGGGTGGGAGCCTGCTGGGGAATAAGGGGTGTGGCAAGAGGAGATGGAGAGGGAACTGGGATTGACATGTGAAGCAATCTATTTAAAATTAAAGTAATAAAAAAAGTTAAAAAAAGAAATATAAACCAAACCACCATGAGAAACCACCTCGAACTTGTTCTGATACCAAATGTAATATACATATGTATGTATTTATGTTGATCATTAAATAATGCACATGTGAATAAATTGGTTTCCATGGTAAAATGCAAAAAAACAGAGAGAAAACAGAAAGTAAGAACCGAAGTTGAAGCCTAATTGTAGAAAGACTTGGAATCAGTATAATTGCTTTCTGTGACATGTAGCATACCTATTTTCTGTGGTAACTGGTGCCTCTAAGACATGTTCATTTTTTTCCTACAGGAAAAACATATTTTCCCCTCTACAAAACATTATCCCCCTTTATAGAATAGTAGAGTAGTATCTTCTATTCTTCTAAATGAGTTTCCTCACCTTAATTTCAGTCTTCCCAAATCTCTCTGGGATGTCTAGTCCCCTAACCCTATTGATATTTGCCTTAGTGTACTTTTGCAATTTTGTTTTTCCTTACAGCTGAGTAAAACTCCGTCTTCCATATTTTCTTCGTCCAGTAATCTTATAATTCACACTGCACTTAAATCTACAAATTGCCTATTGTGGATGTTGCTGAAATTAAAATATACATAGGTATTTCTGTAGTAAGCTTTCTTTAATTTTTAAGGCACAGGGATACCATAATATAATAATGATACACATACAATGACTTATGGTTAACCATATTCACCAAGTATTAAAACTTAAGCTTCCTATCCAGCTGTCTCTTTGTACTGGTTAACCAACATATTCTTACATTTTTCCAGACTCATTTTTTCCTTTTTTTGTGAATTTCATAGACTACATTTTAATTATATTCTTTACCTTCTTATGACTCCTTCTGGATACCTGTTACCAACCACAAGTTATTTGTTTTTCTTGAAAGAAAACAAAACAACAGCAAAAAAACCAGCAAAAAAGGAACATATTAAAAACAAACAAACAGGCTGGGAAGTGGTGGCACATGACTTTAATCCCAGGACTCTGGAGGCAGAGGCAGGTGGATCTCTTTGAGTTCGAAACCAGCCAGGTGTACAGAGTGAGTTCCATGACATGCTCCAAAGCTATACAGAAATTCTGTCTCAAAATTCAACAAACCATGTTTTGGCCAAATACCCCTGAGCATCAGGGCTTCCTGACCTATTTTTAGTTCCTACCTCATATTCTTTTCAGCTATTTTTATGATATAAACATTATTTTGCTCCTACATTTGAATGAAAACACATGGTATCTGTCTTTCTGTACCTGGAGTATTTCATTTAATATAATGTCTTCCAGGATCATCCATACTATTTTAAACACTGTGATTTAGTTTTTTAGAGATTAATATATTTCCATTATATATACATAATGTATGATCTCCCCTTTCTCTGTTTACTCAGTTGCATTTACTTGTTTTTGTGGTTTTGAAAATACAGAGATAGAATATTGGTAAGAAACATTAATAATTACCAAGTTAATTCTTGGATACTCATGGATAAAGTAGTTCCTTCCCAAATTGTCTAAAATGAAAACAATTCTGTTCCAGAGATATCTATAATGCTTAGAGAATTTAGATCATAAAGGAACTTACTGGAAGACCCAGAGATAACATAAGCTGGTGAAATGGTTATTTAGAAACTTTTCTTCGTGCAACACATATCTCATGAGGCAGAAGCCTTCTGTTTATGAAAGAAAGTATTTAATTTGAACTGGCCTATAAGAGTTATAGAAGTTTAGGACACATAATGTGATGAATGATTGTTAGAACTGGTGGTTGGTATCAAAAGAAGAATATAGGTTGATTTTGTTGTATTTCATGTTTTTCAAACTCCAAAGAAACTTCACCAGAACTTGACTGGCTGTAGTAATTCTTTGCTCCACATGAACACATCACAGAAGTTTCTTTCTCTAGTAACAAGTTACTCCATTTCTAATTTTCAATGTAAATTTTTCCAACTGAAGTGTAACATACAGAGTAAAAAGCACACCAATCGTAAATGAACAACATAATGAAATTTTGCAAAATGTCACATCTGTATAACTATCACCACCTCACCCTCCATCCCCCATGATGAGGTATAATATTACCAGGACCATATATGCCCCATATGGATATCTTCCTAGTCATTAGCCTATCCAAAGCTAACTGCTATTATGACATCTGTCTGGTTTCATTCAATTTTATATTTGGGAGATCGATGTGTACTTGTTGCGTGCAATCAATATGCCTTTCATTTCAAAGCTACTTTGCTTCCAGTGTGTGAGTGCATTATTATCTCGCCTACTGTTGATGGCATTTTGAGTTGCAGCTACATTTTATCTATAATTAATTGCACTGCTCTAAACATTCTCCAGTAATTTTACATGTATGCACATATTCATATATTTCTAATATACACAAACACAGTCTATTGCTATTGGTATTTTTATCAGTCTTGGTTTTGATATGTCTGATAGTTCCATATAGAACTTAAAAAAATATAATCTTTGAATAATGTTGCTTTTCTTCAAGGAGAATTTCTAGCTTCTTTGAGGAAGCTGATCTAGCAATGGTTCACTCATCTACAGATTAAGCTCCCTTACAGTTAAATTTCATGAACTATTTGTAAAGTCTTTCATTTATGATGTGTTCTAACTACTAAGATACGACCCTTTGGAGGTCTTTTGAAATGTACTGGGATGTTTATTTATTACAGTCTCTCCATGGTAGGCTTTGAACTCTAATTTTAAAATAATATTCTAAGCCTGCCCAATCCTAAAAGATTGCTGAGAGTCATGCATGGACTTTGGAACTGATGGAACCAGGTGTCTGGTGAATTATTTGCAAGTGTTTCAAGGAGTATGACAGTATCGAAATAACATTGCCCCAATGAATCCCTGGTGGTTTTGCATTGTTTCTCAATTCCTAGCTGTTTGATCAAACCACTCACTGCTTAAAAACAAAAAAAAAGCCAAGGTCAATTTTACAGAATGTGACACTATTTTATAATGAAAACTCTAGGAGCATTTATTATATTTATAATGTGAAAACACTACCTCATGTTTCAAAACCATTTCCACTACCTGAAAATAAAACCATGTAACAATTCAGCTTTTATGTAAGTTTATTTTTAAACATCTAACCATTCTAGATATTCAGGAATGGAAGACTTGTGGGTGACAAAGTCTAAAATGGCCAGAAGTATGCTTTTCTTTCATTAATAAATATATATGGTCATGTGTCTTAGTGTGACATTTTCATATACACAAATAAATCTTTTGATTATATTCAAACAACACTGCTCTCTCTTGTCCCCCTTCTACTCCTGATGGTTCTGTTCCCCTTCCCAGATACAATTGTTTTGGTGATTCAATGAGATTCATTATGATAGCTTACAGGAACATGGGTGCATGATCAATGACTATACCTCTTTCATCAATCATTAGCCTTCTATAGATATTCAGGCATTGGGGAAATCTCATTAAGATCTCCAACTTTATGAAAGAATGTTGTTTTGGGGGTAGTCACAGTCATGATAAGCTAAAGAGTGCAACAGCCATGTCATGCCTAGATAAAAGCATCCCACAGCATCCTATCTGATCTTTTAAATCCCAATATTGTTCTGAGTTTTTGCCTCTGCAGCTTCCTGAACTTTGGAGAGGCTGATATAGATGTCCCATTTAGGGCTGATCATTCAACTGTCACTTACTCTCAACACCAATAATGAGTCTCTGCAGTAATTGCAATCCACTTTATCAGGAGCTTTTCTGACTAAAAGTGCCAACACCTCTAATCTTTGGGGATAAATATGAATTTTTAGCAGCTGTTGGATCAGGATAGTGCCAGTCTGCACTTCCACAGATAGAGAGTCTGGAAAACATCCCATTTTTAATGCCTAGTTTTTTCATTAAAAGTTTTTAAAGAGTTTACCATGTTTATTTTTTGTAAGCGCTATTTTAATGATAATTCCTTTAGTGATACATAATTTGCCTGCTATTAGGTTCACAGACTTTGTTCATAAACCTTGACCTTAAAAATAACAGTAATAATTTCTATCACAATTTCTGTTTTGATTTGCACTAGCTGGAGTGAGTCTACTTGGTTAAATTTACAGAGCTAATTTCTTCTAAAGTTGTAGTTTTTCTCATAACAGTGATTCTTACACTAACTGAAGGTTGTCTCTAGTTTTCTTCCCAGGCTGCCATTTTCTCACAAAGCTTTCTTTCACTGATACAACTAAGAAATATTACCTATAAACCATTTGTGAATATTATGTAATCCAATGTAGGATGATTAAGATAATCCTGTTTGTGTCTTTTAATTATACATTTTATGCAACTAATAAACATCCTCTATATAGTCTTATCAAACTCTAAGGCTATTAACTGGTTTGCACCTGAAAAGTCTCAAGGCTTTTAAATGTAAATTATAGAAGATAATTAAATTCCTTTACAAGTGTCAATAAATTAGATAAGTTGTAATCATGTGGCATTCAATTTTCTTATTCATCACTAGGTTTCCTTTCTCTAAAAGTCATATTCTCATAGTTGAATAATAAAATTTTGATAGTTCATTATTTAACTGAATTCTTCATTTTCATATAATATGGTATTTTGTGCATTTATTGCCCTGTAAATGAATAAAGCACTCTAAGGACACATGATTACTAAGTTTTACACGAAGAACGGGCAGAGTAGTTTCTTGGTAGATAATAGAGGGATTTTGAGCCATGCTCATGTATTCCTTATCGAAACAAAGTTAAAGTGAAGATTTATGCCCAAAGATTAGCACTGCTGTTGCCTTTAGTAAGAGAAGCTTCTTTTCCCCCTATTTTCTTTTTTAATTCAAACTAGAAACAAGCTTGTTTTACATGTCAATCCCAGTTTCCTCTCCCTTCCCTCCTCCCCTGCACCCCACTGACCCCCTATCCCACCTGCTTTCTGCTTCCCAAGGAGGGTGAGATCTTCCAATGAGAATCTTCAAAGTCTGTCATATCATTTGGAGCAGGGCCTAGGCCCTCCCCTGTGTGTCTAGGCTGAGAGAGTATCGCTCTATGTGCAGGAGTGGGCTCCTAAAGTCCATTCATATACTAGGGATAAATACTGATCCACTACCAGAGATCCCATTTTTGCAGAGCCCCAGAATCAATTTCCTTCCTCAGATCCTTGCCTCTATCTTAATTTGACATAGTTTGTCCTCATTTGTACAGTTCACATTAAGAGGAAACTTTGCCTTCCATTTTCTAAGGGGATTCAACAAGTAGGTGAAAAGTGTGACTGGGGTGATATGTAGTTTGCATTTCACTGATGGCTAATTAATTTCATTTTAATAGTACGTTTACAAGGTCAATGCCCTGTGTGTATCTTACCAGTAAATGTATTTTTTACATAGGCTAATAATTTGCTTATGGATTATTGCTGATAATATTGGAGCTTGAAGAAGTGACTTGTCCAACATGACTGTGGTTACAGAACCCAAAACTTCTTAATGCACCCATGCATTGGCATCATCTGTGCAGTTTCTAATAGTCTGCATCCCAAGCCTCCTTAGTGCATTTTGATTCAGTTGTTATTTGGTGGGCTGAAGGAAGATGCAACTTAAAAATACTCCATGAGACATTTTGGTGTAAAAATGCTGTTGTCCTTAGGAGCACTAACCCTGAGTAAAGAGCAGGGACAGGTGTCTTTCTATGTAGTGAATCTGTGCAAATCTGTGCATAGTGAATCTGTACAAATCATTATCTCTAAACACCAATTTATTTATATCAATAGTGAGATTACAGTAGAATTAGTATTCCGTGATGTTGTTCCTTTTCAAAAACACATATGCAGTAGACAGTCCCCCTTCTCCACTTTAGATCCTTGTCATTGTCTTAATTTGGCTTGTATAGTTCACATCAAGAGGCAACTTTACTTCCAGTTTCTGGGTGGATTCAGCAAGCAGAAGGTCAGAAGTTAGGAGTGGAGTGCAGGTATTTATTTCTCCAGCTCCCTCTCTGCTAGTCAGCCATGAATTGACAATGATTCTTCCTCTGAAGAAGGTCAGCTCCTGTCAGATAGCAGTCTCCTATTATTACAGTCTGAAATTTTTCTTTAGTCCAGTAAATGCCTCACACTCTTGGATTTTTCAGCAAAGAGGTAAAAGGCATCCAGCAATGGCTCTCTCCAGTATAATGCCGTTCTTTAATATTCTTCACCATTTTTGTGAATAGTTGTTTTTATTAAACTTTCAATTGCCCTGTTTCATCATGCTCATCTGTTTCTTATTTGGATCCAGACAGTAGACCCAAGCTACAATGTTTATCTCTTCCCAGGATGTAGCAGATTTTATATTAATATTTGTCATTAAAGACAATGTTTTATACCTTGGAGGACAGGATATAAAGGGTGGAACAAGAGACAGTAATGAAATATAGGTGACTTGAAAGGAGAAGAGGAGGGATGCTTTGAAGGAAAGAAGATAACCAGTGAGGAGCTGAGAGGTAGAAGGACAATATGGGGGAAAGAGAATAAATGAAAACAAAGTGCAATTACCTACTGTAGTGAGTCCTATCATTTTATATGCTAACATAGAAAAAGGAAAAAAAGAAATTCACTACAGGAAAATAATGATGATGATGATCATCATCATAGAAACCCAATTTGAAAGTGGAGCATGTTGGTACAAGCCTTGTAGTCCAAACAACTCAACAGTTTGGAGTCTGAGACAAGGAAATCAAAGTTAAGGCCATCTTAGATTACATAGGGAGACTGTCTCAGTAAAATGGAGAAGAAAAAAGTCTTTCCTGACTTTTATATGTGTTTACTTCAGTCAATCTCAAATACCTCAACTCCAGGTAATCTCTCCTTTGCTTGGTTATTTTGATCTGACCAACATCCCAATCCCCCTTTATTACCTGATTTTACCCCATTCTCATGCACTCACTAGAATGCATTGCCTTTCATTACTAATATCCTAAAATCTTCTTTTTTTGTTTTTGTTTTTTTACGAGACAGGGTTTCTCTGTATTGTTTTGGAGGCTGTCAGTCCAGCCCGGCCTCGAACTCACAGAGATCTGCCTGCCTCTGCCTCCCGAGTGCTGGGATTAAAGGCGTGCGCTACCACCGCCCGGCCCCTAAAATCTTCTGTTGCTTCTATTAATACCTTTTTCATCTTTGTCCTAAGCAAAACCCATGCTACCCTTACATAAATGAAAGCCTCATTTTCTTATCCATCATACTTCTTTTGTTAGGTTTCTTTCATCTCCTCTCTCCTCTTTTCTTTTCTTTTTTTTTTCAGTTTTTCGAGACAGGGCTTCTCTGTGGATTTGGAGGCTGTCCTGGAACTAGCTTTTGTAGAACAGGGTGGTCTCGAACTCACAGAGATCCACCTGCCTCTGCCTCCCGAGTGCTGGGATGCAAGGAGTGTGCCACCAACACCTGGCCCACTACTCTTTTTGAAACCTAATTTCTGTTTTTCTTAATCAAATGTGCTACCATTTCTTAGAGAAATATTAGGAAACTCTGATTACTTCTGAAGTCAGTTAGTACAACAGTTTTTCTTTGCTTTCCTTACAAATCTCCAAAAACTCCTTTACCCCTAAGTGTGAGTACTAAAATAGGAACAACTTGGATGAAAGAATTTCTTTTTCCACAAACAAATCCACCAATTGACCTTTGATATCTTCTTAGAATAAATGAGCTGTGCTAGCTTTAATCTAAAGCCATGCCTCTACATATATACTAGATTTTATCTTCTATCATGAATGCATGCACGTTCCCAACTATTTTTAAGTAGAAATTAGCTTTTATTTCTCTTGAAAAATCACATTTATCTTTCTCAGAAATCATTACTATCATCATCCAAGCATGCAACAATTTGTTCTGTGTTTAAATTTTTCAACATTTACTCAGAATTCTCCTCCAGCCTCCATCCCAGTACTCTGCTTCCTTTTTTGACGTAACTCTTAAAATAAGTAGTCATACTCAATGTCTTTATCTTCTAGTCATTTTTTAGCCAACTCCAATTAGAGCCTAATTAATAACCTTTATTTTTATGTTATTTTATATATATTAAAATACATTTTATTTACATACTTTGTAAGAATGTATGTGTCTGTGCATATGTGGACACATGTGTCACATTACTTGTGTAGAGGTAAGAGAGCTGGTTTTCTCCTATCATGCAGGCCCTGTGGACATAATTTAGGTTGCTAGGCTTGGCATCAGGCTTCTTTACCCACTAAGTCATCTTTCCAGCATGGATATTATTTTTAAGCTAAATGTTACATATTTGGTATACAGGATAATTTTGTAAGATATTTATATGATAAAAATAGCATAATTAAATGAATAAGAATATCACTTTACATAGTTACCCTCCTGTGGCAAGAGCAGCCTTAATTTACTTAATTTAGTAAAAACCATGACTATAGTACTATATTATTAACTATGGTGGTCATGTTACAGATCAGCTCTTTGATTTGTTAGTTTTCCTTATCTACTACTTTGCATTCTTTGATCTATAGCTCCCCATTTCCTGCTCCTTAGCAATGTCTTTTCTGCATACAGAATCAAATTCATCCTTAAGCGAGAGAACATTTTCATCCTTTAAAACAACTTACGTTAACATGAGGTGGTCATAATCCTGCTTGAGCCAATTGTCACATTTTACTTTCTCATTCTAATTTGTCTCTTAATATCATTGATATAATTATTCACTTGATGTTAGTTTGTGTCTTTAAGGACCAGATGCTAATATGAAATTAGAGCATATGGGATCCAATGTCCTTAAATGATAAGTAGGAGAAGTCAAGCAAGGGCAGCCTAAATAAGCAATGCAGTTCAGAACTGATAGAAGGGGGAGAGAAGAAGCATGATTTACAGTGGAGCTCAGATGAATCCTTGAGCAAGACATGCCCATTTAAATAATCCCATGCCCTACCATAGAAATCCTACTGTGCTTATGATCTTGGGGAAGTATGTGTCAACGCAAACAACACTGTAGCTACAGAAACTGGAGTTGTTGGTCCACTATTATTTGAATGAAAACTCTGACTGGAATGTTTAGATAGCCAAATTAATCCCTTTCATATGAAGCACTTAATTTTGTTTCTAGAAGGTCACAATATTTTTTAAATTAAAATTAAAGGAAAAAGAGGCTACAAATTTGAAAGCACAAAGGGAAGGTTAGGAGGGAGGGAGGCGGGTTATGTGATTATGTCAAATTCTCAATAATTAAAGCAAATTATTAGAACATATAATTAGAATATATAAATACAACCTGATGGGTTAGTTCAGTGTGGCATGCATGTACATATTTCAAGAGTCACTACTTGGTATTACATAAACAGTCTGGAGGCTCATATATGGGAAAGATTAATTCTGCCTTTCTCAACAGTTGTTAATTGGTTATAGTTTTACATCCAGGTGTAGGACCACGTGAGATTTTTCTCATCTACATTGGATGCCAACTGATTGTAGAATCATTTAGGTCTTGCTTAGGTAGCCATAGTGTTATATGTAGCTTCCCTGTCATAACTAGAAGTCATAATCTTATAGTTAACTTTCTGGCCTACTGGTTTACAATCTTTCTAGTTCATCTTCTGTAATAGTCCCTAAGCCTTAGTTGCAAGAGTACCACATTCAGTTGTCTGCATGTTGACTGGTTGTAGCTTTTTGTAATGGTCTCATTCTGATGCAAAAAGAAGCCTCTTCGTTGAAGCCTTTAAGTGTACACTGTTGATATAAGTATTTAGAATGCAGTTAAAAATTATGCTTTGTCTAGTAATGTAGTGCTTACTCTCCTCCAAGATTCATTATTTCACTACACATATGTATCCAGGCATGATTTCTCTTCTGCTACATGGGTCTTGGGTCTAACTAGAAAGCTGTTGGTGAAAACCAAGATATAAGTGCCACTATATCTTGCAACTTTAGGTATATCTTGCCATGCTGGGCATTGTTGTGGTTCATAGGCAACATATTTAGATAGGACTATTGACTGATCTCCTTCCTTAGCTGCTGGTATATCACCTTTTGGTGCCAAGAAAACTTGTGCTCAGAGAGGAGGCTTTGGGTCTGATCCATAATTATCCCTTTAAGTCCTGTGTCTGAAGCACATGGTGTCTTCAACCGTAGGGGCTTAACTTCAAATTTTGGTAGGCAGTCAATGGCAGTATCAATACCCTGTACTCTTTTGGGAGTCTCTTGGACTTCCCTGACCAGAAACTCAAAAGCAGTTTATCATTCCTGGTACTTAGGTTTTTATTAGATAGTCTATGGTTTTGTGACACTGTATTGTAGTCCCAAGTGATGTAACTTTATATATATATATATATATATATATATATATATATATATATATACACACATATATATAATCACTTACTTTTATGTAAATATAAAATAACATTTCCCTATATCTCTTTTAGGCATCCTTGGTCAATCTTTCTCTTTCTGTATTGTCCTCCCTCTTTCAGCCCCAATTAAAGCCCCTCTATGCATTTTCCCATTCTCTACTTTGTATCATTTGTATCATGATACTGTCTTCTCTAGAGACTCTCCTTTGCCCACATGGACCCTATTTTACATTTCTGGTGTCTGAAATTATTCCATGTTATATACTCATAGGTAAAGATCTAGATCTAGAAACCATAGATATGAGAGAACATGCGTTTGTCTTTCAGAGTCTGGTTAACCTCATTCAGCATAACATTATCTAATTCCGTCCATTTACCTGCAATTTTCATGATTTTAGTATTTCTTTACAGCTGAGCAGTATTCCATTGTGTATACATACCACCTTTTCATTATCAAATTTTCAGTTATAGAACATCTAAATTGTTTCCATTTTCCAGCTATTATGAATAGAGAAGCAATGAGCATCACTGAGCAAGTGTCTGTAGAATAAGATGTTGAATCTTTTGGGCATATGCCAAAGAGTCATTTGTTAGATTTATTTTTAGGCTTTTGAGAATTCTACACACTGATTTCCTGAGTGGTGGGATCAGTTTGAACCAACAGTGTATGAAAGTTCCCTATTCTCAACAACCTTGCCAGCATTTATTGTCAGTTATTTTGTGATCTTAGCCATTCTAACTGGAATGAGAGGAAATCTCAAAATAGTTTCAATTTTCATTTCCATAATTACTAATGATGACGAACATTTTTGAGATATTTATTTGCCATTTTATTTCTTCTCTTGAGAACTGTGTGAAGATCCATAACAATTTTTCTCTTTTTCTCCTTTTTAATTTAAATTAGAAACAAGAATGTTTCACATGTCAATCCCAGTTCCCTCTCCCTCCCCTCCTCCCCTGCCCTCCCAACCCTCTATCAAATGCCCTTTCTGCTCCCTAGGGAGTGTGAGGCCTTCCACTGAGGATCTTAAAAGTCTGTCATATCATTTGTAGCAGGGCCTAGGCCCTTGCCTGTGTGTCTAGGCTGAGAGAGTATCCCTCTATGGGGAATGGGCTCCCAAAGTCCATTTGTATACTAGGGATAAATACTGATCCACTCACTACCAGAGGCTCCATAGACTGCCCAGGCCTCCTAACTGATACTCACTTTCAGGGGGTCTGAGTTGGTCCTTTGCTGGTTTCCCAGATATCAGTCTGGGGTCCATGAGTTCCCCTTTTCAGGTCAGCTGTTTGTGTGGGTTTCTCCAGCCTGGTTTTGATTCCTTTGCCCATCACTCCTACCTCCCTGCAACTGGATTCCAGGAGTTCGGCTCAGTGTTTAGCTGTGTGTGTCTGCTTCCGTTTCCATCAGCAACTGGATGAAGGCTCTGGGATGGCATATAAGGTAGTCATCAGTCTCATTATCGGAGAAGGGCATTTAAGGTAGCCTCTCTACTATTGCTTAGATTGTTAGTTGGGGTCATTCTTGTAGATCTCTGAACATTTCTCCATTGCCAGATTCCTCTTCAAATCTGTAATGGCTCCCTCTATTATGGTATCTCTTTTCTTGCTCTCCTCTATTCTTCCCCTGACTCAATCTTCGTGCTCCCTCATGTCCTCCTCTCCCCTCATTTTCTTCACTTCTCCTAACCTCTTCTCCCCTCCCTCCTTGTTCCCAGTTTTCTCAGGAGATCTTGTCTCTTTCCCCTTCTCCAGGGTACCATGTATGTCTCTCTTAGGGTCCTCCTTGTTTCTGAGCTTCTGGGATGTGTGGATTGTAGGCTGGTAATCCTTTGTTCTATGTCTAAAATCCATATATGAATGAGTACATACCATGCTTATCTATTTTTACTGGGTTACCTCACTCAGGATTGTTTCTTCTAGTTTAATCCATTTGCCTGTTAATTTCAACATTCCATTGTTTTTGTTTTCTGCTGATTAGTACTCAATTGTGTAAATGTACTACATTTTCTCTATCCATTCTTCAGTTGAGGGGAATTTAGGTTGCTTCCAGGTTATGCCTATTACAGATTATGCTGCTATGAACATACTTGAACAGATATCCTTGTTGTATGAATGTGCATCTTTTGGGTATACACCTAAGAGTGGAAATGCTGGATCTTTTGGTAGCCTGATTCCCATTTTCCTGATGAATTTACATTCAAATTTCCAATGTGGCTGTGCACAATTTTGCACTCCCACCAACAGTGGATGAGTGTTCCACCTTTTCTACATCCTCTCCAGCATAAACTGTCCTTGGTGTTATTTTAGCCATTCTGACATGAGTAAGACATGTGTCAGAATTGTTTTGATTTGCATTTCCCTGATAGTTAAGGATTTTAAACATTTTCTTAAGTGCCTTTTAGCCATTTTAGATTCATCTACTGAGAATTCTCTATTTAGTCCTGTACCCCACTCTTTAATTAGATTATTTGGTGTTTTGGTGACTTGCTTCTTGAGCTCTTTGTATATTTTGGAAATTAGCCCTCTGTTAGATGTGGGATTGGTGACTATCTTTTCCCATTCTGTGGGCTGCCTTTTTGGTTTTGTTGACTGTGTCCTTTGCCTTACAGAAGCTTCTAGGTTTCAGAAGTTTCCATTTATCAACTGTCGATCTCAGGGTCTGTGCTACTGGTGTTATGTTCAGGAAGCACTCTCCTGTATTAATTAGTTCAAGGGTACTTCCCACTTTCTCTTCTAAGAGATTCAGTGTAGCTGGATTTATGTTGAGGTCTTTGACCCACTTGGACTTAAGTTTTGTGCATGGCAATAGATATGAATCTATCTGCAGTATTCTACATGCCAGCATCTAGTTATGTTAGCACCATTTGTTGAAGATGCTTTCTTTTTTCCATTGCATAATTTTTGTTTCTTTGTTATAAATCTTGTGTTCATAGGTGTTTGGGACCATAACCCAATTTTTAAGGTGGATTATTTGTATTCTTGATTCTTTGTTGAACTATTTCTATGTTCTGGATGTTAATCCTCTGTCAGTTATATAGCTGGCAAAAATTTCCTCTTCACTCACTTTATCGTTTCCTTAAATATGCAGAAGTTTTTAGTTTTATGAGTTCTCACTTGTAAATTACTGGCCTCATTTCATGAGTGAATGGTATACTCTTCAGATTATCTTTTCCTACACATATATCATGTCCAGGTACTGCCCACACTTTATTCTAATGGTTTCAGAATTTCAGGTTTCACCTTGAGCCCTGTGATCCACTTGGACTTCATTTTTTTCAAGTCTTCATTAATTTTCTTATGTATACTTTTCCATGCCTTCTGTATAGTTTCATAATGAAGTCTATTTTTTTTCAGATTTAGAATAGCAAAGCCTATTTAATTCTTGGCCCCATTTGCTTGAAATACTTTTCCTTTTACTTTAAGGAAGTGCTGATCTTTAAAGTTAAGATGAATTTCTTGTAGATAACATAAAGTTAATTTTGTTTCGTAATCCATTCAGCGGTCCTGTGTCTTTTGATTGGTGAGTTGAGGTTATTAATATTGAAAGCTTTATTGAAAATTTTGTGTTCATAGCAGGAATTTTACTGGTTTTTTTCTGTTTGTATCCTTGATTGTATTTTATTTTAATAATTATAGTAATATGTTTTTTCTTTCTAGAATCTATTAGATATGCTTATTTCTTTTTCATTCTGAAGTATTGCATCCAGTATTCTCCATAGGACTGGTGGACATGAATTCCTTTAGCCTGTTTGTACCATGGAATTATTTCTTTCTTCTTAAACTATGACTGATAGTTTTGTTGGGTAAAGTATTTTGCATTGATATCCATGTACATTTCTCTAGGTTTTCTGGCTCTCCATGCAAATGAAGTTCATGGTGCTTAAGTGTCCTTCTGAATGTCATATATTAACCAAAAGCAGAGTTTGGTTGACAATCTAGTTTGCAGTTAATCTTTCATTCAAGCCATAATCAATAAGTGTGGTCTCAAAACCTGTGATGTGTAGAAACTCTGAGAAAATACTTGAG
The DNA here is from genome assembly GCF_017639785.1 of Mesocricetus auratus. Classification (NCBI taxonomy): domain Eukaryota; kingdom Metazoa; phylum Chordata; class Mammalia; order Rodentia; family Cricetidae; genus Mesocricetus; species Mesocricetus auratus. The sequence goes on along the minus strand of NW_024429188.1, from coordinate 91,773,950 downwards.
GAATTTTAGATACACCCAGAAATATTCTCATTGTGTAGATTAAGTTGTTGTGTCCGAAAGAGTAGTTAGAGAAAGCATTTTCTATCATCTACATTAAAACAGGTTTTGCACTTTGCATTTAGATGAATTCTTAACTTTCTGATGATTTCTCATGGAGTCAAATCACACACCGATAACCCTGGGAGCAGCAACCCCCTTGTATATTTATTAAGTGGAACTCTTATGGTGGCATGCACCTCTGTTATTGAGATAAAAAGTCTCTTGCATATTCAAAGGAAACATATTTCAGACTCTAGTAGACAATGGCTACAGATATTACCCTCTCTGAAACTCTAAGTCAATTTTACCCCACTTTATATTTTTCTGAAAAAAAAAACATAGCCACAGTGACTTCCTTAGCATCCACATTACCATGTTCCTTTTCCCTGAGACTTTAGAAAGTTCTTGCAGGAGGACATTTAGATTATGGTATAGCTAGGTTTCTATCACTACTCAAAGTTTTTTTCTGTAATACTTCAAACTGTAGTACCTCGACTGACTATGAAAGTAAATCCCTGAGGTCTTTATCACATTTGCATTATTTCATCATCTGTCAATTGATAGAGGATTTATTAGCATTCTCAGTGATATTCTCATTTCCCCTTGAATTAAACCTCAAATTCCAAAATATTAGCTGCTGACAGCATGAAGATCAAATGATCTTTTTGTCTGATGTTTTATAGTTCTTTACAGTATAATATGTAGCTTGTTACCTGTTGATACCAGCACTATGAATTAAAGAATAATAGGTTAGAGTTCTAAAATCTATGTTAGTGATAAAGGTTAGATCTCTATATTATAAATCTTTTTGTCAGACCATTTTAAGAAAATTTTCTGTGAAATTCAGTATAATTAATGGATCAAATGGAGCTGCTCTTATTGAAGCTCTCCTAAGTGAGGCTTCCTTAACCATCACTGCTAAAACTTCCTTTTACAAAATGAGGACTTTAGGGGTAACTCAGTAGAACCACTAAGACCTTTGGAAGTTTGCAAAACACAAGAGTATTTGATTAATACAGGAGTCCACAGCTGTTAAGGTGGGGTTGAAAAAACTAATCATTAAGAATTAAGCTGGGAGACGGAATCTTGGCAATATTCTAAAACAGAAACTTGAGGGAAGTATGGGTTTTAGTGAGGAATTATTCTTACACAGAAAATGGAACCAATACTTCTTGGAAAGCAGGAGTTCAGCATAGGTGATAACTTTAAGACTTTAAGACAAAGCAAATAGAGAGGACAAATGTCCTAAGAAACAGAAAAGGAAAGATCATTATGGGTAATGAAGCACAAGACTCAGAACTGTAGGGAATGCCAACTACACAGAGATAGATGAAAGTAGAGACTAATTGAGAGAGGGACTCTTATCTCAGGTTGAGAACTTCCATGACTAAGTAAGGGACAGACTGCAGGAACAAACACCCTTCTCTGGGAAAGCACTTTTGTGAGCTGGAAGTAAATAAGCATGGGCTTAAAATGAAACACACAGCAGTATCAGTTGAAATGCCAAATAAAGCATTACTGTAAAGGAAAAATGGTCTTCAGAATAAATCTATCTCTTGTAGGGTACCAGACATGATAAGGTTAAATAAATTTAATATGCTGAGAAGAGTTTAAAGTGGAAAGGAACCATCTGGCAAAATCTTCACTATGCCCACCTTCTCTCTCAATGCCCTTCCTCAGGGGATTTGAAACAGCTGTGTTGAGATACTAGACCCATAGTTTTCACATTCATCTCAAAAGAAAAACCCAAAATATCTCCACTACTGCTGATTAGAGAGCACTTGGGAGGTTCAGCATTGAAAAGATGTGCCGCACACTGGATTCCTTTGCTTTGAAACAACCAGCTTGTTGTCGTTTTTGCTCACTGCTTCTTGGCTCCCATTTTCCTTTCAAATTTCCTTGCCTTACTGCTGCATTGTTTCTACTGTTGATAAACAAAAATTTAAGGAAATATTTCCTAGACATTATGCTGAAATGTTTCAATGTTGCACTAGATGGTGAAAAGAAGCTTTATGTTTAGTGAAATATGTGCTAGTTTGTCCCATTTAACTTCATTGACTTGGATTTTATCATCTGTAAATTGGGAATATTCATAGTTGTCTGGTGTGGGTGCTGTGGGCATTAAAAGATATATGCAAGATAAAGTACTTGCCATGGTTCCCAGTATTATAATGTTTCCTCAGTAAGCTGTATTGTTCTTATTGCTATTTTTGCCTCCTTTTAATGGAAACATACAGTTTAGGTATGGTCTGTCTGAAGCACACTTGAACTTTTGATTATACCCAACTCTTTATTTTAAATGAATTTAATCTATCGGTGAACTTTCTAAAATGCAAATGCTGTTTAAACATCATTCAGAATTATTCCAAGAACCTGTGTTCATTTATTTCATGATATCCAGTACAGGATGTAATGACTGTACTTACCTCTTATGAGACTAATATGGTTAAAGGAAGGTCAGTGGGAAGATTATGGGACATGATTCAGGGACATCCACTTCTACCTCTTCTTCATTTAGAAAAAAATGAAAAATGAAACATGAAAAAGCAGGAAAGTTTATGTTAGAAGGTTAGTTATGAATGTGTTCCCAGTTGGAAGAAAGAGCAACCATTTGGAATATTATGATCATTTAAATAACCCCACAGGAAAATATGGAGCTTAAAAATATCACTGACCTTTGCAGAGGAAGTAAAAATTACAAGTAGTAGTGATTTTATATCCTGGACCCAAAGTGTTGAGGACACTGTCCCAAATGTTTGAACAATATGTGCTCTTATTATATTTATTAGTAGTCACAACTAAGACCAAGAATCGGGGATGGAGGATGAGCTTGCCCTTCTGCTCTCTGTGGGTACTGAGGGCCTCCCCTTTCCCTCATTTATATGTAAAGGTAAATTAAACACTATAAAATGTCCACAAGTTATCAATTTAAGGAAAAATCTTGGTAGAATGTTATGCATTATTAAAGAAAGTAACAGGTAACATTATGGAAGATCATTATCTGGTAAGAGAATTGGGTGAGAGATCAAATAAGTTCTTAAATATTGGATAAATCATTCTAACACTTGCCACAGTAGACGTCGGGCAGAATTTGGAACTTAAAACAGTAATCAAGAAATAATATTGCAGACATGCTAATATGGAGGGGGGAATATCATAAGGCCACTGCAATTGACAAGGAACTACGAGCAGCTAAGGAACCTTGAGGGTGGGAGATATTCTTCTCCAAGCAAAAGTTCACCAATAGATTATCCAATATCAAATTGTCAGCTCTAGAAACATATACATGCTAGTAATATTATACAAGCTGAGCAGGTTCTATTTATGCATGGGTGTATGCATACAATTAAAGAAAAGAGGGCAGGGATTTGAGACACACACACACACACACACACACAGAGAGAGAGAGAGAGAGAGAGAGAGAGAGAGAGAGAGAGAGAGAGAACTACATGGGATTAATTGGAGAGGGAAGGAAGGAAGGAGAATTATGTAAGTATAATCTCAATTTAAAAATTATTAAAATGTAATTAGGTTAAATAACAAAACAAAAGAAATGAGATTATGAAAGCAAAATACATGACAACAGTTCCTTAAATAAATATGAAGGTCACTTAAGTATCAACTGAATGGAGAGCAGGGATGGAGATGAAAAATTTAAGTTTACTTTCATGATTCCTGAGTATGTATGCAATTCTGACATATTGCCATTGTCTTGCTCATGAGTACATTATCAGACATTGCCTTTGAGAACTTGTTTCTTAGATGTTGTTGCACTTTCACCAAGCATATAGTAAACTGGAAATAATAGGGCAGATTCTAAGCAACATACTAGATGATTTATAGTTTCCTTTTCCGTCATTTTAATGCTACTTTCCCAATTGGCTCTGTTGTCAAAAGAAAATAATCCCTTATTTTAGCATAATGGATGCTGTGATACTTCAAAATCCTATTTTTAAAATCCAAATGACAAAATTTCTTGCATCAAAAATAATATAACCATTATGACTGCTGATATTTTTCAGCATGGCTAGCTGGTACCTAGTTATATTGGACTTACTTTCAAGCAATATATTAAATGTGTGAATTTATAGGTTCCCAGATGAGCCAATTCAAATAATCTGAGGATAATATCTCTGATTCAGAATTTTAAATATATTTTCTATAAGTTCGAGAACCATTGACTTGCGAAATCTTCTTCATTCAGGTTAGTCTTGAGATTTGGCAAATGTGATAAAGTTAGAATTTTTCCACGTAGTTAGCAATGCATATATGTGGCATCCTAATGCAGAATTGCTTATTTAACCCAAAGTGAGTGGGTTATTTAAGTGTAAGTTACTGCTATTGGATGCCATCATAGTTTCTAGACATTTCCTAATAATTTACACAACTGTGACTCTCATTTCCAATTTGTTTAATGATTTTTTTCTGGTTACAGAGTTCAGGGTGGTGGCTTTATATCCCATCTTCATATGGCATTCAGTGAGGGAGAAACTGAGGAAATATACTCCAAATGAATTTGATTTCAAATTGTATTGCCAGAGGTTTTAAGAAATACATTATAGAAGGCATTAGATAGAACTAGGTAGAACTAAGGAACTGGGCACCTAAATCATATCCAAGCACTAAATAACGAAAACATTGACCTCTATATGGCTAGGATTGATTTCACAACAGTGGAGAAGAACAAAAAACTGTCATTATCATAAAGGTGATTTAGGGATAGAGGTCTGACCTTTCTTCATTCTACAGGAGTTACATTATTAAAGACCTGTTAAATTATGACTCTCCTGAAATGAAATACTGTTATTATATTCCATTGTGATTTTCATCTAGAAAAAAGTTGATAATTTTATTTGATTCTCCATGAAGTTTAATAGATAACCTAACCAGAAAGTGCTGATACATGAAATATAAAGTGGCCAAACTCAGGTAGAGGTGATGAAATGCCTCTAGAAACAACAGTAAACCAAAGACAAATTTTCTTTGGCTTTATGTAAGCTTTCCCACCACCAAAGATCCTAGAGCAGGAGCTGGAGATGTGAAATTTGGCTACAATTTTGAAGAGGTATTTTGACATGTTAATCAATAATTATTTACAAATGCCTCTAATATGCTCAGTATTTTGATAAAGACTATATTACCATTACTATAATATATTCTTTCCTGTGATTTTTCCCTTTGAAAGCAAAGCATAATATGGGCATTAATTGTGCCTTTACAGTATCTAATCAAATATCCCATTAGATGAACAGTTCAGTCAAATTGTATTTTTGTCATGTATGAAAGCTATCTCTGATACTTTATATTCACAACAGTTAGTTAGTTTAATTTAAATACTTTGATTTATTCAGCGTAACTTGTGAAAATTTTTTTGACACAGGGATTCCCTGTATTGCTTTGGAGCCTGTCCTAGAACTCTATAGACCAGGCTGGCCTCGAACTCACAAAGATCCTCCTGCCACTGCCTCCTGAGTGCTGCTATTAAAGGTGTGCACCACCAACGCCCAGCTAACTTGTGTGTATTAACATAGCCTTTGGTATTTGAAACAAAAATCCTTTAACAAAATACCTCAAGTTACCAAATTTCATTTGAATTAAGTAATTTTCAACATAGGAAACAGAAAGAACCAATTCTTGGCTCATTCATCTCAAGGGTTGAACTCCCAGACAATATCAGTGATAATAAAGTAAGAGGCTAGATAAACCACTCCGTGTGAGGATTGTTTTGAGGAATGATCAAGTTTTTGAAGGCACTCTTCATTGCTATTGAGATTTCAAGGCAGAACAGACACTAATAGTCTGATAGTTCTCATAAGGTAGGGATGACTTCAGGATCATGGATAAATAAAGATGATTATCATCTGTGTACACAGACACAGTGTAGTCCTTGAAATCAGATAATCACCATAAGGTCAATCCAACGAGATTTTATTGCAGGTCAATAAATAAGAAGGAAAGAGAGCCATTGTAGTTGGTACTCTGAAGCAGAAGGAAAGGAATGTGGCGGTACTAAATTGTGCTACTCCTGTTGTGTTTGGCTTTAAGTTTGCATTCTGTTAATTAGAATTTGTTTCTCAAACACTCTCTAGGTCTCTCTTCATAACTGACTCTTCAATATACTTACTCAAATGGCATTTCAGTGCTTAACTGTCTTACTGCAGTGGTCTCCTGTGAGGTAATAGCAATAAAGCTAAAAGGAGGAAATCATGAATCACAAGCTTTGTTCATAGGCTACAGCTTTTCTCTGATGTTAACCTTATGATGCTAATTAATAAGCATTTAATCAGTTAGCTTGATATGCAGACACATCCCTGCTTGTTCAGCCTGCATAAGGACCTTACCTAGTACCTCTGCAACCTGATTGCACAGTGGGTAAATAGCAAACTGACTACCATGTATTACTGCATAATTTTTTATTCCAGTGAAACAAGGAGGTGATACAGAAAAGGTTGACTGCAGGATGGAGAGGAAGTAGTTGTAGAAAAGAATATTGAGGTTTCTTATTGGCACAGCCAGAGTTTGATAAGCAGGATATTTGGAGAATTGACTACTTGAGTCAATACGGAAATGAGATTCTGAAAACACATACCATGAGCTATTGTCTTGGAATACTGGATCCCTAATAATATAATGGTAAAACATAAGGAATGTAACACGCCTTTAGCACTAAATTGTCAAGTCATATCTTGCCTGTTGGTACTAGGAAATCCTAGAGCAGTGGTTCCAGTCTTCCTAATATTGCAGTTCTCTAATACAGTTTCTCATGTGGTGGTGACCCCCAACCATACAATAGTTTTTGTTGCTACTCCATAACTATAACTTTGCTACTGTTATGAATTCTAATGTAAATATCTGTTTTTCTGTGGTCTTAGTCAATCCCTATCAAAAGGTCATTGCCCTCCAAATGGGGTGCAAACCAGAGTTTGAGAACCACATCCTAGAGGATGGTATCTCAGTTACCAATGGCCATCTTCTACTAGGAGTATTAAAGTGAGGAAACAATTATAGTTCTATCATTGCAGACCCAGAATTGTCATATTCAAAGCTGATAATCTGGGCTATTACATAATGAGAAAAATGATTGGTGCAACAGCCATGTATATATACATATATATGAATATATAATATGCAAAATATCTATTTTGTATTTTTCTATAATATATGCATTATAGAATACATTTTTCTAAAATCGTGAAAGACATATAATTTAACCCAGTGTTAGAGGATTCTTGGGCCATATCAAGAGTTTGCAAACATTTTTTGAACATCTATAATAATACAGGTCTCATTAATTCTCTTAATTTTACACTAGGTAATCAGTCAGCTAATTTTATAAGTCCAAAACAGTTTCTGCAGGGCTTCAGTCTGCTTTCTGGGAGCAACTACCCAGTTCTTCTAGAGATCATGCTTCTCAAGTATATTGTCTCCTTCTACATGTTTCTTCATAAAGGCAAAATCGTCCTCTTATTGGTCGTTATCTTACAAGAACATCATATGTGTAATCAGTAGGAGCTCAATAAAAATGGAATGATTTAGGGACATTTGAAGGAAAATCCCCTTGTTTGATCTGTCTTACCAGAGCATAAACAAAAGTTTAAAAAAGATAAAACTGAAAGTGTATTTGCTGGAATGAGCTTTTACTCAAACCAGAGAGAATCCCCAGACAATTTTATTAATGTGCAATCTTAAACCTTCATATTAATTTAGGCTATTACTGGTTCAATAGCTACCTATAACTGCTACCTCGATGTTCTTTTCTGTATTCTAACTATGGAATCCAAGATGGTTTGAAATAGATTGCCTGAATATCTCAAAAGGTCTACCATTTTCTCACTTTTTGTACCATTTTATTATTCTAAATTGTTTTTGAAAGAAAACGATACAAATACTTCTCATTCCGCACACAGGGCTTCCTCCCACTGAGCACAAACTAATTGCTGTATTTACCTAGATAGCCTCTGCTTCAGCAGTTATAATGACTATTAGTGCTCACTGGGAATCCATTCTGAGTAATATATTGGGCCAAATTCTGTGTCTTGGTCCATTTAGGAGCACACTTTTTTTTGCTGTAGATAATTAATATCATTTGACCACTTGAAAAACATTCTACATTGGCCAGTGAAGATGTAGAAAGGACAATTTATTGATATTTGTGGTAGGTCTTCTGGGTAGGGCATGCTGGGTCTTAGGCAGTGCTGGTGTTTGGATAATGAATAATTAAGCAAACATTACATATATCCATTGGAACAACCTCCTCCTGTTCATTAATGCTTCATGGTTTTGAACAATTTTATGGTGTACTCCTCTCATCTCAAGTGAACATTTTACTTAGTCTTTGCCAGGGGGATTTTTTTCTGTTTTTCATAAAAAGCCTTAAGAGACTCTGTAGTGCTGGGGAGAAGATGGATGGGGTGACAGTGCCTGGAAGACATAGACAATGTTAAGAAAAGAAGTTGATTTGCATATGAGTAGCCAGATTGATACTATTGTAGTCACTGGATAGACAACTAATGTTTTTCATCTTTTCATTATCGAGCAGTAGAAATGAGCAATAGAAGGTGTCATTGAGTCATTTTAATCAGTTTTCGATCTATATCATCATTTTATCAGAATTGGTTGAGAAAAAATCTTAAAGTACTACATGCCCTTGATTCATTTCCATTTAGTCCTTTGTTTCCAATTCCTGTAATTCACATATTTCTTCTTTGCTCAGTTACCTCTAAAATTATCTCCCACATGTCTGTGAACAAGCCATTACCTGGATTTCACCCAGGTTTTCTTCTTCTGTTTTTCCATTTACAAAGGGGCTTCTGTTTTTCCATTTTACAAAGGGACTTCTCTAAATACTAAGAAACTCCTAAAATGAATCATTATCAGGAATGTGTTTGTCTTCCATGGTTATTTGCATTTTAGTGATTGTCACCAACACTACTCTATCCCAAAAGAACTCTCATGCTGGAATTTCAAAATACTGGTAAGTAGAGATAAAGAATATATTCATATCCCATTACTATAACAAGAAGTTGAGTCTGCTATAGAATGAGGCTATAAATTAAGCCAGGTCAGCTTACATGTATAATGCTATTAAAGGCATAATAGGACACAGTTCCCCTAAATACAGAAGAAAAAGAACCAGGGAGTATGTGATGGTTCATTTTTGCTGTCAACTTGTTTGGGTCATGGAGTGCCCGGACATTTGTTTAAGCATTATTATGATTGTATCTGTGAGAGTGTTTCTAGATTAAATTAATATTTAAATGCACATATTGAATAAATAAGAATGCCCTCTCTAAAGTGTTAGAAACCTGAACTTAAAAACAAAGGCCTGGTTAAGAGATAACACGTCTTCCATTTGTGCTAAGATATTGGTCATTTTGGGCCTTTGGGCTCAGACGGCAATATTGGTTCCTCTTGAGACTTGAGATTCACTGAAACTTTAGCCATTGATTGTTCTGATTCTCAGACCTTCAAACTCCTATAGGAACTATGTTCTCTCAAGGGTTTTTAGCTTGATGACTAAAAATCTTGATTAAAGACTTCCTAGAATTCAATGAGAATGAAGACACAACATATCCAAAATTATGGGACACTTTGAAAGCAGTGCTAAGAGAAAATTCAATAGCACTAAGTGCCCACATGAAGAAACTGGAGAATAATCACACTAGAGAGTTAACAGCACAACTGAAACCTCTAGAACAAAAAGAAGCAAACTCACCCCAGAGGAGTAGACACCAAGAAATAATCAAATTGAGAGCTGAAATCAATAAGGTAGAAACTAGGAAAACAATACAAAGAATCAATGTAACAAAGAGTTGGTTCTTTGGGAAAATCAACAAGATAGAAAAAACCTTTATCCAAACTTACCAAATGGCAGAGTGTGAACATGCAAATTAACAAAATCAGAAATGAAAAGGGGGACATAACAATGGACACTGAGGAAATCCAGAGAATTATCAGATTATACTTTGAAAACCTGTACTCCACAAAATTAGAAAATTTAAAGGAAATGGACAATTTTCTTGATAGATATCACTTGCCAAAATTAAGTCAGGAACAGATAAGCAATTCAAATAGACCTATAACCCCTAGGGAAATAGAAGCAGTCATCAAAAGTCTCCCAACCAAAAAACAGCCCAGGTCCAGATGGCCTCAGTGCAGAATACTACCAGAAATTCAAAGAACAGCTTGTACCAATTTTCCTCGCAATAGAAGCAGACGGGTCATTGTTAAACTCTTTTTACGAGGCTTCAATAATCTTGATAGCCAAGCCACATAAAGACACGGAACTTCAAACCAATATCCCTCACGAACATTGTTGCAAAACTACTCAGTAAAATACTGTTAAATGTGATGCAAGAACACATCAGAAAAATCATCCACCATGATCAGGTAGGTTTCATCTCAGGGATGCAGGGATGGTTCATCATATGAAAATCCATAAATGTAATCCACCACATAAACAAGCTGAAAAACAAAAATCACACGATCATCTCACTAGATGCTGAAAAGGCCTTTGACAAAATCCAACACCCCTTCATGATAAAGGTATTGGAGAGATCTGGGATAACAGGAACATACCTAAACATCATAAAATCTATATACAGCAAACCAACATCCAACTTCAAACCAAATGGAGAGACACTCAAAGTGATTCCTCTAAAATCAGGAACAAGGCAAGACTGTACCCTCTCTCAATACCACTTCAATATTGTAATTGAAGTTCTAGCTAGAGCAATATGGCAACAAAGGGGGATCAAGGGGATACATACTGGAAAGGAAGAAGTCAAACATTCACTATATGCAGATGATATGATAGTCTACATAAGTGACCCAAAAAACTCTACTAGGGAACTCCTACAGCTGACAAATACCTTCAGCAAAGTGGCAGAATAGAAGATCAACTCAAGAAAATCAGTAACCCTACTATATAAAGTCAATAAAAGGGCTGATAAAGAAATCAGAGAAACATCACCCTTTATAATTGCCACAAACAACATAAAATCTCTTGGGATAACATTAATCAAACAACCCTGCTCAACAAAGCATCTTCCACAGGCATCACTATTCCTGACTTCAAGCTCTACTATAGAGCTATAGTCCTGAAAACAGCTTGGTATTGGTACAAAAATAGACAGGTAGACCAATGGAATTGAATTGAACACCCCAATATTAACCCATACACTTATGAACACATAATCTTTGACAAAGAAGCTAAAATTAAACAATAGAAAAAAACATCTTCAACAAATGATCCTGGCATAACTGAATGCTGGCATGTAGAAGACTGCAGACAGATCCATGTCTATCTCCAAGCACAAGACTTAAGTACAAATGGATCAAACACCTCAACATGAATATAGCCATATAGAAGAGAAAGTGGGAGGCACCCTTGAATGAATTGGTACAGGAGACTGCTTCATAAACATAACAATAGTAGCACAGACACTGAGATTGACAATTAATGGGCCCTCTTGAAACCAAGAAGCTTCTGTAAGGCAAAGGACACAGTCAACAAGACCCAAAGGTAGCCTAACCCCAAATCTGACAGATGGCTGATCTCCAAAATTTACAAAGAAGACAAGCAGCAAGTCTCCAAAACACCAAAGGATCCAATTAAAAAGTGGGGTACAGAACTAAATAAAGATTTCTCAAGAGAGGAGTCTAAAATGGCTCAGAGACACTTAGGAAAGTGCTCAACATACTTAGCCATTAGGGAAATGCAAATCAAAACAACTCTAAGATACCATCTTACTCCTGTCAGAATGGCTAAAATAAAAATCACCATGGACAGTTTATGCTGAAGAGGATGTGGAGAAAGGGGAACACTACTCCACTGCTGCTGGGAATGCCAACTGGTAGAGCCACTTTGGAAATTAGTATGGAGATTCCTCAGGAAATTGGGAATCAATCTAACACAAGACCCAGCAATTCTACTCTTAGGCACATATCCAAAAGATGCCCATTCATAAAACAAGGACATCTGTTCCACTGTGTTCATAGCACCATTATTTGTAATAGCCAGAACCTGGAAGCAACATAGATGCCCCTCAACTGAAGAGTGGATAGAGAAAATGTGGTACATTTACACAATGGAATATTACTCAGCGGAAAAAAAAACAATGGAATCTTGAAATTTGCAGGCAGATGGACAGTAATAGAAGACACTATCCTGAGTGAGATAACCCAGTCACAAAAAGAGAAACATGGTATGTACTCACTCATATATGGATTTTGACATTGATTATTGGAGTGCCAGTCTACAATCCCACTGCCAGAGAGTCTGGGAAACAGTATGAATCCTAAGAGAGAGGTGTTTGGTGCCCCAGAGAAAGGGAATGAGGGAAGATCTCCTGAGCAGATTGGGAGTATGAGAGGAGGGGAGAGAGAGCCAGGAAAAAGAGAGGGGGAGAAGAGGACAGGGAGAAGAAGACATGGGGGAGCAGGAAGGTTGAATTGGGGGAAGAATAGAGGAGAGCAGGATGAGAGATACCATAATAGAGTGAGTCATTATAAGGTTGAGGAGAGATCTGGCACTACTGAGATTTCCAGAGATCTACAAGAATGACACCAACTGGCAAAATAAGCAATATTGAGAGACTACCCTGATAATGAGTTTGATGGCTACCTTATATGCCATCTTAGAACCTTCATGTATTGACTGATCGAAGCAGAAGCAGACACCCACAGCTAAACACTGATCTGAACCCCTTGAACCCAGTGACGGAGAGGGAGGATTGATGAGCAAAGGGGTCAAGACTGGGCTGATGAAACTCACAGAAACAGCTGATCTGAATAAGGGGAAGCTCTTGAAGCCCAGACTGATGGTAGAGAGGCCAGTATGGGACTTATCCAGACTCCCTGAATGTGGGTGTCAGTGAGGAGACCTAGGCAATCTATGGGACCTTGGTTAGTAGGTCATTATTTATCCCTGGCACATAAATGGACTTTGGGTGCCCATTCCATAATGAGGGATACTCTCTCAGCCTTGTCTCTTATGGGAGGGCCTAGGACCTGCCCTGAAGGAATTGAAAGACTCTGAAGATTCCACATGGATGGCCTCCCCCTCTCTGGGGAGGGGAGTGGGTACTGGGTGAGGAGCTGTGGGGCCTGAGGAGGTGCAGGGTAGGAGGGGAGGGAGAGGGTGCTGGGATTGACATGTGAAGCAAGCTTATTTCTAATTTGAATAAAAAATATCTTGATACTTTTTATGCCTCTTCCCCGTCCATTCATCACGTTCACATCAGTTCTGTTTCTCTGGTAAAGATAGAATTCATTCTTTTTTCTTTTTTCAGTAAATGTTTAGATGTGTATCTGCTAGCATTTAGCAAATTATTTTCAGAATTTACTAAGTCATGTATATTTCAACTTAGATTGAATTGACTGTTCAGTTTAAATGGTGTATGACAGGAAGGATCTGCATAAAGTAGTTTACTTGGATTGCATGATAAAATTTACCAGAGGAACAAGCAGGGCAACCTTTGGATGGTAAAATCACACAGATCAAAGTGGTTTGTCAATCGATGTTCAATTTTCCTCAAACCCTAGGTATGTTTAATTGACCTCTTTCTTTTATTCATTTCCAATTTTGACATACTATTTGACATTATTTATTCAACTGTTTTCATGGCTTCATAAAAGTACTTACTTAAAGTGGTTTAGACTTTCTAGTTTCCATTAATCAGGAACAATAGATATGGGCAATAAATGCATGAATGAGTATGTGTACCTGTAATATGGTCAAGGGAAATTATTAAATGATTAAACTAAATGGAGTAACTATAGTGAGATCTGCAGAATAGAATCTACCCAACAAGGTGGTAGTACAAAGAATGTTTTGTTGGTCAATAGTCACTGCTAGTATAAAACCAAATATTCAAAGCAACGTATCACAAAAAGTAATAAAAGAGAAAAATGCTACAACTTCTTACCTGATCTCAAAAGATTTTTTCATAAGAAGACAATGCTGTGTCCTGAAGAAATATTAATTCAATTCATGTTCTACTCCTTTGAGGATTACTGTATATATTCTTTCCCCATTGCCTGGCTCTTGCTCTGAATAAATTTCAAAGACGTTTCCCCTCAAAGACAAGCAAAGTAAGATTTTCATTTTCTGCCTCAAAAACTTACCATGTCACTGCAGTTCAGAATGGTGTCAGAATACAAGCTGAGTACTGTAGGTAGGCTGAAAAAAGAAAAGAGCAAAATAACATGTAAATACAACCTCCCCTCCCAAAAGTTTACCTGGCTTTTTAATTTTTTTATATTTCATTTTATATTCCAACCACAGTTCTCCCTCCCAGCCTTCCTCCCGCCCCCATTGCCTCCTTCCCAGTCACTCACCCATCCATTCCTCCCCAAGAGTAAGGGCTCCCATGAGGAGTCAACAAAGTCTAGCACATTAAGTTGAGGTAGGACCAACCTCCTCCCCCCTGCATTAAGGCTGGGCATGGCATCCCCTCATAGGGAATGGGTTCCATCAAGCTAGCTTGTGCTCCAGGAACAGATCCTGGTCTGACTGCCAGGAACCCCTAAGATAGTCCAGGCTCCACAATTGTCTCCCACATATGTAGGGCCAAGTTTGGTCCCCTGAAGTGTCCACAGCTGTCAGTCTAGAGTTCATGAATTTCCACACTTGGGTCACCTGTCTCTGTAGATTTCTTCATCATGATCTTGCCCTCCCTTTCTTGATCCCTCATGCACTCCTCCCCACTCCCTTTCTCCCCTCCTCTCAGTAGCCCTCCTGCACATAGATAATAAATGGGCTGAGAAAGAAATCAAAGAAACATCACCTTTCATAAAAGCCACAAACAACATAAAATATCTTGGGGTAACTTTAACCAAGCAAGTGAAAGACCTGTATGACAAGAACTGTATGTCTTTAAAGAAAGCAATTAAGGAAGATATCAGAAAATGGACAGATTTCCCACGCTCTTGGATAGGTAGGATCAACATAGTAAAAATAGCAAACGTACTTAAAGTAATCTACAGATTCAATCTAATTCCCACAAAATCCCAGCACAATTCTTCACAGGCCTTGAAAGAAAAATTCTCAACTTTATATGGAAAAACAAACGACCCAGGATAGCCAAAACAACACTGTTCAATAAAGGAACTTCTGGAGGCATCACTGTCCCTGACTTAAAGCTCTGCCATAGAGCTATAGTAATGAAAACAGCTTGGTAGTGGCACAAACATAGACAGGGAGTCCAATGAAATAAATTCAAAGACCCTGACATTAATCTACACACCTATGAATACCTGATTTTTGACAAAGAATCTAAAATTATACAATGGAAAAAAGAAAGCATCTTCAACAAATGGTGCTGCCATAACCGGATGCTGACTTGTGGAAGATTGCAGATAGATCCATATCTATTGTTATGCACAGAAGTTAAGTCCAAATAGATCAAAGATCTCAACATAAATCAGTCATACTGAATTTCTTAGAAGAGAAAGTGGGAAGTACCCTTGAACAAATTGGTATATGAATTGTTAATAAGATGATCAGTGCTTGTCTACTTGTGCTTCTGTATCAATACCACAAACCAAGTGGCCTATAAGTAACATAAATATATTATATCATTTTTCTTCTGGAATTCAGAAAGTTTGTGATCAAAGTATTGGCAGATTTGATGACTAGCCAGTGTCTGCTCCCCAGGCTGCAGTCTTTGCTATGAACACTATGTTGTCATGTCAAAACCATGAATGGTTAAGGAGGTCTCTGACGTCTTTTCTAAACATACTGATCTCATTCCTGAGGGCTCCTCCACCATAAGCACGTCTAAAAGACCCCACTTTTAGATCACTGTCAACAACAGTTTCAATGCATAGATTTTGGAGTAACATAAACATTCAGGTTTAATTCACAATTTTCCAAAGATTTTCCAAAGATTCAAGATAACACCTTTCCCCTTAAGCTGTCATTCAAATGTTCACTCTCAATTAAAAGGGGCATCCCTAACTCAGTATAGTCAACCTTAGTATCAAGCAATCAACTTTAGGCACTATTATTGGGCACCAAAAGAGCATAGGTTTGGGAGAATTACTTAAAACATTGCTAGAAGTTAAGAATATACAATTTTTTAAACACTTAAGCTGTGATGATATATAATTTTGGGCTAATCAGTCTTCTTTTCTAGCTATGTTTACCTAATCAGCTTGCTGACTTCTGCTCTATTCAAACTTTCAGTTAAGAAAAAGAAATCCCCTATAATTATTCTACATTTCCCTTAGCTTTTTCTCATGTCTTATCAGAGAAGTCATTAAACTTTTACTTCAACTAGAAGTAGGCTCAAGTTCTGATTTTATGTTTGCCTGTCAAAGAAAATATTAAAATGCTTTCTTTAAAAAAACACAAGAGACAATTGGAAAGATTGTATGAGTGAGAGGTTCAGGACACCTGCCTGGTTCAAGGTAGTGTCTTCTAGTTGTGATAGGAATGCTGAACCCATACTATCTCACCAGTATGGTTGATTAGACAACAACTGCATAATGGCCCCATAAATGGACATTTTGGAGTAACATAAACATTCAGGTTTAATTCACTATTTTCAGTTGACTATTACATAAACTTGAATGGGGGAAATGTTTCCTGGGTCTTAGGCATAGGGGTTGTTCTGCAGATATGCCAACAGGGGCTAGGCAAACCTTGACCACTTATTCTCTGCAATATGACAAGTTAGAGATCTCTGTGGTAGCTTCTATCTTCTGTAAAAAGAAGATTCTTTGATGAGAGATAAGAAGTGAACTTACTTATGAGTATATGGGCAAATATTTATAAGATAATATATTAATTACACTTCTATTTCTGTGACAACATGACCAAGGCAAATTATAGAAAAGAGAGTTTATTTTGGCTTTCAGTATCATAGGTACAAGTATTTGTTATGATGAGGCATAACAAAAATGGCAGCATTGTTAAGAACTCATGTTTTCAAATGCAAGCACATAGTAGAGAAAGCAAACTGGAAGCAGATAGATGTTATAAACTCCCAGTGACATACTTCCTCCAATAAGGCTGTACCTCCTAGTCACTCCTCCATTACAGTATCATCAACTGGGGTCCAAGTGTTTAAATACCCAAAACTATGGGGAACTTTTCTCATTCAAACCACCACATACAGTTAGAGTTATATCAATTTAGGAAAATGGTAGCTGTAGGATCTCCAACCATGGGTTCTTGGCTAGGTTTATCATACTAGGCATGACTTCACTCCTATTAAATGGGTCTTAATTTCAATTTGATTGTTGTTGAGCACCTCCAAGATAAAAGTGCCTTTCCTGCACCATTGTGAGTATATTGCCGTGCTGGCCATTGTTGTTCATACACTTTATGGCAAGATAGGACTGTTGATTAAATTTCCCACTAGCATCATCTATTATACTTTCCAAATGCTATGAGAGGTGGTCCCAAGGGAGGAGGATTCCAAATTAGTACCTGCTTGATACCTCCAATTTTTGTACTCACTGTGTGTGTGTGTGTGTGTGTGTGGTCTTCAGCAAGCCTTACCTTTAAGCTACTGGTGCCTTTTGTAGCTGCCTGATGAACAACTCAAAGGGAGATGTGCCTTGACCATTCCTGGAGGATTATATAGTCTATGGATATAAAAGGATCATTATCAACTCCATTTAAACTATATATATATATATATGTATATATATTGTATATTTTTAATCAACTTTGTAAAATGATGTAGTTCACTATGGATTTTTTCATTCATGTTTTTATCTGTGTTCCCTCTTTCTCTCTATTGTCTTCCCTCTCCATTCCCAAATTGAAGTCTTCCCTTTCCCATTTTCTTCTTCATAGTATCTTGGCCCTAATCTCCTACTATCCCCCTCTCTAAGTCTTCCTTTCCTCATGTACATGGAATCTTACTGCATTCTTGTATTCTACAGTTGCTCCAGTTTATATAGTTAAATCTAATGTTTCAGGTCTGGGAAAGCACAGATTAGAGAGAATATGCCGTGTTTTTATTTCTGTCCTTGGTTACCTCATTCAATATTTAAATGAAATCTGTTAAATCTGTTTAGTATTTCCCATTGGTATATGTATTTAAGGATGGTCATTTGTGATTAGACAACCTACTAGGGGACTCATCTCTTAGTATTGATTCTCCCTTTCTCTAAAACCATGAATTGCTTGTAACTCTTCATCTAAGAATAAGGCATTTTGAATTTTTTATTTGTACTGTACTGTCAACTGGTGCTGTCATTATGCATTGTGTTTAGGATACCATATTGTTCAGAACTCATAGGTATACCTTCCTTGTCATATATAGGAAACACAGTCTCTTAGCAGACTTCCTGGTCTTCTGGCTTCTACAATCTTTCTGTGCCATCTTTCAGGATGTTCACTGGGTCATAGTTGTAAGGTTTGCATCACAGATATATCAATTGGGATTGTGCATTCTATGGTATGTTGTTCTCTGAATTATGGCCAATTGTAGATTTCTGTAATAGTCTCTATATGGAGTACAAAGACGTTATTTTGATAAGGGCTTGAGAGATACACTTCTCTGTGCTTATATAGATAATATTTAAAATGCAGTTAGAAACTGTGCTTGTCTATGGAAGTGCCATTAGTGTGGCATTCCTCTTCAGTGTCCTGGTCTCACCACCTATGGATAGGTTATTGGCTATGGTTACAGTATAAGGCTTAAATTCATTCCTATTGAGTTCATTTTAAATCCAATAGGACAGCTGTTGTTAGCCCCAAGAATTCCACACAGTTGAGGATATATTGTTGGGCTGATGATTATTGTGGTTAATACATGTCACAGCTCGTAGGAGTAGTGATTGATTTTTTTCAATTGACAGCTTTCTTAGCACCGTTGGGTACTATGAGAATTGTTATCCAAGTAGAAGGCTTTCATGTAAGTTACCTCTAGATTCTTCCATGTCCTGTGACAGAAATGTGTGGTATCCAAAGCAAGGGGATCTCAAATTCTGCGAGACAACTAAGGACAATGAAATAATTTATATCGTTTGGGAAGTCTCTTGAAATCTCCTGACAACTTGATGTGAAGTTTTCCATGTCTGGCACTTGGATATTTGTTAGACAGTCTATGGTCCTAGTAGACAGTCAATAGTCTATTAGATAGATTCTAAAGTTTGCCAGACCTGGAAGATAGTCTATAGTCTATTAGTCTATGAAGTTTCTCATTCTTGGCACTGGGCTTCTTGTTAGATAGTCTGTGGTTCATGTAGGTAGTTCTATTAGGCAGTCAAGATTCTTAGGGAAAGTATTAATACCCCAAGTGGTGAAATGTCATTTAAACTATGTACATTTATATATGCACTGTAGTTAAACATAAGACAATATATTCCTTTATAGATTTTCCTTTTTAAAATGTTATACTTTTATTGATTCTCTGAGAATTTCATATGATGAACCCCAGTCACACTCATTTCCCATTCCTTCCATGTACACTTCCCTGACTTATGTGACCCCCCAAAAAAAAGTAATAGTAAAAATAAGAATTAAATATAAGACAGAAATTCCATGTTTTGTTATCTATATACTCACTGGAGTATGGCCAAACTCTCAGTGGCTTGTCCCTTAAATAGAACTAAGTCTCTGTTCCTGCTCCCTTGACAGAAACCATCAATTGTGTAGAGCTACACTTCAGCATTTCCACCACTTTATAAAGAGTTCTCTTTGATGTCTTCCTATCTAGTTCATTACTTTTTTTAGGTTGTCACAAGGAAGGTTGTTGCTCTCATAGGTATCAGGAACACAAATCATGGGCTTCCACTTGGTTTTTAGAGACAGACTATGAACATGGCCCTGGCTTGCCTTAGGACCATGGACATAGACAAGGCTCTCAGACGCAGCCCATACCACAGACATCAACAAGGCCTCAGATGGCAGTGCAGTCCATGGACATCCATATGGCCTTCAGTGGGAACACAGGCCACAGACATCAACATAGATCCCAATTGTAGTAGAACCTTGGACCCAGACATGGACCTCAATGATAGCACAGACTATGGGCTTCAATATGGCCTCCAGTGGATATAAAGGCCACTCATAACAACATGACCCCTGAGGCAGAAAAGTCTTAGAACATCATTGTCAGTGGCATAGACTTGGTATATCCACATGGATCCCAGCTTCATCACAGTCTAGGGCACCAGCATGGACCACATATACCAGCATTACCTCCAATGGCATGGATTGTGCCATGGTTCTTCAAGGAACTCTAGTCCAGAAAGTTGACATTTTCTTACCATGGGCCTCCATCATTGCCCAGAGTCAGAATATCCTGGAGTGGGGAAGTGTGTGTTCAGGGGCTGAGTCTGCATCTATATAAGCTACAAACTGCTGACACCATGCCACTGATCCTACAGGGCATTGACAAGTTCCACTGTTGACCTTAGCCCTCTCTCACTCCTGTCACTACTGTCGTGTCTCTATTCTATCTCTCTCCACATCACACACACAGCTCCATTTTCTCTCTTTCCCACCTCTCCCTCATATATTTGTTCATGGTAGTGGTATCTGGCTGGCTTTTGCCACACCTGCCTGGTGAATCAGGCACAGCTTCTCCATCTCATCCTTCTCTAGCCTGTATACCTTGCAGAAGGTAGGACAATAGGTGATGAAAAAATGAAAGGTACCCTCTGAATGATCATAGGAAGAATGTTTCTCTATTTTCTTATTTATATTTTTGAGGAAGACTCACTGTGTAGCCTTGGTCAACTTTGATCTCATTATATAACACAGGCTGGCATGGAACTCACCATCTCTTTTTGCTTTACCCTCCGAAGTGTAAGATTAAAATTGTCTTGTGCCAGTACTACAAAGACCATATTACTCCAATTCTCCAATATCATATCCATGTACAATGCCCCCTGAGCACAGTCTAGACATTTATGTTTCTCCTGCAGGAGGTTCACAGCCACATCCCTGAATGTTAACGGACTCTGGGGAGAATTTATCACAGAGGCATTCATATTGCCTGGTTATCTTCTCCAAGATTCTGTCTCAGGAACAAAGATCAGAACTCTTCTGAATCTTTTGTGAATATCTCCTCTGTCTTTACTATCCAGGGTTCCCTGTTCTGCTTCACAGTTGAGTGGGTCTGGTTGAGCAGTGGGACACCTGGTATGATTCAGGGCTTCTGGGCTGTGGTGATTTTGCCAGGCCCTATAGATTTTTCAAATATCCTCATTATTATTTATTCCTTCTCTTTCCTTTTACCTTTGTATTACCCTCATCTTCCTCCACATTGATTTTTTGCCATCCTGTTTCATAGTACCAATGTCCTACTACACCCTGGTCAGGAGTTTCTTCTCCCTCCATCTATGCTACTTTTTATTGTTTCCTGATTTCTTCAGATAGTTTAGGTCATATACTCACATGTAAAGACTCAGAGCTAAGATCTACAAATAAGAGAGAACATGATAATTGTTCTTCTTGGCCTGAGTTACCCTACTCAGTATATATTTTCTACATCCATCCATCTGACTGACAATTTTATGATTTTGATATTCTTTACTGCTATATTGAATTCCATTGTGTCTATATACCACATTTTTATTATTCATTTGTCAGTTGTTTCCATTTCCTAGCTATTGTGCCTAGAGTGGCAATGAATATATCTGAACAAGTATCTGTGGAGTAGAATATCTAGCCTTTTGGGAATATAACAATGAATGGTATAGCTAGGTCATTTTGTAGATTTAATTGTGGATTTTTGATAATTTATCACACTAATTTTCATGGTGGCTGCTCCAATTTGCAATCACTCCAACAGTGAACTGAAGTTCCCCCTTTCCCACATTCTTGCTAGCATTGTTTTTACTTTGTTTTCTCAATATTGGCCATTTGGCTGTAGTCCTCACTCATATATGGATTTTAGACCTTGATCAGCAGAGTACCCGTCTACAATCCTACTGCCAGAGAGTCTGGCAAACAGACCCTAAGAGAGATATGCATGGTACCCCATAGAAGGGGAATAAGGCAAGATCTCCTGAGCAGATTGGCAGCATAGGGGAGGGGAGAGGTAGCAGGGGGGAGAGGAGGAGAAGAGGAGGGGAGAAGAGGGCATGGGGGAGCAGGAAGGTTGAGTTGGGAGAAGAATAGAGGAGAGCAGAATGAGAGATACAATAATAGAGTGAGTCATTATAAGTTTGAGGAAAGATCTGGCACTAGTGAGATTTCCAGAGATCTACAAGAATGACACCAACTGGCAATCTAAGCAATAGTGGACAGGCTCCCTTAAATGCTCCTCCCTGATAATGAGTTTGACAACTAAATTTATATGACATCCTAGAACCTTCATTCAGTGATTGATGGAAGCAGAGGCAGATACCCACAGCTAAACACTGAAATGAATGCCTGGAACCCAGTGAGAGAGAGGGAGGAGTGATGAGCAAAGGGGTCAAGACTGGGCTGGTGAAACCCACAGAAACAGCTGACCTGAATAAGGGGCAGCTCTTGAACCCCAGAAGGATGGTAGAGAGACAAACATGAGACTTATCCAGACCCCCTGAATGTGAGTGTCAGTGAGGAGCCCTAGGCAATCTATGGGACCTTGGTTAGTAGGTCATTATTTATCCTTGGCATAGAAATGAACTTTGGGTGCCCATCCCACAATGAAGGATGCTCTCTCAGCCTGGACTCTTGGGGGAGGTCCTAGGCCCTGCCCTGAATGAAATGACAGACTCTGGAGATCCCCATGGAGGGCCTCAACCTTGCTGGGGAGTGGAGTGGGGATTGGGTGGGGGCCTGGTGGGGGGTATAGGAGAAGGGGAGGGAGAGGGAGCTGGGATTGACATGTGAAGCAAGGTTGTTTCTAATTTAAATAAAAATATTTTTTTAGAAAGCAGGCTGAGAAAGCCAATAAACCACACTCCTTCATAGACTCCAGGTTCCTACTATGCTTCAGTTCCTTCCCTTACTTTCTTTTGTGATGCCCTGTGTTGTGTAAGCTAAAATAAACCCTTTCCTGCCCTAATTGCTTTTGATCATGGGGATATTCAACGCAATAGAAACCTTAACTTAAACAATGCCTTTATAAATGAGAATTTTTCCTTGATTTCTTTCTCAGTATATTTTTATTGGTATACAGGAAGGCTACTGTTTTATATGTTAATTTTGTAGCCTGCTATTTTTCTGAAAGAGTTTATTAGGTTTAGGATTTGTTCTGGTGGTATCATTAGGGTCTTTCATGGCAAGAATTATGTCATCTACAAATAGGAATAATTTGATTTTTCCTGTCGTATTCATATCTCTTTTTCAAATTTCTCTGGTCTCATTGTTCTAACTCATACTTTAAGCAGTATTCTTGATAAGAATGGGAAGAGTGTGTACCCTTGTCTTTTTTCAAGTGGGAAGTGGTGGTGTGCTCATCTTGTTTCTTAGTGTAAGTAATTCAAGACTTTTTCCATTTATTATGATTGTGCCTATAGGTTTGTCATAGATAACCTTTATTACCTTGAGATGTATTCTGTCTATGTCTGGTTCCTGCATCTTCTTTTTGACTGTGATGATCCCCCTTACTCTCAAGTATGAGCCTCCTTAATTGTTGTTCAAATTCTTGTGACCAGCCTTGAAACCATATACATACAAACAACAAAAGTAGACTCTTATATGTTTGCATATATGTAACAAATTAATCAAAGAGACAGAGGCTCCTTGTACGGGAGTGAGGGTGCATGGAGAAGTCTGAGTGAGGGTAGCTTGGAGGGACTGGAGGGAGGAAAGTGATGAGGGAATGATATAATTTTATTTCAATTAAAAGCAAAAATGTAATTCTAGTTTTACAAAAAAATTAGAAGCATTCTTTCCTTTTATTTTACAGGAATATTTTGATAAGTATTAGTATTAGTTATTCTTAGTCTGGTAGAATTTTGCACTGAATACATATGGACCTATACTTATTTTAGTTGGAAAAAATTTAATTACTACCTCAATTCTTGCTGCTTGATACAGATCTGTTTAAATAAGTTATTTACTTGTAATTTAACTTTTGAACATTACATGCACCTTGAAATTCATGCTTTTCTTTCATATTTTCTAGTTTCAAACAATATAAATGTTAAAGCATGTATGTCTTCATGATACTCTGGATTTCATAGGTGTCTGTTGTAGTGGCTCTCTTTTCATCTCTAATTTTATCAATTTTAGTCTTTTCTCTCTTTCTTTTGGTAAACTTTATTAAAATAATTTTTATTTAAGTTAAAAACAATCTTATTTTACATACCAATCCCAGTTCTCTCTCCCTCCTATCCTCCCATTCCCCTCTTTATCTCACCATCCACCCATCCACTCCTCAGGGATGGTGAGGCCTCCCATGGAGGAACCAATGAAGTCTGCCACATCATTTGGGGCAGGACCTAGGCACTCCCATGTGTATCTAGACTGACAGAGTATCCATCCATAGGGAATGGGCTCCCAAAGCACATTTATGCACTAAAGATAAATACTGGTTCCACTGTCTTTTGGTCAACTTGTATAAGAATATGTGGATCCTGTTTACCTTTCAAAGAACAAATTCCTTCTTTCATTGAACTTTTCTCATTAATTTTTGCTCTTATTTACTTCTCCTTGTCTACTGATTTGAGGTTTGGTTTGTTATTATCTTTCCAATGCCTCGTGGTACATAATTGGGTTGTTTCTTTGAGACTGGTCTGCTTTTTGTAATTTCAGCAATTAAAGATATAAACTTTGCTCTTAGGGCTGTCTTTATTGTATATTAAAAGTCTTGGTATACTGTATCTTCATTTTCATTCAGTTCTAAGAACGTTTTAAAAAGCTTCCTTTGTTTCTTAACTGGAGACATATATAGAAATAGGAATGATTGAAACACAGAAAAAAGGGTGTGTGTGGAATGAGATATGGGAGTTTTCTTTAAAGATCGACTAAAAAGAGATGACAGAGTTATATGCTCAAATGATATTAATAAATTTTCAAGACACTGAAACACAGACCCTTTAAACTCTAGCAGCTTGTATTCTTCAGTAGAAGTATAAAAGATGATAAGATAAGAAAAAAAGAAAAAGAGGCTCAGTGAGTAACAGGAGAGACCCGTTTGGTATTATAGAGAGAGAGAAAATGAGCACTGTATGGATGTGTTGCTAATTTCCAGGCTGACTCCCAGACCATGTAGGATGATCTGAAATGGAGACTGAAGTCTCAAAGTACTCCTAAATCTCAAATGATAACCAAAAACTGAGACAAAATTTGGATAGGCTCTCTGCCTTTCTAATAGAGAAGCAGAAGCAGACCCCAACGATTCATTTTTGATGCAAAGTGCATATTCTATATTATTGTCCCTCTTAATATGATATCATACTAGATGCTCTTTATACATTTACCTTGAGAGTTTCATGTGGAAAAACACTAATGAAAATAAACTTATTAACTAAAGTTATTTGAAGAATTCTTCCAACATAAGAATTTTCTTTGAGAGATGAAGGATACTAGAACATATATAGAGATTCTTTATACAACTACATTTATTGTAGAGCATATCAACGATATCAAGATGAAATATTGTTTCTGAAATAGACTTTACTATTGAAAGCATGTATTGAAGAAAATGACAGTCTCCAAATTATCTGGAAAATAACATCACACTTCCTTTCATTGTTTGCTTCAAGAACACGTCATAGCAAGAAAATTATGGAAGGAAATCAACAAACATCTGTTTAATGATATTTTAATATTTCCAAACTTACATGAGAGGCAAAATAAGAGAGTACCTAAGAGCATATTCTAGACCCTGATTGCCTGCGTTCAGTTAGAAGCTCAAGTACTTACCTGTCACATGACCACGACAAGAAATTTCAGTTATCATTTTGCATCTTAGTTTCTTTTTCTTCAAAATGAAGATAGTAATGAAATCTCTGTTGAACTTGTTTTTTGTATTAATTACAATAAATTTACATTGTGCATTAATAAAATATATTAAGTACCTGGTACATAACGCATATTTTGCACAAGTTTTTCCTCATTTGTCAACATCTCTGTCTTTTGCTACTTGGACATTTGTTGCATTTCCATCTGATTTGTAAAAAAAATAGTTCCCAGTTCTTATATACAGTATCTGCTAATTGTATCACATCAGACCTCTCATGATAATTCTTCAGTGTGTTGAACCTTTAATATGTGTAATTACTATAGAGTCAGTGGTTGAAATGCACTCTCTTACAGCAATGTGAATATGCAGCTGGAAGTTGGGTCATTAGGAAACAGGACAGGAAATAACAAAATTGTATTGATTTGCCTTCTTTAAGCATCATCCTTATTATCTTTAAAGAGCTCCATTTATTTAGTTTAGTAAATTCAAAGCAAGGTTGATATGTTGTCTGGATATATTAGTGATTTTTCTAACTAAACTAGCTGTTCTCTAAATCTTCCTTTGCAGCTGCCACTTGAAGCTAGTGTAAAACATTCATTGATGGGTATCCAACTAAGTCATTTTCCTGACTGTAGAAATCCCAGAGTCCCTTATTAAAAACAAATTTTCTCTCCTTTGTTGAGTGAAATATTTGGACAACAGATACTATATATGTGCTCACTGTATCATCCATCTCAATTTACGTGAGTTAATGTACTTTCCTCTTTACTTCCCGTGATTGCAATAGAAATTTGAGTGGTCTAGTGAGCTAAAAATGTTTTGAAAAATGTGCTTTAACAACTATTCACATTTATTCAGTTTCCTGACAATTCCATTGTGGCAAAGCCAATGGTATATGATTATACAGACTAACTTTTGCTTCTTAACAAAAGGATAAAGCTCTTTAAGTCTATAGTTATTTTCTCTTTTGAGCAATACAACTCTTGGTAGAACAGAATTGTGACTTAGGTAGAGCAAGTAAAGTGAGTACATAGCATAATCATTAAGCCTATATTTTTGGAAGCCACTCTTCTTGGACAAACCCCAGCTGTGTCTTCTCTATGTGGCCTTTGGCAAACTACTTAACCTCTCAGTTTAAACATGTGTAAGTAAATTAGTAAATGCAAAGCATTTGTCAGTGTTCATGCCACAATATGTGCAGGAAATGACACTGATATTACTTATAAGTATATGTACCCCTGTTGATAAAAGCAAATTATATGGAGGAAACCTTCTAAGGAAGCTCCCAACAAACTCTGACACCTCTGCTTGAATGGGTCAGAATTTACTTGTATAGTCTTAATCTAACTGCACTGTACTTATGCAAGTGGAAAATCCAATTTCTCGACAGAATGTTGTGGTTAAAATTAGACTAAGGAGGATTTTTCTTTGTGGGTATTTTCTCTGCATGTCTTCACTAGTAAGTAGCTGCCACAGATTAATTTTTGAAAACCAAACTGTAAATTTTACTGTAACAGTAAACTTGAGTGTGACATAACAAAGTGGAAGAAAGGGCAGGATGTGTTACAAAAGGTTACCTATTTCTTTTTAAGTGTGTTCAGGCACAGATCATGAATACGTACAAGTAGCTCTCTTAGTGTTAGTGGCCCTAAGTCCCAAAGACTCATGTGCTGTTTCCGGAACCAAAGGTTTCTAGCTCTAATCCTTGATTTGAAGGCCTTGGATTACCTGTTCTATGCAGTAAAGAGACAAGCTTCTTCCTCTAGGTTAACCGTGGGAACACCTATCAGATAGTACAGAACTTGAACTCTGGGTATTGGGATCTTAGACATAGTACAGGACTTGGACTCTGGGTACTGGGATCTCAGACCTTTAATAATTGATGTATCTTCCATATCTTTCTATTAACTGGTACTTGTAGTCTTCACGGCCTCTGTTCTTACTTCCTGTCTTCACTTCTTCATAGCTTCTTCTCTTCTTAAGTCTCAGCTTCACTGATGTCTCTTATATTCTCAATACTATTACTGGCTTTCCTAGATTCTAGAAATTTCTTCTCTTGGTCATCTTTGAAACTCTCCAGTTTCAAAGGCATACCCTAATAGTTTAGTTATGAGCACTGGGAGTCATGGTTATTAATTCTCTGAGGTTCTTTAGAACTGACAGTCAATTCTAGAATTATATCTCTGAGTGTTGTTTATTAGGACCTTCCTATCCTGGAGACTGTAGAGGATATTTCATCAACCTCTTCAGTACTGTTGATATTGCCAGAGTTAGAAGCTGCTGGCTCTTACTTGTTCTTTGTCCAGCCAGCCCAACCAATCTGGTTTGCTCATGACTGATAACCTTTAATCAAAAGAACCAGTAGAAAAGCCTTTGTGAGGGCCCAGTATTGCCACGCTGGAATGAGTGTAGTTCATGAGAGACAGGCTTCCTAGATTAACTGCAAAGAGTATTAAACTGCTAATTTCATACCAGAACAGAGCTATGTCAGGCTTGTCCCCAGCTTGTAATTTCAGGAATCACAGCGCTACAAGTTCTGCCAGTATGGAATTTATAGTATTGCAGGATTAACCATAAACCACAAGCAAGATCAATCATAAGCCTCATATTGTACCAACCCTAGTCTTTTTTTGCTGAGTCATTAACAGATGTGCCACTGACTGTTTTCAAAATAGTGTCAGCAGTGAATAGGGGCATCTAGAGTTCATCATGGTTTTCTTTGCCCAGGACGTTGTAGTCGTAACTGGAGCAAGATCTCCTGAAACAGAAGTTTATGGCTTCACATGTATCATGATTATATATTTCCTTGACTTTGGAATGTAATTTCTTCAATGTATCTTTCATATATTCAAAGCACCTAAGATGTCATCGTAATTGTCTGGCTGGTGATCAAGAGAGGAACTGTTTAATGACTGTTTCCTGTTCGTGACACCATTATACAAGAGAAACATATAATAGCTGTCCAACAAAGAATTAAATCACTCTGATCCCCAATAGCTCAGCTTATTTGGAAGAAAACATTAAAAAGCACTTTTCATGAAAACCTATTCTTATTATTAATTTTCTTAACATTATATACATTGTCTAACTCCAGACAAACACATCTATGGAAAATTTGGTTCCTCTGTAACATTTTAGATTTGATTTTAATTACTTTTTTTGTTGTTGTTGTCGTTTTTAAATTGAAAGTTGAATTTTTTCCCAACAAAATATTTTGATTTTCATCCCCTCTCCCACAACTCCTACTATGTCATCAGCATCTTCCTACCCACCCAAATCAATGTCCTTTTTCGGTCTCTCTCATTAGAAAACAAAGGGACATCTAAAACAAAACAAAAAATAATACAATAAAAACAAACCTGAATAGGATAAAACAAACAAATGAACATAAAAGGAAGGAGCCAAAGGAAAAGTATAAAAAATATATATAGATACTAAGACTTACACATTGGCAAACACAGAAATCCCATAAAAGCACATAATTTGTAATTACGATATATAAGCAAAAGACCTATAGGGTAAGAACAAAAACTGAACAAAAAATCTCAGACAAAGCAATGTGAGACAAATAAAACAAAACAAACAACAAACTCCCAAAATACCGTTGTACCTTTGAGTTCATTTTGTTTTTCTGTTGGCCATTTTCTTTTGGGCATGGGATCTGCCCTTATGAGTGATTTGTATCCTAGTGAGGCTCAGTTGAAAAAAATTAAATTTACACTTGCAAGTGGTTATGAACTGGAAATAGCTACTGGGTTAAGGATGTGGGTTTTGTCTACTTTCCCTCTTAGCACTGGGACCCCATTTAGCTTACAGCTGTGCAGGCCCTATGCATGCTGTCCCAACATCTGTAATTTCATATGGGCTTCTGTCCTTCTGTGTTTGGTCTTGTCCATGCCTCTGCCTCTTATAACCTTTCTGTATCCTCTTCTGCAGGGTTTCCTGAGTTGTGAGGGGAAGGAATTGATAGAGATATCTCATTTATAACTGAGTGTTCCAAGATGTCTCATTCTCTGAACATTGTCCCACTCTAGGTGTCTGCTTTTTCCCATCTACAGTAGAAAGTTTTTCTGATGATGGCTGAGCAGTACACTGATCTATGAGTATAGTATAATGTGGTTAGGAATCATTTTCTTGCTGTGTTCTTTTAGCAGAACAGTAATATTTGGTTTTCTCCCATGTTCCTAGCTATCTAGTCTACAGTTTTTGGCGACCCAAGTAGTGTTGGGAAGAGGTTTCTAAAATCCAATTAAATATTCATTGGTTACTTTTATAAACTTCATGTCACTATTGCACTAATGATTCTTGCATACATGCCTCCATTCTAGACAGAAGGGTTTGTGGCTGTATTTGTATCTACCTTTGTACAAAGACCTTTCAGTACCATGAACACTAGTCAGTAGGGGTGAAAGCTTTAATTAGGCACCAGCTCAACTTCTCCACATTTAATAATCTGTGTAGGTGTTGCTTTCAGCAATAGGGCATTAACATCTGTTTGTGGGGAGCAACCAATAGCCTTGGAAATAGTCTGAGTTGTTTGGGGATACTTTTGAGGACCCTTTGGCCAAGAGCATAATTACATGTAACCCATTCCTGGGATTGGAGTCTTCATTTGGCAACAAAAGATGTTCAGCCAGGCATCCATCTCCCCTGTGACTTGGTATTCCATTTAGAATGCCTTCACATATGTATATATTTAGAAAGATTATACTGTGTTACATTTCCATACAAAATCACAAATGTCCTTTAGTTTTATCTTTAGGTCCCTTGTATTCCCTCCTTCACTCCTTTCTCCTGATCCTCCTGTTCTAGTTCCTCCTCATTCATCTGTAACTATCTATTCTATTTCCGTTTCTAGGGTGATTTGATTCTCTCTTCAGTCCATTGCTCTATACTGATACTTTCTGGTTATATGAATTATAGCTACTGGAATACTTAACAGCCAAATTAAATTGGGTCTGAGTTGTCTTATTCAGGATGATTTTCTTCTAGCTCCATCCATTTACCTGTGAATTTTGTGATTTCCTTTTTAAAAAATTACTTAGTAATATTCCATTAAGTAAATATGCTACATTTTCTTTATTCATTAATCTATTCACTGATATATAGGCTGTTTCCAATTTCTGGCTATTACTGGTAGAGTAGCAGTGAACATGGTTGAGCAAGTGTCTCTGTAGTAGGATGTCGCAATGGGTGAGTGTTCCCCTTCTTCCACTTTCTTGCAAGCATGTGCTGTCATTTATTTGATCTTAGCCATTCTCATTGTTATAAGATGAAATCTCAAAGTAATTTTGACTTACTTTTCCATGATAACTAAGGATGCTGAACATTTAAATGTTTCATTCCATTTATGCTTCCTCTTTTGAGAATATTCTGTTTAGATCTATACCCCATCTTAAAATATGATTGTTTTCTCCATGTCCATTTTAAAAAGTTTTAAAAATATATTTTGGTTGTTAGCCATCTATCAGATGTGTAGTTGACAGAAAGTTTTACCATTCTGTAAGCTGCTTCTTTGTCCAAATAATGGTGTCCCTTGCTATGCAGAAGCTTTTCAATTTCATGATGTCCCATTTACTAATCATTGAACTTAGCACCTGTTCTAATTGTGTTCTGTTCAGAAAATCTTTGCCTGTGCTAATGAGTTCAAGATCTTTTTACATGTTCTCTTATATTAGATTTATTGTATCTGGCTTCATGTTGACATCTTTGATCCACTTGGAGTTGACTTTTATGCAGGATCTATTTGGAGCCTTCTACATGCAGCCATTTCTTTGACAAGGACCAATTATCGAAGATGCCGTCTTTTTCCCAGTGCATATTTCTGGCTTATTTATAAAAATCCAAGTATGTGGATTTACATCAGGATCTTCAAATGAATTCCATTGATCAATGTGTATGTTTTTATTGTAGTACCATGCTGTTGTTATTACTTTAGCTCTGTAGTACACTTTGAGGTCAGGGATGTTGATACCTTCATCAGTTCTTTTATTATTCAGGAATTTTATTTAGCTATTCTGAATTTTTGTTTTTCCATATGAAACTGATTATTATCTTATCAAGTTCTGTAAAGAATTATGTTGGAATTTTGATGGAGATTGCATTGAATCTGTACATTACTTTTTTTAGGATGCCCATTTTAACTGTTAATTCTACCCATCCATTAGCATAGAGATCTATTCATCTTCTGATATCTTCTTCAATTTCTTTAAAGATTCGAAATTTTTGTCATTCAAATCTTTCACTTGCTCAGACAGACTTATTCCAAGATACTTTATGTTGTTTGTGGCTACGCTAAAGGTTATTATTTCTCTGATTTGTTTCTCAGTCCTTTTTTCATTTGTGTATAAGAGGGATACTGATGTTATTGAGTTCATCTTCTATCTGGGCATTTTGTGAAGGTGTTTAGCAGGTGTAGAAGTTTCCTGGTGGGATTTTTAGGGTGACTTATGTATATAGTAGTATCCCTGGCAAATAAAGATACTTCAAGTTCTTCCCTTGTTATTTGTTTTTTTTAAATTTTATTTTCCAGTTTAAATTTAGATAAGAAACAAGGTTGCTTCACAAGTCAGTTCCAGGTCCCTCTCCCTTTCCCTCCCTCCTCCGGTGCCCTCCCCCCAACCCCCCCACCGTTATCCCCTCATTCCCCCAGGGAGGGTGAGGCCATCCATGGGGGTGTCCATAGTCTGTCATTTCATATAGGGCAGGGCCTAGACCCTTCCCCAAGAGTTCAGGGTGAGAGTGCACCTCACATTGTTGGATGGGAGTCCAAAGTCCGTGTGTATACTTGGGATGGGTACTGATCTGCTGCCCAAGGCTCAATAGATTCCCGAGGCCTCCTCACTGACACCCAGATTCAGGGGGTCTTGATCAGTCCCATGCTGCATTCCCAGGCTGATGCCTGGGATTCAAGAGTTAACCTTTGTCTGGTCCTCTGTTTCTGGGGGTTAAACCAGCCCAGTCTTAATCCCTTTGATCATCAGTCCTCCCTCTCTGTTACTGGCTTTTTTGAGTTCAGCTCAGTACTTAACTGAGGGAGTCTGCCTCTTCTTCGATCAGCCACTAAATGAAGTTTATGTTTCCCAGACTCTCTGGCCATAGGATTGTAGGCTGGCACTCCACAGATCTATGTCTAAAATCCATATATGAGACAGTACATGCCATGTTTCTCTTTTTGTGACTGGGTTACCTCACTCAGGATGGTTTCTTCTAGTGTCATCCATTTGCCTGCGAATCTCATGATTCCATTGTTTTTTTTCTGCTGAATAGTACTCCATTGTGTAAATGTACCACATTTTCTCTATCCACTCTTCGGTTGAGGGACATCTAGGTTGCTTCCAAGTTCTGGCAATTACAAATAGAGCTGCTATGAACATAGTGGAACAGACATCTTTGTTGTATGAATGGGCATCTTTTGGATATATGCCTAAGAGTGGAGTAGCTGGGTCTTGTGGTAGGTTTATTCCCATTTTTCTGAGGAATCTCCATACTGATTTCCAAAGTGGCTGAACCAGTTGGCACTCCCACCAGCAATGGAGGAGTGTCCCCCTTTCACCACATCCTCTCGAGCATAAATTGTCATTGGTGTTTTTGATTTTAGCCATTCTGACAGGAGTGAGATGGTATCTCAGAGTTGTTTTGATTTGCATTTCCCAGATGGCTAAAGATGTTAAGCATTTTCTCAAGTGCCTCTCAGCCATTTAGACTCCTCTATTGAAAATTCTCTATTTAGTTCTGCAGCCCACTTTTTAATTGGGTCCTTTGATGTTTTGGAGACTTGCTTCTTGAGTTCTTTGTAAATTTTGGAGATCAACCCTCTGTCAGATGTGGGATTAGTGAATATTTTTTCCCATTCTGTGCGCTGCCTTTTTGTCTTGCTGATTGTGTCCTTTGCCTTACAGAAGCTTCTCAGTTTCAGTAGGTCCCATTTATTACTTGTTGATCTCACTGTCTGTGTTACTGGTGTTATGTTCAGGAAGCTGTCTCCTGTACCAATTCTTTCAAGGGTACCACCCACTTTCTCTTCTAAGAGATTCAGTGTGCCTGGATTTATGTTGAGGTCTTTGATCCATTTGGACTTAAGTTTTGTGCATGGCGATAAACATGGATCGATCCGCATTCTTCTACATGCCAGTCTCCAGTTATGCCAGCACCATTTGTTGAAGATGCTTTCTTTATTCCTTTGTATATTTTTAGCTTCTTTGTCAAAGATCAGATGTTCATACGTGTGTGGGTTAATACCCGGGTTTTCAATTCGATTCCATTGGTCTACCTGTCTATTTTTGTGCCAATTCCAAGCTGTTTTAAGGATTATAGCTCTATAATAGAGCTTGAGGTCAGGGATGGTGATGCCTCTGGACGTTGCCTTGTTGAACAGTGTTGTTTTGGCTATCCTGGGTCTTTTGTTTTTCCATACAAAATTGATTATTGTTCTTTCAAGGTCTGTGAAGGATTGTGCTGGGATTTTAATGGAGATTGCATTGAATCAGCAGATTGCTTTTGACAGGATTGCCATTTTTACTACATTGATTCTACCTATCCCAGAGCATGGGAGATCTTTCCCATTTTCTGAGGGCTTCTTTAATTTCTTTCTTTAAAGATTCAAAGTTCTTACGATACAGGTCTTTCACTTGTTTGTTGGCGTTACCCCAAGGTATTTTATGCTGTTTGTGGCAATTGTAAAGGGTGATGTTTCTCTGATTTCTTTCTCAGCCTTTTTATCATCTGTATATAGTAGGGCTACTGATTTTCTTGAGTTGATCTTGTAGCCTGCCACTTTGCTGAAGGTGTTAATCAGCTGTAAGAGTTCCCTGGTAGAGTTCTTTGGGTCATTGATGTAAACTATCATATCGTCTGCAAACAGTGAAAGTTTGACCTCTTCCTTCCCAATTTGTATCCCCTCGATCCCCCTTTGTTGTCGTATGGCAATAGCTAGAACTTCAAGTGCCATGTTGAAAAGGTATGGAGAGAGTGGACAGCCTTGTTTTGTTCCTGATTTTAGAGGAATTGCGTTGAGTTTCTGTCCATTTAGTTTGATGTTGGCTGTTGGTTAGCTGGGTCTACAGGGGTGCGCCACCGCACCTGGCTTGTTGATTTTCTCAAAGAACCAACACCTCGTTGCATTGATTGTTTGTATTGTTTTCCTGGTTTCTACTTTATTGATTTCAGCCCTCAATTTGATTATTTCCTGGCGTCTACTCCTCCTGGGGGAGTTTGCTTCTTTGTATTCTAGAGCTTTCAGCTGTGATGTTAATTTTCTGGTATAACTGTTCTCCTGTTTCTTCATGTGAGCACTTAGTGCTATGAACTTCCCCCGTAGCACTGCTTTCAAAGTGTCCCATAGGTTTGGGTATGTTGTGTCTTCATTCTCATTGAATTCGAGGAAGTCTTTAATTTCTTTTTTTATTTCCTCTTTGACCCAGGGATGATGCAGTTGAGCATTATTCAATTTCCATGAGTTTGTAGGTTTTCTGCACTTTGTGTTGTTGTTGAATTCTAATTTTAAAGCATGGTGGTCTGATAAGATGCATGGAGTTATTCCAATTTTTTTGTAGCTGCTGAGGTTTGATATGTTGCCAAGTATGTGGTCGATTTTTGAGAAGGTTCCATGTGGTGGTGAGAAGAAGGTATACTCTTTTTTATGTGGATGAAATGTTCTATAGATATCTGTTAATCCCAGTTGGGTCATTACTTCTATTAGACCCTTTACTTCTTTGTTGAGTTTCTGTCTGGTATTCCTGTCTAGTGGTGAG
Source organism: Mesocricetus auratus (assembly GCF_017639785.1). Classification (NCBI taxonomy): domain Eukaryota; kingdom Metazoa; phylum Chordata; class Mammalia; order Rodentia; family Cricetidae; genus Mesocricetus; species Mesocricetus auratus. The sequence continues at coordinate 91,738,348 of NW_024429188.1, read as the reverse complement.
AGTGGTGTGTTGAAATCTCCCACTATAACTGTGTGGGGCTTTAGATGAGATTTAAGTTCTAATAATGTTTCTTTAACGAATGTGGATGCCTTTGTATTTGGGGCATAGATGTTCAGGATAGACACTTCATCTTGGTTGGTTTCACCTGTGATGAGTATGTAATGACCTCCTTCATCTCTTTTGATTGATTTTATTTTAAAGTCTAGTTTGTTAGATATTAGGATTGCTACCCCTGCTTGTTTCTTGGGTCCATTTGATTGAAAAATTTTTTCCCAACCTTTAACTCTCAGGTAATGTCTGTCTTTGAGGGTGAGGTGTGTTTCTTGTATGCAGTAGAAGGAAGGGTTCTGTCTTCGAATCCATTCTGCTAGTCTGTGTCTTTTTATGGGTGAGTTAAGGCCATTAATATTGAGGGATATTAATGACCATTGATTGCTCATCCTTCTTCGATTTGCAATGGTTGTTGTTGTTGGAATTATGTGTGGAATTTCACCCCTTTGTTCTTTTGGCTGTTGGTAGAGAGGGATTCTCTAATGCCTATGTTTTTCTGGTTGTAGTTAGCTTCCTTGGGTTGGAGTTTTCCTTCCAAAATTTTCTGTAGGGCTGGGTTAGTGGACACATATTGGTTGAATCTAGTTTTGTCATGGAATATCTTGTTTTCTCCGTCTATAGTGATTGAGAGCTTTGCCGGGTATAGTAGTCTGGGCTGGCATCCATGGTCTCTTAGTGTAGGTAGAATATCTATCCAGGACCTTCTGGCTTTCAGAGTTTCCATGGAGAAATCAGGTGTAATTCTGATAGGAATGCCTTTATATGTTACTTGACCTTTTTCATTAGCTGCTCTTTTTTTATTTTATCATTTTTTATTTTAATTTTAAATAGCTTGTTTTACATGTCAATCCCAGTTCCCTCTCCCTCCCCTCCTCCCGCACTCCCCTTCCCCCGCACCCTCCCACCCTATTGCCAAATCCTTCCACATAGGGGATATCTAGAGTCTGTCATTTTACTCTGGGTAGGGTCCAGGCACTGCCCTAAGAGTCCAGGCTGAGAGAGCATCCCTCTTTGTGCTATAGGCACACGAAGACTGTTTGTATACCAGGGATAGACACTGATCCACAGCTCAGGGCCCCATAGGTTGCCCAGGCCTTCTCGCTGACACTCACATTTGGGGGGTCCAGATCAGTCCCATGATGGCCTCCCCACTGTCAGTCTGGGGTCCAAGAGCTCTCCCCTGTTCAGATCAGCTGTCTCTGTTGCTTTTGCCAGCCCATTCTGTGCCAATTTTCTCATCACTCCTCTCTCTCTGTCACTGGGTTCCTTGGTTTCAGTTTAGTGATTAATTGTGTGTTTGTCTCTATTCTTTCTTTATTCTGTATGTTTGGGGTCTTGATTATTATGTGGCGAGGGGATTTTTTTTTGTGGTCCACTCTATTTGGTGTTCTGTAGGCTTCTTGTACCTTCATTGGCATGTCTTTCTTAAGGTTGGGAAAGTTTTCTTCTATTATTTTGTTGAATATACCTTCTGCCCTTTGAGGTGGATTTCTTCTCCTTCTTCTATACCTATTATTCTTTTCATGGTGTCCCATATTTCCTGGATGTTTTGTGTTAAGGATTTGTTGGATTTAAAGTTTTCTTTGGTTGATAAATCCATTTCTCCTAGTGTATCTTCAACACTTGAGATTCTCTCTTCCATCTCTTCTGTTCTGTTGGTAATGCTTGTATCGGTAGTGCCTGACTGTTTGTCCAGCTTTTCTATTTTCTGCCTTTCTTCAGATTGTGTTTTTTTTTAATGTCTGTATTTCAGTTTTCAACCCTTGCAGTGTTTGCATTGCTTCTTGCAATTTTCTGTTTATCTTTTCGTCCATTTGTTGCCTTTTATGAATTTTTTGGTTTGTTCTTTCTTCCATTTCCTGCCTTTTTTGGTTTGTTTCTTCTTCCATTTTTTTCATTTTTTGCTTTGTTTCTTCTACCATTTCTTGCATTTTTTGCTTTGTGTCTTCTTCCATTTCCTGCCTTTTTTGGTATGTTTCTTCTTCCAATTCTTGCATTTTTTGCTTTGTTTTTTCTTCCATTTCTTGCATTTTTTGGTTTGTTTTTTCTTCCATTTCTTTGAGGGATTTTCCTATATCCTCTTTTAGGGCCGCTATCATTTTCATGAAAGTGCTTTTAAGGGCGTTGTCTTCTGCTTTGTTCGCATTGGAATGTTGGGGTCTTGCTGGTGTGGAGTCTCTAGAATCTGGCGGTGTCATATTTATTTTTCTGTTGCTGAGTGTGTTTTTGTATTGTCTCTTTCCCATCTCTTCTTCTAGTGGGTGCAGAAAGAGCCCTTATTGGTCTGGGGACCAGAGTTCCCTTTTGGTGGGTGCTAGCAAGTCCAATAATCTGGTGGTTCTTCTATTCCTTGTCCAAGTGCTGGTCCTGTGGGTGGAGAAGAAGAACAGTAATCAGGGGCGCTTAGCCTCCTACCTGGTCCCCTGGACCCTATGCTGGGTCCTGTTGTACCTGATCCGGAACAGCTACTCCCTTGGTCTCCCTGGCTCCTCTGGTTTCCTGGTCTCATTGGCGGGAGAGAAGACCTGGAGTCTGGGGTACTTGGCGCCCACCAGGATTGGGAGCTCTGTGCAGTTCCCAGGCGATCTGTAGGCACTGGAACACAGGCTGGGAAGCCGGCCTGTTTACCTGATGCTGCTGCAGGAACAGCTGCTTCCCTGGACTCCCAGCCTCCTCTGGTTTCCTGGTCTCATTGGTGGGAGAGAAGATCTGGAGTCCCTTCTTATTTGTATTCCATTGATCACCATCAGTTATCTTATTGTTTTAGCTAAGACTTCAAGTACAATATTCAATAGGCATGGAATGAATTCTTGTTTCATTCCTGATTTTAGTGGAAACGCTTTGATTTTTCTCTCCATTAGCTTGATATTGACTGCAGACTTGCTTTAAATCTTTATTGTGTATAGGTATGTATCTTGTATACCATTTTGTAATGTTTTACCTTACTACAAGCTACCAAACTTCTGAAATTGTGAATAGAATTGATGTAATTGCTTAACAAATGCTATTTATCTCTCTACTACATGTAAAGCTGTATTTGAGGTGATACCTTAGTGAATGCAGTTTTTTGACCATGGCATTTGCATTTGGTAGAACACATATATATTTTCAAGTCAGAAAGAACATTTTCTGGGGCCAAAGTTAAAGAGAAAATATAATCCAGAGTGGTAACCATGAATTAAGCACTTTGCTTTTCTTGTAAGTTTTGATTATTTGTAACCAAGGCTTGCGGTTAATATCCGCATATGAGTTCAGACCAAGTCCTCCATGTAAAATTTCATATCTCTAGTACATGGAAAGCTGTACTAGGAAATCACTTCTACATTACTGAGGGTTAGAATGGCAAAGGAGTTTGTCTCAGGCTCTGTTCTTAGTAGAGAAAAATGTGTCATAATCCTGCTTTCACATTGGTTTTTTATTGGAATTTAGACTCTACTCATCAAGAAATTCACAGGTAAAAAACTATTTCATGAAAGTTATAGCATTTGATTTCACAGGTTTTAGATACAAACTTCTTTGTTGTCAAAATCTTATCTCATAAGAATAAGAACAAAGATCAACCTGGCAAAACCCATAGAGTCAGCTGACCTAAACAAGCAGGAATGCATGGACTCCAGACTGACGCCTGAGAGGCCAGCATGGGACTGATCCAGACACACACATCCTGCCCCCACCCCAAACCTGGATGTCAGAGAGGAGGCCTCTGCAATCTGTGGGACCTTGGAGAGTAGAGCAGTATTTATTCCTGGCATAAAATGGACTCTGTGAGCTCATCCCACATGAAGGGATGCTCTCTCAGGCTGGACACATCGGGGAGGGCCTAGGCCCTGCCAGGGATGATATAAAAGACTCTGAAAATCCCTCATGGAAGCCCTTACTTTCCCTGGGGTGTGGAGGGGGAATGGAGTGGGGTGGAGGTTGGGAGAATTGTGGGGCAGGGGGAGGAGGGGAGGGATAAGGAACTGAGAGTAACATGTGTAAAAAGTTAAATAAAAAAGAGAAAAAAAGAATAAGAACAAAGAAAAAGGGTTGGCATACCCATATGATATCTGGCATTTTCAAGCATGAAGTGAAAAATTACAAAGCAATAAATAGTTCTCTATGATCATGGGGTCTTTATACTGACTTCCTCCAATGAAATAAGGGAGTATTGTGTTTCTGCTTTGTATACTATCCTTGGTATTTGTAGCTGAGCCTGATACTTACTAATACAATTAATATGAACAAAACAGGAGTTTTGTTACAAACAGTAACTTAGAGCTCAAATTTTCATGTTCCTCACTGATAGAATCATTAAGAAGGGAAAATGTTGAGAAAGTAGCCATAAGTATAAAAGAGAGAGAATATACATTTTTGAGTTAGTAAACAGTGATTAAATCCAGGTTCTCCCATTTAGTTCATTTGGAACTCAAATAAATTTACTTAATCTTTTTTAATCTTCATTTCTTGTATTTATAAACTGAATGGATTAAAATAAAATACATATAACACAGTTATTTAAATACTATAAATACTTTCTGTTGAAATCCTCATATTGTGCAGAAAACATGGACCTAAAATGCCTACTGATACTATAGACAATTATAAATACTCACAATATATTTATTAGGTATCACAACTTACACTGGAAGTGTCTGGTGCTATGTCTGCATAATAGTTATTTGGCCATCTCTGAAAAGTTAGCAAAAGTTAAGATTAGTGCTTTGTACTTTATTTTGAGACCTAGGCCTTGCAATATCTGCTTATATATGTGGGAACATCAGAAGACTATGAGTGGATATTTCACTGAGAAGATGTGTACTAATTATTCTCATTAGAATAAAATATATAACTGAAATATCTGTGTATTAATTTTAACTTAATTATTACAAAGACAAAAATGATATTTTATACTACCAAAATTTCTCTGCTTCATGATAACCTTCATGAGAAACCAAATATTTGGAGTAACTATTAAGTCAAAATAATAAATTTTAAGGTTTAGGAATTGACTTAGCAGTAAAGAGCACTTGTTGCTCTTTAAGAGGACCCAAGATCATGGCTGCTCATAACCTTCTGTAACTCCAATCTCAGGGAATGCCATGCCATCTTCTTACTTCCAGGGATACCAAGTACATATGTGGAACACATACACAAATCCAGACAAAAGACTAATATTTGTATATGTATATGTATATATGTGTATACATTTAAGTGCATGTATATATACAATAAATCAAAAATCAATTACATTTTAGAGTATAATCCAGACATTCTCTCTTTCTATGTAGATAGATATAGGAAGGGAAACTACGTCAATTCGTATAACCTTAGCAGATCATTTAACCATGACACTTAATGACATTTGAATCAGGTCAAAATTTGTACAAAAATATTTGAATATATAAAAATAAGTTAGAATGACACATATAAAATCTATGTATTTGTGATGAGAGCATTACATTTGATATCTGCTATCCCAAACTTCCTTTATTAATTATTGCAGTTTGCATGGAAGTTATTATTAATGGAATATGAATACAAAAAATAAATTTGCTTAAATGTTGTTATTCTTAAGCAGGGTTTAGATAGGTATTTCCAAAGGTCATTGTTTATTTATTGAGTTTACTTTCCTCTTTCTATCTGCAGAATATCCTTTTCTCATGAACAAACTCTTCCTTTCAACACATGAACAGACCTCATGAGATTAATGTCTAATTTGGTGGTATACAAAGATTCAGATTCTTGAGAATGATGTTGCTTATTCTTGTTCTTATTTACTTATGTTAGTTTCTGATTTCCTTCTTCAAGTTCTGATATGTCTGTGTGGAGCCTATTATATCATACGGTAGGTAGGCCTTTATAAAGTTATTATGGTCCAACCACTGACTATTCGATTAAAGTTCATTTTGACCTCATCTCATGGCTGTGGAAAATACAGATTACTCTGCACTATTTTTTCAATAGTTGAGAATGAATTTGTGCTAAGTAACCCATATAATTGCCAAATATCTAGTGGCCCAATTGATAGATATTTTTAGTCCTTCAGCAGCTCAGAAAAGTGGGGAAAGTTCAGTGCCAAGATCTAAGAAAAATGACCCACCTGGAATACTTCACCATGTAAGGAATTCCAAAAAATTCTGGTCTGGTTATTTTTGACTCATTGATCAGAAATAGTAATCAGAGATCAGCTGTAATGCCTGTGGATGACCTTACAGGCTGTGTGCTTGACAGCAGGATATGAATAAGTTATACTTCAAGTTATAGAAAAGCTAAAGCCGCAACTGGAAAATGCTTTTAAGTTTAAAACATAGCACCAGGTTGTATCTCAAAATAGAGATAGTTTATCCTCTAAATAAGAAGAGCTGGCAAATTTCCAATAGTGAAACAAAATGCCAGTCATAGGGAATGGGGTTCCTACAATGTCTTATAGAGTATTATTTAGTACCTATTTACCCACCTTCAGACAAAGAAAGATATATTAGATAATATCAAGATGATTCTCATTGAACTTCCATATCATAATATTCCTAAGAATATAAAGTAAAATTTGTGGTGTTTCAGTGATCCAGTGTTACTCTATTTCTGGTCAGACACCTTCCATAATAAAAAAGACATTATTTGTTCATTTTATAAGTTCTGGATTTTATATTTACACATTGAATCATATATATATGTATATATATATATGGAATAAAAGTAGAAATGAAACTGTATAAGGTAAAAAGACAACTAACAGGAGGAGAAATAAGAAAAAAGGGAAGGAGTAGGGATTATTGGGAATATGCTCCAAATATGTTACATTCGTGCATAAAAATGGCTTTATGTAATGCTACATAATAAAATGTAAAAAGGAAGTTGTTTAGTGACATTCAAATTATATGTGAGTACAAAAACATGAGTGAGTTTCAGAGGACAATGATAAAAATGAATTGTTTATATAGTCTGATAGCTTTTCTAGTAAATACAGACTTAGTTTCTGTGATGAGAGGTGGTTCAGTCTTGCTTGATCTAAAATATTTGCATATGTCTCAAACTGGTTTTAGGAGCTAGCATCTCCATGACTATATGATTGTCCAGATAGAAGGCTAATGAAAAGGACAGTTTGAGTTATCTTGTTTCCTAACTACAGTTCTTAAATCTAATTTAAATGGCTCAAAAACATTTTTGAACAAAGTTCTTTCTCAGATATTAACTTTGACTACTACTCCTCTTTATTTAAAAAACTATAGTTAAACTACCCGTTCTCTATTTTGAATCCCAACATTGTATTTCTAACCTCAATCTATATTTCTTTTCATTTCATATTGACAAATTATAACTATGAATACTTATGGAGTGAAAGTCATGTAATGCTTTGAGAATGTAGCAGAGAATGCCTAAATAAAATCCACAAATCCAATAGCCTATCACTAAACCTTTGGTAATTTCAGTGTCAAGAACAGTTGAGATTTGCCACTCCAGTGGCACACTGGTTTATAGCATTCAGCTATGAGCTATAGTTACCATGCTGTGAAACACTTAAAAAATAAATTAACTAATAGCCTTCTTATACTTTGTTTAAATCCTCTAAATATCTCTAGTGTTCAAGAGACATTTATTTTAATGTCACACAGAAACTCAAAATATTAGAAATGAGTAAAGCCACTTTTTCCTTATTATATTCTCCATTTTTGTATATCATGTCAATTATCATAGCACCAGGATATTAGCATTTAATAAGTTTTCTCAAGTTTTATAACTGAAAAGTTCTTGAACCTCTTCTGGAATCTAGATGTTCTGATTTGAAATCTTACATATTCTATTTACAGGACCATGTTTAAATAATTAAATCACTAACCTGATGGAAGATGTCATTATGAAATCTGTCTCTTATTGTTTGTTGAATAAAGCACTGTTGGCCAATAGGGAAGTAAGACAGGTGGGACTAGGAGTCGAGGAGGACTCTGGGAAGGAGAAACACAGGGAGTCACGATGTAGCCACCACAGGGGTGAGAAGTCGGAAGCCTTTTTCCAGTAAGAGAAATACTTAGATTAACAATTATGGAGTAAATACTTAAGTCAGAGCTAGCCAGTAAGAAACAAGCAAGGCCAACAGCTTCATAATTAATACAGCGTCTTGTGTGTTCATTTGGGACTGATGCGGCTCTGGAACCAGGCTGGCGGGAAGGCTTTACCCAACACTAACCCTAATAGCTAAGAATCTTCACACTGTAGTCCTTACCTTTATTTACAACTTCAAATGTTCTTTCTTCCTTTCATACTTTCTCCATATAGCTATGCTGTACTTGTTTTAGCTTTGTAAGCTTGTCCAGAATTTTCCTGATTATATTCTGGATTTTAATTGTGTATTTTCACTCATGTCACATAAATTGTTTTTTTCATAATTGTACTACACCAAATTTTTTACTCATTTGAGCTGGAAGTACCATATCCATCCAATAAATTACAGTAGTATAAGCTTATCTATATATACTATTCATGTTCCTTATGTTTTACCTTGCATTTCTGACTCATCATACTTTTTGTGAGTGCCCATCACATGTTACTTCTACCTAAACTGTATAGAAAATATAGTGAAAAATCTATCTCATTGCCTAGCTAGTTAAGAAGCAGTGATAACAGATTTTAGAGTGGTAAGGCCATAGTGTTTTGGGACTCCATACCCTACTTAGATGGAATATAGTGGGGGAATCCTGTATTAGATACTTTTCTCAATTGGTTAACAAAATACACGATAAAATAATGTGAGGAATAGATTAATTTGTCTCCCAGTTCTAAGTTATAGCACATCATGCCAGGTTATTCATGGTGATAGTAACATGACAAGGCTGGTTATATTGGATCTGCAGTCAGGAAGTAGAGAGAGATGAATGCTAGTACTTAGCTAAGTTTCTTTTTTAAATCAGTAAAAAAAATCCCAGAATGTGGGTGGTGCTACTGATAGTCATTGTGGCTCTTCTCATATAAATGCTTTGGCAAATACCCTCAGTGACACACCCATATATGTTTCCTTGGTGATTCCAAGTTCAGTCATGTTGGCAAGGGAGATCTATCACCACAGTGGGCATGAGTAAGAAAGGCCTCTAAAGAAGATGTGCCTGTATATTCCATAGGATAGAATCCTTACATGATGTATATCTTCACCAGGACCTTTGCAAATCTGCTGTGAGTCAACCAGATTTTTATGGTATTGTATTTATTTTCAGGGATCATTCCTTTATTTTAATGGAATAAGTTAAAATTTATTCTTTTCCTGATATTAGGATTGTAGTTATAATGAACCTTTTGAAAAGGAGTGCTAATTGATATAGTCACACTCTAAGTTAAGATTGTTCCTAACTAGGGTTTTCCATTTTATTTATTTCTTAATCTTAAATATTGAAATAGATGACTGTGGCCTTGTTGCAAAAAGCATCATATAATATGTAGGGCTTGTACAGTAAGTAGTCTGTTTTCCATTTACAGCACTTGTCTAGGCTTGTTATTGTATATTATATATGTTTCACAGAAATTTGTATTCCATATAATGTCACAATTCTTGTGAGGAAAGTAGTTTTTCATAAGCTTGAAATTGAGTTCCCAGGATGTAGCAGAGTGCGTGACACCTATTAGGCACTCAATAAATATTTATTGGAGAAAGCAGTTGTACAAATAGTAAATTTGATACAATTTTATACTACTTATTATGAAGTATGGTTTTATTATTCTATATTGAATGTAAATGGCAGGTGACAGAGAATTGTCTGTTTTATATTTTCTACTTTTCTTCTTCAAAGTAAACATTGTTTTCACACAGACAGACAAGAGACATAATAATATTCACATATCTCTTTGCTTTACTCTTATCCTTCTAGGGCATATTGTCAGCATAGAAGACATAGAGGTCCTTTGCAAAATGTAAATTAAAGCATGCCACTTAGTTCTTAAACCCTTCAAAGTGAAAGAATGATCCACACTATGAACTACAGAAATCTGTCGTTTCCAGTGTTTCTGATTCCATCATAGTCCATTTTATTTTTGCACAACATAGTACTGAATACTGAAAGATTCACAAAGATAATATGATTATTTTAGTCTATTTTTACTTACAGTACCATGGTATCAACATCTCATTAGCTTTTGTTAAGGGCTTTATGCTTCTCTGCAAGAGAAACAATTTTGATCTGTTATATTTATTATGTTTATAGAACATAGAACAGAGATTGACATGTATCACATGTTCATGAAACATATTGAATTAATAAGTAGTGACTATTTTCTTGCTTCTTACTCCATAGTTTTATCCTTCTGGAAACCCTACAGATATCTATTCTCTGTGTTTTGATCACTGTGTCTTTCATTAATAGTCTCTGTTTGCAGTCACAATCAGTTGTTTGTATTTACAATGCAGTTAGAAATTATACTGTCTAGGAAATCAACATTAGTAGGTTATCCTCTTGAGTTCATAGCCTCACAGCCATAGACAGTAGGCTACTTTTGCAGTGTGAGGCATGGATTCCCTTCTATTTAGTAGAGCTTTGTAAGCTGCCAATAGAGAAAAACAATCAAAAACCTGACCCATGTGTGATGCATATGAACCGCAATGATGAACAACAAGGCAATAAATCCTCAGATGTGCAACAATGGCGTTTATATCTTAAGGGTAACCAGAAGATGCCTAATTGTACAAAAGACTATAAGTCTTAAAAGCAACATGCCTATTTTTCTTTGTTATCGTATTCCCAGTCCTTTGAAGGAAGCTTAGGATATAGTGGCTGCTTAATGAGCAAATGATAAATTGAGTCTAATCATTTGTACTGATTTCTGGATTAGTTAGGTTCTTGATTCATTTTTAACATTGCTGAAAGGAAAAGATTTGCAGGAAAAACTTAGAATTGAACAAAACTACAAATCCTTAATTCCTAACTAATACACAAAATATAATTATTTCTTTCTTCTAATCCACCTTTGGCACTCCCTTGGATTGCTCCTACCTAAGATTAGTCATTTCTAAAACAGATAGATTTTATTTTTGTACTGCTCATTTCTTTCTACTCCCACTGACACTTTGTACAGATTTTTTTATCAACTTTTCTCTGAATTATTACAGAAACCTTCTAACATCTTTCAGCTTCTTGCCTTTCTTCGCTTCCTAGTCATTAAGTATACAGAATGCCATATTAATCTTTTTTAAGGGCTTTCACATTAAAGTTTTTTCTTTTAGCTTTTTCTTTTATAAACAATGTTATTTTACATATCAATTCCCCATTTCCTCTCCCTCTCATCCTCCCATGCCCCCCACTGATCCCCCAACCCATCCCTCACCCAGTCCTCTAGGATAATGAAGCATTCCAAAGAGGATCATCAGAGTCTGTATGATGCCATAATAATCTCTTAGGGGTGTCAATCTAGTTATATCAGTTCTTTGCTCAGTAAAGGTAAAAATCTGCAAGATAGCATAATTAAAATATTGTATGTGTAGCATTTTCAGCCTAGAATTCAAATTTCTCTTTGTTCTTCTTTTATTCACATTTTAGATCATAAAAATCTGAACTAATTAGTTAATAAAAAGTAGGTATTTATTTTCACTCAGTTTTTAAAATTTATTATAATACATTAATTATACAGAATAATAGACTTATTTCATTATACACATATGTAATGAATTTCAATCATATTCACTCCATATTACACTCGTCTCCATCACATTCCCATATACCTCTTCCTCTTCAAAACTAATGTCCTTCCTTCTTTGATATCATATCTTATTTTAGTAACCCAATTAGTCACAGAAAGACAAGCAGGATATGTACTCACTCATATATGGATATTAGACATAGAACAAAGGACTACCAGTCTATAGTTCACACCACCAGAGAAACTAGAAAACAAGGAGGACCCCAAGAGAAAAAATACAGGGTCCACTGAAGAAGCTGAAGAAGGGGAAAGGGACAAAAACTCCTGAGCAAATTGGGAACATGGGACGGGGGGGAGGTAGGTAGGAAAAAGAAAAGGGGAGAAGAGTAGGGAGAGGAGAACAAGAGGGATCAGGAAGCCTGAGAGGAATAGAGGAGAGCAAGAAAAGAGACACCTTATTAGAGGGAGCCAGTAGTATAGGTTTAAAGAGAAATCTGGCTCTAGGAAAATGTTCAGAGATCCACAAAGACTACCTTAATTGCCATCCTAAAGTCTTCATCCAGTAGCTGATGGGAACAGAAGCAGGCATCCACAGCTAAGCACTGATTCATACTCCTGGAATCCAGTTGTAGAGAGGGAGGAGGGATGAGCAAAGGAGTCAAGACCTTGCTGGAGAAACCCACAGAAGCAGCTGACCTGACCTAGGGAGAGTACAGGAACATCAGTCATAAAGCTGGGGAACCAGCATTGGACCGAACCAAACCCTCTGAATGTGGGTGTCAGATAGGTGGCCTAGGCAGTCTATGGGACCTCTAACAGTGAAACCAGTATTTATCTGTAGTGCATAATGGACTTTGGGAGCCCATTCCCTATGGAGGGATACTATTTCAGCCAAGATACACAGAGGTGGGCCTAGGCCTTCCCCCCAAATGGTATGGCAGACTTTGATGATCCCTCATGGAAGGCCTCACTGTCCTTGCAGATTGGGTGGGTGTGGGTTGTGGGTCAGTAAAGGGCTTGGGACAATGGGAGGGTGAGGGAACAGAGGGGATTGATAAGGAAAATGATTGTTTCTAAATTTAAAAAAAAGAAAAAAATCCCTATAAGGACCTTTTACTAGGCATTACTTTTCAAAGAGTATACTACATTCCAAGTATACCATCCTGGAGACCAAACCTTTAACCCATTTTAGATCCTAACTACAGAAGATGTTATTTTTATCTTGTTTTCCAGCTTTGATTTTGTTGTTTAACTCAAGGATCTTACTGTCATTAGAAAATTAACTATTCCTGTATCTCAGACTCATACATCACTCTTGTAATGGTGTTTCTTTCTAAAATGCTTCTTTTTCATACGTTTAGGTGATTATTATTCACCCACTCCTAAATGTCCTATACTCTATTGAATCATTATTTAAGAGAAACATAAGCCAATACTCAAATAAATAGCTTTCACTCTAGGTAATTTAAGATGACCTGTGCCTCACATCAAAATAAGCCACAAATGTCTGCAAAACGAAAAGTTCACTAAGGCCAGTGAATGTACCTGTCTTTGCTGTTATCTAATACCTCACATAGGGTTGGGCACAGTAGATGATAAATAAGAATGTGATAAATGAGTGTTGAATAATGTATAGGAGTGTCTTATTATTCTATGGCTTTGATCAAACAACAGGAATATAGGTTAGAAATGGTTTATTTCATCTTACAACTCTCATGTTAGAATCTATTACCAAAGGACATCAGGGCAAGAACTCAAGAAAGGAACATGGAAACAGGAACTAAGTAGACACCATGAAGAATGTTGCTTACTGGCTTGTTCCTCATGGTTTGCTCAGGCTTCTTTCATATACAACTGAGGGCCATCTACTCAGAGGTGGCACCAAGCACAATAGGCAGGGTTTTCCACATTGATCATTTTCTCAACTGAAGTTCTTCTCAGATATGTCTATATTTTGCTTGTTGACAAAAAAGACAATGGAGAGTTATTATACTCTTTGTCATATGTTTTTTTGAAGAAATGGATTTATTTTTATTTGTGCCTATGTCTCCTGACAAATGCTCAATAAAAATTTGTTAAACCTAAAGGAAAAAAGTTTCTTAGTTGTTTTGCTATTGTTTTGATGAGATACCATGACCAAGACAAGTTATAGAAGAAAGAGTTTATTTGGAACTTACAGTCAATGAAGGTGTAGCAAATGTACAGTGACAGGAAGCTGAGAGTGTGATACAAAATGCATGAAAGATCAAGACAGGCAGAGAGAGAGAGAGAGAGAGAGAGAGAGAGAGAGAGAGAGACAGAGACAGAGACAGAGACAGAGACAGAGACAGAGAGACAGAGACAGAGACAGACAGACACACAGAGAGAGAATTTGGAAAAGCATGAGATTTTAGAAACTTCAAAATTGTCACACATCTTCCAACAAGATCAAAAGATCAAGTCTTCTATTCCCCTTCCAAACAGTTCCACCAATGGGGACCAAATATTCAGACATATGAGCCTATGACAACAATTCTCATTCACAGTAGTGATCTGTAAACAGTATCATTGAATGCTGATTATCTTTGAACTCAGTTTGTACAAGATGAGTATCATTAAAAAGTTGTAAGTCCGGGGAAGAAATGATTCATTGTTATTCTGCTGACAGATTCAGGTAAGTTGGAGTTAAAGAGGCCAAATAGAAGCCTTTATGGAGTCAATTAAAATCTCCACATAAAGATGACTGGAAAACACTCAAAGGCCAAATAAAGTTTCAGAAAAGCAACCGACCTAATGAAGTATTTTTCATTATTTATCATCCATGAATCATTTCAAGCAGTTGCTTGTGATAGAGAATAAAAAAGTTTCAGTTTGATTTTTTACCTATATCTTAGAGGAGAAACTGTGAGAAAATGAAAAGCAAAAATGTACTATAGTGTTAGAGGCAATAATTTAAACTTTGTTGAAATGAAATTACTCCAAATGCTTAAGCTGTCTATCTTCATATCTTGGTTCCTCAACAAATACATGGGGTCAGCATACTAACTGTTTTGTGGTACTTCATCTCAGGCTACAGATCACTCATCATTTGCAACTACACCAATATACTTTTTCCAAATTGAAGCTGACATGCCCCAAGTTCATAGACTATATTGCGGAAAAATAATAAACTAGAATGTTAGGTTATTGTTTTTAGTTTTTGGTATAGCACACATAGGTTGTAATGGTCTTCTAAAAGCAAAGGCATTAACTGATAGTAAGAATTAATCAGGTGTTTTCAATTTTCAAGGCAGGTTACAACAACCGATGAGAGTATATAGTGGCTCATACAACCTGTAATCCCCTGAGGATCAAATGCAGTTGCAGTGGCCATGATTGTCAGAACAAAAAAATGGCATTTTCATTGGATTATTTTGGGTCATCATTACAGCACTTAAAACTTATCAAAGACAAGTACTTTTACTTGAAACTAGGAATAGCAGTTTAAAAGCAATAAAGTAAAGTACCACTTTCTGCAGTAAATGGTACATACATGGATGCCATTGCCTTAGAAAGTGATGCTGGTCAAAAAATAGAAAAAGGGTCAAGAAGGGCCGAGAGAAACTCTCAGACACTAGATCCAAGGTAAAGGTACATAGTCTGTGTAGTTGCCAGTTTCTTAAGGAGATGCCACTGGTGACTATTTAATATTATTCTCATCTCATTTGGGTGATAATAAGACAAAGAACAGATTGTCAAAAAACCTCATCTCAGGTTTTGCTTTGGTGGTATTGGGGATGTGATGTTTGCCTAGCCATGTGCTCTACCTCTGAGCTATTCCCACTCAATTCTTTTCCATGCATCATTCTTTCTGTGATTTCCTTTTACAAACTTTATAAAAACATTTAAATATTTTATTAATTTAGTTTTTACATTTCAATCCATGTTTCCCTCCATCTTCTCCTCCCATCACGCTCACTCTCCTCAATTACCATCTCCTCTTCAGAGAAGATAAGACCTCATCTAGGAAGTCTACTATCTTTAAAAGTTCTACAAAAGTCTATGGGGCTACTGGCAGAAGACCTAGTATTTATCCCTAGTGCATGAATGGACTATGGGAGCCCATTCCTTATGGAGGAATATACTCTCAACCTACATACATGGGGAGGGCCTAGTTCCTGCCCCAAATGATGTGACAGACCTTGATGATCCCCGATGGGAGACCTCACCCTCCCTGGGGAGTGGATGGAGTATAGGATGGGGAAATGGTGCTAGGGAAAATGGGAGGACAGGAAGGAGAGGGAACTTGAATTGGTATGTAAAATAAGATTGTTTTTAATTTAAATGAAAACAAATTTAGAAAATTCTCTTACTTTTATTCCTAGCACTTCCAAATACAGAGACATTTGAATTATTTTCTGCTGTGGAATAATCCTTTTGTACACTGTGAAAATGTGTTGCTATCATTGTTAGCAAAGAGCTGCCTGACCAATAGCTAGGCAGGAAAGCATTAGGCAGAAGAGTGAAACTGAAGGATGTTGGGAAGAAGAAGGGTGGAGTCACATAGAATCTCCATCAAGACTCAGAGGAAGCAGGAGATAAACATACCATGTTGAAAAGATGTACTGTCATATGGTAGAATATAGATAAGAAATATGGGATAATTTAAGATGTAAGAGCTAGTTGGCAACAAGCTATTGACTGAGTATTTATAATTAATACTAAATCTCTGTGTGGTTATTTGGGGAGTCAGTGGGACCAATAAAAACCCTGCCTACAATTTTCTTTCTCCATCTGTCCTAGAATTTTGAGTTCCTACAGTCATACTGTCCAATTGAAACTAGTAGTAAACTGCTAGAGTGGACTGTAGAACACAATTGTGACTTCAGAACCACATATTTTACTGCTCAGGTATACCGATTCTTCATTCATTGTTTCAAGTTCATATTATCTTCATCTTTCATGTATCTTGCAAAGTGTGGATAATATTGCTATGGAAAGATACTAGCATTGATTATACTGGGAACACCAGAGACTCAATGTGAATGTCCTTCTTCTACCTACTATTTCACTCTGTCTTCTTATTTATATTTCTTTCATTTATTCTTCTGAAAAATGCATAGAGTAAGAGATAATTATGAATTAGTTTCTTCTTTGGGGGTGTAGTCTCATGTAGCTTATGCTTGCATCCAACATTGACCTCTGCCTTCTGACCCTTTTGCTTTTATCTTTTAAGTGCCAGGGTTACGGACATGTACCTTAGTTCCAAGTTGAAAGCACACCATGCAGGTTTATGAGTCTTGGGGATTGAACCTAGACTTTGTGTATTCTAGGTAAGCATTGTAACAACTAAACTGCACCCCCCAGTCCCACTGATCATAGCCTTAACCTGAACCACACACAAAGAGAAGATTAGATCTTGGTCCAATTACTTTTCTGTCAGTTCTCTCTTTGAACAAATGATTGAGAAGTCTAGATATAAAAAATCTTGACAACTAATGGCATTGCTTCAGAGAAGAAAGCGGATTATTTTATATGTTAATTCCCTCATCTTTAAACTCAGCCCAACCTTATGATATAATAAGTAACCTTGTCTAAAAGATAGGTCAAAGACTTGTGTTATTGCTTTCATCCATCTGTTTCTATTCATCTGCAGTTTCAATACAATACTCAAACTTCTTACATTCCCACACCATGGATATTTTACCCACAGATTTATCTCAACCAGTATTTTCTAAACTGGTATACTACAGGATACTAACATCAAAGATGTTAATATGTGTGCTATAGGGATACGTACCTTTAGTAATGAAATGTGAATTGAAACTACTGGGTTAAATATGCTAAGCAGAGTTCTTCAAGGTGGAACTCTTCAAATTTTCTATGTAAGCATAATTAAACAACTTTTCTTCTCAAAATGATTGTCTACTAGACTTTACAAATTCCTCTATGAACTGCCCCTTGTCTTTTTTTCAGCATCATCTGACACCATTATTATTATAATATCCTAATTCAGCCATATTGGATCGCATACTTTTCTTCCAACACAATAAATTCTTTCTTTTCTCTAGACATTTACAATATTCCATGTTTTCTATGTTTAGCTATGCCTTGCTATTGTAATGAAATAGTCTATAGGTTTCAGATTATACATAATTGCCTAGGAAAGACCCATTCTGATGAATCTACCTGAAGTGGTTCCTACTCATTTACCATGGAATGGTCAATTTTATGACCTCCTTTATTTCATTGAAATCATTTATTACGATCTAAAATTATTATCTGTTTAGTCATTAAATTATATATTTTTGTCTCTTTAACTCATAAGGATATTAGGTTTATGAGGGTCAGAACCATATCTGCCTTATTTTTCATTGTATCCTCAGAATTTTATGATAAAGCCTGAAGAAATTTGCTTATATTGCAACTTTAAATAATTAAAATTATAAATAATTTATATTATTAAAAACTATTAAATTAGAATTGTTAAACATTTTGTGAATATTTGTTCAATGCTTTGAATATACAGTTTTCATCTTAAAACATCTAAAATGAAATAAGAATGCATAGCCTTTTGTATACAGGATAGAAAAACAGAAATCTGGATTTTCCTAAGATTTACATTTTAAACTTGTGAAGTTGATAATTATCATAAAAATTATTACTAATACAGATGTGGATAGTTTTGATCAAAAATATCCTATGGTTCATATCCAGAATGCCAAGTTAGCTACTTGTTTTCTTTTATATCTTCTCCCATCTCCCATCCAATCATGTATTCATATAATCTTACTCCATCGGGACTTAGCAAAATATCATAAAAATAAATAGCTTTCTATAGATATAAAACCATAACAGACCATATTAGGTACAAGGGAATAAATCAGAAGGGTTGTTCAGCTTGCTCAAAATGTCAGTGAAATGAAATAGCACTTCAGAACATCTCTACCTGTGGGGAAATAGGAGAATTTAGCTAACAGGAATAGCAAGTTGGCACACCAACAATTTTAATTTCATCTTGTGAACAGAAGGTGGCTAGACAGATGCGTGGTCCGATGTGATAATTACAAGTGTCTGCTTTGAATATAAACTTTCTTCTGCTTCATTTTCTCTCCCAGTGAATGGGTTTACAGAGCCTTTCTTGAGATTTTTGGTTATGGTTTCTACCTTTTAGCCAAGGATACTTGTTAAATATTTAGTAGAATTCTGGAAGTTGACTTTCAATTATTGTATGCAAGCAGTCTGCTTAGTCATAAGTCATAAGCTATATTAATACAATTAGAAGGGTCTCTGTCTGAATGTAATTACAAAGTACTTATAATTTCATTATTTAAAAAGGAAGTGTCTATTTTCAGAAATGATAGGCCAATGATTTTCACATAAATCTTTGTGAAATTCTTAGATGATTCATAAAGAACTAGATGACAAGTACTGAGAAAATCTAGTTTTGATCCCAAGGGTCCCAGTATGGATGCAACAAGGATTACACATGTCAAAATAATTGTTTCATTTTTCCAATTAATATTTAAATGGATAGAATAGTTATTAATTGTGGGCTTTAAGCACCAGACTTGTAAGTTTAAAATTATAGCCCTACCACTTAGGAGTTGTAGAAAGTCACACAGTTGACATCTAAGTACATCACTTTTCTAATCTATAGAATTATAATGAAAGTAGCACCTATTTTATAATTTATTATGAAGGTATAGCATTTTTATAAATGAAATATCTTTAAACTCTTATCTAAGGGCTATGGAACAGTATCTAATAATTGTTAAATACATGTTACCTATTTTGTTTTGAGTATCTGGAGTTGAATCTTGTGGGCTATATTTTAGGTGATAGTAGTACAGGTGAAAAGCTCCAATATAGTAATATTAATCAATGAGTTCAAGCCAATCAGGAGGGAAATTATACTAGTAATGTGTTCATCATTTTTCTCTCAATGAATTGGCTGAAAAAA
Organism: Mesocricetus auratus; assembly: GCF_017639785.1. Taxonomy (NCBI): domain Eukaryota; kingdom Metazoa; phylum Chordata; class Mammalia; order Rodentia; family Cricetidae; genus Mesocricetus; species Mesocricetus auratus. Next base: position 91,718,778 of record NW_024429188.1, on the reverse strand, counting down.
GTATACAGCTTATCAGTTCTGCAAACATCAAAAGATTTTCCCCTATATTTTAAATAAAAAACAATCACATCACATTCTCTCTCCCTTATTTTCCTCTTTCCTGACCCTCCCAAAAACCATCTTTCCAATTCCTCCTATGCTTTCCACCCTCAAATTGATAACATCTTTTACTTTGATTTTTATTGTTAAATAAATATATATATATGTGTGTGTGTGTATACACAAACATATATAAATACAACTTGCTGAGACTGTTTTTGTTGCTTGTGTGTATATGGTTTTAGGATTACCATTCTATACTGAATAACTAATAAGGTAGTCTACCCATGAGAGAGGATGATTAGCCTTCCATCAGTAGTCATTATTCCCTGTGGTTCTTTGTCTAGTGATATCATGCTGTAATATTTTCCCTGTTCCATGTTAACATGTCTTGCCTCTTGTAATCCTTCTCACCCCTCTTCCACAATGTTTGCTGAGCAACAGATGCAGGATTTGTGATGTAGATGTATTTTGGGGGACTGGGCTCCCTACAATCCACTGATGTTTGTATTGTAATTTGATGTGATGGCTCCCATTTACTGTAAAGACAGTCAGTCTTCTTTGATGAGAAGTGATAGCTACAACTATTTATGGCCATAAAGATAAGATTTAGAATATATTAATGAATTATCTTTTTCTAGAAAAATGTCAGTAGTAGATTCTTTTCTAAGGTACATGACCTCATTAGCCTTGGAAGCAGTTTCTAGTACTAGGCATATTTTTTCTTTCTGTTGAGTAGGTCATAAATCCAATTAGACAGCTATTGGTAATCACTGATATGTTAGTACCACTTATTGAAATGTTATGGATATCTTGACATGCTTGTCATTGTCATGAGTCATAGGTTCTGCTGCTGAGTAGGACTGTTTAATTGTTTCCTCCCTTGTCAGCTTACACAGTATTTTTTGGAACCATAGAAAAAGAGTATTTCAGGTTAGTTGCAGCTTGAATCTTCCAAGTCCAGTGTCCTAAGCATGCAGTTCCTTTAGCAATGTGAACTTACTTCCAACCCCTGGGAGGCAACCAAGGGCTATATTGATAGTCTATATTGTTTTGTGAATCTCCTAGACTATCCTGTCCAACTATTTGAAAAGAGATTTTTCATGCCTAGTACTAGGGTTTTGTTAGTCTATGGTTCTTGTGCTTAGTATTGTCAACCCAAGTATCTTAACTTCCTTTAAGATGTATAACACATACACATAATACATATATATATATATAATACACATACAATTATATTTACTGTACACTGTAATAGTTATTAGTCTAATTTCATTCTTCTACATATAGAGGGCCAGTTCTCCACCCCCCACCTCCCTGCACCATTTGTTGAAGATTCTGTCTTTTCTCTAGTGTGTATCATTTCTATCAAATATCAGATGGCTATAGTTACACTCATATTTTCATACAGTTTATTTTGGAAATATAAGGTTGGTTCAACACATTAAAATCAATAAATCACAGAAATAGACTTAAAGACAAAAGAAGTATCATACTCACTTCAAGAGATGCAGTAAAATATTTTGACAAGATCCATTATGCTTTTATGATTCAATTTTTGGAAAGAGTAGGACTGGATGGAACAGAACTCAACATAATGAAGGATATTGTGGTGGTTTGAATGAGAATGACCACCATATGTTCATTTGTTTGAATACTTGGTACCCAGTTAGTAGAAATGATTGGGAAGGATTGAGATGTATGAACTTGTAGGAATAGGTATGGCCTATTGGAGGAAGTGTGCCACTGGAGGTGGAATTAGAGGTTTCAAAGTCCCAGTCAAGGCCCATTCTCTTTCTTTCACTCAATGTGATCTTTTCTAGTTCCATCCATTTTTCTGCAATGTTCATTACTTCTGAGGTTATTTTGTTATAGGTGAATACTATTCAATTTTATATATGTACCACATTTCTGTTATTCATTAATCAGTTGAAGCACATTTAGGTTGTTTCCTTTTCCTAGCTATTATTAATAGAGGAGTAATGAGTATTACTGAGCAAGTATATGTGGAGTACCATGTCCAGACTTTTGGGAATATGCTGAGGAATGATATAGCTAGGTCATATGATAGATTTTTTTTTATTTTTTTTGGAGAATTAGCCTCAATGATTTCCACAGTAGCTGCACTGGTTTATAATCACACAAATAGTGAATGACGATTCCCTCTTTCCAGCATTCCCTATACTACTTGTTGTTTGTTATTCTAATATCTATTCCATCCTGACTGGAGTAAGATAAAAATCTCAAAGTTTTTGTGATTTGCATATTCATAATTGCGAGAGATGATGAACATTTTTGAGATGTTTCCTAGTCAGCTTTTCTTCTGTTGATATCTCTTTATTCAGGTCCCAGGCCAATTATTAGAATGTGTCATTTGATTTTTTGAGTTTGTTTTTTTTTAGTTCTTTATATATTCTTAACATTAATCTACTGTCAGATATGTGGCTGGGAAAGATTCTCTCCCATTCTCTAAGCGAACTATTTACGTTTCTATTTGTTTATTTAGCTATACAAAAGCTTTTTAGTTTCGTGAAGTACCTCCTGTCCTTTGGTTGTCTTCTAAGTATATACTTAAATGTGCTTCTCACTGGGCTGAAAACATCTCTGTTATACCTGTATATATCCAACATTCTGGGCAGAGCAAAGAATGTTCATATATTTTAAACTAAAGCCATATCACTTGCTATGACTCAAAGAATAATACAATTTTCTCTTTCTGTAAACTAAAAAAAGTTATGTAAATTTCAGAGAGTCCAGGGAGTCATAAGAATTGGATCCACCTTTCAGAGGTCAAATGGACTCCAGATAAGTTTCCCCACTTGCCTATTCTTGAGAGTGTTATTTCTTTTTCTCCTCTGGTCTTAGGATTCTTCCCCTCCTCTAAATACCAGGACTTTTCCTTTACATTTCTAAATTTTAACATCTGTCTCTAGTCTTTATGTGTCTCAGAAAATTTCCACTTGACTGTCAGATACCATCCTGGAATCAGCTGAGATTACAAACTGCTCTAAACAGTTGAGATCCCTGGATTTGCTGAAATGTGATGTGAACCAGTGATGGGGATGTTCTTCTGTGTATATGTTTCTCTTATTGGTTGATGAGTAAAACACTATTTGGCTGATGGAGGCAGGAAGACAGGAGGGCTCTTTCTCTTGTGTCACAAATTGCATCGGAGGGGCAGAGACTGCATCTTCTGGAGCAGGAACGTTGCAACAGTTCTTTACTATTATCTGTGTAAGTTGTTCCACAATAAAACACACATTTATCATTTATCTTTGGTCTAGTGAACTCATTAATACCCTGCCTTCAAACTAGAATGTGACTGATCCCTGTCCGTTCACCTTGGTCAGCTAACTAGATGCTTCTGACCAATGCCTGTTTCCCCTCCCTACCTTTGACTGGCATTCCAGTCTTCCTGGGCCCTGATGATAATGTCCCAATTTCAGCAGGAAGTACTTACAGGAAAGAGTATGTCAACCCTTCTCCTCAACATGCTAGGATGCCAAGTCAAAAGGAAACTCTGTGGAATAGGGGACAAAGGGCTACTTATAGTACCTATTGGTATATGAGGAAACATCCATATTAAAACCAAATAAACACACATCTATCAACAGGTAGTTCTACAATATGAAAGGCTGCTTGACCTGCTTTATATAGAAAAAGCAGGCTACTATGTGACTTCAAGAGAAAATAGTTGTTTCTGTACAAAACCACGGGGATCATGAGAGATAATTTAGCTGTACTAAAAAGTATTGCAGAAAAAAGGGTACCAGAGATGAAATAAGTGATTAATACCTATTCTCAGTAATTCTAATGGCTGCCATCACACAACCATTGGCCCTTCTGCTTCTGTTAATTGTTATTGACCCTTGCATCAAGTAGATATGTAAATTCCCATCTGAATACCATTAGAGTTTATGGTTATTAGATCCCAATATAAATAGGTACCCACCATAGAGTCAAGGATTTGACTCATGATGCAAATCAGTGGGGGCGGGTGAGGGCTAAAATTTATGTTTGAAATTTAAATTACTGTGCTTAAAAATCTATAAAACAAAAATGCCTCTAACCTGTAAGTCTCACTTTCCCAAGGAGAAAGAACTTCCTAGAATGCTGGGGGCTGTTTTTCATGCAAGATAACAAGCCATGTGTTTTTGACTTCTGTAAACAACTGCATAGGATATAGTTATTCAAATGTAGGTGGCAGATACATAAGAGGAAATATGTCAGGATATATGCTTGCCCCAACTGGAAGAAGGTGGGAAGAACATATCCTTGTGGATTTTGCCTCTATAAGTATAAGCACCAGACTAACATAATTCACAATCATTCTCTAGGACTCCTGAGTATGTACCTTGCTAGTGTCAATTGTCCTGGCCAGTATTTAATAAAGCTTGCTTTAAATTTGGCTTGTATACTGTGGTAGTGGTTTTATTCTCACCTGGTGGGATCAACAATTTCTCTTTCTTCAGAGGTTTCTAGTCTCATTGCAGAGGTTCTTCAATTTCTTGGTTAGGTTTATTTCTAAGTATTTTATTTTCTTTAAGGATATTTGTGATTGGGAGTGTGTCCATGATCCACTCCTTTGTATGTTTGTTATTGGTATACATAGCTATTGATTTATGCATGTTGACTCTGTATCCTGCCATATTTCTGAATTCCTTTGTTATTTATAGACATTTTCTCAAAGAATTTTTAGGATCTCTAAATGTTTAGTATCATATAATCTGCAAATTGGTATTTTTTTTGAAGTTCCCCTTCTCCTACTTGTATCCATTTAATTGCCTTCTCTTGCCTACTTCTAGCACAGTATTGCAGTAGTGTACATCCTGGTCTCATTCCTGACTTCAAGGGATTGCTTCAAGTTTTTCTCCATTTTGGATGATGGTGGCTGTGATTTTTTTTATGATGTTGAGGTATATTCCCTCTAGCACTACATTCTCTAGGATTTATCATGAAGACATGATAGATTTAGCCACAGGCTTTTTCTGCAGTTTCTTTTTTAGATGATCGTGAGATTTTTGTCTTTAAGTCTATTTATGTGGTCAATTACATTTATTGACTTGAAAGTGTTCAGCTATCCTTGTTGGAGGGTGACACCTCCATTTCTGCTTTCACTACTGATTTTAAAGTGAGATTTATGTTTCTATAATTCACACTGTTTTGCAAATCAACAGACCACAAAAACCTTCTAAGAACTAGGTTGACAAGACTTAAGAAATGGGACTTTCTGAAACTGATCAACCACAATGATTTCAAGAACTTTTGACAATGTGTTTGTGCTAAATGCTAACCACCAAAGTTCTACTCTTGTATTAGACTTTTCTTACTTGCAAAGGTCATGAAGGATCCATATAATATTCCCCTTGTTGCAGCCTAGGGCTTCTTCCTCCTACATGCAAGGAGAGAAAGTTGGTCTGGCCTTAATAGACTTGTAATATGGCTGTCTCCAAGAATGTTTGGATTTTGACCCCAACACTCCAAACAATGCCTGCATTTCAGAAATAAGACCAAGTTGATCATGATTGATAAGCTTTTTGATGTATGTTTATATTCTGTTTTAAAATTTTTACTAAGAATATGTTCACCAGAAATATTGGCGTGCAGGGTTTTTTGTGTGTGTATATGTTTTTACCTGGTTCTGAAAGTCTGGTATAATACTGCTGCTATGAATACATCCGATCATAATTTTTAGCTAGAAGGTTTTTTATTACTATTTCAGTATCTTCACTTGTTATGGTTTTATTTAGGTTGTTGACTTCTTCTTAGTTTAATTTTGATGATTTGACTGAATTAGAAATTCATCCATTTCCTTTAGGGTTTCCAGTTTAATGTAGTACAGATTTTTAAAGTATTACTTTATACCATTCTGAATTTCTTTGGTTTCTGCTGCAGTAGTTGTCTGTTCATTTTTGGTTATGTTAATTTTGGTCATTGCATTCTTTTGGTTAGTTGGACCAGGTGTCTGTCAATTTTGTTTAACTTCTCAAAGAACCAGCTCTTAGATTAGTTCATTTTTGTATTATTTTATTTGTTTCTGAAAAATGGGTACACTAAAGAAACCAAAATGTCTTCACCGTGGGTGAAAAGGGGAAATTTTATTCCAAATTGCCAAGGCTGTTTCATGAGAGAGCAGAGAAAACTGAGGAGGAAGTGTGTGTGTGTGTGTGTGTGTGTGTGTGTGTGTGCGCGCATGTGTGTCTGTTGTCTCCTGAGTTCTATTGGAATGGGTACTTGAGAGGAAGTTAGTCTATGAGCTAGAGTGGGGACTGAGGGAGCATAGAAGACAGCAAAGACCTTGACATGCTAATAGGCATCACAGTCACTTGTTAATAGAAGAGTGGCTTTTGCTAGAGATAAGGTTAATGACCCCTTTTAGGAAGCAGAAACTTTCTTCCATCCCCTGAGGGAATGCTGGCTTTTGTGTGGATCCCAGACCTTGGGAAAAGGAATTTCTTAGGGGACCTGACAGTTTCTATTTCACTGATTTCTGCTCTGGTTTTAATTATTTCTTCCCATTAACTGGGTTTCGATTTGATTTGTCCTTGCTTTTCCAAATTTTTGAGTTGCATTATTGTCAGTTATCTGTGCCTTTTCTGATTTTTTTAATATAGGCAATTGGGGGTACAAATTTCCCATAGGGCACTGCTTTCAACACGTCAACGATTTTGCTGTGTTGTGTTTTCATTTTTATTGTTTCAGGAAATTTTTATTTCTTTCTCAGTTTCTTCTTTGATACATTCAACATTCAGTATTGAGTTGTTTAATCTCCATGAGTTTGTGTATTTACCAGAAAATTTCGAGTAGTTTGAATGGGAATGATTCTCATGGTCTCATATATTTTCATGCTTGGTCCCCAGTTAATGAACTGTTTGCAGATTGGGATTGTGGTCTTGTTGGAGGATGTGTGTCACTCGGGGTTGGATTTGAAGTTTTAAAAGCCCACAGGCTCAATCTCTCTCTCAGCCTGCAATTTAGCCTCAACTAAATTTTTTGTTTATACGCTGCCTTGGTCATGCTGTCACTTCACTGTAATAGAACTGTAACTAAGGGCTCATTCCAATCTCTTTAAATTTATAAAGATTTTTTGTGTGTGTTCTAGGATGTGGTCAAGTGTAAAATGCTTTCATATTTTGCTGAGTAGAGTATCTATTCTTTGATGTTTGGGTGGAATATTCTGTGAAAATATGCTAAGTCCACATGATGTATGATGTCATTTAATTCTGATGTTTGTTTGTGTTTTTGTTCAGATCACCAGTCTATTGGAGAAAGTAAGGTATTGACATTGCCCACTATTAATGGATTATTGTTAATTAGTGTCTTTAAAACAGGTAGCACACTTTCTTTTAAGATATTTGGCTTCCCAGATTTTGGTACATACATGTTTTAGATAGTATTTTATTCTTGGCTACATATATGTTTTAGATAGATGGGGAGGTCAGGGAGACTCACTAGATTAGTCCAGGGAGATGGAAGCAAGAAGTCTGGCTGAGTGGATAAGCTGGATGCAGCACAGTATTTGATACTTCTCAACACAAATCTGAGCTGACAATGGTTAGAACACTAATACTCTTATGAAGCATACAAAGAATAAATATATAGCTACTTTTAAGGAAGAGTTAAATAAAAATGCACTAAAATAATATATTATAGGATCTTCTTTGGTTATATGGGCATGATATATTTTCACTTCCAAGACAGGAGTTATAGGTACAGCTCCAATGATCTACAAATGGTACTATGTTCTATGTCTCTAGAATCTTTAGTTTGTGTTTTATCAGTGACCCACTCCTTTTTTAAATGATTTATTATTATTATTATTATTACTATTAGTTACATCCCAACTACAGTTTTCCTTCCTCATCTCCTAGTTTCTCCTTCTACCTCTCCTCCATCCCTTAATCCACTCTTCCTTCTTTTCTACTCAGAAAATATCAGGCTTCCTATGAATATTAACTAGACATGGCTTATTAATCTGCAGTAATGCTAGGAACACACCCTCATATTAAGGCTGGACATGGCAACACAATATGAGAAATAGCCATCCCAAAAGATGGACAAAGAGTCAGAGATGGCCCCTAATTCCAACGTCAGGAGTTCCAGAAAAAGAACAAATGACACAACTGTAAAATATGGAGAGGACCTACATCATTCCCATGCAGACTCCCTGGTTGTTGGTCAGGCTCTATGAGCCCCTGTGAGTTCAGGTTAATTGATTCTGTAGATTATCTTATGGTTTCTATGACCCCTCTGGCTTCTACAATTCCCCACTTCTGCAGGATATCCTGAGCTCTGCCTAATGTTTGGCTGTTCGTCTCTGCGTCTGTTTCCATAAATTGCTAGATGAAGCCTCTCTGATGACAATTAGAATATCATCAGGCATCATTATATTGACAGTTTTTGCCAGTTGTGTTTGGTTCTATCCCAGATCTCTGGGCTATCCATCCTCTGGATCCTGATGTTCCAGGCAGTGTGTCACAGGTGGATTCCCTCTCATAGCATGAGTCTCGACTTGACCAGTGACCCATTTCTAGCAAGTTATATATCAAGAAATTATGTGCCAAGAACAATAATTAGATACTTATCATTCTTTATTCCATTGGCAACTGGAACAATCCCCAATAATTCACAGTAGAACTAGTAAATCAAACTTTGTTTGAGGGCCTTCGAAAGTTAATTATCCATAATCTCTTATCTTAACCTTGTATTCTATATACTCAGTTGTACTTGCTTGGTGCAGAGAAGTGGAAAGTGAAGGAGACTTGGAGCAAGAGCTCAAGAAAAACTTCAAGTTTATCAACCACGCTACCTCCATGTAGTGGCATACAGGAAATATAAAAAAGACTCCCAGGTTTGTTCCTGAGTTTGGAAGATAAGAAGAAGTTAAGAGATCACTGATTCTACACAAATGCCCTAGATCATGTCCAAAAGTTCAAGTGACACAGAAACAAGAACAACCCATGAAATAACTGTACCTAGCTTTCAAATGGGGTACATTTGATGGTGTGCATGTTTGACTCGTAAGCGTAGCAAATGCTCTTGCTTTAGCAGGCAGAGGCAGGGATTTTGAGATATGGGTGGAGTTTCCATCTGCAATGCTCAAAACCTGGAAAATTTTATATTCCAGTGTTATAACGATATTCGATACTATATAGGGAAAACAACATATTTACTTACCAGAGAGAGAGGGAGAGAGTCACACAGACCAGGAGTTAGAAGCGTGGCTGGCTTCCAGGAGAAAAAAGGGGAAGCCCCTTTTCCTTTCACTTCCTTTTATTTCTACCTTGACCCAGCCCTGTTGGGCGGATAGCTTTGTGGGGTTCACTCCTACACAGTGTCAATGTTTTCTAGCAGTAAACTAAGTTCTGGTAGAAATCACCAGGAAGAAAGCAGGACAATATCTTGGGAAATGTGGGCACTGCTTGCTAGCAAGAATCTTACTTGAGAAAAAGAAGTCTGTCTATGTGGTCTCCAAAATGCATCACAAATCTTTAGATTGTGGAAGAACATGCCAGTGGCAATGCTCTCTGATTTATAAGACTGGAGTTTTGTGATTTCATAATCATTTTCATCCAATTAAACCACTTTTATGAAGTGTAGGGTGTAGTCTTGAACCAGTGGTTCCTCAGTGACATTAGAGAAGATGTCCCTCTCTGTTCCTTTCACTCTTTGGCATTTATTCATTAAGGTGAGTCAGGCTCTGCCACCGAGAAGAGCAGGTCATATGTTTCTCTTATGAATTTGGCTGCAGTTGTTTGGAGCTACATCTCAGATCCAAACTTTAAACCAAATTCCTCCCACAAACTTTCTCTTGCGGAAGCAGCCTTTTCGATCCCAAGCCTGAGAATTGGTGCAGTCTAATCAGCTTGTCATCACTCAGTGCCGCCTATGCTTGTCTTTGGCAAGCCTTCATTCTCAAGGGCATCATGCAAAGCTCATGATGCCATCTTCATTGAACTCATGCTCATAAGAAGAAAATAAGGGGCTATAGAAAACTTATTTTTAAATTGAATTTAAGTAGTTTTGTCACATTTTAAATGTCAGACGGAACTGTTCCACAGTACAAATCTGCCAAGTCTATGCAGGCGGCTGTTTTCAATAGGACTGTTCGTGCCCTATTGTACTAATCTTTTTTTAAATGTACACCTTGCTGGAAAAGGCCAAGAACACCCACACAGGCAGTGGGCACTGTTACTTTTTTCTTGCTCCAAGTGGATGAATAGGCTCTTATTCCATTTGGTGTGTTTCACTGTTAAGTGTTTCCCAATCCCTTTCCTCCCTTGATGGACACTGAGTCTTTTTGGGACACAGCAGGCAACAGTCTCTGTACTCTCCCACATGGCCATATACTCCTCCAGCCATCTGCCCATCTATCTGCCTCCCTTTGATCATCCTCCCTTTTCTCCTCACAGATACTGGATTCCCAGTTAAAGATGATTAGGAATTAAAATGCAGTGAATGAGTGTGGGGGTGCTCTGGGAAACCAGAGCTACCTTGTTTTTCCAAACATGAATACTGAAATACTACAGACAGTTTAGTATAAGTACTTTTTCACTATAGCCAGGTTACCAACAGGGAAATGACTTTTGAAAAATTGTCCACATCTTTGGATCATAGCCTTCCCTTAATAAAGCAGACCCGTTGTTTAGAAACCAAAATGATCTTCTCTTGAATTTTGGATCCTTGGTCAGTTATGTGACTCTGGAAAATTTGTCAAATCTCTCTGATACTCAACTTTCTCATCTACACAATAGAGCTGGTAACACCTGTGACAACAGTGTTGTGACAAGGTGTCATATATGTCACATACGTGGAAGAATGCATGTTGTTTTTAGTAATAGTAGCTACAATAAAATAAGACTTGCAATACATATTATTTAATTGTATTAGTCTTAATTCCCATGTTATCATCTTACCAATTAATAATTACTGATTCTCTACTGAAAAATGTTATATAGTCAGCAGTTATTTTGGAAGATTCACATTTGTATATAAAATATTATCATGTGGAACACAGAATAAAATTGACATATCTCTAAATGAGCTTTCAATATGGTTAGGAAGTTAAAATAGTTGGGTAGGTAGGGACGTACGGAGGATATGGGAAGAATTGAGGGAGGGCAAAGAAAATGATCAAAATATAATCTATGAAAATATTTAGAAACAAGTAAAACTAACAGTATTAGTACTAGACACATAACATAGGTGTTATAAGACACTATATTATAGACAACATAGAAATACATCTGTGGAAAAGACTACAGGTTTTATTTAAAACAATCTAGGGAGATGATTCAGTCAGCATAACCATATAGCCATGAGTACCTAGTATACAAGTCTGGCATAGCAGCCTTCATCTGTAATCACAGTACTGGAGTATGGAGAAGACAAGTGGATCTGGGTGGCTCACTGGACAGCTAGCCTAATCAAAAGCATTAGGTCCTGGTTTAGTAATAGACCCTGTCTCAAAATATAAGACAAAAAGAGCTAGAGGAAGACACCTGACAGACCTCTGGCCTTTACATATTGGTGTACAGACATACAGATGTAAAAGTGGGTATATACCACATATATATTCATGCCCACAATGAACATATACACATGAAAAAGACAATGATGATGGTGATGATTATGATGATAGTGATAAATTGTGGTTGTTAGGAACTCTAATTTTACAATGTCATATTATGTTCCTTCAAAGTAGGTGGCATTAATAGTCTACCATTTCTAGCAAGGTAATTACAGTTTGGAGAAACTAATCAATGATGATTAAAGGCATGTGGATGTTAAATGATAGGTCAAAAATCTGAAAAATTCCTTCTTGACTCTAGAACTCATTCTTATTTCACCATACCAGACTAGATTCTGCTAATGAGGACAGTTTCCTACCATCAGGCAGAGCAGATGATGCAAGCAAAGGCACAGAGGCATTGATGCTTAGGAACTAATGAGACTCCTACAAAACATTATGTGTAGCAAGAAAGAGAGAAGAGTCTGGTAAACTAAGTTGGGGTGTATTATAAACTGTTCTAGAGGAAACTGACCTCTATCCTACAGATGCCAGAGACAGAAGATGGGGACCACCTTTTCTTTCATGTGTTCACATCGCCTATGAAAAATGTGAAGTAGAATATTGATTTTTCCCTTTGGGAATATACATTTCCATTAATTTGAACGTTTGTGATGTCCGTGTGTGTATATATTATGTATTATTTAATGGTCCCTTGGGGAGGTGTGTATATGTGGAAGACCATTTACCTTGACAACTCAAAATACCTTGGCTTTCCAATGACAGTTTTGTTATACCCAGACACAGAGATGATGATTTGTACCTCTTACAAATTATGGTAAAGATGGAAACGATTTGAACTATTTTCTGATTTAAAATTATCTAGATCTTCTGACATTTAAATGGGTTAACTTCCAAAACTTCATTTACCAAGCAATTGTTCTAAGACATTGACTACCTGATGGCTTGAAAGCAATGATATATAAAATATACATAATTAACATTTTTCTGTTTTTCATGTAGATAACAGGGTATTGAAGATTAGTTTTGGGTAATTCAGAATTGCTTAGGTACAGGATGTGTGACTATTACTGTCCTTTGAAAAGAGAAAATAATGAGTTAGAGGATCCTGGTTCTGTGACTAGGAAGAACCACATACATTTCTATGTATTTTTGTATTGTCCACATATTTAAAAGAAAAAGGTAAAAGCTTGTTAAAAAATCAAATTTTCCATGGATTTGTCCCAGTATTAAAGTCTTTCTGCAAAGTCAACCTTAGTGGATCAATGTTATCTGTTTCTTTTTTAGAGCAGTGACTTTCCTGAACTGAAAGTACTGGTACTTTGAGTAAGTAGAGCAGGAGGCCACCTATAGTGTAGATTAGAGAACACTGCTATTATATCCTTGTATCCCAAATAAAATTCCCACTATTCTGACAGAGTGCCAGAACATTTTACCATTGCTATGCACTTTGTAGAGTGGCATTTTTATCTTCAGTAACTAAAGTAGGGGCAATTTTCTACAGAACGTATCATCAAAATATTCCAAGCAATCAGCAACTCACCATGAGTTAATATACCAGGTAGAAAATATTGAGGGTACTGGACAGGAAAAAGGTAAATTTGATGGAAGATGTAGGGAATTGGAAATAATGTGCTCAAGTTCATACAAAGTCTAGGCAATCCAGGCTGAGGTAAGGTTAGTAAAAGAGTCTATGTCCCAAAATACTGGTTTCTTGATGGAGCTGGAGAATTTGCTTAGAGTACAGGAAGATTTTCACTATATAGAATATGTACCACCAGACCAGGGCATGAATAGCAGGAATTAAAACTTGTGATTTGCTTAGAAAATGGGAAATCGAGCTAGGCATGGTGGAGTCTGTCTTTAATGTCAACACTCGGGAGGTAAAGGCAAGGGGGGTCTGAGGATCAGTGTTTCCTTGGCTACTTAGTGAGTTCAAGGCCAGTCAGACCTATGAGACTTGGTTTAAAAAATAATAATATAAGAAACGAAAAAGAGGAAATCAGCAAAAACTTTTAGCTTGGATGAGCAAATGAGTTCAGAAAAATCAAGTTGACCATTCTAATAACTTAACCAACAGTATCAAGGACTGTTAAGTGTTAGCCCAAGTAAATCAGAGATCAGTAATTGTTATCCAAGTAGAGATAAAGGAAGAGGTGGTCCATACAGATCCAGGGTCTAGAAAGCTGGTCAACTTCACAGCAGAGAGCAGTAAACACTATTGTCTTTGGTGACAAGTACTCGTTTTATTTCTTTTCCCAGTGAGCATAACTTTGCTTTTATGGGCATTAATTTTGCACGATGCATACTTGGAGGCCTGCGGTTCTATCTGACCTTATGGCACACAGAACCTGTCATTAAATTTAGCCACTCTAACTTCCCAGTGTAACCCATCCTTTGCCTATAAAGATATCTTAAAGGAACAGACTTAGGTTTCAGAATAGAGGACCTTTTGTAGCAGGTAAGACTAATTAGAGGAGTCTGCTTAGATCAGAAATGGAGTCGGAGAAAGGAAGACACAATCTAGTTTTGTTTGTTTGGAAAGCATGTCTGGAAAAGACTGGTAATAAGAGCAGAAATTAAACTAATGAAAATCATAGATGTTCAAGTAAAATCCTAACAGGGCTTGTATAATTAGATGTAGTGTCTAGTCTTCACCACAATAACTTACCCTGAATTCAATCGTATATGTGATTTGGAAAAGCCAGACTAATCGCCGAGTGAGAAAGTAGATGCAGATTCCTTCCTTTGATGACATTAGAGACTTTGTTAGACACTTTGAAAGATGATTCTCTTCAAATCATGTTGTCTAATCCTTTTCCATTAAAAGCTGAATAGATAAACTATTCTAACAAATAGAACATGTCAGAACAGAGGGGTATGTTATCACTTTGTGGGTGCTTACTTAAACTTTTTTGCTTACTTACTGTGAAGTAGGGCCATGCTTGTCTAACCTTCAGGTTATCTTTAGTTTATATATCAGCCAAAAATCTCCTAGTGCATGGTAAGATATCTAACTCATGTCAGACTCAGTACTCAATATTCAGAGCTAGAGATTTTAATTTCCCACATAAAGCTCAAATTTACTGAGCCCAGAGTGAGGCCTAATGATTCCCTCACACTAACTTTTGAATCTCTCAAACAGTTCTCCAGCAATGGTCATTTTGTTGCCCAGATGAAGAAAGCATGGTTCAAAACAGCATATGTGCTGAGGGTTAAGAGGCATAGTGCTAAACAAAAGTGCTATATCTTAAAACTTTGGGCTTAGAAGATTTGACCTCTTTATCTCTTACTATTTTTAAACAGATTAATTGACCTCAAAAATATGTTTTCCTGAAGCAAGTCACAAAAAATGTGGTTGCCAAATCAAGGCTGTACACAAAATATCCATTACTTTTAGGGAATATACTGGGCATTCATTTGAATTTGAAGGTAAATCAAGACCCAGTTACTCTAGCTAGGTAGAGACATAAACCTATATAACAAACTACCAAGTGACTATTACAAAATAATGATTAGTCCTTAGGGTTTAAGGCAGAATAATCTCTGATTTTTGTTCATACTGGTTCAGGAGAATTTAGATCAGGGCAATGACCTTAAACAACAGGCCAGATTCTACCACTTATCAGCAATGTAATTTTGTACAAGTTACTTAGTGTCTTTGACTCATGTTTGCCACATAAAATAACAATATAATCAACAATGTAAGTGCTGTGATGATACATAATGAATACAAAATGCTCATTATGATAATTTATATATAGTAACAACTTAATACATGATACAAAGAGTTATCCTCAATAATATAATTATAAACATAGCTAATGTTTTAGCATTATAGTAAGTATACAGAGCCTTGAAAAATTTCCCTGAGGTTTCCAGGTTCAAGCGATTCCTCTTTTTCTTTATTTTTCAGTTTAAATTTAGATTAGAAAAAAGGTTGCTTCACAAGTCAGTTCCAGGTCCCTCTCCCTTTCCCTTCTCTCCTCCAGTGCCCTTCCCCCAACCCGCCAATATCCCTTCATTACCACAGGGAGGGTGAGGCCCTCCATGGGGGTGTCCATAGTCTGTCATTTCATCCAGGGCAGGGCCTAGACCCTCCCCCAAGAGTTCAGGGTGAGAGTGCATCTCACATTGTTGGATGGGAGTCCAAAGTCCGTGTGTATAGTCGGGATGAGTACTGATCTACTGCCTAAGGCTCAATAGATTACCTAGGCCTCCTCAACTGACACCCAGATTCAGGGGGTCTTGATCGGTCCCATGCTGGATTCCCAGGCTGATGCCTGGGATTCAAAAGTTAACCTTTGTCAGGTCAGCTGTTTTGGGGGTTAAACAAACCCAGTCTTAATCCCTTTGATCATCAGTCCTCCCTCTCTGTTACTGGCTTTCTTGAGTTCAGCTCAGTACTTAACCATGGGAGTCTGCCTCTTCTTCCATCAGCCACTGAATGAAGTTTCTGTTTCCGAGACTCTCTGGCCATGGGATTGTAGACTGGCACTCCCCAGATATATGTCTAAAATCCATATATGAGAAAGTACATGCCATGTTTCTCTTTTTGTGACTGTGTTACCTCACTCAGGATGGTTTCTTCTAGTGTCATCCATTTGCCTGCAAATCTCAGGATTCCATCGGTTTTTTTTTCTGCTGAATAGTACTCCATTGTGTAAATATACCACATTTTCTCTATCCACTCTTCGGTTGAGGGACATCTAGGTTGCTTCCAAGTTCTGGCTATTACAAATAAAGCTGCTATGAACATAGTGGAACAGACATCCTTGTTGTATGAATGGGCATCTTTTGGATATATGCCTAAGAGAGGAGTTGCTGGGTCTTGTGGTAGGTTTATTCCCATTTTTCTGAGGAATCTCCATACTGATTTCCAAAGTGGCTGAACCAGTTGGCACTCCACCAGCAATGTAGGAGTGTTCCCCTTTCACCACATCCTCTCCAGCATAAATTGTCTTTGGTGTTTTTGATTTTAGCCATTCTGACAGGTGTGAGATAGTATCTCAGAGTTGTTTTGATTTGCATTTCCTGGATGGCTAAGGATGTTGAGCACTTTCTCAAGTGCCTCTCAGCCATTTTAGACTCCTCTATTGAAAATTCTCTATTTAGTTCTGTGCCACTCTTTTGAATTGGATCTTTTGGTGTTTTGGAGACTTGCTTCTTGAGTTATTTGTAAATTTTGGAGATCAACCCTCTGTCAGATGTGGGGTTAGTGAATATTTTTCCCATTCTGTAGGCTGCCTTTTTGTCTTGCTGACTGTGTCCTTTGCCTTACAGAAGCTTCTCAGTTTCAGTAGGTCCCATTTATTAATTGTTGATCTCACTGTCTGTGCTAGTGGTGTTAATGTTCAGGAAGCTGTCTCCTGTACCAATTCCTTCAAGGGTACCACCCACTTTCTCTTCTAAGAGATTCAGTGTGGCTGTATTTATGTTGAGGTCTTTGATCCATTTGAACTTAAGTTTTGTGCATGGTGATAAACATGGATCGATCCGCATTCTTCTACATGCCAGCCTCCAGTTATGCTAGCACCATTTGTTGAAGATGCTTTCTTTATTCCATTGTGTATTTTTAGCTTCTTTGTCAAAGATCAGATGTTCATACGTGTGTGGGTTAATACCCGGGTTTTCAATTCGATTCCATTGGTCTACCTGTCTATTTTTGTGCCAATACCAAGCTGTTTTCAGGACTATAGCTCTATAATAGAGCTTGAGGTCAGGGATGGTGATGCCTCTGGACGTTGCCTTGTTGAACAGGGTTATTTTGGCTATCCTGAGTCTTTTGTTTTTCCATACAAAATTGATTATTGTTCTTTCAAGGTCTGTGAAGAATTGTGCTGGGATTTTAATGGAGATTGCATTGAATCAGCAGATTGCTTTTGACAGGATTGCCATTTTTACTACATTGATTCTTCCTATCCAAGTGCATGGGAGATCTTTCCCATTTTCTGAGGGATTCTTTAATTTCTTTCTTTAAAGATTCAAAGTTCTTGTGATACAGGTCTTTCACTTGTTTGGTTATCGTTACCCCAAGGAATTTTATGTTGTTTGTGGCAATTGTAAAGGGTGATGTTTCTCTGATTTCTTTCTCAGCCGTTTTATCATCTGTATATAGTAGGGCTACTGATTTTCTTGAGTTGATCTTGTAGCCTGCCACTTTGCTGAAGGTGTTAATCAGCTGTAAGAGTTCCCTGGTAGAGTTCTTTGGGTCATTGATGTAAACTATCTTATCATCTACAAACAGTGAAAGTTTGACCTCTTCCTTCCCAAGTTGTATCCCCTTGATCCCCCTTTGTTGTCGTATGGCAATAGCTAGAACTTCAAGTACCATGTTGACAAGGTATGGAGAGAGTGGACAGCCTTGTTTTGTTCCTGATTTTAGAGGAAATTTGTTGAGTTTCTGTGCATTTAGTTTGATGTTGGCTGTTGGTTTACTCTATATAGCTTTTATTATGTTTAAGTATGTCCCTGTTATCCCAGATCTCTCTAAGACCTTTATCATGAAGGGGTGTTGGATTTTGTCAAAGGCTTTTTCAGCATCTAGTGAGATGATCAGATGATTTTTGTTTTTCAGCTTGTTTATATGGTGGATTACGTTGATGGATTTTCGTATGTTGAACAAGCAATTCTTAAGTGGATACATATATCTAAGAGGAAGGCAGAAGATGGGTTATAGAGCTTAAGGTCAATGTACTCAGTTCTAATTCCTATCCCTAACACTAGTTAGTGTGACTTTGGATAACTTGTTTACTTTGAATCTTACCCTTTGTCTGTCTAAGTTCAATCAGTCAGTGTTATTCAGAGAAATGGAGAAAACATGATGTACATTTTTTTATTTATTTTTTCATTTTTTTCTTTCCCTCCCTTCCTCCCGCACTCCCCTTCCCCCCCTCCCACCCTATTGCCCAATCCTTCCCCATAGGGGATATCTAGAGTCTGTCATTTTACTCTTGGTAGGGTCCAGGCACTCCCATAAGAGTCCAGGCTGAGAGAGCATCTCTCTTTGTGCTATAGGCACACGAAGACAGTTTGTATACCAGGGATAGACACTGATCCACAGCTCAGGGCCCCATAGGTTGCCCAGGCCTTCTCACTGACACTCACATTTGGCTGATGTACATTTTTTAAGGAACTGGTTTACTTGATTGTGGGTGCTAACACATCTATATCTGCAGGGCTGCCTGGCAGACAGGAAACTCAAGCGTGAGTTGAAACTGCAGTCTTGAGGCACTTTTTCTCTTCTCTAGGAAAACACCCTTCATCTTTATATTTAATGTTCCTGAGCTGATTGTGTAAGGGTCACCTAATATTAAGGATAATCTTCTTAAAGCCTACGCAGGCATACCCAGCCTGTAGGCCACATGTGACTGCATGCTAATGAAGATCTCCACGAATGTGGAGCAACATATGATTATTAAGTTATTTAAAACATGAGATTTGAAAAGCATGATTGTACAGTTTTCCAGCATGAACTTTTAAAATCCTTACTCATGTCACAATGTAAAAAAATTGAATGTGCCTAAATGTGATAGCATGGAAAAAGTATTTTCAAAAAGAAAAATAAAAACATAAAGGCTAATACCTTTTATTCAAATATTTAGTACTGTAACTAGGTCATATTAACACATAAAGTAGCTTTCACAGGTGAGTAATGATAGGCTATTTCTCTAGTTTTGTTCAAAATTTACATTAAATGATCTCTGCAGAAAATTGTGCACAATATTTTCAATACAGAAGGCAGTCAAACAATAGTACTATATGATAACTTCTTTAGTTATGACTATTAAAAGCAATGGAACTCAGGTTTGCTGATATGGGTGGTCCTTCCTGAGTTTCTGTGAACCAGAGACTATCTCATGGGTCAGTGTCTGGCTTGTTAGGAAAACTGTTGTTCCTATCTCCTAGCTAAAAGATTTCTACTGAAGCATCTCTCTCTGTCTCCAAATGCCCAGTAAGTTCCAATCCTTGTGTTTAGAACAGGGGCACAGATGCTTTGGCAAGCATCTGCAACTGATAATAAATTGAGCTAAAGAAAACAGTAAAAGTAAGAAGTAAGATCAGCGCCGGGCATTGGTGGCGCACGCCTTTAATCCCAGCCCTCGGGAGGCAGAGGCAGGCGGATCTCTGTGAGTTCGAAGCCAGCCTGGTCTACAAAGTGAGTTCCAGGACAGCCTCCAAAGCTACAGAGAAACCCTGTCTCGAAAAAAAAAAAAGAAGTAAGATCAGCAAAAGAATACTTAGAGTCTGTGTGTCAAAAGTATAACCTCTAACAACTTAATTCTTGAAGCTCCTTCCCTGGTCTGTGCAGGTATCATCTTTCACCTTGGTCTCCTTGCTCTTTCTTTGCTGTTTTTATCTAATTATCCATATAGCAGCCAGATTGGTCTTATTAAAACATCATCTTCTATCACTTTTTTTTGCTCAAAATCTACTACTTGGTGTCCTATATCACTCATGGTAAAAATCAAGTGCTCCCACAATGATCTGTGATTAAGCTCTTGGTCTTTATCTGCTCCCTTTGTTACTTCTGTCTAATTCACTACTTCAAACACGGAACTTTTGCTGCTCTTTGAACATGCCAAGCATAGCTTTGTTTCAGATTCTTTGTCTTGACTCTATCCTTTGCTTATGAGGTTCTTCCCTTCAGATATCTACATGGGTCCCTTTCTGGTTGGCTGTAGGTCTTTGCTTAAGCACCACATGTAAGAGAGAACTACTCTGACAAACAACTCAAAATTTATAGCCCTTCCTACAATAAAGCATTTCTCTTCCCTGAGCTGGTTTATTTCTGTAGCCTCTATTAGAATATTTTGTTAACTTTACCTTTAAAATATCTGTATACTAGCTCCATAATAGTAGCGATTTTGTCTATTTTATTGCCTGATTTATTCTTTTGAGATGTTTAATGGGTATTTGTTAAGTAAGAATAAAGGTGCTAAGACATTGTATCAGCATTTCAGACTTGGAGTGAAACTGAGTCTTTAAACCAGCCTTCCAGGCTTGTGAGAAGAAGAGACTCACAGAAAGATAAGACTCTAATCATATGTCCAAGATCCAAGAAGAAAGCCACTGATAATTCTGAATTTGCATCAGATATGTCACGAATTCCTTGGACAAGCACATCCTGGAATTAGGCTTCTTATGAACAAATATTTCAATGATCATCAGACTGAATGTTATTTTGATTGGATAATGCAATGAGTTCTGTTTGTATCAGGACAGTAGTAGACATAATATGTGTAAACTCAAGGAGAACCTAGGCAATTAGGACATATAATTACTTTAATGTTTGAGTTCTGCTAGATAATCACTACTCTTTCGGCGTGTGTGATGGAATACACTAACATGTGAAATCTTCTACTTAGGATCGAAGCTATTTTAGCTGTGGTGAGAGGACTTGAGATTCATTACCTGAGTCATATAAAGGAGACTTTGTTTACTAAGTTATTTCAGAGCCTTGTCCCTTTCCGATGAGTACAAGGAGGGTTACTTTGCAAGCTGTTACAACAAACTCGTTGCCTGTCCTGCTATATGACTTGTATATATAGCAATCAGATAGCCAATCTAGTTACTGGCCACTCAAGATGAGTTGGAATACCTGTGCATCAGCCATGTTCCCAGTGATATTCTGGTCACAGAAGCCTTTCTAGGTTTTCAGAACTTAGTCTTGGGCATTGATGTCATCAGCCAGAATTAGTACAGATGAGGCCTGAACTCCATAGAAACTTACTGGGAACATCAAGGTGCCTCAAGAATTCTTTGGGTTAAGCTATAGGACAAATACACAGGCTACTGTTGCTTTAGATAGCAGGCACATACTCAGGTATTAAGAACAGAAAGATACAAAAACAAAAGATTCAGCGATTCAGAAGGGCTCTTATACACTACTGATGGTAATGTAAGCTGGTAGACCCACTATGGAGATCATGATGGATGCTTTAAAATCATTAAAAATAGATTTACCTTATAAATCCAGTTTTATCATCCCTGGGTGTTTACTCAAAATGCCGCAATTCACCATAATACAGAGATAATTGCATATCAGCATCAGTATTCATTGCAATAATATCCACAAAAGCTTAGCTTTGAAACCAACCTATGGGTCTAATAACAGAAGAAGTAATACAAATGTTATATGTATGCAACAGAATTTTCAACCTTAAAGTATGAATTTATATCATTTCCAAGAAAATTAGTGCAATTGGAGACAATCATATTAAATTAGTACAGAATAAGAAAGACAACTAATTTACATTTTCTCATATATGAAGTATCTTGACTTTGTGCAGATATGTAAAAATAATTTATGTTTATATGACATAAAAGTGGAAGCAAAACTGTCTAGGAGGAGCAGAGGAGACTGATAGGGGGTGAAACAAAGGGAGGAAAATATAGGGAAGTTTGAGATCACATATGTTCAAGGTATAATATAGCCTTATATGAAAATTTCTTTATATAATATAGTACAAATGTCTAACAAATATAATGAATATTCAAAGAATAAAAATGAACCATATTATTGAAAGAAGAATATGATGCATGTGGACTTAAAAGTAACAACTATCTCCATAGTAGTTCTCTCTATCAGGGTTCTTTCCTTGCTCTCCCTATAGTTGTGAAGCTTGGTCTTCCTGAGGGGCCCTGGCAGTGGGACCAGGATCTATCCACGGTGCATGAGCTAGCTTGTTGTAGCCCATTCTCTATGAGGGGATGTCTTGCCTGAACTTAATGTGCCACACTTTGTTAACTCCCCATGGGAGCCCTCGCCTGTTGGGGAGAAGTGAATGGGGAGTAGTCTGGGGAGATGGAGGTTAGGGAGGTGGAAGGAGGGGTGGGAAGGAGAACTGTGGTTAGAATGTAAAATGATACTAAAACAATAAAGTTAAGCAGGGTGATGGTGGCGCACACCTTTAATACCAGCACTCGGGAAGCAGAGACTGGCGGACCTCTGTGAGTTTGAGGCCAGTCTGATCTACAGAACGAGTTCTCAAAAAGCGGGATTGTTAACACAGAGAAACCTTGTCTTGAAAACCCAACAAATAAATAAAAATAATTTTTTATAAGAGAACAGCTACAACAAATTAAAAACAAAACCCTGTATTACAGCAGAGCCATATCTGCCAGAGGAATACTGCAAGCAAGTTTCTTAGCTTCCTCTTTACCAGGGTCCTTGTGGATCTGAAACTATAGTATAGTAGTATATCATCCTGGTACAGGTTTAGATGTCTTTATGGATAAGTACTTAGGCAAGTTGTCATAGTGGGTTATTCACAGTTATATAATTAAGAAATCTTCCATAGGTTATCCATTCCCTCTTTTCAGTTGTGTCTCTGTATCCAGGTCCTTGTAATGGAGATAAGGTATAGAGCATAGGAAGGTATTCACATAGCAAAGAGAGCACTTTTTAGCTCTCTACCAACTTTTCAGAAGAACCCTATGTATCAGGAGAATTACCTGTTTTTTCTTGTTATGACAATGGTGATCTAAACAGTCAAAAATAATGCCTTTCAGTTCCAAATTTGGTGAATTTGTGCTAACATTTGAAACTGATTTTTAATGACTTCCAGAAAACGTGGCACCAAAGATGGCCACAGATAATGGCCATTTTTAGATAAAAGACAGTGTGCTAGTATGACAGCATTGACAATCAACAAACTGTGTTCAAGCTAGTCATGTCATTCAGTAGTACATTATACTTGGGTATGAGACCTGACCTTTGGTAATAGTATTATTAAAGGATATCTCTATACTTGGGAAGAAATGGACTTTTCTGTTACCTTTTCTGTTATTTATGGGCTTTCTGTGGAAGATACAAATATGGCTTGATGTTTTATAAGGCTGGTTAATTTTATAATGTGGGCAATCTGAACTATGTTTAGGGATCAAAATAATATCCTTGCTTCCAGACATGAATACAAGGAGGGAGTAAAGGGAAAATGGTGAGAGGGAGATAGAGAGACAGAGACACAGACACAGTCAGAGAAACAGAGAGAATTAACCTTCTATTGGGTTCAGAAATACCTACTTTCCACTTACACATTAATGTGCTCCTTCTCCTTTAAGATATTAGACAAAATAGCTAGGTCCCTGTCTTCACTGATATCAGCTGCTATAGTACCAATGTTGAAAAATATTGTGGCAATGGAAAGGCTTTCAGGATTTTATCTCATTTGGCGGCTTTGGGTCGAGATATCCTCTATGACATTCATTTGTATATATGGAACTCAATTATCTTCAGAAATGTGGGTTTTCTGACAAACCATTTCAGGCTTAGCAGCAGTGTTAATACAGATTTCCTCTTCTCTATTGCCTTGTTGATGGGAAACTTTACTGACCAACATTCTGAATCTAGTGTAAGGTGAACTGGAGAAGGATGCTGGCATGTCTTAGCATCTGAACTTCATATCACACAACTCTTGGAGTTTGTTTATGGAATTCCTTACAAATAATTGCACCCTAAGTAAATAATGCAAATGATAAAAGGAATTAGAAAAAAGAGCCACCATTATGTGTAAAAGAATTTTACCTTAATTCCTTCATTTTAATATGTGAGAACTATAGTTCAAAGATAAGCAATTCATTTTAGATCAGTCAACTGGTCAACAAAGATAGCTAATATCAAGGAGTTTTGTGACTCATGTAGACTATTCAAAGTAGGGTACTCAAAGGAAACTCCACAGTCCTCTTGTTAAATTGCACTAGGAGATGATTGTGTATAGTGGAGGCACCTGCTTCCTGAAAGCTCTTCTGGCTGAAAGAACTTTAGTGCTCCAAACGTGAAGGTATTTTGTCACATGACTCAGATTTTTATAATTTGAATCATCCCACTCTGTAAAATCCTATTTTCCTGTGAATATTTCTATTTAGTTGGTGGGTTAGGAACTATTATTTAAATTTTGGTGCCAACCCCAAGTAGTCTGGAAGACTTAAGGTGAGGAAATGTGATTCTTTGGTGTTTTCTACTTGCTTAAATAAGATTACATGGAAGATGACCTGCCTGCGTCGAAGTAAAGGAAATTGTGTTCCTTATATTGATTATAAAATAAACCTGGTCCTATCCGCTTGTAGGAAAACTGTGAAGAGAAATGTAAAGAACTAATATCCATTTGCTACCTAGTTCTCTGTCAGTATGCTAGTGAGTTCCGCAGCAATATTCATCCGTATGGAGTCCCTCAATGTGGCAGTGCTGTCCTGATTGCTGATCTCTATTCTGTGGGTAGACTCAGTGTTTCACCACTGCTTCATCATCAGAATTACTGGAATTAATTAGATTCTCCTTCGATTTAGTTAAGTATAGAATCGTTGTACTTAAATATACTGATTCCTAAGCCCTACCTCGATGAACTCAGGTTAGGGAGGTGTGAGGTATAGCTTCAAATTATATTTTAAAAATTGCTATTTTGGGGGTTGCTCATGATATGTGCATACAAAGACCAGAGAGTAAACTGAAGTCAGTTCTCTTCTTCTACCTCTACATAGGTTTTAGCATTCTGGGGTTCAGGCCTCTAGATTTGCAAGGTAAATGCCTTAGTGAGCCATCTTGCTGACCTGATGATTACATTTTTATTTAGCCATTGAGAAAATTATGATGATGATTTAGATGTAATAACTCTTTTATTTGGGTTGTTTTTTTCTCTGTGTGTGTGTGTGTGTGTGTGTGAAGTCTGAATCTGTCTCTAAAATGCTCCTCTATGGAAAACCTATAGGATGTCATATATGTTTTGCTTGCAAGACAAGGGTATAATGGCATAGCCAGAGAAAACATGTCACATGGGCAAGCCATTAAAAGATGAGTATTTTCTGTTTTATTAAATGTTTATAAATTTAACTCCTTAATCGAATAAATAGAGAAGGAAATAGAAAATTGTAACTCATGCTGAGGAATCACAGCACATTGAGGATCCAGGAGATGAGGATATACAACAATTCCAAAGTGACAGGAAACCGAAGGAGGAAATACCACTTTCTGATAAACGTTGATTATCTCACTCTTACCCCTGGATATTTTCACAAGTATGTTGATTTGTCTAAGTGAGAAATCACCAATAAATATCAAGCTGAACCCAGATGTGTGTTAGAACATGTCTGCAAGGCAAAGCATGTGAGTTTGTCTTCCTATTTGATAATTGCTCACTTCCTAAACACCTTTTATCAGCCTTCTTTTAACTTGTGACAAAATAAAGTCAAGTGCTATCGAGAGTCCACCATTACTTGTGGAGGGTCTAAAGTAATATATCACCAGGGAAAGACAGCTTTTAATTTGAGATGTTGTGAACTGCTTCGTGAGAGTGCTTCTAAATGTCCTAGTACTCCATGCTGTGGCCCTTGAGATAAGAGCTAGCAAAGACCAGCAGACCCTGCTCTCCACATTCAAGTTGGACCTGCTCCAATTTGCCTGTCTGTGTTGTTTATTCTGTAGATTTTCACAAACACAGGGCCTGAGTTTTAAGAACTGGTACCCTTTGGTGAAGTAACCTACTTATCTATACCCTGACTCTGTCAGCTCCCATAGTAGCTACCTTTCTTGTTGGTGTCAAAACACTTTCCTCATGTGTTAAACAAGAAAGCAGCAATCTTTAATAGAAAACACAGGAGGACTCTCTTCACAAAATGAGACCTAAGGTGTAATGGTTTTCTGTGCTGCAATGGTGGCACTTGAGACCGGGACTACACATTCTGAGATAAAGTTTGCATTTTAAAAGCAATAATTAACAAACATTTAATTTCATAGTAGTTTTAGGAAAATAAAAAGTTGTAAGACTTTCAGAATTTCTCTATATCCTATTTTAGTGAAATCTTACTATGGTATATTTGTCAAGGGTAGGGATAAAGTTCAGTTACACAGCACTTGTTTATTATCTATGATGTACTGGGTTCAATTCACTTGCTTATTATGTATGAGGTACTGGGTTCAATACCCAGAAACTACGAATAACTTATATCTATTTAAATAAAGGTTATGGCACATTGTTCATTACCTCTGAACTGAAATTGACATATTATTATTAACTAAAGTCCATACATGATTTGGATTTCCTTAGGTTATATGTAATATTTTTTATTCTGTTTTCAGAGTCTGTCAAAGATAAAATACAATATTTTGTTCTCATAGTTTCCTTAAGGCTCTCTTTGAGACAGGCTTTCAATATGTAGAACAGGCTGGTCTTGAACTCAAGATCCTTCTTCCTCAGCTTCCTGCATGTTAGGATAACACATATGCTTTACCATGCTTTTATTTGGTTGCAGTTTGGTGGCTTTTTTTCTTTCTTTTGGGCACTGCTTATTTTGTTTTCTTGGTTTGGAGGAAAGCCATTGTTGTATTGTGCTTTATTGAGGAAGAACTTAAAGTTGCATGGGCAGGGACTGGGAGAGGATCGGGAAGGACTTGGGAGAGGGGAAGAATTTTTATCAAATTATATGTAAATTTAAACAATAAAACTATAATAAAAAGAAAAATCTCTTCATCCTTTTCCATGACATTCTGTTTAGAAGGAGGTTATTTTGTATAACTCTGAAGTGAATCATGCTCTACTTCTTGAAACTGCAAATTTCTTCCTGGGATATTTATCTATTCTCTTTCTTTAATATAGTTATTCAACCATTTACTTGTATTTGTGTGGAGCCATTGGTATTTTTTGATACTTTGGTTCATAGTCATTTATGAAGACAAGGAAAACTAAATATCCTGATTTCAGTACTTTTAGCAGTGAATTGGTTCTGTAAGACTAACTGTTAAAATATGTTTCATGAACACTACATTCCAGCTATTAAACTGTGTCCTGTGGCTGTGTGGGTCAATAACATAATGTGTCAATGCATTTATTTTGTTGCTTTTTTTGTTCCACCTGCACCTATTGAAGCTCTTTTAGTTGATTGGTGTGCCCTTTATATACATTCCTTTCTGTATATTTGTACATGTGAGGACTGCCCTTACCTCTGCTATTGTAAGATGTTCTGGGTTTATTTTGTCCGTTTTCAGTCCCAGGTCCTGACTCACTCATTTTTCTAATGGAAATGTCATATTTTATTAGACAATGATATTTGAAACTAAGACCTGAGTTGTATGTCTGCTCTCTACTGTATTTAGGTAGCTCCTAGGCCCTTTCAACTATTAGTTATAACAAATATGTGTGAATATACTAATTCATATGCAATACATATTTAATTATGTGCTTCTTATATTTATAATATGATCTTTAACATGTTATTGACATCACTGATTCTTATCTATTACTATATGACTCGTTTGAGCATCCTCACCACACTTGTCAGTGGTCTATCTCTCTAGTAATAAAAATCACCTCAGTGTGCATATACAGTAGTATTAACTTTTGCCTACACCACCATAGGACACACATTTATAAGCAGAGTGCAGTACTTATGAATGATATTTTCAGTTAGTTTTACAGACCCCATTCACTTCTGAAGGAACTGACATCAGGCTAATATCTCTGGATATACACTATTCAAAGCAGTTAATAAATACTAAGAAAAATGATATCTGGGTTACGTATGAAGTTTTGTTAATTGACCATACTTTCCTTCAAAGTGGTGATGTTTTTTGTATCTCTGAGTCCTCATAATTACTTGGTCCTATCATATTATCTTTATGTCTATTTCAGTCACTGTAATATGTATTGACATCTCATTATTCCTTTAATTTACATATCTCTAAAGACAGATTATATCAATCATGTTTTAATATGATTATATACATTTGTGTTTGTTAGTTTTAATTATCTCAGCAAAATCCCTATATTAATCTTGGTAGATAGTGAAGGATTATCTAGAATACAGTGGCCTGTGATCATGTCTGTAAGGGATTATCGTGAGTTTGTTAACTCAGGTGGGAAGATCCGCTCACTAATCATGGGTAGTTGTCTAGATTTATAGTACTGGGTATAAAGTCTGTCCTGTTCAGGGGGCCCTGGGACTAATTAGACAGATGTGGTTTATCCCCTAAATGAAACTGTCACTACTTCATCTTGCTATGCTGGTCATTGTTGAAACTGATAGTTCAGTAGGACTATTGATTTAGGTCCTCCATTGGCAGCTTACATGACACCTTCTAGCACTATGTGAGAAGTCCTCAGGGAAGAGGCTCCCAGGTCAGTTCCACTGAGTTTCTTCAAGTCTGAATTGTATCTTTAGAAAGACAGACTTACTTTCAGATTCTGAGAGACAACAAAGGTTAAAGGAAATAGCTTATATTGTTTCGAGAGCTTCCTGAATTCTCCTGACCAATATCTCAAAAGGTGACCTCCCATTCATGCCTGTTTCTAGACTGTTAGATGGTCTATGGTTCTTGAGCAGAGCATTATCATCACTGTAAGTGGTTTAACATAATTATTCATATATATATATAATTAAGTTATGTATGTTAATAGTAAGTTATTACATATTATAGACATGTATATTAAGTAATTAAGATTTATATGATGTTTTTTAGACACGACATTTTAATTTTAAAACAATCTTTTCTTATTTTATGTACCAATCCCAGTTCCCACTCCCTTCTGTCCTCCTGCTTTCTCTACCTAACCCCCAACCCATCCCACCCCAACCACTCCTCAGAGAAGGTAAGACTTCCCATGAGGTGACAATGAAGTCTGCTACATCACTTTGAGGCAAGACCAAGCCCCCCCCACTATATCTAAGCTGCGCAAAATCCCTCCAAAGAGAATGGGATCCATAAAAGCCAATTCAAGCCTTAGGGATGAATCCTGTTCGCACTGCCAGTGGCTTCACAGATTTCCCAAGCTACACAACTGTTACCCACATTCAGAGGGCCAAGTTTGGTCCCATGCAGGTTTCCCAGCTATCAGTCTAGAGTCAGTGAGCTTCAACTAGCTCAGGTCTGCCATGCCCATGGGTATCCTCATAATAGTCTTGACACCTTTGCTCATATTAGTACACTTCTCTCTCTTCAACTGGACTCTAGGAGCTCAGCATCTGCTTCCATCAGTTGTTGGATGAAGGCTCTATGATAGTAATTTAGGTAGTCATCAATCTGATTACAGAGGAAGGCCAATTCAGGCACCCTCTCCACTAATACTTAGGGTCACAGCTGGGGTTATTTTTAAGGATTTCTGAGAATTTCCTTAGTACCAGGTTTCTCACTAGCCCATAATGACTCCCTCAATCAAGATATCTCTTTCCTTGCTCTCCCTCTCTGTACTTCCCCTATCTCCACCATCTAGTTCCCTAATGTTCTCATCCCCCTCCCATTCTCTCCTCCCCTTTCCATCTCCCCCCAATATGCTTGCACGTTTCTCAGGATATTCTGTCTATTTACCTTTAACAGGAGGATCCATGTATGTCTCTCTTACTGTTATCCTCGTTACCTGGCTTCTCTGGGGTCATGAACTATAGGCTGGTTATCCTCTGCTTTATGTATATTATCCACTTATGTGTGAGTACATACTGTGTTTGTCTTTCTGTGTCTGGGTCACCTCAGTCAGGATGGTATTTTCTAGTCCCATCCATTAGCCTGCAAATTTAATGATGTCATTGTTTTGTTACAGCTGAGTAGTACTCCACTGTGTAAAATTTCCACATTTTCTTTGTCCATTCTATATTTGAAGGGCATCTAAGTTGTTTCCAGGTTCTAAATATTACAAATAATACAGTTGTGAACACAGTTGAACTCATTTCCTTGTGGTATGAGAGTGCATCTTTTGGGTTTATGCCCAAGAGTGCTATGGCTGGGTCTTGAGGTAGATGGGTTCCTAATTTTCTGAGAAAACACCATACTGATTTCCAAAGTGATTGTAAAAGTGTTCACTCCCACCAGCAGTGGAAGAGTGTTCCCCTTACTCTGCATCCTCTCCAGTATAAGTTATCATTGGTGTTTTTTGATCTTAGCCATTCTAATAGGTGTAAGATGGTATCTCAGAGTTGTTTTTAATTTTCATTTTCCTGATGCCTAAGGATGTTGTGTATTTCCTTAAGTGGGTTTTGCCATTTGAGTTTCTTCTGTTGAGAATTCTGTGCTTAGATCTGTACCCCATTTATTAATTGAATAATTTTGTCTAATTTTTTAGTTATTTATATATTACCATGATCAGTCTACTGTCAGATATGGGGTTGATGAAGATCTTTTTCCATTATGTAGACAGTCATTTTGGATACTAGATGTAATTCAAAGGATAACCAGTATAACATCCATAGCCCCAGACAAGCTAGGCAATAAGGATGACCCTAAGAGGGATGTATGGATTGCCTAGGGAGTTGGAAATATATGAGATATCCTGGGCAATCTAGGGGTGGGGGCTCAAAAAGAGGGGAGGGGATGTCCAATGAGAACATGAGGGAATGGAATGGTTGAGTTGTGGGAGGGATGGAGTAGGAGAGCAATGAAAGAGATATCTTGATAGAGGGAGCCATTATGTGGTTAAGGATAAATCTGGTCCCAGGGAAACCACCAGGAATTCACAAGGATAATCTCAGTTACTAGTCCTAGAAATAGTAGATCAGGTGCCTGAACTGACCTTTCCTGCTAATCTGATTGGTGTATACTCTATCATCATATAACCTTCATCCAGTAGCTGATGGAAGCAGATGAGAGATTCACATCCAAGTACCATGCTGACCTCTGTAAGGCCACTTGACAAGAGGGAGGAGAGAATATATGAATAAGGAGGTCAAATTCATGATGAGCAAATCTACAGAGATAGCTGAACCAATCTCTTGGGAATTCACGAACTCTAGACCTACAGTTGTGGAGCCTGCATGGAACCAAACTAGGCCATCTGCATGTGAGTGACAGTTGTATAGCTTAGTCTGTGTGAGGGGCCCCAGGCTGTGGGACCAGAAACTATCCCTAGTGTATAATTTGACTTTTTGGAGCCCATTCCCTATGGAGGGATGCCATTCCTCAGCCTTGATGTAGGGGAGAGGGGCTTGATCCTGCCTCAACTTAATATGCCAGGCTTTGTTGACTCCCTATGAGAGACCTTACCCTTTCAGAGGAGTGGAAGAGGGGAGAGGTGGGGGAAAGTTGGGGGAGCAGCAGGAAGGGAGAGAAGGGGAATTGTGGTTGGTATGCAAAATGAACAAAAAATTTAAAAAGAAGAGATTAGAAAGAAAGAAAAAAAAGAAGATATTTTGTCTGGTTTTCATAATAGGATGATTCTGGGCTTGTAAAACGAGGAATGTTCCCTCTACATAAATTTTACAATTATTTCTTTCTTAAATATTTGCTAAAATTAAGCAGTGAAATTATTTATGTATGGGATATTCTGTTATGGAAATTTTCAAACAGAAGATTTATGTGTTTTAAAGATAGATCAATATTTTTCTAACAGGAGTGTATGTGTGTGTGTGGGGGGGAGTACATGTATGTCTAAAATCTGGCCTATATCAATTCAGTTATCAAATCTGTGGTTGTTTAATTTCTCAAATTTTCCTTCTTATCTATTTAGTGTCCTTGACGGTAACCTAAACTTAATTGCTGATATAGATTAACTGTGATTTTTTTCACTTGTATTTTTGTTCTGATTGTCCAGAGGTTTATCCATTTTGTATATGTTTTTAAAAATTAAGGTTTGAATAAGAAATGACCCCCACCATAAGCACATGGATTCAAACATTTGGCCCTCAGTTCTGATACTGGGGAGGTTTTGTAACTCTTAGGACAGGAGCCTTTCTATAAGAAATAAATCATTGGGGTAATGCTTTGAGATTTTATAGTCTTACCTTACTTTTGTTTCTCTCCCTGTTTTCTGTGTGATGTTGAGATGTGATCTCTCAGCTTCCTGTTCCTGCTTCCCTGCTATTATGGGCATCATTGACATCCAGCCCTCTGGAACTGTAAGCTAATACAAACTTTCTGTTAAGTCGGACTTGGTCACAGTACTTTATGGAAGAAACAGAAAAGTAACTGGTACAGTCCATTTTCTATATTTTTCTATTTTCAATTTCATTGATTTTTGCACTAGGGTGTATGAATTCCTTTCTTCTGTTCACTTTGGAATTAATTTACTATTTCCTCTCTTACCTAAGGTTGAAATTTGGAGTATTATTCATGTTTTCCATTTTATTTCCCCCTTCTATTAAATATAGATTCTTTCTCATACAATATAATCTGAATATAGTTTACCATTCCTCTCCTCTTAGTTCCTCCCCACACAGTCTCCTATATGGATTTACTCACTTTCTATCTCCTTGTAGAAAAGAACAGACTTCTAGATGACAACAACCAAACATGAGAAAATAAAATTTAATAAGATAAAATAAAAAAATCACATCAAGGTTGACACAGCAAACCAAGAGAAGGAAAAGAACCCTAAGGATCAGAGACCCACTTGTTCATTCAGACACACGAGTTCCATAGCAATACTAAGCAGAAAGATATAGTATTTACACAGAGGACCTAGTGCAGACCTGTGTAAGCTCTGTTCTTGGTGCTTCAATCTCTGTGCGTTTATATGATTCTTGCTCAGTTGACTCAGAGGGTCTTGTTTTCCTAGTGTCCTCCATGCCCCCTGGCTCTTTCTACTTCCTCTTCTGTGGGCTTCCCTGTGCTCAGAGGGGAGGACTTAAACATTTAGAATTGTGTCTCAAGATGTTTCTCTCTGCATAATGTCTGGCTATGGATCTCTACTTCTGCTACAGGAGGAAGTCATTTTGATGATGACTGAAAAAGGAATCAATCTATGAGTGTAGCTGCATATCATTAGGAGTTATTTTACTGTTAATCTTTTTAGACCAGCAATATTTGATTTTTCCCTTGATTGCTAGGATTCTGGCTCCTGAATAATTAAGCAGTGTCTTATATGGGTTCCATCTCATGGGGTAGGCCTTAAGCAGAATCTGACATTGATTGGTTACTCCCTCAAGATTTGTGTCAACAGTGCTCTAACGTATTTTGCAGACAGGACAGATTGTAGATGAAAGTTTTTGTAGTTGGGTTAGTGTATACTTTTCTCTTTTGATAGCCTACAGAGTACCTTTCCATGTCTAGACACTACAGCATGGGAATGAGGGTTCTAGGAAGGTACCAGCTTGACCTATTCATATTCAATGAGGTGTGTAGGTACTGTCTTCAGCAATAGAGTCTTTCTGTCAGTTTGTGGAGAGCAAACTTTTGTATTGGCAAGAACCTGGGCTGTTTGGGGATTTCCATGAGACCCTTTCAGCAACCTATTCAATTGGATGAAACCCAGGCCCAGCACCAAAAGCTTCCTTTGGTAACAATTGATGCCCAGCTGAGTTTCTATCACACTCATTATTTGGAGACTTCATTAGTATCACCTTCATATAGTAATTTTCCATACTACAGCTAGCTTTTTGATTCTAGGAGATTCCTCCCATATTCCCTTCCTCAATCCCATCTCCTCTCCCCACATTGCACCTATCCTACTCTTCTCATCCCTCCCCCACCCTTGGTCCAATCTACCCATAAAATCAATTGTACTTGCCTCTCCCAGGAAGATCTATGTGCCACACCCCCAGTCACTTTCTGTGTGTCTAACCTCTCTGGGTCTGTGGATTGTAGTTTGGTTATCATTTATTTAATGTTTAATATCCAGATATAAGTGTATACATAACACATTTATCTTCCTGGGTCTAGGCTACCTCCATGAGGTTGATTCTTTTTCTTGCTCTTCTCATTTACCAGCATATTTCATGAGTTTTGTTATTGTTGTTTTGTGAATAATACTTCATTGTATAATTGTACCACATTTTATTTTTCCATTCTTCTGTTGAGGGACATCTAGATTGCTTCCAATTTCTGGATGTTGTGAATAGAACAGCAATGAACATGGTTGTGCAAATATACCAACAGTAGGTTGAGGCTTCCTTTGGGTATATTCCAAGAGTGGTATGGATAGATCTTGTGGTAGATCTATTCTCATCTTTCTGAGAACTGCCATATTGATTTCCATTGTAGCTGTACAAGTATTAATCCTATACATATTTTAATATATTTAATACAAGATGCTTTAATTCAGTATTCTATTGCTTATATACATATATTTTGATAGCTCTATTTCATTCTCACTAAGTTTAAAATACTTCTAAATAATTTGAAATTTTTAT
The DNA here is from genome assembly GCF_017639785.1 of Mesocricetus auratus. Lineage (NCBI taxonomy): Eukaryota > Metazoa > Chordata > Mammalia > Rodentia > Cricetidae > Mesocricetus > Mesocricetus auratus. Next base: position 91,684,163 of record NW_024429188.1, on the reverse strand, counting down.
TGAGATTTATTCTTTGGCTCACAGGCTATTGGGAAATGTGTTACTTAACCACTGAATATTTAGATATTATCATTATTTATTTCTATAACATATATATTATTATATTTCTATTACAGATTTCTAGTTTAATTCCATTTTAGTTTTAGTGTACATTAATGATTTTTTAGTTTTTCAAATATCTTAAAGCATTTCTTTATAGCTCAGACTATACTCTTTATTGTTGAGTGTTCCATGTAAGCTTAAGCAAAGTGTAAAATATTGTGATATTATATACAATATCTTTTTTCTCTTTTATTTTCCAGTTTAAATTTAGATAAGAAACAAGGTTGCTTCACAAGTCAGTTCCAGGTCCCTCTCCCTTTCCCTCCCCTCCTCCCGTGACCTCCCCCCCCCGTTATCCCCTCATTCCCCCAGGGAGGGTGAGGCCCTCCATGGGGGTGTCCATAGTCTGTCATTTCATATAGGGCAGGGCCTAGATCCTTCCCCAAGAGTTCAGGGACAGAGTGCACCTCACATTGTTCAATGACAGTCCAAAGTCCATGTGTATACTTGGGATGAGTACTGATCTGCTGCCCAAGGCTCAAAAGATTACCTAGGCCTCCTCACTGACACCTACATTCAGGGGGTCTTGATCAAAATTTCATCAAGTTGTTTGATACCAGTGTTGTCATCTATAAAGTTACTGATTTTTTTGCCTAATTAATCTATCATTTGTTTTTAGAGGGGTATTGAAGTTTCTTAGTATAATAATGGACTTATATAGTTTTTCAATTCTATCACCTTTTAACTCATGAATTTTAATACATTTTTCATGTCTTCCAGGAAAATTAACACTTTTACCATTATATAATATCCTTTACATTTTATTTTTATTAGTGCATATTAATTGTGCAAAATACTGGGGTTTTTTTTTGGTTTTATGAGACAGGGTTTCTCTGTATTGTTTTGGAGGCTGTCAGTCCAGTCTGGCGTCGAACTCACAGAGATCCGCCTGCCTCTGCCTCCCGAGTGCTGGGCTTAAAGGCATACGCCACCACCACCCTGCCAAAATAATGGTTTTAGTTGTGATATGTCCATACAAGCTAAGAAATTTCTATGACTTCTGTTCCAAGTATATAACATTTTAGGGCTATTTGTCTTTGTATAAGACTAACTCTCCAGATTTTGAAGGTGGTGATTGGCTTTGTGACTCTAGTTCCTTTAAGGAACTTAAAAAATGCCTTTTTAAATTTGCTTTTCTTCTTGACTTTTTAAAAATTTGTATGATTTTAATTTGTAACCCAAAACTTGCACTTCCACTTCTCAAACTCAAGCTTCCACCCAGCCCCACATTCTGGTCTTTGTGCTATTGTTGAGTCAAGCATATTCTGATCAACATATCACTGTACATCTGTAATAACTTTATTCCCATAATAGCATGAAAAATAGACTTTGTGTCTGACAGAACACTAATAGGCTCATTAGCTTTAAGTACATCATTTTTTTTCATTAGACGGGATGAGGTTGAGAATTAGTAAAATCTTAAACTCAACCTATTACACGTGAATGTATGTTTATTTGTAATTCAAGTGCAAAGTTAATGACAGGAAATAAATGACATAAAACTAGTGGGAAACAAATTATTTCTCTAGGAGCTTTTTCAAGATAACCAGGGTAAGGGACAGGTGATGAGGAGGGAAATTGCTTCCTCCTGTTTTGTCCTTTGTGAGGTTATCATTCATTCTTTTCCTTCAAGATTGTATACCACACAACAAGATATCTGTGTTTTTTATGTATTTTCTATGTATTGCATTTATCTATAGAATTCATAATATCTCGTGATCCTGATTTTTTCTGCTTTTCTTGCCCTTATATCTCATCTTCTTTGATTAGAGAACTTTTGTGAAGATAATGGATCAACCCAATTTGATTCACAACTTTTTTTGTTAATGGGGTTTTATTGGATTACTGCCACACTCACTGCTTAACACTTTGTGATTAATTGTGTGGTATATTAGCAGAGTTGAATAGTCACATGATATAAGAATTTACAGAAGTCTTTTTTACAGGGATTCAATGGGAAATACAGATTCATGAATACAGGACAAGGTGGAAGCTGCCATGGATCCAGCTGCCTTGTCTTACCATTATGTCAAGGGGAGATGTGAACAACCATAAGGCTTGCTTCTGCTCCAGAGCAACCCCCTCCTCTTCCTTATAAGTAGTCACATCATGTCCACAGACAAGAGGCCAGGTTCTAAGGCCTGTACTCCAATTCTTTTGGTAGAATGGGTTCCTACAATTCCCCCTTTTGTATAAATAAGAAGGTTCTAAAACTAATACAAAATCCATATGCAATAAGAACAATTATCAAGTATTGTTCAGGAGAAGGAAAGGGTAATAACATACACAAAAATGGAACAGCAATGAACAGGAACAGGATCAAGCAAGTAACACACACTAAATGTCCAGACTATAGGTAATTGGCAAATAACAGAGATTATTTCAATAGCTGTCTTGTCATGAAGAGTCTAAGCTTTGTACCTAATATGCCTTAGCTAAGATAAGACATAATAGTAACTGTGACTATCTAGTCTTTAACTTCATCAAAGACCTGAGAAGGAAAATAATATTACTTGAGTAATCAGAAAGTACAAACAAGCAACTTCCAAATGGTGCAAGAAATGACAGAAAGACCTGGACAGTTACCCAAAGTCTCTCTGCAATACTGGGACAACCAACTTTGGCTATAGATCTCGAATATCCTGACAGACCATTTTCAGGAGCAGGAGAATTCAAAAGACTTTCCTACCCTGTCTTGGCAAGGCTCATCAGTCACTTTTCCTTGTATCCTGTTTGTTCAGAGTGCTTTCTGTCAGTAGTTGAGACAAATACAGTTCTTTGCCTGGTAGGCCAGTTTTGTCAAGAAGAAAACAAGTTCCATATGGATAGTGCAATATGACAAAAATATCCTTAATCTGTATCAATATGCGAAATATCTTAAGCAGATGTAGAAACATATACAGTATAACAAAAAACAATTTTAAATTTGAATACAAAAGTATTGTAAATACAAATAGGAGCATATACAATATGACAAATTTAATTTTGATTTGTATCAATATAAAAATTAGACAGGAATACAAAAATAGTTTTATATAAGTATCAATATACAAGAATCTATATCAATGTAAATTGTCTAAAACTAATAGTTACCAAGACAGTTTCCAAGCAGATACACTAATCTTCCTTATTATCCTATCCTATGTAGTCCCCTTTTTTCTTTTCCAAATGAGATTCCTGAGTCTAAACTTCATTGTTCCACCTCCAACCATATTACAACTTATAACCAACCCCTAACAGATGACAATTGCCCATAACTCTGAGAAAACAAAATTTGTTGCATAAGTGGATATCATTTCTTAGAATTATTTCCTGCTGTCTAGGAGGTAACAGCATCTCTATGGGATCCTGAAAAAAACCCTAAAATAATAGTTAAGTCTCAAGAGGACTAACTGTAACATTTGTAACCAGTCTTTGAGTAGTGAGTAGGGTTTGTCTGAAGTTCTAATCTAAAGTTCTGCTATGAAGTTGGAACATCTCTGTAAGCCAATTTGGAACTGTCTTGAGCAGTCTGTTGTCCAAAGTCAATGGTTGAATGGTGTTCATCAGTTTGATAACATCATTATGAACTGAATAGAACTCTTGTTATGGGGCCCCATCTTCCTTTTGGACACTTTAGAGATTGCTATTAGGAAAAATTATTGTTCAGTGTAGAAAACTTGAGGAGGACATGAGAGAGCAGGAAGATTGAGTCAGAGGAAGAATAGAGGGCAAGAAAAGAGATACCATAATAAAGGGAACCACTACAGGTTTAAAGAGAAATCTGGCACTAGGGAAATGTCCAGAGATATACAAGATTGACCCCAACTAACAATATAAGCAATAGTCTAGAGACTACCTTAGATGCCCTCCTCTGATGTCTACCTTATATATCTTCCTAGAGCCTTCATCCAATAGCTGATGGAAGCAGAAGCAGACACCCACAGCTAAACACTGATCTGAACTCTGGAATCCAGTTGCAGAGATAGCATAGTGATGAGCAAAGAGGTCAAGACCAGGCTGGAGAGAGCCACAGAAACAGCTGACCTGAACAAGGGGGGAGTACATGGATCCCAGACTGATAGCTGGGAAACCAGCACAGAACTGTTCCAGACCCCTGAAAAAGGATGTCACTTTGGAGGTCTGGGTCAATATTAATCCCTGGTATATGATTGGACTTTGGGAGTCCACTCCACATAGAGGTATACTCTCTCGGCCTAGACACATGTGGGAGGGCCTAGGCTCTGGTCAAAATGATGTGCCAGACTTTGAAGATCCCCCATGGGAGGCCTAACCCTCCCTGAGGAGCAGAAAGGGAATGGGATAGGGATTTGGTGGGGGAAGGGGAGGGGGGAGGGAGAGGGAACTGGAATTGACATGTAAAACAAGCTTGTTTCTAATTTAAATTGAAAAATGAAAAAATATCAAAATGGAAAGTTTAAATTTTAAGATAGATGTTTTTAAAATATTTTTTAATTTAAATTTAAATTAGAAACAAGGTTGCTTCTCAAGTCAGTTCCAGGTCCCTCTCCGTTTCAATCCCCTCCTCCCATGTCCTCCCCCCATGCCCCCCTCCAATATCCCCTCATTTCCCCAGGGAGGGTGAGGCCCTCCATGGGGGTGTCCATAGTCTGTCATTTCATCCAGGGCAGGGCCTAGACCCTCCCCTAGGAGTCCAGGGTGAGAATGCATCTCTCATTGTTGGATGGGAGTCCAAAGTCCATTTGTATACCCACCCGGGATAAATACTGATCTACTACCCAAGGCTCAATAGATTACCTAGGCCTCCTCACTGATACCCACATTCAGGGATTCTTGATCAGTCCCATTCTGGATTCCCAGGCATCGGCCTGGGATTCAAGAGCTAACCCATGTCAGATCAGCTGATTCTGGTGGTTAAACCAGCCCACTCTTAATCTCTTTGGCCATCAGTCCTCCCTCTCTGTCACTGGATTTCTTGAGTTCAGCTCAGGCTTAGCAGTGGGAGTCTGCCTCTTCTTCTATCAGCCACTGAATGAAGGTTCTGTTTCCCAGACTCTCTGGCCATGGGAATGCAGGCTGGCACTCCCCAGATGTATGTCTAAAATCCATATATGAGAGAGTACATGCCATGTTTCTCTTTTTGTGACTGGGTTCCCTCATTCAGGATGGTTTCTTCTAGTGCCATCCATTTGCTTGCAAATTTCAGGATTCCATTGTTTTTTTTTCTGCTGAAAATGTATGTAAATGTACCACATTTTCTCTATCCACTCTTCGGTTGAGGGGCATCTAGGTTGCTTCCAAGTTCTGGCTATTACAAATAATGCTGTTATGAACATAGTGGAACAGATATCCTTGTTGTATGAATGGGCATCTTTTGGATATATGCCTAAGAGTGGAGTTGCTGGGTCTTGTGGTAGGTTTATTCCAATTTTTCTGAGGAATCTCCATACTGATTTCCAAAGTGACTGTACAAGTTGGCACTCCTACCAAGATGTTTATCCAAAGAAAATTACCAAGAAACCGTGAGTTGGTGGCACATGCTTTTAATCCCAGCACTTGGGAGGTAGAGGCAGGCCAGGCGGATCTCTCTGAGTTCAAGGACAGCTTGAACTACAGAGCGGGTTCCAGGTCAGCCTCCAAAACAATACAGAGAAACTCTGTGTTGAAAAAAAGAAAGGTACCAAGAACTCAAAAATAAATATGGGGAGAAATAGAATTTGGGAACAATAACAGAGTTTTGACAATAATAGTACTTAGGATTTGGTTTTTTTCTCTCCCACACCAGGTGGCTCTTCTGATATCAGACAAAAACTCTGAATTTTTCTTTTAATGACATACTTAGATTCAGATAAGGAAAGAGCCAAGCTCCAACTCCAAAGCCAGCGTTGATTTTAATTGAGTTACAACTACATCTCTTCTGATGAGAAAAAGATATGGATACTTAGGTAGTAAGATTTTATCCTGCAGAGGATATTGGTACCATAGATCAGATTTTGCTTTGCTTGGTAATTTTTTCTGGATATCATTTCCTTCTTCTATAAAAATCTAGATGTCCAATGTCTTTTGATTTCTTAAAGATGGATATTTCTATTTTCATGTAAAGACAAAAGGAGAACCCTCCCCTGACTCTTGCCAGTTTTCCTAAAAACTTGTAGGATTGTCCCACCAGTGGAAGAACTATCATTTCTCACTATCAAGAGGCTTCTCCTGTTCAAATCAAATCTTAAATTAATTTTGAACATATCTATAGCTTTTCTTCTGCTTTGTAAACAAAAGTGAAATATCTCCCCCACAATTGCACATATCCTTTTTTCCTTCCATTTGTCAACGCATCTTTGAAGTACACAGACTGATTGAACTTACTAGATTTTTTTAATTTTCAAATGTCTCCCCACAGCTGTTATTCTTTTCTTATTAGCACAAAGAAAATTAAAGGCTAATAAGGCATTATGCAATCTATCTTTGGGGTTTTTTGTTTCCCCTTACTGTTAATTAAGCATTTCTTTTAAAGTTTTATCAGAGCTTTCAACAACTACTTGTCCTGTAAGATTGTGTTATATACCTGTGATATACTTTATATTATAATATGCAAAAAATTTCATTTTACTAGAAACATAATGTTGAAGCATTGTCAGACTTAATTTGAATAGGTATTTCCACAACAGCCATGACTTCTTATAGGTGTGTAATTACAGAATCACCCCTTTTAGAACTCTGCAAAATGAAACACATCCATTTGCCAAATTTCATTTCTTTGCATACCTTTAGGGTAACTTCCTGCTGGTAAAGGAGTTTGGTTATAGAAGGAATAAGTGGGACTATTTTTATGATTTTCTTGGCTTGTTGCCAAATGTTGGTAAAATCTTTTTTAAACTTTTGTTATTGACATGTTGGGTTTTGTTTTTTGGAATTCTGAGTCCTCTAGTATACTTCCTATTAATAACCAATCAATTTCATCATTACCTTGTGCTAGAGGGCCTGCCAAACCCATATGGGATCTGATGTGTGTTATACATATGGGACAATTCCTATTCCTGATTTATTTCCTTTAATTGTATAATTAATGAAGTTAATTCTATTCTATCAAGAATAAATTCAGCAGTTTCAATATGTAAAATAATTATTTATGAATATTGCCATTCGTAACTATATTGAGAGATTCTTTATGGTCCATTAGTACCATGAGAATAGCGTACAATTCTGACCTTTACACAGAATTAAAAGGGCTTTGAACCATTTTGCTTAACTTTCCTGATTTATATCCTACCTTTACTGATTTATTTACATCAGTATAGAATGTAGGGACTCCAGAATGTAGAAATGTCTTCCACAAGGTCCCAACTGCTTCTTTTTATTAATTTAAATCTCTCACTTTTAGAATAACTATGGCTAATATTTCCAAAAATATTGCAAGCTCTTTGCCAATATTCGTTATCTTTCTATAAGGAGGAAATTTCCTCACTAGTTAAATGTATTGTAATGTCTGATGAGCCTGTTAATCTCAGGGTTGTAGATGTGAGCCCCCTGTTGGGCTCCAGATGATGTGAGAATTGACAAATATCTTTATTAAGGGGATTCAATGGGGAAATACAGACTCACACATACAGGACAAGGTGAAAACTGCTGTGGATACAGCTGCAATGCCCTGCTATTCTGCCCAGGGGAGATGTGATGAACCACAGGGCTTACTTGCTTCTGCTCTGACAGAGAGAGAGAGAGAGAGAGAGAGAGAGAGAGAGAGAGAGAGAGAGAGAGAGAGAGAGAGAGAGAGAGAGAGAGAGAGAGAGAGCACAAGCGCCCCGTTCTTTATAAGCAGTCATGTCCACAGTGGCTACACCTTGAAACTGGTACCCCAAGTATATTGGTGGAACAAATTCCCATAACAGTTCAGATATGATTGACCTGATAGACCCTTTGCAAGTTATTTTACTTACACTTTAGATTTTAAGAATGTCTAAAATACAGTCAATAAAAGAGTTAATTAATGAGTGTTATACTGCCAATGAATTTTGACTGAGAATGAAATGCTATTCGATTTGAAAAACTGAATTTTAAGTATGTAATTTTATGATTAAATGAGAAGATTCCCACAGTCAATTGGTAAACGTCTGGCTCAGATCACTTACATAGATTAGATAGACCCCTGTAAGTAAGCAAAATACAAACAAGCAAAAAATCAAACAAAACATTTTTTTTGCTATCCAGTTTTTCTAATCCAGAAATTTCCAGTAAACATCAAGTTGGTTCACAAAAGCTTTGCCATAAATTTTATCTTTTCTTTTTCCTTCTCAAATGGCATCTTGGCCTGTTGTAAAAAGAAGTTTCCTTGATGAGGGGATGGCCCACTCCTAGTGGATATATCTAAAAACCCACCCACACCTAAGGCTTAGGAGTCAATGAAGCAGAAGAAGAAGGTTTGTAAGAGCCAGAGAATTGGGTAGTTTGCTACGAGATTCTGTCACCTAGTAATGTCAAAAGCTACACACATGAAGTCTCACTAACATGACAGCCCACATGCCAACTTAACAGGAACAACACTAACGTATATGCAAAAGACATGGGGGAAAGGCCACAAGATTTCAACCCTACACAAAGAACTATAGGCAAATGAGGAAAGCTGGGACCAGGAGAGGTGGTCCTCCCCAGGGAAGACCATACCAAGTGGCTGCTTAGTGCTAAATGGTCAGTCCAGAAGACATATATACAAGTAACACTATATGTGCTTGACAAGTTATATTTAGGAATACATGTTTATGCATGTAAATATGTGTATGCAATAACAGTGAAAAAGGAGACTATGAATTTGAAGGAGAGTGGGGACATAAGGGAGGTTTTGGAGGGAGGAAAAAGAAACGTAATTATAATGTTTAAACAAAAGCATCTTAGCTTTCTAGAAGAAGTGGAGGCTTATTACATGCTCTTTTTGCAGGGACCCAATATGGTGACTTCCTAACACAAACACTCCTCTTCTAATGCTCTTTGCTGAGCGGATCAGAGTAAGGAGTTGTAAACAGCTCCTTCTGCAAACATTAATGTTCAGTGGGCCAGGAGAGGAACAAATACAGAGTTCATACAATGCCATTTCTCTCCAGTTTAATATTTACACTAGCTACTCACTCGTTTGAAAGGCCAGAGAAGCCAGTTGTACTAATATCTACATAAGGGGCTTATAAAGGAATATCCGCTGACAGAGATGTTTTCAATGCAGGGCTGAATGGCCAGCTAGTGGTACTGAGAATCCAGGTTTAGGTCTCTATTAGTTCTTTCCAAGGTTCCAATGTGGCTGACTGAGCAATTGGAATTTTCCTCAGGAAATGAACTATAAAGATACTGTGAGTGGATCATTTTGCTTTTTTTGTGTTACACCTCCAGGTTCTCCTTTTGCTGCTTCTTACCTCCTTATCCTGTCATTGTTCCCTCTGAACCTACTATGTGCTGTTTGTGTAATGAATTTCTCAAAAGTTTTGTTCTTATGTAGAAATGGCAAGCTGTAATTAAATAACACAGACTTCAGAGATGGTCTTAAAGAATTGTTCTGAAAGGACTGGCCTTTGTGTTATGGAGTACGTTTTGGCATGAATTTGGATTACTCACTTTACATGATGAACTTTGGTTGCTTTATCTGTAAAATGCAAATAAAATGCTGAATATATAAAGGGATCACTAGAGGTAACGTTAATAAAACACTTATACTGTTAGGAACAGATACTCAGTAATACTGACTTATGAAAGGTAATCCTTTTTATGACTCCTCCTTGCCTCTGTCTTCTCAATGAAAACTCTGTATTTGGGAGTCACTGATTCATCTTGGCCTAGGCCCTTGTCTTTTACATGATTTTTTCCTTCTTGGGTTCACAGTCTTTTTAGTACTGATTTCAGCGATTTTTTTAAAAAAATATAATTCTACTTTCTGTGTATGGGTCTTTTAATTGTATGTATGTTTAGATACCACATATGTGCCTGATGCAACTGGAGGTCAAAGGATGGTTTTAGCTCCCCTGGGATTGAAGTTACAGGTGGTTTTAGGTCACTATGTGCATACTAGAAATTGAATTCAAGTCCTCTGGAAGAGTATCTGTTGCTCTTAACCATTGAGTCAGTTTTCCAGTGCCTTGTCTTCATTTCTTAGTGTAAAGAATGTGTTAATATGTAGTTTGAATGACAAGTATATTTCTTAGAGTCTTGGAAAGTGTGCACCTAATAAAACTCAGTTTTGTCATTTTGACATGTAGCAGAATCATGTGGTGATCTGCTCACACATTGTGCTTTATTTTATTTAGTCACAGCAGAAAAGAACAGCATATGCTTGAATGTGAATATAATTTAAAGGCTTTGCAAGTTCATTTACTCATTACTAAGGCTCACCTTAGAGATGATTCAATGAAAGCCCCAGGAATTATGCTAAAAACACAAAACACTCATTATTTTCTTGATAACACACTTAAGAGAAGTGAGTTAGTATGTTATGGAATATTTATACAACACCCCTCTACAGAGTTCTCAATGACAAAAGTTCTGGAGAGATGAGGGAAACAAGTAACATACCTCAACATTATATAGATGATTTACAGTAAGCCCACAGCCAACCTCAACTTAAATCAAGAGAAATTCAAAGCATTTACACTAAAACAGGAACAAGAAAAGTTTGTCCACTCTCTTCATACCAATTCAATATAGTACTTGAATTCTTAGCTAGAGCAATAAGACAAATGAAGGAAATGCAAACAAGAAAGGAAATAGTAAAAATGTCTTTATATGCAGATTTATTTGTAGTATACATAAGTGACATTACAAATTCAACCAGGGAACTCTTACAGCTGATAAACACTATCAACAAAGAGGCTGTATACAATACTAACTAAAAAACAAATCCTTCTATATAAAAATGACAACTGAACTGAGAAAGAAAACAGAGAAACAAAAACATTCACAATAAACTCAAAATATAAAATATCTTGGGGATAGCCCTACCAAGAGAATGACTTGTATGATTAAATCCTTGAAGACATATAAGGAAGGAACTGAAGAAGATATCAGAAAATGGAAATATATCCCATACAGAAATATTTAACAAAGTTTTATAAGGGAATAAATTACTTCACCGACTCAGCTGACCCATAGTAACACTCAGTATTGTAAACAGAAGCTCTCAATCTATCTTTACATGTTACTTTCAGTGTTTGATATTACACATCTATCAAATGTATAGTTGGAGAATTATTTTTCCCTTATACAGCCTGTAAATTTTTGCAAATGATGTTGTCCTTCATTATCATGAGGTTCCATTTATTGTAGATTCTAATGCCTGCACTAATGGTGTGTGATTAAAAACTTGAAGATATTGAAGAAAGAAATTGAAGAAGGTATCAGAAGGTGGAAAGATATCATATACAGGCATATTTAAGAGTTTTATAGGGGAACAAATTACTTCACGGAGAAAACTTACCCACTACAACTTTAACTCAATATTGTACACAGAAATTCTCAATATATATTTACATGTTGCTTTCAATGTTTATGGAATCTTTTTAAAAATGTTGCTTTCTTTTGTAAAAATTGTTCCTTTTAGATTTATTTAAAATTTTTATTCATTTTACATACCAACTATAGTTCTCCTTCCCTCCCATCCTTTCACTTTCCCCCACTGCCTCCAACCCCTACTCCCATCCACTCTTAGAAAGTGTAAGAACTCCCATGGGGGAGTCAACAAACCCTGGCACATTTATTTGAGACAGGACCAAGCCCCTCCTCCTGCATCAAGACTGAGCACTGCATCCCACCATATTCTCCAAAATTCCAGCTCACCATGGGTAGTTCCTGGTCCCACTTCCAGGAGTCCCACAAACAAACTAAACTATACAACTGTTGCCCACATGCAGAAGTCCTGGTTTGGTCCCATGCAGAATCTCCAGTCCTCTAGAGCCCTTGAGCTCCTATCAGGTCAGGTCAGCAGTCTCTGTGGGTTTCCCATGGTCTTGACCTCCTTGCTCATATAATCCCTCTTCCAACTCTTTGGACACAAGGAGTTCAGCTATAGATGGAGTTTCTGTTCTACCTGGTCTCACAGCTGTTTATCCCCAAGTAAATACACAGAGATCTTATATTAATTATAAACTGTTTGGCCAATGGTTCAGGCTTCTTACTGGCTAGCTCTCTTTTATTATCCCATAACTTTAATCTATGTATTTCTACATGGCCTTGTCTTGTGGAGAATGTGGCATCCTATCTTCCCCTAACTACATGGCATCTCTACCTGGTGACTTCTTTCTTCCTTCCTCTCCCCATCATTCTACTTGTCTGGTAGTCCTGCCCACACTTCCTGCCTGACTACTAGCCTATCAGTGTTTTATTCAGCAATCAATAAGAAAAACATATAAACAGACGAGAATGCCCCATTACCTCCTCTTTTCTGCCTAAATAAAATGAAATGTTTTAACTTTAACATAGTAAAATTATATATAACAAAACAGTTATCAAGCAAGAACTATAGTAAACAATATTTTGTCCATTAATATTTGGCAAAATTTAAAGAAAATATTCTATCATCTATCCAATGTTTGTAAGTCTAAAATTTTATATGTAATTTATCTTTTATCATAACTAAATAAAACCATAACTATCTGACTTCAACTCCATCAAAGATCTCAGAAATATAATATATAAACTCTAGAATTGACAGAGGCAACCTGTTGCCTGGAAAGTCACCCAAAGTTCCTCTGTAAAGTTGGGGCATCCATCTTTAGCCTATAGGTCTAGAGTGTCTAGAAGACTTCTCAGTGAAGCAGGAAATTTGAAACTGTCCTTCCTGTATTGTCAGTTTGTCAGTCGTTTTTCTCTGTGTCCTGCAGAATGTCTGGTAGACTCTTCCATGAAGTAGGAACCCTGCAGATTTGTCCCATCTTGTTTTGGAAAGTTCAGCAGTTGCTTTTCTGTGGGTCCTTCATGTCCAGTTTATACAGTAAAACAGTTCAGGCAAGAGAAGTTTCTTGCCCAAATGGGCATTTATGCCATGCTGAAGGCAAACTCCATAGCGAGTTTCTTTGATGCCCATTTTGCTCTCTGATGTAACTGGTATTGCAAGGAGCAGTTGTATCTCACTTTCATGAAAAAACCCTAATAAACCATTTTAAATGCCACATTTTGAAGAACTTTGAAAGATTTTGAAGAATATTTATTCATCTCAAATATATCTCTGTATGTCTAGAAAACCTAACAAACAGTATTAATTTTAGGTGAATATAATCTGTATTAATTATACCTTACATTTTTAAATGAGCTGTATAAACACAATACCTAAACAAGACTAGAAATATACATATAATAAAATTGACCTTAGATTTGTATCAGTAAACCAAAATCCATACCAATGCAAAGTATTCATTTCTGTATCATATTTCCTTTTTTTTAGAAGGAAATTGACTGTGATCATTAATCATTTTCAATCAACCTCATTTAAATGAAAATAAACATTTACAAACAATATTTGGAAATTTGGGTGTTGTTTTCTCCAAACTGCTTTCTGATGTTTGGGGGACACTGTCAATCCCAAGGGGATCCTGATAAAACCCAGAAATCTGGCCAAATCCTGGCTATAGTAGTCTGAGGCTGCCTCCTTTCAGCTGTTTTGGATGTTAGATCACCTGGGCCACTGCTTCAGAAGGTCTTTCTTGATCAAAACATATTTGTCTAGAAGGAATCTAGAGCTTTTCATTTTCTGTGGAAACAAAAGCAGAACCTCTTTTCCAAAGTTACATGTACTTAAATTTAAATTTAGAATTCAAGGAATTTTCAAAATATATTCGTCTTTTAGCAGTTGTTGCTCTTTTCTCAGCAATTAAGCAATTCAAAGACAACACAATAACACACAGTATCCAGATTCTTTGTATATTTTCCATCTTTATGTGGCTCTTTTTATTACTCTACTTTTTTTGAACTCACAGTATAGACTAGACTAGCCTTGAATTCACAGATATCTGCCTGTCCCTGACTCCTGAGTGCTGGGATTAAAGGTGTGTGCCCCCACACCCAGCTACTCTATTTGTTTTTTAAGGACTTAATACTTCGCCCCCCAAGCCTATCTATATTTTTAAACACATTGTAAACCTTTTGGAGGTTTTTCCTCATCTGAATCAGTCTTTACTATATATCTATATCTTTTTTTTGACCACATGAGTCTTATCTGCTAAACAGCATGGCTAAAATTAAAGCAGCAGCTGGCCCCACCCTATTCCTTGTTTTTCTAAGAGTTGCTTCATGGTGGAGTACTGGTGGGAGCCATGCTTATTACCACAACTCTGAAGTTTCCAGGTTCATGTTACCACCAAGAAGCATGCTGCTGGCTTCTGGCAAACATCATTTAATTGTTTGGTAGCAGGGCTCTTAAAAGAGCCATGTGTGATTTTCGCTGCTAATTCTGAGTCAGAAAACCTCTCTTTTTTTCTTTTATCATTTTTAATTTTAATTTTAAATAGCTTGTTTTACATGTCAATCCCAGTTCCCTCTCCCTCCCCTCCTCCCGCACTCCCCTTACCCCCCAGCCTCCCACCCTATTGCCAATTCCTTCCACATAGGGGATATCTAGAGTCTGCCATTTCACTCTGGGTAGGGTCCAGGCACTCCCCTAAGAGTCCAGGCTGAGAGAGCATCCCTCTTTTTGCTATGGGCACACGATGACTGTTTGTATTCCAGGGATAGACACTGATCCACTGCTCAGGGCCCCATAGGTTGCCCAGGCCTTCTCGCTGACACTCACATTTGGGGGGGGTCCAGATCAGTCCCATGCTGGCCTCCCCGCTGTCGCTCTGGGGTCCAAGAGCTCTCCCCTGTTCAGATCAGCTGTCTCTGCTGGTTTTGCCAGCCCATTCTTTGCCAATTTGCTCATCACTCCTCTCTCTGTCACTGGGTTCCTTGGGTTCAGTTCAGTGCTTAATTGTGTGTTTGCCTCTGCTTCCATTAATCACTGGATGAAGGCTCCCGGATGGTTATAGACATCAAGTTCATTATCAGGAATGGGCATTCCATTCGAGGTGGTCTCTCCACTATTGCTTAGTTTGCCAATTGGTGTTATCCCTTTAGATCACTCGAGGTCACTCTGGTGCCTGATCTGTCTTCTAACCTATGATTCCCTCTTCCCCCTATTCTACCCACACACACTCAACTTCCTGTTCTCCCATGACCTACTCTCTCTTCCTCTTCTCCCCCTCTCTTCTTCCCAGCTCCCACTCCCCCCCCACCTCTCGCAGTGTTCCCCATCCATTCAGAGGATCTTGTCTCAATCCTCTTCTCTTGGGTACTATGCATATATGCATATCTTTTAGGTTCTTTCCTGTTTCCCAGACTCTCTTAAAGGAGGTAATCCACTGCTTGCCTGTAGCAAATAGAGCCCACACAAGAAAATGCTGCTACCAAGAAGCTGTGCTTGGCTTTGTTCTTTGGTTTATAAAATCCCTTATTTACGCCTTTGTCAGGTTTCTCGTGGAAATTATTGCTCTATGTGTGGGAACCATTTTGTACACTGAATTTCTGTTCTTCCTGGTCCCACAGCCTTTTAGCCCCAAATAAACACACAGAGACTTATATTAATTGTAAACTGTTGCTTCCATCAGCTAGTGGATGAAGGTTCTATGATGACAGTTAGGGGTAGTCATCAATATCATTATTGTGGAAGGCCAGTTCAGGTACCCTCTCCACTACTGCTAGGAGTCTTAGCCCAGGTCATCATTGTGGATTCCTGGGAATTTCCCTAGCACAAGATTTCTCCCTAACCTCATAATGGCTCCCTCCATCAAGATATCTCTTTCATTGCTCTCCCAATTTATCCCTCTCAGTGGCTCCCTGGAATGGGATGGTCGAGTTGGGGGAGGGATGAAGTGGGATAGCAGTGAGAAAATAATATTTTCAACCTATTGGTTGCTTTAAGCAAATGATTTCCCCAAACACACACACACACACACACACACACACACACACACACACACACACTCACACACTATTCTGAGACAGGGCCATAAAAAGTATGCATTTTAAAATTGAAACAATCTTTTGAGCTTATGCTATTAAAATGGGAAATCCAAGGCATCATAAGGTTGATTACTGTTATTTTTGAAGGCAGGTTAAACTTAAACAAGCAGAGTACACACTAGGACAGCAGGTTAGGTACAAAGTCTTAAATAATCTTAAGGTAAATTAACTAGGTGGCATTGTCTCTTTGAAGAGAAGAGGTGTTTTCAGAGTAAGGTATCATAATAAATGGGTATTTACCATAGACTATTTTATACATTAGACACAGAAACAAGTAATCTTTGTTGTCATTTTAGATTTTTATAATGACAATTTGAGATAAACTTATTTTTTTCTGCTTTATATCAGACTTGTGGGCATGTGTGAAGAAACACGGGCCTTGAAAAGTTCTCTGCAGCTGAAGATTTTTGAGTGCTCTATTGTTTCTCACAATTGAGAACCTATGAAATGATGCTGAAGCTCAAAACAGTTTTTTTTCTTTCCCCAAGCTAGAAATGTAATAGAAACTTTGAATTCTATTTTTCTATTAATTCTCAATTATTTCAAGGTTGTTTTATAGTATAGTTAATTTTTAAACTATAATTATGTTTAAAGATATACTTTATCAACTAGTGCTGTTTTCAATTACCAGTTTGTTTCTATAGTAGTTTTTCCTTACTGTACTTAAGCCAAAAATGGATTATGTAGGCTTTAAATTTCTGTTATAGAAGAGTGTCAACTCAATGTTTTCATTGTCATAATTTCTCTAGTCATCATTACTATCATTTAACAGAAGGGCACATGACTTGAAATTCCCATACTATATAACCACAAATGCTTACTAAAATGAAGGATTCTAGAACAAAACTAATTGAATTGTATTCTTTGATAAATAATACCTCAAATATGGATTTTACTGGACTCTTACAATGATTCTTGACTGAGTCTGGTGAGAGAGGTGAAACTAATTCCATAACTAATTTCAATGAATGCAGCTAGGATTTGTCAACTGTATATCTCCTTAGACTTGTCTGAAACTCATTTAGGATTTCAGAGGTCACATTGGGCCACAGTGGTATTTTCATGGTCATATCTAAAGAACAGTTACACTAATACACCATTCCTTCTTAATTTGATTCCTTACTATTTTGCAAATGCATCTTAACTTTATTTTGAGAATGCTTCTCTGTTAACCAGCATGACAAAGATATTTCTGAAATATGTGTGTCTATGTGGGCTTTTTAAAACTGGTCTTAAGAATTTTATTCTCTATTGACCAGCTCCTTTTGTGAGAGCCCTTGAAATCCAAGCTAGAGGAATTAAACTTGCATTTACTTCCCCAGGCTCTTACAAATGTTGCTCACATCCACAAAGTGATTGTGGGAGGATGAGAGCTATACAAATCCTAGGTATTATTATCATTACCATCTCTGTCTGCTATTCCCATTTGGCCCTTTTTGCAAGGCTTTGATTTTACCTACTTTGATTTCTGCTAAATATATTGTTTAAATTAACTAATTTTAATGAATTTGTCTGCAAATAATAACAATGCTAATCATTTTTTAAAAATATGCCAGCTGACTCATTTAATACAACCTTCAGTGAACTAAGATCAATGTTCTCCCTGAGTTAAGGGTCTTAAGAAATTTAAATCCAATATCTTTACATAGGTACATCTCTCTTGAGTGCATTTTTAAATTAATAGGGCAAATTAGTGATAGTATGTTTTTACACTCATTTGAACAGACTCGTAATTTAAAAAAATATGTTTTAATTTAATGCATGAGTACTACATGTACACCATTTATGCCACTGCCTCAATCCCTCAAAATCATCATGTACCCTCTCCCTTTCAAATTCATGACCTCTAAATTAATTACTATTGTTATATGAATAGGCACACACAGAAATATACTCACACATACACATGTATATCTTCCTGCATCTATTTAACTTTACTTGTATGTACATGTGTTTAGGGCTGATCACTTTTGAAGGGATAACCTATCAGTGTCATGCCTTTGAAGATAACAGTTTTGCCTCCTCAAGCAGCCATTGATTACCTATACCTCTTCATATGTGGGTGGGATTTTGTAAAAATTTCTCTATTCCCTTTGGCAGGTCAACTGGTGCTATTGTTATTTAGGCCTTGTTTGGAAATAATATTTTTGAGATTTCATGGATGCTGCATCCTTTCTTTTCTAGAACACAGTGTCTCAAAGCAGACATCCTGGACTTCTGGGTTTTTGCAATCCACCCTGCTTCCCCCATTGTCACTAAGACTTAGATGTAGGGGCTGACTGTCTGCATTTTGACCAGTTGTTGATCTCTGCAATAGCCTCCATTGATCAATAGGTTTACTGATGAGTGGTGAGAGCTACATTTACCTTTGGGTATAAGGATAAGTGTTTAGAATATAGTTAAAGACTATTGATTTAGGAAATTGATAGTTCTACTTTGCCCTTTGGGATCTATGGCCTCTCCAGCCATGGATTGATGGATAGGTTTCAGAATCAGGCACAAATTCCCAGTATTGAATGGGACTTAAATCAAATTATGTAATTGTTGATTGCCTTCAAGTTATAACTCTGCCACAACTGCAAATCTAGGTATCTCTTGCCAGGCTGGGTAATGTTGTGATTCTCAGGCTTAACATCTGGATAGGACTATTGATTGCTTTTTTTCTATTGATAGCTAGTATAGAAACCTTTTGTCATTATGAGAGGTCATTCGCAGGGTGGAGGTAAATTCCAACTTTAAGCTTCTGAGTAATGTGTCTAAATTGTGTGATATCTTAAGCAATAGGGGCCTACCTTCAACTTCTGAGAAGCAACCAAGGGCCATGGCAAAATAGCCTATATTGTTTTGGGATTCACTTGAGCCCCTGACCATCGGCTACAAAGGAGATTTCCCATGCCTAGCCATAGGGTTTTTATTAGGTCATACGGTACCTGGTTCTTGGAGGAAGTATTATTACCCCAAGAAGCATAACATTATTACCCAAGTGGCATATCTCTATAAACTCTATAAGACACACACACACACACACACACACACACACCACTTGGGTTTGATTCCCATCACCCACATGATGGCTCACTGCTTTCTATAACACTATTTGAAGGGATTCGATCTTCCGTTTTGTCCTCTGCAGGCGCACAAGTGGTCCACATGCATACATGCAAGCAAACACTCATACATTAAATAAATAAGTAAATAAATAAATACATAATTTTTCTAAAACAAAAAGCAGAAGACACTCTGCTCATCTTACATATAAAAAGAAGCACATATAAATAACAATTAAGAAAATCAAAACTTATTAACCATTTGTTCTGGTTAGGGTTACTATTGCTGTGGTGAAACATCATTACCAAAGCAAGTTAGGGAGGAAAGGGTTTATTTGGCTTACACTTCCACATTGCTGTTCATCACTGAAGGAAGTCAGGACAGGAACAGAAGCAGGGCTGGATCCTGGAGGCAGGAGATGATGCAGAGGCCATGGAGGGGAGCTGCTTACTGGCTTGCTTCCCCATGCCTTGCTCAACCTGTTTTCTTATAAATTCCAGGACCAGCAGCCAGGAAGTGGACGCAGCCACCATGAACTGGGCACTCTCACATCAATCACTAATTTAGAAAATGCTCTATAGGCTTTCCTATAGCCCAATCTTAGGGGAAACATTTTCTCAATCGAGGTCTTGCTTGTCTTGTGCTGGCATAAAAACTAGTCAGTATAGCATTAAGATGTAAAGGAAACAAAGAATGGAGAGATCACTTTCAGGAAACAAGGGTATATTCAGATCTCAGAAAGCTGTGACCAGTCATCATAGCCACCTGCTCATAGTGAACATGTCAGAAGCTGGATGTCCACAGTGTACATAGACTCAACTACAGTCACTAATTCAGAAACACTGCTATTTGCTTTCACTAAACTGAACTCCTGGAACCCAGTTTCAGAGAGGGAGGAGTGATGAGCAAAGGAGTTAAGTTCAGTCTGGTGAAACCCACAGAAACAGCTGATCTGAACAAGGGGGAACTCATGGGCCCATGACTGATGGCTGAGAGGCCAGCATGGGACTAATCCAGACCCCTAAATTTGGGTGTCAGTGATGAGGCCTCCTCAGTCTATGGAGCCTCAGGTAGTAGATCAGTATTTATCCCTGACACAAATGGAATTTGGGAGCCCATTCCACATGGAGGGATGCTCTTTTAGCCTGGACACATAAGGGAGCTCCTAGGCCCTGCCCCAGATGACATGACAGACTTTGGAGATCCCCCATGAAGGGCTTCACCCTCTCTGGAGAGTGGAGTGGGGATTGAGTGGGGGAGTTGGAGGGTTTGGGGGAGTTGGAGGGTTGGTGGGAGCGGGGGAGGAGGGGAGGGAGAGGGAGCTTGGATTGACATGTGAAGCAAGCATGTTTCTAATTTAAATTTAAAAATAAGTAAAATGAAAAAGAAAACAAAAAAGAAATATTTCCAAGTTAGAGTAAAAAATAAAATTGTCTCTTATGAGTGAATTTCAGTATTGTTATTATATCTCTAATACCTAAGTATATCCAAGGCTTTCCAATTTGCTTCTTTGGTATGTTTATATTTAATCTTTCTATTGTTATATTAGTGTTGAGTCTTTAATATATATAAAGTCTACTCACATAAATTTATCTTCTTTCCTCTTTCTATGCTTCAGAAACAATTTGTGGAGGTTTGTGAATTATTTATTTTGGATCAGAGTTGCACTAAATTTTCACACCTGGAAAAGGGAAAGAATGGAAATTTTTTAATGTAAGTATTCATATTCTAGAAGATGACTTGTTTATCTTTTAGATGTTACTTTTTGTATTTTTCATTGAAACTGTGTGCCCTCCTCAACTAATAACCATATGACATGTTCCTAATCTTTAAATTACTCCCTCTCTGGGGAACAAAGTGGGGATTGGTTGGGGGTTTGGGGGTTGGGGGCGTGGGAGGAGGGGAGGGAGGGGGAGAGGGAGCTGGGATTGACATGTGAAGCAACTTTGTTTCTAATTTAAATAAAAAAATCTAAAATAAAATTACTTTTTATATTTGTAATTTTTACATTTTTGACACTGTATCTTTGGGATAGAGTTCTAGCATTGAATTTTTAAATAAATGGTAAATGCATGTACAAATTGTTTAACAAATCTCCTCTCCATAAATAGTACTTGATCTTGTATTTCTACTAAGCTTATATGAAAGTTCTGATCTGAACAGGGGGGGAGCTCTTGGACCCCAGACCGACATCGGGGAGGCCAGCATGGGACTGATCTGGACCTCCCCAAATGTGAGTGTCAGTGAGGAGGCCTGGGCAACCTATGGGGCCCTGAGCAGTGGATGAGTGTCTATCCCTGGAATACAAACAGTCATCGTGTGCCCATAGCACAAAGAGGGATGGTCTCTTAGCCTGGACTCTTAGGGGAGTGCCTGGACCCTACCCTGAGTGAAATGACAGACTCTAGATATCCCCTATGTGGAAGGAATTGGCAATAGGGTGGGAGGCTGGGGGGGGATGGGGGTGTGCGTGAGGAGGGGAGGGAGAGGGAACTGGGATTGACATGTAAAACAAGCTATTTAAAATTGAAATAAAAAATTAAAAAAAGAAAGTTCTACTTCTAAGAGTCCCATGAGAGAATGTTCTTGTCAGATGGCAGTATGACGCATAAGAAATATGAAAATTTGTGAAGACTAAGTTTTGTTACAGTATCAATTTAATTTGCAATTTTATTGCTTCAGATGTTTGAAGCATGTCTTTCTCAGTGAATTGTGATATCCTATCTCTTCCTGCATTTTTGTAGCAAAGGGGCCTTAAGAATGCAAAGATCTGACCACATGTTCTTTGTTGTAAATATAAGGACTAAGTAGATACTATTTATAAATTAAATTCAGAGAACAAAAAAAAGAAAGCCATTGGTTGTGTGGAACAGAGTAATAGCTATAGGTAAATAAGTTCTTAAAGGCTTGTGTCTTTAGTGTAAAATATAACCCCTAGATTTGGGAAAATGGTAAGATCAGAGGCTGTTTAAATATGTTTGCCATATGAAATTTAAATTGCCTATCAATTTAATAATCTGTATTTTTCAAAAATAAATTTCTTGCTAGTCAGGAGACTATATTTTAGTTGTAGGCATTTTTCTCTGAATGGGTCTATAGAAGTAACATATGGTGATATTTAGAGCAGATTCACTATTGAATTACCAGACAAAACTTATAATAGCATTAAAATATGTCATAGCATTGTTTGATTCCTTACAGTCCTTAACTTGGAGAATTTCCTTCTTAAATGTAATTGTTTTGTCTTCTAATCCATATGCTTATTCAAGTGTTTAAATTTCCATGAATTTTGTTCTGCACAAAGAATATACTATTTTAAATTGCCTTATGTTTCCTATAGTAAATCTTTTTCAAAATTACCTTACTTCTCCAATGCTGCTTCACTTTCTCCTTTTCTTATTTTATGATTCTGCACAATTTCAATTGGGCTTGGGACACTCTTGAGTCATTTTGTTTCATTTTTGGAATGAGGACAATTCATCTCAGCTTAGTGCATGCAGACCAATCATGAGAGTAGATTCCCATTCCATTCTTTATTTGTACTAGTGATGTGCCACTTAAATGATTTTAGTCTATCATATGTGTAGCAGTTATTACATATATGTATAAATATATGTATATATATATGATTGACAATATTTTAGAATTGATAGAGATACATGTGAGAGGAACTGAAACTGTTGATCATCCCAGTAGACAGAATTACTTGACCATCTCTGTAAGGAGCATTTTAGTCTCTTTGTTTAACTCATGCCTCTGCTTTAGAGGAACATCATAAACTTCTCAGTAACAAATAGTTATACTTAAATATTTGAAACAATGAACTGTGTTGTTTAAGACTGACTTTGAGTCCTTTTCAAAAATTATCATCCAATCCTTTTTGAAACATCTCATGGTAATATGCTTTATGAAATGACCTCTGAGATACAAATATTCAAGTGAATAAGTGTTAAATTTTATAGAATGAATGAAATCATCATACACATAAAACATCAAATGATAATATTGGAGTCTGTTTGACCACCTGCTACTTATCTTTTTATTTGTATTTTAAATTTATTCCCATTCAAAAGCCTCCCCTGAACATACCTCATCTAAGCCAAATTATTCCTGCTATTATAGATTCTTATCCTCCGTAATATTCCTTAATTGCTTTCATAGTTCATAATTATCTATTTGCTGATTGTTTATTGTCTGTGTTTGTCATTATATTCGAAATAATGCCAACAAAATTAGAACTTTGTCTTCACTATTTCATTTTCCATTCTAAGGCCAAATGTTTTTGCATAGTCTTTGACACCCAAAATATACTATTTGAAAATGGACAAATATAAACTAGAAAATGTACATGGCACTCTACAAATGAATTGAGGGCATACAAAAATGGACATGAAATGTTTGGAGAGGAAAGACTGAATTTGGCTCAGTAGTATGAGTTTAAACAGTGGTTGGAACACTAGAATTGGAATGAAGAATGCCTTGATATACTACTAAGTAACTGTGTGACTTTAATAAAAAAGACTTTCTGATTTGTGCAGATTAATTTGTCATAAGAATCAGACGTTAAAGATAGAAAGTTCTCTCCAGTTTAGGTACCATTGACTTTTCTATTTCTATTTCTTTTTCTCTTCAAATAATAATAGTAGTTATCTCATGGATTTTAGATAATTAAGATAATTCCATGGGTTTTCTTCCATTTAACTAAGCTGATCCCCCACAATAGCAATGTACCCTCCCATAACTCCAGCATCATTGAGATGGTAGAAAGCCAGAACTCAATAGTGGGCTGAATAGTGAATTTTTAGGAAGCACTGATGGGATATGGTAGCATTACATAGGCAGAAAAAATGACATTTGTCTTTAGTTTGACCTCGTTGTTTATCATTGGCCTAATAGTGCTTTGTAATCTGTATATTGTGACAGTTTTCTTCCACCATTTGGTATAAGTATGCTTATTTTAACTAATGGTTCAAATGTAATAACTGGGTATGAATTATCTTTTCTGAATATTTTAAAATTCAGTATCTCCCATTAATGTAGCAAAATTTCTTGTCTGTAAGTTGCAGTACTGGCTATGTTATTTATTTGATAAATCACTAGAGTTTTTAAAGATAGAATAATAAGATTTGTATAGGTGAAATATCTGTTTCTTTGACCTTCTTGATGATCTTACATACTGAAAATAAAATAGTTTAATAGAGATATAACTTATTAGTTCTGCACAAGGAAGACCTAACAGCATTGAGAGTGTTATTTAATTGGAAAACATCAGAAGTAAGATGATCCATACTATAGTATATAAACAGCAAGGAGAATGTAACGATCTTTGCCCAAGGTCTATAAGTTATAGTGATCATTCTCCATGATCTGGGCATTGAAGTCTATATGATAACCCCTTCTTCTGTGCCAAGAAATATCTAAGAGCACCTGTTGGGGAAATTTTTAAAAAGTTCAAAACAAATACACACCTAAATTGATAAAATTCTGCATTTCTCAAAGAAATTTTGAGCCGAAAAGGATCAGGTCATGGAATACGATTACTAAGTGTTGAAAACTCTAAGAGAAATGGAATTAATTGTGAATTAGTAATGTCTGAGACTTTTCCATTATGAGCTCAAGTGGACCGGGGATGCCTTGTTGGCTTGAGCATATCGTATATAAAGAAAGAGGAATTGTACATATCTTTGCCATAATTACTTCTTTTTATTGTGATTTTAAGTGTGCTTAAATAAAAGAAAATTTTACTACCTTTAAGAAAGGTGAAAATCTAGATTCTGGGGTGTTTGGCTCCCGCTTGATCCCCAAGCCACACAAAGATACAACTAAGAAAGAGAACTTCAGACCAAGATCCCTCATGAACATTGATGCAAAAATACTCAATAAAATACTGGCAAATCTGATCCAAGAACACATCAAAACAATCATTCACCACGATCAAGTAGGTTTCATCCCAGGGATGCAGGGATGGTTCAACATATGAAAATCCATCAACGTAATCCACCATATAAACAAGCTGAAAAACAAAAATCACATGATCATCTCACTAGATGCTGGAAAAGCCTTTGACAAAATCCAACACCCCTTCATGATAAAGGTCTTGGAGAGATCTGGGATAACAGGGACATACTTAAACATAATAAAAGCTATATACAGTAAACCAACAGCCAACATCAAACTAAATGGACAGAAACTCAACGCAATTCCTCTAAAATCAGGAACAAAACAAGGCTGTCCACTCTCTCCATACCTTGTCAACATGATACTTGAAGTTCTAGCTATTGCCATACGACAACAAAGGGGGATCAAGGGGATACAACTTGGGAAGGAAGAGGTCAAACTTTCAGTGTTTGTAGCTGATATGATAGTTTACATCAATGACCCAAAGAACTCTACCAGGGAACTCTTACAGCTGATTAACACCTTCAGCAAAGTGGCAGGCTACAAGATCAACTCAAGAAAATCAGTAGCCCTACTATATACAGATGATAAAAGGGCTGAAAGAGACATCAGAGAAACATCACACTTTACAATTGCCACAAACAACATAAAATACCTTGGGGTAACGCTAACCAAACAAGTGAAAGACCTGTATCGTAAGAACTTCGAATCTTTAAAGAAAGAAATTAAAGAAACCCTCAGAAAATGGAAAGATCTCCCATGCTCTTGGATAGGTAGGATCAATGTAGTAAAAATGGCAATCCTGCCAAAAGCAATCTACAGATTCAATGCACTCCCCATTAAAATCCCAGCACAATTCTTCACAGACCTTGAAAGAACAATAATCAATTTTGTATGGAAAAACAAAAGACCCAGGATAGCCAAAACAACCCTGTTCAACAAGGCAACCTCCGGAGGCATCACCATCCCTGACCTCAAGCTCTATTACAGAGCTATAGTCCTGAAAACAGCTTGGTATTGGCACAAAAATAGACAGGTAGACCAATGGAATCGAATTGAAAACCCGGGTATTAACCCACACACGTATGAACATCTGATCTTTGACAAAGAAGCTAAAAATATACAATGGAATAAAGAAAGCATCTTCAACAAATGGTGCTGGCATAATTGGAGTCTGGCATGTAGAAGAATGAGGATCGATCCATGTTTATCGCCATGCACAAAACTTAAGTCCAAATGGATCAAAGACCTCAACATAAATCCAGCCACACTGAACCTCTTAGAAGAGAAAGTGGGTAGTACCCTTGAACGAATTGGTACAGGAGACAGCTTCCTGAACATAACACCAGTAGCACAGACAGTGAGATCAACAATTAATAAATGGAACCTCCTGAAACTGAGAAGCTTCTGTAAGGCAAAGGACACAGTCAGCAAGACAAAAAGGCAGCCCACAGAATGGGAAAAAATATTCACTAATCCCACATCTGACAGAGGGTTGATCTCCAAAATTTACAAAGAACTCAAGAAGCAAGTCTCCAAAACACCAAAGGACCCTATTAAAAAGTGGGCTGCAGAACTACATAGAGAGTTTTCAATAGAGGAGTCTAAAATGGCTGAGAGGCACTTGAGAAAGTGCTCAACATCCTTAGCCATCCAGGAAATGCAAATCAAAACAACTCTGAGATACCATCTCACTCCTGTCAGAATGGCTAAAATCAAAAACACCAATGACAATTTATGCTGGAGAGGATGTGGTGAAAGGGGGACACTCCTCCATTGTTGGTGGGAATGCCAACTGGTTCAGCCACTTTGAAATCAGTATGGAGATTCCTCAGAAAAATGGGAATAAACCTACCACAAGACCCAGCAACTCCACTCTTAGGCATATATCCAAAAGATGCTCATTCATACAACAAAGATGTCTGTTCCACTATGTTCATAGCAGCTTTATTTGTAATAGCCAGAACTTGGAAGCAACCTAGATGTCCCTCACCCAAAGAGTGGATAGAGAAAATGTGGTACATCTACACAATGGAGTACTATTCAGCAGAAAAAAATAATGGAATCATGAGATTCGCAGGCAAATGGATGACACTAGAAGAAACCATCCTGAGTGGGTAACCCCAGTCACAAAAAGAGAAACATGGCATGTACTCTCTCATATATGGATTTTAGACATAGATCTGGGGAGTGCCAACCTACAATCCTATGGCCAGAGAGTCTGGGAAACAGAAACTTCATTTAGTGGCTGACCGAAGAAGAGGCAGACTCCCTTGGTTAAGTACTGAGCTGAACTCAAGAAAGCCAGTAACAGAGAGGGAGGACTGATGATCAAAGAGATTAAGACTGGGCTGGTTTAACCCCCAGAAACAGCTGACCAGACAAAGGTTAACTCTTGAATCCCAGGCATCAGCCTGGGAATGCAGCATGGGACTGATCAAGACCCCCTGAATCTGGGTGTCAGTGAGGAGGCCTCGGGAATCTATTGAGCCTTGGGCAGCAGATCAGTACCAATCCCAAGTATACACACGGACTTTGGACTCCCATCCAACAATGTGAGGTGCACTCTCACCCTGAACTCTTGGGGAAGGGTCTAGGCCCTGCCCTATATGAAATGACAGACTATGGACACCCCCATGGAGGGCCTCACCCTCCCTGGGGGAATGAGGGGATAACGGGGGGGGGGGATTGGGGGAAGGGTATGGGAGGAGGGGAGGGAATGGGAGAGGGACTTGGAACTGACTTGTGAAGCAACCTTGTTTCCTATCTAAATTTAAACTGGAAAATATAATATAAAAAAAGGTGAAAATCTAGTAAATTATTTAAAGCTGAAATTTGTGGAGAGAAAGGCAATGGTGCCTTCAAATGAAAGTAAAACGTAGTTTGAAACATGAATGCTAGGCTGGGGAATTGACTCATTCGATCAAATTCTTGTATTGCAAGCATGAAGACTTGAATTCCTTCCCCAGGAACTTTGTAAAAGCTGGGCCTGGTGATGTGCACTGGTCATAATAGCACTGGAGAGCTACAATATAGAAGATCCTTTGGGCTTGCCAAATCTGTGGGCTCCAGGTTCAGAGAGATTCTGTCTCAAACAAAAAGATGGGGAGTCTTTGATATTGAATTCTGTCCTTCACATGCATGTACCACAGAAGTGCAAAGCACTTTGACACACACAATGCATGTATGTGAATACTTACACACACACACACACACACACACACACACACAGAAAGAGAGAACAGTGAATGAATTTGCATTTAATACAGCTCTTGTTTGTTTAGCAAACTGTTCTGTATTGGAACAACAGTAAATGAAGAATCATGCAGAGGTAAATGAAATGCTGCGTAAGATTGTTTTGAATCTTTTTTTCGAAGGTTCATTGATCAGTAAGTTGAAATGCTACAAAAGCTATTTGATGCCCTCTTATTTAAAGCAAGAGAAAGTTAGCTAGTCAGCTCACAGACACCACCCAGCCACTGTGTTGAAGACTATGTAGGGTGCATTGTATATCCTAACTCATTTGAAGTTTTCAATAGTCAAATGGAAGCATTCTATTGAACCTAGGCTGTTAGATCCTAGGTAATGCCATTCAGATGGTGCCAGCTTCAGATTTGCTGGCTCAGGATGTGAGGAGACTCATTCTCCGTCATGCTGGCTTGCAAGCCAGACAGAGAAGAATGGCACATTTGCAATATATATTCAGACTGAAGAACAACAGGGAGTGGAGGACTGCCAAGTGTGAATATTTCAGTTTGTTCTTTTATTCCTGGGGTTAAATAATGGACTGTGTGTTTAGTTGGAGGTCAACAAGCTCAGTTGGCATATCAGGAATATTTAATTAAAAGTTTATTTTTCTCAGAGAGGAAGAGAAAGTCTTATTTTTTCATGTTTGATTCAGTATATTTAAGAAGACAATGGGGGGATGGAATAGGAGATTAAGAAGCTTCAGGAGTTTTGCTGAAAATGTATGTAATTTTTTGTCAGCATTCATTCTCTCATTCATTTCTTTTTTGACAAAATTAGGTGAAGAAAATGCATATGCTTGTAGATTTATGACAAAATTCAAGACACAGGCCCTGTCCTTAAAGAGCTTAGAAAGTATTACAGTATAGTAAGTATTTTATAAGGTAATCAAATGATTCAGAATGAGAGGGGGGCTCAACCCTATCTCAAGGTTTAGTGACATCTGAACTGCACATAGCAACCCCAATAATGAGAAAATATGAGCTCAATTGGATTTTTGTCATATCCTATTTCCTCTCTGAGTACTCCATTTTTCTAAGCAATATGATTTGAAAGTCTAAGTTATTTCAAAAACAAGGGCATTTGCTAGCACTTAAGAGCTAGAAGGTCAGTTAGTAGCAACAGGATAAAAAACTTTTAAAAGACTGAATGCTGCAAGCCTAAAGATTGTGCCACAATATTGCTTAGGTATTTTATCTTCAGAGATCAATGCTCAAGAAGAATCCAAAGAGTAGTAAGTCTCAGAGGTAAGTTTCTATGGGCAGTTGATGTGACAGTTTTTATTTCCCTTGGAAAATCAGTCAACTTCACACACAAACTAGAGTTATTTGAAAGGAGGGAATCTTAAATGAGAAAATGTCTCCATAAGATCTGGCTGTAAGATACTATCTTAATTAGTAATTGATGGTGGAGGACCTAGACCATTGTGGGTGGGATCACTCCTGTGCTGGTGGTCCTGGGTTCATTAAGAAAACAGGCTGAGCAAGCCAGAGGGAATAAGCAGTAAACAGCACTCCTCCATGTCCTCTGCCTCAGCTCCTGTTCCCAGGTTCCTCCCCTGTTTGAGATTTTGTTCTGACTTCTATTGATGATGAGTAGCAATGTGGAAGTGTAAGCCAAATAAACCCTTTCCTTCCCATCTTACTTTTTGTTATGATGTTACAACAATAGTAACCACAACTAAGATGATCAATATAAGATTGGAAATACAAATTTGGTATCCTGCATAAGCATTTCATGTGCTTCCCCTGTGTCTTGCTAATACTCGGATGATGTCATAAATCAAACATTCTTGTCAAGGAAAGGAAGGAAGTTGACATGTATTTATTGGCTACTGTGCTAAGTGTTTTCTAATGGAAACTAATAATAATCCTATGTTGTGTTTTCACATGTAAACTGAAATCACATGTAAATTCACAATAAATTTTGGCATTAGGAATTCACAATTCCATTTATTGTAGGTAATCCAGGAATGCTGGCTGATGTTTGTAATTCAGCACCTGAGAAGTGGAAGCAGGAGGGTAAGAAGTTCAGAAACATAGCAAGTTCTAGGTCAGCCTGGGATATGGGAGACTACATTTCAAAATAAAAACAAACAAGAGACCACCAAAGTACAAAAGAACAAAACTGTTTTTAAACCAATAACACAAGATAGAGAAGTGAAGTATCTTACTTAAAGCCACACAAGTCTTAGAAATAGAAAAGTTAAAATTTGAAGTTAGTTCCAAATTCCAGTTGGTACTATTAACATTATACTTAAAGAAAATAAAATGCACTTGGAAGGTGGGAATATTTAAATACTGCAAATATTTGATTTCACTCTTCTACTTTAGCTTGTAAGACGTCATGGTAGCCTGCATAACAAATTGTGAGTGCTTAAGTTTAATTGGTACATTAAAACCCATAAATTCCCTTTACAGTGAACTGTCTTAGTGAACTTCTGACTCTTGTCAATCCCTTTAGGCACTAACTAATCAGGTCATGATCACAGTAGCTGAAAGGAGAGCCAGACAGAAAGTTGTCAAACTCTTTTACTTAATTCATGTGACTGAAGCACATTTGTTGTGGAGATATTTGGGGAGTATCCTCAAAGTTCAAAGTTCAAATACAGTGTGCCTCTCTATTTACTTATTCCTGCACTGTACCTATACTGCCAATATGCTCCAGGGCTGCTTCTTGAAGGCTATGTTAACAGAGTGTGAAAGGCTGTAGACAACACTGACTCACTGACAGCCAATTAAGAGACTTCTCCCTTAGAGTATGAACTGACTGGGTAACCCGGTCAGGCAGAAACATTCCCCCTAATGGACCTTGAAACAAGCTTTGGATAAAAATATAAAATCCTAAAGTGTGATATGTAGAACGATTGCCTGGCTAGATTTTGTTTTAAATAGAAAATAAGGGATAGTAAAAAGCTGGACTCAAGATAGCCTGCCTCAATATCATTTATTACCTTTTCATTAGAATATTCAGTTTCCCTGATAAAATGAGATGCAGCAAACCAGCAATATCTCCATTTATATATATAGTCATATTTCCGGCTTATTAATGTAATGATAAGTAGATAGTTATCATGTTTAATATAGGTATGCAGATTATAGTTTAGGATGGTCTCAAACTGGCTATGTATCCAAGGATGACTTTAATGTAAAATCTTCTAGCTTCTAACATTTGAGTACTGAATTACAGGTATTCACTAACTACCAGTGGGAATGGAGCCTAGGGCCTGATGCAAGATACGAAAATATCCTACCACCTGAGACACACCAAGAGCACCTGGTAATAATTATTATTCTTAAGCATGCTAGAATATGCTTAGTTGAGTGTCACGGTGTTAAGAATTAGTTGAAATCATAGTTGTTTCTCATTATATCAAGTGTCTTATGTATATTATAAAGTACAATCCCATTTGTTCTGGTTATTACATGATACCAAGAGCAGAACAAGATATTTGGAAGAAACTAGATGACTTTGCAAATATGGGATGCGTACTCATTACTAGAAATGCTACTACTGATGATGATGATGATGATGATGACGACGACAATCTTGATAATGTTCTAAACTCTAGCCCTAATATAATGTACAATGATATTCTAAGTTCGTTTCTTACCAGAATATTATCAAGTTCATATAATGACCATGTATATCCCTGTCAGGGTTGAGTATTCCAGGACCCTGGCAATTTCATGATGCTCCTGAGCAGTTCCTATGGGACAAACAGGTAGTCAGTTTCACATAAACCTTAGAAATCTCTCAGCTATGGCTCCAGAACCATGCTTGCCTCCCTGGTGCTTTGTTCCCTTCCATGATTATCATAGACTCTATCTCTCTTTAACCATAAGCTCCAATAAACCTTCTCTTTTATAAGCTGACTTGGTCATATTGTCTATTCACAGCAACTGAAAAGACAAAAATTCTACCTGTTCTTTGTTCTATCAGCAAGGTCTGAGCTATTTTCCCAGGATGGTAAGGAGATGATTTTCTCTCTGTAGGTTAGCTTTTATTTCAGGGAATTAAGAGAGTTGAGAATTAAGTCTTTTACAATTGAAAAGTCAGATACTTGTTGTTTACAATGTATCCTCTGACAAAGGGCTATTTTTCCCTATGTTGGCAACAGCTATTCTTTCATGTCTAAATGCAGGTCCTACCCTTTTTCAAAAAGCCTTCACTAAGCTTTACTGTGCTTGTATCTATCATACACAACATGGGTGACACCTGATACTAGATGTCTGTTACTGATACTAGACTTTGAACTCTGAAAGGTAAAGGCCTCTTAGGATTGATTTCCTGGTGTCTGCTTACTGAAAAGTGGTCTGCAGAATATATCCATGTATATGTGAGCTGATATATGTAAGATCAAATTTACCGTTTTGGACTTATGCATGCAACAATTTGAAATGAGAACACTGGATACTGTGTATTGAATTATTCCCATGTCAGGCATTTTATGCACATTATATCACATAATCTTCCAATGAAAGGCAAATGTTACTACCTCTGTCTTATAAGATGTTTTTAAGAAGGGTGTTAAGTGACTTGCCAAAGGGAAATATCAATCTAAGCTTTTAAACCCAAGTATCCAAGCCAAGGCCTATTCTGAAAGCATTGCTTTTATGTGGTACACCTCAGATAGTTTTCTAAATTGTCTGTTCTGAAGGTGATATGTCAGTCATGATGTCTTGTACTTTGGTAGCTTGGATCACTGAAATTGGGGGTGGTATGTGATTTTAGAAGTTATAACTTTCAAGTAGCTATTCTGCAGTGGTAACTTTATCATGTAAGATCATCTCGTGTCAGTACTTTTGAAAAATGAGCATCCATAATGGTTCTACTCAGAGATTCAACAACTAAAAGACAGATACAACTAACTTCAGCACAGGGATCTAAACTATTATTATTATAAACTGTTATTACTGGAATATTTCTATTCCCTTCTGTACTTAAGGGACTGCTTTATTTTATAAATTCAGGCTGTGTTATTAAAATATGGGTGATAGATTTTGTAAGATATGTGATTTTATCACTAGTATCGTGAGGAATTATTAATGTTTACTATAATTATGTCACTTTAAATTTTAAGGGTGAATTAATAGTGATGATTTCATGATGATAAGCTGCCTACTTTGCTTTATAAGTAGTCATTGTCAATACTTGTGTCTAAGTTTCTTGTGGACTACACCAGTGGGATCTTAAGATTATCTCAATGGAAGATTTCTTCTAATTGTCAGTTTATGTGACTGATGTACTTGCTGGTTACACATTGATGATAGTAAGGTAAAATTCTATGTGTTCAATGTCATTTTAAGCTATTCAGTGAACTGGAGAGAGGAGTTTGTTAGCCTTCTGAATATATATATTTAGGAAGTGCATGAGACTCTTCAGACTTCTTTCAGGATCTTTGTCAGAAGGATGCTGAAATCATGGAGGTTCAGATACACAAAGATCAATTACAATAAAGCATACATATATGTACATATAGTAACAGAATCATACAATACTCTCTAAAATCTTGCCACTCAAAATTTTTTTCTAGCTGTAAGTAACTAAGGGAGTGCTAAAGGAAGAGACAGACTCCATCAAAATTGCTATTGTTTATGATGGAATTTTATGGAGCAAGAAAGGATTAATGTGATATTAACAATGGATGTCTTTGAAAAGAAACTTATATATGACAGTCTAAGGAGAGAATAATCTGACAATATAAAAGGTTTGATGAAGAGAATGAGAATTTGATAATGCTAAAGGGAACAATAGTGTAAAATTTAGAAGGGGCAGTCTTATTAGTAAAGAAATATGAAGCTAATATTGCCCAATTAGGCATTTATTGCTTCAAACCTGCTCCTGTAGTGCCTATGTGTGCCACATGTGCAAGTGGATTATTAGATATATGGACTTGATTCCAAGTGAAGAATGGGGGAAGCAAAATTAGATTGGAATCAGCAAGATAATCACGATTTGGTAATTGTCCCTCAGTTCAAACAAGCAAACAAATAAAACCCTCCAAAAATGTAAAGACTACAACTGAGAGAAATAACTAGAATTTCAAGATTTGGTGGCATACTAGGATAGAAAGGCCATTAACTGACAACGAAAGATAAGAATAGATATTATATATGAAAAGGACAGGATAAATGCCAAGTTCAATATCTAGCAAGAATCAGATTTAAGACTTGAGCTCATTTGAGTACAAAGTCATCAATATGGGGAACATTCATATAAAATAAATTCTGACAGCTGTAGGAATGGATATGTTTGCTTAACACGGGTAAGCTCACTGGGAACCAGAAAGTGCCAGAACTGTAACCTTGGCAACTTTCTGTTGAAAACTTTGGAAGAGAGAAAGTTCTTGTCTAAGAACCTGTAACAGTAGCAGCAACAGGAAGCAAATGTAATTTTAGACAGACTGAAAGAGAGAAATGTAAGACAGAAGTGGTCAATAAAAAGATAGGAAGCAACAGATATGGCAAATTGGATGTTTGAGAAAAAGAGCATTGGAACTGGCATTTTGGACGTTATAGCTGACCTTTAAAGCACGGTTTTAGTATAGTGCTTAGTTTAAAGCTGGACTGCAAGGAAGAAAAACTCAAGACAAAGAGCAGAAAAGAGAGCAAGATCTAGCTTGTTGCTGCACAAACAGTATATCCAAGGTCCATTAGATTGAACAGCACTGCTGGGAAACACGTTAGGATGGTCATTTTTCAAAAGAAGAAAATAAATCTCATGAGCACATTTACACGTGTTTGTTGAAGTGTCTTTCTGTGCCAGGAACTGTGCTAATCATTTCACAGAATCTACTGAATTTGGTGCTTAGAGCATTCTTTGACATAGTTACTAGCATTATCTCTTTATTGGGGAAGCAGTGGGTTCAGCGTTTAAGCAGTGTGTTTAAGGCTTTATTAGCAAATGTCAGAGCTTGCATTCAAACCCAGCTTTGTCTGATGACAGAGCTCTAACTATGATAATGCATCCCAAGGAAAATGTTAACATTATTCAAATATATGTCTTCTTGTATACAGAGCTTAGCATGCTACTTTTCTTATTTATTTAAGTTAGAAAAAAGCTTGTTTCACATGTCAATCCCAGTTCCCTCTGTCTCCCCTATACCATCCTCTTTCAGTTCCCCAGGGAGTGTAAGGCCTTCCATGGGTGATCTTCAAAGTCTGTCATATCAGTTGGAACAGGGCCTCTATGTGGAATGGGCACACAAAGTCCATTCTTGTACTAGGGAAAATACTGATCCACTACCAGAGACCCCACAGATTGCCCAGATCTCCAAACTGACATCTACGTCCAGGGGGTCTGGAACAATCCTATGCTGGTTTCCCAGCTATCAGTCTACGGTCAATGACCTCCCCCTTGTTCAGGTTAGCTATTTCTGTGGGTTTTTTAACCTGGTCTTGACCCCTTTGCTCATCACTCCTTCCTCTCTGCAACTGGATTCCAGGAGTTGGGCTCAGTGCTTAGCTGTGGGTGTCTGCTTCTGCTTCCATCAGCTACTGGATGAAGGCTCTAGGATGGCATATAAGGTAGTCATTAATCTCATTTTCAGAGACAGGCATTTAAGGTAGCCTCTCCACTATTGCTTAGATTGTTAGTTGGGCTCAACCTTGTAGAACTCTGAACATTTCCCTAGTGTCAGATTTCTCTTTAAACCTATAATGGCTCCCTCTATTATGGTATCTCTTTTCTTGCTCTCCTCTATTCTTCCCCTGACTTAATCTTCCTTTTCCCTCATGTCCTCCTCTCCCCTCATCTTCTCCATTTCTCCTTCTCCTAATGTCCCCTCCCCTCCCCCATGGGCCCAATTAGCTCAGGAGAGTGTGTCACTTTCCCCTTCTCTGGGGGACCATGTGTGTCTCTCTTAGGGTCCTCTTTATTTCCTAGCCTCTCTGGTGATAAGGATTGTAGGCTGGTAATCCTTTGCTTTATGTCTAAAATCCATATATGAGTGAGTACATACCATATTTGTCTTTTTGTGACTCGGTTACCTCACTCAGCATGGTTTCTTCTAGTACCATCCATTTGGCTGCAAATTTCAAGATTCCTTTTTTTTTCTGCTGAGTAGTACTCCATTGTGTAAATGTACATTTTCTCTATTCACTCTTCAGTTGAGGGCCATTTAGGTTACTTTGAGGTTCTGGCTATTACAATTAATGCTGCTATGAATATAGTGGAACAGATGTCCTTGTTGTGTGGATGTTCATCCTTTGGGTATATGCCTAATAGTGGAATTACTGGATCTTCTGGTAGACTGATTCTATTTTCCTGAGGAATCTCCATACTGATCTCCAAATGGCTGTGGGAGTTTACACTCCCACTAGCAGTGAAGGAGTGTTCCCCTTTCTCCACATTCTCTCCAGGATAAACTGTTACTGGTGCTTTTGATTTTTGCCATTCTAACGGGAGCAAGATGGTATCTCACAGTTGTTTTGATTTGCATTTCCCTGATGGCTAAGGATGTTGAGCACTTTCTTATGGTCTTTCAGCCATTTTAGTTTCCTCTATTGAGAATTCTCTATTTAGTTCTGTACTTTTCTTAAACACCCAAAATGTATAAAGTCCAGGAATACAGATCCATGAGGAAGGTCTGTTTTTAAAAATCCTTTGTAATAATATGTTTTACCCAGGTAGCTAATATCACCGATTTGGGAGTTTGTGACTGCTTTGGTTCATATTCAATCTCCAATACTTCCTAGAAAGTGATGTTCGGTGAACCATTGACTCAGTCTGTTTCAGTTTCCTTGTGTATTAAATGTGGATCATGACAGAATCAATCTCACAAGATTTTTGTGAGTGTTAAATAGGTTAACAGAATGTAAAGTGAGGCCTAGCATATGATATATGCTACTAATCAATGATATTTTGAATATCAATGAGGTCCTGTTTTCTATTTAATATACCTTCTTATAATTCTTCACTCTGAAGACATTTGTATAACTTTGCAAAAGAAGTGTGGATGGGAAATTTATCCATAACTTCATTTGTTCATTCAGTTATTATCCCACACATTCACTTATTAACTGAAAAACATTCATTATTGCACAGATCTCACACTCCTTGAATGCCTGTTTTGTGTCAACTAATATGTCAATTTGTAAATACTTAATGAAATTAATATTGTAATGCCACCTCTCATGGAATTTACAGTCTCAATGGAACAAAAACATATGGGAGATTGGAAAATTGTAATACAATATTGTTACTCCCATGGTGTGGAAAACCATGTTTTTATGTAAGTAAGGAAAGTATTTGTCCTGATTGGGTAGTGAAATCTTTTCAGAAGAAGTGTCACCTAAACATGGATCTGATTTATATGTCCCTTCTGATAAAAGCAGAGTGCTTGCTAACTGCCACCTTTTGATTCCCATAGATGTCTCCATGGTGTCATTTTACCCAGTGTTTTTGGTTACTGCTAAGTTCGAGAAGGTCTTGCACATTGAAAAGGCACAACCTGTGACCTCTCAGCTTCTTCCTTGGTCCTCCCATTCATTGGGACTTCATGGGAAAACTTTTTGTGGATACTTGAATCCAGAGGTCAGTCCTTAGCTTTCACAATTTGAAACAAGACTGGGCAGTGTATCAAGCCCATCATGACCTTGTCCTGAAGGAGTTACCGTCCATTATGGGCATTGGAACTTTAGCCCACTCAAAGTGATTAACGATTCTTTTGATGTATTCTTGGCAAATATCACACCAGAAAATTACATCCTGTCTGTCTGGCCTGATCAGAGTGGAACACCTCATTTTCCTTGTCTAGCTCATGGTGTTTAAAATTCTTATTATCAGCCTAAGTGGCAATGGATTTGTAGAGTTTGATCAGAATTTGAATCTTAGATCATTCATAATCAGATGTTGAAACAAGTGAATTTGAGAATCACTAAATGAAAAATAATAATTCTTATCTGAAAGTATTATTTTGAGAGGAGACAAAGGAAATGGTTTTGTGCTTGGGACATACTGGTATTATATTAGACAAATGTTGATTTCATTCTACTCACTTTGCATTAGAGCAGTGATGAAAATATTAATGCATGAATATGTTATACACAAATAAAAAGGTCACTTTAATCCACAGATATATTAGCTTATAGTAAGTACTTAACTGATGCTTGCTCTTTCTTACTTTGACTCAATTGACAAGTTTTGCTGACAAAAAGAGGAAAATTAAGGCACACAGCAAAGAGTTATATCTCGTTCATTTCAATGCTCCCCTTCATTTTAACCCACAATAAGTCTTCCTATTTAAATCTTATCACACACTATCTCAAAATAGTAGATACTCAATGCATTTGGTGGATAACAGAGCGCCAGACAGAATAAATAAATGAATATGAAATGTACAGGTAAACTGTGATGAGAATGGGAGCTGTGTAGAACACAAATATAGTGGTCATGGTATAACTGGGCTCAGAGAAGAGACAGAAGAGCATGGAGAAGTTAAAATACAGAAAAAGGAAGTGGAGAATTTAACAAAGATAAATATCCCTGTCCTCACCATTTTATCCTGATATATGTTGAACTGTTAAGTAGGACCCTGAAGGAATTCATTTGGTTCTCAGGGTGATGCTCAGATAATTCCAATGACTGGCTTGGTATCACATTAAAATACCAGTATTATAGGAAATGAG
Source organism: Mesocricetus auratus (assembly GCF_017639785.1). NCBI lineage: Eukaryota > Metazoa > Chordata > Mammalia > Rodentia > Cricetidae > Mesocricetus > Mesocricetus auratus. Next base: position 91,645,257 of record NW_024429188.1, on the reverse strand, counting down.
CTAGCAAGTAATGATGTGATAAAAATGCATAACTTTTTTAAGGGAAAAAGACTAAAGGAATCATCTTATAATTTTGGTGGAAATGTAAATTGGTATACTATGGAAAGCAACGTGTGTGTGTGTGTGTGTGTGTGTGTATGTGATATTACAATAATCCCATTCCTATATATACTCCGAGGGAAACTCTTACACCTTAGTACAGGGAGACAAGATCAAAGTTATATTATTATTTAAGGAATGAAACAACCTTAATTTTCAGCTATAAACATTATAAATTTGTAGTGTATGAATACTATAGAATACCTGCCAAACACAAATAATAATTTAGTAGGAGCTATGCATAGCAACATTGTTGCATAAAAATACATAATGGTGAGAGAATAAAAGAAATTATTTCGGTAAAAATAAATGCCATATACTATACAGCATAAAATATTGTGTCATATTCATGGTTATACATATGTCCAAAGAATAATATGAAACATGTTGAAATAGCATAGATTATATTTATAGTAGCGAGTACTTTGGGCTAGGAAAGGGGGAATGAATCAAAATATATTGTATGTGAAGTTCATGTGTGTATTTGATGATTTTACTTCATGAAATGTGTGGTGGACATGAAATGATTTGAATTACTTGTTATGTCTTCTGCAGTTCTTAAATAAGGTAACACATTTAAAACTGTAAGCCTGGCCGGGCTTAATCCCAGCACTTGGGAGTCAGAGGCAGGCAGATCTCTGTGAGTTCGAGGCCAGGCTGGACCGACAGCCTCCAAAACAATACAGAGAAACCTTGTCTCGTAAAACCAAAAAAAAAAATACTGTAAGCCTGAAGCATATCCTAACAGGCTCAGTCCCAGAATTTATGGACATTGTCCCCCCATTGTAATATAGTCCTTTGGAGTATCAGGCAAACTAGGAAGTCCTCCTTACCATAAAGTTTTCACAGTGCACAGAACCAGGATCCTTTTGTGATGAAGTCTCAACCAGCTTCACTCTTGAGCAAGATTGTTTTGGTTGGCAAAAGATCCATTAGTTTAGCTCATTTTAAAATGGACTTCATGTGGTCTGAGTGCATTTCTCTTGTACTTGATTTGTGACCATACAGAAATGACTTTAGTTTCGCATTGACAGTGAATATGAAATTAAATGAACAATTTGCAAAATTAATTTTTTATCTGACTCGTTCCCATCAAGCTCAGCACTTTTTGTACAAAATTAAGGTTGATTTCTGAGAAAAGCAAACCTTACTTGGGATATTTTAACATTGTATTAGCACCACAGTTTTTCTGAAATTAAGTGAATTATATGGAAGTACCGAGTCCCAAATCTAAAGACATATGGGCTCACATATATTTCATATTTAAACAAATTTGCCAGTCTCGATAAGGTTTTAATATAATTAGAGGATTCATTCTCTGCTACAAAAGAAAAAGAAAAATAGGAACACTTTCAAGAATCCAGAGAGAAGTTCATGGAAAGCACTCCAAACTACTTCTAAGCTTGTCTTTTGGTCTATTGACGAATTTGGATAAACACCTAATGTTTGCAACCACTGTTAGTAATTTATCATAATTAGTTCCACTAAATCAGCTTTCCATCATTAGAAATAACTTGCACATGAGCAGAAGCCTAAATAAATATCTAAATTGCCTTCTAATTAAAATGCACATTATGCCATTGGGGACTTTTTCATCTTGTAGAATAAATCATTAAAAATATTCTTATAGCACTGAGGTGGAACCTGGTGATTAATTACCTATTGATAATGAAAGATTCAAACAAGAGGAAGTTACTATGAATTGAATAGGACATGTTCAATGGATTATGAGCTCAGCTGAAGTGAGTAGAAGTTGATATGATGCCTTGCCCTGAAATCACACTTGGTATGCTGTACTAACTCATAGAATGTAGTTATATGTCTGATCTGAACACATCAGTTAACATAGACATCAGTTCTTCTATTCTGAAATCCAAGGATATATGTTATCTGCAGATTTGGGACTGTTATTCTTGATGAAATAGGACTCTTATTCACTTCTATTGGTAGTATAAGCTAGTGAAACCATTATGAAAATCTCTGTGGAGCTTTATTTAAAAATTGAAAGCAGAACTATCGTGATCCAGTTATATCAATTTTGAGCATATACCCAAAGGACCCTATTTCCTGTGACAAAGATACTTGCACATTCACATTTGTTTCTGCTCTATTCACAGCACAAAGGAAATGAAATTAACCTAGATGCCCCCTCACAGGTGAATGAACAAGGAAAATATGATACAGATGTACAGTGAAATTGTCTTCAGCTGTAAAGAAAAATACACGTTTTAAACTTGATGGAAAATGTGTCTCTGGAAAGCAGTTTTATAAATGAGATGACACACACTCAGAGAGACAAAAATATCTTGTGATCTCCTGAATGCAGATCTTCTATTTTAATGCACCTATATATATATGCATAAATGTTGTTATAGGTGATGGAACTGTAAAGGAGACCATGTGGCGGGAAAACGTGGTGATGAAGAAGGAGAGAAAGGGAAAAGAATACATATGTCATGAAAGTGGATCCAGAAGGATGAGTCCATGAAAGGGGGAGAATCAACAGCAACAATACTTCAAGTACTTTTTGTTAAAAGAGAAAATTAAAAGAATAATAATCATGACATATTGATATATACAGGTGGATTCTAGTGTAAATTTGAAGATTAATAACTGTCTCCATGTGACATAGTGAATAAAAATTTCAAAATAAAAAATAATAGATGTATCAATTATCACAATGTTGGTGATAGGACAGTTGAAGGGTACATAGATGATGCAGTAATAGGAGCAAGTTGCATATGGATCCTGCTTCCCAGTGAGTGGAGAAAAAGCAGAAACCTCATCCAAAAACTGAGCACTTCCAGGGCTTGAACCCTCAAGATTCAGCTTTTTAGTAAGAACATTCTCAAATAAAACCAGAAGAGATATCCAAGCCAGCAGATTATAAATTACAACACACAATTAGAAAGAAAGCCATGAAAAAGTAAGATAGCACAAGGCTTCCAATAAATCATAATTTCTCAATTAGCAAATCCAATGAAACTAGATTATTTGAAATGTAAAATTTCAAAGATCTATTTCCAAAAATAATGAATGACTTGAAAAGAGAAATAAACAGAAAATTGAAGTAGCAAAATCAATTCATGTTGTAGATTTGAAAGTCAGAAATGTATAAGAGAAGCCAGCAATATGGGTGAGAAATTCTGCAAGAAAGTAGAAATTACATAAAAGAAAAATGTTGAAAATAAACAACTTAAAAACTAAGAGTCCTAGCAATAGTGGAGAGGGTGCCTGAATTGGCCTTCCCCTGCAATCAGATTAGTGAATACCCCAACTGTCATCATAGAGCCTTCATCTAGTAAATGATGAAATCAGATGCAAAGATCCACAGCCAAGCCCCAGGCTGAGCCTCTGGAATCCAGTCGGAGCGAGGGAGGAGGGAATATATGAGCAAGGGAGATCAAGATCATGAGGGGAAATCTACAGATACTGCTGAACCAAGCTCGTGGGACCTCATAAACACTAGGCCGAAAGCTTTGGAGCCTCCATACCCAACTAGGCCCTCTGCATATAGGAGACAGCTGTGTAGCTTGGTCTATCTGAGGGACCCCTGGAAGTGGGACCACTATTTATCCCTGGTGCAGGAACTAGCTTTGTGGGAGTCCATTTCCTGTGGTGGAATGCCATGCTCAGTCTTAATGCAGCAGGGAGTGGCTTGGTCCTGCCTTAACATAATCTGCCAGGCTTTGCTGATTCCCCATGGGAGTCCTAACCCTATGGGAGCAGTGGATGGGAGGATGGGCTGGGAGGGAGTCTAGAAGGGTAGGAGGAGGGCTGGGATGCAGAACTGTGGTTGGAATGTAAAACGAAAGTAAAAGAGTAACAAATGAACAACAGAGTGGAAAGTATCACTGATGCCCTGGGTCAACAAAAAAGAATGTCAGGAATAGAATACAAAGGGGAAAAATAATTCATTAAGACAACAATAAGGAAAAAAAATAAACATCACTAAAGTATCCAAGAACACTTGCATCAAGGGACCGGACATAAGAATTCATAAGATAGGAAGACCTGAGATAAATATTAAAAGTGTAGAAAATATACTTGATGAAAATAGAGCAGAAAATTTCCCAAATATTGGGAAAGAAATGGACATGTAAGTACATGAAACAATTAGAACCCCAAACAGACATGTCAAGAGACAGAACTTCTCTCCATATCACATTGCAATAAAGACAGCAAAACAGTATAAAAAGATATAAAAAAATCAACTCACTTATATAGTTTAAATCATTCAGAATAAAACCAGATCTTTGGTCACAAAGCAAGCCCAAGATATAAGACAACAGTTTACGACATATTTCAAATCATGAAGTTAAATAAACAGCTACCAATATTGCTGAACCAAGAAAAAATACCTCTTAAATATATAATAAAAGGTGATTTAAAAATTCATGGGAGCAGGGAGGTGGGGTTGGAGGAAGGGTTCAGTGGTGGGCAGTTCTTAACACTCTTCCAGGGGACCCAAGTTCAGTTTCCAACATTCACAGGCTCACAACTGACTGTAAGTCCTGCTCCAGGGATCCAACATCCTCTTATGGTATCCATGATTACCCCTGTACACGTCTCTCTCTCTCTCTCTCTCTCTCTCTCTCTCTCTCTCTCTCTCTCTCTCTCTCTCTGTCTGTCTCTGTCTCTCTCTCTCACACACATACACAGACACACACACACCACACAAATGAAAATAAAATTGACAGTAAGATAAAGATATTTAATAAATTTTCCAAATAAAGCAATTTATGGCAACACTATAAAAATTACTTTTGGATATCCTAATGAATAGAACAAGAAGGGGAGGAGGAGGAAGGAGAAGATACTTTTGTAGTGATAATACAGGAAAGAAGAAAGTTTTAGAGAAATATATGGGCAAAGGAGAAATGGGAAGCATTTGATGTTGTTGAAATAATAAAATGCCACATATCAGATGTAGAGAAATAAAATAAATCAGGAGAAAAAAATAAGCAAAAGACATTCTTCCCAGAAGTAGAGAAAAACAAGCCAGAAGGTCAAATGGAAACATGATACATATAGAAAATCCAAAGAATTCTAGGCAGAAAGAATAATGTAGGAGGTATCACAGTAACTGGTTTCAAATTATACTACAGAGCCGCAGCAGCAAAACCAGAGTGGTACTGACATGAAAGTTGGCATTTAAACTAAAAGAATAAAAATAAGGATCATGCCGCCATAGCCACCAGATTTTCAGTGCATCTGCGACAAGCATTCAATGTAGAGAAGATATTTTCAATACAGTGTGATAGGAAAATGAGTATGGATATATAAAATAATGAAATTAGATCTTATCCTTTAAAACTCCATCATATGGGGCTGGAGGGATAGCTCAGCCGTTAAAGGCTAGGCTCAAAACCAAAAATAAAAATCCATCATATGTAGACTATATTCCTTAAGTTAAGACTTGAAATTTTGAAAATGCTAGAGAAAAACATAAGGAAACCATGAGGTTCATATAGGCAAGGACCTCCTATAATAAGTTTTCGATAATGTTGGAAAACAACAACAACAACAAAAACATGACAAGTAGGAACATCTGAAATAAAAGACTTTCTGCATAAGAAAGGAAATGGTTACCATCATGAAGAGAATGAGAGAAAAATCTTTGCTAAATATATATGTAACAAGACATTAATATCTAAAATCCAAAAAGAACTAAAGCAAACAAACAAAACCCCACTAAATAAACTCAAATCATCCTATGGGTAAATAGACAAATCAATTGACCACACATCTTTTACAAATGAAGAAACAAAATGAGAATGAATATGTGAATAGAAATTCAATGTCCATAGCCATCTGAGAAATCAAAATGATGCTGATATTCTTCTCCCATCAATTAGTACAGCTATCATAAATAAAACATAAATGCTTGCAATAATGTGAGTAGAAAGCTAGCTATCCTTACACACTGCTAGTGAGTCCTATTTATTTTCATTGTAGAAATCAGTCTGAATGTCCTGCAAAATGTAAAATGGAGCTATCAGATGAACTAGCTATACCATGCCTGGTTATACATATTTGAAGGAATTTGTCAATAGAGATATTCATACACATCCATATTTACCACAACACTATTCTCAATGGCAAAGGTATAGAATCAGCCCCTCTGCCTGTAAATAGGTGAATGGTTAAGGAAAACTGTGTTGATGCATACTTGACGGTATTTTACTGAGCCATAAAACAAGAATGAAATTATCCCATTTGCGGGAAAAAATGGAAATCATCATTTTAAACCACATAGGACAAAGGTCACATATTTTTTTCATATGAAGAATCTGTTTGTATGAAATGAAATTTGTGTTGTTTTGGTACTATGTAGGGTGAGTATGGTGTCTAATGGGAAGGGATAAAGGGAAAAAGGAAAGGGTGATATGAAAAGGAAAGACAGCTATTGAATATTTTATTTTATATGTGGGACGGGATTTAATCATGACACACACATATATACAGAGGAAAACAGGTGAGATGAAGAAAAAGGCATAACATGGAAGGAAGTTTAAGTGGGTAGACAGATAGGAATATAGGGCAGAGGAGAGGATTGGGAGGACAGATGACACTAACAGTGTTTTAAAAGTGATAGAGAGTCTGGGAAACAGGAAAGAACCTAAAAGATATGCATATATGCATAGTACCCAAGAGAAGAGGATGGAGACAAGATCCTCTGAATGGATGGGGAACACGGCGAGGGGTGGGGGGAGTGGGAGCTGGGAAGAAGAGAGGGGGTGAAAAGGAAGAGAGTTGGTCATGGGGGATCAGGAAGTTGAGGGGGTGGGGGTAGAATAGGGGGAAGAGGGAATCATAGGATCGAATACAGATCAGGCACCAGAGCGACCTCGAGTGATCTAAAGGGATAACACCAATTGGCAAGCTAAGCAATAGTGGAGAGACCACCTCGAATGCCCATTCCTGATAATGAACTTGATGTCTATAACTATCCGGGAGCCTTTATCCTGTGACTGATGGAAGCAGAGGCAAACACACAATTAATCACTGAACTGAATCCAAGGAACCCAGTGACAGAGAGAGAGGAGTAATGAGCGAATTGGCAAAGAATGGGCTGGCAAAACCAGCAGAGACAGCTGATCTGAACAGGGGAGAGTTCTTGGACCCCAGACCGACATTGGGGAGGCCAGCATGGGACTGATCTGGACCCCCCCAAATGTGAGTGTCAGCGAGAAGGCCTGGGCAACCTATGGGGCCCTGAGCTGTGGATCAGTGTCTATCCCTGGTATACAAACAGTCTTCGTGTGCCTATAGCACAAAGAGGGATGCTCTCTCAGCCTGGACTCTTAGGGGAGTGCCTGGACCCTACCCAGAGTAAAATGACAGACTCTAGATATCCCCTATGTGGAAGGATTTGGCAATAGGGTGGGAGGGTGGGGGGGGAAGGGGAGTGCGGGAGGAGGGGAGGCAGAGGGAACTGGGATTGACATGTAAAACAAGCTATTTAAAATTAAAATAAAAAATGATAAAAAAGTAAACAGTCCAGTGTCAGGTAAGGGATACCTTGCCTCCAATTGTTGGTCATATGTAGCACAAATTAATAAAAGACCCAGAGACTAATATTGGGGTTCATACTTTTTGCTGAATATAAGAAAAGCAAAGCAGCTGGCCACTAAATTATTGTCTCTACCTCAAACTGAATTGGCTGATCCTGTCTCTAGGAGCTCTCATCAAGTCTCAGATTGTAACCTTTCCACAGTGTGGCTGGAGAATGAATACATCTCTGAGATCTTGCTTCTGTCTTACATACTTCCCTAATGTTGGGATTAAAGGTGTGAGCTATAATTCTCTTAGACTGATTCATTCTTGTGTAGATGTGGGTAGCCTTGGACTCCCAGAGATCCATCTATCTCTTAATGCTGAGTCCTAGCTTTAAAGGTGTGTACCACCACCTCCTAACTTCTGGCTTCTGGGATTAAAGGTGTGTGCCCGTTTTCTATGGTTTGTGGCTGACTTTGCTTTCTGAATCCTCAGGCAAGCTTTAATAAATCATAAATAATATATCACTACAGTCATAGGTGTCCTGGAGACTCCCAAAACAAGCAATTGTAATTACTCTTGGTTGCCCATCAGAAGTCAATGGTTAAGACCCTATTGCTGAAGAAACAACATACATTTGTCATAGGACATGGAGAGACCAAATTGGTAATGACTAGGAAGCATCATGTCTATTGGCTATCTTTCAGAGTCCTGGAAAGTACTATGTAGACTCCAGGGGGTAAATATCATCACCACTCTTACTCATCTTTGAATCTTGTGAACTACAATGATGCATAGCAAGATATACCCAGGGATGCTGTCATAGCATGAACGTTATTGGGTAACCAAATGTTGTCCAATTGATGTTATGGTCCATTCCACATAATAAAATACATGCCTAGTAACACAATATGGCCCAGTATCCATGGTTTGGGAGATGACAGGCTCTGGGGTGAACCAACTATCTTTATCTTGCTAAATAAACATAGTAGCAAACTGATAAATTTGTTTATCTTCATCCATAGATTATTGCAGCTTTCATACCTCATCAGATAAGGGTGTATGTGTGTGTGTGTGTGTGTGTGTGTGCGCGTGTGTGTGTGTGTATGGTGGTTAACACAGAAACTGATCAAGCACCCAGAATTAAGTCTCAGTGCAGTAATCAGCTACGAATGGTACATTGTGGTTATCCTCTTCCTGCAAGGCTCAGGGCCTATCATGGAAGAAGGGGCAGAAGGAGTGTAAGAGTTTGGGGAGTATTTGGGTAAATATGAATAGATGTATTCCAATTCTCAGATAATTAAATAAAACAATCTATAAAATGTGGTTCAAATTACAGATTTCACTGTTACCTCAGAATTCCTGATTTGGCAAATCCTGGGTACATTTTAGAGTCTACACTTTATGCAAGAGTGGTATAAAATAAAATTGTAATTAAAATGATTTGCCTAAGGAATGGATAATACATAGTTGTATAGGTAGATAACCATAAATATACATTTTACTTCTGATTAAATAACAGCACAAAATTTACCTTACTCACAGGATGTCATTTTGGAAGCCACTCCATATTGACATGATGTTCAACAGAATTTTCTGGAAGAATTAAAACAATAGATGATGAACTGGGAATCTTACAGAAAGTTGTCTTGGTTAGTCAATTTTACAGAAGACAAACACTTTAAAGTCAGGCATTTCTTTTATTCACCATTATATTTCCTGTTTCCCATGCACTACACACACGTGAGTATGTAATAAATATATTTTAATTTTTAATTATATTTCTTTCTTTAGTATGCAAGGTAGGGTGCACAAACCACAGTGCACACATAGAGGTCAGAGGACAACTTATGGTAATCAGTTTTCTCCTTCCGCTATGTGGGTCTTGGGGATTGACCTCAAGTCCCCAGGCTTGGCAGCATGTACCTTTTTCTGCTATGCCATTTCATTGTCCCTATTTTTTAATGAAGGAAAGAAGAAATGTAAATAAGTGACCCAAACAGACCCACTGAATGATTTTGATTTCAATATACACAACATTTCTATTTATATCATGTGGGTACATATGGCTATATAGTGCTAGATGAAAACTCTTTGCTATAAAACACACTGGAACCTTATAGGGCCAGTCAAGAGTGAAATTAATCCAGACTAGAGTGTGCTCAGGGTTTTGGGACTAAAAGAGTTTAGCAATAGCTTCCAAAGAAGTAAATTAGCAGAGGGCTTGGTTTGGTTCAATACTGATTCCCTTCTTTACAACTAGGGTCACTGTGTTCTCACTAGGTCAGGTCAACAATTTCTGCGGGTTTCTATAGCACAGTCTTGGCTCCTTTGCTCATCCCTCCTCCATCTCCTCAACTGGATTCCAGGAGTATGGAATGTGGATGTCAGGTAGGAGGCCAGGGTAGTCTATGGGACCTATAACAGTGGAGCCAGTGTTTATCCCTAGAGTACAAATGGACTTTGGGAACCCATTCCCTATAGAGGGATAATATTGCAACCCAGATACAAGAAAGAGGGCCTAGGCCCACCCCCAAATGATGTGATGGACTTTGATGATCCCCCGTGGAGGTCCTCACTATCCTTGGGGAGTGGGTGGGGGTGGGTTGGGAGGGTCAGTGGGGAGCATGGGAGGATGGGAGGGTGAGGGATTGGGGAGAATGATACGTAAATAAGAGTGCTTCTAAAATAAAAGAAGAAAAATAGCAGTTGATATTAGAGTGTTCAGAGCAGCATAGCAGACTTGGAAACAATCGTCATGGGTCTTCAAGGTCTAATGTTGAATTACACAGACATACTCTATAGGAGAATTTTTACAAAAGAATGACTGGATATTTAGTTGAAAGTTATTGGCATTGTATTTGTATATTGTCGGAAAGTTATTAGCGTTGTGCTTGTATTTATTCCATATGATTCACAGTAAAGTCTGAAGAATGTGTCTTCATCAGCAAAAGTTGATCAAGGAGTCAGAGACTTAGACCTTACATTTAATAGGGAAAATTAAGTACAGCCTGCAAACAGTTTTAGTGTTTTATTACATAAGACAGTGGTGATGTTTAATAATAATATATTATTGTAGATTTGAAAACAGCTGAAGAAGGATTTTTAGTATTTTTATTCCACCAATATATTAAGTATATCGGGTAACAGATATGATAATTACTTGGACTTGATTATTCTATGGCGTATTAATCTGTTAAGATATCATTTTGTGGTCCTAAATATATACAATTATTTTTATTAAACATGAAACAAACAATTGAAATGATATAATAGTTTCTAAAATGATGGAGATGTTAGCAGTAATGGTAATTCTTCCAAATGAGAACTTACTTGCTTTCGAGATACCTAAAAGTTTAGCATATGATATTTAAGGATAAAAACAACATAAAATGTTCTATCGGTAAATGTCATTATGGGATTAATATGTATTTTGTAGCAAAATGGAGAAACATTTTACATGGCATATAAGTAATAAGAAGAGGCAATGAAATCTCTAAGCCTCAGAGCAGCATTTAAGGTTTAAATGCTACAAGGGACTCAGTGTTTCTGTTGTCTTTGGCACTGGCTGGGAGACAGATTGGTAGCACTCCAGCAGGTATTTTATATTTCCAGATTCCTTATGGTGAGCCCATTTCATTACTGAACTTGGCAAAATTTCTAGTATGTTTGAAACAAGTAATTGTTCATGAGGACCTGATAAGTACATTTTTGCAAATGCATTTAAAATGTTTGTTATTTACGGTAACAAAATGTGGCTTTGAAGATGGTAGATATTTTTGTCTTTGATATCATGCAACATCAGTAAGATCAGCACTTTGCTGGCAATGCAAGAAAAAAAGCTGGGCCAGCCATCCAATTAAGTTAAGCCCTTGTCTCTCCTCTGACACCTCCTTCAGACAGACATTTAGGGCTATGAATTATGCAGGTAAGTGTCCTTTGCTGTGTAGCATTTTGTATGCTAACACTTGGTTTAAAAATTGGGGGACTGGAATGGGAGGATGATACACAGAAGAGCAAGGAAGGAGGTGAGGGAAGAAACATAGTGAGGAAAAGCCAAAATTAAGGGTCATTTGAGAGATCATATGAAAATCTAATACAATAGAACCTTCCTAAATTATATACATATATGAAGGTGATCTAAATGAAATTGCCAAATAATAGAGAAGACAGAGTCCCAACTGGGTGTCTCTCACCACCAAATAAAGCTTCAAATAGTTTGTCTCCTGGAAGCCCCCAAACAGCACAGGCTGCTCTCCACAAGCAGATGATAAGTTCCCATTGCTAAAGACAACATCTACACATTTCATTGAACATTGAGATCTTGAGCTGGTGCCCACCTAGAGTCTTCACTCCTGCTGGCTAGTGTTCTTTGTACTTAAAAGTACTCTGAATGTTAACAAAGGATAAATGTAAAGAAAAACCCAGGTACAAACACTTAATCTACAATGGTGTCCTGCCTGAAAGACATGCTAATGTAATGGTAATGCAAACATTGTGAGAGTAACTAATATCTCACTCCATGACATGATTCCCAGGCCAAGAGACTGAGGCTATGTAGCCAAGAGACCAAGAAGAAAAACAGATACTACTGTTGTACAAAAAGAAAATAGCAATAAAATGACACCTAATGACATTATGCTATATTCAAAGATAAGTATCTTGCTCAGCCATTATCAGAGAAGATTACCCCTACAGTAGATGGAAACACAGACAGACATTATGTGGAGAGAGGGAGATTTTGGAACATTCAGCTATAAAAGGGATTCCTCCATTGAATCCCTCCTGTCAGGGATCAGAGAACTCTGCAGAACAGGAGGCAGAAAGAGTGTAAGAGCCAGAGTGGTTGGAGGACACCAAGGACATGGGGCCTGCTAAACACAAGAGGATCAATTCACATGTGAAATTATGGAAATGAAGGCAGTATGCACAGGACCTGCACAATTCTGCACCAATGGGGTTCCTATAGATAAAAGAAGGGTACATATGCCCCATCCCTTTCTCAGAAGATATCTCCAACTGATATCAACTTGCAAACGAAAGTTTAGTTTTCTTTGAGGGAGTCTCACAGCAGGAGACAAACTACTCTTAAAGGTGGGCTGTCTGTGCATCAGTAGATGGCCAACAGAAAATGAACTCAAAGGTGTCCTTGACGTTTCCTTGTCTTATAATGTCTAGTCAGGGATTTTATTTTTAAATTTTAATTTTTTATTTACCTTACATATTTTCATATGTATTATGGCTTCCAGTTTTGTGTTTTTTATTGGATTTCCAAGTGTGTGAATGAGTCTGTCTCTGAGTCTATATCTGTTTCTTGTGCCTTTTCTGTGGCTCCTCTCCATTGGTTTGTTTTGTTCTTTTTCAGTTTGCTTTCTTATATCATATTCTGTTATTATCCCTTAAGTGCCTGTTTTATTTTTTAAGTTGAAATAGAAAGGGATGGATCCTGTTTCATAACCAGAGACATAAAGGGGTGATCCAGATGGGAGGGGAGATGAGGATGATCTGGGAGGAGTAACAGGAGAGAAAACTGCAATCAAATATATTGTATGACAAAAACTATTTTACATAAAAGGAAAATGTTAGTATACCACATTTTCTATATTAGTTTTTCTTAGAATATGCTGTGAGCATCATGAGGGCACAGATTACCATTATATCTCTAGTGCATAGTGTCTGACAAATATCAGCCATTCAGAAATCACTTGTCCGATAAAAGAAAGGGGTCTAATGATTAGGGCACATTTCTATACATTATGAAGCAACATACAAATTTGCTTGATATTTTTAAGGGCTTTGCTTGTCCCAAATTCAAACAAATTTTAAGCAGAAAAATGTAAACTTCTTATGAAAAACTGACTTTAGAGAACCATAATTGCTTCTACGAACTATTTGTTATATGACAAATGCCACAATAGTAATGTTTTGACTAGGGATTATTGACAAAAACTTCATTTGTTATACTTAAATACAACTTCTAACTTCAAGGGAGGGGTAAGAAAAGAAGGAGCGGAGAATGCCATGGCCCAGTCTCCCAGCCACACAGCCAGCAACTGAATAGCAAGTAAAGAAAGACATAGAGAATAGAGACAGTTAAAAGCCCAGAGGCAAAACGTAGATGGGATAATTTAAGTTAAAAAAAAAGCTGGCTAGAAACAAACCAAGCTAAGGCCAGTCATTCGTAAGTAATAATAAGTTTCTGTGTATTTTGGAATTGCATAGTCGTCCCCCAAAGAGTAAAGAGGGAAAAAAACCTACATAAACCTATCTATTGTAAGCAAGTTTCTGAAATTGCAATAACTATAGATGTTCCTCCATTTATTAACATTTCTATAAGATCTTTTTATTTTATTAAACAGTCATTGTAAAAATATAGTACAATAAAAAGAAGTCTCTTCCTGTCAAAAGAACTACATCCTTCTATGAAAAGGGTATTATTATTCCAGGCCTCCTTTTTCTCATTTTCATAAGGGGTTACACCGTATGGCATTAATATAAAGATAAAATGTTTCCTAATGTTAAAATATTTGAAGTCAGAATAATACCCTAAAATCACTGAAGATTATTTTTCTCAGAACAAAATTCATTTACTATTCAGGGACTGATATATATATATATGTTAAATTCTCACACCTTTATTCCCAGTGCTCGGGAGGCAGAGTCAGGCAGATCTCTGTGAGTTCTAGACCAGCCTAGTCTACCGAGCAAGTTCCAGGACAGGCTCCAAAACAATACAGAGAAACCCTGTCTCCAAAAAAACAAAAAAAAAGAAAAATTCTCCTGCCTTGTTAGTTTTTTAGTGTTGTCGGAACTAAAGAGGTTAATATGTACGAAAATGCCATAATAATCATACAATGGGTTATTCTCATGGCAAAGTTGACAATTTTACATGAAAATTAGAAAGTATATGCTAATCAGAAGATTTTATATCGGATTCCCAGGTGAACATGAACAAACAGAATCCAAATGTAACATCTAACTTGTTTCAATTTTTATTGGGTTGCTTAGCTTGATTTAAATGATAATATTTGATGTATATAGTCACAACCTCAGTTACTAAAACAAAACAACAACAACAAAACCCCCAACATTTGGGGCTTGGTAATGACTCCTGACAAAACAAATACTTTCAAAGTGTGCCATAATTTTCTTTGCTCTTGAGAAGGAGAATGTGTTACAGAGGCTTCTTAGAATCCATCAGGGAAATGCCTTCTTGAGCAAGCATTTACTTCAAATGCTCAATTCTGCAGTGAGAGCTGAGAAAATCACAGTTAAGAGGCTCTAAGTCAATGTCTCAGAATGTCTTTTCGATAGTTTTGGACATTTGCAGATGTCAAGCGCAGTAGATGTTGGTGATGATGTGCATTAATGGCAGCAGATTATTACCCTTGAGAACTCATAATCTTCTTTGTAATATAGTTTTATAATGAGACAAGCAGCATGATACTAGTATTTAGAAAACATACTTGACAAACCAAAGCAATGATTATTACTGAAGGAGTTCAGATTCATGAGGTTTAAATGGAACTTGACATGTCCCAAGGCGTATCATTAACATAGGGTAGGAAATTGAAAGATCAGCAACAGTTGCGTTTAGGACCTCTGCATGTAGGTGACAGTTTTGTAACTTGGTCTGTTTGTGGGACTCCTAGCAGTGGGATCAGGACCTGTCCCTGGAGCTTGAACTGGCTTTTGTGAATCTATTCCCCATGCTGGGATACCTTGTCCAACCTTGAGGCAGGAGGAGGGGTTTGGTCTTGCCTCAACTTGATGTGCCATGCTTTGTTGACTCTCATGGTAGACTTGCCCCTTTCTGAAAGTAAAGGAAGGAGGGGTGGATGGGGTTATGTAGATGAGATGAGGAAGGAGGGAACAGGAGAGAAGGGAAGGGAAGCTGGTAAGTATGTAAAATAAAGGAAAAAATTTAATAAAATAAAACAAAATACAAACGAAGCATAACTATAACATCAACATATGTAAAGGCATAGTTGGAAGAAATGACATATACATATTGAGCTTATCTGGCATGAATGTTTCATGGGATCACATCAAAACAAAAACCCAGAAATGCACTTTGAGGTGAGTATGAAAGGCAATTTGCATGTTCTAATATATATCCAAAGACTATTCAAGAGATGATGGAGCACTATTTAAAGTCTCAGTTGGAGAGAAACGTACTCAGTTTGGTGATTTAGAAAGCTATTCTGGGAGTACCATGAAGAACATATTATCAGGAGACAAACGTACTTAAAAGGCTTTTCCAAAAGTGCAAGAAAATGCTTTTTGTGTGGATGGGAAGATTATAGGTTGGAAAAATGCTTACAAGGTGCAGTTTTCAGAATATAGAGACTAAGGAGATATAGACTATACAGAAGGAGAGAGGAGACTTCAAGAGAAAACAACAACAATGACAAAACACACTTTTGAACTTGAAAGTTTGAGAGGACAGATGTGCCATAAATATAGCTTAGAAGGAGAAATGACATCAGGAAAAGCTGATAACCCTAGAACCAGTGTCATTTTAGCTGTATATGTAAAATACGGTGTGTTTGTACTTTTTCAAAATTTTTTTGATTAGTATGTGGTTTTCATGGGTATATATGTAATCTATACTCAGTTCTAGAAGATAGTTAGAAAAAGACCCTGCAGAATATTCTGTATCAAAAGCTTCATAAAAGACATAAATTCAAGGTAAGCTTGGAAAGCAAAGTTTTGCAAAATAGCGAAGACTGTTTGGAAATGCTAGCAGATCTAAAGTTGCTAATATAAGTGTGGTAAAATGTGAGAGTAGAAGACATGAAACTTAAATTTTACCAACACTAAAGCCAAGGCTTTGTACTTTATCAATGGGCAATGAGGAATTAATGATAATTCAAAACTTTGTAGTGTTCATAGCGAGAAACTGAGGTTTAAACAGATGTTAACTACTGTAGCACTGAAAGCATGATGCAAGGATGCATTCAGTGATGATGTGATCACTACAAGTGGAGTTTTGCATGCTGTCAGCAACTTTTGATAGCACTGTCAATGGCAGTTGCTGTGGGTACTTTTGTCTCTATGATAGAGCAAAAAACCCTTCTCTTAATATCTACGGAATCAGATCTGAGTACTAAGGATGCCACTGCTTATGCAGGTGAGATTTTCAAATACCAATTTCCAGTAACAAATTAGGGGAAATCCCTAGTCCATATCTCAATATCATTGTAGTTCTTTAGAGAAAGCGGTAAATATTCAGCGCTGAAGTGGACGTTGAACAATGTGTGTGTGTGGGGGGGGGGGTTCATGACAGGCTTTCCCAGTGTAGCTTTGGAGCCTGTCCTGGAATTAAATCTTATAGACCAGTCTGGTCTCGAACTCACAGACATCGGACTGCCTCTGTCTTCCAATTGCTGGGACTAAAGGCGTGCACCACCACAGCCCAGCTATGTTTTGTTTTTGGTTTGAACAATGTGTTCTTATTTACTACTATAGAAGTGGAAAGAAGCATAGGTCTTTAGAAGATGGTGTGGAAGTCCTCATACAAATACTAAAATGAACTAGTCATATCAGCCACAACATTTTACCTGACTGAATATACCCCAGACACATATAGCCATGTGTATTTGGAGCCATACACAAAAAGTGGTTATGGAAGATTGTTACAAATAGCCCTAAGAACAGAATAATGGATAACTCTTATAGCATATTCATGAGATGAAATAGCAATTTAGAAATGAGGTTTTATTGGATGCAGGGGTATAGTAGTATTGCTATGAATTGCTAGTAATATAGCAAAATAAGTTATAGTAGAGTGTTATAGCACAATATCAATTTTCTTTTGAAATTAAAAATTATCTTAAGTTGTATATACTTATATTTACATAGACTGAGGATGAAAATGCTGCTGGTACAAGAAGCCTGAAGGGATCATTTTCCCTGCTTACATTTTAGATGTCTACATTATTTGAAATTCTTTAGATGAATATGCTTTGCTACTACAGTCTCTTAAAAAATTAATAGAGCAAATGTATGTGATAGGTTGGCATTCAGCTATAGTTGGTATGTTGTTTGCATTTTCTGAGCTTTCATATAACTGGTCATAATAATAACTAACTGCATTAAGTACTTTTGCTGTATCAAGAAACGTTCTAAGTGTTTTGTGCATAATCTTCACATATACTCATTAAATTGACATAACTTTTCTAGGATACTTATGAAGCAGAAACTATTATCATCACCGTTTTACAGATCAGAAAAAATGAATCTCATAATGGCTCAATAACTTATCCAGTCTCATGCATCTTGTTAACAATGGAGCTGATATCTGAAGTCAAAGAATCTGCCTAAGCAAAGATCCCTATGGAAAGAAATGTAAACTCACAGTCTAAACATTCAAGGATTTAGAAAATTCTTTACCAGATTATCTGCCTCTATGTTCGTGTGTGTGTCTGTGTGTGTGTGTGTGTGTGTGAGTGTGTGTGTATTTCATTTAAATGATTTTTTGTTTTATTTGAACCAGAGTATCCACATTTAGCATGAGGTGATCTCACACTCCTTTTCCTCTTTGTTCTTCCTGACTGTTGCAGTTATAGCCATGCCCTGCTAGTTCTACATGTATCTTTCTATGTCTCACTGTCTTTGCTACACACATGCACACACACACATACACAGACAAACACAGGAATACAAAATGGAAAACACACACATAAGTGCCACAAAGACTGAATGCTACAAGAAGCATTTAAAAATGTTCCTAGAGCCTTAGGGATAAATTGCCCAATTCCTCTTATGGTGGAGAGTATGCTTAGTGGGAATGCTGACAGGGTTGTTGAAACAGCCTTTAGATGAAGAATAAAACCAAGTCAAGAATCTCATCTGGAACCTGGTATTAGGATTTTGCATTGCAGCAGAGTTAAATGCAATGATGCTAACTAAAGTAATGCAATAAAGTCATCTGCAGATATGGAGAGCCACTCTGCCACGTCATGACTCATCCTTGTCTTGCACAGTGTGGGAAAATGCCCATCTAGGGTTTTAGGCAATATCATAGCTGGAAGAGTTTTTGGATTACTTTGCTCATCCTTTTATACAGATAGAGAAACTGAAGCCTAGGAAACTGAATTAACTTGTTCAATGTTACACTATTTTGGTGGCCAAAATACTACATGTATGAAAAGGTGTTATTCCTTTGAAGTAAACATTTCACCTAATACAGGATTCCCCTTGCCTTTTAACTTAGAAGATTAAAGAGGATTCCAAGTGCAATTTGCTTTCCCCACCCCATCTCTGTTTCTGTAAATAAACACGCATATATCCATGACAACAATTTCATTTTACGATGAATTTGTTTATGTTTTCCTCCATTGGTTATCATTAACCTTCACATAAAGTATTAGTGAAATTGGGGATCAGATTTTTTTCCTCCTGAACATGAGCAACGAAGGAAAACTTTTCCTTCACAGTCACTTTTCAAAGGGTATTATTATCATGGCCAGAAGATGAATGATGAGACTTCTAATAGAATCCTAAAAGCAGGCCCCAATTTGGGGGAAAGGCATTTCATGTGCTTGCATGGAAGACAATGAGTTAGTACTTCCGAGACATGATCGATTATGAAAGCCAGGGTTATGGTTTCATAACACTCCTGCCTCCAGGAAAAAATAAAACAATGCCTTATAATACAGAGGGGTGGAAAGCTGTGCTGTGCAATTGCATAATAATCTTGTGAAAAAACAAAGAGCCTTTTATTCATTTTAATGAAATCACAGGGAAAATGATGAGTCTTCACTCTGTCTAATCAATTGCTAAACCTTTGCAATAAAAGTGAAGCTACTTTTTCCTCACTAATAAGCACAAAAATCAATCTTCAAAGGCAACATATTTTATTTCACCTTATTCCCAGCTTTCCATATCCCAAGTTCTTTTCCTCTCAATTGTGAATAGCAGAAGAGGACTCCTGTCATTATACCATTCTAGGCTGTGTTTCATAGAGTTGTTTACAAACTCCTCTGTTATATAGCTGCTGTTGTGTCTTCTGTGTCTGTATTCAGAGAGGTTACTGTGATTTGGATGGGCAATGACCCCCATAAGTATATGTGTTTGAACATACAGTCTCCAGCAGGTGGCACTGTTTGTGAATGATGGAGGAAATAGGTCTGGGAAGGGGTGGGAGTGGGTAATCTTTGAGGTTTTATAACTCAGACCACTTCCTGTTTGCTCTCTGCTTCCCAACTTCAAATGCAGGGTAGCTAGCTAACCTGTGTCTCCTGCTTTCATGACTTCTTCATTATCATGGAATGGATCTACAAACTGTAAGTGAGGGTAAACCATTCTTTCTTTAAATTGCTTTTTTGTCAGGAATTTTTCCACAACTAGAAAATAGCTAATGTTTGGGGTTGATTTATGAAAAGTACAAGGAGTGACAGAAAGGGACCTTTATACAACTCTGTTGTGAATAAATTCTAACCCAAGATTAAAATGGCTAGACCTATCTTTGTTTCCAGGTCCAAACAGGGCAATCATTCCTATTTGACATACTTATCTGACATAAAATCTGCTCTTAAATTTTTCTTTCTATTTCCCACCCATGTAATAACTTTCTCTCCATTGTAAGGAAGTAACTTTAGCCTATTCCTGAATGTAAATCTCATAAAAGGTGATGTTTCTAGGGTAGATTTTCATTGTAACCTTTCTTTGTTCATGATAACTTCATCTATGTGAACAATGAAGAGGGATCACATCCACCAGCAGTTTTCTCTTTCAACTCTTCCTGTGTTTAACATGTTCCCTTTTCCAACTTTGTGACTTTTAAAAAATAGAATAAGCCTTCAAGTTCAGTTAGTGCTACATATATGTACATGGGCAACCTACCAGTCAGAACACTATGAAAAATAATTGATCTCCTTCCCTCAGCGACTATTAACCACTAAAAGCTCCTCAGTAAGGGGTAGAACCTAGGGATGTTATTCCCCATCTAAGCTGGTATTTTCCATGTCTTGATCTGATGCAGATCTTGTTCATGAAACCACGGGTGCTTTGAGTTCAAAAATGGGATAACTATGTCACGTCCCAAAGACATTTCACAGTCCTCCTCTTCAGTATCCACCTGTTACATACTTTCCAGTCTGTCTTCCTCCATGCCCTCTGAGCCTTGGCAAGGGATAAAAGGGTTGATAAAAATGTCCTGTTTAGAGATGAGGACTCAGACTCTTATTCTCAGCACTTTGGTCAATTGTTGATTGTTGTCCACCATAAATAAAAAGCTTCTAAGGCCAAGGTTGAGAGCTTCACACATCTATGCATATAAATATAAATATTTAGAAAGCAGTTTGATCATTCAGAAAAAATGTCCACAGCATGTTCTACCCTAGGGTAGTGATACAGAAAGTTTCTGTTTCACAATTTAAAATGTTACTGGAAATACATTGTACATCAAAAATGTGTCTTACCATGTAGTTATGACAGGTTTCCAGGGACAATGATAAGTAGCCTTCTGTATGGCCTTTTGCACCTTCTTTCTTTGAGTTACCCTTTCTCTCCGCCCTAATTTTCCCTGTACTACCATGTCATTTCCTGTTTAATCACATCCTCAGCACTCTACCTCTCCCCCTGCTTTTTTGCCTATAGTCTACTAGCCTATTTCCCCACCACAAAGGTCATTTCCTGGCTCCTACTTGTACTCCAAGTTAAGTTTACAAAACAAAATCTTTGACGCTAGAGTTCATCATGTCTTTCTGTTCCTGACTTACCTCATTCAGTGAAAAATTTCCACATTTATTTGATAACATTTTTCCTTTACAGCTTTTCTTTCAACATAGACTTAAATGTACCTCTTCATACACATTACATTATCCCTCATCATCTATTCTCATAGTCTTTCTACTTTTTTCATGGAGTTTTGAAGTATAGAGATTACACATATTTTGAGGCTGTGTCTGCACCAGATAGCACAGTGCTTGACATGGAGAAAAGGGGTGAACAATCAAATGAAATGCACATGAGGTAGGGGTGGCACTAGGGAATTAATCAAATAAATGTCTAATAACATGCATCTTGAAAATGAGTACATTTTGGGGCGCTTAGTATTGAGAAATAACTGTGTTAGGAAGGAGTATGTCAAAAAGGGGGCAAAGATCTTGATTGTGTGACTTGGATATATTTGTCTGTGGTTAGTGTCCTTGGAGCTAACTGCTGCCAGGATTATTTCATCAGTGTGGTAAGTCACATTAATAATGCAGTTTCCTAAATTGAATCAGAACTCATGACTCATGAGTGCTTTACATAGTCTAGGAACTCTCAGTAGCACCCACAGAATATTCTGCTCCCATAGAAAGCTACTAGGTACAGCTGTATTGATTGATACAGCCATGCAATTACATTCAGTGGTTCCAGGTCAGTACTTACAGGCACTATTAAAGTTTGTTTCAGCAGAACCTCAACTCGTTAATATTAACCAATGAGAGACTGAAGGCTCCTGTAAGATGAATAAGGGGCCAGGAAATGCAGAGAGGAAATGGAAAGAATGTGTGAGAATGGGAGGAGTAACTATGTTACTAATTTAGATTCACATCTTAAAATAATAGGAATCATTGAAAGACTGTCTATTCTGTGACAATTACTGTGAACATCATGTTACAAGGATAATATTACTGAATTTTAATGGTCTTATGAGGTAGTACCAATAGGAACCCTATATTATACAGGAAGATTATAAGACTTGGTAGGGAAACATAACTTTCCAAATGTCACAGAATTGATAAGTGGCACCACTGGGAGTTTAAACTTGTTTTCTTCTATTCTGAAGTCCATGTTCTTTTCTGTAATTAATGCCAAAATTTAAATATAGTGTAAGTCACATATTTAAATGATATATATGCATACTTTTTAACTTATGTATTTGTCTTTATGATCATCATGCAAGACAAGATAAGAATATTTTTACCATAATAGTAAGCCCCTAAATACCCCTGCCCTATTAATAAAGGGGGATTTGGGTAGTAGATCAGTATTTATCCCTGGTTCACAAATGGACTTTGCATGCCCATCCCACAATAAGGGATGCTCTCTCAGCCTGGACACTTGGGGGAGGGCCTAGGCCCTGCCCTGAATGAAGTGACAGACTTTGGAGATTCCCCATGTAGAGCCTCACCCCCCTGAGGAATGGAGTGGGGATTGGAGGGCTTAGGTAGGGGCAGGGGAGGAGGGGAGGGAGAGGGAACTGGGATTGACATGTGAAGCAAGCTTGTTTCTAATTTAAATAAAAACATAACAATCCTTCTAAACATCAATAAGTACCTAATATACATGATCACCATTCAGCTTTT
Organism: Mesocricetus auratus; assembly: GCF_017639785.1. Lineage (NCBI taxonomy): Eukaryota > Metazoa > Chordata > Mammalia > Rodentia > Cricetidae > Mesocricetus > Mesocricetus auratus. Next base: position 91,622,356 of record NW_024429188.1, on the reverse strand, counting down.
TTATCATCTTATATCACTGGTTCATTACCATAACCTGGGAACTTATTAGAATTACAAACTTTCATGCTTTACCTTATTTACACTGAATGAATGATCCTGGGAATGGGGCTCAGAAAACTGGTTTAACAAGCTCTCCAGGTGGTTTCATTGCACAATCAAACTGGGGAACTGCTACATGAAGTAGTTTTACATGTTTTAGAAATTCATATGCATAAGTAAAATCATATATTATGTACCCATTGCATTTCACTTATACCCCCCCAATAAACTATCTGTTAGATTTAGGTGTATTGTAGCATATATCGTAAAATTTTCCTTTAGTTCTCTGATTACTCTTCTCTTGTTTGAATCTCGAGTGCTTTTTTCTGACAAATTGTTAGTGGAAATTTTATTAAAGGAAGATTATTATATTAAATTTGTCTGTAACAAGTAGATTTGACAAATTACAAAATTAAGGCCAAATGTATGCAAGAGTAAAGCAAGTCATTGTATTACATGTTATAATTTTAGAAAGGCAATAGTACCCACACAGCTAAACCTCTCTTACTTGCTTCCTAATGGGATAAAGTGATTTAATAAAAACCCCACAATAAAACCCAAACTTAAAAGACATGCATGTATTGCCAATTTTATAACAAAAATTACTGAAGTGTTAATGGCCCATCATTTTTTTTCAAAAATTTACATTCTCTAAATATTTTTTACAGATTCTTTTATTTAAATTAGAAACAAGCTTGCTTCACATGTCAATCCTAGCTCCCTCTCTTTCCCCTCCTCCCTTGCCCCCCCATCAGTCCCTCAGCCCCTCAACCAATCCCCACTCTGTTCCCCAGGGAGGGTGAGGCCCTCTAGGGGGTCTCCAGAGTCTGTCATTTAGTTCAGGGCAGAGCCTAGGCCCTCCCCCAAGGTCCAGGCTGAGAGAGCATCCCTCATTGTGGGATGGGCACCCAAAGTCCATTTGTATGTTAGGGATAAATACTGATCTACTACCCAATGTACCATAGATTGTATAGGCCTTCTCACTGACACCCACATTCAGGGGGTATGTATCAGTCCCATGCTGGTCTCTCAGCCATCAGTCTGGGATCCAAGATCTCCCCCTTGTTCAAGTCAGCAGTTTCTATGGGTTTCACCATCCCAGTCATGACCCCTTTGTTCATCAGTCCTCCCTCTCTGTCACTGGGTTCCAGGTGTTCATTTCAGTGTTTAGCTGTGGGTGTCTGCCTCTGCTTAGAATAGTATGCCTGAATTTACTTACTAATCACAGCTCTCAACAAGCATTACTAATCAATCATAGAGTTATATGTGTTGATTCCTAAATTGAAGATCTTTCTCAAAAAATTACCTTGAACAGAAATGACTAATCCATCAAGCTTACATAGCATCTCCAGCTCAGTTTCTATGTGCACATTTAAAATTGTAAGGATGCCTTAAAACAAGAAAGGGACAGGGCATACTGTGGAGGGGATGTGTAGAACATTAAGGAGAACAAAACTCACATTTATTTCTCCTGTGACAACATATTTTTCTTATGGTTACATTAAAATCCATAAGATGTGGTAATAGCCAAGATACAGCAAAGACTTAATTTAATGAAATCTGAAAAAAATGACACAAAGTACAAATAACATTGTTAAGAGTTTGAATCTGAAATGTCCCCTGAAGACTCATGTTTAAATTCCTGTGAGTTGAGTGTAGAACCTCACATATACGAGGAACTATATTCACAAATAAAGGCCCATATTTTAAATGTGCAGTCTCTAGAACATGACACAATTTGGAGGCAGTCAGACCTTTAATAGGTAAGATAGAGTAGAAGTAATTTAGATCTGGGAGCGCGCCTTTAAAGGGAGGTATTCAAAACTCAGCTCCTCTTTGTTGTTACAAAACATGGTGAATGGACCTTTTCTGCCATGTTCTGCTATTGATATACAATGCCACTAGAGACCCCAGAACACAAAGTCAATGAGTTATTGACTTAACCTCTGGAACCAATGATCCCAAGAAAACCCTTTCTTTTTAAGTTGATTATCTTTGGTATTTTGTTCTAGTATCAGAAAACTGCTAGCATGCCCAGCAACTGCTAGGTGCAGTGTAATCACTACTTTTGTACAGTTTTGTGATAGGCCTGATGATTCATCATGTACTTCAATTCTCATAACTTATGTGGGCAAGCATTATGATCATCATATTACCCTTTTCTTATTCCATAGACCGTGTTCTTTTGAACACTGTTCTTTCCTGAATCTTAGATAATTAGATTTTGTTAAAGATGTTTCTTCCCAGCTCTGGTTGAAAATGTCTGAGTCTGTTTTTCAGGCATAAGAATAATATAGTATAAACTAGAGAGATGACTAAGCAATTAATAGCATTGACTGCTCTTCTAAAAGGCCCATGTTATATACCTGGTCTTCACATGATAACTCACAGATATCTATAGTTCCAGTCTAAGGGGATCTGATTCTTTTTCCCGGTCCCCAGGTACTACAGGCACATGGTATGTGGACATATATTCAGGCAAACACATACAATTAAAATAAAATACATTACCAAAAAAGTGTCTTAGTTACTTTTTAGTGTAATGACAAGACACCATGACCAAAGAAACTTATAAAACAAAGAGCTTAATTTAGGACTCACAATTCCAGACGGTTTAAGTCCATGACCATCAAGGTGGGGAGCATGACAATAGTCATGCATACATGGCACTGTAGCTGTTCCTTAAAAAATAATAAAGCTGATGGGCTGGCAAAACCAGCAGAGACAGCTGATCTGAACAGGGGAGAGCTCTTAGACCCCAGACTGACAGCGGGGAGGCTAACATGGGGCTGATCTGGACCCCCCCCAATGTGAGTGTCAGTGAGAAGTCCTGGGCAACCTAAGGGGCCTTGAGCAGTGGATCAGTGTCTATCCCTGGAATACAAACAGTCATTGTGTGCCCATAGCACAAAGAGGGATGCTCTCTCAGCCTGGACTCTTAGGGGAGTGCCTGGACCCTACCCGGAGTGAAATGACAGACTCTAGATATCCCCTATGTGGAAGGAATTGGCAATAGGGTGGGAGGCTGGGGGGGGAAGGGGAGTGCGGGAGGAGGGGAGAGAGAGGGAGCTGGGATTGACATGTAAAACAAGCTATTTAAAATTGAAATAAAAAAATGATAAAGCTGAATATACTGACACTGCTAGGAGAATATGAACATTGTGTCTGGAACAGTGAATTTTTTGCATTGAATGCTGTGTTTTAAGAGCTGCAAAATAATGAAGGAAGGGATAGGATTCTCCAACTAGCCTTTTCAAAGTTAACACAAATTTCATTGAAAGGTAAGTCAGCTTCAATATTTTTTGAAAATAAGTTAGCTTCAATTCAGTACTGAGAAAAAATATGGGAGTAGTTCTGTAAAATTGAAAGTAGTACTTCTCTAATATAGTAAAAAAAGAACATTCAAGTACATCTTATGTATCAAACCTAGGCCAATGCTAAGTAATTTACTGAAGCATAGTTTAGTGGTAGCTCGGAGTTCATGCCTTTCTGTGTCTTTCAGAAACAGTAAAACTTCACTTCATTTGCAAACTTGGAATATTGCCCATGCAGCTTCAGCACCAAACGCATTCTGATTCTATTGAACAGGCACCAGAAGGCACTTATCACTTGTGGTTTTGATGTGAAATATTCCCTAGAGTTTCTGAATACTTGAACATTTAATTCCCACCTGGTCATGGTATTAGGAAGGTTGTGGAACCTTTAGGATGTGGAGTCTCACCTAAAGAAGTGGTCACTACACTTAGGGAAATGCTCAGCATCCTTAGTCACCAGGGAAATGCAAATCAAAACCACTCTGAGACTCCATCTTATACTGATCAGAATGCCTAAAAATCAAAAACACCAGTGACAGCTTATGCTGTAGAGGATGAGGAAAAAGAGAAACACTCCTCCACTACTGGCGGATGTGCAAACTTGAATAGTCACAATGGAAATCATTATGGAGATTTCTCTAAAATTAGGGATCAACCTACCTCAAGTCCATGCAATACCATTGTTGGGCATATACTCAAAAGAGACACATTCACACCACAGGGACATTTGCTCAACTATATTCATAGCAACATTATTCATAGTAAACAGATCTTTGAAACAACCTAGATGCCTCCCAACTGAAGGATGGATAAAGAAAATGTTATGTATTTACACAATGGAGTACTACTCAGTGGTAAGAAACAATGATATCCTAAAATTCCAAACAAATGGATAGAGCTTGAAACAACCATCCTGAGTGAGGTAACCCAAAACCAGAAAGACAAATAGAGTATGTACTCACTCCTAAGTGGATACCAGACTAAAGCAAAAAGTACACACCCTACAATCTATAATCCCAGAGAAGTTAGAACTCTCTTTCAGAAACAAATAAAACAGATGCAGAAATCCACAGCTCACCAATGGGCAAAGCTCCTGGAGTATAATCAAAGTGAGGAAGGACTGATAATACGAACAAAGGGATCAAGACAATGATGTAGAAACCCACAGAATCAGCTGAGCCGAGCTGGCGAGGGATCACTGACTCTGGTTTGACAAATGGGGGATCTGCATAAGACCAAACTAGACTCCCTTAATATAGGTGACAATGGTGTGACTAGGACAATATATGAGGCCACTGGCAATGGGTCCAAGATCTAATTCTAATGCAAAAACTGACTTAGTGGAGCCCATTCTATATGGAGAAATACCTTGCTCAGCCTAGACACAGGGGTGTAGGGGGTGGAGAGTTACCTTGGTCCTGACTCAATGAAATGATGGGACAGACTAATGTAGGGGGAACTGTGATTGGAATGTAAAAAGTAAATTAAAAAAGAAAAACAAAACAAAACAAAGAAGTGGTCTCTATCATCATTCCTAGACTTTGTAGCCAGGGCTCACTTTCTGCCCATTATCTGTATCCTGAATATGGCTGTAATATGACCATTCAGGCTCTCCTGATCCTGCCACCATACCTTCTCTGTCTTCTGCTATACTTTCCATACTAGGATTCCTTCTGTCTCTTTGGGACTGTAACTCAAAAATAAACCTTTTATCCATTGAGATGTTTTTCAAATTTTATTTTAAAGTTTTAATTACTTATTTTTAATTTTTGGAGAATCTCATAAATTAATGCACTGTATTTACACAATTTCCACTCCTGCTTCTCCATCTCTAACTTTTCCCATGAACCCTCCAATCTTTCTCAAAGAAATCTTGTCCTATTTTTATGTAATTGTTATTGTTTTACACACACAAACACACAAAAATCTAATGAGTCCATTTAGTGTTGTTTCAGACTGGCAATTTGGCATTCGGATTACCGTGAACTCGTCAAAAAATAAAACTGATTCTCCTTCAACAGCCATTGACTTCCTGTAGCTGTACATCTAGTGGTCCTAGATTGTGGTGTAAAATGTACCCTATAGGTGTTAGCATGCTGAGTGGCAGGGTCTTTTCCAGGTCTTGTGTAGGAAACCATACTGTTAAGAGTTCATTGGTGCAAAATCTCTGTTATATTTAGAAGACAGTATCTCACAACTGAATAGAATTCTATTTTGTATACGTACCAAATTTCATTATCTATTAATTGGTTCATGGAAATCTAGACTATTTCCATTTCTTAGCTTTTATGGATATAGCAGCAATGAGCATGGCTGAGCATGTATCTCTATATAAAATATAGAGTCCTTTGGGTATATGACTAGGAGTACTATAACTGAGTCATGCTTGTAGCTTTTTGAGGATTATGTACATTGATTTCCATAGTGGTATACAATTTTAACTCCCAAAAGCAGTGAAAAAGTATTCCTTTCCCAAAACCCTCACCAGCATTTATTTGTTTTCTTAATAGTAATCATTCTGACTGTGGTAAAATGAAATCCCAAGTAGTTTTTATTTGCATTTATTTGATTGCTAAGGATATTTTACAGTATTTTATATAACTCTTAGTAACTTTTACTTTTTTTGAAAACTCTTAGTTCATATCTAAAGCTTTTTGGTGGTTTTTTATCATATCAACAAGTAAGTAATATAGTAATACCCATAAGTAATCTACTTGATGGCAACCATCCCTTTAAGCATAAACAAGTGAGTATACAAATTTTTCCCTCAAAGTTCAAAGGAAATTATGACCATCTTTCTTACTATCTTCTGAAGATCCAGAATGAGAACTATCCAGAGAGTCACAATTATCAATGCGAGAATCTTTTGGTAGACAGCCAGTGGTCTAGGATGATGGACTTAGAAATATTATCAGTGATGTCATAGGGTGTTTCTCAAGAGTAACATTGTGATTTGGAAGAGGAATTTTGGAAAATTTTTGCCTACTGCTTTATGGTATCAGATGATAAAGAATTTGGTGACATCAGCCCCTCCCCCCCATGATGCTCCTGGAGGATGACAATACCATGAAGTATCCTTTTACTGCATTCAGATTTACTTATTTGTGACTGCTGCTGTAAAAATGCGAAAAAGGTTAGTGGCTTGAAGTCTGGGGGTGAGACATCTTTAAATTAAGGTGTCCATAATGCTACATTCTAATTTAAGACTATAGGAGTTTCTGCTTCTTTGCCTTTTCAAATTCTGGAGGTCAGGTTGTTGGCATTTTCTGGCTTATTTCTCTCTCCTTCACAGTTAAATCACATCATTTTGTTTTCTGTCATCATAACTTTTTCTCAAGTGTTTGTTCCTTCATTTGTCCATCTTGTAAAGACTCTCATAATTACATGGAACCCACCTGAAAAGTACTTCAAAATTTAGGGTTTGTATTAGCTAGGGTTGATAATGCTGTGATAAAACATTATGACTAAAGAAATTTGGGGAGTGCCAGGAGATGGCGGCACCGAGGCAGAGGCAGGTAGATCTCTGTGAGTTTGAGACCAGCCTGCTCTACAGAGTGAGTTCCAGGACAGCCAGGGCTACGCAGAGAAACTCTGTCTCAAAAACCAAAGAAATAAGAAAGAAGTTTGGGGAGGAGAGGGTTTATTTGTTTTACCTGCCCAGAATCATAGTCCCTTTATCAAAGAGGCCAATGAAGACCGCTGCTTACTGGCTTAGTCATGGGCTGCTCAATCTGCTTTCTTATAGAAACCAAGGCTAAACGTCTAGGGAAGGGATCACACACAATGAGTTAGACCCGGTCTCATCAATCACTAATTAAGATAATGATCTATAAACTTTCCTGATTATAGTCCTATCTTGAGATATTTTCTCAACTGGAGTCTCCTCCTTTCAGATGACTCTAAATTGAGTCAAGTTGTCATACAACTATTCAGCACAGTATCATTAATTTACCCACTGGGAACATTCTTTTTTTTCATTTTAGGCTAAAAAGTTTATAGGGGTAGCAGTATGGAAATCCTTGGAGAGGTGATATGATTTGATCTGTCATACCAGGCGAGCTATAATAATATAATATTTTATTCACTTGACTAAGACACTTGAATGCTTAAGGTCAATGTTGTTTGTCTGATACATATATAGATTGTATTTTTTATTTTAATAAAATTTTTCCTCAATATATGCTTTTTAAAATTAGGAACATGAATGCTTCACATGTTAATCCCAGCTCCCTCTCCCACGCTTCCTCCCTTGTCCCTCCACCAGCCCCCCAGTCCCCAGATCATTCCCCAGGGAGGGTGAGGCCCTCCTTGGGGGAATCTCCAAAGTTTGTCCTTTCATCCAGGGCAGAACCTAGGCCCTTCCCCATGTGTCTAGGCCGAGAGAGCATCCCTCTGTTTGGATTGGGCTCCCAAAGTTCATTCATACGCCATGATAAACAGTGATCTGCTACCCAAGGCACTAGTGATTTCTGAGGCCTCCTCACTGACGCTACTACATTCATGGAGTCTGGATCTGTCCCCTGTTGGCCTCTCAGCCATCAGTCTGGGGTTCAAGAGCTCCCCCTTGTCTGGTCAGCTGTCTTTGTGGGTTTCTCCAGCACAGTCTTGACCCCTTTGCTCATCACTCTTCCATCTCTGTCACTGGGTTCCAGGAGTTCAGTTCAGTGTTTAGCTGTGGGTATCTGTCTCTGCTTCCATCAGTCAATGGAGGAAGGCTCTAGGATGGCATATAGGATAGTCATCAACATTATCATCAAGGAGGGGCTATTAATGTAATCGCTTCACTATTGTTTAATTTGCCAGTTGGTGTTATCCTTGTAGATCTCTGGAGATCTCACTAGTGTCAGCTTTCTCCTCAAGCCTACAATGACTCCATCTATTATGGTATCTCTCATCCCGCTCTCCTCTATTCTTACCTCAACTCAACCTACCTGCTCCTCCATGCCTTCTTCTTCCCTCCTTTTATCCCCCTCTCCTTTTACTGGTTCCCACTCCCCTCCCCCAATGTTCCCAATCTGCTCAGGAGATCTTGCCTCATTCCACTTCTCTGGGGTATTATCATGCATCATTCTTAAGAACATCCTTGTTTCCCATACTCACTTTCACTGGGATTGTAGGCTGCACTCCCCTGATCCATATTTAAAATCCATATATGAGTGAGTACATACCATGTTTGTCTTTTTGTTACTGGGTCACCTCACTCAGGATGGTTTCTTCTACTGCCATCCATTTGCCTACAAATTTCAAGATTCCATTGATTTTTTTCTGCTGAGTAGTACTCCATTGTGTAAATGTACCACATTTTCTCTATCCACTCTTCAGTTATGGGGAATCTAGGTTGCTTCCAGGATCTACCTATTACATATAATGCTGCTATGAACATAGTGGAACATTCATCCTTGTTGTGTGAGTGGGCATGTTTTGGGTATATGCCTAAGAGTGGAATTTCTGGGTCTTGTGGTAGGCTGAGTCCCATTTTCCTGAGAAATCTCCATACTGATTTCCAAAGTGGCTGTACAAGTTTGCACTCCCACCATCAATGGACAAATGTTCCCCTTTCTCCATATCCTCTCTAGCACAAACTGTCATTGGTTTTTTTGATTTTAGCCATTCTGACAGGAGTGAGATGATATCACACAGTTGTTTTAATTTGCATTTCCTTAATAACTAATGATTTTGAGCACTTTCTTAAGCGTCTCTCAGCCATTTTATACTTCTCTGTTGAGAATTTAGTTCAGTCCCCCACTTTTTAATTGGATCCTTTGGTGTTTTGGAGACTTGCTTCTTGAGTTCTTTGTAAATTTTGGAGACCAGCCTTCTGTCAGATGTGGGGTTACTGAATATCATTTTTCAATCTGTGGGTAGCCTTTTTGTCTCGCTGACTCTGGCCTTTGTCTTAGAGAAGCTTCTAAGTTTCAGGAGGTCCCATTTATTAATTGTTGATCTCAGTGTTTGTGCTACTGGTGTTATGTATAGGAAGCAGTCTCCTGTGCCAGTTTGTTCAAGGGCACATCCCACTTTCTCTTCTAATAGGTTCACTGTGGCTGGATTTATGTTGAGGTCTTTGGTCCATTAAGACTTAAGTTTTGTGCATGGTGATAGACATTGATCTATCTGCAGTCTTCCACATGTGAATATCCAGTTATGCCAGCACCTTTTGTTGAAGATGCTATCTTTTTTCCATTGTATAATTTTAGCTTCTTTGTCGAAAATCAGGTGTTCATAGGTTTGTGGATTAATCTCAGGGTTTTCAATTCAATTCCATTGGTCTACCCGTCTATTTTGTGACAATACCAAGTTGTTTGTTTTCAGGACTATAGCTCTGTATTAGAGGTTGAAGTCAGGGATGGTGATGTCTCCAGATGTTGCTTTGATGAACAGGGTTGTCTTGCTATCCTGGATTTCTTGTTCTTCCATATAAAATTGAGAATTGTTCTTTCAAATTCTGTGAAGAATTGTGATGGGATTTTGATGGGGATTGCACTGAGTCTGTAGATTACTTTTTGCAGGATTGCCATTTTTACTACATTGATCCTACCTATCCAAGAGCATGGGAGATCTTTCCATTTTCTGAGGGCTTCTTTAATTTCTTTCTTTAAAGACTCAAAGTTCTTTTGATACAGGTCTTTCACTTGTTTGGTTAGCATTACCCCCAGGTATTTTATGTTGTTTGTGGCAATTGTAAAGGGTGATGTTACTCTGATTTATTTCTCAGCCATTTTATCATCTGTATATAGTAGGGCTACTGATTTTCTTGAGTTGATCTTGTAGCCTGCCACATTGCTGAAGGTGTTTAGCAGCTGTAAGAGTTCTCTGGTAGAATTTTTTGCATCATGTATGTAAGCTATCATATCATCTGCAAATAGTGAAAATTTTACCTATTCCTTTCCAATTTGTGTCCCATTGAACTCCTTTTGTTGTCTTATTGCTCTAGCTAGAACTTTGAGTACAATATTGAAGAGGTATGGGGGGAGGGGACATCTTTGCCTTGCTCCTGATTTTAGAGGAATTGTCTTGAGTTTCTCCCCATTCAGTTTGATGTTGGCTGCTGGTTTGCTGTATATAGCTTTTATGATGTTTAGGTATGTTCTTGTTATCCCAGATCTCTCCAAGACCTTTTTCATGAAGGCGTGTTGGATTTTATCAAAGGCTTTTTCAGCATCTAGTGAAATGGTCATGTGATTTTTGTTTTTCAGTTTGTTTATATGGTAGATTACATTGATGGGTTTTCATATGTTGAACCATCCCTGCACCCCTGGAATGAAACCTAATTGATCATGGTGGATGAGTTTTCTGATGCATTCTTGGATCCAATTTGCCAATATTTTATTGAGTATTTTTGCATCAATGTTCCTGAGGGATGTTGGTCTCAAGTTCTCTTTCTCAGTTGTGTCTTTTTGTGGCTTGTGGATCAAGGTTATTAAAGCCTTGTAAAAACAGTTTGCCAAAGACCCTTCTGCTTCTACTGCATGGAACAATTTGAGGAGAATTCGTATAACCTATTATTTGAATTTCTGGTAAAATTCTGCACTGAAGCCATCTGGCCCTGGGCTTTTTTTGGTTGGGATACTTTCTATGACTGTTTATTTCCTTATGTTTTATAGGGCTATTTAAACTGCTTATCTGTCCTTGATTTAGTTATGGTAAGTGATATTTACCCAGAAAATTGTTCATTTCATTTAAATTTTCAAATTTTGTGGAGTACAGCTTTTCAAAATATGATGTGATTATATGACCAGTGGATATACTCATTGTCTGTTGTTATGTCTCCCTTTTCATATCTGATTTTGTTAATTTGCATGTTCGTACTCTGCTGTTTGGTAAGTTTGGATAAAGGTTTATCTATCTTGTTGATTTTCTCAAAGAACCAACTCTTTGTTACATTAATTCTTTTTATCATTTTCCTAGTTTCTATTTTATTGATTTCAACCCTCAATTTAATTATTTCTTGGCATCTGCTGCTCTGGAGTGAGTTTGCTTCCTTTTGTTCTAGAGCTTTCAGTTGTGCTGTTTATTCTCTAGTTTCTTCATGTGGACACTTAGTGCTATGAACTTTCCTCTTAGCACTGATTTCAAAGTGTCCCATAAGTTTGGGTATGTTGTGTCTTCATTCTCATTGAATTTTAGGAAGTCTGTAATTTCTTTTTTATTACTTCTTTGGACCAGGAGTGGTGTAATTGTGTGTTATTCAATTTCCATGAGTATGCAGGGCTTCTGCAACTTGTGTTATTGTTGAATTCTAACTTTAAGGCATGATGGTCTGATAAGATACATGGAGTTATTCAAATTTTTTTGTACCTGTGGAGGTTTGCTATGTTACCAAGTATGTGGTCAGTTTTTGAGAAAGTTCCATGTGGAGCTGAGAAAAAGATATATTCTTTTGTGTTTGAATGGAGTGTTCTATAGATGTCTCTTAAAACAAATTGGGTCATACCTTCTATTAGGTCCCTCATATCCTTGCTAAGTTTTTGTCTTGTGGTCCTGTCTAGTGGTGAGTGTGGGGTGTTGAAGTCTCCCACTACAAGTGTGTGAGGTTTTATATGTGCTTTGAGTTTTAGTAATGTTTCTTTTACAAACGTGGATGGCTTTGTATTTGGGGCATAGATGTACAGAATTGAGACTTCTTGGTTGATTTCTCCTGTGATGAGTATGAAGTGACCTCCTTCATCTCTTCTGATTGATTTCATTTTAAAGTCTAATTTGTTATATATTAGGTTTGCTACCCCTGCTTGTTTATTTGGACCATTTGATTGGAAAATCTTTTCCCAACCCTTAACTCTGAAATAACGTCTGTCTTTGAAGCTGAAGTGTGTTTCTTGTATGCAGAAGGATGGATTCTGTCTTTGTATTCATTCTGTTAACCTGTGTCTTTTTATGGGCAAGGTAAGATCATTAATATTGAGGTAAATTAATGATCATTGATAGCTCATTCTTCTTTGTTTTGGAATGGTTGTTGTTGATGGAATTGTATGTGGATTTCCAACACTTTTTGTTTTGTTTTGTTTGGTAAGGTGGGATTATCTATTGCCTATGTTTTTCTGGTTGTAGTTAACTTCTTTGGGTTGGAGTTTTCCTTTCAGAATTTTCTGTAGGGCTGGGTTAGTGGATATGTATTTTTTTTGGTTTTTTGAGACAGGGTTTCTCTGTATTGTTTTCGAGGCTGTCGGTCCAGCCTGGCCTCGAACTCACAGAGATCCACCTGCCTTTGCCTCCCAAGTGCTGGGATTAAAGGCGTGCACCACCACCTTTTCTCATGAAATATCTTGTTTTCCCCATCTATATTGATTGAAATATTTCCTGGGTATAGCAATCTTGCATGGCATCCATTGTCTCTTAATGTTCGCAAAACACCTATCCAGCACCCTCTGGCTTTCAGAGTTTCCATGGAGAAGTCAGGTGTAATTCTGATAGGTTTCCTTTATATATTACTTGGCCTTTTTCCTTAGCTGCTCTTAATTTTCCTTATTTTGCATGTTTGGGGTCTTTATTATAAAGTGCTGACTTTTTTTGGTCCACTCTATTTGGTGTTCTGTAAGCTTCTTGTACCTTCATTGGCATGTCTTTCTTCAGGTTGGGAAAGTTTTCTTCTATGATTTTGTTGAATATGTTTTCTGTCCCTTTGAGGTGGGTTTCTTCACCTTCTTCTATATCTATTATACTTAAGTTTTGTCTTTTAATGGTGTCCCATTTTCCTGGATATTTTGTGTTAGGGATTTGTTGGACTTAAAATTTTCTTTGGTTGATGAATCTAATTCTCCTAGTGTATCTTCAACACCTGAGATTCTCTCTTTCATCTCTTGTATTCTATTGGTTATTCTTGCATCTGTAGGACCTTACCATTTTCTCAGCTTTTCTATTTCCAGCATTCCTTCAGACTATGTTTTTTTATTGTTTCTATTTCAGATTTCAGTCCTTGCGCTGTTTGAATTGTTTCTTGCAATTTTTGCTTTGTATTTTGCTCCATTTGTTACATTTTTTGGATTGTTTTTTCTTCCATGTCTTTTAGAGATTTTCTCATATCCTCTTTGAGGGCCTCTATCATTTTCATGAAGTTGTTTTTAATGCCACTCTCTTCTGGTTCATATGTGTTAGGGTGTTCCAGCCTTGTTGTGTAGGGTCTCTGGACTCTGGTGGTGTCATGTTGGTTTTTCTGTTGCTCCTTGTGTCTTTATGTTGTCTCCTTCCCATGCATTCTTGCAGTGGGTTCCAGAACATACCGTTTCCTCTCCTGGTGGGTGTGGGACCAGGGTTCCCTTCTGGTGGGTGTAGACAAGTCCAATTTTCTGGTAGCTTTCCACTTCCTGGTCTTGTGGGTGGAGAAATGGATTAGGATGCTGGAGTGCTTTGGATCCCACTGAGATGCATGGAAGTCCCAGTGGTAGACCTCAGACACAGGAGTGTGACCTGGATACAGGCCCTGATAGTCTTAGTCACATGGGTGGAGCAGAAAACTAGAATGCTGGGTGTGTTTCCTCCTGCCTCTGGGATGGAAGCTGCAGTGGAAGTTCCCACACACTGGCATGTGGCCTGGAAATGGGACCTAGTTTACATTGACCCATGGAAGGAGCAGAAGAGTAGAGAGCATTGGCTCCCACTGCAGGGATGGAGGATGCAGCAATAGATCCCAAGCACAGGCAGCTCTTCTATGTCTAGTCCTAGTTCCCTGGTGGAGCAGGAAACTAGGGTACATTGGCTCCTGCTGTCGCTGGGATGGAAGCCTCAGTTGCAGAGCCAAGGCACAGGCAGGTGATTTGGAAATGGGACCTGGTTTACCTGATCCCATGGGTGGAGCAGGAGACTAAAGTGCATTGGTTACCACAGCTGGAATGGAAGACACAGTGGTCGACCCCTAGTACAGGCAGCCAGCCTAGTTCTGTAGGTGGAGTCAGAAATTAGGCTGCTGGGGTGCCTTGCCTTCTGCCTCTGGGATGGAAGCCACCATGGCAGTCTCTTAATAAAAATTTTAAGGCTCCCATGGCTAAGCACTGAGCTGAACTCAAGAAATCCAGTGACAAAGAGGGAGGACTGATGACCAAAGGGGTTAAGACTGGGCTGGTTTAACCCCCAGAAACAGCTGACCTGACAAGGGTTAGCTCTTGATGCCTGGGAATCCAGCATGGGATTGATCAAGACCCCCTGAATGTGGGTGTCAGTGAGGAGGCCTAGGTAATCTATTGAGCCTTGCGTAGTAGATCAGTATTTATCCCAGGTATACAGATGGACTTTGGGCTCCCATCCAACAATGAGAGATGCACTCTCACCCTGAACTCTTTGGAGAGGATCTAGGCCCTGCCCTGGATGAAATGGCAGACTATGGACACCCCCATGGAGGGCTTCACCCTCCCTGGGGAAATGGGGGGATCTTGGGGGGGTGGTGCGAGGGCATGGGAGGAGGGGAGGGAAATGGAGAGGGACCTGGACTTGACATGCAAAGCAACCTTGTTTCTAATTTAAATTTAAAATTAAAAATAAAATATAAAAAAGAAAAAAATTTTAAGAAGGCATCTTTATAACCATCACTTTCAAGGTGAAATGCTGGAAATCATAGAAGTTTGAAAATTTGCTCAAGTATACAGAACTATTATTAAAGCTAATACTCAAATCCAGGTGTGTTTTAATCTAAACCCTATGAAATTTGTAGTTCCTTAGTATGTTTCATTAGTTCAGTTAAATTTGTTTGCTGTAATTTCTGATCATCGAGCAAAAATAAGCCTTTATCTGAAATATAATACTTGGATGACTTTTGTTGACCTATGATATAATTAGGTCAAATTTATCATCATCGTTGCAAATGCAATTGAAGTTAATCCAAAAAAATTCTTGTTGACCATTAGATTATGTCCCATCCTGATCTAGGACTATGCCTTATGGGTGGATGGTGATGACTCATTTGAAGCATATTTCTATGTTATATAGCAAGAGAATCTGACTGCAGCCAACCCAATTCATGGTTGTCTCTAGATGAAAGTGAACAGATACCTCTTGAGCTATTCGCTTAAAAGGCCATGCACTGTCATTGGGAAACTCTCACATTTCACTAGTTCTTTAACTCTAAAATCCATCCACTCACAGGGATAAGAGACTATTTCCAGTACTTTAAAAAATGTTTAGATATTTTATTTTTTATTTTTAAATTTAAGTTTAAATTAGAAACAAGGTTGCTTCACATGTCAATTCAAGGTCTGTCTCCCGTTCCCTCCCCTCCTCCCACGCCCTCCCACCAACCCCCCAATATCCCCTCATTCTTCTAGCACCTCCTTTGCTCTTTATGTATGCAAGTCTCATGTGCCCTGACTCAACTCCATTTCATATTCCTTATATAGGATAACTCAAATCCTCTATGTGGTTTGAGGTCAAACTGCTTCTGTGTCTCATTTTCCAAGAAGCTCTATTCTTTATACTTACAATACATATACAAGATGTTATTAAAATATGGAGCTTTGTTATTGCTTCAAAATAATTGTACTTGTGCAAAGAGGGATGTAGAGAGTTAATATTTGTTTTATGTATGTGTATGTATGTGTGTGTGTGAGAGAGAGAGGGAGAGAGGCAGAGGTAGAAAGAGATGGAGATTGAGAGATATTTAAGGTGCCATTTGTGGGATTTTTCACTTTACTCCAAGTTAGTGACTCTTATAGAAATTCTATGAATCTCCTAAATGCAATAACTATGTCACTTCTTTTTTTTTTTACCAAAAGTCACCTATCCATTGTTATCTTTAGTTCAGTTCTATACTTTGAAAATAGAGGGAGCCATCAATCTCATTATTGGGTATTAAGAGAAGCTTTCCTTGAGAGGAGCCTTCCCGCCCGCCTCGTTCCAGATCCGCATCAGTCCCAAATAAACACACAAGACGCTGTATTAATTATGAAGCTGTTGGCCTTGCTTGGCTCTTACTGACTAGCTCTGCTTTAAGTAATTACCCCATAATCGTTAATCTAAGTATGTCTCTTACCGGAGAATAGTTCCGGGCTTCCTACCCCAATGGCGTTACATCTTGACTCTCCTGTGTTTCTCCTTCCCAGAATCCTCCTGGATTCCTAGTCCCTCCTATCTAGATTCCCTATTGGCCAGACAGTGCTTTATTGGCATAAGACTTCCCCAACATCTCCTCTTTTTTGTTTAAACAAAAAGAAAGGTCTTAACTTTAACACAGTCAAATTGTATATAACAGAACAGTTATCAAGTAAGAACCCAGTTACAACATTTTGTCTATTAACATTTAGCAAGATTTAAAGAAAATATCATCTATCTCATTCTTGTGAGTCCAAAGTCCTATATATAGCTTATCTTTTATCATAACTAAGGAACACTATAACTATCTGTCTTCAACTCCATCAAAGACCACAGAAGGATAATATATAAACACTTGGATTGACAGAGACATCTTGCTGCCTGGACAGTCACCTGAAGTTCCTCTGTAACGTTGGGGCATCCATCTTCAGCCCATTGGCCCCAATGTATCCAGAAGATTTCTCAGCAAAGCAGGAAATTTCAAAACTGTCCATCTGCATTGGCAGTCTGTCAGTCATTTTTCTTTGTCCTGCAGAAAGTCTCGTAGACTCTTCATGAAGCAGGAACCCTGTAAGACTGAGTTCAGTAGTCACTTTCCTGTGGGTCCTGCATGTCCAGATTATACAACAACAGTCAAACAATCTAGGCAAGAGCAGTTTCTTGCCCAAATGGCTAATCTTGCCATGTTGAAAGCAAACTCCATAACAAGTTTCTTTGATGCCCATCTTCCTCTCAGACATAATTGGTGCTGCCAGGAGCAGACATTTCTCATTGTCAAGAAAAACCCTAAACCATTTTAAATGCCATTTTCTGAAGGTCTTTGAAAGGTTTGAAGACTGTCTATCTATCTCAAATATATTTCTGTATATCTAGAAAACCTAACTAACCTAACTATAAATTTTATTATCATTAACTATCTATAGTCTGTATTCAATTATGTATTACATTTTAAAATATCAGTATAAGCACAATACTTAATCAAGAGGAGAAATATACATATCACAAAATTGACCTTGAATTTGTATCAATAAATGAAAAACAATACCCATACCATAAATCCCCTTTTTACCATTAAAAAGGATTGGCTGTGATCACTAGCCAATTATAAACAATCCCATTTAAATGAAAACAAAGATTTATAAACAAGATGGGAATTAGGACGTCGCTCATTCCAAACTGCTTCCTGCTGGAAGGGGGCGCTGTTCACACCATGGGGATCATGACAAAACTCAGAAACCTGTATAAGTCCTTATTTTCAGGGTCTGTAAAGCTCCATCATCTTAGCTGTTTCAATTGTTGGAAAACCTGGTCCACTGCTTCCGGAGGACTTGGTTCGTCGTACCACAGAAGCCTGGAAGGAATCCTCAGCTTTTCATTTTCTGTAGAAACATAAGCAAAAACTCCTTTTCCGAGTAGCATATCCTTATACTTAAATTTTGAAGTCAAGGCATTTTCAAAAGATAGAAGTTGGATTAATTCAGCAGCATTTATAATCAAGTGTACTTTAGCATTTGTTCCTTCCTTAGCAATCAAAAAACTGAAAAACATAATAGCGTAAAGTATCCAGACTCTCTGTGTATTTTCCATCTTTACGTGGCTTATTTATCTATTATTACTTTATTTCTTTCACTTTTATTTCTTTTTCTCTGAGACAGGGTTTCTCTTTGGAAACCTGCCTGCCTCTGCCTCTGGGGCAATTCCTACCGGCGTGCGCCACCACAGCCAGCTTCTTTATTTTCTCTCTCAATCTTACGTATATTTTTTTTAATTTTATTTTCCAGTTTAAATTTAGATAAGAATCAAGGTTGCTTCACAAGTCAGTTCCAGGTCCCTCTCCCATTCCCTCCCTTCCTCCCGTGCCCTCCCCTCCCCCCCCCCCGTTATCCTCTCATTCTTACGTATATTTTTAAACACACTGTAAACCTTTAGAGGTTTTGTTCATCCAAGTCTGACTTTACTGTAAATCTTTACATTTTTTCTGGCCACGTGTCTTATCTGTTAAAACTGCCGCAGTTTAAACTGCGGTTTCCAAGATGGCGGGCGTAAGCGTGATTCCAGCTTACCGCCTCAGTCCACGCTGACATCCAGCAAAAGCTGCCACTTCCAGCTGTATGTACACACCTATCAATCGTTAGCAGAGTCTCTTAAAACAACCTTGCTGTTTTTTTTTTCTTTTTATGCCGAGTCAGGAAGACTCCGGTAAGCGAGCCATGTGAATCTCGGCTTGTTGCTAGCAAAACAGAGCACACCTGAGAAAATGCTGCTACCAAAAATCTGTGCTTCTCTCCGTTCTTCTGTTTCTAAAATTCCTTTAAAGCTTTTGTCATTCTACATGGAAATTCAATCCCACTCCTGATCACCATTATGTTAAGAGAAGCTTTTTCTTTGCTAGCCGCTTTGGTTTATCCCCCGCCAGTCACCTGGGCTCTGCAGCTTTGTAGTCCCCAAATAAACACACAAGATGCTGTATTAATTATGAAGCTGTTGGCCTTGCTTGTCTCTTACTGACTAGCTCTGCTTTAAGTAATTACCCCATAATCGTTAATCTAAGTATGTCTCTTACCGGAGAATAGTTCCGGGCTTCCTACCCCAATGGCATTACATCTTGACTCTCCTGTGTTTCTCCTTCCCAGAATCCTCCTGGACTCCTAGTCCCTCCTATCTAGATTCCCTATTGGCCAGACAGTGCTTTATTGGCATAAGACTTCCCCAACAATTGGGGAAGGGCATTTAAGGTAGACTTGGGGAGTCCATTCCACATGGAGGGATGCTCTCTCAGACTGCACACATGGGGGAGGGCCTAGACCCTGCTCCAGATAATATGACAGACTTTGGAGAAACCCCATGGAGGGCCTCACCCTCCCTGGGGAGGGGACATGAGGTGGGAAGATGAGGGGATTGGGAGGGCAGTGGTGGAGGGGAGGGAGAGCAAGCTGGAATTGACATGTGAAGCAAGCTTGTTTCTAATTTAAATAAAAATATTCAAAAAAGAAAACAGAGGGTGCCATTATGGCTTTAAAGAGAAATCTGGTAAAAGGGAAATGCCTAGAAATCCACAAGGATGACCCCAACTAAGAATCTAAGCAATACTGGAGAGGTTACCTTAAATGCCCTTCCCCTATAATGAGACTGATGACTGCCTTATTTGCCATCCTAGAGCCTTCATCCAGTAGCTGGTGGAAGCAGAAGCAGAGATTCACAGCTAAGCATTGAGACATATTCCTGGAATCCAGTTGTAGATAGGGAGGAGTAATGAGCAAAGAGGTCAAGACCATGCTGGAGAAACCAACAGAAACAGCTGACCTGGGCAAGTGGGAGCTCATGGATCCCAGTCAGACAACTGGGGGACCAGTATAGGCCCTAACCAGTCCCCCTGAAAATGGGTGACAGTTAGGAGCCCTGGGTAGTCTATGGGGCCTCTTGTGGCAGAACCAGTATTTTCTTGTATGTTTGTATGTATGTATGTATGTATGTATTATGTATTTAAATTAGAAACAAGCTTGCTTCACATGTCAATCCCAGCTCCCTCTCACTCCCCTCCTTCTCTGCCCCATACCAATCCCCCAACCCCCCACCCAATCCCCACTCCACACACCAGGGAAGGTGAGGCCCTTCATGGGGGATCTCCAAAGTCTATCATATCACCCAGGGCAGGGCCCAGGCCGTCCCCATGTGTCCAGGCTGAGAGAGCACCCCTCCATGTGGAATGAGCTCCCAAAGTCAATTTGGATGCCAGGGATAAATACTGATCTAGTGCCCAAAGCTGCAAAGAATGCCGAGACCTTCTCGCTGACACCCAATTTCAGAGGTCTGGATTAGTCCCATGCTGACCTCTCAGCCATCAGTCTGGCGTCCATGAGCTCCCCCTTGTTCAGGTCAGATGCTTCCGTGGGTTTCACCTACCAGGTCTTGACCACTTTGCTCATCACCCCTCCCTCTCTTCAAGTGGTTTCTAGGAGTTCAGTTCAGGGTTGAGTTGTGAGTGTCTGCCTATGCTTACTCCATCCACTGCATGAAGTCTCTAGGATGGCATACAAGGTAGACCTCAATCTCCATATAGGAGAAGGGCATTTGAGGTAGCCTCTCCACTATTGCTTAGATTGCCAGTTGGTGTCATCTTTGTAGATCTCTGGAAACCTCCCTAGTGACAGATCTCTCCTCAAACCTACAGTGGCTCCCTCCATTATGGTACCAATTATCCTGGTATCCTCTATTCTTCCCCTGAGTCAAGTTTCCTACTCCCCTATGTCCTCTGCTCCCCTCCTCCTCTCTCCCTCTCTTTCTCTCATGTCTCTCTCCCCTCTCCTAATGCTCCAAATACCCTCAATAAATCCCATTCTGTTCCCCTTCTCTATGGTACCATGCATATCTCTCTTAGGGTCCTTCCTGTTTCCAAGATTCTCTGGTGATGGGTTTGTAGGCTGGTACTTCCGTGATCCATGTCTAAAATCCATATATGAGTGAGTACATACCATGTTTGTCTTTTTGTGACTGGTTACTTCACTCAGGATGGTTTCTTCTTGTGCTGTCCATTTGCTGGCAAATTTAAATATTTCATTTTTTTCTGCCAACTAGTACTCCATTGTGTAAATGTACCACATTTTTTCTATTCACTCTATAGTTGAGGGGCATCTACATTGCTTCCAGGTTCTGGCTATTACAAATAATGCTGCTATGACCATAGTTGAACAGATGTCCTTGTTGTATGGATGCCCATCTTTTGGGTATATGCCTCTTCCAGAGGCATCATCATCCATGACTTCAAGCTCTATTATAGAGCTGAAAACAGTTTGGTATTGGCAAAAAATAGGGAGGTAGACCAATGGAATCAAATAGAAAACCCTGATATTAACCTACACACCTATGAATATTTGATTTTTGACAAAGAAGCTAAAATTATACAATGGAAAAATGAAAGCATCTCCAACAAATGGTGCTGGAATAACTGGATATTGGCATGTAGACGACTGCAGATAGATCCATGTCTATCACAAAACTTATGTCCAAATGAATCAAAGACATCAACGTAAATCCATCCACATAGAACCTGTTAGAAGAGAAAGTGAGATGTACACTTGAATGAATTCATACAGGAGACAGCTTCCTACATATAACACCAGTATCACTGACACTGCGATTGACAATTAACAAATGGGACCTCCTGAAATTGAGAAGTTTCTGTAAGGCAAAGGACACAGTCAGCAAGACAAAAAGGCAGACCACACAATGGGAAAAGACATTCAGTAACTCCACATCTGACAGAGGGTTGATCTCCAAAATTTGCAAAGAACTCAAGAAGCAAGTCTCCAAAATATCAAAGGATCCAATTAAAAAGTGGTGTACAGAACTAAATTGAGAATTCTTCATAGAGTAGTCTAAAATGGAACCAGTATTTATTCCTAGTGCACAAAAGGTCTTTGGGAGCCCATTCCCCATAGATGGATAGTTTCTCAGCCTAAATAAGTTGGGGAGTGTCTAGGTCCCTGTCCCAAATATTTTGACAGTCTTTAATCATCCCCAATGGAAGGCCTCACACTCCTTGGGGAGTTGGAAGGGATGGGGTGGTCAGAGTGGGACATGGGAGGTTGGGATGGAGAGGGAACTGGGATTGATAGTAAAATAAGATTGTTTCTCATTTAAATAACAAAGAAAGTATATTGGGCATTGAACATAGTCTTAGAGAGACAAATAAATTATCAAGACTGAGACAGACTCCAGAATCAGCACAAGAAATGCATTTCAATACTGCACTTTGATATACTACAGTATGGATAAATGTGCATACAATCATGGGGAAATAAAGTTCTTGAAGTAATTAATAACTCTTCATTTTGATATATGGATAGAAGTTAAGTGGATAAGACTTTGAGAGGCATTATTTACTTGGCAATATTTTTAACTCATTTTTTATCTGCTTCAGGTTCATGGTCTTACACTGACCCAGACCTAGTTCAGCTTCATCTCAAATTGGTGATTACAGCAACCTCTGACTAGTCTTCATGTTTTGTTGCTGCTCTAATTGTTATATCTTTCTTCCATCCATCCTCCACGCTAACAAATTAACCTTCAAAAAATCCTTTTTAAAGGAAATGATTCACTCTTTGCCTCCTAATCCTTTCCAGTGCTAAAATATTTATTCCGTCTGCAACTTCTCCTAGCATAATACTCAGAAAATTTCACCTAGCATTCTCTTCTACCTATGATCCATTTCATGTCTGCATCAGACTTGTGTCCTATCAATTCTAAAATATAAAGCGTTTGCTTCCTTATTCATGTTAAATCTCAGGCTTCTAGAGTTGATTCTTTATGCACTCTTACATCTAATTCCCAGGCAGTTATAGATCTTATTCTTTCTTCAAGAATTAGTCACAATCTAATCATTCATGTTGCACCACATGTCTCTGCTATCACTGCTTTCTCCAACAGATCCAAATCCTCTAGCATTTATCATGTGTAATATTGTACTGCAACTACTAATCCCATACAGTTCTAGTTTCACTTAACAGGCAGTCTTCTCCATAAGTACAGGGATTATCTCTTGTGACCTTTGCTAGTCCCAGAGTCTAAATAACTCAGAAATGTATATGATGATGAGAATGACTCATTCTCATGGGACATACAAGGTTCAAGGCAAAACCCCGTTTTAATTCCACATTTCATAGCATGTAGTGAGATCCACCCAAATCACTTTTAGAAAGCACCATAATGACAATGTTCTTGTGACAAAATTAATCTAAATCATTATTCCAAATGCTTTAAGGGCCAGGAGATAACATAAACATTTTACACATAATCCAGTGTTTATTTAACTCCATCTTTTGTGCATTGTGAGTTTCAATTAGCTTATTTTTCAATAATAAAAAAACCAATTGTTTCCACGTTTTACAGATGAGAATTCTAAGACCTGGGGAGAGCAAGTCATTTCCCCAATGTCTCACATATAGTAAGGGTTAGGCCTTCAATTTCAGTTCAAGGACCCTGGATTCTATACTGTCTATTTTTTATTCTAACATGATATTTATTTTCAAAAGCAAATTGCATGTCCACTGTCGGACTGGAAAGTGCATGATACATCTCAACTCATTTATTTTTGTTTAAAGGAACACTGTAAATGAATATAAAAATGTCTGTGGAACAGAACAGCCACAGTTCTTAGAATATGACAAAATTTTTACTTTTCTATGTTATTAATAGTGCAACATATATTCCAAAGGAACAAGACAACCCCACTCCATCCTCCTTACCTTGACTTCTCTTACATGACTATTGTGAGAATTTGTCAAACAAACAAGAAATACCATCGCTCACTGTCATCATTTCATATGTTTACGTTTGCAGATTCAACTTTAGAGAGATTTATGAACCTTTCAGAGGAAAGAATGGCTATCCTACGTTTGCTCCCACAGCACTTTCCTTGTACGTTTATCAAAGTCCTTATCAAGTGTCAAACCCTTATTTGAAATGAGATTTTCACTATTTCTTAGGGTAGGTGAATTTCAGCTACAGAGAAATAAAGAACACTGTGATTTTGTAATCTGATTTTGAACCTGATATAAACTGTACTTTTCAATATTACAGAAATTGTAAGCATTTTATCATATTTGCATTTATCTCTTTTGACCCTGAATATAAGGTTAAAATAAAGCAATTGCAGAGATGAAGAGATGGCTGAGCAGTTTGGTGCACATACTTCTCTTCCAGGGAACCTGAGTTCAGTTGCCAGCATTTATTAGACTGGATTTCAACTTAGTCCAGTACCCTTAGTCCTATCTAAGATACTGTAAGGTTTTTTTAGTTTTTTAATTTTTAAACTTAAATTATAAACAAGTTTGCTTCACATGTCAATCCCAGGTCCCTCTCCCTTTCTCTCCCCTCCTCACAAGCTCTCCCACCAGCCCTCACTAATACCTTCTCCTTTCCCCCAGGGATGGTGACACACTCCATGGGTGTGTCCATAGTCTGTCATTTCATCCAGGGCAGGGCCTAGACCCTCCCCCAAGAGTCCAGGGTGAGAGTACATCTCTCATTGTGGGATGGGCACCAAAGGTCTATTTGTATGCCAGGGATAAACACTGATCTACTACCCAAGGCCCCATAGATTGCATAGGGCTCCTCACTGACACCCACATTCAGGGGGTCTTGATCAGTCCCACGCTGGATCCCCAGCCATCAGTCTGGGATTCAAGCACTAACCCTTGTTCAGGTCAGCTGTTTCTGGGGGTTAAAACAGCCCAGTCTTAACCCCTTTGCTCATCAGTTCTCCTTCTCTGTCACTCGGTTCCTTGAGTTCAGCTCAGTGTTTAGCTGTGAGTGTCTGCTTCTGCTTCCTTCAGTCATCGGTTGAAGGTTCTGTTTCCCAGACTCTCTGGCCGTGGAATTGTAGGCTGGCACTCCCCCTGATCTGTGTCTAAAATCCATATATGAGAGAGTACATACCATGTTTGCTTTTTTTGTGACTGAGTTACCTCACTCAGGATGGTTTCTTCTAGTGCCATCCATTTGCCTGCAAATTTCAGGATTCCATTGGGTTTTTTCTGCTATTACAAATAATGCTGCTATGAACATAGTGGAACAGATGTTCTTGTTGTATGAATGTGCATCTTTTGGACATATCCCTAAGAGTGGAATTTCTGGTCTTGTGGTAGGCTGATTCCCATTTTTCTGAGGAATCGCCATACTGACTTCCAAAATGGCTGTACAAGTTGGCACTCTAGATATCCCCTATGTGGAAGGAAATGGCAATAGGGTGGGAGGCAGGGGGTGGTGAGGGTGTACAGGAGGAGGGGAGGGAGAGGGAACTGGGATTGACATATAAAACAAGCTATTTAAAATTTAAAAATTAAAGAGTTGGCAATCCTACCAGCAGTGAAGTAGTGTTCCCCTTTATCCACATCCTAGACAGCATAAACTGTCATTGGTGTTTTTGATTTTAGCCATTCTGACAGGAGAAAGATGGTATCTCAGAGTTGTTTTGATTTGCATTTCCCTGATGGTTAGGGATGTTGAGTACTTTCTCATGTGCCTCTCAGCCATTTTAGACTCCTCTATTGAGAATTCTCTATTTAGTTCTGTACACCACTTTTTAATTGGATCCTTTGGTGTTTTTGGAGACTTGCTTCTTGAGTTCTTTGTAAATTTTGAAGATCAGCCCTCTTTCAGATGTGGGGTACTATATTCCCCATTCTGTGGGATGCCTTTTTCTCTTGTTGACTGTGTCATTTGCCTTACAGAAGCTTCTCAGTTCCAGGAGGTCCCATGTATTAATTGTTGACCTCACTGTCTGTGCTACTGGTGTTATGTTCAGGAAGCAGTCTCCTGTGCCAATTCATTCAAGGGTACAGCCCAATTACTCTAATAAGAGGTTCAGTGTGGCTGGATTTATGTTGAGGTCTTTGATCCATTTGGACTTAAGATATGTGCATGGCAATCGAAGTGTTTCAATCTGCATTCTTCTACATGCCAGCATCCAGTTATGCCAGCACCATTTGTTGAAGATGCTTTCTTTTTTCCATTGTATATTTTTAGCTTCTTTGTCAAAGATCAGATGTTCATACATGTATGGTTTAATATCAGGGTGTTCAATTTGATTCCATTGGTCTACCTGTCTAGTTGTGAGCTCAACTCCTTATGATCCTATGCACTTAATTCTTCCATTTTCTTTTCTTATTTGTGTTCTAATTATTTGAATGTTTGTCAATATCATTCTAAGCCTCTTGACATTTACTGAGATGTACACAACAAAGCTTCCCTACTTGCCTGCCTGCATCCAATTTTGATGTTGTATAGTTGTCATCTAAGGATAACATTTAGTAATGATTTGGAGTGAAGATAAGTGGAAATGTGGATGTGTCAATAATTTTAGACTGTATAAGTGCATGTTTTATCCCACATAGATAAATTTTAAATTCTGTTAAGTTTACCTTCCCCATGGATAGGAAGTCCAATTTGTATCTAATACCTAGACCTTTTTCCCATGCTGTGATGACATACTGGCAGACATACTGGTTTTAAGATTTTAGGGGAATATTCATACTTTCTTCACATAGTTTAGAACCCAATGGAAATTTTTACCTGAACATATTATTCTGGTATTCTGTGGTCACTAGAAACAATCTTAGATTCTGACACCTCTAAAAGATTCAAATCAAAAGTGGGGCATGAACTCTAGTTCACTTTCCCTGCTCAATAGCAGGCCACATCAGTCAGAAGAAGAAGTAGAGCAATGCCAGGTAAATGGACAGACCATACCAGCCAGGCAAACTCAGGTGGAGTGTCACTACTGGAATAGAGGTTCCAGCATTCAACAGAACTCTGTCTTCCAACTCAGGCAAAGACTCCATGATGGATCAGAGACCACACTGGCAACCAGAATTCCAGATAGAGTGTCCAGCAGCATACCTCTTCCACTTCCTTGGCTTTTCATCAGGTTTAGACTTTAATGCCAGAAGGACAGTCTTGCAGATTCCAAGAGACTACAAATGCCTGTCCAAATTAGTATATATGACAAAATGTTCAATCACCTTAGATGAGTAAAAAAATATTTTATGATAAAATCAAAATCAAACAATACTTATCTACAAATCCAGCCCTACAGAAGATGCTAGAAAGAAAATGTCAACATAAAGAGGCTAAATAGACCCATGAAAGTGCAAGAAATGAATAATTTCACATCAGAAACACCAAAAGAATGGAAGGACACACACCTCACCACCACTAGAACCACCACCACCACCACCATTACCAGACCTCTGACACCATCACTACTATCACCATCGTCAATAACAACATAACAGGAATGAACAAGCATTCATTAAAAACAGACTAGCAAGATGAAGGTGAAAATATGATCCATCCTTCTGCTGCATATAAGAAACATACCTCAACATTAATGATAGACATTATCTCAGTGTCAAGGGTTGGAAAAAGATTTTCCAAGCAAATCTAAGAAGCAAGCTGGTGTAGCCATTCTAATATCTAACAAAATAGACTTCAAACCAAAGTTAATGAAAAGATATAGGGAAGGACACTTCACACTCATCAAAGAAAAAAAATCCACCAAGATGACATTTCAATTTTAACATCTATAACCCAAATTCAATGGCACCCACATTTGTAACAGAAACATTACTAAAGTCTAAATCATAAATCGACCCTTACACATTAACAGTGGGAGACTTCAATTTCTCCCTGTCACCAAAGGACATGTCACCCAAACAAAAGGGAAACAGAGAAATACTGAATTTAATAGACACTATGAATCATATGGACCTAACATATTTCTAGAGAACATTTTAACCAAACAAAAGAATATCAAAAGCATATAAGCAATCTAAACAGACCTATAAGCTCCAATGAAATAGAAACAGTCATCAAAAGTCTCCCAACCAAAAAAAGCCCAGGCCCAGATGGCTTAAGTGCAGAATTCTACCAGAAATTTAAAGAAGAGCTAATATGAATACTCCTCAAAGTGTTCCACACAGTAGAAGCAGGAGGTTCATTGCAAAACTCTTTTTACGAGGTGACAATTACTTTGGTACCCAAGCCACAAAAAGACACAACTAAGAAAAACAACTACAGACAAACATCCCTCATGAACATTGATGCAAGAAATCCTCAATAAAATATTAGCAAATCAAATCCAAGAACACATCAGAAAACTCATCCACCATGATCAAGTAGGCTTCATCCGAGGGATGAAGGAATGGTTCAACATATGAAAATTTATCAATGTAATTCACCATATAAACAAACTACAAAAAAAAACCACATGATCATGTCACTTGATGCAGAAAAAGCCTTTGACACAATCCAACACCCCTTCATGATAAAGGTCCTGGAGTGATCAGGAATAACAGGAACATGCCTGAACATAATAAAAGCAATATACAGTGAACCAAGAGCTAACATCAAACCAAATAGAGAGAAACTCAATGCAATTCCTCTAAAATCAGGAAAAAGAAAAGGCTATCCACTCTTTCCATATATCTTCAATATTGTACTTGAAGTTCTATCTAGAGAAATAAGACAAGAATAAGAGATCAAGGGGAAACAAGTTGCAAAGGAAGAAGTCAAACTTTCATTATTTGGAGATGATACAATAGTTTGCATAAGTGACCTGAAAAACTCTACACGGGAATTCTTACAGCTGATAAACACCTTCAGTATAGTGCCAGGATGCAAGGTTAACTCAAAAAAATCAGTAGCACTATTACATACAGAGAATATATGGGATGAGATACAAATCAGAGAAACATCGCCCTTTACAAATAGCCCTAAGCAACATAAAATATCTGTGGATAATACTAATCAAACAAGTTAAAGACCTGTATAGCAATAACTTTGAGTCACTAAAAAAGAAATTAATGTATATATCAGAAAATTGAAAGAACTCCCATGCTTTTGGATTGGTAGGATCAACGTAGTAAAAATGGTAATCTTACCAAAAGCAATCTACAGATACAGTGCAATTCCCATCAAAATACAGGCACAATTCTTCACAGATCTTGATAGAATATTACTCAGGTTTATATGGAAAAACAAAAGACCCAGGATAGCAAAAACAGCCCTATACAATAAAGGAACTTCAGGAAGCATCACCATCCCTGACTTAAGCTCTATTATAGAGCTATAGTCCTGAAAACAGCTTGGTATTGGCAAAAATAGAGAGGAAACCAATGGAATAGAATTGAAAACCCTGATATTAACCCACGCACCTACGAACATTTGATTTTTGACAAAGAAGCTAAAATTATACAATGGGAAAAAGATAGCATCCTCAACAAATGGTGCTGAAATAACTGGATGCTGGCATGTAGAAGACTACACATAGATCCATGTCTATCACCATGCACAAAACATAAGTCCAATTGGATTAAAGACCTCAACATAAATGCAGCCACAGTGAAACTCTTAGAAGAGAAAGTGGGAGGTACCCTTTAACGAATTGGTACAGGAGACTGCTTCCTGAACATAACACCAGTAGTACAGACACTGAGGTCGACAATTAATACATGGGACCTCCTGTAACTGAGAAGCTTCTGTAAGGCAAATGACACAGTCAACAAGACAAAAAGGTAGCCCACAAAATGGGAAAAGATATTGATTAACTCCACGTCTGACTGAGGACTGATCTCCAAAATTTACAAAGAATTCAAGAAGCAAGTCTCCAAAACACCAAAGGATCCAATTAAAAAGTGGTGTACAGAACTAAATAGAGAATTCTCAATACAGGAGTCCAAAATGGCTGAGATATACTTGAGAAAATGCTCAACACCCTTAGCCATCAGGGAAATGTAAATCAAAACAACTCTGAGATACCATCTTTCTCCTGTCAGAATGGCTAATATCATAAACACCAATGACAGTTTATGCTGGCTAGGATATAGAGAGAGTGGAACATTCCACCACTGCTGGTGGGAATGCAAATTTGTACAGCCACTTTGGAAATCAGTATGGAGATTCCTCAGGAAATGGGTATCAGTCTACCACTAGATCCAGCAATTCCACTCTTAAGCATATACCCAAAAGAGACACATTCATACAACAAAGATATCTGTTCTATTATGTTCATAGAAGCATTATTTGCAATAGTCAGAACCTGGAAGCAACCTAGATGCCCCTCAGCTGAAGAATGGATAGAGAAAGTGTCATACATTTACACAATTGAGTACTACTCAGCAGAAAAAAACAATGGAATCTAGAAATGTGCAGCCCAATTCATGGCACCAGAAGGAACCATCCTGAGTAAGGTAACCCAGTCACAAAAAGACACTTATATATGTACTCACTTATATATGTATTTTAGGCATAGATCAGGGTAGTGTTAAGCCTACAATCCCAAAGCCAGAGAGTCTGGGAAACAATGCGGACCCTAAGAGAGATAAGCATGGTACTCCAGAGAATGGGATCAACAGGACAAAATCTTCTGAGGGGATAGGGATGCGGGGAGAGAGAGTTGGAAGAATGAGAGGGGGTGAAGATAAGGGGAGAGGAGGCCATGTGGGAGCAGGAAGGTTAACTTGGGGGAAGAATAGAGGAGAGCAGGATGAGTGATACCATAATAGAAAGAGCCATTATAGGTTTGAAGAGAGATTTGGCACTAGTAAAATTTCGAGAGATGTACAAAGATGACACCACCTGGCCATTTAACCAATAGCGGAGAGGCTATCTTAAATGCTCTGCCCCAGTAACATGATTGATGACTTTCTTTGATGTCATCCTAGAGCCTTCATCCAATGGCTGAAGGAAGCAGAAGCAGACACCCACAGCTAAATACTGAACTGAACTCCTGGAAATCTGTTGCAGAGAGGGAGGAGTGATGAGGAAAGGGGTTATGAAACCCACAGAAACAGCTGACCTGAACAAGTTGGAGCTCAGAGACACCAGACTGATAACCGAGAGGCCAGCATGGGACTGATCCAGACCTCCTGAACGTGGGTGTTAGTAAGGAGTCCTTGGCATTCTTTGGGGAGTAGGACAATAGATCAGCATTTATCGCTGGCATCGTGATGGACTTTGGGAGCCCATTCCACGTGGAGGGATGCTGTCTCAACCTGGACACATGCGGGAGGTCCTAGGCCCTGCCCTGTATGATATGACAGACTTTGCTAATCCCCCATTGAGGTCCTCACCCTCCCTGGAGAGTGGAGTGGGGATTAGGTGGGGGCCTGGGGGAGGGCTGAAGGGGGCGGGGAGGAGGAAAGGGAGAGGGAGTTCGGATTGACATGTGAAACAAGCTTGTTTCTAATTTAAATTTAAAAATTTTTAAAAATAGAATAAAATAAAAACATATCTTCTCATTGCCTTACATAACTTTCTCTGACCACATACTCAGTCACAATCCAAGCCTTAGCAGATACAAGAAAATTGAAATAACCTTCTGCACCTTGTTAGACCACCATGGAGGAAAGCTGGATTTCAACAATGGAAACAAAAGAAAGCCTATAAACTCATGAAAACTGAACAACTCTCTACTGAATGACTACTGAGTCAAGGCAGAAAAAAGGAAAAATTAAAGATTTCCTAGAATTCAATGAAAATAAATTTCATAGTTTTAAGTGCCTATATAATGGAATTAGAGAGATCTTGTATTAGCAGTTTATTAGTACCCCTCTAATCTCTAGAACAACAAAACAAGCAAGCATTCCCAAGAGTACTAGTTGGCAGGGAATAATCAACCTGGGCGCTGAAATCAATAATTTAGAAACAAATAGAAAGACAAATAGGACAAAAGTTACTCTACAGAATGGGAAAAGTTTTTACCAGCTCCACAGCTGAAAGAGAGATAATATACAAAATACATAAAGAATTTAAGAAACAAGACATCAAAAAGCCAAGTAATACAGTTTAAAAATGGAGTACAGATCTATACAGAAAATTCTCAAAAGAGGAATTTCAGTTGGCTAAGAAACACTTAAAGATGTTCAACATCCTTAGTCACCAGGGAAATGTAAATCAAAATGACTTTGAGATTCCATCTTATACCTATCAGAATGGTTAAATTCAATAACACAAGTGACAGCTTTTGCTGGGAAGGATGTGGAACAAGGACACACATCTATTGCTGGTGGGAGTGCAAAATTTTGCAGTCACTTTGGAAAGCTATTTGGTGGTTTTTCAGAAAATTTGTAATCAATCTACTTTTAGACACAGCTATACCACTCCTAGGTATATATGTAAAGAATTCTCCATCTTCTCACGAGAACATTTGGTTGTAGTAGTTTTATTCATAATAGCTAGAAACTTGAAACAACCTAGACATCACCCAACTGAAGAAAATGTGGTGCATTTACACAATAAAGTATTGTTCACCTGTTAAAAACAATGACATTGTGAAATTTTCAGGCAAATGGATGGAACTAGAAAAAAAATCATTCTGAGTGAGGTAACCCAGACCCAGAAAAACAAACATGGTAGGAACTCACTCATAGTGGATATTACCTGTTAAGTAAAAATACTCAACTTCACAGAGACCTAGGATAGAGGCAAACAGAACTGGCCAAAAAAGAAAGCAAATGAAATGATTCCTAGTGAGCCTAGCCCAATTGTCATCAGAGAGTCTTCATCCAGCAACTAATGAGATATATGCAGAGAACCACAGCCAAACATTAATCAGAATTCAGGGAACCCTATGAAACAGGGGGAGGAAGGATTATAGGAGCCAGAAGAGTTGAGGATACTACAAGAACGCAGCTCACAAAATCAACTAAGCAAAGCTCATAGGGGCTCACAATGACTAGAGTGGCAATCAGAGACCCTGTATTAGTCTCTACTAGGTCCTTTACACACGTGTTATAGTTGTGTAGCTTGGAGTTCTTGTGGGACACATAATATTTGGAGTTGAGGGCATACCTCTGTCCTACTGCCTCCTCCTGGGACCCTTTTCCTCCTACGAGGTTGTCTCTTCCAGTCTTTAGATATAAGGGTTTGTTCCAAGTCTTGTTCTAATGTGTTATGCTGTATTCATTTGCTATCACTGGGAGTCCTGCTGTTTTCTAAAGGTAAACTGAGGGGATATGGAAGGTGTGGAGACAGAATGGGATAATTGCAGGGAGGGGAAACTGCAATCACCGTGCAATATATGAGAGAATAATAAATTAAAAAAATAAAAAAGGGTTATTGCATAAATTAATAGAATGGAGATTAAAAATAAAAACATTAATTAAATGAAAAAACTTCCCCAAAAGAATGTTTGAATGTCAGGAAGAAGTCAATATTGCAGGATTCCCACCTGGGTCCTGTTGCTGCTTTAGCCCCCAAATAACACACAAGACACTATATTATTATGAAGCTGTTGGTCATTTGCTATGGTTTCTAATTGGCTAGCTCTGACTTAATCATTAACCCATAACCACCAATAGATATTTCATAAGGACTTCTCTTTCCAAGAATGCCAGAAATGCATTCTATCCTCCAGGGATCATATCTCAATGACTCTTCACTACATTTCCCAGAATCTTCCTAGATTCCTAGTCCCACCTATCTTTCTTCCCTATTGGCCAACAGTGCTTTATTTATACCAATCAAATAAAACACAGAATAACTTCCCCCATCAAGTCAATTTCTTTCCAAATTACTGCCATTTAACTTATTCTTAGACAATAAACTTATTACATTCAGGTAGACTTTGAAATTATTATAGTACTGGAGTATGTTTCAATAAAAATATTAAATAAGGGGGAAAGTGGGGTGCTTTCTCAGTTTTAATCTAGGTGAAAGCTTTACCTCTATTTTGTTTCAATTTATTTTGACCTGGAGGAGAACAGGTAATATGGCTATTCATGGGCAGCCTTGATTCTATTGGGTAGTCCTTGCTTCTATTTCTCAGTCCTTCCCAGTGTCTCCTTCCAGTTCAGAAAAGATATTTTTTGTTTCTGTCACATGAATCTTGTTCCTATATTTTATACATTCTCCCCTACTGAGTGTTTTAGAACATAAGTCTTTGGAATTCTGAAATACTCTTTTTCTCTCTCAAGAGCCCTACTCTAGAAAACCTCAGTTGTGTTACTCTTCATACACTTAGCCAAGAATGTTGCAATATTATTCTGAAATTCAATATGAAAATTTATTCTTTGGTATGCTGGGCTGTTATTTGTCCTCTGTCTTGGGGCAATGTACTTCAGTCCCATGCTCTAATATTTTTGGAAAATAGGGTTTTTTTGCCCCTTGTATTCTGATTACTGCTTCAACTTCCTGAACTCCTCCCCACTTCCCCACCCACTTTCTTTTTATCACTCATTAGAATATAAACAGGCATCTAATATCATCATCATGACAATAATAATAAGATAAATGTCATTTTCTATAAAGAAAATTAATAAAATAAAAACAAACTAGTATATATAAACAAAGAGAAGAAAGGGAGCCAAAGAAAGAGCACAAGAAAAAAATATAGATTCAGAGACAGACACACAGATTTGCACACACAAAAATCCTATAAGAAGTCAAAAATAGGAAACCATATCTGCACAAAAGATATGATCGACTATTTAAAAACATTTAGTAAAAATAACATTAATGTGTGTACATTCTGTAGTGATAATATCATGATGATTTCCATATCTATTACTGCAGATGTTTTCTTTCCTTTTGTTGAAGACATTCACAATCCACTCTATTAGCAATGTTTGAAATATTCACTGAATTTTTTAAAATTTAAATTGGAAAGAAGACTGTTTCATATGTTAATCCCAGTTCCTTCTCCCTCGTTTCCTCCCCCGTCCTCCACCAGCCCCCCATCCCATCTTCCCTCTGCTCCCCAGAGAGTGTGAGGCACTCCATGAGGGATCCCCAAAGTTTGTCATATCATCTGGGACAGGGTCCAGGCCCTCCCCCATGTGTCCAGTCCAAGAGCAGATCCCTCCACGTGGAATGGGCCCCCAAAGTCCATTTGTACACCAGGGATATATACTAATGCACTACTAGAGGACCCATAAATTGCCAAGGCCTCATCACTGACATCTACATTCCAGGGGTCTGGATCAGTCTCATGCTGGCCTCTCAGTCATCAGTCTGGGGTCCATTATTCAGATCAGCAGCTTCTGTGAGCTTCACCAGCCTGGTCTTGACCGCTTTGCCCATCACTCCTCTCTCTCTGCAAGTGGTTTCCAGGAGTTCAGTTCAGTGTTTATCTATTGATGTATTCCTCTGCTCCCATCAGTCACTAGATGAAGGCTCTACTATGGCATATAAGGTAGTTATCAATCTCATTATAGGGGAAGGGCATTTAAAGTAGCCTCTCCACTATTGCTTAGATTGCCAGTAGGTGTCATTCTTGTAGATCTATGGAAATCTCCCTAGTTCCAGATCACTTCTCAAACCTATTATGGCTCCTTCTATTATGGTATCTCTAAATCCTGCTCTCCTCTATTCTTTCCCCTACTCAACTTTCCTGTTCCCCCATTTCCTCATCTCCCCTCCTCTTCTCCCTCTCTCCTTCTCCCAGTTCCCTCTCTCCTCCCCCATGCTCCCAATCAACGCAGGAGAACTAGTCCCCTTTCCCTTCTCTGGGGTACCATGTGTCTCTCATAGGGTCCTCACTTTTTCTCATGCTCTCTGGCAGTGTGGATTGGACACTGGTAATTCCGTGCATCGTGAGTGAGGTAACCAAATCACAAAAATACAAACATGGTATGTACTCACTGATATTTTTAAGTTTAAATTTAGATTAGAAACATGGTTGGTTCACAAGTCAGTTCCAGGTCCCTCTCCCTTTCCCACCCCTCCTCCCGTGACGTCCCCCCAACTCCCCCATTATCCCCTCATTTCCCCAGGGAGGGTGAGGCCCGCCATGGGGGTGTCCATAGTCTGTCATTTCATCCAGGGCAGGGCCTAGACCCTCCCTCCAAGAGTTCAGGGTGAGAGTTCATCTCATATTGTTGGATGGGAGTCCAAGTCCATGTGTATACTCGGGATGAATACTGATCTACTTCCCAAGGCTCAATAGATTACCTAGGCCATCTCACTGACACCCCCATTGAGGGGGTCTTGATCAGTCCCATGTTGGATTGCCAGGCATCAGCCTGGGATTCAAGAGTTAACCCTTGTCAGGTCAGCTGTTTCTGGGATTAAACCAGTCCAGTCTTAACTCCTTTGGTCATCAGTCCTCCCTCCCTGTTACTGGCTTTATTGAGTTCAGCTCAGTACTTAGCCCTGGGAGTCTGCCTCTTCTTCCATCAGCCACTGAATGAAGTTTCTGTTTCCCAGACTCTCTGGCCATGGGATTGTAGGCTGGCACTCCCCAGGTCTATGTCTAAAATCCATATATGAGAGAGTACATGCCATGTTTCTCTTTTTGTGACGGCGTTACCTCACTCAGGATGGTCTCTTCTAGTGTCATCCATTTGCCTGCAAATCTCAGGATTCCATTGTTTTTTTCTGCTGAATAGTACTCCATTGTGTAAATGTACCACATTTTCTCTATCCACTCTTCGGTTGAGAGGCATCTAGGTTGCTTCCAAGTTCTGGTTATTACAAATAATGCTGTTATGAACATAGTGGAACAGACATCCTTGTTGTATGAATGGGCATCTTTTGGATATATGCCTAAGAGTGGAGTTGCTGGGTCTTGTGGTAGGTTTATTCCCATTTTTCTGAGGAATCTCCATACTGATATCCAAAGTGGCTGAACCAGTTGACACTCCCACCAGCAATGGAGGAGTGTCCTCCTTTCACCACATCCTCTACAGCATAAATTGTAATTGGTGTTTTTTTTTTATTTTAGCCATTCTGACAGGAGTGAGATGATATCTCAATGTTGTTTTGATTTGCATTTCCCGGAGGGCTAAGGATGTTGAGCACTTTCTCAAGTACCTCTCAGCCATTTTAGACTCCTCTATTGAAAATTCTCTATTTAGTTCTGCAGCCCAATTTTAATTGGATTCTTTGGTGTTTTGGAGACTTGCTTCTTGAGTTCTTTGTAAATTTTGGAGATCAACCCTCTGTCAGATGTGGGGTGAGTGAATATCTTTTCCCATTCTGTGGGCTGCCTTTTTGTCTTGCTGACTGTGTCCTTTGCCTTACAGAAGCTTCTCAGTTTCAGGAGGTCCCATTTGTTAATTGTTGATCTCACTGTCTGTGCTACTGGTGTTATGTTCAGGAAGCTGACTCCTGTACCAATTTGTTCAAGGGTACCACCCACTTTGTCTTCTAAGAGGTTCAGTGTGGCTGGATTTATGTTGAGGTCTTTGATCCATTTGGATTTGAGTTTTGTGCATGGCGAAAAACATGGATCAATCCACAGTCTTCTACATGCCAGCCTCCAGTTATGCCAGCACCATTTGTTGAAGATGCTTTCTTTATTCCATTGTATATTTTTAGCTTCTATGTCAAAGATCAGATGTTCATACGTGTGTGAGTTAATATCTGGGTTTTAAATTCAATTCCATTGATCTACCTGTCTAAATTTGTGCCAATACCAAGCTGTTTTCAGGACTATAGCTCTATAATAGAGCTTTGAGTCAGGGATGGTGATGCCTCTGGATGTTGCCTTGTTGAACAGGGTTGTTTTGGCTATCCTGGGTCTTTTCTTTTTCCATACAAAATTGATTATTTTTCTTTCAAGGTCTGTGAAGAATTGTGCTGGGATTTTAATGGGGATTGCCTTGAATCTGTATATTGCTTTTGGCAGGATTGCCATTTTTACTACATTGATCCTAACTATCCAAGAGCATGGGAGATCTTTCCATTTTCTGAAGGCTTCTTTAATTTCTTTCTTTAAAGATTTAAAGTTCTTGCGATACAGGTCTTTCACTTGTTTGGTTAGCATTACCCCAAGATATTTTATGTTGTTTGTGGCAATTGTAAAGGGTGATGTTTCTCTGATTTCCTTCTCAGCCCTTTTATCATCTGTGTATAGTAGGGCTACTGATTTTCTTGAATTGATCTTGCAACCTGCCACTTTGCTGAAGGTGTTAATCAGCTGTAAGAGTTCCCTGGTAGAGTTCTTTGGGTCATTTATGTAAACTATCATATCATCTGCAAACAGTGAATGTTTTACCTCTTCCTTCCCAATTTGTATCACCTTGAAACCCTTTTGTTGTCATATGGCAATGGCTAGAACTTCAAGTACAATGTTGAAAAGGTATGGAGAGAGTGGCATTGAGTTTCTGTCCATTTAGTTTGATGTTAGCTGTTGGTTTACTGTATATAGCTTTCATTATGTTTAAGTATGTTCTTGTTATCCCAGATCTCTCCAAGACCTTTATCATGAAGGGGTGTTGGATTTTGTCAAAGGCTTTTTCAGAAAACCTTTACTCCACAAAATTTGAAAATTTAAAGGAAATGGATGACTTCCTGGATAGCTATCACTTGCCAAAACTAAATCAAAAACAGATAAGCAATTTAAATAGACCTATAACGCCCATGGAAATAGAAGCAATCATCAAAAGTCTCCCAACCAAAAAAAGCCCAGGTCCAGATGGCCTCAGTGCAGAATTCTACCAGAAATTCAAAGAACAGCTTATACCTAATTTTCTCAAGTATTCCACACAATAGAAGCAGAAGGATCTTTGCCAAACTCTTTCTGTGAAGCTTCAATAACCTTGATACCCAAGTCACACAAAGACACAACTAAGAAAGAGAACTTCAGACCAATATCCCTCATGAACATCGATGCAAAAATACTCAATAAAATACTGGCAAATTGGATCCAAGAACACATCAAAACAATCATTCACCACGATCAAGTAGGTTTCATCCCAGGGATGCAGGGATGGTTCAACATACAAAATTTCACTGAATTGTTTTTAATGGTAGTTTTCCTAATATGTTAAACGTAACTATGTAACTGTACTCATATCCAGTAACCATCTTCTCTCTGTTCCCTCTTTCACTTCTCTCATGCCAGGTGTTGATAACCACTATTTCTACTCTGTACTTCTCAGATAATCTTCTGGGTACAAGGGAGTGCCTGAAGTATCTGGCTTTCTGTGCAATTCTATTTGTGCTACTATAGAATTACAGAATTGCATTTTATATATTTTGGATACTTCTATCCAATCCATATTTTGGCTATTGTGATTACTGCTTTAATAAACATGTGAGTGCAGACTTCTAATTATACTTAGTGAATCATTCATATGTTTTTTATAATGGCAGCACTCATTTGTATTCTTAACAACAATCTGAGGTTCATCTTTCTCTGTGTTTTTGCCAGCAGTTTTTTAAAATGCATATTCTGCTAATTGAAGAGAGATTTTAGTTGTTGTTTTGATTTATAATTTGCAGTATAATTTGAGTTGTGATATATAGCTTAATATACACTGTAATTTATAGAAAGATAAAATGAATAGTCTAGAATTTTAAAAAGGAATAAAATATTTGAAAAGATTTTCATGCTACATAAGTGTAGTGTTTGAAAAAGAACATGCCCTCCATAGACGCAAGTGTTTTGGAGATTTGGGTTCCAGCTGGTGGTAACATTTGGAGAGGTATGGAACTTTTTTGAGATTGAGTCTTGCTAGAGAAAGTGTATCACTGGGAGTTGGCTTTGAGGGTTTATAGTCTCACCACATTTCCAGTTCTCTACTTTCTCTATGATGCTGAAGATGTGATCTTTCAACTTGCTGCTGTGTCCACCTGATGTCATTTCCCAGCATTTTGGGGTCTCTCTCTAAAACCATATTAAACCATACTCTGAAATGATGTCTTTCTTCTACATCTTGCCTTGATCATTGGATTTTATCACAGCAACAAAAATATAACTAATACAACAGGGAAATAAGAAGCATATGGAGCTCAGAATCCCAGTAAACACTGCTATTGTAGAGCATCCCTGCTTTTACCTTAGTATAAATAGAATTCAAAGTACATGCTTATGTGCACATATATTCAAAATAGGTTCCTTACTTTTTCTGACATATGATATATCTTTATGTATCTTTTTAGGAAGAGACAATGAAAGACAAATTCTCTGACCAAATTATTGCCTCTTTGGCATATCTACATCAATCTCTATCAACCAATTTCATTTCCTCCTTGTCATTAACTTGTGACTCTAGCAATTACATATTCCAAAAGGGACTTCAAGTGTATCATCTGGTCAAACCCTCAGCCTGTGACTCCAAACTGCACAGTGTGAGGCTGGAACACATTGCATGTGAAACAGGTCATTGAGCCACTGATTAACACCCTTTTCCATACTCACATGCGGATCATTTTTCAAAATATCTCACGAAGAGTTTCTTTATTGCATGTGAGACAGGGTTTGCCCTCTCCTTCTTTTCCCTCTTTTCATCATTTTTCCTTTATTTTCTTTTTCTTTTTCTAGTACTAGGAACCAAACCAGTGGGAACAACATTAACTCCATTCTATCACGGAGTTACAGTCCCTGTCCTAGCTAGTCTGGTCTTTATATCTCTTTATGCTTTTTAAAAAAATTTCCTCTCCCTCCTGAAACTGAAAAGCTTCTGTAAGGCAAAGGACACAGTCAGCAAGACAAAAAGGCAGCCCACAGAATGGGAAAAGATATTCACTAACCCCACATCTGACAGAGGGTTGATCTCCAAAATTTACAAAGAACTCAAGAAGCAAGTCTCCAAAACACCAAAGAATCCAATTAAAAAGTGGGCTGCAGAACTAAATAGAGAATTTTCAATAGAAGAGTCTAAAATGGCTGAGAGGCACTTGAGAAAGTGCTCAACATCCTTAGCCCTCCGGGAAATGCAAATCAAAACAACTCTGAGATACCATCTTTCTCCTGTCAGAATGCCTAAAATCAAAAACACCAATGACAATTTATGCTGTAGAGGATGTGGTGAAAGGGGAACACTCCTCCATTGCTGGTGGGAGTGCCAACTGGTTCAGCCACTTTGGAAATCAGTATGGAGATTCCTCAGAAAAATGGGAATAAACCTACCACAAGACCCAGCAACTCCACTCTTAGGCATATATCCAAAAGATGCTCATTCATACAACAAGGATGTCTGTTCCACTATGTTCACAACAGCATTATTTGTAATAGCCAGAACTTGGAAGCAACCTAGATGCCTCTCAACCAAAGAGTGGATAGAGAAAATGTGGTACATTTACACAATGGAGTACTATTCAGCAGAAAAAAAAACAATGGAATCCTGAGATTTGCAGGCAAATGGATGACACTAGAAGAAACCATCCTGAGTGAGGTAACGCAGTCACAAAAAGAGAAACATGGCATGTACTCTCTCATATACGGATTTTAGACATAGATCTGGGGAGTGCCAGCCTACAATCCCATGGCCAGAGAGTCTGGGAAACAGAACCTTCATTCAATGGCTGATGGAAGAAGAGGCAGACTCCCAGGGCTAAGTACTGAGCTGAATTCAATAAAGCCAGTAACAGGGAGGGAGGACTGATGACCAAAGGAGTTAAGACTGGACTGGTTTAATCCCAGAAACAGCTGACCTGACAAGGGTTAACTCTTGAATCCCAGGCTGATGCCTGGGAATCCAGCATGGGACTGATCAAGACCCCCTCAATGGGGGTGTCAGTGAGGAGGCCTAGGTAATCTATTGAGCCTTGGGCAATAGATCAGTATTCATCCCGAGTATACACATGGACTTTGGACTCCCATCCAACAGTATGTGATGAACTCTCACCCTGAACTCTTGGGGGGAGTGTCTAGGCCCTGCCCTGGATGAAATAACAGTCTATGAACACCCCCATGGAGGGCCTTACACTCCCTGTGGAAATGAGGGGATAATGGGGGAGCTGAGGGAAGGGGAAGGGAGAAGGGGAGGGAAAGGGAGAGGGACCTGGGACTGACTTGTGAACCAACCATGGTTCTAATCTAAATTTAAACTTAAAAATAAAAAAAATTAATAATAAAAAATTTACTCTCTTCATTCTTAAATGTCACTTTCCTTCACTCCATCAAATGTTTTCAAATCTCAAGTCAATATCATTTCCATCTCCTCCCCCATTCGTCTTCCCCTCTGTCCTCTCTCTTCTCCTCCATTCTTCCCCCTCCCACTTACAGTTTGTCAGTTCAACTGTTTTTCCTGCCTGGTACAGAGAGAGTGGGAAGCTCTGAGTCCTATAATTAGAGGAAGAGACAGGGAGGAAGAATGTCAGGGTGATCTTCCATTCCGGATTTCAGTATGCTACTTTATATTTTTATATTCTTGGAAAAAGCGAAGTAAATAAACATAAAAAGCACATCTCACATAGGGAGAATTCCTTTTCTTCCTACCAAAACCATTCTTTGGATCTCAATAAGACATTAACTGATTCCTTGCCATTATAACCATGACCTTTTTATAATAAAAGTATTTGTATCCTTCTCAAGTTGTATTAAATTGCAAAACCCTATAATTGTATGGTATTTTCTTGTGTAACTATCCTTAAATTTTAATATCTACATATTATTTTAAGTTTATGTATCATAATTTAGTTATAGTTTTAATGTTAAACATTTAACTGTCATCTGTATTTGGGTATTGTAAAAATTAAAAGGCTATGTTATATTTTAAGTTTTGTGTGTGCCTAATTATTTTCTTAGTAGAATTGTGGGACCTAGCAAGATGGTTCTGTGAATTACGGCACTTGCTGCCAAGTGTGGTGACTTGAGTTTAATACCTGGAACCCACATAGTAGAAGAAAAGCATAGACAAGTTGTGCTCTCACCTCAACATACACACTGTATCACATATGAGTCTCCCAAACATGGACACAGTCACATATGTGCACACACACACACATACACACACAGAGTAACTCCATAAATAAATGTGAAATTTGGAGATAAAAGTTCCAAATTACTTCTTTTGTTTTTTTCAGAAAAGGTGTTTAATTAAAAATAAATTATAACATCATCATAAAACAATACAGCATAAAAAATAAAGAAATATATAAAATCAGAAATGACATTTCTGTATCTACCCTTTAGAGGCCATCATGTCATTATGTTAACGAACAATTTATACGGTCTTTTTAATATTATTTATAAGTATTCACTAATGACAGCTACCTGAAATTCACTTTTCTTATGCCTATATCAGGTAGCATATTGCCCATGACATTTTCCTAGCAATTTCATCATTTCAGGATTCACTGTGAGGTGTTGAACCATTTGGATTTGATTTTCATACAGAATGATAGATGTGGATGTAATTTCATATATATATATATATATATATATATATATATATATATATATATATATCCAGTTTTTCCAGAACTATTTGTTGAAGATGCTATCATTTCTCCGGTGTATGTCTTTGGCATCTTTGTCAAATACAAGATGCATGTAGGAACTTGAACTCATATTTAGGTCTTCTATTTTTTCTCATTGCTTTAAATGCCTGTGTTAATGTCAGTATCATAATATTTTTATTATTATAGCTATATAATATTGCTTGAAATATGAAATGATGACCCTGTCCTCATTTTTCTTTTTGCTCAGGATCTCTTTGGCTATCCAGGTTCTTTTTTGTTCCATGTGTATTTTAGAAAACTTTAGTCTATTTCTGTAAAAATGTTGTAGGGATTTTGACTGGGATGGTACTGAATATTTAATTTTATTAGCAGGGATAGCTCCCAATATTCATTTTATGAATCTGTGACCATAGGAAAATTTTCATCACTCTAGATCTAGAACTAATAATATCCTTGACATATGATGTCAAGGAAAGAAAGCAATCAACAGTCCTAGTCAAGCTGCAGACCCTAGGAAGCACAACAGTAACTGTTGTAGCAGTGTATACCCAGGAAAAATGGTGGTAATTTTATTTGTGCAAGAAATAGGTATCCAATTGGTTTTAAGGTCTGATAAATAAGAGGGAATTAATAGCATGCAATCTTACAGAAATATAGCCAATTATTCTTGCCTGGTGAGGTTGTGGACCTCAGAGTAGAACCTACTTTTGCCACTTTCTTAAACCAGTATTTTCAAATGGATTCTGAATACCTATCTTTATATACATCGATGAAGCAGCTATCATACTTCATCAAAAACTCCCTTTTTCAACAGAGACCACGGCAGACATCTGTAATGTGTCAAAAGGCAGAGGACAATTCACTGTAGGTCATCCAGCCCCAACTGATATAACTGTACAACCCCTACATATTGGTCTCAGGGGCCATCATGAAAGAAGGGAGAGAAATGTAAGAGCCAGAGAATTGGGATATTTGCTGTGAGATAGTGTCTTCTATATATAACAGATAGGTACATCCATTAAATTGTAACAATATTGTTACATGAACAAGGATAATACCAGTTGACATGCCAATGTAGATGGGAGAAATATCACAAGGCCCCACCCATAGATAAGAGGTTTAGGAAATTAATAACTTCTAAGAAGAGAACCCATCTTCTCTAGAGAAAGCTCTTTTATAAGTTATTCAATTTCAAGTAGTCACCTCTAAATATATGCATATGAACAACAGTAAATGGACTCAGAAGGTTTTGTTTTCATACATATAACAATAATTTTAAAGAAGAGTTGATGAAGTCAAGGGAGTGAGGGGATACAGGTGAAGGGGATAGAATGTTGGGTGGGAATGGTGGAAATGCATCACTCATGTATGAAATCATTACAAATAAAATAAATGAAAATGAAATACTCAAAATTGTTTTGAATACTGGAATGCGACTTTACGGTTTCAGAGGATAAACAAATCCCTATGAGAAGTAGATGGGTATAAATGTGGAAGTGGGAAGGAATGGGCTGAGGGAAAAATGGAGGAGTGTTTCTGATTTTCTGAAAGTAAGTACCCAAGGACTCACCTTTCATTTGCTTTATAAGTGTGAAAACAATTGTTCTAAGAATACCTTCTGCAGGGTATTTCATAATATATAGAATGTTGCCCATGTTATTATTTTCTATGAAAACCAT
This sequence comes from Mesocricetus auratus, assembly GCF_017639785.1. Classification (NCBI taxonomy): domain Eukaryota; kingdom Metazoa; phylum Chordata; class Mammalia; order Rodentia; family Cricetidae; genus Mesocricetus; species Mesocricetus auratus. The sequence continues at coordinate 91,577,679 of NW_024429188.1, read as the reverse complement.
GGGATGATGAATCATCTGCCTGATTTCCTACTTGGGATCCTTTAAAATCTGTGTTCTAAATATTCATGTTCTATGTCTGTTTCCTTGATTATTTTCATTTCCTGAATTGGCTGTTTTACAAATATCTGAGGAATAGAGACAAAAATTCTCATCTTTTAAAAAATTATCACGACAAGTAGAATTTCAATATCAAAAAATGGTTCCTGCAGAGTTTTCTGAAGCTCATTTTTTCCTCTTTCTTATTCAAAACCAAGCACACTGAAGACTGGTGGGTGTTTTGGCAACAATGTATAGAATTGGATATTCTGCCAACAAAGCAAGTTACAGAACTTGACTGCTTTCTGAAGTCTTGCTTCACATGCTCATTCCTGACACTGCCTCTGGCTTCAATTTCATTAATTTTGATACTTTTTTTAGAGGCTAAAACTTCTTTGCTCTTCATTTCTTGAAAAGGCCTTGGAAGAATATGGCAGCGGATTGCACTATATGTTAGCTTACCTTCATGTTGACTCAGCTTGGAAGAGTATGGCAGCGGATTGCACTATATGTTAGCTTACCTTCATGTTGACTCAGCTTGGAGACACTCCAATCTCACGTATGGCAGCCTACATCCTGCTCTTGTGAGTCAGCCCTCTGAAACCTTTTACCTATCGTTCCTTATATTATCTTTCGGATACTTGGCTAGCTCCAAGAATATCTATATATATATTTGCAGCACTCATACACATGTCTATAGTTAAAATTTGTAATAATTAAAACTTTGTGAATCACAATAAATTCATGCTCTTTTAGTTTTGCTATATAGAGATATATGTATATTAGTTTATAAATACACATTCTGAGACCATTTTATGTTGCTTATATGTGTTTAGGACTGACTTCATGGGATTGATTAATCTATCAGGAATTTGTTTCCTGGGGAAGACGAATTCTCGCTATCTCAGCAGCCACCAATTGCCTTTAGTTCTTTATGTGGAGGTGAGGTCTTGTGAGAGTCCCATATTGACATTGGCATGTCTGTTGGTGGTGTCATTAGGTGTCTTGTTTAGGTTGCAGTTATTAAATAATAATTTCCCATTTCCCCTTCCTTCAATCCCTGGCAACTACTTTCCCATTCTGATACTGAGAATGTGAATATTTCAGGTAAGTAGAATTAGGCAATAATTGTCCTTCCCTTGTTGGCTTATTTCAATTAGCTTAATGCCACCAGAGTGCACCTAAGTTATAGTACACATCATAATTTTAATTCTTTTAATGGTCAAGAATTATTCCATTATATAGCTATAGAACTTTAAAATTACTTGTCCATTGATGGATATTTGGTTTACATAAATATTATGTTCATTGTGAGCCCTGATATAAATATAAAAACACAAAGATCTTCTAAGATCCTAAATTTAGCCTGTTTGGGTAAATATTTAGAAGTGATATTGGTATATTATATTTTTTTCAAATAGAGTTAAGGTTTTGCTATTGATTTGTGTAAGTTATTTGTATACACTGGAAAGAAATTATTATATAATTTTAAAACAACTTCTCCCATATTTTAGCTTCCCATTTTACTGTGATGGTTATTCTTTTCAGAAATTTAGTTTGGCATTATATCTGTAACATAATTGCTGAATACTATGTATACCTCTTTTCCTACAAGGTTTTCTTCTAGAAGATCTCATCCTTCAACTTTGACTGAATCTGTTATTTCCCCCGTAGTGCATATTGTTATTTTAGTCTTCATTCCAATACATCAAATTGAGTTATTGATGAGGAAAATTACTATTAGAATTAAACTTCAGATTTGCAAATCATTTTGTTCTCTCCCATTACATCTTCCCATGGCACACAATAGTTACAACTTTTATAGTTTGTTCTAAAATTCAGAGCTATATCATTTTTTTAAAGATTTGTTTGTTTTTATTTCATGTACATGAGTGTTTTGCCTGAATGTATGTAAGTAAATTATGTGCATGCAATGGCTCGAAAGGACAATAGAGGACATTAAATTTCCTGAAACCAGAGTTACAAATGGTCATTAAACACCTATATGGGTACTGTGAGCTGATCTGGGAGCCCTGCAAGAGAAGCAGCTCTTAATCGCCAAGTCATCTCTCTAGCCCTTAAGTACAAAATCTTACAAAGACACTGCTTTGGAACCCATAAGTGAGCTTATATAGCAGTAAGTATAGAATAAATATTGCAACAAAACAAAATGCATATATTTTAATAATAGAATAAAAAGTAGGCCTGGTGTGCTGTGTACATAGGAGAGTTCCAAAGGAAGTAGGTGATTGGCCAAAGTAATAATGTAGTAATGCACCCTACCCATCTTAGGCTCACAGTAAGGTATAAATTACATGAATGGAATAAAGGATAGAACATCTAATTAAAAAAAACAAGTCATTTTCTTATGGAGTATATATGGTCAAACATATTTAAGTTAAAGGTGTTTTGCATGGATTGTGCTTTATTTTAATATGAGCCTTTGTATTTCTTTTTTCCTTTTTAAATTTAAATTAGAACCAAGCTTCTTTTACATGTGAATCCCAATTCCCTCTCACTCACCTCCTCCCATGCCCCCCACCAACCCCTATCCCAACCCCTTTCTGCTCCCCAGGGAGGGTGAGGCCTTCCATGGGGATCTTCAAAGTTTGTCATATCATTTGGAGCAGAGTCTAGACCCTCCCCCATGTGTCTAGGGTAAGAGAGTATCCCTCTATGGGAAATGGGCTCCCAACGTCCATTCGTATACTGGGACAAATGCTGATCCACTGCCAGAGGCCCCCAAAATTTCCCAGGCCTCCTAACTGATACCCTATTCAGGAGGTCTGGATCAGTCCTATGCTGATTTCCCAGCTATCAGTCTGGGGCCCATGAGTTCCCCTTGTTCAGGTCATCTGTTTTTGTGTGTTTCTCCAGCCTGGTCTTGACTCCATTGCTCATCACTCCTCCCTTTCTGCAACTGGATTCCAGACTTCAGCTCAGTGTTCAACTGTCGGTGTCTGATTCTACTTCCATCAGCTACTGGATGATGGCATATAAGGCAGTCATCAATCTCATTATCATGAAAGGGCATTTAAGGTAGGTCCTCCATTATGGCTTAGATTGTTATCTGGGGTCAACCTTGTAGATCTCTGAGCATTTACCTGATGGCTAACACTTGCTTAAATGCCTTTCAACTTTTTAGATTCCTCTAATGAGGATTATCTATTTAGTTCTGTAACGCACTTTTTAATTGGATTATTTGTTGTTTTGGTGACTAACTTCTTATGTTCTTCATATATTTTAGAAATCAGCCCTGGGTCAGATGTGGGGTTGGAGAATATCTTTTCCCACTCTGTGGGCTGCCCATTTTGCCTTGTTGGCTGTATCCTTTGCCTTACAGAAGCTTCTCAGTTTCATGAGGTCTGATTTATCAGTTGTCGATCTCAGTGTTTGTGCTACTTGTGTTATGTTCAGGAAGCAGTCTCCTGTACCAATTCGTTCGAGGGTATGTCCCACTTTCTCTGCTAAGAGGTTCATTGTGACTGGATTTATGTTGAGGTGTTTAATCCATTTGGACTTAAGTTTTGTGCATCGTGATAGATATGGATCTATCTGCAGTCTTCTACATGCCAGCATCCAGTTATGCCAGCACCATTTGTTGAGGATGCTGTCTTTGTCCATTGTATAATTTTAGCTTCTTTGTCAAAAATCAAATGTTTGTAGGGGTGTGTGTTAATTTGTCCATTGTATAATTTTAGCTTCTTTGTCAAAAATCAAATGTTTGTAGGGGTGTGTGTTAATTTCAGGGTTTTCAATTCTATTACATTGGTCTACCTGTCTATTTTTGTGCCAATACCAAGCTGTTTTCAGGACTATAGCTTTGTAATAGAGCTTAAAGTCAGGGATGGTGATTCCTGCAGAATTTCCTTTATTGTACAGGGTTGTTTTGGCTATCCTGGGTCTTTTGGTTTTCAATATAAATTTGAGTATTATTCTTTCAAGGTCTGTGAAGAATTGTGCCTGTATATTGACAGGATTTGTATTGAATCTGTAGATTGCTTTTGGTAAGATTGCTATTTTTTACTATATTGAACCTACCTACCCAAGAGCATTGGAAATCTTTCCATTTTCTGGTATCTTCTTTAATTTTTTTAAAACCTAAAAGATCTTGCTGTACAGGTCTTTCATTTTTTGGTTAGCATTACCCCAAAATATTTTATGTTGTTTGTGGATATTATAAAGGGTGATGTTTCTTTGATTTCTTTCTCAACCCATTTATCAACTGTATATAGGAGGGCTATTGATTAGAATTAATTTAGTATTCTGCCACTTTGCTGAAGGTGATTATCAGCTGTAGGAGTTCCCTGGTAGATTTTTTCAGGTCACTTATGTAAACTATCTGCTGTGCCTGCTGCGCAGCCTGTTTCCGAAAATGTGTGGAGGGCATCAGATTGATGACACAGAGACCCGTCGGTCATGCAAAGAAAACTTCAAGAAGGCTTCCAGAAGGCTCCTCAAGAAGGCTCTACTTTATTCCTACCCTGGCTGGTTATATGTACCCTGACACCTGAGGCAGTGGTGGGTGGGTCAGGAAGAGGCGTTTAGTCTTTGGAAAAGGTCAAGGTCAGGGTGTTCCCATGGGCTAGCCCTTATCAGGAACTTATTGCTCCGGGCACCGTATTGTTTTTAGTAAACATGTTTTTATTAAACATTGTCTTACAGCTGCCTGTTCCCAGGGTTATGGGGAAGTTGGCCTCCGGCTAAGGTCTGTTGTTCCCACACTATGATATCATCTGCAAATAGTGAAAGAGTGACTTATTTTCTTCCCATTTGTATCCCCTTGATCTCCATTTGTTGTCTTATTTCTCTAGCTAGAAATTCAAGTACAATATTGAAGACATATTGAGAGAGTCGATAGCCTTGTCTTGTTACTAATTTTAGAGGAATTACATTGAGTTTCTCTCCATTTAGTTTGATGTTGGCAGTTGGTTTACTCTATATTGATTTTATTTTGTTTAGGTATGTTACTGTTATCCCTGATCTAATCAAGACCTTTATCATGAAGGGGTATTAGATTTTGTCAAAGGATTTTTTAGTATCTCGTGAGATGATGATGTGATTTTTGTTTTCAGCTTGTTTATATGGTGGATTACATTGATAGATTTTCATATGTAGAAACATCACTTTATCTCTGGGATGAAAGCTACTTGATCATATTTGATGGGAGATGTCATTCTGTAAATCTGTCTCTCTAATTGGTTGTTGAATAAAGCACTGTTGGACTAGGAGTCAAGGAGGATTCTGGGAAAGAGATGCATAGTCAGACACCATGTAGACCGCCAGAGTAAGAGGTCTGGACCCTTTTCTCTGGTAAGAGAAATACTTAGATTAACAATTATGGGTTAAGCACTTAAGTTAAATATAGCCAGTAAGAAACCAAGCAAACGGCCCAAAACTTTATAATTAATACAGTGTCTTATGTGTTATTTGGGGGTTCAGACAGCACAGCAGGACCCAGGAGACTGGCAAAGAAGACTACACTGTACACATAGTTGATCATTTTTATGATGTGTTCTTGGATCTGATTTGCTAATATTTTATTGAATATTTTTGCATCAATGTTCATGAGGGATATTGGTCTGTAGTTCTCTTTCTTAGTTGTGTCTTTATGTAACTTGGGTACCAAAGTAATTGTAGCCTCATAAAAAGAGTTTGGCAGTGGACCTTCTGCTTCTATTGTGTGGAAATATTTAAGGAGAATTGGTAGTAGCTGTTTGAATTTCTTGTAGAATTCTTCATGGAAACCATCTGGCCCTGCACATTTTTTTGTTTGGGAGACATTAGATGACGGCTTCTATTTCATTAGGTGTTACAGATCTATTTAAATTGCTTATCTGTTATCTTTTTTATATTTTATTTTTAAATTTAAATGTAAATTAGACACAAGTTTGCTTCACGTGTCAATTCCAGGTCCCTCTCCCATTCCCTCCCCTCCTCCCACGCCCTCCCAACACCACCCCCAATATCCCCACATTTCCCCAGGGAGGGTAAGGCCCTCCATGGTGGTGTCCATAGTCTGTCATTTCATCCAGGGCAGTGCCTAGACCCTCCCCTGTGTGGCCAGGATGAGAGTGAATCTCTCCTTGTTGGATGGGAGCCCAAAGTCCATTTGTATACCCGGGATAAATACTGATATACTACCCAAGGCTTAATAGATTACCTAGGCCTCCTCACTGACATCCACATTCAGGGGGTCTTGATCAGTCCCATGCTGGATTCCCAGGCATCAGTGTGGGATTCAAGAGCTAACCCATGTCAGGTCAGCTGTTTCTGGGGGTTAAACCAGCCCAGTCTTAATTCCTTTGGTCATCAGTCCTCCCTCTCTGTCACTGGATTTCTTGAGTTCAGCGCAGTGCTTAGCCGTGGGAGATTGTCTCTGCTTCCATCAGCCACTGAATGAAGATTCTGTTTCTCAGACTCTCTGGTCATGGGATTGTAGGTTGGCACTCCCCAGATCTATGTCTAAAATCCATATATGAGAGAGTACATGCCACTTTTGTCTTTTTGTGACTGGGTTACCAGCAGTGGAGGAGTGTTCCCCTCTCTACACATCCTCTCCAGCATAAATTATCTTCAGTGTTTTTGGTTTTAGCCATTCTGACAGGAGTAAGTCGGTATCTCAGAGTTGTTTTGATTTGCATTTTCCAGATGGCTAAGGATGTTGAGCACTTTCTCAAGTGTCTCTCAGCCATTTTAGACACCTCTCTTGAGAATTCTCTGTTTAGTTCTGCAGCCCAATTTTTAATTGGATCCTTTGGTGTTTTGGAGACTTGCTTCTTGAGTTCTTTGTAAATTTTGGAGATCAACCTTTGTAAATTTTGGAGATCAGCCCTCTGTCAGATGTGGGGTTAGTGAATATCTTTTCCCATTGTGTGGGCTACCTTTTTGTCTTGCTGACTGTGTCCTTTGCCTTACAGAAGCTTCTCAGTTTCAGGAGGTCCCATTTAATAATTGTTGATCTCACTGTCTGCGCTACTGGGGTTATGTTCAGGAAGCTGTCTCCTGTACCAGTTCATTCAAGGGTACCACCCACTTTCTCTTCTAAGAGGTTCAGTGTGGCTGGATTTATGTTGAGGTCTTTGATCGATTTGGACTTAAGTTTTAAGTTTTGTGCATGGTGATAGACATTTTCATGAAGTTGTTTTTAAGCTCATTCTGTTCTGCTTCATTTGCATTGGAACATTGGCGTCTTGCTGGTGTGTAGTCTCTAGAATCTGGCAGTGTCATATTTGTTTTTCTGTTGCTGAGTGTGTTTTTGTTTTGTCTCTTTCCCATCTCTTCTTCTAGTGGGTGCAGGGACAGCCCCTTACTGGTCTGGTGGTTAGGGGACCAGAGTTTCCTTTCGGTAGGTGCAAGCAAGTCAATTACTCTGGTAGTTCTTTTCTTCCTCTTTCTAGTTCTGGTCCCGTGGGTGGCAAAGAAGCCCAGGAATCTGGGGTGAGCAGTCTCCCACTTGGTCCCCTGTTCCCATTGGTGGAAGAGAAGACCTGGTATCTGCAGTGCTTGGCTCCCGCCGGGATGGGAAGCTCTGTGGCAATCCCCAGGCACTGGAATCGCTTATCTGTTCTTAATTTAATTTTGGTTATTATATCTACTCTGAAAATTGTAACTTCCTTTAAAATTTTCAAAGTTTGTGGATTACAGGTTTTCAATGTATGACCTGATGATTCTCTGGATTTCCCCAGTGTCTGTTGTTGTCTCTCCCTTTTCATTTCTGAATTTGTTCATTTGCCTGTTCTCTATTTGTCTTTTGTTTAGTTTAGATAAAGGTTTGTCTATCTTGTTCATTTTCTAGAAGAAGAAACTCTTTGTTACACTGATTCTTTGTAAATGTATTCTTTGTTTGTACTTTATTCATTTTAACCCTCCGTTTGATTATTTCCTGGCATGTCTTCCTTCTGGAGAGTTTGCTTCTTCTTCTTGTGGAACTTTTAGTTGTGCTGTGAATTCTCCATTGTGACTGTTCTCCAGTTTCTTCACGTGGGAACTTAATGCTATGTATTTTCCTCTTAGTACAGTTTTCAATATGTCCCATAAGTTTTGGTATATCATGTCTTCATTTTCATTGAATTGTAGGAAGACTTTAATTTCTTTCTTTATTTCTTCCTTTCCCCAGGAGTGATGTAATTGAGCATTGTTCAATTTCCATGAGTTTGTAGCATTTCTGCAACTTGTGTTTTTGTTGAATTCTAATTTTAAGCCATGGTGGTCTGATAAGATACTGGGGGTTGTTCCAATTTTTTGTATCTCTTGAGGTTTTCTATGTTGCATAGTAATTGGTTGTTTTTAGAGAAGGTTCCATGTGGTGCTGAGAAGAAGGTATACTCTTTTGGTATTGGATAAAATGTTCTATCAATGTCTATTAAACCCAATTGGGTCATAACTTCTGTTAGTTCCTTTATTTCTTTGTTAAGTTTCTGTCTGGTAGTCCTATCTAGTGGTGATACTGAGGTGTTGAAGTCTTTCAGTATAACTGTGTGAGGTTTTATGTGTGATTTGATTTTTAGTAATGTTTCTTTTATGAACATGGGTGCCTTTGTATTTGGGGCATAGATATTCAGAATTAAGACTTCTTCCTGACGGGTTTTTCCTGTGATGGGTATGAAATGACCTTCTCCATCTCTTTTGATTTATTTTAGTTTGAAGTCTGATTTCTTAGATATTAGAATAGCTATACCAGTTTGTTTCTTGGGTTCATTTGATTGGAAACATCTATCTCAATCCTTTACTCTGATGTAATGTCTGTCTTTGAAATTGAGGTTTGTTTCATGTATGCAGCAGCAGAATGGATTCTATCTTCATATCCATTCTGTTAGTATGTGTCTTTTGATAGGTGAGTTAACACCATTGATATTGGGAGAAATTAATGACCATTTATTGTTGATTCTTGTTTGCTTTGGATTTGTTACTGGTGGTGTTATTATGTATTGATTACCCTGGATTTTCTTTTGACTTTTGGTAAAGTGATATTATCTATTGCCTATGGTTTTGTGAGTATATTTAACTTCCTGAGAGTGGAGTTTTCCTTCCAGTACTTTCTGTGGGGCTGGATTAGTGAATATGTATTATTTAAATCTGGATTCATCATGGAATATCTTCTTTTCTCCATCTACAGTGATTGAAAACTTTGCTGGGTATAATAGTCTGGGCTGGCATTTCTGGTCTCTTAGTGTTTGTTGAATATCTCTTCAGGACCTTCTGGCTTTCAGGGTTTCCTTGGAGAAGTCAGGTGTAATTCTGATAGGTTTGCCTTTATATGATACTTGACCTTTTTCCTTTGCAGCTTTTAATACTCTTCCTTTATTCTGCATGTTTGGTGTTTTGATTATTATGTGGTGAGGGGACTTCTTTTTATGGTGCACTCTCTTTGTTGTTCTGTAAGATTCTTGTACTTTCATTGCCATGTCTTTCTTTAGGTTGGGAATATTTTCTTCTATGATTTTGTTGAATATGTTTTTCTGCACCTTTGAGTTTGGTTTCTTAACCTTCTTCTATACCTATTATTCTTAGGTTTGGCCTTTTCACTGTGTCCCATATTTCCTGAATATTTTATGTTAGGTATTTGTTGAACTTAAGATTTTCTTGGGTCAATAAATCTATTTCTTTTGGTGTATCTTCAATGCCTGAGATTCTCTCTTACATCTTTTGTATTCTGTTGGTTATGCTTGCATCTGTAGTTCCTGGTTGTTTACCCATTTTTTCTAGTTCCAGAATTCCCCCAGACTGTATTTTTCATTGTCTCTATTTCAGCTTTCAACCCTTGCATTGTTTGAATTGTGCCTTGCAATTTTTGGTTTGTACTTTCCTGCATTTCTTTAAAGGAATTTCTCATTTCCTCTTTTAGGGTCTCTATCATCTTCATAAAGTTTTTTAATGTCATTCTCTTCTGCTTCATCTGGGTTGAGATGTTCAGGTGTTGCTGGTTTAGAGTCCCTAGATTCTAGTGGCATCATATTAGTTTTTGTGTTGTTGAATGTGTTTCTACATTTTTGTCTTCCCATCTCTTCTTCCAGTGGGCGCAGGCTGGGTCTCTTCTTTCCTGGTGTGTACTGGTCCAAGGTTCTTTTCCAGGGGGTTCAAGCAGGTCCAGTACTCTGATGGATCTCATGATGGGCGTGGGTGGGTCTAAGACACTCCCTCTTCTGCTGGATGGAGGTGAGACTAGAACAGAGATGTCAGCAGACTCTGGATGGCTTGATCTGCCTGGGGGGAATTGACCTGCTTGCAGTTCCCAGGCCAAAAGATCCCAAAGAGAGCAAGCAGAATTCAGGCCTGCGACAGTGTCCCATACTCACCCCTCCCCTGAGTGGGGTCGGGACTAACTCCGTGATGTCAACAGCCTCTGGATTGCTTGGTCCTCTGTGTTCAAGTCAATCTGCCCATAGTTCCCAGGCCAAGACGTCCCAAAGAGGGTAACTCAAAGTTGGGCAAAGCCTTTGTATTCTAATAAACTTGAATTCATTAGAAACACTGCTGCCAATTTAGTCTTGTATGGGTACTTTCTTGTATGCCTTTTAGGTACAAAATTCAACACTGTGTCATAAAAAAGATGTAAGTGACTTATCTTCAGTCTGTCAAAACACACACACACACACACACACACACACACACACACAACACTTGTGTTAACGTAAACTATTAATGTTTTGCCACCTTGATACTTTTGCACACTTTATTTTTCCTAAAATACTCTAACATCACATTATCTAGATGTATTAAAAGACTTACTAATTATGTTTTAAAAGGCACAGTTCAAGTGAAAAATTTGTAATTAGACCAGGATCTCTGTTTTCTGTAGCTTCAATGTCTCTACCTATCATCTCTCTATCTATCTCATCTATCTATCTGTCTGTCTGTCTATCTATCTAATTTATCAGTCCATCCATCTATCAATAAAATATGTCTAAAAAGTATATTCATATTATCTACCCATTCATTTATTATCTATATATTTGTATCAACACACCCATACACAGTCACACATAAATTTATCTATTAAGATAGAAATTGTTTATCTTTCTTTCTCTTCATTTAAACATTGATATCACACATGTATATGGTATAATGTGATCCAATTAACACCACATCTTATTCTTATGTCACACCCACTTCCACTGTGTTCTTTCTAAATAGTCATCTTCTTAGTGACAAAACACCATGACCATAGCAACTTATCAAAGAAGGCATTTAATTTGGGGATTGTGATTCCAGAGGGTTAGAATCCATAATCATTCTGGTGAGGATCATAGCAGTAGGAAGACAGGGGTGGTGCTGGAGTAGTAACTGAGAGCTAACACGTTAAGATGATAACAGATACAGTAAGGAGAGGGGGGAGCTAACTTGGAATGCTATGAAATTTTGAAATCCTAAAGCCACCCAAAGCTATAAATTCTAATTCTTCCTAAAAAATCCCAACCAACTGAATACCAAGCATTTCAATATATTAGTCTATGAGGACCATTGTCATTCAAACTAGTTCCCACTCCTGTTCTCATGTCCCTCCTTTCCCAAATCTCACTGTATTTCTTTCTCTCTCTTCCTCCATCCCCCTTTCTTTCTTTTGCAGGCACCATGCAGATAGTCATAGATACTCTGTGTTGATGAGTGAAATACCAATCTCATATCAACAAAACAACACTTTGTTACTCTCTTCTCCATTCTTTAATTCCTATAGTACTTCAAGACAACATTTTTTAAATAATTTTTTATTTTAATTTTAAATAGCTTGTTTTACATGTCAATCCTAGTTCCCTCTCCCTCCCCTCCTCCCGCACTCCCCTTCCCCCCCACCCTCCCACCCTATTGCCAAATCCTTCCACATGTGGGATATCTAGAGTCTGTCATTTCACTCTGGGTAGGGTCCAGGCACTCCCGTTAGAGTCCGGGATGAGAGAGCATCCCTCTTTGTGCTATAGGCTCACGATGACTGTTTGTATTCCAGGGATAGACATTGATCCACAGCTCAGGGCCCCATAGGTTGCCCAGGCCTTCTCGCTGACACTCACATTTGGGGGGTCCAGATCAGTCCCATGCTGGCCTCCCCACTGTCGGTCTGGGGTACAAGAGCTCTCCCCTGTTCAGATCAGCTGTCTCTGCTGGTTTTGCCAGCCCATTCTTTGCCAATTTGCTCATCACTCCTCTCTCTCTGTCACTGGGTTCCTTGGGTTCAGTTTAGTGATTAATTGTGTGTTTGCCTCTGCTTCCATCAGTTACAGGATGAAGGCTCCCGGATGGTAATAGACATCAAGTTCATTATCAGGAATGGGCATTCGAGGTGGTCTCTCCACTATTGCTTAGCTTGCCAATTGGTGTTATCCCTTTAGATCACTCGAGGGCACTTTGGTACTTGATCTGTCTTCTATCCTATGATTCCCTCTTCCCCCTATTCTACCCCCACCCACTCAACTTCCTGTTCCCCCATGACCAACCCTTTTCCTCTTCACCCCCACTCTTCTTCCCAGCTCCCACTCCCCCCCACCCCTCACCGTGTTCCCCATCCATTCAGAGGATCTTGTCTCAATCCACTTCTCTTGGGTACTATGCATATATGCATATCTTTTAGGTTCTTTCCTGTTTCCCAGACTCTCTATCAGTGGAAGCGCAGACTAGCACTATCCTGATCCATGTCTAACATCCATATATGAGTGAGTACAGACCACGTTTGTCTTTTTGCAACTGGGTTACTTCACTCAGGATGGTTTCTTCCAGTGCTAGCCATTTACCTGCGAATTTCAAGATACCATTTTTTTTTGCAGAGTAATACTCCATTGTGTAAATGTACCACATTTTCTCTATCCACTCTTCAGTTGAGGGGCATCTAGGTTGCTTCCAGGTTCTGGCTATTACAAACAATGCTGCTATGAACATAGTGGAGCAGATGCCCTTGTGGTATGAATTTGCCTCATTTGGATATATGCCTAAGAGTGGAATTGCTGGGTCTAGTGGTAGATTAATTCCCATTTTCCTGAGGAATCTCCATACTGATTTCCAAAGAGGCTGTATGAGTTGGCACTCCGACCAGCAGTGGAGGAGTGTTCCCCTCTCTCCACATCCTCTCCAGCATAAATTGTCTTTGGTGTTTTTGATTTTAGCCATTCTGACAGGAGTAAGATGGTATCTCAGAGTTGTTTTGATTTGTATTTCCCTGATGGCTAAGGATGTTGAACACTTTCTTAAGTGTCTCTTGGCCATTTTAGCCTCCTCTATTGAGAATTCTCTATTTAGCTCTGTACCCCACCTTTTAATTGGATCCTTTGGTGTTTTGGAGACTTGTTTCTTGAGTTATTTGTAAATTTTGGAGATTAGCCCTCTGTCAGATGTAGGGTTAGTGAATATCTTTTCCCATTCTGTGGCCTGCCTTTTTGTCTTTTTGACTGTGTCCTTTGCCTTACAGAAGCTTTTTAGTTTCAGAAGGTTCCATTTGTTAATTGTTGATCTCAGTGCCTGTGCCACTGGTGTTATGTTTAGGAAGTGGATTCCTGTACCAACTTGTTGAAGAGTATCTCCCACTTTCTCTTCTAAAAGTTTCAGTGTGGCTGGATTTATGTTGAGATCTTTGATCCATTTGGACTTAAGTTTTGTACAAGGCGATAAACATGGATCTATCTGTAGTCTTCTGCATACCAGTAACCAGTTATGCCAGCACCATTTGTTGAAGATGCTTTCTTTTTTCCATTGTAGAGTTTTAGCTTCTTTGTCAAAAATCAAGTGTTCATAGGTGTGTGGTTTAAAATTAGAGCTTTCGATTCGGTTCCATTGGTCTACCTGCGTATTTTTGTGCCAATACCAAGCTGTTTTCAGGACTAAAGCTCTATAATAGAGCTTGAAGTCAGGTATGGTGATGCCTCCTGAAGTTCCTTTATTGTATAGGGTTGTTTTGACTATCCTGGGCCTTTTGTTTTTCCACATAAAGTTGATTAATGTTCTTTCCAGGTCCGTGAAGAATTGTGATGGAATTTTGATAGGGATTGCATTGAATCTATAGACTGCTTTTGGCAAGATTGCTATTTCTATTATGTTGATCCTACCAATCCAAGAGCATGGGAGATGTTTCCATTTTCTGGTATCTTCTTTGATTTCTTTCTTTAAAGACACAAAGTTCTTGATATACAGGCCTTTCACTTCCTTGGTTAACATTATCCCCAGATATTTGATGCTGTTTTTGGCTATTGTAAAGGGTGATGTTTCTCTGATTTCTTTCTCAGTCACTTCATCATCTGTATATAATAGGGTCACTGATTTTTTTGAGTTTACCTTGTATCCTGCCACATTGCTGAAGGTGTTTATCAGCTCTAGGAGTAACCTTGTGGAGTTTTTTGGGTCACTTATGTAAACTATCATATCATCTGCAAATAGTGAAAATTTGACTTCTTCTTTTCCTATTTGTATCCCCTTTATCTCCTTTTGTTGTCTTATTGCTGTAGCTAGAACTTCAAGTACAATATTGAAGAGATATGGAGAGAGTGGACAGCCTTGTCTTGTTCCTGATTTTAGAGGAATTGCTTTGAGTTTCTCTCCATTTAGTTTGATGTTAGCTGTTGGTTTACTGTATATTGCTTTTATTATATTCAGGTACGTTCCTGTTATCCCTGATCTCTCTAGGACCTTTATCATGAAGGGGTGCTGGATTTTGTCAAAGGCTTTTTCAGCAACTAGTGAGATGATCATGTGGTTTTTCTTTCGCAGTTTGTTAATATGGTGGATTACATTGATAGATTTTCTAATGTTGAACCATCCCTGCATTCCTGGGATGAAGCCTACTTGATCATGGTGGATGATTTTTCTGATGTGTTCTTGAATCCGGTTTGCGAGTATTTTATTGAGTATTTTTGCATCGATGTTCATGAGGGAAATTGGTCTATAGTTCTCTTTCTTAGTTGTGTCTTTGTGTGGCTTGGGTATCAAGGTAATTGTAGCCTCGTAGAAAGAGTTTGGCAGTGAGCCTCCTGCTTCTATTGTGTGGAATACTTTGAGGAGTATTGGAATTAGCTCTTCTTTGAATTTCTGGTAGAATTCTGCACTGAAGCCATCTGGGCCTGGGCTTTTTTGTTTGGGAGACTTTTGATGACTGCTTCTATTTCATTAGGGGTTATAGGTCTGTTTAGATTGTTTATCTGTTCTTGATTTAGTTTTGGCAAGTGATATCTATCCAGGAAATTGTCCATTTCCTTTAAATTTTCAAATTTTGTGGAGTACAGATTTTCAAAGTATGCCCTGATGATTCTCTGGATTTCCTCAGAGTCCGTTGTTATGTCCCCTTTTTCATCCCTGATTTTGTTAATTAGCATGCTCTCTCTCTGTCTTTTGGTTAGTTTGGACAGAGGTGTGTCTATTTTGTTGATTTTCTCAAAGAACCAACTCTTTGTTTCATTGATTCTTCTCAGTGTTTTCCTGGTTTCTACTTGATTGATTTCAGCCCTCAATTTTACTATTTCCTGGCATCTGCTCCTCCTGGGAGAGTTTGCTTCTTTTTGTTCTAGAACATTCAGGTGTGCTATTAATTCTCTAGTATGACTGTTCTCCAGTTTTTTTATGTGGGCACTTAGTGCTATAAACTTTCCTCTCAGCACTGCTTTCAAAGTGTCCCATACGTTTGTGTATGTTGTGTCTTCATTCTCATTGAAATCGAGGAAGTCTTTAATTTCTTTTTTTATTTGTTCCTTTACCCAGAGATGGTGCAATTGTGCATTGTTCAATCTCCATGAATTTGTAGGGTTTCTGCGATTTGTGATATTGTTGAATTCTAATGTTAATGCATGGTGGTCTGATAAGATGCAGGGGGTTATTCCAATTTTTTTGTATCTGTGAAGATTTGCTATGTTTTCTATTATGTGGTCAATTTTAGAGAAAGTTCCATGTGGTGCCGAGAAGAAGGTATATCCCTTTGTATTTGGGTGGAATGTTCTATAGATGTCTGTTAAACCCAGTTGGGTCATAACTTCTGTTAGTTCTTTTGTTTCTTTGTTAAGTTTCTGTCTGGAGGTCCTGTCTAGCGGTGAGAGCAGAGTGTTGAAGTCTCCTACTATTAGTGTGTGATATTTTATGTGCATTTTGAGCTTTAGTAATGTTTCTTTCACGAATGTAGGTGCCTTTGTATTTGGGGCGTAGCTGTTTGAAATTGAGACTTCGTCTTTATGTACTTTTCCTTTGATGAATATGAAGTGTCCTTCTTCATCTCTTTTGATTGATTTTAATTTGAAGTCTAATTTGTTAGATATTAGGATTGCTACACCCACTTGTTTCTTGGGACCGTTTGATTGGAAGATCTATTCCCAACCCTTTACTCTGAGATAACGTCTCTCTTTGATGTTGAGATGTGTTTCTTGTATGTAGCAGAAGGAAGGGTTCTGTCTTTGTATCCATTCTGCTCGTCTGTGTCTTTTTATAGGCAAGTTGAGGCCGTTGACATTGAAGGATATTAATGACCATTGATTGATGATCCTTGTTTGTGCTTGATTTATTGTTTGTGAAGTTATTTTGTGTACTTTCTCCTCCCTTTTTCTTTTGGTGTTTTGTAAAGTGAGATTATATATTGCCTGTGTCTTTGTGAATGTAGTTATCTTCCTTGGATCTAGGTTTTCCTTCTAGCATTTTCTGTAGAGCTGGATTCATGGATATGCATTGTTTAAATCTGGCTTTGTCATGGAATATTTTGTTTTCTCCATCTATGGTAATTGAGAGCTTTGCTGGATATAGTAGTCTGGGCTGGCATCCTTGTTCCCTTAGCGTTTGTAGGCCATCTGTCCAGGATCTTCTGGCTTTCATCGTTTCCATTGAGAAGTCAGGTATAATTCGGATAGGTCTGCCTTTGTATTTTACTTGGCCTTTTCCTTTAGCTGCTCTTAATATTTTCTCTTTACTCTGTAGGTATGATGTTTTGATTATTATATGGCGAGGTGACTTCTTTTTCTGGTCCAGCCTATTTGGTGTTCTGTAAGATTCTTGTATTTTCATAGGCATATCTTTCTTTAGGTTAGGGAAGTTTTCTTCTATGATTTTGTTGAATATGTTTTCTGTACCTTTGCGTTGTATTTCTTCGCCTTCTTCTATACCTATTATTCTCAGGTTTGGCTTCTTCACGGTGTCCCATATTTCCTGGATATTTTGTGTTAAGGATTTGTTGTTTTTGAGATTTTCTTTGCTTGACGACTCTACATCCTCTAATGAGTCTTCAACACCTGATATTCTCTCTTCTATCTCTTGTATTCTATCGGTGATACTTGCATCTGTAGTTCCTGATCGTTTACCCAGCTTTTCTATTTCCAGCATCCCTTCATTCTGTGTTTTCTTTATCGTTTCTATTTCAGCTTTCAATCCTTCAACTGTTTGAGTTGTTTCCTTAATTTTTGGTTGTTTTTTCTTGGTGCTCTTTAGGTTCTTTGAGAGATTTGTTTATTTCTTGAATTTTTCCCCCATTTTATGGATTTTTTTGTTTGATTTTTCTTCTATTTCTTTAAGGGATTTCCTCGTTTCTTCTTTGAGGGTCTCCATCATCTTCATGAAATAATTTTTAAGGTCTGTCACCTCTTCTTTGTCTATGTAGTGCTTTTTGGGTCTTGTTGGTGTTGGATCCCTAGATTCTGGTGGGGTCATGTTGGTGTTTCTATTGCTGAGTGAGCTCTTATTCTGTCTTCTTCCCATCTCTTCTTCCAGTGGGTGCTGGTGGGGTCTTTCCGTCTTCACTGGTCTCCTTCCTTCCTGAAGCTGAAGCTGGGGATGCTGACATGGAGTTTGGGGCCTGGAAGGGCTGGTGTCTTTCCTGAAGCTGGACTCGCTGGGGTTGTGGTCTTGGAATGGCTGACGTCTTTGCTGAAGCTGTACTCGCTGGGGTTGGGGTCTTGGAAGGGCTGATGTCTTTCCTGTGTGGGCGGGTCTTCTGGATGCCAGGAGCAGCCCTGGAAGATCAAGGGGTGGGTGTTGGGCAGGGGGTCCTGCTGGAGACCCAATCTCACCTGAAGCTGGACTCGCTGTGGTTGCGGTCTTGGAAGGGCTTCAAGACAACATTTTACAGTTTTCTCTGGACCTTAGAGGGGTGTATTTCCTTCTTGAAGGCAAACAGCAGAAGTCACTTTTTTCTCGGTGCTTTGAGTAGTTGTCAAGCACATTTTGATGATCACCCAGTGTCAAGTGGGTCTTGTTTGGTCAAGGTTGAGAGCTGCACTAATCTATGATCATAAACATACATATTCAGAAAGCAGTTTAGTTACATGTCCATTAGGGAAATAATCAGGTACACTAAGCTCCCCCACAGGGCATGCAACTTTACTAAGTATAAGGCTTTGACAACTTCTACATTGCTAGATGTGGACTCCTTTCCATGGAGCAATACCCAAATTTATTCAGAAAATGATTGGTCACATCAGAACATTAATATCATTATTCTGCCAGTGGGGCATATCTTTTAAGGAAGTACAGTATTGTAGCACGAAGGGTCTATACATAATTGTTATTGCTGCTAAATTTTGTCCCCCGACTGCCTACATACTACTTTATACCGCTGTGAACGCTAACCAGCAGGGAGGAAGCTCTTGTTTTTATTTTTATTTAAATTTAAATTAGAAAAAAGGTTGCTTCACATATCAGTTCCAGGTCCCTCTCCATTTCCCTCCCCTACTCCCATGCCCTCCCACCAAACCCTCCAATATTCCCTCATTTCCCCAGGAGGGTGAGGCCCTCCATAGGGGTGTCCATAGTCTGTCATTTCATTCAGGGCAGGGCCTAGACCCTCCCCCAAGAGTCCAGGGTGAAAGTGCATCTCTCATTGTTGGATGGGAGCCCAAAGTCCATCTGTATACCCCGGGATAAATACTGATCTACTACACAAGGCTCAATAGATTACCTTGGACTCCTCACTGACACCCACATTCAGGGGGTTTTGATCAGTCCCATGCTAGATTCCCAGGCATCAGTCTGGGATTCAAGAGCTAACCCTTGTCAGGTCAGCTGTTTCTGGGGGTTAAACTAGCCCAGTCTTAACCCCTTTGGTCATCAGTTCTCCCTCTCTGTCACTGGATTCCTTGAGTTCAGATCAGTGTTTAGCTGTGAGAGTCTGCCTCTGCTTCCATCAGCCATTGAATGAAGGTTCTGTTGCCCAGACTCTCTCTCTGGTCATGGGATTGTAGGTTGGCACTCCCCAGATCTGTTTCTAAAATCCATATATGAGAGCCAACAGGCCATGTTTCTCTTTTTCTAACTGGGTTACCTCACTCAGCATGGTTTCTTCTAGTGCCATCCATTTGCCTGCAAATTTCAGGATTCCATTGTTTTTTTTTCTGCTGAATAGTACTCCATTGTGTAAATATACCACATTTTCTCTATCCACTCTTCATGTGAGGGGCATCTAGGCTGCTTCCAAGCTCTGGCTATTACAAATAATGCTGCTATGAACATAGTGGAACAGACATCCTTGTTGTATGAATGGGCATCTTTTGGATATATGCCTAAGAGTGAAGTTGCTGGGTCTTGTGGTAGGTTTATTCCCATTTTTCTGAGGAATCTCCATACTGATTTCCAAAGTGGCTGTACAAGTTTGCATTCCCACCAGTGGTGGAGGAGTGTTCCCCTTTCACCAAACCTCTCCAGCATAAATTGTTGTTGGTGTTTTTGATTTTAGCCATTCTGACAGGAGTAAGAGGGTATCTCAGAGTTCTTTTGATTTGCATTTCCTGGATGGATAAGGATGTTGAGCACTTTCTCAAGTGCCTCTCAGCCATTTGAGACTCCTCTATTGAGAATTCTCTATTTCTGTAGCCCAGTTTTTAATTGGATCCTCTGATATTTTGGAGACTTGCTTATTGAGTTCTCTGTAAATTTTGGAGATCAGCCCTCTGTCAGATGTGGGGTTAGTGAATATCTTTTTCCATTCTGTGGGCTGCCTTTTTGTCTTGCTGACTGTGTCCTTTCAGTTTTTGCTTGGGATTTCTCAGTTCTGTATCTGCAACATGTGGTGTGTTAGGAATAGAGTCTATGACCATCAAATAAGAGAGAACTGGCTGTGTTTACCTTTCTTGGTCTAGTTTTCTTCACTCATTACAATGTTTTTTAACTCTATTCATTTTTCTGCAAATTTCATCTTTGCTTAATGAAGAATATAATTCCATTGTGTAAATGTAAAACATTTTTGTGATCCTTTCATCAGTTGATGGAGATCTAGGCTGATTCAATTCCCAGCTATTGTGAATTTGGCAGACATCTTATCCCATATTGGATTGTCATTTCCCAGAGAAATGTGAGTATATCCTCTTCCTATAAGCCTTTGGAGGAACTGTATCACACTTAGTAGGCATTCAGTGAATGAGGTTAAAGAATTGTAGTTAAATAGACATCATTTCATGACTCTTCTTTCTCCCTATTCCTAATCCCTGCCATATTATTTTACAGAACCTTTTTGTGCTGCTTTAACAACCATGTTAGTAGTTCTTTTCTGAGATGTTGCGTATTTTCAGAAGACACATGGAAATTCAAAGTGCAGAAATTTCTTGAAGTGTTTGGGGTAGGGTTGAGTGAGAGAGAAACTAATTAATGTTTATTTAATTAAGAAGTAACATGACTTAAATGTTACCATTAGGCATCAATGTACTGAATCATTTTGACAGAAGTGTGTGAAGTGAGCATCCTTCCTTTACCATGCCTGATGAGAATCGTCATTCTCATTCGGTCTAAAGGACTGAAATAAATGGTACAATTTACTTCTGAGAATAAAGTAAGTGGAAAGTGAATACATCCTAGCACATTCATCTTTTAGCTTGGGAGTCTGAGATTATTATGCTTGACATTTATAAATATACATTACAATTTTTGCCTAAAGCTTCTGGGCAAATGTATAATATATAGCTACCTGGAAAACCTCCTTGTGGTTTAATGGAATTAAACGCTCAATACATATCCTATTTGCAACTCATGGATATAATATATATACTGCATTGATGCCAGTGCTGAATAGAAATAAAACAATAAAAAAAGACCAGAAAGAGCATAAACAGGTAAACAAGACTTTGTTAATAAAGAAAATATAGATTGAGAGGTTTGGCCAGTCATATACCATGACAACACCAGAATCCATGACGGGAGTTGACAAAGGCCATGGGTAAGCATAAGGTAATAAATATGAAACATGAAACTAGGCTTTTATAACTGAGCATCTCTCTTGATATGTCTCTTTAAAACCTTAGAAACATGCCTTTCGAACCACAAGCATGGATTTTCCCTTTGAACAGTGTGTCTCTTCATTGACAAGGATGTGCTAAATATTTTCATTTAGGAAGTGGGTTCAGAATTTTATAACCTATACTGATTCAAAAAACAAAAACAAAAGCAAAATAACAACAGCAACAACAACAAATCCCCAATGATTTCTAATAGGGAAATTAACAATGTTAGAACGATTCTCTTTATTATTTGAGTTAATCTATAGTTTGACAGAGGCTTGTTATTTTAATGTTAAAATATGGTAATGTCAGAATTTATAGCCTGTTTTCTCATTAACCTTGATTTTTGCTTTGCTCATGTATTTCACCCCTGGACATATATACTGACAATATTAAGGATAGTTAAAATTTCATGGGATATTTTTATTTTGATGCAAATTCAAAACTGTTATAAGACATGACTTGCAGAAGACAGAATTATCATTTAGGATTGCCTATGTATAGTTCAGTAACAAACATGGTCCCAATTATTAGTATTTTTAACAAAACAAAGTTTATTTCTTATTTAAACAATCTATTGTGTGTCCTTATATTACTCTAAATAAGGAGCTTTCCTCCATAAGACGACTATGATCCATGATGCTTGAGGTCTGGCCCTACCATTTCCAGGCCTCCTTAATGATAGCTATGGCAAGGAGGAGAGATAGAAAACTTTTATGTGCATTTTTGGTAATTTTCATCCCAGAAGAGATAGGCATCACTACTCACATTTTCATTCATATAGTTCCATTTTGTTTCATAGTAGATTGCTCCAATTGGAAAGAACTAGATATTGGTAAACCCTAGTGTAACAGGCGTATTGTCTCACAAAAAGTCCCTCCCCAACCTATCTGACTTTGGAAGAATTCATCTTATCCTATGCTCTATAAGGTCTGCTTCTGTACCTTTACTTTATCTCTAAAATATTACAGGTTTGCTCTACCCCCAAAAATTACAGCCGAGGACGATAATGGTGTCAAAAAGCATTACAAATGAACTTAACAAAATTGGTACTTGGCAATCAAAGAAAGAAATGCATAATCAGTTTTGATATGCTTTTCAAATATGTAAATTGAAAATCTCTCCAGCAGGACAGTGCTGCAGTTGGTTACTTGGTAGCTTATTCAATAGTTCACCTTTGGTTGGTCTGTTTCTACAATTCTTTACCTGGGTTTTTGAGGATCACTTCCTGTCTTAGTTTTCTTTCGTTGCAGTGGTAAAGAACATGAACCAAAGCAACATGGGGTAGAAAGGGATTGTTTTGCTTATATATCCTGGGGCACAGTCAATTGAGGGAAGCCAAGGCAGGAACTGAAGCAGATAACGCAGAGGAATATTCCTTAGTAGTTTTCTCTCCATATATTGCTCATCTTTCTTTTGCATGCAACTGAGGAACACCTGTCCAGGGATAGCATCACATACAGTGGTCTGAGCACATGCACATAAATCTTTACTGAGGAAAGTGTTCTACAGACTTGCCTAAAGGCCAACCTGGTGGAGGCATTTTCTCAACTGAGGTTTCCTTTGCCCAGATGACCCTAGCTTATGCCAAGTTGACAAAAAGTTGGCCAGCACACTTCCCATGTGAACTATTGTTCCACAAATTTCTGTCTTATGGTCTTCTATCAGGATAATGTAAAAGAAGACAGCTAGTGATGTGTATCACAGACCTTTGCTTTATAGTATGATTTCATTGAAGATGCAGTATATTCGAAAGAAGGAAGCTATTATTTTAGGTCTTTTGACAGTCTTGGACATGACAGTTATTGCAAGTGTGTCAGTGTTGTTGTTGTTGTTTTTTAATCTTTCAAATGAGTTCTTTGGACTACCAAATCTTTAGCACCATTCCATGATGGAATGTTCACAATTATGTGATTGTATATTGGTACTGATAAGTAACCTTAAAATAATCTTGGAGACTAATAGATCTCTGTCATCCAAGAGGAAAGAAGAAAGTTGTTTTTATAATATTAGCCAAAAGGTTTTCAATTTGATGCAAAATGATTTTTTTTGTTTTTTCAAGACAGGGTTTCTCTGTGTAGCTTTGGAGCCTGTCATGCAATTCGCATTGTAGGTCAGGTGGCTTAGAACTCAGAGATCCATCTGTCTCTGCCTCTTGAGTGCTGGGATTAAAGCTGTGTGTGTCAACACCACCCAACAAGAAAAATATTCTTGAATGCAGAATTATTTTTATCATTTTAAGCTGAACATTAGTATTACATGTATCTAAAACAATTTCTAATGAGATGACAAGTATACTCTGCTGATTTGATTCTATGTGGGTGAGCATGGGATACTAATGCACTGCAAAATTAGTTGCCCTGAAATAGGCCATATATCCTACTTTTCTTATTTCTTTGTGTGTTTATGTATTTATTCTTCTTTTACATACTACATCTTGAACAGTTTCTCATCCCTCCATTCCTTTCACCTACCCCACCTCACTTCACCCCCAGATTTACTCTTACTACATTTCCCTTCAGAAAAGAGTAGATGCCTAGTCTTCCACACACCTACTTGGTTAAACAAAAGAAAAAATATATATTAATCAATTTAGACCAAAAATTTGCTTTAAATGATGACAAATATTAATAAAATTTAGTTAACTGTCTGCCAGATGTTGGCATGAAAACATAAAATGAGTGATATTAATTGATATTCCCCAGGATAAGAGGCATAAGCACTGTTGCAAAGTCTATTTTGCTAGTGAGGAAATTAAAGCCAATCCATATTAAGTTTACATTCCCAAGATCACAGACTTATTGAGTGACATAGTGAGGACTCAAAACAATATGTGTTTGATTTTATTGCTGTAGTATCTCATTTTATTTCTTTACCGTCTTGCCACTGTTGAATAATAATTGATGCTTCTAATACAAAATTTTAGGTACTACAATAATCTCAACAACAATATAACAAAAGAAGAAACATGAAAAAAACTTTGGATTAATAATTGAAATTCAAAAACTAAAGATTTTTGTAGTCATTACAACAATAATAAAAATGAATAGGACTTCTGTTTCATACACATAGCTTTCTAAATAATTATAATATGATTCTATTTATGTGACTGTACTTTAAAATTATAATAAAGGTTCAGCAAACCTTGAAAAGTTTTTTTCAAAGACTTCATTCAACTAAGTTCATAAAATACTTTTTGTATTATACCCATATTTCAAACTTACTTTCTCATTTGATCTCAAATGATTAGAACAAAAAGATCATTCTTTGCTTATTTCATGAATATATTACCTAGATACCGGAGAGATGGCTTGATGGGAAATGACATTTGCTGCTCTTATGGATGATGTGAGTCCAGTTCCCAGCACCCACATGATGGCTAATGAATTTCTGTAATTCCACTTACAGGGAATCTGATGTCCTCTTCTGTCTTCCTTGGGTACTAGGTACACATATGTTATACATACATATATGCAGTTAAATACTTATACACATAAAAATGATTTTAACAATCTTTTTAAAAGTATGTTATATGTAATACATAAACAAAAAGTTCACTGATATATATGTCCAAACATATACATCTCTTATTTCACACCAGATAGTTGTTTAATGAGTTGATACTCTTCTTTGAATTCTATATTCTAATAAGAAGGAAACATGTGCTGAACCAGTAATCTGAGGAAAAAGTGTATGGATGAGGTTCATGGGAAGCAGATCTGTATGGGCTCACACAGAGGTCAGGCAACTAGACACATACTTTAAAAGAAACTACTCCTGAATAAAGTGTGGATATTTTATTAGGTTGGAAGTAGGATGATCATTATGGCTTTGTTCTAACGATTATAATGAAAGCTTTGCATTTGAGAATATCTAAAGTCCAGCTGAGATAGCTGGTTGAGATGTTTGTACAAATACTTGGAAAGTACAAATTTCTTTACAAAAGTATCACTGAGAGTTGTTATGATTGCCAATAAGAACAATTTCCCTCTCTTTTGGCACACATGCGTAAAGACTGTCTAAGACTTTGGTGGAACGGTAAATATTCTTGCAACTTTTAAATACCGACCCCTTTTATGATTTTTTGAGTTATAAGCACAGAATAAAGCAAAAATTGGCCAAGACAGAATTTTGCCATTCATGGCTAGTAAATGCAGAGCCTTTTATCTTTTTATTTTCAATTTACATTTAAATGGAAGAACCCCTTAGTGCTGATGGAGGTGATGGGGAAAATAGTATCTGCATCATGAATAATAAACATCAGGGGGAATGTCAATTTTTTAACCTACTAGCACGTTTTGTTGCTATGCCAACAGAATGCAAAGTAGTTTCTTAAAGGGAAACATCACAATTTGTTGGAAATAAAAGTGATGTTCACCAAATATAAAATATTAAGATATAATCTGAGACTCACAGAAGCAAGGGATATATTGAAAAGGATGTAGGTTCCTTCTGATTTTAATGTAACTAATTATGAGACGAGTCATGCTGAGAGTAGTAAGTAGAAGCATCAATGGGGAACTTTTCCCTTAAAACAAAAGATGTAGCCATTAGTAGGCATATCTGGTGTAGAGCCAGAAATTGGCACCAATAGACACAGATCCTTTCATTTCTCACACATTTGAACAGGCTGTGTTTTAACATTCTCACTGCATACATATTTTTTCAGACTGAGCTCATCTTAATCATTTTTTAAGCATTAAACATGACTTGAAGTCAACTAAAAACTAATAATTTCCATCCTCCAAGGTGACACTTGCCTACTTCTTAAAGAAGGCAATGCTGAGACATGATTATGAAATTCACCATTTCATATTCTGTGTATGTATGAGAAAGAATTTCTAAGTGGTGGAAAGAATACATTCTATCTATTTCTCTGAAACCAGGTGGCATTCAGATGTCTGATTTTATTAATATCATCTTCAAATTTCCTATTGGGAAGCTCCTGCTTCCAGACTCAAGCCTCTGGCAGCTATGACTACTTTATTATGACATTCTTTTATGTGGAACCTAGAAGTCTTTTTACAGTCCTTCTCAACATGGTGCTGCTCTATGCAGTCAGCAACCACGATATATTGTTTGTAACTGACACAAGAGAAGAAAACAATCTGCTAACTCTGCATGATGTTGAGAAACACCTACCACCAGTGTAATCTCCTGAGTTTGGGAACTCAAAAAGGAAACTAGAAATTTCCCTCTTTACTGAGCTTTCTTCAGTAGCTTATTCTCGTGTCTTTTTTACATGCAAAATGTATTTTCTTTAGTATCATGCCACACATTTCATTTCTTAGTTGTCTTATAAATCTTAATTCTTTCTCCAAATATTTTAGAGAGACATGTCAAATAGTAGTTATGGAGGAACTCTCATCCACACTATAATGTATACCTTTTCCCACATTGGTCATGGCACTAGAGTGGTAAGGATGTGACAGGAGGGGAGTAAAGCAGAGTCAGGACCCATGGTCCTCAGTTAGGTCATCAACTTTCTTTCACAAGCTGTAAAGTTTCCTGGATTTTAGAGTTCATGCCAAGAGAAGTACAGGGAGACATTTTTAATTTTCATTTTTGATTTTGAGGATTAGTTGATTAATTTTAAGTAAAATATTATTGCATCATGTTCCCTACTTTCCTTCCTCCAATTCCTTTCATGTATCCTACTTACTTGCTTATTAATAACCACTTTTATTTTGATTAATATTATGTGTACATATATATCTATGTAACAAAGTAAAGGATGAGAGATCTTTCCATGTTCTTGTGTTTGCTTCAAGTTACTTTTTGAATTCATTGTACAAGTCCTTTACTTGCTTGGTTAACTTTATTCTAAGATATTTTGAAGTGGTCTTGAATGGAATTGTTTCCATGATTTTTTCTTGAGATATTGACAATTTATGCATAGAAAATATACAGTGTTTTATGTTCATTTTGCATTAACAAACTGAGTATATTATCACTTGTAGAAATTTTCTGGGTTTTGGGTATCTTTTATGTATAGAATTATATCATCTGTAAGTATGTATACTTTGATGTCTTCTATTTGTATCTCCTTTATCTCCTATTTCTTTATTGTTCCAGCTAGTTCTGAAGTTGAAGGGGGAGTAGATATCCTTGTCTTCTTCCTGATTGTAGTGGAAATGCTTTAAGCCTTTCTGCTTAGCTAGATGTTTCTTTGGGTCTGTTGTATATTATTTATCACATTGAGATAAATCTTCTCAACCCCTAAAGTCTCCAGGACATTAAAAAGGGGATGCTGAATAGTGTCTCTAGTTAATTGCTTAATGATGCATCTGAAAGTCTTGGAAAACACAAACAAGCCCCCAAAAAAGTAGTTGGGAGTAATCAAAACCAGGGCTAAAGTTAATTACATAGAAAAAGATAAATAAAAAACAATAAAATAGTTCTTTGAAAAGATTCACAAGATTGACAAACCTTTCGCCAAATTAACAAAAAGAAAGAGAATTTAAAATGAATAAAATTAAATTTGAAAGGAGAAACATTACAGTATACACTGAGTAAATTTAGATAACTATATAGACATATTTATTATATTTCAGCAAAATTAAAAAACCTTGAAATTCACAGTAAATGGATGGCACTAGAAGAAACCATCCTGAGTGAGGTAACCCAGTCACAAAAAAAAACATGGTATGTACTCACTCATATATGGATTTTAGTCATGGATCAGGATAGTGCCAGTCTGCACTTCCACTGACAGATAGTCTGGGAAACAGGAAAGAACCTAAGAGAGATATGCATGGCACCCCAGAGAAGAGGAATGAGGCAAGATCTTCTGAACAGATTGGGAACACAGCGAGGGGTGGGGTGGGGGAAATAGGAGCTGGGAAGAAGAGCTGGGAGAAGAGGAAGAGAGAGTAGGTCATGGGGGAACAGGAAGGTTGAGTTGGGGGTAGGATAGGGGGAAGAGGGAGTCATAGGTTAGAAGACAGATCTGACATCAGTGAGACCTCTAGTGTTCTAAAGGGATGACACCAATTGACAAGCTAAGCAATAGTGGAGAGACCACCTTGAATGCCCATTCCTGATAATGAACTTGATGTCTATAACCATCCTGGAGTCTTCATCCAGTGACTGATGGAAGCAGAGGCAAACACCCACAGTTAAACACTGAGCTGAACCCATGGAACTCAGTGACAGAGAGAGAAGAGCGATGAGCAAATTGGCAAAAAATGGGCTGGCAAAACCAGCAGAGACAGCTGATCTGAAGAGGGGAGAGTCTTGGACCCCAGACCGACAGCTGGAAGGTCAGCATGGGATTGATCCAGACGCCCTAGTGTGAGAGCCAGTGAGGAGGCCAACCTATGGGGCCCTGAGCAGTGGATCAGTGTTTATCCCTGGCATACAAACGGATGTTCTCTCAGACTGGACTCTTAGGGGAGTGCCTGGACCCTGCCCTGAGTGAAATGACAAACTCTAGATATCCCCTGTGTGGAAGGAAGGAGGAGTGGTGGTGGGGCAGGAGGAGGGGAGGGAGAGGGAACTGGGATTGACATGTGAAGCAAGCTATTTAAAATTAAAATAATACAATAAAAAATCTGAAATAAATTTCTGAATTTCTAGATATTAGTGTCTCACCAAAGCTAACTCCAATTGAGATATATAATTTCAATGAATCCATAATATCCAATGAGATAGGAGTAATAATTAAGTCTTTTTAAAAGCCCAGGGCTAGATGGAATATGCATTGAATTCTGCCAAACCTTCAAATAAGAATGAACACCTATATTTCTCAAATTATTTCAGAAACTAAAAAGTGAAATATTTCCAAATTACTTTTCTGAAGATAGAAGATAGTATTAATATGATGTCCAAAGGAGAGAATAACTCCACAACAACAGTTAAAAAATATAGGCCAATGTATGATTAAAAGAGATATAAAATTTCTCAATAAATTACTAACAAATTGCATTATAGAGGATATCATTAAGATCATCCACCAAAATCAAGTCTGCTTTATCACAAAATGTAAGTATAGATCAGTATCCATAAATTAATGAATGCAATCTGCTACATAAAGAGACTCAAGAACAAAAACAACATGGTCATCTCATTAGGGACACCAAAGGATTTAGACAAAATATTGTGAATCATTGTATTTTTAAAAGTGTTTTGTTGACTTATTACACATAGCCAAATTGTGATGCACAGGGTTTTCTTCTTTAATGGTCTGCAGAAGAAACCCATTATTTTACTCTTACACAGTGATTTCTACTTCTTTCCTAGAGAAAAATGAAAATAAAAAACCATGTTGGTTTTCTGTAGGTATGTTTGCACTTCTAAATGGAAGTCTAGAAAAGGTGATATCTGACTCAAATAATATATTTTCACTGGAAGAATGATTCATTGGGGGTACTATATATAAGGACAAGAAGAAGACACACATAAGCAATCACCAAATATAAAAATGATGGAACTGTAGTTCTCCTTTTTCATTTAAACCATCTTTACATAGTGTTATTGTTCTATTGTGATTTGTCTCATATTATTTGGTAACTAATACTGGTGTCATATCTTGAACTAATGTGAAAAGTTTCCCTTAGAAATACCAATAGTAGAAACAAGCACATTACTCTGTCTTTTTTAACTCTTTGGAAGACTACTACCAAGCACTTAAATAAATACAGGGAGATGTAGTCTTATTTATGAATTCCCAGACATAGCTTGGCTTGTTTATAGCCAGCTTCTTTAACTTAAATTAACCCATTTCTCTTTAACACTGTTTTGCTTCTGGGCTTTTTCCTTTCTTTATTCTATATTATCTTTCTTTCTTCATGTCTGGTTGTGTGGCTATGTGGCTGGCCCCTAGCATCCCCCCTTCCTTCTTTTTTTCAATACTTGCTGTTCTCTAGAATTTTCCTCCTATTTATTCTTTCTGCCCATCCACCCTGTTCATTTCTTTCTCCTGCATAGCTATTGGGCATTCAGCTCTTTATTAGACTAAAAAGGCATTTTAGGCAGGCAAAGTAACACAGCTTCACAGAATTAAATAAATGCACCATAAAAAATACAACACATCTTTGCATCATTAAACAAATATTCCACAGTGCAAATGAACATGACACACCTTAAACTAATCCACAACATTACTCAATTTTCAACATGACACAACTTTTTTAACACAGAGAAGTAGTATTCATTGTGATCAGGCCTCAAAATGTTGTTTTTCTTGTTGTTTTCTTTGGAGACACCACCTAGATTTTCAGGCTCTTAATCTCCCCTCTTCCTTACCAAACTCTGTTTTCCTTCTTTTCTTCCTGGTGCCTGTCAGACAATGAAACAACACAGAACAAAAATTTTCAAGCTGGTTTTCTGTGAATCAAATTTGGTAAAGCAGTTCTTGTGAAAATATACAGTTAAGAGACCCATGTCTCCAAAGTATTGCTTGAAAATTTATAGTGCATGTTAACATATTAAAAGCTTGGGAAAAATCAGCAGTGAAATATCTTTAACTTTGTTTAGCTAAGCATCTTTCTAAGTTAATTCAATTCTTCTGTGAGGTAACAATACTTGAAAACAGTTCTAGGTTAATGCTCTGTGTTTGTCCTGGGGACTTGTCTTTCTTTGGTTCATTGTATTTTTTGATGGTCATAAAGCATGAAAGAAAAGTATGTATAATCAGGGCAAATATTCATCACTCATTTAGTCTTTCAAATGATATACTCTTTCCTTCTTTAAACCATTTCTTTCTTCTCTAACTATTAGAAATTTCCCAGTGAACTTACTCTGGAATTATAAGTCTACAATATTTAAGAGCTAGCAATAGGTACTAAAAGGTATATAGGTTTTAGAGTTGGATAGACCTGCCTTTAAATCTGTTTATTAATTGTATTAAATCATTTATTACTCCTTTATAACTGAATTAATACTGTAATAATTTCACTTTCTTTCATTGCAAAATGGGACATAATGCAAATGTCACAGGTTTGTTTTGAAAATCATATTAGACATGTATATAATGCTTTGATATACTTTTTGCCAGTTTCCCACCTTCCTTCACAGTAAAATTAACCCATTTTTAAAAATATATATTCTAGGTGGGCAATGGTGGCTCATGCCTTTAAACCCAGCACTCTGGAGGCAGAGACAGGCAGACCTCTGACTTTGAGGCCAGCCTTGACTATAAAGTGAGTTCCAGGATGGTCACAGTTGTTACATAGACAAACTCTGTCTTGAAAAACCAAAATATATACATATTTTACTGGAAAGTCATAATACATAAAACTTGCATATTTCCTCTTACGTATAATTAATTTTTAAAATGAATACATCCTTTTTGACAAACTGGAACACCAAAATTTTTCATGTGTTAAAAAGTCTAGTATGGTGTTTCGACCTTGCCAAATAAAGCTAAAATTCTTTCTATTAAATGTAGGATGTCTCACATACCATTCCCAAATATTGGCTTCCGCAGCAAATGAATTATTAAATGTCAAATTGTTATTTCCTGTGACAGTTTCCAAATGGACTGTATCTACACTAACAAGTAGTGAAATGTGCCTCCAGCCACCTCACAGCTGTGGAAGAAATGAATTGCAACTCCAGTGGACTCATTTTACCTGGCAGGCAAGCACTGGAAGGCTCACCCATCTGTCAACACACATTTTTCTTTCCATCTCCTTGAGCCCTTTCTTGAATTGTTTCTTGTTTAAAGAGAAAATAAAGAGCAATTCAAAGCAGAGGTTTTTTATAAGGACATCTCAAGAACATTTCCTGATAGTTTTCCTATAGGTGATCCTGGTGTTATTTAAATCGACGACTTTTAAGTTGCTAGTATTCTCTTTCCTGATTGTGTACACCACAAAATAACCACGTTGAAAAATAATGAGTTTACTACTTAAGTTAATCATAAACTGAACATCATATAGTATTTACCAGGAAGAAAAAATCAATTGGACAATATTTAAGTGTAAATTCCTTTTGTTCTTTACATAAGAGAATAATGTATTTTATTAGATTAAGTAATTTTTTTGGTATGTGATAATAAGATTAGATATAGGTCTTTATTCCAGAAATATGTTTCAATTGTTTCCTGTTATAAATATTAAGCTTTTACAGTCTCTAATTTTGCTGATTGAAATATGTTCTTTTTAATGTACTCTTCCTTAAGTATACAGTGAGTTAAGAGTTTGGTTCAATATCACTATGGGCATGTTAAGATTGCTTCATTTTCTTAGTTCGAAGTGTTTATATTACTAAATAGCATTGTAGGATTTCAGCTATATAATTTAAAATGTAACTACATATGGAAAAAAATTAAGATCTGGGACAAGAGATGATAGAGAAAAAATAAAGATGTAATTTATCTGATAAAAAGAGTACTAAGGATTCAAACTATTTTCCACAAAACTGATGTTAAGTTGGTATTAATGTAAAATAAATTGTTGCTAGAAAAGTTGACATACCAGGAAAAACACTACGAAATTAAGAGGCAGCTGAATAAATAACAAGAAAATATCAATTCAACACAAGAAGAAGAAAGTAACAAAGGAAAAGATAACTATATAAAAGTACAAAAATAAGAAACATGAAAATATAGAGTAAATTGGCAGTCAAATATTCTTTATCATCATTAATTATATGCATATGATTTAATTATTCCAATTAAAATTTGATACTTGAAGAAAGGGTAAAAATATGGTACAATTATATACTATAGAAAATAGATACATTTTAGATTGAAGAATGAAAATTAAATGACATGCAGGCAATAATAGAAGAAAGAAAGACAGGCAGACGTATACCACACACAGACACACAACACACACACACACACACACACACACACACAAACACACATACATCATACCACAAAGGTTAAAACAGAGTTACTCTACATCATGGCAACAATGCTACTATACACCAAAGACTAAGGAATAAATAGTTTAGAGCCAGATATGAGTTACTTCGTTTGGAGTTGTTTGCCAGGGATGGCGTATAGAACCCTAAACCCTAGTAGCTATTTCCACTGATCTTGTTTATCCTCCAGAATTTGATGATAAGCCCCTACTACTGAAGATACCACATACTTGAGTCATATAATATGGAGAAATAAAGGTGGTACTGATCTGTGAGCTTCATCCCTACTTGGTAGATTTTATAGGGCTGGAAGGTACTATGTGTTATTGGAGGAAACCATTTGGAATACGTTAATGACTGACATGGAAAGACATGCTCATTTGTGCAATAATGGCACAATCATCATGGGAGTAATCAACCATCATTTAATTGGATCTAAGTTCCACTACACAGGATTAAACATGTACTTGCAAATAATAGGATTCAGGGCATAGCCTACTACTTTTAAGTTTCTAAATGATCATAGTATTAAACTGACTCCTAAATACTTATTGTCCCAGCTATAGATTAACTCATGGAAAAATGTTGGCAGAAGGATTATAAGAATCAAAGTATTAAGAAACTGCTGGGATATTGTCTCTCCTAGAAATGACACAAAAGCCACAACTGTTACTATTATTTAAGTAATAAGTTTTGAACAAGAACAGCACCAATAGAGATTGTAATAAGAAGCAGGAAATCTCACAGGGCTCCATGCTTATACAATGATCTATATGAAATTAGACTATTGAGAGAGGGAGATTTAATCTTCTTCAGGCAAGAGTCCTCTAATTGGAAATGGAAGAAGAGAATGATGTAATTGTATTTTAGTTAGGAAATAAAATTATAAAGGAAAAATGTTTCTAGAGACAAAGGATAAAAAGAATGATGTAAGATGGAATTTATTATGTGTTTGTAACAATGACACAAAACAAAAATATATAGAATTTTAGGACAAAATAGACACATTAATGGTAGTAGTTTGGCCTTCATAAGCTTGCCTTTAATAATGGACAGAGGAAATAAACCAAAGGTAAAATAAGTAGAATTTTAGTCAAAACTAGAATCCTCCCCTCAAAAAACCTGTCAAATTGTGTACCCAACATGAATAACACATTTTTCTTAAGTGCATATAGAATGTTATTAAATATGAATAATATCAGGCCATAAAATAAGTTTCAATGTTTTTGATGGATGGGAATAATAAAAGTGTGTTTTTCTATAAAAATGTAATGAAAGTAGAAATCATGATGTATTTTCAATGAATTCATAAATAAGTATTCATTTAAGAAAATCATGTTTCTAAATATATGGTTGAAGAAATCACAACAAAATTGAATCACTTTTAAAGAAGAGAAATTAGTCAGTAAAATTTTTGCCTTGTAAGCATGAGGACCTGAGTTTGATTAGTGGGACCCTCTAAAAAATAAAGTTACAGATACGGCAAAGCACACTTGTAAGCCTAGTGCTCAGTAGATAGACACAGGGGGATTACTGGGGCTCAGTGTTCAGCCACACTAGACTATTTTGCAGCTAGTTCAATGGGAGGCTCTACCTCAAAAATAAATGTTAGAAATTATCAGAAACACAACATCCTAGGTTTTCCTTTGGCCTCCTCTACATGTATACATGTATACACAGACAGAGAGATGGACAATCAGGTTTTTACCATACAATCATGAACCCTCACATACAGACTGAGAGAGGGATAATACAGTGCACCAATGACAGGAAAAGACAGGGGAGGAGTTAAAAACAAATAAATCTGAAAATTCTGCAATGAAATACATTACTTTGTATGCTAATTAAAAGATAAATTAAAAATCCCTTTATATAACAGTGATAAGTTAGACCCCAGAGTATAACTAAATAACTCAAGGCTATGTGTATAGTTACTAGCGTATCTAGAGCTAATATTTAGGTCAACTGCACTTCCTCCTCTTTAATTACTTTGCTTTAATCTCTAATTTTCATAGAAAATTTTTTTCATGCATTTGGTGCTGTTCAATGAAAGCTCATTTTAACTCCTCCCCAAAATGAATTTTTTAAAAAATGACAGAGTTCAAAAAAGTAATTTATGAGAAAGGCCATTGAAATTCTACGTTTGGCTAAAATTTGCCTCCTATATCTATGTGTGTATTGAGAAGCATATCTGTATATCTGCCTATCTTTTTAAGTTAAGGTAAGAGAAGTTCTCTATAAGTAAGAGCACATTTCATAAATTCATTAGATTTAATATTGCGTATTGGTGCATACAAAAGAGCAAGGTGCAGAGATGTTTCTAAGGAAAGTAATTCTAGTTAATGTGGTAAAGATCTTTTATTTGAAATAATAATACAATGCAATATTAGCATTAATTCTCCACCCAAACCTCTACAATAAGGAAAAGTCCTACCATGTAAGGTTCAGAACTTTTCCAGTCCTAAAAAGATGAATGAGTGCTTTTGAGTCCAATGCATTTAACCTTTGACGTGGCATTGGTATAAAGATGAGCCAAACAAGATTAAGAGCTTATATTTTAAATGTTGAGCTTATTTTGGATTTAGACTTCTGCAAGATGATATTTGACCTCTTCTTCTCACTCTTGATTCAGCTCTTAGCTTCATTATCAATTTTTCTTTGCTGAAGGCAAAAGAATCCCTAAATATATCTCCCTAGTCTCAGAAGATCATGGGAGCAGTTATTTTAATAAAACATTTCAAGTTAATCTAATAATTTATTACTGAGTATAACCTATTTTGTGTTAAACAAATTTTAATTACTTCACAAAACAAAATTTTCTCATTTACATTAATTCAATGTAAGTCAGGTTACACAGATGCTTAAATCAATACAAAACCTTTGGCCTCTTCAGCTGATGTAAAACAATCAAAGAAATACTACAGTTTTTCTCACTGATTGTGCTTTTATTTTGTTTTTCTTGGTTTTGTGGGGGTGTAGCATTGGGTTTTGTTTTTGTGGGTTGTAGAGAATTTGGTATGTAGAGAGAGGGAGAAGATCTGGAAGGACTCTGGGGAGCAAGAATATGATCAAGATGTATTTAAATTTAAAATTTGTTTTAAATAAGTCAGGCAGTGATGGTGCATGACTTTAATCCCAGCACTTGGGAGGCAGAGGCAGGCGGATCTCTGTGTTCTAGGTCAGCCTGATCTACAAAGCAAGTTCCAAGACAGTCAGCTCACTACTCAGAGCAACCCTGTCTCAACAAAACAAAATAAAATAATTAAAAGTGGTTTTAAACAATAAAATAATAATAAGAAGAATAAAGTAAACATCCATTGGTTATATCCAGTCTCATGTAATAACCCATAAGAGATATGAAAAAGTGCAGTAAATTGGTTTTATATCTGACTGTCTTTAAATATTTCCATTATAGTAATGTTACTTATTACTTTCAGTGTAGCTTTTGCTGTTTCTTTTACACATAGAATACATTCATTACCCATTCAAAGAAGCTGGTTCAAATAATCTGATTAAATTGATCTGTCCAGCTAAGATCTAATGATTTTTGTAGTTCAAGGCTTTGAAGTGTGTTTTTTCTTGTGATTAAAAACAGCTATTACAATATTTAAGTATAGAATTATGCACTGATAAGTATGTTCACATTGCTGTGAAATAAACTTCCAGAAACATTTAATGTTTTAAATACCAAAAATAGATACCTCTCATTTTTCTCCTCCTCTCAGTCCAATATACATTGCCTCAGAATTTTACCAAATATCTCATATAAATGCAAACATATATTGCTTTTGTATACCTGACATATATTCCACTTAATGTAATGTTCTTCAATACAAGATGTCCTTCTTTTTGTTTCTGTAATAGATAGTCTCATTATGTATCCCTTGAATTTGGTGTGTTTACAAGACTGGAATTGAACCCACAGAGATCCAGCTGTCTTAGTATTGCATCCAATTTATATACAGCATTTTGTTTGTCTATTAAGATTTTCTTCCCCCATTAACTATGGCTAACAATGAATAGAAGTACACAAATAAGTCTGAAAGTCCATGATTTCAATTCATATGTATACTATTGTATAATCCCACCAATGGTACACAAAAAAGCTCCCGTGTTCCCACTTTCTCATGAACATGTGTAAGTTTTTAAATTTACTTCTTACTGGGGCTTTATTTTTATTTCCCTAATAACTGTCAACTTCAATGTCTTTTTATATTATTGTTGTTCATTTGCTCTGTCCTCCAGTGATTTAAATTTTTAATTGACTTATTACTTTCTTAGCTATTGAATGGTATTCATTCCTTATCCATTGGGGGCATTGTCTTCCTTCCTTCATCTTGATGTAATAGAATACCCTGACGAAACTAACTTAAAGGAGAAAGAGTTCATTTTGGTTCACAGTTCAAGACTATAGTTCATAATGGCAAGTAAGTCACAGTGACAGGGCCTTGAAGGAACTTGTCACATTGAATCTGAACTCAAGAATCAAAGAGTAAGGATTTCTTTTGCTCATCTTACCATCTCATTTAAAATATGGTCCAGGATTCTGGTAACAACTTTACCTTCAATGGATGGGTCTTCCTAGTTAAGTCAGGCAAATAAAGATTAACCTTCACAGAGACCCATTTCCTAGGTATTTTTAGACTCTATCAAGTAGAGGATAATCAGCAGCCATCATTGATGTTCACCACTTATCTAATATATGGTTTAGAAACATTTTCTCCTACTTTATAGGTTACATTTTCCTTATACTGAATGAGATGATATCTTATTATTGATTTGATTTACATGTGTTGGATTTCTATGTTAAGTGTATTTTCGTATACTTCTGGACGTTTCTTTGAAGAAACATGTATTCAGTTATTTTGCCATTTTAATTGGATTGTTTTTGCTTATGAGCTGTAATGGTTTTCATGTAAGCTGAATATTAACATCTTTATCAGATTTACGATTTAAATATAGTTTGCCTGATTCTGTAGATTGCATTCTTACTCTGTAGATTGTCTTTCCCGCGCATAAATATTTTACTTTTTTATCAACCTATTTGTTTATTTTTTAATTTTATTTTTTGATTTTGTTTCCTATGTGTTTGCTGTTATGATAAAGCTTGAGGGGAAACTTAGTGGATTCCATGGCAGGTGAGGTTGACTGAGGTGGGGGACAAAAATTTCAGGAAGTCACAGCTAAGTGAAAAAATTTATTAGAAAGGGAATGGGGGTAGAAGGAAAGAGTAAAGAGGTAAAGAGACAGAGAGAGAGAGGACAGAAGAGAAGAGGGAGGTAGGAAAAGTCCTGTCTACCCCAGGGGAACAGAGACAGTGATAAAGAGGTTAAGTGTGTGGGGGTGTCTTTCTTTTAAAGGGGTCCTTTGCACTTGCCTGCAGACTAGTAGTCATGGAACTCTGGGATGACCAGGGAACTTCCTGAATGCATTCTGCCAGGTGACAGGAGCACAAGGCCCGAATCCTTACATATTGCTATGCAACCATTGCCAATTTCAAGGTCATTATGACCCTCCTTTATTGTCTCCCAATAGTTTTATAGTTTCTGTCCTATGTTTTAGTCTTGAATTCATTTTGAGTTAACTTTTCTGTGTAATATAAAGGCCTAACTTCATTTTTGCACTTGAGGATATGAAGATGGAGGTTTGTGTCCCACAGGGTCCACAGACACATCCCCCATCAAGGATAACCTTTCTGTACTGAGTAAATTTGGAAGCTGTTGAAGCTATCTGAATACACGTGGAAGTCTTTACTTAGGGTTCCTTTATTGGTTTAT
Source organism: Mesocricetus auratus (assembly GCF_017639785.1). Taxonomy (NCBI): domain Eukaryota; kingdom Metazoa; phylum Chordata; class Mammalia; order Rodentia; family Cricetidae; genus Mesocricetus; species Mesocricetus auratus. The sequence goes on along the minus strand of NW_024429188.1, from coordinate 91,538,903 downwards.
CTGTCTCTCATTGTGCCAGTTCTCTTCTTCCTACATACTCTTCACACTTTTCTCCCGAACCTGATTAGAGAAAGCAGTGTTTCCTTATTTTCAGAGTAATTTAGCATTCTCTTTATATTGTTAAGGGCCCTGCCCCAGATGATATGACAGACTTTGGAGATTCCCCAAGAAGGGCCTCACCCTCCCTGGAGAGTGGAGTAGGGATTGGGGGGGTTAGGGAGAGTTGATGGAGCACAGGAGAGGACGGAGAGGGAGCTGGGATTGACATGTGAAGCAAGCTTGTTTCTAATTTAAATAAAATAGAGCTTTTAAGAGGTGCAAACTTGCCCTTTCATTCCCAAATGGCTTCTTAATGGTTTTGCCTAATAGATTTTAATAGCTTAAAAATCTGTTACTGTTATCAATATGATAAACACTGTTCCTTACCATGAAATACATCTTGCCTATTGTTTGAAAACAAGAATTATTGGGTAAATATTTATATTACTTGTGCTGTATTTTTCTTTATCAAAGCAGTAAGATATCTTCATTTTAGGCTTACAAACATCTTTCCTCTTACCAATCCTTACCATGTAGTAGCACTTTCCCAAATGGCTGATTAACTACAGATTACCACAAAAGTTCTATATATGTAAACCAGATCTGCAAAGAGGTAATGTCTATTAGAAATTCCATGAATGTGTCTAAAATTCTCACAATCTTGACTACTACTATGTTGTCATACTATGTGTGCTTTAGCTTCTTGGAATTTTTTCCCAGTTTGTATGTTGGTAAATATAGTCCTAATGTAATTGAGAGTAATTAGGCATATCTGTCTTCAAATTCTATTACCAAAAAATGTGGCTCATTTGAATTATAATTGAATAGGTTATAATCATAGAATATTATAGCTAGAATGAATGTTACTGGTTGTCTACTGCAATTGCTAGGCATGATGTCATATGACTATAACTTCAGTTCCAAGGAGGCTGGGGATGGATGATTGTGAGCTCCATGTTACCTGGGTGAGTTTAAAATCAACCTGTTAAGTAGCCAGACAGTCATTAGCAGGCTTAGAGGCCATAGAGGATAGAAATCTCCCTTATAATCAATTTTGGAGCCCACCTACTGTTTCCCCAGTAGCACTAGAAAAAGGAACACCATAAGTGTCCTTTCTTAGGATTTAAAATACCATATGAATAGGTGGACATATCTGAGTTTAGCGAGAGAAAGCTACTTCCTCTTCTTTAAAAGAATGGATTCTGAGTTCTATGTCCGGCCCTGGATATAGACATGACATTCTGAGCTGCCCCAAACATTCTATACTATTTCCCTGTCCCATAAGAGTTAATTTCAAAGTGATTGGCAGTCACTTGGCCAGGAAACCAATCGTTAGAATGATCAAGACCCCCCTGAATCTGGGTGTCAGTGAAGAGGCCTAGGGAATCTACTGAGCCTTGGGCAGCAGATCAGTACCCATCCCAAGTATACACACGGACTTTGGACTCCCATAGAACAATGTGAGGTGCACTCTCACCCTGAACTCTTGGGGAAGGGTCTAGGCCCTGCCCTATATGAAATGACACACTATGCACACCCCCATGGAGGGCCTCACCCTCCCTGGAGAAATGAGGGGATAACGGGGGGGGTAGGGCATGGGAGGAAGGGAGGGAATGGGAGAGGGACCTGGAACTGACTTGTGAAGCAACCTTGTTTCTTATCTAAATTTAAACTGGAAAATAAAATTAAAAAAAAAAAAAGAATTCCTCATTCACCTTAAGACACACTAAGGGTATGAGAGGAAACCTTATCTCCTTGCTTTGATAACATACACACTGGCCCCAAAGGTCACTCCTTTATACTTGCTTACAGATCTTTGCAGCGGAACCTGCCCACTTTTGTGAGCTCTAATGGAAAAGCATAACTTTTCCCTTTCCCTATCTCTTCTTTGGATACAGGCCAAAATCCTAAGTAGTCCTGTCTGATATTGGGCATTATCACTCTATCTCTGAAGACTTCTTGCAGACACCCCCCAGCCCTAGCACCATGAAGCTGTTTGCTAACCTCCATTGTTGAGCAAGCATGTTTTTTGAACCCTAACTGAAAAGACATGGCTTTCCCCTCTCTCTTTTCCATCTAATCTCATCATAGCAACTGGCAATGTTTACAGGTGCCTACTCGGTTGCTTTTCTCCCAAAGTCCAATAAAATGGTCTTTAGTCTCCCTTCTGAGTATGTTTAAAAAACATTAATCAATGAGATTGGGAACCCACAAAAATGAATCCTGAATAGGGATCAATCAAGCATGAACTACATAGTGGCAGCCAAAACAAAACAAACAAAAAACAGTGAACAAAATACAGGAAAGTTGTAAGAAAGAGTAAACAAAACAAGAAAAAATAACTAGCTTCAATTTCTAGCTGAGAAGATTAAGAACCCGAGAATTTTGATGACTTCAATTGTTCTAGTGATACTGAATTGGATATAACATCCAGATCTTCTCACTCATAGTGTATTACTTTTCCAATACTTCAGTCAGGAGACTGATGTCCCTAAATCAAGTTTGGCCCAGAGCCTTTGACTTGAAGAGTTTAGACAACTTTGGATCCTTTTTTATTCACTGTGACAACCAACATGTTTTCAAAGTCAATAAAGTATATTTTTTACTTCAGTGCAACCAAAATAACACTATGAAAAGGTTAACACTATTACAGCTTGTCATTCTACTGTTTTGTCTTTAAGTAAGTAGGAGAGCCTGTGGAAGCAACAAGGGGTAATAAAGGTTAATCACTGGGAGCGTAAGGGTGCTTATGCTTAATTGGTGGGTGATTAAAGATGCTTGAGGTTAATAGATGTGTTTTCAAAGCTAGTAATTCCTTTCATACAAGCTCCCCCTGTGGGAATTGCCAAATCTATCAGTCAGTTCTAGACACTAGCCAAAGGGACAGCAAACTTATGAGCCTAACCCTAAGTAGATTTGTAGATGAAGTTGATTGTACTAGCCCTAGAGATAATTTTTAAAAATAGTAATCTTCAAAGGACTTTATCCTTTTCTAGTTTCCCATCCACATGCATTTAATTTTGTCTTAAGAAACTCCACACATGGCCGCCCACACAGGAAAGAGATCAGCCCCTCCAAGACCCCAACCCAGCGAGCCCAGCTTCAGGTGAGATTGGGTCTCTGGCTGGGACCACCCGCCCATCACCCATCCCCCTCCATCTTCGGGGCCGCTCCCGGCTTTCAGAAGAACCGCCCACACAGGCCCCTCCAAGACCCCAACCCAGGGAGCCCAGCTTCAGGTGAGATTGGGTCCCCGGCTGGGACCACCAGCCCATCACCCATCCCCCCCATCTTCGGGGCCGCTCCTGGCTTCTAGAAGAGCCGCCCACACAGGAAAGAGATCAGCGCCTCCAAGACCCCAACCCAGCGAGCCCAGCTTCAGGGCCGCTCCTGGCTTCCAGAAGAGCCGCCCACACAGGAAAGAGATCAGCCCCTCCAAGACCCCAACCCAGCGAGCCCAGCTTCAGGGCCGCTCCCGGCTTCCAGAAGAGCCGCCCACACAGGAAAGAGATCAGCCCCTCCAAGACTCCAACCCAGCGAGCCCAGCTTCAGAAGAGCCGCCCACACAGGAAAGAGATCAGCCCCTCCAAGACACCAACCCAGCGAGCCCAGCTTCAGGAAAGAGATCAGCCCCTCCAAGACCCCAACCCCAGCGAGGCCAGCTTCAGCTTCAGCTGCAGTAAGGAAGGAGACCAGTGGAAACAGAAAGCCCCCACCAGCACCCACTGGAAGAAGAGATGGGAAGAAGACAGAATAAGAGATCACTCAGCAATAGAAACACCAACACGACCCCACCAGAATCCAGGGATCCAACACCAGCAAGACCTGAAAAGCACTACATAGATGAAGAAGAGGAGACAGACCTTAAAAGTTATTTCATGAAGATGATGGAGAGCCTCAAAGAAGAAACGAGGAAATCCCTTAAAGAAATAGAAGAAAAAACAAACAAAAAAATCCATGAAATGGGGGAAAAATTCAAGAAATAAACAAATCTCTCAAAGAATCTAAAGAGCACCAAGAAAAAACAACCAAGAAAATTAAGGAAACAGCTCAAACAGTTGAAGGATTGAAAGCTGAAATAGAAACGATAAAGAAAACACAGAATGAAGGGATGCTGGAAATAGAAAAGCTCGGTAAACGGTCTGGAATTACAGATGCAAGCATCACCAATAGAATACAAGAGATAGAAGAGAGAATCTCAGGTGTTGAAGACTCATTAGAGGACATAGCATCGTCAACCAAAGAAAATCTCAAAACCAACAAATCCTTAACACAAAATATTCAGGAAATATGGGACACCGTGAAGAAGCCAAACCTGAGAATAATAGGTATAGAAGAAGGTGAAGAACTTCAACTTGAAGGTACAGAAAACATATTCAACAAAATCATAGAAGAAAACTTCCCTAACCTAAAGAAAGATATGCCTATGAAAGTACAAGAATCTTACAGAACACCAAATAGGCTTGACCAGAAAAAGAAGTCACCTCGCCATATAATAATCAAAACATCAAACCTACAGAGCAAAGAGAAAATATTAAGAGCAGCTAAAGAAAAAGGCCAAGTAACATATAAAGGCAGACCTATCCGAATTACACCTGACTTCTCAATGGAAACGATGAAAGCCAGAAGATCCTGGTCAGATGTCCTACAAACGCTAAGGGAACAAGGATGCCAGCCCAGACTACTATATCCAGCAAAGCTCTCAATTACCATAGATGGAGAAAACAAAATATTCCATGACAAAGCCAGATTTAAACAATACGTATCCATGAATCCAGCTCTACAGAAAATGCTAGAAGGAAAACCTAGAGCCAAGGAAGATAACGACATTCACAAAGACACAGGCAATATAGAATCATACTTTACAAAACACTAAAAGAAAAAGGGAGGAGAAACTACACAAAATAACTTCACTAACAATAAATCAAGCGCAAACAAGGATCACCAATCAATGGTCATTAATATCCCTCAATGTCAATGGCCTCAACTTACCTATAAAAAGACACAGACTAGCAGAATGGATACGAAGACAGAACCCTTCCTTCTGCTGCATACAAGAAACACATCTCAACACCAAAGACAGACGTTATCTCAGAGTAAAGGGCTGGGAAAAGATCTTCCAATCAAACGGCCCCAAGAAACAAGCGGGCGTAGCAATCCTAATATCTAACAAATTAGGCTTCAAATTAAAATCAATCAAAAGAGATGAAGAAGGGCACTTCATATTCATCAAAGGAAAAATACATCAAGACGAAGTCTCGATTTTAAATATCTACGCCCCAAATACAAAGGCACCTACATTCGTGAAAGAAACATTACTAAAGCTCAAAATGCACATAAAATCTCACACACTAATAGTAGGAGACTTCAACACTCCGCTCTCACCGCTAGATAGGACCTCCAGACAGAAACTTAACAAAGAAACAAAAGAATTAATAGAAGTTATGACCCAACTGGGTTTAACAGACATCTATAGAACATTCCACCCAAATACAAAGGGATATACCTTCTTCTCGGCACCACATGGAACCTTCTCTAAAATTGACCACATAATAGGAAACATAGCAAATCTCCACAGATACAAAAAAATTGGAATAACCCCCTGCATCTTATCAGACCACCATGCATTAACATTAGAATTCAACAATAACACAAATCGCAGAAACCCTACAAACTCATGGAGATTGAACAATGCACAATTGCACCATCCCTGGGTAAAGGAACAAATAAAAAAAGAAATTAAAGACTTCCTCGATTTCAATGAGAATGAAGACACAACATACACAAACTTATGGGACACTTTGAAAGCAGTGCTGAGAGGAAAGTTTATAGCACTAAGTGCCCACATGAAAAAACTGGAGAACAGTCATACTAGAGAATTAATAGCACAGCTGAATGTTCTAGAACAAAAAGAAGCAAATTCCCCCAGGTGGAGCAGACGCCAGGAAATAATCAAATTGAGGGCTGAAATAAATCAAGTAGAAACCAGGAAAACATTGAGAAGAATCAATGAAACAAAGAGTTGGTTCTTTGAGAAAATCAACAAAATAGACAAACCTCTGTCCAAACTAACCAAAAGACAGAGAGAGAACATGCTAATTAACAAAATCAGGGATGAGAAAGGGGACATAACAACGGACTCTGAGGAAATCAAGAGAATCATCAGGGCATACTTTGAAAATCTGTACTCCACAAAATTTGAAAATTTAAAGGAAATGGACAATTTCTTGGATAGATATCACTTGCCAAAACTAAATCAAGAACAGATAAATAATCTAAACAGACCTATAACCCCTAATGAAATAGAAGCAGTCATCAAAAGTCTCCCAAACAAAAAAAGCCCAGGCCCAGATGGCTTCAGTGCAGAATTCTACCAGAAATTTAAAGAAGAGCTCATTCCAATACTCGTCAAAGTATTCCACACTATAGAAGCAGGAGGCTCACTGCCAAACTCTTTCTACGAGGCTACAATTACCTTGATACCCAAGCCACACAAAGACACAACTAAGAAAGAGAACTATAGACCAATTTCCCTCATGAACATTGATGCAAAAATACTCAATAAAATACTTGCAAACCGGATTCAAGAACACATCAGAAAAATCATCAACCATGATCAAGTAGGCTTCATCCCAGGAATGCAGGGATGGTTCAACATTAGAAAATCTATCAATGTAATCCACCATATTAACAATCTGCAAAAGAAAAACCACATGATCATCTCATTAGATGCTGAAAAAGCCTTTGACAAAATCCAGCACGCCTTCATGATAAAGGTCCTAGAGAGATCAGGGATAACAGGAACGTACCTGAATATAATAAAAGCAATATACAGTAAACCAACAGCTAACATCAAACTAAATGGAGAGAAACTCAAAGCAATTCCTCTAAAATCAGGAACAAGACAAGGCTGTCCACTCTCTCCATATCTCTTCAATATTGTACTTGAAGTTCTAGCTACAGCAATAAGACAACAAAAGGAGATAAAGGGGATACAAATAGGAAAAGAAGAAGTCAAACTTTCATTATTTGCAGATGATATGATAGTTTACATAAGTGACCCAAAAAACTCCGCAAGGTCACTCCTAGAGCTGATAAACACCTTCAGCAATGTGGCAGGATACAAGGTAAACTCAAAAAATCAGTGGCCCTATTATATACAGATGATGAAGTGACTGAGAAAGAAATCAGAGAAACATCACCTTTTACAATAGCCAAAAACAGCATCAAATATCTGGGGATAATGTTAACCAAGGAAGTGAAAGACCTGTATATCAAGAACTTTGTGTCTTTGAAGAAAGAAATCAAAGAAGATACCAGAAAATGGAAAGATCTCCCATGCTCTTGGATTGGTAGGATCAACATAATAAAAATGGCAATCTTGCCAAAAGCAGTCTACAGATTCAATGCAATCCCTATCAAAATTCCATCACAATTCTTCAAGGACCTGGAAAGAACATTAATCAACTTTATATGGAAAAACAAAAGGCCCAGGATAGCCAAAACATCCCTATACAATAAAGGAACTTCAGGAGGCATCACCATACCTGACTTCAAGCTCTATTATAGAGCTATAGTCCTGAAAACAGCTTGGTATTGGCACAAAAATAGGCAGGTAGACCAATGGAACCGAATCGAAAGCCCTAATTTTAACCCACACACCTATGAACACCTGATTTTTGACAAAGAAGCTAAAACTGTACAGTGGAAAAAAGAAAGCATCTTCAACAAATGGTGCTGGCATAACTGGGTAGTGGTATGCAGAAGACTGCAGATAGATCCATGTTTATCGCCTTGTACAAAACTTAAGTCCAAATGGATCAAAGATCTCAACATACATCCAGCCACACTGAAACTTTTAGAAGAGAAAGTGGGAGACACTCTTCAACGAGTTGGTACAGGAGACCACTTCCTAAACATAACACCAGTGGCACAGGCACTGAGATCAACAATTAACAAATGGGACCTTCTGAAACTAAAAAGCTTCTGTAAGGCAAAGGACACAATCAAAAAGACAAAAAGGCAGGCCACAGAATGGGAAAAGATATTCACTAACCCTACATCTGACAGAGGGCTAATCTCCAAAATTTACAAAGAACTCAAGAAACAAGTCTCCAAAACACCAAAGGATCCACTTGAAAGGTGGGGTACAGAGCTAAATAGAGAATTCTCAGTAGAGGAGGCTAAAATGGCCAAGAGACACTTAAGAAAGTGCTCAACATCCTTAGCCATCAGGGAAATGCAAATCAAAACAACTCTGAGATACCATCTTACTCCTGTCAGAATGGCTAGAATCAAAAACACCGAAGACAATTTATGCTGGAGGGGATGTGGAGAGAGAGGAACACTCCTCCACTGCTGGTGGGAATGCCAACTCATACAGCCTCTTTGGAAATCAGTATGGAGATTCCTCAGGAAAATGGGAATTAATCTACCACTAGACCCAGCAATTCCACTCTTAGGCATTTATCCAAATGAGGCAGGTTCATACAACAAGGGCATCTGCTCCACTATGTTCATAGCAGCATTGTTTGTAATAGCCAGAACCTGGAAGCAACCTAGATGCCCCTCAACTGAAGAGTGGATAGAGAAAATGTGGTACATTTACACAATGGAGTATTACTCAGCAGAAAAAAACAATGGAATCTTGAAATTCGCAGGGAAATGGATAGCACTGGAAGAAACCATCCTGAGTGAGGTAACCCAGTCGCAAAAAGACAAACATGGTATGTACTCACTCATATATGGATTTTAGATATGGATCAGGATAGGGCCAGTCTGCACTTCCACAGATAGAGAGTCTGGGAAACAGGAAAGAACCTAAAAGATATGCATATATACATAGTACCCAAGAGAAGAGGATGGAGACAAGATCCTCTGAATGGATGGGGAACAGGGCGAGGGGGGGGTATTGGGACCTGGGAAGAATAGAGGGGGTAAAGAGGAAGGGAGTTGGTCATGGGGGAACAGGAAGTTGAGGGGGTGGGGGTAGAATAGGGGGAAGAGGGAATCATAGGATCGAAGACAGATCAGGCACCAGAGTGACCTCGAGTGATCTAAAGGTATAACATCAATTGGCAAGCTAAGCAATAGTGGAAGGACCACCTCGAATGCCCATTCCTGATAATGAACTTGATGTCTATAACTATCCGGGAGCCTTCATCCTGGGACTGATGGAAGCAGAGGCAAACACACATCTAAGCACTGAACTGAACCCAAGGAACCCAGTGACAGAGAGAGAGGAATGATGAGCAAATTGGCAAAGAATGGGCTGGCAAAACCAGCAGAGACAGCTGATCTGAACAGGGGAGTGCTCTTGGACCCCAGACCGACAGTGGGGAGGCCAGAATGGGACTGATCTGGACCCCCCAAATGTGAGTGTCAGTGAGAAGGCCTGGACAACCTATGGGGCTCTGAGCTGTGGATCAGTGTCTATTCCTGGTATACAATCTGTCTTCATGTGCCTATAGCACAAAGAGAGATGCTCTCTCAGCTTGGACTCTTAGGGGAGTGCCTTGACCCTACCAAGAGTAAAATGATAGACTCTAGACATCCCCTATGTGGAAGTATGTGGCAATAGGGTGGGAGGGAGGGTGGAAGGGGAGTGCGGGAGGAGGGGAGGGAGAGGGAACTGGGATTGACATGTAAAACAAGCTATTTAAAATAAAAAAAACTTAAAAAAAAAAAGAATTTCAAAAAAAAAAAAAAAAGAAACTCCACACATGACTTTTTCTAAGGGCCCTGAAACCAGTAACATTTAAATGTAACCAATAATACTTAAAAGTAAACATCAACTCAGTGCCTTTTAGAGGCTTCTTTCTGAGTTTAAAAACTGGATCATTTGATGAGGCATTTTATTTTTTTTATTTTTTATTTTTTGGCTTTACGAGACAGGGTTTCTCTGTATTTTTTGGAGGCTGTCGGTCCAGCCTGGCCTCGAACTCACAGAGATCCGCCTGCCTCTGCCTCCCGGCTGGCTTGATGAGGCATTTTAAAGATGCTGTAGTTTGACCCTACTATGTCTTCAATCATCAGACTGTTATAGGGACAGTTCCAGGTTTGGTCTTGTTGGATTGTAATGAAAGTATTAAGAAATGAAGTGGGAAACAGTGATATGCCTTTTACTCGTAAGCACATGGGATTTGTGAGGTCTGGATAGTTGTCTTCCTCTTTCTTTGTTTGTCTCCCAGCTACAAGGTGAGCACTTGTGTTACATCAATACTTTTACCATTATCTTCTGCTTCACCATCATCCCTAAGGCAATGAGGTTGATTTAGTATGGCTGGAACATCTAAAACTATGCGTTAAAATAAACGTTTTATCTGTGCAAGTTTATTTATCTCTGGTATTAGCTACAATAATGGAAAGTAGACATATATGACACTAAGAAGAAGAAGAGTGGTTTTAGTGGTATATTACACAGTGCAGAGAAAGCTTTATAGCTGGCTTATAGGAGTTCATCAAAGTTTAGAGGAGTAGATCAAAAAAGCATAGACTATTGTAAGATAGATTGACAAGCACTTATGTTAAGTTCTCTGAAATTCAGAACTGCGATAGGAACAGATACAGTAAATACTATTTATAAGGTCTCTTTGTGAAACAGAATTGCATTAGAAACTAAACTTGTAACCATGCCTTTTACACCATGGCATAGAATTTGCAAGCACTTTGTCTAAGACATTACATGAGGCTGAGCTTCAAGATGACAAGCAAGTATACCTCTTGTAGGAAGTTTCAGCCCAACACGGCATTCAGGCAGCTGCACAGTTATTATGGGCTGCTTTTAACCAAATTTAAAATGCAAATGATCAGTAAGGAAGAATAGAACAGATAACCTTTCATGGTTGGACTAAAAAGGAATGGGACCAATCGGGCAGACAAGATAGGTACACTTGTTAAGGAGAATTTCTCCCATAGTAAAATGTATGCTGGGCATGGTGGTGTACACTGAGGAAGGAGGTTTATAAATTCTAAGCTGATCTGGGTTAAATGGCAAGTTTGACACTATCTTTCTCTTTGTACTCCATCTCAACAAAATGAATACCAAGTACTTTTCACTGTGACAATTACAAGTAATCTTTGAATGAATCTTAGGAATTGATCAAAGGTGCAAAAGGGGAAGATTTAGAAAAGACAAGTTGCAATATTTTGGAATGATTTGGAATGACCTATGCATCCAAAGTTGATGAAGAACTGTTGGTAGCTATGGATTTGGAGACTTCTTTATCTACGGTTCAGGAAGGCCCAGGTAACATCTCGTACTAGTAGTATACATAAGGATTGCCTACCTGATGCTGTTGATGAATACAGGAGATAGCAACTGGTTACAAAATTTTAAGGTTGAGAACCCTAAAAGTAAGAAAATTTGATTGTTGTTCCTGGCTGGAAGTTGTTTCTGTCATAGGTCTCTTCCCTGCCCAGAAACTACACACAAGGATGTGATTAAACTAAGAAGTATCTGGACACTGTGTGGATAGGCTACCTGATTAAATAGTTTCTGACATGCGTCCTGTAAAAAGCCCCTAGGGAAATAGCTCTGTTGTATCCCATTTCTGGGTAACCATTTCCGCTATACAGGGGCTTTGCCTTCTTTCTTTTAAGCTTTTATTTGTAACCCTATATTCAAACGTCCTTCTAAAATATGTCCTTACATTGTCTGTGAATTCCATTTCACTCTTCAATTTTTCAGAACAAAAACTTTGAAGCCATTGCCAATGGGTTGCTTTAGTGCTTCCTGATTTTCCAGGAACCTAGTCTTATGACCTATAGCCTACTGGAGGCTTGACAGCCTTTATCATTTTCGTGGACACACCCCACTTCCCCCAAATCACTGTTAATAGTTGTGAAAGCATGCAGAATACATGAATGACAAGGTCATAAAGGTATCTATTGAGCTTACACAGGAAAGTTAGGGAGACCAGGCAATGAACTCTAGGGGCAGAATTCTTGCAAAAAGCACCTGGCATGGCAATGCATTGAGTTGTGAAAATGAAGTGGAAACTGCAATGGAGACTCTAGAAAGTCAGAGATGCAGGCATGTGGAGCATCTGCAAAGAATAGCTGAGCAGTGTGCAAAATTTTCCAAGAAAATAAGACATTCCAATTAGGAAAAAAATGGGAATTGGCCTGACTGGCTGACCCTCTTGGGTTTTATTCTAATATTTGCTGCTTACTATAATATACTTCCTTAACAGTGGGCCAAGCAGTGATGGATGATAGCTTGGAAACTAGAAGTGAAAATCATTCAGTTTTTCATTCCATCAGTTGATTTTTCTTGGCTACTTATTACAATAATGGAAAGCTGTTTACATGCAAGATGAGTCACGCAATCAAAACTGATTTTCTAATCTTTACGGAATATTAGACATTAAATAGTGACTATCACTTAATCAGCACACAGGGTAAAAATTTTTCATAACTGCATACCTTAGAAGGGCCTTAAAGACTTCACTTGTACTTTAGATGATCACTTGAAGAATCAGAGTTTAGAGAGCCTGATTGATCTGCTCAGTGTCACCCATGCCAGCTAAATCCAGGACCTGATCATTTCCTGACTGGAAACCATTTAGTCATAGATAACTTACAGCTTTCCTGAAATGAATATTACGGTATATACATACATATGTATATATGTATGTATGTGTGTGTGTGTTTATACCCATACACACAATGCACACATTATATATATGAGATAATTTAAGGAAAGGCTGGAAAGTAAAGATATATTCATTTCACAAACTTAGTTTTTTTAAGTCTGTAACCATAACTTTTAGCTGAAAACGTGTAATTAGTATCAGAACTGAAGAGATTTTAACCAAGATGAAATTTTCCCATAAATGACAAAACATTTTAAATTTCATGTTTGGCAATAATCAGCTATCTTTCTCATTGAGTTCTGATTGCTTTGATTGCTTTTTCTTACAAATGAGTCATTCTTAATAAATCTTTCTAGAGAAATCAGATATTAATGTTTTCACCAACTGTTGAATATATAGGCATAGGAATTATTTATAATATTCATTGACAAACTAACATTGTCATCACTGAATGTAGGCTGGAGGTGCGGTTGTGATGGTCATTTATCTCCTTTTGTCAATAATAACCTGTTCTTGCATTAAATGAAAATAGATTCTGAAGATTGATTTATTTCAAATTACTCAGTGGGGAAATTCATTCCCACATCATAATCCCCTCCTTTTAATATTGTTACCTTGTTGCACATTGTGCAAGAGAAGGAGAAAATGTATAATGCATTCCTAGTGCAGTATTTAGGAACATTTAATTAAATGGAAATAGATTTGTTATTTTATTTTACTACCTGGACAGTTTAAGCAATGTGAAATTTATGTAAAGTGTGAAATCAGTGGCAGTTCCCAGAGAGGTTTTTTGGAATATCCTGTTAGCAGCTGTTGATAGGATGCTTCATGAGAAGGTTAGGGTTCTTAGAATATGAATGTGACTAAGCATTTCCAGGAGATTGAAACCATAACTTAGAGGTAAGCTTCCATAGTAATTTTTATAGTGAAGTAGGGTATTACCACAGAAAAAGCAGAGATGTTATTAAAAAACCCAAATCCATTAGTTTTGGTTAATTGTGATGAAATAATGATTGCTGTAAGCAATTTCCCATTTATGAATCTTAGCAGTTTTGCTCAATCCTCAGATTTGTCCATGAAGGAATAATTATCATCACTCACAAGCCAGTGAAGAATCAGAAACCAAAAAATACCTTTGGATTTCAAAGGATTGGATTTTTTTTCTTCATTTGATTGCCTGATTGTTTGACTTGCACTTGAGTAGAACCTATTCATCTCTGTAAGAAGCTCATTGGGAAAAGATAGCCTTTTTAGACTTTAAAGATTTGTCACAGAGATAGTCAAGACTTGAAGAGACTATTCTTATCTGATGAAAATGTGATTTTTCTCTGCTATTCCTAGTCAGTATTGCAATGTCTTCTGTTCTTAGTCAGTATATTGTAATCTTTATTTAAAAATCATGTAAAAATTATAAGTAATTTAACATATGATTTGAAATTAAGTTTGTTTTCTGTTGCTCCAAAATTTGAAATAGTATTAGAGAAAGAGAGACAGAGAGAACTGTAATTTGATTCAATAAAGAGTTAAAATATCTGATGATTAGAGGTGACAACAAGGGAATAGAGTACTATTTTTATGTGGTGATATATTGTTAATGATCTAATAAAGCCACTGAGATCAGTTTGTAAAGTCAGCCACAGTAGTTAACTATAGAAACTAGGCAAAGGTGGCACACATCTTTAATCCCAGGAGACAGGAAGATGAATCTGTCGGAGTTCAAGGCAACCCTGGCCTACACAAGAGTGAAGAGTAACAGAGCTCATGTTTTTAATCCCAGCACTAGGGAGGTGGAATCAGGAGTGATATGGCTGGGTGGAGAAAGGAATAATAGGAGGAGGAGGAGGAGACAGGAATTCAGAGCCCTTTGCCTGTGAGGATTTGTGGAGACAGGGTAGAGGTAAGAACTACTGGCTTAGCTCCTTTGCTCCTCTGATCTTCAGCTTGGAACTTGAATCCCTATATCTATCTTTGGGTTTTTAATTTTTCGTGTTACATTTTTATTTTTAAAAATCTAATTATTCACTTTGTCTCTTCCTGTTTTATACATGCATATAAAGAATTTTAGTTGCTTCCATTCTCCATTCTCTTTTCTCCTCCCTCTCCCACTGAGATATATTTTCTTCCCTACAAGTTCTTCTATCTTACTATCTTTTCTATGTGTCTGCCACACTGCATTTACTTAGGACTGCTTCTGTGGGCATAGGTTGGAGGTTATTTACTGTAACATGGATGGGCAACTTATTATGGTTATAGCAGTAATTTTATGGGTACCTGTGTTTGCAGCTCTGTGTGCCTATGTCTGTCTCGGGTGTCCAGAAGAGGGTGTTGAGTATACTATTAGAAGAGTCTCATGACACTAATACTTTATTAAACTATATTTTGACTCATTGTATTGAAATATATTGCTGAATTAAAAATTGATATGCACAGCTGAGCACTGAGCCATGCTCCCAGAATCCAGGTGCAGAGAGGGAGGAGAGATGACCAAATGAACCAAGATGGAACTGGAGATACCCGCAGAAACAGTTGATCTGACCTAATGAGAGCACGCAGACCCTAGTCGTGAAGCAGGGGAATCAGCATTGGACCAAACCGAACCCTATGAATGTGGGTACCAGCTAAGAGGCCAAAACAGTCTATGGAACCTCTAACAGTAGAGCCAGGGTTTATTCCTCGTTCACAAATGGACTTTGGGAGTCTGTTCCCTATGGAGGGATACTATTGCAGCCCAGATACATAAGGAAGGCTCTGGACCCTCCACCAAATGATGTAATGGACTTTGATGATCCCCGTGGAAGGTCTCACTATCCCTAGAGAGTGGGTGGTGGGTGGATTGGTGGTTCATTGGTAAGCATCGAGGGAAGGGAGGGCAAGAGAATGGGGGAATAAATATATGTGAATAAGAGTGTTTCTAAAAGTAAAAAAATGAAAAAGGGGAATACAAAAATGATATACATAACTGTTAAGTAGAAATTTTGTCATCAAAAACAAGCTTATAAACATATTCAGCACCTTCAAATTTTTCTTCTCCCTTTGTTTTTATATATTTTCCTCTTATGATCAACTGCCTAACATAAGACATACTTTATCAACAAATTTTAAAAGTAAAATGCACTATTATCAATTATGTATTATATTGTATCATATGTTTACATTATTTTCATAACATTAAAGACATGTAATAATAATTATATATATATATGTTTTTTTTAGTATTTTGACTTTTAGACTAGATTTTGAAGTGACTTATGTGATATCATTAGAGTTTTACCATATTGTGTAATTTTTCCTTTTTTCTTTAGTTTTCTTGGTGACCTTTATTTTTCAATATGCTTTACTATTGTTACTGAGTATCTTTTCATTCAACTTAAAGCACTACTTTTGACACTTCTGCTAAAGTAGGTGCCATGGTGAAAATTCCTCAGATTTTGGTAATTTTTCAGTAAAGTTTTACCATGTGTAATACCCTTATTTTGCAGCTTTCCTATTAAATTTCTACACATACAAAATGGCTTTCCTCATGATTACTGGGAGGCCTTGGGGGAGCCTACCCCTGTGTGTAGTGGGGTAGTTGTAATTTCCTATTTTACCTGAAAAAAATATTACCCTTCTGGTCTTCTATGCTTTGTATATGACTTGTATGCATTGCGTAAAGGTTCATGTCATGAAAGATGTTATTGGAAAACCCAGTGTTGCTGTTCTGAGATGGTGAAACTTTTAAGATCTGGGCACTAGTGAGTAGTGGTTAGGTCATTAGCTGCATCATTTTAGAGATTCATCTCTCTTGAGACTCAGACTAGTTCCCAAAGATTGAGGCCTGTGCCTGAGAACAGGAACGCTGTTATCATTGGGATGGTATTCATTGACTGAGCAGATAGGGGAACCTATTTTGAAATGTTGGCCTCCATAAATGTGACTTAATAAACGTCTGTCTTCATAAAGTCTCCAGCTTCATGTAGTTTATCTTCCATTTCTTACTTATTTTATATGCTGGAATAATAAGATTTTTTCACAATTATTAGAAAAATCAGCAGTGAGGTTATAAAGGTCATTCAATATAGTATGTGAATGATAGAAATAATGAGGAATGGAGAGAAGCTCAAATTCCATCTAAAGGTGGCAGATACTATTCTGCTAAGCAGGAATATGAGTGTAGTTTTTGCTAGATTTAAAATTTCAAGGCAACTAGAAACAGTATTTTGTATGATAGCTTCTGATTTAAAAATACTGGCAACTGATACAACAATATTTTTAAAACATTGTGTGGGCCCAATAGAAACCATCTGTGGGTCAGTTTGGTTTCAAGTTTTTCTTAGGCATGCTGAGTGAGTAAGCCATAACCATTTTGAGGGCACGAGTTAGGAACACATCAGAAGAACTGGAAGCAAGCCATGCTAGTTCTAATCCCCAGTTGATGGTTTTGCTTCTCTGTTCATTCCTAAAGCCTGGGAACTCACTGAAACATGCATTTGTCCTTGTAAGAGAGGAAAAATGTATTTTTGGAAAGGGAAAAGGTCTTGGGGAAATGTCTAATTACTAATACTCACTGCCATAATAATTGCTACTTGTTAAGTACTTACTGTGTTCAGAGCATCTTTTAGAACTTATTTATTTCTCATGAGAAATTTATGAAGTAAATATAACAACACCTATTTGTTTCATCACTCTATATACTCATAATAAACCCCTATCAATTTTTCCAGACATGGAGATGTTACTAATCTTCTCCCCACACACACAGTACTCTGTCTTTGTCTCTGTCTCTGTCTCTGTCCCTCCCTCCCTCCCTCTCTCCCTCTCTCTCTCTCTCTTTCTCTCCTCTCTCTCTCTCTCTCTCTCTCTCTCTCTCTCTCTCTGTCACACACACACACACACCCTAAGAGCATATGAAAAGATTTATTGGTTGTATAATAAACATTTCTGAAATAGCAGGGCAGGCTTCCTAAGCAGGTATGAAAATGACTTGATTAGTGATGGAAGAAGACTAATTTAAGATTTTTCCTACGGCTGAGTATGGTGTTCACATATAGACTGAATAACAAGGGGGTATTATTTGCTTTCTAATTAATTTTATGATATTGATTATAAATAAAAGAGAACAAGGTACAGTTAAAAATCGAAGACAGATCAGGCACCAGAGTGACCTCGAGTGATCTAAAGGTATAACATCAATTGGCAAGCTAAGCAATAGTGGAAGGACCACCTCGAATGCCCATTCCTGATAATGAACTTGATGTCTATAACTATCCGGGAGCCTTCATCCTGGGACTGATGGAAGCAGAGGCAAACACACAACTAAGCACTGAACTGAACCCAAGGAACCCAGTGACAGAGAGAGAGGAGTGATGAGCAAATTGGCAAGGAATGGGCTGGCAAAACCAGCAGAGACGGCTGATCTGAACAGGGGAGTGCTCTTGGACCCCAGACCGACAGTGGGGAGGCCAGAATGGGACTGATCTGGACCCCCCAAATGTGAGTGTCAGTGAGAAGGCCTGGGCAACCTATGGGGCTCTGAGCTGTGGATCAGTGTCTATCCCTGGTATACAATCTGTCTTCATGTGCCTATGGCACAAAGAGAGATGCTCTCTCAGCCTGGACTCTTAGGGGAGTGCCTTGACCCTACCAAGAGTGAAATGATAGACTCTAGACATCCCCTATGTGGAGGGATTTGGCAATAGGGTGGGAGGGAGGGTGGAAGGGGAGTGCGGGAGGAGGGGAGGGAGAGGGAACTGGGATTGACATGTGAAACAAGCTATTTAAAATTAAAATAAAAAATGATTAAAAAAAAATCTGTAACCACAAAAGTTGAAGAAAGGAAGAAATGAGAGGGAAGTGACCAAGAGAGGAAATACACTCAGTAGATAATTACTGGACAATTGTAGCTCAATAAAAATTATCTATGGCTGTCATAAGTAACAACTAGAAGGCAAAAATAAAAAATAGATGTTGGTGGGAAGATATTCTAGTGCAGAAAGTCCTTGTCTCCCAAGCATGAGGACCGAAACTGGGAATAATACTACCTGTAATGAACTGGGTCTTTATATAAATTACAATGAAGATAGTCCCTAGTGACATGACCATAGTACAGATGATTTCAAGTTAAGACTCCTTTACCAGATTATTGTAGATTGGCTCAAGTTGACAGTTCTTACTAACCAGTACAGATGCACATACACATACCACAAAGTCCTTCATATTCCCATGTATCATAAAACGTTTTAGATGAGAGTGCTTGGTTCCCAATAATTATACATTTTCCCACTATGATATGCTAGAGGAGGTATTCAAATCGAGTCAATTTCTCATGCCCTGTTTATTGCAACAAAACTAGAGCTTGTAAGTTGGCAGCCTGATTTAACATGCAAAGAATTAGTTGCTCACATTAAATATTAGACTTTGCACACAAATACACCTTATCTGAAGTCTCTCCCATATATAATGAGACACACAGAGAGGAATGGGGCACACAGAGTATCACTTTCCCTTTGAAATCAATGCTCTTTCAGTACTCCTCAGAACACTCACTATGTTTCTAGACATGGATACTTTCAGGTCTATCCTATTTGCGGTTTGTTTTAAATTTGTGCAATTAGTGTTTAAGTAAAGATCAGAGGCTACAGTGGAAGATTCGGTCCAACTTCATTGTGACCTATGTATATATAGGGGTCCCTTTGGCATTCCTTTCTCTACTTGGATGTCTGAACAATGTGCCTGAAGAAGTTTTCTCTTCAAGAATAGAATCAAGTGGATAAGAAACATAAGCCTATACATTCCCTATTATCTACATGTAGTTTTAAACTGACTTTGCTTCATTGTGATTCTTCTGGAAATTCTCTGTTATGCTAGAGGGCAGAGACTTGGATTCACTCAAGCAGAGATCACCTGAGGCTCTGAAGGAGATTGCTCAGGTTGCACTGCTGTCAACATTGAGTTGCTTTTCCTGCTGGTGGTGACACTTTGAGAAATGATATCATATCTTCTGTGCTAAAATCTCTTTCTATTCTTGCACCAGTCCTCAACAACTGACAATGAAAGAAGGAAGAATTAAGTGCATTTCTAAGGACTTGTTTATTTAATTAGATGGTAGTATGACAGAAAAGGGGATTGAGAGTTGGTTCAGAGATTGGGTAATAGGAGAGACGTTTCATGCTGGGAATGCTTGAGGTTTCTGAAGCGAGCAGATGAGTCTCAAGCTCTGGAAAGATCTCTGTGTTGTAGACATATTGGGGCACATTCTGCTGAGTGTTGTAGAGCTATATGATGCTTCACCAAATCATCACATGCAGTCTATTCTGAAACCAGGTTAGTTTTTTCATTATCCTGCAACTGTATAAAAACAAAGTTATATACCAAAACTAGGGTTATATTTAGACTCTCAAATTAAGTAACGGCTTCTTTCTATCTTTATGTCCATTCTAGAACACTTCATGTTCTTATAGGATTTGGTTTAGGCTAACAATCCTCCTATTAAAAAGATGACAAGTGCTGTTTTTACTAAGTATTCACAGAAAATAGAAGAAAGCTCAGTATGTTAAGGCCATTAATTTCCCTGGGAGAAATAATGGTTTGAATTATTCAGTGTGTCACAAGAAGACCATAAATTATTTGAGCATTGTACAGTTTAACTATAGCTGAATCTAGAATTACCAAAGCAAGATAGTGAATAAGCCTAATGGTGCATAAATTGGAAGTTTGTCCCTTGCTATCTAGAGGGTTTCTGAGCCAAGTACTAAGTTCAAACTTGCTCTTCTCAAAACTATTTCATATTCATTCTATCATTTTCAGAACAACCACATTAGAGGAACAAGCAACAAGTGTAACTTAACCAAACTTTAAAACTCAAGTGACAAGCCAGATGTGGTACACATCTGTAATCCCAGAACTTGGGGGTTATGGCAAATGTGGGAGGGCTACTAAAAGTTAGAGGTTAACTACATATAGTGAGTATTGAGCCAGCAAGACCGTGCCTCAAAGAAAACAACAACAACAAATCAAACAATAACCACAATGCAGGCTTTATCTTATTTTGCAGGCTTTATCTTATTTTGATTCACTGATAATTTTCTTCACCTTTGCATATTCATTGGAAGTAGATTATGTAACACAAAATAGAGAGAGATGATATAGTCATAGTTATATTCTTAGAAACAAAACAAAACAAAACAAAAAACATTACTTTCACTAGGATTCATAGGAGTGTCCTCTATGAGGCCTTAAGGTTCTCCTACTACTGAACAGACATGTTCAAAATTTTAATAAGAGCTCCACATTTTAATTGTGCACTTGGATCTTGAAACTGTATACCTGATTCTATTAGCTGACAAAGTTTGATTTCCTACTCCCAACCTTAGCCATAGATCGTCCGGCAGGGGACTAACCTAGGCCCCCTGCATGTGTGTGACAATTGTATAGCTTGGTTTCTCTGTACGCTCCTAGCAGTGAGATCAGAACTGTCCCTGGCATATAGCTGGCTTTTGGGAACCTGTTCCCTGTGATGGATTACCTGACTGGAGCCTTGAAGCAAGGGAAGGAGCTGTGTCCTGCCTCAACATGATGTACCATGCTTTGTTCAAGCCCATGGGAGGCCTGTCCTTTTATGAATGGAGACAGAGGAAGAGTGGATGGTGAGGGAGTTAGATGGGAAGCAGGTGGTGGTGGGGGAAGGATGGGAGAGAAAAGGGAGGGTAAACTGGTCAATGTGTAAAATAAATGAAAAAATGTTATTTAAACAAAATAAAATAATAATAAAAAGCATTCCAGCCAATAGCATGTGAAAATGACTGGAAGAAATGTATTTCAATATATAGATTGTGACAGTAAACACAGCTAAGTAAGTGTCTATGAAGTAGGATGTAAAGTCCTTTGGATATATGCCAAGAGTGGTATAACTGGATCATATTTTAGATTAATTTTAATTTTTGGAGAATTCTGCATGCTGATTTCCAAAACATCTTTACGAGTTTGTAAATATACCAATAGCAAATGAGAGTTCCATCTTTGCCACATCGTCACCAGAATTTGTTGTTAGTTGTTTTGATGATCTCAGCCATTGGAATAGCAATGAGATGGAATCTCAAAGTTGTTTTAACCTGCATTTTCTTAGCTGATAAAGATATTGAGAGCTTTTTGAGATGTTTCATAGCTATTTTCATTTCTTCTTTTGGGAACTTGCTCAGATCCATAGATCAGTTTTAATTAGGTTGCTTGTTTTCTTCACTCTTTGTTATTTGAGTTGTTTGTATATTCCAGACAGTAATCCTCTTTTAGTTGTCTAGTTGGAAAAGGTTTCTTCCATGCTGTGGGCTTCCTATTCACATGTTTGGTTGTTTTCTTAGCTGTACAGTAGCTTTTTAGTTTGTTGACTTCCCACTGGTCAATTGGTGGCCTTAGTTCACTGGCAAATGAAGTCCTATTCAGAAAGTCCTGTCCTAGACCTGTATCTTATAAGGTACAACTTATGATTTCTTTTAGAAGTTTCATAATTTTGGTTTTCATATTGAGGGCTTTGATCCATTTGGAGTAATTTTTGTGCAGAGCCGTAGATATGAATCTAATTTCATTCTTCTACATGTAGAAGTCCATTTTTTTTCCAGCATCATTTGTTGAAGATGTTGTCTTTTCTCCATTGTATCCATTGTATGTTCTGGAACTTTTTCTCAAATAATAGATGGCTGCACTTAGTTTACTCATGTTTTCTTCTTCTGTTTTGTCCCATTTACCTACAAGTCACTTTTTGTATTGGTGCCATACTGTTCTTTATTATCATAGCTGTTACGTATCTTGAAATCTAGAATTGTATACCTTCATCCATTGGTATTTTGGCTCAGGACTGCTTTGTCTAATCTTGGCCCTTTTGTAATCCAATATGAACTTTTTTTCTAGTTCTGTGAAGTATAAGGTGGGGATTTTGAGTGCATCAAATCTGAAAATAGGTTTTGATAGTATGGAACTTTGGAAATGGTCTATAGGAGCACACTGCCTTGCTCCCAAATACAACTTCTCTAGCATCTGCTTTGATGCCCATCAGGGAGAAGATTTGAGATTTGACACTGTGTGCGGCTCTGGCTTTGGTATCAGTTTAACTTCTGGCATGGTTTCTGCACTCACACATGCCCATTGTCAGTGCTAGGCATGGGCCAAATCTCTTAAAGATTTCCTGTACGTCTGTTAGTACCATGTTCACAGCTTACCACAGTTGAAGGACTTCACAGTAGACATGGATTGAGGTGTCAAACTTCAGAAGTGGAGATGATTCCCTGGTGGAAATAGCAACATTTTTTTCTGTCCAATCAACTGTTCCCTACTTGGTGATATGTTTGCTTAACCTTTATCTTAGCATGATATTTTAAGGCATATTTGTGTGAATAAACTGAAAATTTTCAAAAGACAAATATTGTATGGGCCTTCTAATTGTTGAATGCCTTATAGCCCACTGGCCCCTGGCCATGCTCTCCACAAATATATTTAAAAAGTGTGCAGATAGTTGACAATCCTGACTCATTCCTGATTTTCATGAGATTGCTTTGAGTTTTTCTCAATTTAAGACACTTTTTTTGGATTTCTCATTTATTAATCCTACATTCTTTAAGACATTTTTTTCATATCCAGAAAACATGTTGGGTTTTGTCAAAGGTTTTTTCTTCATCTCCTATGATGACCAAGTGATTTATTTTGTCTGCAAACCAATTTATGTGAGTCATTACATTTACTTAATCATGTATCTTGAACCATCCAAGTGTCTGTTGTAAATTCAGTTTGATCATGGTAAGGTGATCTTCTTGACATGTGTCTATATTTGGTTTGCTAACATTTTATTACATATAAATATATGTATACAAATATATATGTCTACATTTATCAGAGGTAGTAGTCTGTATTATGATATTGTCATTATTGTATCTTTATTTGATCTTCATATAAGAGTAATAATGAATTAATGAAAGAAGTTTAGAAGAGATCCTTCTGTTTCGATTTTTTTAATTATTTAATAAGTATTAGTTGAAGATATTGTTTGAAAGTCTGATAGAATTTTGTAGTGATCCATCTCGGCTTGGATTATAGCCAGATGGTTTAAGTATCTCTTATTCATTATGGGTCTATGATGGGGAAACAGTAGCATCTTCAACAAGTGATTCTGGGCAACCTAGAATTCAACGTCTGAAGAAGCAAGGTTATGTCCTTAGTTCTCACCTTGCACAACACTCAATTATAAATGGTGCAAGGACTTCAAATAGAAGATCTGATACACTGAAACTCTTAGACGAAAAGGTAGAACGCATGCTTCAATTTACAAGCAAGCATAAGGACTTTCCAAATAGAATTGTAGTAACACAGGAAATAAGCCCAGTAATTGACAAAGGAGATCTCATGAAATTAACAACCTTCTCTACAGCAAATGTAACATCACTGCAGTGAGTTGGAGAAAATCTTTGCCAGCTATGCATGCACTTGACAGAGGATTAGTATCTAGCATAAACTAAGAAATACATATCTTAAACCCTTAGCAATTCTTCTATATATCACCTGCCTGTGGCCATCATTACTTTATTTATAGGAAGATTCACAATTAAGAATTGCAGAGACAGTGTAAACATATCTTGATAAATCAAATTAAAGTGTCACTTCACTAGGGTTTCCCCAAGTTTGGTATCTTCCTTAAGAGAAAGTATATTTTATGAGTGCCTATATAAACGAAAGCAGTAGGTATTTTAGAATTCATGCTTTTAAAGCTGCATCTCTCAGGATCTGTCTATTGCATCCATGAAAGAACACTCTCTTCCAATGCTGGGGTAGATGTACCATTGCTTCCTGCCCTTTCAAGCCATATACTCTGATAACCCAACACCATGTGGATACTAAAGGACTATTGTTAATTAAATTTTCTCTCTACGTGGCCCCTTTTTAGAATCCAATTTACTTTTATAAGTGACCTTTCTGCAACCTTCTCTTGATGTCATAGATAGCTAAAATCTAGAAACAGGACAAGTAATTGGTATAAATATTCCCTGTGAGTTGGCAAAGTTTATCCTTCTAGGTTGGTGACTCAGGCAGGAGGAATGGGAAATGTGCTGTCAGTGGCAGAATTATTCCCTGCAATAAGACAAACTAAAATGAAAAAGAATAGAGGGTGTTGGGGCCATCTATACTCTCTTTATTCACCTGCTTAATGACTCACATTGTTCATTAGACACCAAAGAATTAGGCTCTATTGTTTTCCTCAATTTCTAAAAAATGAAATGCCCACATTCAAATTATACCAACATACTCGCAAACCTCTTTAATCAAAAGTATGTGATGAGATCTAACCTAACATTTATCTGCTGCAATTGACACAGGAGGAAGAGATGTGGGGTTTAAGAACTATTTTATTTAAAATCAGCCTTTAAAAGAGGTTGTGGGAGTGATTGCCAGTTTGTCAGCTGACTCACTGGTGCTTGCAGAGAAATTTTTGTCACTACTCAATCTGAACCCCAGTATGGTCCAGAAAGATACAATGGGGGCTTTGTACCTCTTCTAGCTCCATTTCTCTACACCCATACTCTTACCCCCTGATGATTGCTATTTACATTATCAAACAAAAATTCATACTTAACACCTACTAGAAACATTCATTATGAAATAAATTTAGTGAAAAGGCTTGTGTTGGGGATTTACATACTCCTACATGTCTTTGTGACCTATACACAAGTGAGGCATTTGTGCTTGCAAGAAAGAGCAGTATGGGTTTAAAGAACTGACATTCACAAAGAGGCCATGAGGAATGGTGATGAATTATCCAATTTAGATTTAGCCAATGTAGAATCTGCTGACTTAGAGAGAAAATGTACAGTGTCTTCCTATTTTAGAGAAGGTAACATATTTCAGAAGAAGGTTTTAGGTGGTCTGATGTGATTGTATGTAATACAGGAAGAATTTGGGGGAAAGTTTCCTGGGTTAAAATAACCTGAAAAAGTGGTTATAAGAAATCCTCTCCTCACTTATACCCTGGCTCTCCTGAAATGGCATGTCATCACTGTGTGTTAGAGCATAGTACTTACCCAAGTTTGAGTGTGAATGGTAGGAGATGAGTTTTCCTGTGAAGGTAATTTATTTTTATTGTTCTATTTATATCATTAGGTCTCTATAAACAGAGCTCGTCTTCATAGAAAAAAAGATCGAGGAACATTCAGTCTATGAATTATCTCTGTGACCATAAAAGTCTTGTCTATACCTGCTTACTTCTTAAGAATTTGATAAGAGGGTTTGGTATGGTTGATCACACCTGTAGTGTCTGCACGTGGGAGGCAGTGATGGGGGGAGATATGTGAGTGTGAATTCAAGACATGCCCAATCTATGTAAAGAGTTCCAGGTCAGGCAAAAAGAGCATAGTGAGACCCTGTCATTTAAACTTTGGGAAATGAAGGGATATTAGGCCATTCCTCTAAGTTATGAAGAGATTGATAACATTCCATTTTAGTTGATATATAAATTCTGTCAGTGGTGGTTCCAATTATTTTTGAGGTTTTATCATTGTAGATAGACTTTTAAAAACCTTTTTCAGCTAAAGCTTGAATCCAGCCTGGGCTAGAGAATGAGAACATTTATCAAAATGAAAGCTTTTTAATATTAAACTAATTATATAGACTCATAGGAATTTGTAAAAATAAAAATAGTACAGAGCTTATATGTAACTTGTACTCAGATTCTCCCAACTCTGGGTTGATTTTTGTTGTCATGTTAAACACATTTATTTAATACATGTTCTCTGACTGTCTTATTTCCCCATCATATCCATCAAGGAACATATGAACACATTTATTTCACAGAGGACATAATAATAAGGGTATATATAAATAAGTGTTTAAAGTTTATTCATGAATCACTGCATATCATATATCTTTGAGTCATCATATGATCTTAGTACCTAAACAGATAACAGTAAACAGAACATATAAATAACACATGAGAAATATCCTGAGAGTTGAAATTTTGAAAAATGTCTGTTGCTCTTGTTTAAATGCTTATCCTTTAAAATTCATGTTAAAATGTAACTGCTGTTGGAACAGTATGAGGATTTGGAATATACAAGAGGTTATTAGGTTATGAGGAATCACTTCTTGTGAAAGAGAGTGAGTTAATCACCCTATCACTTTATTTAATTTATTTTTTATTTAAATTAGAAACAAGCTTGCTTCATATGTCAATCCCGGCCCCCTCCTCTCCTCCCCTGCCCCCCAACTACCCCTACCCAATCCCCAATCCACTCTCCAGGGAGGGTGAGGCCCTTTCTGGGTGATCTCCAAAGTCTGTCATATCATGCCGGGCAGGGCCTAGACCCTCCCCCATGTGTCCAGGCTGAGAAAGCATCCCTCCATGTGGAATGGGCTCCCAAAGACTATTTGTACACCAGGGATAAATACTGATCTAGTACCCAGGGCCCAGAAGATTGCCGAGGCCTCCTCACTGACATCCACATTCAGGGGGTCTGGATCAGTCCCATGCTGGCCTCTCAGACACCAGTCTGTGGTCCATGAGCTCCCCCTTGTTCAGCTCAGGTATTTCTGTGGGTTTCACCTGCCCAGTCTTGACGCCTTTGCTAATCACTCTTCCCTCTCTGCAGCTGGTTTCCGGGAGTTCAGTTCAGTGTTTAGCTGTGGGTATCTGCCTCTGCTTCCATCAGCCACTGGATGGAGGTTCTAGGATAGCATATAAAATTTTCAACACGGTGGAGGTAACTAGGGATGTCATTCTTGCCCCCCAATGCTGACATCAGGTAGCTTGTAGCTGGCCCACAAGCATTTTTGTTGGTATGAGCAAAAGCTAAATCGGCCCACAAACACCATTCAAGTGCTCTGTAGCAGGACTTCCCGAAGGAGCCATGTGTGCTGCCAGCAGGAACCAAGAATCCTTCTCTTAAAGGAGCTATGTATCTGCTTGCCATTGGCACACAGAGCCTATCTGAAAAAAAAATGTGGCTACCAAGAAGCTGTTTTTTACTCTGTTCTTTTGTTTTTAGAATCACTTTTAAAGCTTTTGTCAGGTTTTACCAAACATTTGGGTGCCACATGTGACTACTTGTCCTCCCTGGTTGTCACTGCCCATGTAGTTTTCTAAATCCTGATGAAAACACTTGAAATTAAATGACTCCATACAATCTATCGGTATATCTTAATCTTGTTTCTTCTGTACCCCAACTCCTCTCAGATCTTCCCCAACTCCTTACCCATCCAACATTGTGTTCTTTCTCCCATAAAAGTACAAAAGTGTAAAATCTAAACAAACTGAAAAAGTTTCATGAGACAAAAACCCAAACAAATGAAAATGAAACAAAAGTCTACACACACACACACACACACACACATACACACACACACACACACACACACACACACACACACACACAGAGACCGAGGGACAGAGACAGAGAGAGAGAGAGACAAAAACAGACAATTATTCCCTAGAACTTGGACGCTATTTTTTGTTGGTCAAGTACTCATGATCATGGGGCCTGCTCTCGAATATGGTTGATACATCTAGTGACACTCCACTGGAAAAACCAATTTCCCTTACCCAGAAGGCATCGATTGCAAATGGCTTCTTGGCTAGAGGTAGGACCACATGTGGCTTGAACCTCTGTAGGTCTTGTGTGTGCTGACACTCAATTTTTTAAAAATATTAAAAAGTTTTGGATACATCAATTATTTTGCCTACGTATATATTTGTGTACAAACTTCATTTCTCTTGGTCTTTGAGATCAGAAGAGGGCAATTGATCCTCTGAACCTGGGCTTAGCAGATGATTATGAGGCACAATATGGGTGCTGGGATCAAACCTCGGTCATATGTTACAAAAGTCATTTCTTATAACCACTGAATCCTTTCTCTAGTGCCAAAGTTTTGAAAGATGACTGGCCATAAGTGTTCTAGATATTTTATTGTGGGCTTGCAATACTTCATTTTGGCATCCCAATGTTAACAAAGGAGCTAGTTGGTATTGATACATGTTCGCTAAGGAGAAATCAGTTTCGTGCAATGGAATGTCATGGGATGTTTCAACTGCACTTCATGGTACTCCCCATGTCCTGGAGTGTTTGGTCAAAGCAGAGTGGTCTTCAGGTTTGTTTGTTTGTTTGGATTTTTCTTGTGTGTGTGTGTGTGTGTGTGTGTGTGTATGGTTTGTGTGTGTGTGTTTGTGTGTGTGTGTACAAGTATATCTGTGCGTGCTTGTGTTTGTGAGCACTTTTGTTTCATTTTGGCATCTTTCTTGTCTTACTGGTCTTTTACTTGTTTTGATTTTTGTTTGTGTAGTTTGTTCTTATTTTAGTGTTTTTGAGATAGAAAGAGAAGATAAAGTTGGGTGGGTAGGAAGGTAGGAAG
Source organism: Mesocricetus auratus (assembly GCF_017639785.1). Classification (NCBI taxonomy): domain Eukaryota; kingdom Metazoa; phylum Chordata; class Mammalia; order Rodentia; family Cricetidae; genus Mesocricetus; species Mesocricetus auratus. Next base: position 91,509,912 of record NW_024429188.1, on the reverse strand, counting down.
AATCTGGGAAGTGTTGGGAGAGGGGAAAAAGCATGATCAAAATACATTATATGACAAAAACTAAATATTTCACTATAGGATTAAAATGAATAGTAAAACTTAATTTTTTTAGTTCTAACTAAAAACCAAGGATGTATAATTACTTCTTTCATTATAGCTATCATAGTTTCAGTCATGCAGCCTAGGATAATCACATTGACTGGTTGTTTATAATAAAGTTACTCTGTTGAGTTCTGGACTCCTGTCTAAGAGCTACAGTTGCTTATTCCTAAGTATAATGGAGAAGGTGAATGTATACTAACTACATGGTTGTAATAAATAATCATTTTCCAGGTGCATTTAAAATATTAATTGATGTACTAAGATATGAGTTCAAGACAAGTTCATATTAACTGACTACTGAGATTGTTACTACCTTAATACAGCATGTAAAGTGTTATTTATGTACAGTGCACTACCAAATTAAATGCACTTGTTTTCATATACTAATTCTAGTATTTTTTTTACTGTGGGTGTGACACTGGGAAAATCACCTTAGTGTGAGCTAAGTGGTTTCACTTTTGTTCATTATTATTAGGAGTGGAGGCTTTATTTATGATACAGGTTTTCTGATAATGTGAGTTGCTTTACCATCCTGGTAAGTAGTAGATGAGAAAAATAGACATTCTCCTACCAATACTAGTACTAGTGAAAATAATACCACAAAGCAATGGATTTTAAGCTTCACTGTACATTCAAATTATACAGTTTTGCAACTCCATGTTCCTTAAATTGAACCCCATTATCAATTAAATGATATTATGTAAAGGTGGGAGCCAGGTCATTTCATTGTACAGGAAAGTTTAAGAACTGAAAGCCTGAACTGAGAAATCTTTGTTGTTGCCATTGAAACAGATTTATTGTCATATTAGAGGATTTCATGCCTAATTGACTTGGTAGGTGGATTGCTAGGGTCTCTAATAGCTTTCCTTAATTTGAGTATAGCAAGTTTTTGAAAGTTTGAACCCATCAGCTGACCCTTGCGAAAATGGTTCTACTTTTGCTGTCAAGTGTAAAAAAAACGCATCTGTGTGTTTTCTAAGCCTGAAAATTGAATATTTTAAAATATATGTTTTCATATATTCCACATTTGTATGTGAAAACACTAGTTCCTTCCACTGTCATAATTTTAAACAACATTCCAATCTTCCTTGTCCACATATACTACATTGAAACAGTTTTGTAAATGTAATTTTATATGGTCTTCTTGAAATGCAGTACCTTGAAATGAAATCAGTGTTTCATTGTTTCATAACACTGTTCAATTTAATTGAAATGTGCAACCAAAAAGAATTTAATTTTGGTGGTCATGCATCATTATTTATTTGTGTCGAGTGTTATATTCAAAGAAAGTAGTGAGGTCTTTTCATATACACTGATATTACTCCAGGTCTTCTGTATAATGCTCAATTTTTAAGTCTAATTACAGCAATTTACATCTATTCATGTTAAATATACTTGTTCATTGTGTTATCCAGTTGAAAGTTTTTGAAGACTAATTTTGTCATTGTGATTTTGTGACTAATTTTTCCAAACAAAAGTGTAATGTAATTAGAGTAAACCAGCATAGATGGTGATTATAGGATATGGAAAAAGACAGAATCGTTTCTTTTGTTGCTTTGCTTTTAAATAAAGTTTACTTTTCCCATGTTATCTTAGGGCTTTGAATTGTCACCATTCTTTATAGTTCAAAATGGTAGTCAGAATGAATATGTGCTGACACAGGTTCATTCCTTCATGTAGACTAGGAAACAGATTTCTACTTAATTTTTCTGTTTCTCTTTTATTTAGGCAGGTGTAACAATGTAGCAAGTGTTATGATCAGTGCTGGCACAGTGGGGCATAGTAGTCGAATTGAGAGGCACCACACTCATCCATGGTGTACAGTGAAGGCTTTTTGGACTGTACAAATTCTAACAGCGCTGAAGAAGTGAAGGGGAGAAGAAATGGCAAAGTAATACGCTTATGATATGTTGAAAGTCCTTATCACATTCTTCTCTAAAAATAGCAATGTTGTGGAAAGTATCCATTGAAAATTGAATAGGCTTGAAAGGCAGATGCTAACAAGAATTAATTATGTAGCAGAAATGGACATAATTCCATCCTTGCTAGGCTGTAATGTCCCATAATGACCTGTTTGGATATTATAATAGCTCTATTTATAAAAGATATAACTTCAAATATCCATCAATTTGTAAAGTAATAAATAAATGCTGATATACTCATTTTGTTCAGCCCTTTTTGAGACAGAGTCTTGCTATATAGTCTGGACAGGCACTGATATTGTGAGCCTGTTTTCTCTGCTATTTTATTTCTTGGATTTGGGTATGCATCACAACTGCCGACTGAATTCTATTCAATAATTAGAAGATATATCTGGAAGTATATGATGTGAAAGATATTGCACAAAAAGGTGGAACAATTAGACACAGAAATAGAATTGTAGTTTTTAATTGGTTGGGAAACAAATGGGATAAAAACTTTGGAAAATTTGAAGACGTGCATGTCCAATTATATATAATATAAATATATATTGGATATATGGGTATTAGTAGAATGATCTTTAGTGTAACCCAGATAGAAATTAGAAATTGTTTTAAATGTCATTTAACAGAGAATTAGATGCATTACGGAATTCTGGGGACCTAAGTATAATCATCTTGGTAATGGAAGTAAAAAGAAAATGTACTTACTAACTTAATGAAGTTTATTGCTGGGTTACATAAATTACTATCACTGTATGTATATTTTGAGCACATAAAATAGTTCTAGAACTAATTTTGTGGACATAAGAATATAAATTACAAGTATAAACATTTAGATAAGTAATAAACCTAGAATTTGCATAAATGATTGCTTTTATCCTGTGAGAAATGATGTAAAGTAACTTAACCATTCAGGAGAAAAATATTTGACAGATTTTGTGTTCATGAACATTTGTTCTATTGTCTTCTATAACCTAATTTTACATTTTCATAATTAAAAAGGGAAGGAGAAAATTATAATTAGATTTGCTTCCTAAAAGATTACAAGACATATGAAAATTATAAGCTATGTATGCAGGAAGGCACAGTTAAATGTTATGGTCTTCTTAGGACCGTGTAAAGGTGACAAAAATGAAACACAGACAAGCATTATAAGCAGCATGACTTTCACAGATAACAGCAAATGATGCTAACATTAAAATCTCTGTTAGCAAGAAAGCTCCCCAAAGCAGGAAAACTGTATTTCTCTTAGGATATGCCCTAGCAGAGTAGTAGGAATTAATAGATACTCATATTAGGTAGCTGCTGGGAGAACCATGGTCAGGCTTTCATGTGAGAAAATTATATTTCAAACTCATGACTCAATAGGTGGTACATTTGATTCCATCCACTGCAAGCTGTGTGAGAGATCTAGATTTTTTTAGTTTTTCTGGCTGGCAGGGTGAAATGTCCATCTGCTTCACTGGATTTATTATGATCAAATTCAGTTAAAAAGATGGTTCGTGATACCACAACCACAGAGATCATTTATTGTATTAAGGCAATTTGTATTTTGACAATGATTGAGTCAAATTGACAATCACAGTGGTCTGTCTTCATAGCATGAATTGGAGCTGTCAAAAAAATCACTACGTAAATACCAAGGAATGACACTTAATTTTACACACATCTAAGAGATGTAATGATTGTTTCTGAGAGACTAAGACCAAGTAATTTGTACTAAACAACGCTAATACTTTTTCTTTTCTCCTCAAAAAAAAGAGTCAGTGAAATTTATATTTCTGTTGTGTTTTTCATTTTAATATCCTCTTCACAGCAACTACCATTCACTTTGCTCTTGTTTCTAGAAACCATTTTTTTCTGCTTAAGAAAGTATATCATATTGCAACCACGTCCTTTTCTAATATCAACTATTGGAAATAGAGATAACTTATGTAGACACAATGAATTTAATATGGACTGCTTATGGTTATGTTTCTGAAGCAAATATGTAACATTAATGGTTATAGAACATTTAACAATAATAGAATTTTCAGTTAACCACCTATTTGCTACCTTCCAAAATATACTGTTTCTTATGCGAAAACAGAAATCACAAAATTAAATAATTTCCCAGGTCACAGAATCATTAAGCAAAATGTAAGTATGAGGATTCAGACAGAAGAATTTTTCAGTATCAGATGCTGCCTGAAAACACAAAAAGAAATCAAAGAACAGTTTTACAACTGAATGGAGACAGATTCCACAGTCTATCTTTCCCTTCTTTGGGTGCTAAATTCAATGATCTTTACTGTCCTTCCTGTGTAACACTTGGGTTCTTAAATGGTAAGGAAGTTCAGCTGAATTTCCAGTGTCGCTATGGTGTGTGTTGGCAGTCTTTGACATTAGGACGCAAAGCAGACTCTGCCAAGGTGTATATGAATGGAGGCTTTGTCAGTTGTTTCCTAGTGCTCCACAGAATTATCATTTCAAAGTTGCTTACTGTTGATGTACAATTGTTTTTATCAGGACATGGTTTCGAAAGCTGCAACTTTAGGGATTTTGTTCCTACTTTTCAGCTGGCTTTCCTCTCCCCCACATCCTTTCTTTTAGTTAATGATATGTGAATGAACATTGAATACACTAGGTGGAGATCACAGTTTAAAGTAATCCCATGGTTCACCATTTTTGTCAAGATAGAATCCAGTAATGAGAATAATCACTCCCAAATTGATGTTTTTGAAATGTGGATGTTTCCTATATTCTTGTCTTAAAGCAGCTCCATCTGGAGTTAGTGTTGAAAAGCCCAGATGCCAAGCATAGGAAAGACAAAAGCAAGCTGTAAATGGAGGTGGGTGCATTAGGTTTGAGCACTCCCAGCAGGAAAAAGCTGCTCAAGTGGCCACTCACTCTAGTCACATCACTGAAGGACAAGTTAGTTTAAGGGACAACTGAAGAGAGAGCTTTATATTGAGTCTCAAAGTGAATGTGGAATCAGCTCCCTTATAGTAAAGGCAAGGCTTGAATTTGAGTATAAAATAACTTTTTCTAAGATGCCATTTGCTTTTGGGACTGTCAAATAGGTAAGCACAAATATTCTGTATAGAACATGAAGGGAAATAGTATTTATCCTCATAATTCCATCCAAAGCACTGCTATTTAGCTAATTTTGGACTCAAGTTGTTAAAATCACTGCAAGTTACCTAAGGTCATGGAATGCTAAGTGACAAAGGAAAACTATCAGGCTTCTTCAGTCTGTGTCTTGTGGCCCAGTTGTGTCCAAAGATCTCTATGAATGTGGTCTGACATGTCTATAGAAATAATGTTATATTGTATTGTTAAAATGCTGGAAACTCCTTCAGGAGAGTCTGCAACTGCATAATAACAACTCTAGTAGCCAACAAATTATTAAGAGTTCACTGTAATAGACAACAGCAGCATTTCAAAGGAGATTTAAAAATGATGTACTTATGATTGAAAACTCAATCAATCGAATATAAGTGATAGCTGAAAATTCTTCCACCCAAATAAGGATTAAAAGCTAAAATCGATTTAGTACTTACTAAGGGCTATGCTCTGGATAAAGTATTTTACATTCTTTATCTCATTCAACCCTCACAGCTATACTTTGAAGGGGCTAAAATCTAGGGGGAAAGAAGACAATAATCTCATAAATAAATTAAAATTGCAAGTGTAATAAGTCTTAAAAATAGCTACATAAATGTATAATTAAAGGTATAACTCTAGTCATGAAGATCAAGAAAGGCTCCCTTGAGGGAGGGAGTAGGAGTGGGAAAATGCCTGTGCAAAAGTTTAAAGGGAAAGAAGTATAGAGCTTTTAGGAAACTGAGTCCATATCATTGTGAAAGGGAAAGCAAAATAAACTTAGGCATGGAGTATGTGAAGGTTGGGAGTAAGGAAAGATAGGTTCCTGTGGCAAGTATGGAAAGCTATCAGGCCATAGTAGGAACATCGTATGAAGGGGGAATGACTTATTCAGTTTTGAGGTGGTTATTCTGGTTGATTGAAGAACATATGAGAAGCGATCCTATTCCATTGCACACATGAATGAAGATTTCAAAAACAGAGTTATAAATAAAAGGAATATTAGAAGTGGACAGATGAAAAGACACAATTTAGGCAATAGTTACAATATTTGGACAAAAGGTGATCATGATATCTTCAACCAGGTACCTGTGGTGGAACTGAAATTAATCTGGTCGGTTCAAGAAACTTTTACGTGTCCATAAGAAGCCAGTCTTAGTGACATATGATATTCTGGGGGGTTATGCTACTAATATCCTGCTATGGACTTACTTTTGTCATACTCTGATTATTTTACTCCTAGCTTGATTTAATTATTTAAAGAGATAATTAAGTTTCAATGAGGTCACATCCTGAGGCTCTAATACAGTAGCTGTGATATGCTTCAAAGAAAAAGGAAAAGTCTGGGGCCTTGACTCAGTGTATAAAGCTATTGTCTTGCAAGCAGAAGGAACTGAGTTTTGACCCTAGCTCCTAACTAAAGCTAGATATGGTTGCATCTATAGTTCTAATACTCTTACTATAAGAGCACAGGTAGAGGCCAGTGAATCTCCATAGCTTATAGGCAACCTACTCTGGTGTATGCAGTTGGGAGCAAGAATTCTTGTCTCGAAATAAAGCAGGTAAGGACTACAATCAAAGTTGTCCTCTGGATGTATCATGCATGTGCCCATGTTTACAAAGATGTACATGTGATTGTACATACATGAACATGTGCTGCATCACATTTTATCATGCACAGATAAAAACGAAGAAGGGGCATTAAGAATGCTGAGTGTTTTTTGGAGGGGTTAAGAAAAAGATGATGTTTAATACAACTTAATCTCAGACTTCCAGACTTACATAATTGAAAAAAATTAAATTTCCCAAGACTTAAGCCACTCAGTCTGTAGTATTTTCTGATCATTGTTGAAGCTAATACCCATTCTGAGATTTCATATTTGCACAACTGGTTAGCTATGTTGGTGGTAGCAATGAAAGAGTTGGTATGTAAAATGAAAAATATTTTAATTAAAAAGAGTAAACATACAAAAGGCCTGAATTTATAGCAAAAAATGAAAAAATTGAGATTGAGAAGAATTTACAATCACTCTTACATGTCCACAAACTGAAGTGTGTATGATTCTGACCCTAAATTTTTAGTCAGTATTTTAAGATATGGTAATAGGACAGAAAATAATGTGCCCACTGTATGCCTTGGAATGAAATTATGATTTGCATTTTCAAGAGCAAGTTCACAGTTTAATCATATAACATAAAAGAAAAGTATTTTGGACAAATAAATACCACATTATTTGTTATTACTATGCTAAAAGCCAGAATCTGGATTTGCCTGGCTTCAGACACACTTGACTGTTTTCCATAGAGTAGCTGGGCATCTGCCTTCTCATTACTTAAGATTTTCCATATTGTGGCTAACCAATGTTAACATGTTTACAACCTATGAAGTTTCCTCAAGCTCTAGAGGCTGTGCTCCAAAGACACAGCTTCCATGTATTGATTGCAAAATTCAAGCAACTAAGAATTGAAGATACTATGTTAACCTATTTCCCTTCACATTCTCTCCCTCTCTTCCTGCCTCCTTTCCACATTTATTTCTTCCCCCACTGGTAAGAACAAGAATTAGAGGAAAATAAATGAGATAAGATATAAAGATCCTGGAATTACTCAAAAAGGCAAGTGAGTACTTTTATATGCTAACAAATGCTTATAAAATATTGTTTTAATATTTTGTACTTTTATCAAAACATGTCAAATTTTTATTTCACTGTCACCATAAAAATAAGAAAAAGCCTTGACTTTTTACTGAATTATCTAGTATTATTTTGAATTTGAATTTCTTCATGGATAAAACAACATTGTTTTTTCAATGCTCAGGTATATAAAAGACTAACTTCACTTTTATGTAACAGTGATGAGGAAGGAGAGAAAACCCTAAACAGACCCTTCTTGAGTGAATTCAGTCTTTGCTGTCTTGGCTGTTAGTATTGCCTGTCATCAATGAATTCTTGTTGATCTTCTTATTTCTAGGCACCTGTCTTTAGCTTTGTGCAGATCTGGTGGAATATAGGCTTGAACCTTTTGTGGGACATCATAAATCACTTTTATCTTGACATACACTTTTTAGAAGAAACACTTAGACATAGAGCTGACATTTAAACTAACTGCAATGTTAACTTTCCCCAACTATTAGACTTTAATAGGGAGATTGTTTGACATTGTGGTGTTTTACTTTAAATCTTTCTACTGTAATGTTTCTGGGGCATGCAATTCTCAATCTAACTCTTCTACATTAGGAACAGAATTTCCTAGACTGCCCCAAATTATAATTATACAGAAAACAATGGTGTTGCATTTATAGTGTGGACTAACCTACCACTAGATGATCAAAGTTAATTCACACCATCATGATTGGTAATAGAGGGAGGTAATCACAATATCACCCATTCTGTTGTTCAGGAAACATTTTAGTCTATTTAGCTACATTTTAATCTGTTTACTGTCCTGACTTGAAATAAGTGACTTTAATTTCACCATGCACATAAACAGGGATTTTATTTATGTACGAATTTACTTATAATACTACCTCCATCACTGCCTAAAATTTTTGCCTTACTAAGCAGAAAAGTATATGTAACATGTGATCACATCATTTATAAGAAGAAAGAGGCAGAAGGTATTACTCAAATGTTGGTATAATCTTTCAATAACAGAGTACTCAGCCATGTTTGTACTTTATCACATAGATGGAAGGTTAATTGAGAGATCTGTTAGAAAATGCAAAGTCACAAAAAATGATTGTCATACCAGCTGCCACATCCTGTTTACACACAATTTGTGCACAGTACTTACCACTTAGGAAATACAAAACCAAATTATTCTGCTTAACACTCCAAAACAAACAGCAAGTATCAATAGAACAAAGTTGGCTCTTGAGATGAGACCAACTATTCTTTTTGTGTCTTTATGAAAAATAGATTATTTTCTCCTACAATATATATCCTGATCATAGTTCTTCCCCTCATCCATTCCCATTCAGATCCACTTCCTTTCTTTCTGTCATTTGAAAAGAATAGGCTTCAAAGAGATAAAACATTACAAGATAAAATATAGTAAGATAAAACAAAAAACCATCACTTCAAATTTGGACAAAGTAACTCAACAGAAAAAAATGAGTACTAAGAGAAGTCAAAAGAATCAGAGATCTGCTTCATTCATGAATTCAGAAGTCCTATAGATATCTTTAACTGAAATTTATAATACATATGTGGGGGACCTGATGCTGAGTCATGTAAGCCCTGTGCTTGCTGCTTCAGTCTCTGTGAGTTCATATTTAGTTGATTCAGAGGGCCATGCTCTCCTGGTGCCCTCCATCCTCTCTGTCTCTTACACTCCTTCAGCCTCCTCTTTCATAAAGTTCCCTGTGCCCGGACAAGAGGAATTTGATGGAAAAACCCCACTTAGAGCTGAGTGTTCCAAGGTTGGTATCTCACTCTCTCTTGTCTCTGTCTGTCTGTCTGTCTGTCTGTCTGTCTGTCTTTCGTGTGTGTGTCTGTCTGTCTGCTTTTGTGATCTTACTGTATGTCTCTGTATTTGCTCCCATCATGTTCAGGAGGAACATGAATAAAGCCCTGAACTATGAGTAGAACAGAATGTCATAAAGAATCATTTCTTTTCTAAAAAGAGCAAAGACAACATTATTAGGACAAAGTGGCAGTCAACAGAATGGGAAAAGATTTTTACCAGCTCTACATCTCATAGACGACTAATATTCAAAATATCTGAAGAACTCAAGAAAACTAGATATAAAAAAATCCCACAAATAATCCAGTTAAAAATGGAATAAAGATCTAAACAGAATTCCTAATAGTGGAAAATCAAGGGCTTAGAAACTCTTAAAAGAAATGTTCAATATCCTTAGCTATCAGATAAATGCAAATCAAGACCAACTATTATTATTTGGTATTGTACCCGATAGCTCTTTCAATTATTCCTGACAGTAGTTTTGCCATTTTAGATTGGGAATCATGAACGTATTTTTGTCTACAAGGGAATAAGGTAAGGATCTGAAAAAGCAGAAAAGGACTACTCTGGGATAGGGAGAAAATGAATTAGAGAGAACCAATAAAGTCATCTAAGGCATGAATGCACTTATACGTAGATTTCTTACATGAAAACACATAAGTTATCTTTCAGGAAAAGTCCATAGAACCTAGTAAAGAACCTTCTGAAAATAGCTTCTGATTGTATGGTACCATAAAGCCAGGATGTATTGCAGTGAATATGCTGAATTCTGCATCCACAAAGGAAAAAATGTGATCTGTAGAGTGGTGACCATCTATCTTTACCTGCACAAAAGAACCTCAAAATTTCGCCTTTTGTTCTTCAATCAACAAACAGCTTTTCCTCTCTCTTCTTATAGATTTTCTCAAAACTAGTCAGTTAGTATGGTAACAGCTTTTCTTCCACTAAACTCTGGCTTCCTTGCTGAGCACAATAAAGGTCTTTCATCTTATAAAACCTGGTCTATGATACAACAAAGGCCACTTTTAAAATTGAGACTTAAAGGAGTACCCAATCATTGCCCAAACAACTTCATTGTGTTGCTTAGGCCTGTTCTTTCTCTGAGTCACTTGGTTTTGTTTTGTTTTTTTACAGCTATCTCATCTGCTAGGAACAGAGAGCCTTGCAGGAAGGTCTCCACAATGGAAACTGAAAGGTTCCCTCAGCTAATAAAAATTTCCTGGATGCCACTGGGGTCTCCTTATAATACCAAACCTACTATAGTTTTTTATATTTTGCCTGTAACTTCTCTATTGTTGCTATTATTCTTCCACTGGCTAATACAGAAGCTCTCATCAGTGCCTCTAGAACAGAATATAAAATGCTAGTCAACCTGTTCTTCCTCAGTGTAGTCACAATGGATACATTCTCTTCTTAATTTACAATGAGCTATCTATCTGACTGAACTCACAAGGTGGCAGGTAGTAGAATGTGATATAGGGGTGCTGTAGGGATGTCAAGAGTAGGGACTATGGCCTAAAATTCTGGTAGCAACTTGTCTGCAAGTCTGGCCAAGGTTACAATCACATTTTCTATGCATGTCAGGAAGCAAGTCTGAGTTCAGTTTCATCAGCAGTACTCTAAAGTCTTTGCCTAGAACTCGTATACCATTTTTTTTTACTTTTTAAATTAAAATTAGTAACAAGCTTCTTTTGCATGTTAATACCAGTTCCCCCTCCCCCCTCTTCCCTTGCTTCTACCAGTCCCCTATCCCATCCCCTTCAAGTCCTTGTTATATATCCATGAAGATCAGCGTTTAAATACACAGTACCCACGTAAATACTGATGCATGTAACTGCCTGTCAGTAATTTGCACTGTTTAGAACATGGAGTGCAGTGATCCCTAGAGAAAGATGGTTAAGTGGATTTGCCATATTGGAAAATTTTGGATTTAATTAGGAGACCCCCACATCAAATAACATGGTAGAAAACAGTGGAAGAATGTACCTGATATCAACTCTGGGCTTTCCATGCATGCACATAGTTACGTACCTGAAAGCATACCACAGGGGAGCTCACCCATATTTACACATGTCACACATAATTAAGTATGTGCAAAACAAAGCTTCTTCCCATGTTTTTCTTTCCATCTCATCTGGAAATATTGAGTAGCTTGGAGGAGAATCTTTTAGTGAGTATGTACACAAAAAAATGAAAAGCCTGAGGATGGTAATCACCTGAGTAGAAGTGCCTGACAGGGTATACATTATGGGCATTAACGCAAGAGCTGTATAAGTTGGTACATCCACTCAATCCAGACCCCTGTACTGAGAAGGTCTGCGTCCAAGGAACTGGGGCAGAATGGCAGAGGATCTGGACTTGCATTCTGTTCAGAAAGGGAGGCAAATATGGGTGTCAGAGTTCATTTACATCTCAAGAGCAAGTCACCAGTGGAGTAAATGTAATCACTGTAATTTGGAGTGGGCCTAATTAGCACATTTGTTAGTGACTAAAGGAACTTTACAACTACATCTGAATTAATGAGTAATATCTTGTGTGTTCATAGGGAGGCTGGAAATAAAATCCAAGCTGGTGCTAATGGATAACCAGGACTCCAACTGCACATGAATCTTGCTGATAAACAAACATCCCATCCTTTCACCAGGGCAAAGTCAGTGTGGTTTTTAGTTCATACCTTATTAAACATCTTCCTTGAAGCCTGGGGTATGATACATATTTTCAAACTAACTCAGTGACCAGGCAACAGTAGCATGTTTGTATTATTAACAATGTATACTGTGGCAGTTTAAACAATCATAACTACAGTCACAAATTTTATAATCAGGATTTAATGGGTTTCCCTTAAAAGATAATATTATCTGGCTTTCTGAAGGCACATGCTATTTCAGGACGGACTATTTTTTATTATGATTGTCTATTGGGAAATGACCCATTTTTAAAGCTAACAGCAGAAGCAAAGGTAAAATAAATTTATCAAGAATGCAATAGATCTGATTTGACACATAAAAGGGTATATTTAAATAGAAAAAGAAAACAATTTTCCATTTGCAGATGAAGTAATAATATAAGGGAAACGCTAATATTTTATAGACTCAGAAATAGTATATTACAAGTCTTTTGTGTCATGACTGAAAAGTTAATACATTTAATCTCTGAAATATTTTACAGACTATTTATAAGAGCAATACTATGCTTATGTAGCTGATAATAGGGAAGAAAAAGAAGGAATCATTGTTGTTTCAGCACAGCAAAGCCAAGGATCGAAGAATGTAGAGAAACTGCTGGAGAAGCATGAGGGAACAAGTAAAAAGACTGTGATTAGTATTGTGAGTTGGTTTCCTGCCTACTGTGCAAAGGGTTTGGAGAGATCTTAGCTCACTGTAACAATTCCCTAAGTGGCAAGTGCTGCTATTGTTACTTGCATTTCCTTTCCAAGCAGCATGCACACTTCCAACCTCTTCTTTTTTTATAAAAGAGCTTTGATCACTCATAAAAGGATTTATTTTTTGGTTGCTTTATTATTTATTAGTTTATTTGGAATTTATTTTCTTAGTTCTTTGAGAGTTTCATACAATGTCTTTTGATAATACTCACTTTATTTCTATAAACTCTTCCCAGGCCCATCCACCTTCCCGACCCAACCAAGTTTTTGTGTCTTTTTCTTTCCTTTTATATCTGTTAAGAGCAATTTCTACTGCCCCAAGTCATCCCCAATTTACCCCCATTCTGTTCTCAGCCAAATTTGTATACTTTTCCCCAAACACTTCAAGACTCGATTGTGGGGCTGAAATGTGAGATGCACAGGCTTCCATTGACACATGATTAGCTTATGAGGGGAGATTCTTAGAGAAAACTGTTTTCTCTCAGCATCTGACAATGGTCAGTAACTTCACAGCTATGGTAAGATTTTGTGCTACATTCCCCTCTCCACGCTAGGATTTGTGCATGCTTTCAGAATTGCTGTGAGTTTATATGTGCAGCTGCCTGGCTGCATCTGGAAAATGTTTCCTTGTAGTTACTACATCTGGTTCTTACACTTCTTCTAGCCTCTCTTCTGAAATGATCTCTGAGGCTTGAGAGAAGAGAAGAGCAGAGAGAGAGACAGAGACAGAGACAGATACAGAGAGACAGAGACAGAGAGAGAGAGACAGAGAGTGTGTGTGTGTGTGAGTGTGTGTGGGTGTGGGTGTGTGATATGTTCCCTTTATAGCTGAGCATCCTGTAGTCCCTTAGTCTCTGGGCGTTGGCCAGTTGTGAGTATCTGTGTTAATCAAATACACACATGTATCTTGTATCTATAACCCATTGAGTCCAATTCATTTTCTCATATGTTCACTTTGGACTGGACAGCTTCTGTGAGATTTTGTCCCTGGAGGTGACTGACTTTTCCCATATCAGTAGCCATTGACCTCCTGTAGCTTTTCATCTAAGAGTTGATTCATGTTAAATTTTTTTGTCATGTTGACCGGTATTTTCATTATGCAAATTCTGTCAAGTTTAGGAAACATGATTTATTAATAGGTGCCATGGGCCTCTGGATTTGAGAAGCTTTGCACCTCATCTTCCATAATTTTGTCTGAGCATTGGGTTTGGGGGTTGTATTGCAGATGGACCAGTTGGAGATCAGCACCACACAGTTGCAAGTTCTTTGCATTTTGACTACCTGTATGTCTCTTTAATAACTTCAATCTGTTGAAATGAGAAACTTCTTTGATGAAGGGAGAAAGCTACATTTATCTGTGAGTATAAGGATAGTTATTTAGAAAAAAGAAACTATACTGGTTTTAAACAGTAGCAGCAGTAAGTTCTCTTCTTAAGTATATGACCTCTTCAGCCACAAGCAGTTAACTGGTTTTAGAGTAACAGGCATGGATTCCTTTCAATTGAGTGTGCCTTAATTCTACTTAGAGAGTTGTTGGTTCTGCATGATGTAAGTAGCAGTGTTCCACACTTGGGAATATCTTGTCATATGCTAGTCATATTGGTTTGTATGCTTGAAAACTGGATAGGACAATTGATGATTGATTTTTCTGTCACATTTTTGACACTATAAAAACCATTGCTTAGGAAAGAGGCTTTCAGATAGATCAGTTTCAACTTGACACCTAGAAGTCAAGTGTCCAAAGTATATGATGTTGTAGAGGGATACTCTCTCAGCTTAGACACACGGGGGAAGGCCTAGGCCCTGCTCCAAATGATATGACAGACTTTGAAGATTCGTCATAAAAGGCCATACCCACCCTGGGGGCAGAAAGGGGATGAGATAGGGAGTCAGTGGGGGAGCAGGGGGAGCAGGGGAGGAGGGGAGGGAGAAGGAACTGGGATTGACATGTAAAACAAGCCTGCTTCTAATTTAAATTAAAAAGTGTATGATGTTAATAATAGAGTCTTACATTCATTGTGGGAGACAAAAACAATGGACTTCATTTTCCAACCATTCAATAGTAGGTTTTGTGCAGGGTACCAGGGTTTTTAATAGATATTCAGTAGCTTTCACAGGGAACATTATTATCCAAGTGACATAATTTCTTTACATTATGTATGTATATACACATATATTCATACATATTATATGGAATTTTAAGCACAAGAAAACATTACTCCTTATGTCTTCTCAAACTCGCTAGTGTTATTATTTATTCCTTCTTTCCTCTGCTTTCCACACATAATACCCACCTCCATGTTTCCCATTTTTTATTTCATAGCGCCTGCATCCTGCTTTTAGCTGCTCTTGAGCTCCCCTCTCCTTGGTCCACTTTCACTTTCCTGCTTTCTAGGGTTCTTCTATATTATATACTCACACCTAAAGATTTGGAACTGAGAACCACAATAGGATAGAATATGGAACATTTGTCTTTCTGAGCCTGTGTTAGTGCACTCCATACAATATATTGTAGTTCCACCCTTTACTTGAAAATTTGGTGGCTTCATCATTTTTTCTTTTAACAGATGCTTAAAATGCTACCGTATAAAGGAACAACATTTTCATTATCAGTTCATCATTTGGTGGGCATTTGGGTTGTTTCCATTTCCAACTATTGTGAAGAAAGCAGTAATAAACACGGACAAGCAAATATAGGTAGAGTAGGAAGTTGAGTCCTTTGAACAAATTCCCAGTAGTCATATAGGTGGGCCATATGGTAAATTTATTTTTAGCTTTTTGAGAACTCTCAATTCTTATTTCAATATAATCATTAACTTGTAATTCCACCAACACTGAATGAAAGTTCCCTTTTCTTCACAACCTCACCAGCATGTGCTGTTAGTTGTTTTGCTGATCTTAGCCATTCTGACTAGGGCACAGTAAACACTGACTAGTTTTAATCTGTATTTCCATAATAGAGGTTGTTCCTACTTTGTACCCTCATTGGGCTTGAAATATAGACAGAAGCAATAAGATACTGCAGACCACTATGTTAAGTTTTCATAGATATGTACCCAAGGACTGAAAGTACTGTATGACCTTGTATGTGGGCTCTAAAAAGATTGCTAATAAAACCTGATAGTATAATGGTGAGTAGCAGAAACTGAACATGAAGGAAGGTAAGGAGGAATGAGGAAAAAATCACTAAAGGATTCTGAGTTAAATTAGGCAAGAAACTTATATGCTATTGCAGATTAATGTGGGTGCCTAGAGATGACTATATTGTAATATTCATTGTAAAAACCTATAATGACTATGGAGATACTTAAAATTTTTTGTCAGATTGATGCAATTTAGAGTCATCTGAGAGAGGGAATCTCAACTGAGAAAGTGCCTCCATCAGATTTGCCTGTAGACAAGTCTGTGGGACATTTTCTTGATTAATGGTTTATGTGATATTGCCCTTGGAAAGGTAATCTTAGATGGTATATATAGTAAAGCAGGTTGAACAAGTTTTCTTGCATGGCTTCCACTCAAGTTTCAGGCCTCCATGTACCTACTTGAGATTTTGCCTTGACTTCCTTCAAGAGGCTTTGACCCATGATGTATATGCCAAATAAATCATTTTCTCCCGAAGTTGTATTTGGTTTTGGTCTTTATTACAGCAACAGAAATCAAACCAGGACAAAGATGGCATGATTGGCGAAGTGGAAGTGCACCATTATAGAATATTATTTATCTGGGCAAAGGTGTGTTATATTCGTGTATGCTGTGGAATAATACTTAACTGTGTAAAGGTGTGTTACATTTGTTCATGCTGCATTTGTTTAATGATGTGTATTTAATTGTGTAAAGATGTGGTGTATTGGTTTCACCTTGCCTGCTAAAGGTACCCGATTGGTCTAACAAAAAGCTGAATTGCCAATTGCTAGGCAGAGAAAGAATAGGTAGGGCTGGTGGGCAGAGAATAAATAGAAGAAGAAATCTAGCCGGGAGAGGAAGAATGAGAGAAACAGGAGAGCATGAAGGACACGGCCAGGGAAAGAAGCCAGGCATGTGCCAGTCAGCCAGATTCCAGAAGTAGGGAAAGTGAGTTACACAGAAAGAAAAGGTATAAACCTCAAGGCAAAAGGGAGATATAGAGGAACAGGTTAATTTGAGCCAGCCAGAAATGAGCCCAAGCTAGGGCAGTGTCATGATTTGGAAGCTGGTTGGTGGCCTAAAAGAAAATATCTGGTACGGTGGCCTATGTACATACAAGCTTGTGGACTTGAGATTGGATATATAGCACCCACAAAAGTTATGTGTAGGAGCATGCATTTGTCATTCCAGTGCATGGGGAAGGTGGAGACAAGATTCTCAGAGATTATTAGCCCACAAGTGTGGCTGAATATGTTTGCACCAGGTTTACTGAGAGACCTTTCCTCAAATAAATAATGTGGAGATCTATTAATGAAGATCTCTTCTTATTAACCTGTGGCTTCCACATACACTGATATACATCCACACATAGCCAAGTGCAAATACCTACAAAAGTAAATGAATATCCCTCCTATCACACACACACACACACACACACACACACACACACACACTCCAAATGACTATTATAAACATTTTTCATGTACCTTCCTTGATATAGCTTCCTGAAAGTTTTTCTTTGCCTAAATCCGAGGAAAGAAAAGCCTGAAAGGTTTCTCACTAAAAGGTGCATGTGCCTGCAATACTTTCAAACCTTATAAAAAGAAGCATCTCAGGCTAGGTGGTTATAAGTTATTTCCAGGGCTTTTGTGTGACCTTTCTAGGTATTCGTGATAGATTTGAAGAGATTCAGATTTTAAAAGTAAACTAAATGGAATACTTTGTCATTCAAAGATTTATGAAACAATGTGGGTTTCATCCATTTTCTAATGTTACTTAAAGCTAAGTAAGGGAAGGAGGGAAAGACAGAGATTACAAAATATGACTAACTGAAGATAGTGCTTAAAACTTGCTTGAACCCATTAGCTCATTCCTATTCTCTCAATACTCAGCTGCAAAAGTTAACATTGATTTTTTCTTCACATTGTACACTCTTGAATAAGTAAATAGTATTTGTATGATATATTAATCCAAAGCTTTACATATACTTTCATGTTAGGTATATAATATGTTCATTGGAAAACGCATCAATTTGTCCATAGTATGAAAAAATGAAATGAAATTTTGGTTTATAACTAGTAAGGAAATAGTAGAGGTATTTATATCAATAAAGGATATGAACTTAATGACTACTTAATTTATCTAAGACTACACCTAATTGTGGCCATACTGAGTGGTTACAAGGGATACTAAATATTTTGTTTGTTGCTTGCTCACTACAACAACATTAATATAATAGTTGGAGTTGTAAATGGATATTGTTTTATGGTATTATTTCATGAGCAAAGATAACTAACCATTCTCAGAAATTAAATGAAAATGTATAGTACCATTCCTAGAAGTCAGAGTGAAGTATATGGTAGTTAGTATGTATATACTGACAAGTCTCTGCTCCATATGGTAAACTCAGGTCTTTTATGATATGAGAATTTAACTATACCAAATCCAAGTTATATTATCAGGAAGCATGCTAACTATTGACTTAACTTTTGAATATTCAAGATGGATGTTTTGTAAATTAATATCTATATAGCAGCAGTCTAAATATTTTTTCTGGGATGTGTTGATAGGAGGGAAATATGAACACGATTTCATCCTAAATCCAACTACAGCTTTGTAATTGACACCTATATTTAATGAAACACAAATAAATGCTATATAATTGAAGATTTCTCTGTTCTTCAAAGCAAGATCTCCTCCCTAGTCTTCCCCCACCTAAGAAAATAGCATTATTAAGTCATTAAAATCTGAATATTGGGCTTGTGAAATGGGTAAGTGAGTATAAACACTTTTTGTGCAAGTCTAACAGCCTGAGTTCCATACCTCAATCATGTGTAAAGGTTGAAGGAGAGGAATATTTCTACAAACTCCTTATCTGACCTTCATATGAATACTGTGGTACATATTACACACACACACACATATCACAATACACAGAGACTAATATGGTTTTCAATTAAAAACTAGATGAAACTAGGAATAAAAACTAGATGAAAACTCCCTCACTGTGTAATCTACCAACAGGTCCTGTTTATCCAAGTCAGTAATGTACATTCAATGTGACTGTTTATCTTGGACTTCTAATCAAGCCATATTCATTCCTCATTTGGATGATTGAATAAACAATACCCAAATAATCTCCTCATATTTTATTTATAGAGTGAAACTAATATGGTATTTAAAGTACTAAATTAAATTAGTTTTATTGATACATAAATGTAAAAATAATACATTCCTACAGACTACTCAACAATATTTCAATATATGTGTCTATTTTATTATGTTTAAATAAACTTGAAAATATTCATCTCTTGAATTATATGCAATTTCATTATGACACAAAGGTTCAAAGTCCTATTTTAGTTTGTGTTTATGTGCATATGTGAGTGTGTGTGCGTGTGTGTGTGTGTGTTTACCCATGGACACATGCACGTGTGAGTATGCTTGTGAGCATGTAGGTTCCTGTGGAAGTCAAAGAACAGTTGTAATTACCTCCCATCATGTGTGTCTTAGCAGTTGAACTCATATTGTTAGGATTGACAGCAAGCACCTTTATACCCTTGAGTCATCTTGCCTTTCTGAAAATGGAATTATTAACAAACAATTGTCACATGTCTGTAAATAAAAGTTGAGCCTTTTACATTTGGTCTTGGCTTGTGAAGGATGTAATTTTGGATTAAAAATAAACATACTGGAACATACATCCAGATCAGAAACATTCATATGCACAGCTGGAAACAGATACTGCAATCTGAAAGTATAATTAAGATTTACCATCTCTATTTATAGAGTATGAGCATTGCAAATTTATTGTCTTTAAACACGAAACTTTAGAAAGTGTTAGAGGAAGAGAAAATATTCACTGAGTACAATGGAAGATGACATAGAAAGAGATATATTTAAATTCAGCATTAAGGATAGCGACACATGAAGGAAACAGAAATATAAATGAAAATACCACACACAGAAAACACACATAGTATTTCAATGAAAGACACAAAACACTCCATATTCCTTGAAAATAAGGCTTCTTTTGAGTTTAGTAAATATGTCTGCTGATGCCCACATTATTAATATGTACGTGTATGAAATAAGCAACTATGAAACTGGAAGGGTGGATGGTTTCTTGTAAATGGGTAATTTGTGAACAGCAGTCAAGCCCCTTTCCATGGCAAATCCTTCCATTTTATCATAAAACAAAAAATTCCTACAAATAGGATAGTCGGGCTGTTGATAGGCAAAGCCTTGCAAGTGAACACATTGCTGTTCTGACAGAGTTAAAAGACTTTAAAATTTTCATATTCTTAATCCTTTTATTGCAGTATTAATAGTAATCAGATAAAGTAAATTTAAGTGATTCAGCGAATCCATTTACATTTAAAATTTATGACTGAGCTACTTGTATCAAATAGCTGTAAGATTAGTGCTTTGAAATGTCTCTAGAGAAGACAGTGATTTCTTATGTTTTGTATATGCTATATAAGATTTTTTTCTGTGAGTAGGCTAGTCTTATATTTATATTTTGTAAACAGGCCATAAAAATGTGGAAGAAAAAAATCAACGATAGAGGAACGTCAAAAGAGATAAATTGGAACTTTTAAGTAGTTTCTTCTTTAAGAGATGGACTTAAAAAGAGCAATATAGTGCCATCACCATCCTCTGCTACAACAGGTCCCTGGTATGTCAATTTGTTACTAAAGGAGGTAATCACTTGTGGTCAGGATTATAGGGAATGGTAAACATGAATATCTCCTTGCCACTACCTTTGGTGGTTCAACTTGCAACAGTTACTTGTCTTTCTAATGTGTCTAGCTCAAGGACCATCACACGATGTTTGAAATTGTCCCTTTTCATGCATAGGCAAACACTGTTACCAGAGTTGGATGAAATAAGAAATTATGGCATAGTCATTTAAGTTAAGCATTCAGACTCTAATAATTTGGGTACTTTAGGGTAATTTGAAGCTTAATTGGCATTCAATTTTGCCTTTCACATTGAGTGGCATCTTGGGAGCTGTAGCTCTGCCAGGTTCTATTCACTTTCTCTTCTTATTCATTAAGATCTTCAAGCACATAGAGAATCAATAAGGATGAAGGGCAGCAGATACCCTGATAGAGGCTGACCAATACATGGAGTTATGATGTATCTAAATTGGAAGCTTACTGTAGGCAGACAACATGGGGTTTTCTGCAGCTGTTAGTTCAACACAGTAAGGTGTTTCATTATGACATATTCATGCATACATCTAATATATTGTGTTCATATTCATCTCCTCTAACACCCTGTTCTATCCTCTCCAATTTCTTGATTTCCACAGGTCTAATAATGTCAGTTTTACTTCTACATATTTTTTTAAAACCTAACTGCTGTACTCCATATATTAAATTAGCTGTGTGATAGTGGTCAGTATAGATTACGTGCAGTTTTGAAATGGTCATGGAAATTTTAATCTAGAAAATTTAATTATGCTATTTGTTACATCAGTGAAAGAAAATTAATGAAAAAGACGTACTTGACATTACTCACTTCTTATCAGTCTCATGCCATAGGGTCTACCCCTCTGTCTAATTTTTTTCTTTGTCTGATAAGGACAAACCTATGCAGTGAATCTCAGAGTATGGGTTTCTGCTTCTCCATCATAGTTGGTAGTCTTTTACAACACCTGTTACCTAACTACACCAACTTCTTGTGATGCATCAGACAAATATATTCATTTGTCAATCTGTTCCAAGCCTCTCTTTATGACCACTAGTTTGGTCTACAACAAGTAAAATTGCTTCTTTAGACAAAAGTTCAGAATTTATTTTTAAAAGTGTTACGTTAGTTTTGCTTTTAATTTAAGAATTTTATTCTGAAACATCTTTAGAAAAGCTATAGAGATGGTGTCATTGGTGGTTCGTTTAGAAATGGATTTTGAAGACTGATTAAGCAATTAGGTGTTGGCTCATCAGTTGGACTCATATCACAATATCAACTGACTACTGGTACTATTAAATCATTAGTTGACTTGGAGTAGTTGCACAGAAGGATGCCATTTCACTTCCATAAGATGTTTTCATAGCAGACAGAAGTACCGTCACTTGCACAGTGTTATCCAGTGCAACAGAGCATTAAAGACTAGATTAGGATGGGAAAACAAAGCATTCTCAGGTTGCTTAAAATGCAAATTGAAAAGGAAAAGCAGATAAGGCACATAAGTGCACAGATTTAACTCTCTTAAGTGGATCGAAAGAAGTCTTTGTATCTGTAACTATTTTCAAACTGAAATTCATAATATATGAGGTTTCATCATCTTGGCATACTGACAAATACATGAAATTCCATTTGTTGAGATGTAGAGACGCTAATATAGAATGCAGAAAAGCTGATTACCTCTAGATGCTTTAACAACAGCAATTAGGCTGGTAATTTTTTAAAATTTAAATGAGAAATAATCTTGTTTTACATATGAACCCCAGTTCCCTCTCCCTCCCTTCTGCCCATTCCCCCCACTGACCTCCCCATTGCATACCCTTTATGCTCCTCAGGGAGGGTGTGGCCTTCCATGGGGGATCTTCAGAATCTGTCATATCATTTAGAGCAGGGCCAACCCCCACCTCCCTGTGTGTCTAGGCTGAGAGAGTATACCTCTATGTGGAATGAGCTTCCAAAGTCCATGTGTACACTAGAGATAAATACTGATCTACTACCAGAGGCCCCATAGATTGCCCAGGGGTCATTGACACACATGTTCAGGGGGCCTGGGTAAATTTTTTAACCTAAATAATGGCATTACTGTTTCTGATACTTCCTTGTAGGCAGTAGTAAAAGGGAGTTGGTCACTATCTCAGAGATATCCTTTATTCTCATCCTCACAATCAGAGCAAGGATGATATGTTGGTAAAGAGGTGGTTTTTGGCTGCAGCATAGGGAATGGAAAAGAGAGAGAAACTCAAGTGATAGAAATGGAAGGGTGGGGCTGGAGAGGTGGCTCAGAGGTTAAGAGCGATGACTGTTCTTCCAGAGGTCCAGAGTTCAATTCCCAGCAACCACATGGTGGCTCACAACCATCTGTAATGATGCCCTCTTCTGGCCTGCAGGCATACATGCAGACAGAACACTGTATATAAAACAAATAAATAAATAAATCTTAAAAAAAAAGAAATGGAAGGGTGGTGGAAGACCGCAGATACTGACTTTCAAACTTATACAAGCAGAGGGATAGGATATGTCCTGGGCAAGAATATTTTCTATGAATTTAACAAGAAAGATCTATTTTATTATTTGTGATCCAGTTGTTTTCATTGAAAAAAATGTTCTGGCTAAAGGATGAACTCGAATATTGTCTAAGAATAGCGGATAACCATTAACAAATACAATGTCTGTTAGTATCCTATATATAGTTCATTTAAGGTTGGATGACCACTTTTTAATGTGACTCAGAAACTACATTACGTTTCTTTTGGTTTTTGAGACAGAGTTTCTCTGTGTAGTCTTGGCTGTTATGGAACTCTCTTTGTAGACAGGCTGACTTGAATTTAGGAAGATCTGCCTGCCTCTGTCTCCTGAGTACTGCAATTAAAGGAGTGTGCTACCACCATCTAGTTTATATTCTTACTTTTTAAGACCCACAATTCTGTTACTGAAGAAATGGAAGTAAGTATCCCCTTTACTTAGTTTAATCAATGCTTTTGAAAATGGTGGCCTATATAATGGTCATAAATTGTGAAAGGTCATAAACTTAAATACTTTATTAAGCTAAGTAATAAAAATATGAGCCAAACAGTATTGAATCACTCTCTCCTTCTGTTTTAATACATTCCTTTCTCTTTCTTTAGGTTTATTTGTTCATTTATTTTTAGGTATGAGTGTTTTGTCTGCTTGGATAACTGCACACCAAAAGAGGGCTTCATTACATATGGTTAGAAGTCACCATGTGGTTGTTGGGAATTGAACTCAGGATATCTGGAAGAGCAGAGCTGTCAGTACTCTTGACTGCTCAGCCAACTTTCCAGCCCCCATGAATACATGCATCTCTTAGCAGCTCTTTTATTCATCTTTCAGAGTCTTCCCTTGATCTCAGCTAGCTATGCATCTAGATACAGCAGATTGCAAATGTTCAATTTCATGTGTTATTTCCCTGATGATTTGAAAGTTGTTGCCCCACCTTGTCACTTGGTCTCCCTACTTGTTAATCAGCTTAAACAATTGTAACCCACTGGTGATGGAGGAAGAAGTTTGATGAATTCCTTTATTCTAGGCAGAAAGAGATATTTCTTCATTATTTCCTTGAATTGCATCTTAAATACAAGTGCATTGGGTCTACAGGGACATGTGCATAGGTAGTTTGTCTCAGGAAATTGAGATATATGGTAAAAGCAATTGAGTTATTTAATATTGAACTGCCTCGTTAACTTTTGTCCTGGAATGGGATTCTGACAACTTGTCATTGTTTACTTTGAATTTTCAGGTGGGATTGAAATGTGCTTTATAAGAACATCCAAAAGTCCTCTTTCTAATTTCTGGAATTAGAACATTTTAGTTTGATCAGTGTTACATTCCCGAGTCACTTCCTTGATCGGTCACTTTGTCCATTTATAATTTACTTAGTATGAACAGCATTGCTATTTTATGTCTCACTATTCCCATGATGTCACATAATTGCTTATGCAGCTGGGATATAAGAAGAGACAAATGGACCTTGAACTGTAATGAACAATAAAAGAAATGTAAATAAAATATTTTCCCCCTTAGTAAGGAAGCCGATTGAAAAACCATACAAAATAATGAAAAAGAAAGAGTTGGAAGAACCACTTATATTTTTGAGTTTGGCTGTTTATAGGTTGCTTATGTCCAAGTGGATAACCCATGCAAACACAGGTAGCAGCAATTGGATACAAAAGGCCTGAAAAAAATAAAATAGAAGGACAAAAACTTGTGAGGAAGATGTCATGGGGATTCCTGGTGGCAACTGGTTTGAAGAAAGCAAGGTAGATATTATCTGCATATACCATATACATTCATGTAAGTTTTCAAGTAGTAAATAAAGATATTATGTTGAAAAACTGTAAACAAGTAACCCAAAACAGATTGCCTATATGTTCCTTTTAAATAGTAATCTCTAGCCCTGTATACTGCTGCTTTTATCCTCTATTGTGTACTTGATAAGAAATATGTAGTTATCACCAGAAGGGCAGATATTAAAATAGACTGAAGTAAACATATCTCTGTATGTGTATGGAGTGGGGGGAGATAGGCACTTCTCAGTAGTGAAAAGTTTGAAAGACACTCGAATTAAAACAAAACAAAAAATAAAGGCAAACAAAACCAATCAATAAGTAAACAAAGTTGAAATATTCATATACTGCTAAAGAAATAGAAATGTTAACATTTAGACTAAGTAGTCATAGTTCCTGAAATTGGTATACACCTCAGTTAAATGTACAAAGAAACTCAGGTGAGACTTCTGGTGAAAGTGCCCACTAGAGGCTTTGAAACAGGCCTGACTTGAGGGCCAAGGGTGTCTGATCTGTTTTGTTTCCTTCTGGAATGCACTTGTCTTCTACTTCATCCTTAGGAGACTTCTCTATAGCCAATGATAGCTAGCTAATTCAGTAAACAAAGTTCACAACTATGGAGCAAATTGTAGTGAAAAGAACACAGATTTTGTTATCATATGAACTTGGCCTTATGGTCAATTCTGGCTTTTATTTAGTTCATTTCTGCATTGTGTAGTGTTGGGTCACTCTTTTGAAATAGAATACTTTTGTGTGGTTTTTAAAGGAGGATAATGATATTCCCTACACTGTAATGCTATAATTATTAAAGTAGTATTTTTAAAGCATCTAGAAAAGTGCTTACAATATGGTACTTGCTTGATAAATGATGTGTTTTGTTCATACTCCACATGTTCTTAGTAACTTTCTATCAGTTTCCAATTCATTACACATAGGGAGTGTCAAGTAGGTTTCAAGGGCCAGGTCCATTGTGTCCCTGTCACTGCTGACTTTCGGTAAGTTTTTACATTATTTTCGGTTTCATATTAAGGCCTATAACAAACAGTTTCATTTAACCTCACATCAATCCTATAAGCTGATGATGGCATCTTATCAAAGATGAAACTAAAGCACAAAGAGTCGGGGTCACAGAGCTATAAAGTTGAACAGCCGAGACTCTAGTCACTAAAAAGGATCATTTAAAAGCCTTTCAAAACTGCTTATGAAAAATCACTCTTCTACAAAAAAAGTTACCAATGTATTAAGGGATACATTTATCAAGTGACTTTTATACTCCCAAGTTGATAAGTCAACAACTTAAGATGTCAAGGGTTAAAACTCACAATAACTAAAGCAGGTATCCATTTTTGAATGGCATGTGTCAGACAATATGCTATGTACTCTATGTGTGGGACTTTATTGAAGTCTTACAATAATTCTACAGTATGTGGCTGCTTTTCTCCACAATTTACAAATGAAAACACAGAAGCTTGCTCAGCAATATAAAATTAAGAAGGTGCTGTACTAGGATGCAAGTCCTTGGTCAGCTTGTGTCAGTGGTTTTGCATATTTCCCATGCATGCCTGTGAAAAGGAAAGAAACTTGTATAATTGAGAAGTCAAAACCCAGCTCTCAAAGACATTTTACATTGTTAACTTGAACTAATGACTAAATGTTGAAGAGAGGAAAGGGGAAGGTGGAATGATGTGATTATATTATAATCTCAAAAGAATAAAAGAAATAATTAAAATAAAAACATCATCAAAAAGTCAATAGGAATTTTATGATGGCTTATTTTCCTTTTGTCTTTTAGTTTCACTTAAAATCAAGTGTCATGTGACTCTTTGATCTGAAAATATAGTTGTAGAATGGATTACATAGAGCTATTGGGTTCTACAATTTTAAACGATTAAGTAATTTAGTATTGACTAAAGTCTCTGTAATAAACTAATTAAATCATATCTCTTAATTTAGTGAGTTCTTGTGATTTATAAGGATTAAGAAATTACATGATTTCTGGATTTATATGTTAAATTCAGTAATTATGAGTACATGTAGCATTTATACTTTCACAGAGTTTACTCATTAGCAGTAATTCTACTCTATATTAATTAATTCATAATGTATTTATTTGATTCTATGAAGCAATGCTAGATTTCATTAAGAGAAAAATTTAATATAGATTTAAGGTGTGGGGAAAGGGGTCAAGAGATTGACTTAAGAGGAGAATAGTAGTATGGACTTGAGGAAGTACAGGATTTTGGCTAAGATCATTGATTTGAAACTGCATCCAAGTCAGTGGATAAATAAAATGAAAGAAAAGCAGACTTGGAGTGTTCCATTATTATGTCAATGGACTTTGCTACCCACCAACTAGAATTGGGTGTACACTCCAGCGACTGTCTTCCACTAATGAACCAGGCTGCCTAATGCCAGTGCCAAACTAGGAGGTCACTGGTGCCACCACAGTTACTTTGGCAATCCCACTAACCTTTGTTAACTTTTGTCACCACTAAGGTGCAAACAGTACTTGGACAGGAGGAGTCAGAAGAAGATCTGAACTGTTGAAAAACAAAAAGAGTAACTAGAACAAGATAAACATGCTATTTCATAGTAGAAATGTGGTATGAAAGCCTAACCTGAGATAAACAGCCACAGAAAATGACCCTAGCTCACTTGCCATTGCTGAATAATTCTACCTGGAGTAATGAGAATTGTGCAGTGGATTCTACTATGGATTCTAACAGCACACAAAGTTATTAGATGAATGAACCTTTCAAAATCTTTCTGAATCACAGAAAGTTCTGCCTATGATAAGGTCAATCTCTATTACACTAGAAGGAAGATTGCAACTGGCTGGGAGACAGAGCACTCAGGCCAGAGAACTCTGGGGAAGGAAAATCTTATCTTGATTGGTCCACTGATGTTCCTTTTCTAAATAAACTAAGAGGACTGGTATGAATGACAACCCAAGTACACAAATTGTTGCATCATGGTGAAGCAGAAATGCTAACTACACATCTTTCCTTTCATGATATTGCTTATTTTCATTTTTAATCTTTTTGTTGTTTACTAGCTTTTACATTTTAATTTTGATTAAGTTTATAATTATCAATGTTACTTGTTAAGTTTCTACTGTGTTTTAGCTTCTATAATACCAGAAAATATCTCTATGGCCATCTCTTGTTTTACTGCACTATAAAATCTGCTTTTTACTTATTCAGAACTACAGTAGCATTTTTACTACCTCTCATGCCTCCAGCCTATATAACTTGGGTCTCACCTACACTTTCCCTCTCCTTCACCCATTCTTCACACCTTCCTTATTCCACCACTTTAATTTTGACTCCACTAAACCTAAAAATATCCATAAACTACGTTTCCTCTCAACCAATATTCTGAAACAGTGGTCTCTGAACTTCATGAGTGTAAAAGTAGAGTGTACATCTCTGTTTATTGCCACTTGATACTGAGATCTCTGGTAAATTATTAGGGCTAATTGAAGCCATCTACACACTGCATAGAAACAAGTAGAATAACATATAGCAAAAGCAGTCCTTTAGGTTGAGTCACAAAGGGGAGAGATTATTTTTGAAAAGGACCAAATGACATATGGAAGATTCAAACAGATGAACAAAGCCAGGAATAAAATTGTAAATCAACCACAAGAACCCCCCCCACACAAATTATACAAAGACTTAGAGACTGAACAAAATGCACTTGAATGAAGTAGGTAATTGAATAATCCAAGAGGAAATGAACAAATCCTTCAAATTGAATAGAAATGACAGTAGTTATCAGAACCTTTGGAGCATGGTTGATGTTATCATAAGAGGAAAGGTCACAGCTGTAAATTCTCACATTTGAAAAATCAGAAAATTCTCTAATGATGACCTTGCATCAATTGAAAAAGAAAGAGACATAAAACCTTTGCTGGAAGGGGGGGAAGTCAAATCGTCCCTATTTTCAGATGGTATGATTCTATAATGAGAAAATGCTACAGACTACACTAGAACTTTATTTTTTAAATATCTGTTAAGGATTTTCAGCAAAGTTGCAAGATTAAAAAGTCAAAACAGAAAAATCAATATCTTTTCTATATGTCAATAACAAACTTGCTGAGACAAAAATTAGGAAAATGATGTTCAAGAAAGTGACTTTTTGTTCAGATCCAGATTTATTCCTCCAAGTCTTGTGTCCAAAGTGTGTGGTGTCATCAGCAATAGGGCTTATCTTCAGGCTCTGGGAGGCAAAGTCAATAGCAATATCCCATAATGTTTTGGGTGTCTCTTGAACTTCCAAATTAGTAAGTCTAAAGGAGGTTTCTCATACCTGGCATTAGTGTTTTTGTTAGTCTGTGGCTCTTTGGAAAGTGCTGTCACAGCAAGTGATATAACTTCATCTAAATCACACACTTATTTATATGGTACACTTAATATGTATTACATGACGTAGGGTGAAACTTTTCTTTGCCAGCTGCTTTGGTTTTTCCCCACCAGTCGCCTGGGCTCTACCACGTTGCAGTCCCTAAATAACACACAAGACACTGTATTAATTATGAAGCTGTTGGCCGTTTGCTTGGTTTCTTGCTGGCCATCTCTGACTTAAGTATTTACCTCCTAATTGTTAATCTAAGTATTTTTCTTACCGGAGAAAGGGTCCGGACCTTTTACTCCTCTGGAGGCTACATTGTGATTCCCTGTGTTTATTTTTTCCAGAGTCCTCCTTGACTCCTAATCCCATCTATCTTGCTTCCCTATTGGCCAACAGTGCTTTATTCAACAACCAATAAGAGACAGATTTCAGAATGACATCTCCCATCACATGAAATTTTAGGTAAATATAAGAAATATTATTCCTTATTACTTTTTTCAAAACCCTTAGTGTCATTTATCTACCCTCCCCTCCTCTCATTCTGTATTGACTTGCTTCACTCTTCCTCAGTTTAGCACCTTCTGAATTTTCCTGTTTCTCCTTTCATATTACCTCATTCCTACTATTGCTTTCTCTAATAATCTTACTGCCTTCCCCATGTACCCTTTTGATTTTCCTATTTTATGAGGTTACTACATTTGTTCAGTCACATCTGAATATTTGGAGATAAGAACCACAGAGAACATGAACCATTTGTCTTTCTTTCATAGTGCTGGAAGGTGCTATGCAAGGTACCAATAGAGGAACATATTCAAAAGTCTTCCAAGCAGTGACAACTACCAACTACAACAATGATCAGCACTGCAAGATATCTCTAATGGTGCATTAGTGGTACTTATATAAGGCAATAGGGAATATTTCAGACATCTCAGAGCTAGCAGTATTAGCTAATGAATTAAGCTGCTGAGAAAAGTGACTAAGAAACAGTTCCAACCTTTAGTGAGCTCACAGCATAGTAAAATTAGACTATGAACTTAAGTCAAGAACAAGTTGAAAGGATTTACATTCTATGATCAAGATCTTCAGAGTCATAAATGTATAGTGCAAGACTACCAAACACTGCACTTCAAAGTAGCATGTAATATGAGACTTAAAAGATGAATATGGGCACATGCCAGGCAGTGGTGGTACACGCCTTTAATCCCAGCACTCATGACACAGATGCAGGCAGATCTCTGTGAGTTTGAGGCCTGCCTGGTCTACAGAGTGAGTTCCAGGACAGCCTCCAAAACAATACAGAGAAACCCTGTCTCAAAAACAAACCAACAAAAAAGATGAACTATCAAGAAAAGGGACAGTAGGGTGACTGTGTGGGTATGGAGGCCTAAGGGATTTACTAGGAAAAATGCTCCAAGAGAACAACAAATGCCAACCGAAAGTAATATCATATGACTAGCATATTGAGATTTTGGGGAGATTATATTGGATGAGGCTACGGAATTAGTCAGGTTTTAGATCATGCAATGTGGTTTATGTCATATCAAGTTATTTTTACTTGATCCAAAACATATTATGAATGCACTGAATGGACTAACATAAGCTAGAGGCAATAAACACTTTCCCATGTTTCCCATGTGGATAATTGCACTAGCAATGTTGTGAAGAATGGAATCACAGATCTGGAGAGATGGCCCTGCATTATGTAGTTTAGGAAGTTCCTATAGTAGTAGGATTCCAAACAGCATTTTAAAGGTTTTTAGTGCAATTTATCCCTCCCCATAATCTCTCAATCCTCCCTCCCACTCTCACTCTTCTTGCAGCATTATTCTCACCCCTTCATATTGTCTGTGTTCTATCCATTTCCCCCTTGAAACTCCCCCAACCAATAGTCCCTTACTACTATTGATGCTCCATTTTCGATAAAAATATGCAACGTTTCAAATCTTATCCATATATGAGAAAAATGCAGGGTTTGTCTTTCTGGGTCTCAATTACCTCATGTGGGGTGGTTCTTTCCAGCTCCATTCATTTATTCGAATGTAGGGGAGATCTCACGTACTTACAGCACTGACCGTTTGGGCATGGTCACAGGTAAGTGGGAGAAGCCAGGGATAAATGGAAGAAAGATGGGGAGCTCTCTCTTGGATTCCCGTCGAGATTTGGAGACCAGAGCACTGAGCTCAGTTCTTGGCTTCTCATGTAAGTGACCTCTCTTTCTAATAAAATATCTTTGACACCCCTTTCTTGGTATCCTCAGTACGGCCCGTTTATTGGCTACACCTGGAAATTTAATAATTGCACTTTTCTTTACAGGAGAATAATATTCTATTTTATATATGTACCACATTTTCATTATTTGCTCATCAGTTGGTACACATCTAGGCCCAAAGTTTATCATTAGTGGAATATTTTGGTATATCTTTCAAATATGCTACATTTTTCACTGTAAGGTATCTAAACAAAAGAAGGACCTTATGAGGGCATATGATATACTTTGGTTGACTTTGAGAATTCAGACAGTAAACATTCCCATAGAGCTCAGAAAACCACTTACTTGGTTTCTTACTTATGAGGAAAAAGTTACAAAGCACAGCCTAAACTACTATTTTTTTTTCTAGCCATGTTTGAGGCTGCATAGGGACAAGGTCTCCTTTAAGGATCAGTAGAATTACCCATGCTGCTTTGTATTTAATCCAATCTTTGTGTTTCTGCCCTAGGCAACTTATCAGCATTGCACCAGCTGGCAGAAGAGCCGTGACAAAGATGTAGAAGTAAGCTGTTGTTCAGGAGAAATCAATTCAGCTTGTTCCCTCCACTTCCCCTTTTCCTCCTCCTTTACATCACATAAACTGAAGAGCTTAACACTTGTCTTTTTCTGAGGCATATGTAGGAAGTGGCAAAGTATGACAGAAAAAGTGTCACATCCAGTCCTGCTTCTCAGTGTGATACTCGGAAATCACTCGCCTTATGGAGCCACAGTTTCCACTGTCTTTATATATAACAGAATAATGGGTATTGCATACTGGGGTTATTCAAACATGGTGATATTTGTGAAAGTGGCTCTCAAAGACTAAGTAACTATAGCTTCTTAGATGCCTGAGACTTGGTTACTTGACCTGGAAAATAAATATATTGAAAAAGATTACTTCTGAAAGTAGAACTCAAAATGCGATCATCATAAATATCATATGGCTATTGTTTTTATAAAAAGATATACTCAAGCTATTTCACCTCAAAGTGGAGTATATAAGAAACTGATAGTATGTGATGATGGTCTAATGCTTTAGCAGAAAGTGGGTAAGGAGTAGAAGTGTTTAATCAAATTTGAAGAAAGAAAAGGTGAAGTGGATGAAAACAAGTGACCTCTAGGTTTAAGTCCAAAGGGCTGGAAGCAATGAATCCAAGAACAAGCAAATGAACAAGCAAAACCACCATGCAAAACAGAGAAGCTTTTGCTTTAAAAACTGATCAGGCATATCACAAAATGGAATGTAAAATGTCCTGTAAATGCTATGAAGACTCTTCTTATTCATTGGCCTCTACTGCAGATCAGATGGGAGGATATTGCCTATAACTATTTGTATAATGAATAGCAAGTGTATAGGAATTATCTGTTTGCAACCATCTTTGTGAGTTGCTGGAGGAATTGTTTATACCATAGAAACAGAAAATGGACACTGACTAACATGCCTTCTTCCCCTTCTTCTAATATTTGCTCAGGGCCCTGTGGATAGAGGAGATATCTTCTGCTTGGTTCTGTTTGGAAAACTATAAAAGTATAACACAAAGTACATTTTAAAAACTGAAGTCAATACAGTTATAAAATTTTTAAAAAGAAATTGAGGAAGGGACTGATCCACATTCAGATTATGTAATTTCATGGGCTATAAATGGGGACTGCTTCCTTAAATATATATGAGATTGTGTATTCTGGATGATCCTATGCAAAACATTGTTATTTACTTCACATTAGAAAATAATAGCATTGTTTTGAGATGGATATACTGATGGGTTACAAAATAGGAAGTAGTATGAGCAGTTATAATGTGACTGACATAATCCAGGTAATGGGTAATAGTTAGGACAAGAAGACAGCAATGATCAAAGTAGGAAGTGGTTAAAATTTTGTATGTTATTTGATATAAAAGCCATCAGGATTTAACAATAAGTTTACTATGAGGACATTGAAAAAGAGGAAGTGTTGAATTGGAGGGGAAGAAAGGGTGGTATATTTTATTCAAATACAATATATGCATGGATAATAATTAAAGAGAAACTAAAAACAGCGAAAGAAGTTAGACAACTCAGAAGTATTGGGCTTGTGAGTAGAAGGTGCAGCAAGAAGTGAGGTTGGGGGAAGCAGTGTCAGGTGTATTTGTGTGGATAGTCTGGGGGTTAGATTTATATACAATATATTTTAGTTCAAATACAAATTTCAGGCACACATTTCGTTAAATAGTTCTGGTTTTAGGTTGGACATTAAAGTTAGAAATGAATTTGAGATTCTTCAGTATATCATACACATGCAATTGAGAAAGCTGAAAATAACACATTTTGTGTGTGTGTGTGGCTGTGTGTGTTATGTATATATACATGTGGGTATCTATTTAAAAATTAAGAAACACATGGATGAATATTTAAGGAGTTGTTACATTTAAGATCCAGTAAAGAACATATTAGGTAAGCATTTGTTGCTCTAATGAGCAAATGTTGAATATATTTTAAAAACAAAATATTTATGTCTTGCTTATGTAAGTTCCAAAATTAGTGCTTCTGATTAAGCAAGATTTTTGCTTCGCAAAGATTTATGGCTCTACAGTCCATAATATGTCGCTTCATGGAAGACAGCATTAATGTTCATCATGCCATATCATGCTGGTAGACGAAAAATTACTTTCAAGGATTGAGGGTGGAAGTATTTTACAGATGAGTTTCAAAACTGCTACAAATAACTAATGTTTTTCCATTAAAACTCATTGCCTGCAATAAATTGCAGGAGACCCTGGGAAATGTAGTCAAATTATATGCCAAGGAAAGGATTTTATTTGTATCCTTTTTAGTTTTAAGAATATAATTACATCATTTCCTCACTTCCCTTTCTTTTTATCTAAACTCTCCCATAGAACCCTTTGCTATATTTCAAATGCATGGCCTGCCTTTTTATTACATTTACATTCATACATGTACATATATATTCCTTAATAAATAAATAACAGCCTTCTCAGTGTTTATAATGTTACTTGTATGTGTACAAAGTTTCTCTCTCTCTCTCTCACACACACACACACACACACACACACACACCCTTTCTCTCTCTCTTTTTCCTTTGTGACATATGTAGTCCAGGCTGACCTTGAATTTGTATACTAGTGTATACTTCATGAAAATATAGGTTTTCTGAATATTTAAATACTTTCTGCCAAAGGAGAAATTACCTAAGTACAGAAGGTGATTGGACAGTGAAATAAGGAAATGTGGTAGCTGAAACTGAAGGAAAATAAAAATGTTTCTTTTTCTGGAAGGACTGCTGGATTAAGTACATTAGCCAGTGGATTTGGCAAGGTGTACGCAACTAGGAATCTTTTCAAGAGGAGAGAGATGAAGTCAGATTGAAACAGATCAGAGAGAGAATGGAAAGTTAGGCGTTGAAGATGGTAAATATGATTACTTATTTCCCATATTTTATTAGCATTTTCAACCAGGCAAGCCTGCTTACCTGCTGTGATTGCTTTATAAATAGCTCTTCCATAGAAATTACATTTCAGAACCTTGCAGATAAAATAATATATGTACTTTTCTTAGTTTTAAATAGACAACATTGTGCCCATTCAGACTTTCAAACTGAATTAATACTGCTGCCATAATGACTTAGGAATAAAAGATTTCCAGATTACCTATGTTCTTGAAATAGTTCAAGAAAACCATCCTATTGTAAATCATAAAAAGTTCCATCTAATCTTCAAATTTATGAGTATGTCTTGAACCAAAGTTTATTATTAGCCCAGTTCTGTAAATTTGATGGAAATTGAAAATTGAAAAATATGTTCTAATGTTAACATTGAGTAACTCCTTCTCTTATTTGTTAAGAGTGAAATCCTGAGAGGTGGAATTATATATAAGCAATAAGTGACACATATATATATATATATCAATATATATATATCATCAATAAATGAAATAATTTTAATATAGGCATCCCAATTGTTAGGCCAAGGTTTCTACTCACTCAGCAATACATCACTTTTTAAATATCATGCCTGTCCATATTCTGATACTCTAGCAAAAGGCTTAAGAGTATCAGCTTGTCATGAAGATTTATTTTGGCTCAGAGATTCAGTGATCACAGTCAATGATTATTTGTATCTGCTGCTTTTAGCCTGTGGAGCAATAGTTCAGTATTGGAGGTGCAAATGCTGGAGGAAGCTTATTCACCCCATAAAGTCAGGAAGCAAACAATGAGGGAAATGTCAGGGCTCAGCCCCAAAATCTCCTTCAAGGGCATATTCAAGTGAACTGTTTTTCTCCCAATAGATTCCACTTTTAAAGGTTTTTATATCCTTCAAATTCTCTTACAACCTAGAAATGTATGTGCCTTTTTGATACTATTAAAATTCAAAAAAAGTAATGCCCCATAATATATTCAGTAACATTGGACACAATAAATGCAAAAATCCCTTCATTCCTGGTCATAGTTCTTTCCCATATATCCCAATGCAATAAAAGAAAACAACGTTGGAGAACTCAAGTTGATTTAATTGACTTCATGAAAAGAAGTATTCATTCATTACTTATTTAGCATTTATATATGCTAAAATTATATATAATATTTTTGTATTCCAGAGAAGGAAGTAGGATATGAAGCATTTAATATATTGTATAGCAGAAGTACATGATTCAAGCCAGGTTAGTAGGCTTCATATATCTTTTTTTTTTGCTGAAAGAATGCTTTGCTTGTTTATTTTTTATCATTTTTTATTTTAATTTTAAATAGCTTGTTTTTTTCTCATTTTTTATTTTAATTTTAAATAGCTTGTTTTACATGTCAATCCCAGTTCCCTCTCCCTCCCCTCTTCCCGCACTCCCCTTCCCCCCCTCCCTCCCACCCTATTGCCAAATCCTTCCACATAGGGGATATCTAGAGTCTGTCATTTTACTCTTGGTAGGGTCAAGGCACTCCCCTAAGAGTCCAGGCTGAGAGAGCATCTCTCTTTGTGCTGTAGGCACATGAAGACAGTTTGTATACCAGGGATAGACACTGATCCACAGCTCAGGGCCCCATAGGTTGCCCAGGCCTTCTCACTGACACTCACATTTGGGGGGTCCAGATCAGTCCCATTCTGGCCTCCCCACTGTCGGTCTGAGGTCCAAGAGCACTCCCCTGTTCAGATCAGCTGTCTCTGCTGGTGTTGCCAGCCCATTCTTTGCCAATTTGCTAATCACTCCTCTCTCTGTCACTGGGTTCCTTGGGTTCAGTTCAGTGATTAGTTGTGTGTTTGCCTCTGCTTCCATCAGTCACAGGATGAAGGCTCCCGGATGGGTATAGACATCAAGTTCATTATCAGGAATGGGCATTCGAGGTGGTCCCTCCACTATTGCTTAGCTTGCCAATTGATGTTATACCTTTAGATTACTCGAGGTCACTCTGGTGCCTGATCTGTCTTCGATCCTATGATTCCCTCTTCCCCCTATTCTACCCCCACCCCCTCAACTTCCTGTTCCCCCATGACCAACTCCCTTCCTCTTTACCCCCTCTATTCTTCCCAGGTCCCACTCCCCCCCCACCCCTCGCTGTGTTCCCCATCCATTCAGAGGATCTTGTCTCCATCCTCTTCTCTTGGGTACTATGCATATATGCATATCTTTTAGGTTCTTTCCTGTTTCCCAGACTCTCTATCTGTGGAAGTGCAGACTGGCACTATCCTGATCCATATCTAAAATCCATATATGAGTGAGTACATACCATGTTTGTCTTTTTGCGACTGAGTTACTTCACTCAGGATGGTTTCTTCCAGTGCTCTCCATTTCCCTGCGAATTTCAAGATTCCATTGTTTTTTTCTGCTGAGTAATACTCCATTGTGTAAATGTACCACATTTTCTCTATCCACTCTTCAGTTGAGGGGCATCTAGGTTGCTTCCAGGTTCTGGCTATTACAAACAATGCTGCTATGAACATAGTGGAGCAGATGCCCTTGTTGTATGAACCTGCCTCATTTGGATAAATGCCTAAGAGTGGAATTGCTGGGTCTAGTGGTAGATTAATTCCCATTTTCCTGAGGAATCTCCATACTGATTTCCAAAGAGGCTGTATGAGTCGGCATTCCCACCAGCAGTGGAGGAGTGTTCCTCTCTCTCCACATCCTCTCCAGCATAAATTGTCTTCAGTGTTTTTGATTCTAGCCATTCTGACAGGAGTAAGATGGTATCTCAGAGTTGTTTTGATTTGCATTTCCCTGATGGCTAAGGATGTTGAACACTTTCTTAAGTGTCTCTTGGCCATTTTAGCCTCCTCTACTGAGAATTCTCTATTTAGCTCTGTACACCACCTTTCAAGTGGATCCTTTGGTGTTTTGGAGACTTGTTTCTTGAGTTCTTTGTAAATTTTGGAGATTAGCCCTCTGTCAGATGTAGGGTTAGTGAATATCTTTTCCCATTCTGTGGCCTGCCTTTTTGTCTTTTTGACTGTGTCCTTTTCCTTACAGAAGCTTTTTAGTTTCAGAAGGTCCCATTTGTTAATTGTCGATCTCAGTGCCTGTGCCACTGGTGTTATGTTTAGGAAGTGGTCTCCTGTACCAACTTGTTGAAGAGTATCTCCCACTTTCTCTTCTAAAAGTTTCAGTGTGGCTGGATTTATGTTGAGATCTTTGATCCATTTGGACTTAAGTTTTGTACAAGGCGATAAACATGGATCTATCTGTAGTCTTCTGCATACCAGTAACCAGTTATGCCAGCACCATTTGTTGAAGATGCTTTCTTTTTTCCATTGTAGAGTTTTAGCTTCTTTGTCAAAAATCAAGTGTTCATAGGTGTGTGGGTTAACATTAGGGCTTTCGATTCGGTTCCATTGGTATACCTGCCTATTTTTGTGCCAACACCAAGCTGTTTTCAGGACTATAGCTCTATAATAGAGCTTGAAGTCAGGTATGGTGATGCCTCCTGAAGTTCCTTTATTGTATAGGGATGTTTTGGCTATCCTGGGCCTTTTGTTTTCCATATAAAGTTGATTAATGTTCTTTCCAGGTCCTTGAAGAATTGTGATGGAATTTTGAATGGGATTGCATTGAATCTGTAGACTGCTTTTGGCAAGATTGCCATTTTTATTATGTTGATCCTACCAATCCAAGAACATGGGAGATCCTTCCATTTTCTGGTATCTTCTTTGATTTCTTTCTTTAAAGACACAAAGTTCTTGATATACAGGTCTTTAATTTTCTTGGTTAACATTATCCCCAGATATTTGATGCTGTTTTTGGCTATTGTAAAGGGTGATGTTTCTCTGATTTCTTTCTCAGTCACTTCATCATCTGTATATAATAGGGCCCCTGATTTTTTGAGTTTACCTTGTATCCTGCCACATTGCTGAAGGTGTTTATCAGCTCTAGGAGTAACCTTGTGGAGTTTTTTGGGTCACTTATGTAAACTATCATATCATCTGCAAATAGTGAAACTTTGACTTCTTCTTTTCCTATTTGTATCCCCTTTATCTCCTTTTGTTGTCTTATTGCTGTAGCTAGAACTTCAAGTACAATATTGAAGAGATATGGAGAGAGTGGACAGCCTTGTCTTGTTCCTGATTTTAGAGGAATTGCTTTGAGTTTCTCTCCATTTAGTTTGATGTTAGCTGTTGGTTTACTGTATATTGCTTTTATTATATTCAGGTACGTTCCTGTTATCCCTGATCTCTCTAGGACCTTTATCATGAAGGGGTGCTGGATTTTGTCAAAGGCTTTTTCAGCATCTAGTGAGATGATCATGTGGTTTTTCTTTCGCAGATTGTTAATATGGTGGATTACATTGATAGATTTTCTAATGTTGAACCATCCCTGCATTCCTGGGATGAAGCGTACTTGATCATGGTGGATGATTTTTCTGATGTGTTCTTGAATCCGGTTTGTGAGTATTTTATTGAGTATTTTTGCATCAATGTTCATGAGGGAAATTGGTTTATAGTTCTCTTTCTTAGTTGTGTCTTTGTGTGGCTTGGGTATCAATGTAATTGTAGCCTCGTAGAAAGAGTTTGGCAGTGAGCCTCCTGCTTCTATTGTGTGGAATACTTTGAGGAGTATTGGAATTAGCTCTTCTTTGAATTTCTGGTAGAATTCTGCACTGAAGCCATCTGGGCCTGGGCTTTTTTTGTTTGGGAGACTTTTGATGACTGCTTCTATTTCATTAGGGGTTATAGGTCTGTTTAGATTGTTTATCTGTTCTTGATTTAGTTTTGGCAAGTTATATCTATCCAGGAAATTGTCCATTTCCTTTAAATTTTCAAATTTTGTGGAGTACAGATTTTAAAAGTATGCCCTGATGATTCTCTGGATTTCCTCAGAGTCTGTTGTTATGTCCCCGTTTTCATCCCTGATTTTGTTAATTAGCATGCTCTCCCTCTGTCTTTTGGTTAGTTTGGACAGAGGTTTATCTATTTTGTTGATTTTCTCAAAGAACCAACTCTTTGTTTCATTGATTCTCCTCAGTGTTTTTCTGAAGCTGGACTCGCTGGGGTTGGGGTCTTGGAAGGGCTGATGTCTTTCCTGAAGCTGGACTCGCTGGGGTTGGGGTCTTGGAGGGGCTGATGTCTTTCCTGTGTGGGCGGGTCTTCTCTAGGCTTCATATATCTTCAGATTGCTTATAAGATATCAGTCCATCAAGAAAAAAAGCAGGTAATGTCAGTTGATTACTGAAAAGAAGACTTAATTTCTCTAGGCTAACTACATTTATACTGGATACACACACACACACACACATGATAAGCCATTGAATATATAATGTAATATATACTTGTTCTTTAAAGTGTTTAACAAAATGACAATCCTCCTCTAAGGAATAATTTGACAATTAATAGAAAGGAAGACTGGGAAACTACTATTTAGCTAAGATACAGCTGATTTGTAGATTGAGCATTATTTCACAAGACATTATATGAAAGAATTAAGGACGTACATTAGTTGGTAATAAGTCGATAGGAAATAAACCATAAAAATGATTTTCTTACCTTTGTAATAATTTCATTGGTGAACAATAATGGTAATATATTAAGAAACCTGATATATTCATGGGACAAGGGAGGTCAATGTGATGCTTCAAGTCTTGTGTATTCACAATCTGAAAAATGGAAATATTACACAATGGAGTATATGGAGAATACTGTATTTGAAATGCTACCAAAAATCCAAGCAATGAAAGAAAATTATCTAATGGCAGAATAAGAAATGTGGCAAGCTGTAGTGTTCTAAATATTTATAGTAGATGGTGGAGACATAACTTTTGCATGAAAGCTATGAATTTTTTGGTTTTGATCCTATAACTAGGCCCAGAGGTATATTTATATTCGTGTATAACAATGTCAAAATATACAAACAAGTCTGTCTGTCACCTGTAATCTTGGCACTGGGATATGGAAACATGAGAGTCCTTGGGAGCTTGGTGTTCATTAAGTCTAACTGAAATGGCAAGTTCAGGTCCAGTGAGACATCCTGTTGCAAATACCGGTGAGGGTGGAAAGTCATGGACCTCTAGATTTTGGCCTCTACATGCACATGTAGAAGAGTATTTGTAATTGTTTTATATTTTGACAAAATAGGTCAATGCTTTATCTTCTATAGCTCTCACTTACACATGCCTAAAAAGAATGGAAGAGTAGACTCAACTACTCTATCAGAAATCAACACTACTTTCTGGAAGTGATTCCTACATAAATTTTATTCCCTGGATGAAGATGGCCAAAAACAATCTCTTGAGTGGGTAGGTAGAACACTCAGTGGGAAAGTGCTTGCCATACACTTATAAGGAGTTGAATTCTTGATATGAACACTCACAAAAGTCTGTCATATAATTCCAAGCAGGGCCTAGGGCCTCCCCCATGTGTCCAGGCTGAGAGAGCATCCCTCCATGTGGAGTGGGCTCCCAAATTCCATTTGTGCACCAGGGATAAATACTGATCTACTATCCAAGGCCCCATAGATTGCCGAGATCTCCTAACTGACTCCCACTTTCAGGGGGTCTGGATCAGTCCCATGCTGGTTTCTCAGTCACCAGTCTGGGGTCCATGAGCTCCCCCTTGTTTAGGCCAGCTGCCTCTGTGGGTTTTATCAGCCAGGTCTTGACTCCTTTGCTCATCACTCCTCCCTCTCTGCAACTGGTTTCCAGGAGTTCAGTTCAGTGTTTAGCTGTGGATGTCTGCCTCTGCTTCCATCAGTCACTGGATAAAAGCTCTAGGATGGCATATAAGGTAGTCATCAATCTCATTATATGGGGAGGACATTTAAGGTAGCCTCTACACTACTGCTTAGATTGCTAATTGGTGTTATCCTTGTAGATCTCTGAAAATCCCACTAATGCCAGATCTCTTCTCAAACCTATAATGGCTCTCTCTATTATGGTATCTCTTATCCTGCTCTCCTCTGTTCTTCCCCTGACTCAACCTTCCTTCTCCCCTCTGTCCTCCTCTTCCCTCCTATTCTCCCCCTCTCTTTCACCCAGCTCCTTCTCCCCTCCAATCCCCTCATGCTCCCAAGCTCCTCAGGAGATACCAACCCATTTCCCCTTTTCCAGGTACCATGCATTTCTCTATTAGGGTCCTCCCTGTTTCCCAGAGACTCTGGCAGTAGAATTGTAGGCTGACAATCCTCTGCTCCATATATGAGTGAGTATATACCATGTTTGCCTTTTTGTGACTGGGTTGCCTCACTCAGGATGGTTTCTCCAAGTGCCATTCATTTGGCTGCAAATTTCTAGGTTCCATTGTTTTTTTCCACTGAGTAGTATTCCATTGTGTAAATGTACCACATTTTCTCTATCCACTCTTCTGGTGAGGGGCATCTGGGTTGGTTCCAGGTTCTGGCTATTACAAATAATGCTGGTATGACCATAGTTGAACAGATGTCCTTATTGTACTAATGTGCATCTTTATGGTATATGCTTAAGAGTGGAATTGCTGGATTTTGTGGTAGGCTGATTCACATTTTCCTGAGAAAACTCCATAATAATCTCCAAACGGGCTATACCAGTTGCACTTCCACCAGCAGTGGAGGAGTGTTCCCCTTTCTATACATCCTCTCCAGCATAAACTGTCACTGGTGATTTTGATTTTAGCCATTCTGACAAGAGTGAGATGGTATCTCAGAGTTGTTTTGATTTGCATTTCCATGATGGCTAAGGATGTTGGGCAATTAACTGTCTATCACCCATTTTATACTCATCTATTGAGAATTCTCTATTTATTTGTGTACCCTACTTTTTAATTGGATTATTTGGTGCTTTGGAGACTTGGTTTTTTGAGTCCTTTATAATTTTTTAAATCAGCCCTCTGTCAGATGTGTGGTTGGTGAATATCTATTCCCATTCTGTGGGCTTCTGTTTTTGCTTGTTGGCTGTGTCCTTTGCCTTACAGAAGCTTCCCAGTTTCAGGAGGTCCCATTTATTAATTGATAATCTCAGTGTCTGTGCTACTGGTGCTATGTTCAGGAAGCAGTCTTCTGTACCAATTCATTCAAGATTAATTCCCACTCTCTCTTCTAAGAGGTTCAGTGTGGCTTGATTTATATTAAGGTTCTCGATCCAGTTGTACTTAAGTTTTTTGCCTGGTGATAGATATGGATTTATCTGCAGTCTTCTACATGTCAGCCTCCAGTTATGCCAGCACCATTTGTTGAAGATGCTTTGTTTTTTCCATTGTATAGTTTTAGCTCCTTTGTCAAGTTCAGGTGTTCATAGGTGTGTAGGTTAATATCAGGGAATTCAATTCGATTCCCTTGGTCTACCTGACTATTTTTGTGCCAATACCATGCTTTTTCAGGACCATAACTATAATATAGAGTTTGACATCAGGGATGGTGATGCCACTGGAAGTTCCTTTATTGTATAAGGTTGTTTTGACTATCCTGGGTCTTTTGTTTTTCCATATGAAATTGAGAATTGTCCTTTCAAGGTCTGTGAAGAAGTGTGCTGGGATTTTGATGGGGATTGCATTGAATCTGTAGATTGCTTTTGGTAAATTGCCATTTTTTACTATGATGATCCTTCTTATCCAAGAACATGGGAGATCTTTCCATTTTCTGGTATCTTCTTTAATTTCTTTCTTTAAAGTTTCATATGTCATGTCATACAGTTCTTTCCCCTGTTTAGTTAGGGTAACCCAGTATATTTTATGTTGTCTGTGGCTATTATGAAGTGTGATGCTTCTTTGATTTCTTTGTCAGCACATTTATTGTCTATATGTAGTAGGGCTACTGAATTTTTTTAGTTAATCTTGTATTCTTCACTTTGCTGACAGTGTTTATCAGCTGTCGGAGATCCTTTGTTGATTTCTTTGGATCAGTCATGTAGGCTATCATATATACAATCTGCAAATAGTGAAAGTTTGACTTCTTCCATTCCAATTTGTATCCCTTTGATCTCGTTTTGTTGTCTTACTGCTCTAGCAAGAACTTCAAGTACAATATTGAAGACATATGGAAACAGTAAACAGCCCTGTCTGTTTTTCTGATTTTAGAGGAATCCCCTTGAGTTTCTCTCCATTTAGTTTGATGTCTGCTGTTGGTTTGCTGTATATTACCTTTATTATTTTTAGGTATGTTCCTGTTATCCCTGATGCTCCATGAGCTTTATCATGAAGGGGTGTTAGATTTTGTTAAAGGCTTTTTTCTGCCTCTAGTGAAATGGTCATGTGGTATTTCTTTTTCAGATTTTTTTTATATGTTGGATAGCATTGATGGATTTTCATATGCTGAATGATCCTTGCTTACTTGGGACGAAGCCTACTTGTTCATTGTGTTTGATTTTCCTCATGTGTTCTTGGATTTGATTTGCCAGTATTTTATTGAGTAATTTTGCATCAATATTCATGAGGGAGATTGGTCTGTAGTTCCCTATCTTAGTTGTGCCTTTGTGTGATTTGTGTACTAAGGTAAGTGTAGCATCATAAAAATAGTTTGGCAGTGATCTTCTGCTTCTATTGTGTGGAACAATTTGAAGAGTTTTGGTATTTGCTCTTCTTTGAATTTCTTGTAGAATTCTTCACTGAAACCATCTCTCCCTGGACAATTTTTGGTTGGGAGACTTTTGATGACTCCTTCTATTTCATTAGGTGTTATAGGTATGTTTAAACTGCTTATCTGTTCTTAATTTAATTTTGGTAATTATATGTATTCAGAAAACTGTCCATTTCCTTTAAATTTTCCTATTTT
Organism: Mesocricetus auratus; assembly: GCF_017639785.1. NCBI lineage: Eukaryota > Metazoa > Chordata > Mammalia > Rodentia > Cricetidae > Mesocricetus > Mesocricetus auratus. The sequence continues at coordinate 91,465,087 of NW_024429188.1, read as the reverse complement.
GTAGAGTACAGGTTTTCAAAGCATGAACTGGTGACTCTCTGGATTTCCTCAGTGTCTGTTGTTATGCCCCCCTTTTCATTTCTGAATTTGTTAATTTAAATGTTCTCTCTCTCCCATTTTGTTAGGTTGGATAAAGGTTTGTCTTTCTTGTTGATTTTCTCAAAGAACCAACTCTTTGTTTCATTGATTCTTTGTATTGTTTTCTTTGTTTCTACTTTATTGATTTTAACTCTCAATTTCATTATTTCCTGATGTCTACTCTTCCTGGGTGAGTTGGCTTCTTTTTGTTGTAGAGCTTTGAGGTGTTCTGTTAATTCTCTAGTGTGGCTATTCTCCAGTTTCTTCATGTGGGCACTTAGTGCTAAGAACTTTCCTCTTAGATCTGTTTTCAGAATGTTCCATAGGTTTGAGTATGTTGTGTCTTCATTTTCATTGAATTCTAGGAAGTCTTTGATTTCTTTATTTCTTCCTTTACCAAGTAGTGATGGAATTGAGCATTGTTCAATTTTCATGAGTTTGTGAGGTTTCTGAAATTTGTATTGTTGTTGAATTCTAACTTCAAGCCATGGTGTTCTGATATGATACAGGGTGCTATTCAAATTTTTGTATCTATTGAGGTTTACTTTATTGCCAAGTACGTGTTCGATTTTAGAGAAGGTTCCATGTGGTGCTGAGAAGAATTTGTATTCTTTTGTGTTTGGATGGAATGTTCTATAGATGTTTGTTAAACCCAATTGGGTAATAACTTCTGTTATTTCCTTTGTTTCTTTGTTAAGTTTCTGCTGGTGGTCCTGTCCATTGGTGAGAGTAGAGTGTTGGCATTTCCCACTCTATATGTGCAAGGTTTTATATGTGATTTGAGTTTTAGTAATGTTTCTGAACCTAAAAGATATGCATATATGCATAGTACACAAGAGAAGAGGATTGAGACAAGATCCTCTGAATGGATGGGGAACACAGCGAGGGGTGGGTGGGAGTGGGAGCTGGGAAGAAGAGAGGGGGAGAAGAGGAAGAGAGAGTAGGTCATGGGGGAACAGGAAGTTGAGTGGGTGGGGGTAGAATAGGGGGAAGAGGGAATCACAGGTTAGAAGACAGATCAGGCACCAGAGTGACCTCAAGTGATCTAAAGGGATGACACCAATTGGCAAGCTAAGCAATAGTGGAGAGACCACCTCGAATGCCCATTCCTGATAATGAACTTGATGTCTATAACCATCCGGGAGCCTTCATCCAGTGATTAATGGAAGCAGAGGCAAACACACAATTAATCACTGAACTGAACCCAAGGAACCCAGTGACAGAGAGAGGAGTGATGAGCAAATTGGCAAAGAATGGGCTGGCAAAACCAGCAGAGACAGCTGATCTGAACAGGGGAGAGCTCTTGAACACCAGACCGACAGCAGGGAGGCCAGCATGGGATTGATCTGGACCCCCCAAATGTGAGTGTCAGCGAGAAGGCCTGGGCAACCTATGGGGACCTGAGCTGTGGATCAGTGTCTATCCCTGGAATACAAACAGTCATCGTGTGCCCATAGCACAAAGAGGGATGCTCTCTCAGCCTGGACTCTTAAGGGAGTGCCTGGACCCTACCCAGAGTGAAATGACAGACTCTAGATATCCCCTATGTGGAAGGAATTGGCAATAGTGTGGGAGGCTGGGGGGAAAGGGGAGTGCGGGAGGAGGGGAGGGAGAGGGAACTGGGATTGACATGTAAAACAAGCTATTTAAAATTATAATAAAAATGATAAAAGAAAAAAAAAGAATGTGGGTGCCTTTGTATTTGAGGCATAGATGTTCAGGATTGATACTTCATCCTGAATGATTTTTCCTGTGATGAATATGAAATGACCTTCTTTATCTCTTTTGATTAATTTTAGTTTGAAGTCTAATTTGTTAGATATTAGGATAGCTATACCTGCTTGCTTCTTAGGTCCATTGGACAGGAAAGTCTTTGCCCAACTGTTAACTCTGAGGTCTGTCTTTGAAATTGAGGTATGTTTCTTGTATGCAGCAGATGGATAGATTCTGTCTTCATATCCATCCTGTTAGCATGTGTCTTCTTATAGATGGGTTAAGACCATTGACATTGAGGGATATTAATGAACATTGATTGGTGATTCTTGTTTCTTTTGGATTCCTTTTGGCTGGTTGTATTGTGTGTGAGGTTTTTTCCATTTTCTGGCTTTTGGTAAAGTGAGAATATCTATCACCTATGTCATTGTGAGTGTAGTTAACTTCTTTGGGTTAGAGTTTTCCTTCCAGAACTTTCTGTAGGGCTTGATTGTGGATATGTATTGTGCAAATCTGGTTTTGTCATGGGATATCTTGTTTTCTCCATGTATAGTGACTGAGAGTTTTGCTGGATATAGTAGTCTTGGCTGGAATCCTTGGTCTGTTATTATTTATAGAACATCTATCCAGGACCTTTTTCCATGGAGAATTCAGGTGTAATTCTGATAGGTCTGCCTTTATATGCTTCTTGACCTTTTTCCTTTGCTGATCTTAAGAGTCTTTCTTTATTCTGCATGTTTGGTGTTTTGATTATTATGTGGCGAGGGGACTTTTTTTGGTTCAATGTATTTGGTGTTCAGTAAGCTTCTTGTACTTTCATAGCCATGTCCTTCTTCAGGTTGGAAAATTTTCTTCTATAATTTTGTTGAATATGTTTTCCATAACTTTGAGCTGGGCTTCTTCACCTATTTCTATACCTATTATACTTAGGTTTTGTCTTTTCACTGTGTCCCATATTTTCTTGATACTTTGTGTTAAGAATTTGTTGAGTTTATGATTTTCTTTGGTCAAAAATCTATTTCCTCTAGTTTATCTTCCGTATCTGAAATTCTATCTTCTGTTTCCTGTATTTCATTTGTTATACTTGCATCTGTAGTTCCTGGTCATTTACCCAGCTTTTCTATTTCCAGCATTCCTTCTGTTTGTGTTTTATTTATTGTCTCTATTTCAGTTTTCAGGTTTTGAAGTGTTTGAATTGTTTCTTTCATCTGTTTGATTGTTTTTTTTTTTCTGGGTTTTCCTTGCTTTCTTTAAGAGATTTGTTGATTTCTTGAATTTTTGTTTGTTTGTTTGTTTTCTTCGTCGTTGAGGGCCTCTATCATTTTCATGAGGTTGTTTTTAAGTTCATTCTCTTCTGTTTCATCTGCATTGGAGTGTTCAGGTCTTGCTCGTATAGAGTCCCTAGACTCTGGTGGTGTCATGTAAGTCTGTTGTTGGATGTGTTCTTATACTCTCGTCTTTCAATCTCTTCTTCCTGTAGATATATGTGGGGTCTCTCCCTCTCCTGGTGGGTATGAGTTCAAGTCTCTATCCTCTTCTTTCTCTGTCTACCGCAGGGTGGTGGAGCAAGCTCAGGATGGTGGCTGATGACGTTGCTTGCTTTGTTCTGTCTCCAGATCCCTCTGTGGAGTTTGGTGGCAGGCAGGATCTGGAGGCTGAGGCTCAGGGGGACTCAAAGAGAAAAAGGTGGGCTAGAAGAGGCCCTGGGACTCACCTCTCTACTGGAGGGTGGCCCATGATGCTGGCTGATTTTTTTCTGCCTCCAGGTCCCTCTGGGAGTTTTGGTGGCCTGTTGTTTCCTTTTTTATATATTTTATTTTTAAATTTAAATTAGAAACAAGGTTGCTTCGCATGTCAATTCCAGGTCCCTCTCCCTTTCCTTCCCTCCTCCCACACCTTCCCACCAAACCCCCTAATATCCCCTCATTTCCCCAGGGAGGGTGAAGTCCTCCATGGGGGTTTCCATAGTTTGTCATTTCATCCAGGGCAGGGCCTGGACACTCCCCCAAGAGTCCAGGGTGAGAGTGCATCTCTCATTATTGGATGGGATCCCAAAGTCCATTTGCATACCCGGGATAAATACTGATCTACTACCCAAGGCTCAAGAGATTACCTGTTTCCTTTTTAAATATTACAAAAATTGTTTCCATGCTTGAATAGTTTTTTGTGCTTTTTCAATTTTTGTTGTTTGTTTTGGTTTTGGTTTTTCTAGACAAGATTTCCTGGTGTAGAATAGGCTGTCTCAAATTCACAAAAAATTTCCCTACTTCTGCTGGCATTAAAGGTGTGTGCCTCTGCTGCCTGGCCTGTTCTTGTTTTTCATCTCAGTGAAATTATCTATTGAACAAATTAAGAATGCTGCTGTTAAAAAAAGAATGCTACAGGGGAACATGCAAAGAGCTAAAGAAAATAAACATTATTTCAAATGTTCCTTTTATAATTTGCAAAGCAACACATTTTAATGTTTTCTTAGGAAACTAGTTTTTAATTAAAAACTCTCCCTCTCCCTCTCTCTCTCTCTCTCTCTCTCTCTCTCTCTGTGTTTGTTTGTGTGTGTGTGTGTGTGTGTGTGTGTGTGTGTGTACATGTGCCAAGACAAAGCCTATCCCTCTTCCCAGCCCCCTGCTGTCTTTGATCCCAGCAGAGGAAACTGCCATTCTATTTTACTCCCTAATAAATCTGCTGTGTGAGGTTTGTTACATGGTATGACTTTGTGGTATTCCTTGGATCCTAGTTGTTTAGATGCCCTTGCACCAGAAATCTCCTTACATTGGTACCATGACTCTGATAGACTCTCCTGGTGCCTGTGCTTACTGTTGGATCTGAGCTGCACTGGAACCCTATCCCTCATCTCAAGTCCACCTATAACAGAATCACCTGCCTCACTAGTCTTTGGGCATCCCATCTATGACTGGTAATTCAGTAAATTTCCCCTTTACTCAATGTACATGCTCCCCGGATTCCAAGGAAGTGGCCACTGAAAACTCCTCTGGTACTCTTGGAAGTAAAGTTACCCCCAGCCTGGTCTTTAAGGCTACAGCTGACCCTCCTCAGTGATTGTTCTAGCTAGTCTTATGTGAACTTGATGAAAATGGAGTTATCTGAAAGGAGGTTATCTCATTTGAGAAAATGCCTCCATAATATCCAGCTGTAAAGCATTTTCTTATTTAGGTATTAATAGGGTAGGGTCCAGCCCATTGTGGGTGGTGCTATCTCTAGTCTGGTGATCCTCTGTTCCATAAGAAAACAGGGTGAGCAAGTCATGGGAAGCAAATCAGTAAGGAGAAACACTCCATGGTTTCTGTGCTAGCTCTTGCCTCTAAGTTCCTGCCCTGCTTGCATTCCCGTCCTGACTTCCTTCAATGATACATAGCAATGTGGAATTATAAGCCAAACAAACCCTTTCCTCCCCAGCCTGCCTTTTTGTCATGGTGTTTTGTTGTAGCAATAGAAACCATAACTAAGACACTGACCCTGTCTCTGGACCTTAGGTAGAGCTACTCTCAGACATCGCCTTTATAGTTATGGCTGTCCCTCTTCAAATTGACCCTATCTTCCTTCCCTCTGAACCCCATCTTCCCATCCACTGAAATGGTGCCATCTATGCCTTCTTATCCCCCCTTGGGATGCCTCATAGAAAACTCTCAGCCTTTCTACCTGGTTCTGAAACTGAAGGGCCCCAAAATGATTTGCTTTTGCAGTCAAGCTTGGCCTCAATATTCCTTAGATAATCAATCTAAATGGCAGCCTAACATTATTTAGGAGCTTTATAACTACTGTGAGTGATCTGGGAAATCAAGAGATTCCTTACATTCCAATTTTCGTTTATCTCTCCTTCGAGCCCTCTCTCTGTTCTTCCTATTCCCCCACCTACCTCTTCCTAGCAGTAAAGCCCAGCCCACTTTCAATCCAGTTAATGAACCTCCCTTGTATGCCACCTTGACCATGTCTAATATGCTTCAAAACGAACCTTGGGCTGTTGACTGCTTTTGTGTCCCTCACAAAATAGAGATACCCTGTCAAGATTAACCTCTAGCCAACCTCTTAGGTCTGACCTTGGATGACTGAGGGGGCCCAATCTCTCTTGACCCAAACACTGCCATCTTCAACAGGGAGCCACCAGATAGTCATCATGGTACGAGGGCAGCCAGTCTCCTTCCTTCTGGACACCATGGTCATGTACTTCATCCTGATGGAGTTTTGCATAACCACCCCCACCTTCTGATTCCCCTATCAGGGTAGGGGGAGTCTTAGCAACCTCACCAAACCCCACCACTTAGTTGTATCTTTAGTGGTATCTCCCTTACCCACTCCTTCCTGATAGTACCAACCTGCCCCATCCCCTTGCTGTGAAGGGATCTCCTAGCCAAAGTGGGAGCCTCTATTTCCTTTGGCTTTCCTATTTGCTTGCTCTCAGGCTTGCTGGCCATTCTCCTCTTCTTTCCTCTCCAAAACATATAATAATATGATTGTGGTGGTTTGAATAGGAATGTCTCCCATAGATTCAATCCCTATGATGGGTACATTGGGAGTGTCACTATTAGGAGGCATGGCCTTGTTGTATACCAATGTGTGGGTGGGCTTTGATGTCTCATGTGTGCTCATGCCACTCTACTTTTGTTGCCCATGTGCTGCAATGTTTCTCAATATGATAAAAATGTATTAAACCTCTGATACGGTAAGCCAACCCTAAAGTTTTCCTTTATAAAGGTTACATTGGTCATGGTGTCTCTTCACATCAAAAATACCCTAAGACACTGACAAATCTTTTCCATTGCCAGCTTCTCAGGTGAACTCACAAGTATGGGATACCCAAAAACTCTTTATAGCTAAACATCATTTCCAACTACAAAATCATTTCACTCCTGTCCAGGGCAAAAAGAGAGACATCACCTGCCCACATGATTCTGATTGTCTGGAAAGTTTTGTCTGCCTGCTTTGTGTGTGCAGATGGGTCTCTATTTTCTGGTGTGTCTGGAAGTTTCATGGTAAACATGGGAGCCAGGACAGAAATGGGTGCGGTTCAGTTAAATTTATGAATAATGGTTGTCACTGCCAATGTTAACTGGTTACATTTAAGCAAAAGGAGTAGTACCTTACTCCTTTGATTATCTTCAAATGGCTAAATGAAATAGGAAGGGACTTTGTCTTATACATTTACTAAACCCACCAACATGAAGGAAACTGGTCGGTGGGTGTAGGAGTTAAATTGACTGGTAGATGCTTTTTAGCAGAAAATTGAAATTGTGAAAGTTCCTTCCCTATACTTTCAGATTTCTCATCTGTAAAAAGAGTGGGTGAGTGGGTTGAATTGATGAGCATTAAGATCATTTCCAGATCTCAAATTCCATGATTCATTCAATGATTCATTCACTTCCAGACTTTCTTCATATATATATATATATATATATATATATATATATATATATTCAGTATTTATAAACTCATCTTTTAAACATTTCAAGCCTTCAAAATTGAAAGAATACAAGACTGATGAGATTCTAAAAAACATTTCCCAAGGTCACTTAGTGAATTACTAAACAATACTTGGTTAGGTGCCACTTTTTCTATGGTGCTTAAACCAATGATGTTTTGGTGGCAAAGGTCCCGTTACTTTTAAGTACACAGATAGCATTTGTTGATTTTTTGAAGTACGCTGTTAGAAGATGAATATCTTTTCCTTAAAATGCATTATATATGAATGAGCAGCATCAACTATGGCAAGCAATGACATAAGATGTTGTGTTTATGCTATAGTCTTCCCTAGTTAAATAGAGTAGAAAGCACCTTCCCAAGAATTATCCAAATGTTACCTTCTTTTCCTGGATCACCAATTCTTTTAAGGGAGGGACACATTTACTATCCTTAAAAGTCCAGTGCATTTCTTCTTCCTTGTAATTGCTGACATACTGTAACTTTTACAATTTTTCCAGATGGAAATATGAATTAAATATTAATGAATTTGACATATTGTACAATCTGACTACTTCCCAAAGACTGGATCAATGGCATAGAGGGAGCTAGCAAAGGTTCTTGAGTTGTTTCTACTCTGCTGATTGCTAAGTAGATATAAAACTTGGAAAGTAAACACATGTTGAAGATTTCATGCCAAAATGGGGCTCTACTTTGTCTCCTGGGATAAATTTAAGATCTGTATGTGAGTTAGTGTATTTTTGATAAAGTAGCCAGCTATCCAGGTGATTCTGTCTTCAACTGAAAATTCAGCCAATGGGGACACAGTGAACTGTCAGCAGTAATGTGCTGACCTTATGGGTAATTTCTTGATTTTAGTCTTCTTGGCCATCAGCACAGTTCACATGCTTGCTACTATTCATTTATGAAGACCTAGTTGCTCACTATTAAATTTCAATGAAGTTGAAAATAATAGGAGGAGGAGAAAAACTATTAAGAGTGATCATTAGTTCTTAGTTGCTCCTATAGGACTTCTATGTTGATTCTGCTAAAAAAAAAAAAGCAAGAGCCTGTGTATTCCAAAGTCCCATGTGAATGAGTATTTACTACTGACAAATCTTATCTTCTTATTGAACAAGTTTAAAGTATCAGGTCTTATGATGAGGTCTTTAATCCATTTGAAGTTGATTTTTGTATAGGGTTAGAGATTATTAATCTTCTACATACAGCTACCTAGTTTGATGAGCATCGATTGTTGAAAATGTTGTCTTTTCTTCAATTTATTGTTGACATCTTTTTAAAAAATCAGGTAGGAGTGTTGGCTTACACACAGGTGCTCATTTTTCTTCCACTGAACAACTTGCTTGGTTTTACCATGATGTTTTGGTAGTATAGCTCAGTAGTATAATTTCAAATCTAGGGTAGTGATACCCCCAGCTGATCTATTATCAATCAGGATTATTTTATATATCATTTTTTGTGTATCCTCATGAAATTTATGTTGTTTTTTAACATGTTTTGTGAATAATTATATTGTATTTTATGGTTGTTGCATTGAATCTGTAGATTGCTTTTGGCAGTATGGCCATTTTCAAAATATTAATCCTGTAATTCCGTGAGCTTGAATGGTCTTCCAATCTTCTGGTATTTTCTTCAAGTTCACCTTTTCAGTGTCTTAAAGTATTCATTGTCCAACTTTTTCATTTTAACTTCCTTGGATAGATTCATTCAAACATTTTCTTTTTTTTCTTTTAGGTTATTGTGAAGGAATTGTTTCCCTAATTTCTTTCTTAGTATGTTTTTCATATGACTATAGGAAGGATAATGATTTTGTGTGTTAGTTTTATATTTTGACTGTGTTTATTAGCCATAGGAATTTTCTGGTGTGGTCTGTAGTTTCTTATGTATGTAATCATATAATCTTCAAATAAGGATATTTTAATTACTTTTCTATTTGTATGTCATTTATCTCCTTCACACCTTATTGCTGGAGCTAATACAAGTACCATTTGAGAAGGAAGGGGCAGAGTGAATATCTGTATCTTTTTCCAGATTTGTAGTTGGCAATCCCTGGTGAGCAGCTGTGGTGCTTAAACACACTGAATGGGGGTGGTGCTGAAGGGGAATTTGGGCACCCTATCTGAATCTCTGGACCACATGTGGTGGCTAGAGATTCTCTGGTAGGGATTTTTCTGGGATACAATGAGTTTCAAAGGGAAGGAGTGGTCTAGGAGGTCATGGGGGTCCTGGACATGTAGACTCAGTACTTAGACAACCTAAATGGAGGGGAGCTGTGATGGTGAGCACAGATTTTTCTTCCTCTTTCTGCTCCTCCTCCTAATGATAGTCATTCCTACAGAATCTTAGTGAAAATTTAATTTCATTCCTACAGAATCTCAGTAAATTTTTAATTTGCATGTTTCTGATGGCTAAGGATGTTAAGCATTATTTCTTGTATCCATTGGCCATCTTTACTTACTCTTTAAGGAAATATCTGTTCATTTCATTTGCTCCTTTCTTGGTTGAATTCATTTATTGTATGTGTGTGTGTGTGTGTGTGTGTGTGTGTGTGTGTGTGTGTGTGTTTTGTGTGCTTGGGTTTTAAATTTCATTATGTGTTCTAGATATGTATAAATGGCAGAGGTTTTTCTCCCCTTCTTTCAGTTATCTCTTTACTCACTTAATAATTTTCTTTGTTTCATGGGAGGTTTTGAGTTTCATACAATTCTGTTTGTTGGTTCTTGGAATTAATTCCTGAGCCATTGATGCACTTTCCAGAAAGCTTTTGCTTATGACTATGTCTTGAAGTGTTTTCCTTGGTTTTCTCTAGAAATTAGGTGGAAATAAGTATGTTATAAAGCATTATCTACAAATTCAATTCCATCCACACAAAATTTCAATGTTTTCACAAAACTATGTAGAAAAAAGCAACCCAAAAACATGAGCAGCCCTTCATAGCCAAGGCAATTTTGGTGGCTGGAATGAGAAATGACCCCTACAGGCTCTAGCATTTAAGAACTTGGATCCTAATTGGTATTGCTATTTAGGAAGCTTTACAGCCTTGTTGGATGAAGTCCATCACTGGGAGCATGCGTTGAGAGTATATAGTCATGCCCTTCTTACAGTTCATTCTCTTTGTTTTGTGCTTGCACTTCAAGAAAGGCATACTCACCTTCCTGCTTATTTCTTAGGTTAATGCTCTGTTTCACTCCGCAATGAACTTTTAACAATAGGTTTGTTTGATTTGGATTTTTGAGACAGGGTTTCTCTGTGTAACAGCCCTGGCTGTCCTGAAGCTCACTCTATAGACCAGGCTAACTTCATACTCACAGAGATTGCCTGAGCCTCCTTCCCAAGTGCTGAGTTTAAAGTCATGTGCTTCTCCTGCCTTGCTGATGATTAATTTTATCACACTGGAACTATAATCCAAGATAAATACCCTCTTATATCTCAGTTTTCATTTTATTTAAAATCTCAGCAACAGAAAAGTAACTGATACAGTGATTCTGGGCAAAAGCAATAATTCTGGAGATACCAAAATGCTTGATTTCAACTTATAGCATAAAGCCATAATAATCAAGGCTACTTGATGATGACAGGAAAACAAACATGTATACCAGTCAGACAGATGTTCCAGACATAAGTTTATATAGTTAGAGACAACTATTTTTTACAAAAGTGTTGAAAATATATACATTGGAATGAAGATAGTCTCTTTAATATATAGTTCTAGGAAAATATATCTACACATATAAAAATTAAATTTGATCCCTCTGTCTTTGCATGTACAGTCAATTCAAAATGATGTAAGAACTGAGACTGTAGTTTCCTAGGGCTTATTTTTCTCAGGTTATTTTACTCCTTGTCCTAAGACTTATTTCTCCTTTTCTACTGTATTCTGCCACTTTTCTCATGGGATCACTAACTTGGTTGCTTGGGTCTCTTACTCTGTTTGGAAGAGGAAAGAAAAGTTTGGAATCACTTGATTATTGGAATATTTGTTGTAACCCCCTAGTTGTAGGGACTTCTTCATCGCTTTATCCCGTGATAGCAAATGTCCATTACAATGTGGGAGTAAATTACATAACTCTCCCTAATATTCTTAGAGCTATGTCATGAATGTCTAATTAATTGTTCAGCTACCAAAATGTTGAGCCAGATATCTTGATTTGACTTCATTTTCTGGAAGCAGATAACTTGGAGGCCATTCCTTATGGTGGGATGCCATGCTCAGCTTTAATGCATAGGAGAGAGGCCAGACTGTGTTTGGTCCTCATGGGAGTCCTTACCCATGAGGATTATTGGACTGGAAGTGGGTTGTGGAAAGAGAGCGGAGCAGGAGGAGGAGTGGGAGGGAGAACTGTGATTGGAATGTAAAATGCAATTTAAAAGAATAAATAAAATATAAAAACAAAAGAAAAATAATCTGAGAAAACAATTTAATTTTAAACTGCCACTTGTATCAGTCATGAAAATAACACAAAAATATACCTGTATTACTGACATTTTGGTTGAAAGTATATCCTATCCAGGTTCTTATGACAAATCATCAACTAATTGCTCTCACAACAGATTCAATAATCCACAAGCTGTATCACACAACAAGTAGTGTTGAGAAGAGGAAACAATTAATAACACAGATGATTTCCCCCCATTTCAGTTCCAGTACAGATGATTTCCCCCCCATTTCAGTTCCAGTTACATAAAGGATCATTGCTGACTTTACTGTTCATCTGAGTTCTTTTCTCTAGAACATTTGTAGAGCTTTGGACTTGTGCCATGCTAGTCAGGCTTAAGATTCAGGCCATGTGTAGGAGGCAGTATTTGCAAGAGTAAAATAACACAAGAATGAAAGTCAAGAATCTGATGTTGAATGTTCACAACTTTCTGTTTGTGTTCCTTTTAACTAATTACTAATTCCTCTTATGATCTTTCTTGTAGTGAACATCATTAAATTTAACTTTGCTTTACTTTATGAGTTGTACTGACCAAGTGGAAAGTGGAATGATGCATATGAAATAGTATCTTTTGTGGTCACAAAGTGTAGACTCAACTCTGTATATATGTCTGAAACTACCCAGAAAAACAATTCCTCTTGAGTCCATAGTCAGGTGATTTATAATAATCTGCTATCATCCCAGCATAGTTACAAAAAGATCAGACTGATTTCTCAGAGCCCACCCTCATCCCCCAAAGGTGAGGATGATTAATCTTTCTGTGCAATACTCTCCTACTTACTGTGCTTGTTTCTCTCATAGGCATTTGTTCTGGTTATATATCTCCAAATGGTTTTGTAAGGCACATGCATCTTTATACACACACATACACACACTGACAAATATTCTAGACTCACATCTGAGATACTCTAGTATGTTGTCGAAGTTCTGTGTACCATTATACCAAAAAACACTTGGTACCATTGATTCCATCTTATGGTCATTGCATAATGTTGATCTTATTGTTAGAAGGGGTAGCACCCCTCTGAAAGGTATTTAGTTCTTTTTTCTGTGTCAGATACTCAGCAGTACAAACATTATGGCTAAGCTCATGTAATAAATTAGACTTTTTCCTTGCTTTGTGGTCTGCTTATGTTGTGGTAACAATCTTGAGTTTAGAAAGTGGCTTTATTTATTGCTAGAGTCTATGGAGTAGTTTAAAATTTCATGTTTAATTAATTTTAGGACAATTTCAAAGATAAAAATCTTATGAAAACAGTATAGAATTATATATTCCTACACCCAATTTTCACTGTTTACATCTTACATTAGTATGGTACATATAGCTAATGAACCAAAACTGGTAGGCTATTACTTACTTTATTCAAAAAGTGTTCAAGTATTATCTAATGATGATTTTTTATTTTTTTATTACAGGAGCCCATCTAAGAACCCACTTTACATTCAGTAGTCATTTTTGATACATTTTAGTATCCTCTTGGCTGTGGTCATTCACACAACAATGTAGGATCACCAGAGGAACAGCATTCACTCTTAACTAATCAAACATGTGCTCCCCTACAGCAAGAACTTTAAAAAAACATCTGATTCCTTACTTTAGTCCTCTGTGAAACTTTCCAGTTCCATTGAGTCTCTGCCAAAAATACAAGCAATAGGGGTTACATATCTTTCTAAAGCAAGTGCCTCTAAACAAATAGCATTTACTTCTCATTTAATTGGTGAGTTGTTTGTTTTGCAGAAACTGAGATTGGGATGCTAGATATGCTCTTTGCTACTAATGTTAATCTTTTGTAGGTTTTCTCTTTTCTTTTTTTAGTGAATAGAATCAGAAAATAAATGTGTGCATACTACTCCATGAATGTATGCATACGTCTAGGTATTACTTTGTGCAGCAATATACATTTGTATTACTCTAAACATAACCTATCATATATTTCCAGCTAAATCTATTGCCACTTGGGTGATTATAGCCTCTTCTCGATTATCTGTAAACTTCTTTTCAACAGTGAAAATAATAACGTCACACAATTTCCCATCCATTTCCTCAGTTGTTTATTAAAGGTATACATGCAAAGCAAAGTATTTCCTGTATCCATGGGTCAAAACTTTACTGAGTGCAGAATTTGTATAAATGTTCTTTTACTCTTGTTAAAATGTCTCTTTACAAACTTCTATGTGTCACCATATTTCTGCAAACCTTATTTTTTGAAATCAGGTTATATTTATTTCACAATTCAATTTTTGCATACTATACATTCATCCCATTTTTCTTATTTTCATTAATTCTTTGAATACTTTTTACAATGCATTTTGATCACATTCAATCCTCCCAGACCAGTCATCTTTCCCAACCCACCCAAATTGCTGTCCTCTTTTTGAAAAACTATCCACTACTAAGCACTGAGCCGAACTCCTGGGATTCAGTTGTAGAGAGAGGAGTGAGTGATGAACAAATGAGTCAGTACCATACTCCACAGAAACAGCTGACCTGAACAAGTGTGAGCTCATGGAATCCAGCCCAACAGTTGGGGAACCAGCATAGGACTGAACCAGGCCCCCTAAAGGTGGGTGACTGTTATGAGGTCTGGGACATCTATGGTGCCTCTCGCGATGGAACCAGTATTTATTCCTAGTGCACGAATGGATTTGGGAGCCCATTCCTCCATGAAAGTGATACTCTCTCAGCCTAAATACACAGGAGGGCCTAGGTCTTGCCCCAAATAAACTTCAAGACTGATTTTGTTGTTCAATTTCTGTAATGAATTGTTCTGAGATTTTGATGGTGATTGCATTGAATCTGAAGCTTGCTTTTGGTTGGGTAGCCATTTTCAAATCATTCTTACTGACCCATGAGCATTGGAGATCTTGAAGGTGTCTAAATTACATTCTTTAATGTCTTAAAGATTTTATTAATATAAGTCTTTCAAAATATTGGTTAAATATATTCCAATATATTTTTGAGGCAATTGTGAAAGGCACATATTTCCTGATTTCCTTCTCGTTTGTCATTTGCTTTATGAAAGTTACTGAGTTTTGCATGTTAATTTTGTATTATGCCCCTTTGCTTAAGGCTTTTCTCAGATGTAGAAGGTTCCTAGTGGAGTCTCTAGGGTATTTTATGGGTAAAATATTATCTTAATGAAGCTACTTTGACTTCTTCCTTTCCTATTTGAATTCCCTTGATTTTCTTTAGTTGTATTATTGCTCTAGCTAAGATTTTAAGTACTATATTGATGTGTTCTTTGGTTGCTGTTCTCCAGTACGACTCCTAGGTTAAGTTTGTCAGCTGTAAGTGCCCGAGTCTCAGCCAAATGTCATGGTGTGAGGATGCTGATATCTTCAGGTTGGTGATGAGCCCTAAAGAACTGGAGTTGAGCCCAAAGGAAAGGTGGAGAAAAATGATGGTGAAGCACTAGGGTGATTCTGGGTGCACATCAAGAAATAGGGTTCCTAGGGAATAGAGGTGGAGTGGAAAAGTGTGGTTCCTGCTGGCAGAGTACAGAAGGACTAAGGTCAAGTTTGGAGAAGTAAGAATAGAAGACAGGATGAAAGATCTTCTACCAGAGTCTCATTCTACTGTGGTAGTTTTTAGTTGCTGGTATAGAGTAGTTCTGCAGGTCAGCCATGTCATAAAGTACTAGAGATGGGATAGATGAAAAGGTTGAAAGGGACTACCAAAAACTAGGGAAATCCTGGGTCTACACCAAGGGGACGCTAAAGGATAAGAGTGACCAGTGAGGAGGCTAACAAGATTTTTTAAAATAAGAAACCAACTGTAATTCTTACCATTGTTCTTTCTTAAATAAAGTATTTCCCCTTGTCTCCAAGTTTTCTCTTTGTACTTTGCTTTCTATAGATTGGATATTATACTGCTATTTACTTTCTTTTGTTCATCTGTGTGTAACTTGGTTTCCATTCTTTTAGCTTTCTGGATCTGTTCTGAATTTCCATGAGTCAATTATTGCCCAGAGATGAGTGGTGATTTAAAACATAGCATGTAATTTCCTATTCAACATAATTCCCTTCAATCTGTTTTATCATTGTTTCGGGATATTTTCATTTACTTTATATTCCTGGTCCCAGTATGTATATAATTTTGGAACTGTATCACCATATTAGTAGACTTTCTTTGCATCTTTATATTAGTGATACAAATTAAGATTAAAAACAGTTCATTTTAATTTAACAATATAGGATCCTATTTATACTTCCTTATACTGTCACTTAAATGACCTTTTTAGGCAACTAAGACTACATTTATACTGGTAAACATGCAATTTATTAAGTTGACTTGAAAACTCTGGTGACCTCTGTCTGTCAGGGAATGTCCAAAGCTAGTTTGGGCTGACGGAAAGAGTCATATGTTTCCTTTGATTTTCAGAATGTCAGAGAAATATGCAGACCTAACCATGTTTACTTCAGACTTCACGCAAAGCAATATCATAAGATTCACTCAAATGAGTTCATAGGACTCAAAGCTTACATAAATTTAAGAAAAACTGTAACAGAACAGTTTTGAATGTCTTTTTAGTTCATATTCCACTCTTATTATTATCACAATAGTACCTGAAACAAGAGTTGGGAAAAAGGAAAGCTGAGAAACAACCCTATACAAAACATGTCTAAATTTATAGGTCCTGCAAATATTCTTTTTTCTTGTGGGTTTTGGGTCTTAAAACTCACAGCATGTCACTGTGAATATTAAGGAAGCATTCTATCATTCTATACCATCATTATTTTGGTAACAAGGAGCAAGGAGTATGCATTTTCTCAATGCAACAAGTTTATTATCATGCTTTTGGTAACAAGGAGCAAGGAGCATGCACTTTTTCAATATAATGAGTTTAATTAAGTAATTCATACACTTTATTCAGAAGAAATAGAAGAGTAAATTGTTCTAATAAGAGAAAAGTTCATATGTTGTAGTTAGAATTTTTCAGACCCTATGCTTTAGTTTCCCCATGTTTACATAATATTATAAAACAGAGGGAGAGATTTGCCAGAAGGGCTGAGTTTAGTGATAAGATCTCCTTAAAAGCTGAGTTTTCCTAAGCTAGTAGCTGAAGGAGAAGTCAAGGAATTTACAACATATTCTGCTGGTTGTAAAAATGGAAATAATCATATCATAAAAGGTCAAGAAAGTTATAAATTGCATTGTCTAATAAAATTCAAAGTGAAAGGTGTAGCCCATGGCACTGATTTCTGCCAATAACATAAGTGACCCCCTCCCCTCTAGAGATGAGTCTTATCTGGAAAGAGCATGTGAGTTTGTCCTTATGAGTCATACAAAAGAAAATGTGTCTGCTTAAAATTTAGTTAAGGGCTAATATTTGAGTCTCTCACAATAATTTCCCTTGTATTTCTTCCTGCCAGTGAAGCATAATCAGTCTAACATACTGACTTATTTCCCATGAGGAGAGTATATTTACATGCCATATGTAGCTTGCTGTAGGTTTTGTTTTATTCCAAGGTAATGACTCTGAAGAGGAAATCCAAAACTGTCCTAGTAAAGAGAAAACTTGGAAGAAGCAGTGATAAATAAAGAGCCCCTCACAAATGGTACCATGTGGCTAGCCTACTTTTCTATTTATTCCAGTCCTGACCAGTTGGCAAAGTGAAAGAAAATTATTTTCCCTGACTGGCATCACTAACTCAGTTTGAACTCCTAAAATCAAATGAGAAAAATGACACAGAGAGGTAGAACAAGTCAGTCAAAGAAGCTAAACTGATTTTTGATAAGTTTCCTGGTAGCAAACCCAAGTATGGTTATAAAATAGCCACAATAACCTCCAGCTGTATTTTTTGTTTCATAAACTTCCTGGAAAAAGGATTAAACCATATTTAAGATAAACATTTGCTTTTCTCTGGTAAATTTAGTGCTGTTGTTTGCAGTGCTTTGGAAATGAATTGTGCAGGTGCTAAAATTCTAATTGCCTGTTTTTCCTGATATTCATCTTAGAGTTGCTCAAAGAAAGATGCTATCTTTGACTCTTTCCCATAAGATACAATTATCAGAGAGAAAGGGAGAGTGGGCAGGAATAATGTAAAAGAAAAATGAATCTCAAGGCTGCGAGCCCCCCAGGCTCCAGCCCTGGCCTTCCTTACCCCTGGCCTTCCTTTGGGTCTGGGCTAGCCTGCTGTATGTTACCTGCGGCCGCTTTTCTCTCATGCATCCTGGGCCTTTTTGTTTCAAGTTCATGCCGGTCTGATATCCGAACAAACCTTTAATAGACTCATTTGTGATGCCTTCCTATCTACAAGGTCTTAGCATGGTCTGGCATGCTGTACTAGCATTCTCATAAGCTATTTGTCTCAATCAAAAGTTAACACCAGTATCTCCCCTTATTTTGGATGATATCTGTATTAGCCTGGGGACAAAATTCTGAAATAACTCCTCAGGTCCTTGCTTGCTCTTTCCAAAGTGTTTAGCCTGTGTCCTGGCAGCTGGAAGCTTGTTTCAAGTTCTCTTGGTGGCTGGGCCAATTTGCTTATACATTGCTATCTCAAAAGTTATCTGCTGATCTATATCTTTGTATTGTCCTTCCTCAGTGAGCACTTTATAACAAATGGGAAGGGTTTGGGCTCTATTTTTGTTTTTATGTTTGCTGCTTCTCCAACACTAACTTGCACTGGAGACACCCGACCTGTGGCAGCTACCGGCCATGATCCGAGGGGTGCCCACCCCTAGGCTGCCTTAGGCAAAGGAATATTTCTCTGATCTGAGGAAACTTTGAAAAGTTCTTGTCTCCCATGAGAGCGATTTTGCTACATCTTTCAAGCCTCTTAGCTTTTGCTAAATTTTACCACTAGGTTTTTGCCTCTCTGTGTTTCTTCTGCTTCCCAGTCTCTCTGTCCTGTATGTTATTTCTCATCTAGTGGCTCTTAGTAGGTGTGGAGGTTTTTTTGCTAACAGCTTCAGAGGCAGATACTCCCTGCTGTCCTTCTCATATGCATGGCTGCATCTTCCCTTCCCTCAAGCCCTGGATCCCCCCAAACTCTTAAATTCCAAAATCCTCTGCACTTTTGATTCATTTCAGCTCTCCTGTCTATCAAAACACACAAAAGTAAATATACAATAATCTGACCAACAATTTACATCTTATACATTCCCTTGATAATCATGAAGGCAGTTGCCACACTTTTTTTGTTTATTTATTTGTCATCCCCTCCAGGGACAAACATCTCCAATATAAGTTACAACCTCTTTAAATTTTGTTTTTAACATGTATTACTCTTACCTTGAGGACTTCTTTGAGCCCAGAAATAGAGATATTGCCTGTCCCATCACTTACCTCATGTAAGATCTGCTCCATTGCTCACCTTTGCGTTGTCTTTCTCTTTTTGGTGGGTCACCAAAATGAAGACAGTGCCGTCCCCTTGCGGAAACTCTGGAAGGGACCTTCTCTCAGTGAGCAGTCTTTCTACTGGCTATCCGACTTCAGGACCCACATTGGCCGCCAAAAAAGCCCCGACCTGCGGGACATTTAACGTAGGGACTGGGGGAAACCTAGGAGAAAGATGGGGGACAGGAGATATGAAGAAGGACACCAAGACAGGAATCTTATCAAGGTGACAAAACTTTATTCTTTCCAAGGTATATTTAAGGGGCTTGGAGGAGGAAGTGAGGAGGGGAGGGAATGAGGGTGGTGACCACAGCTTCATGGAAGCTGTCAGGGCAAAAGGTGAGTGGGAGAGGTAGCCCCATGTTGCCTGGAAACCTAATCCACAGGGCAAAAGGTCAGGGGTAGAACCTCCTGTGTTGCTTGGTAACCTGACCGTAGGTCCTTACTTTATCTATCTCAGTCTTTCCCTATTGTCCAAGCCTATCTCTTGGCACACTTGGGGCCTTTCTGTTGAGCTAATCTTTAACTGACAATTAAGATGTAGGCCTGTTTCTGTAATTCAGCAGAGGTAGCAGGGTGGTCCATAGTCACATGCTCTCTATGGGAATGGAGTCACATCTTATCTGTGAGTACATGATGCAGCCACAGCTGGTTGATGGCTGGAGGCCCCTGACAAATAAAGGCACTTTAAAAGTCATGGACTCAAGATATCCATTGGTGGTTATGGTATATAATTTACAAAGGAAACTACCGTTTGTAATCAATTATTTGGGAAAGGGATTAGGACTACATATGCCTGATTCTGATTAGTAAGAAGACTTAAAGCAATCACTTTTACTTTAATGATATGCAAAAACTAGTATTTTAGATAAAAAATGGATTTTATTGGCCATCCCTAGATGGCCATCCTGAAATTTTAAGGAAATAAATTAGTTTTCATAGCTAAATGAAGATGCCATAAATTTGATTTTTAATGCATATCTAGTGCATGTATGTGTATGTGTTGTAGAGAGACAGAGACAGAGAAAGAGAGAGGGGCGAGAGAGAGACAGATATATACAAATAGATTTTGTCTTAAAGTATGAGTAAAGACTAGTCATAAAAGCACTAATAAATACTCAAAAAGAGAGTGCATTCTTAATTCCTAAATCTTCCTATTAGTTAAAATAATAACAGCATTGACATATATAGTGAATGTTTCAAATTGTTTTGCTGAATGAACAATCTTTTGCTTTGATCATTAAGGTATCAACAAATAGAGTGCTTATTTGATTACATTCTTGAGCTGCTTAGACTGTTTTGTAGAGCAACCCATAGGTCATAAACTTACCAGATTGACTTGGGCAAAGTAGAGGTCTGAGGTAATCAAAATACATTCCGTGCTGCATAATAACATTTTAGTTGACAATGGGCTGCATGCACAATGAAGAGCCCATAAAATTATAATAGAGTTGAAAAATTGCCTTCATCTGGTGGTGCTGTAGCTGTTTTAACATCATAGTACTTTATAATGTGTTGTTCACTTATCTGTGATGAGGTTGTTATAAACAAACTTATTCTGATAGGAATCACTTAAAGGTAGAATACACACAATTATGTACAATATGCAAGGCTTGATAATGATAATAAATGACAGTTATTGGTATATAGTTTTACTGTAGTATACTATTATGATTACTTTATGTCTTTCATGGATATGCACTTCTACATATACATACATGTATATTGTTTGAAATTATACATATTTACCATAAACAATATCTTTGTTATACAAAAGTACATATAGTTCATGTTCATTTTATTTTTTGGTAATACTATATTATTTTGTTCTTGGTTTAATCTCTTGTTTGGCTCATCTAAATACACCGAAGCCACTCAACTACTGCCAGTATGAGTCTACATGAAGTGTTTAATATGAAAACACATCTAAATGTATCAATGGCTAAATAGATACTCAATAGCTAAGAATAATGTTGATTTTGAAAAGAACTAGAATTTATTTCTCAGCACTCATGATGGAAAGCTCACAACTGCCTTGAAATCCAGGAGTGCAGACACACTTTTCTGGCCACTACCAGTACACACACAAAAGCATAATTTTAAAATTAAACATATTCTTAAGAATAACAGTGATCAAGTACTATAAAGGCACAAAAATCACCAATGACCATAGATTGTCATTCAGAGATACCAAATTTCACTATAGTTATAATCTTGAAGAGCAAGTCCAAAGTGATAAGATCTGTAGTGTTGTAAAAGTATCTACCACTGAACACAACGAGACTAACAAAAAGTATAGAAGGACCCATATCAATCAGAAATTGCCAATGAATGAACTGAAGACAAGATAAAGAGGCATGTTTCACTCAACATCAGGACATTCATGAAGAAAATAAGGTTAATTTTTGATGTTGAAAGAAAAGCATGGAAATTGTTACGATGTTGAAGTTATTGCTAGATTACAGTAGCTCAAATGATTTAATAAGTGTTAATTAAAAATGTGAAAGGAAGTGGTAAGCTCACTACAACCAGTGTGAAGGGAGTTGCTGGAAGCTTTATAGCAGTTTATTGTGGAGGCAAAGTAATCCCAGAGCAAATTTTCAAATTTGTATGAAACCTTCCTATTCTGGCAAAGCAGGCTTAAAAGGTTATTACCCAATAAATCATCTAACTCAGTTCCAAGTTTAAAGGCATTTTTGGCATAAGTTAAATCTTTCATAGGGGACACTATTCTAGTCTACACTTAGAAACGCTTTGATTCATACATACCAAGGACACTTCTTATATACTACATGAGCACCAAGAAGACACAATGTCCTTGTGTATCTTCCAAGATGTCCTCTTGAATTGGTATACCAGCATAACAGGGAACAATTACTTGAGAGTATAATTTAGCATCTCAGGTCTTGTTTGTTTTTGGCAGTGCTCCCATATGCTATCATCAAAATGTTGTTTCTCCGTCTGAACACGATTTTTAAAAACCAAGTCAGTGGATAGAAGTGCTATACAAACTTTTAGAAGACTACTGCCTCAGATGAATCATAGTCTTATTTATTATGAAAACAAAAAGGAATACTGACATTATGAAAGTATTAAAACACCTGTGATTACTTCTAGGACAATGCTTGGGCATGTACCATGTTACCAAAAAGTTTATGAATTGTATCCTTAAAGGATTGGCTACTGATGATAAGCTTGCATAATTCAACAAAACTGTGATGGAGATGGTGAACAACTTTGCCATGGATGTTGAGTATTATGTCATTAAATGAGGAGATCTTAAGAAACAGAATAATGAGGAGTATCCAGGACTGGAACAAGAACACTTAGCTGAAGAAGATACAAGAGCAATGCAAATTATATGAGAAGATGATAAAAATTCTATACCTAAAGACATTTTATAAAATGGTTGAAATCCTTGATCCCAAGGCCAAAGGTTTTCATTACTATTAGGATGATTTTTGATGAATTATTTGCTTATAAGCAAATATACAATGGAAAAAGATACAGGAAAATATATGCAACCAGAAAAAAAAACGACAAATGAAAAACAGGTTATATTTCTGAAATGAGTGACATTTCTTCATGAGCCTCAGGCAGATCCTTCAGGAGGTCTTTATAAGGAGGGGATTTGTTTTGTTTTGTTTTGTCAAGGGACATGACTGTTGCATATGCATTTCTTTACATGAAGAACTTTCAGTAGGAAAAGTTAGGGTGATAGAAGAAAATTATGATTCAGACCCTGAGTAAGTCAATATATTACTTTCACACTATCATAAAGACAAAAAAATTTAACTCGCTATCTGGTGTTGATGAGTATCTCTCACTACAGTTTATTCCATTAAAATAATTAATTTAATTATTTTTTTGCCTATTTTCAAATGTAAATTAGAAATAAACTTGTTTTACCTGTCAATCCCAGTTCACTTTCTCTCCCCTGACCCCCACTAAACCCATATCCCATCACCTGTCTGCTCCCCAGGGAGGAGGGTAAAGCCTTCCATGGGGGATCTTCAAAGTCTGCCACATCCTTTGGAGCAGGGCCTAGATCTTCCCCCATGTGTCTAGACTGAGAGTATCCCTCTATGTGGAATGGACACCCAAATTCCATTCTTTTCCTAGGGATAAATACTTATATACTACCAGAGGCCCCATAGATTGCCGAGGCCTCCTCACTGTCGCCCACATTCAGGGTGTCGGATCAGTCAGTCCTATGTTGGTCTCCCAGCTAACAGTCTGGAATCCATGACCTCCCCCTTGTCCAGGTCAACTGTTTCTGTGGGTTTCTGCAGCCTGGTCTTGACCCCTTTGCTCATCACTCCTCCCTCTCTGCAACTGGATTCCAGGAGTTCAGTTCAGTTCAGTGTTTATTTGTGGTTTATCTGTCTGCTTCTGCTTCCATAAACTACTGAATGAAGATTCGAGGATGCCATATAAGGTAGTCATTAATCTGATTATCGGTGAAGGGCATTTGAGGTAGCCTCTCCAATATTGCTTAGATTGTTAGTTGGGGTCATCCTTGTAGGTCTCTGAACATTTCCATAGTTCCAGATTTCTCTTTAAACCTATAATGGCTCCCTCTATAATGGTATCTCTTATCTTGCTCTCCTCTTTTCTTCCCCCAACTCAAACTTCTGCTACCTCATTTCCTCCTCTCCCATCCTCTTCTCCCCTTCTCTTTCTCATAACTCCCTCTCACCCTAATGCACCCAATTTTCTCAGGAGTCCTTGACCTTTTCCTCTTCTCCAGTGGACCACATATGTCTCTCTTAGGGTCCTTGTTTCCTAGCTTCTCTGGTAGTTCCATTGTGGCCTAGAAATCCTTTGCTCTTTCTCTAAAATACATATGTGAGTGAGTACATACCATGTTTGTCTTTTTGTGACTGTTTTACCTCATTCAGGATGGTTTCTTCTAGTGCCATCTATTTGCCTGCAAATTTCAAGATTCTATTGATTTTTTCCACTGAGTAGTATTCCATTGTGTTAGTGTACCACATTTTCTCTATTCACTTTTCAGTTGAGGGTCATCAGGGTTGCTTTCAGTTTCTGGCTATTACAAATAATGCTGCTATGAACATAGTTGAATTGATGTTATGTATGAATGTGTATTATTTAGGTAGATACCTAAGAGTGAAATTGCTGGATGTTATGGTAGATTGATTCTCATTTTCTTTTTTCCCTTCTATATATGATTTTATTTAAATTAGAAACATACATGCTTCACATGTCAATTCCAGCTCCCTCTCCCACCCCCCCCCTCCCTTGTCCCTCCACCAGAACCCCCCTAGTCACCCACCCAAACACAACATCATTCCCCAGGGAGGGTGAGGCCTTCCTTGGGAGGATCTCCAGAGATGTCATTTTATCTAGGCCAGGACCTAGGTCCTTCCACATGTGTCCAAGCTGAGAGAGCATCCCTCCATGTGGAATGGGCTTCCAGAGGTCATTCGTATGCCATGGTAAACACTCATCTGCTACCCAAGGCCCCAGAGATTTCTCAAGGCTCCATATTGATACTACATTCATGGAATCTGGATCAGTCCCCTGTTGCCACTCAGCCATCAGTCTGGGGTTCAAGACCTCCCCCTTGTCTGGTCAGCTGTCTTTGTGGGTTTGACCAGCACAGTCTTGACCCATTTGCTCATCACTACTCCATCACTGTCACTGGGTTCCAGAATTTCAGTTCAGTATTTAGCTGTGTGTATTTGTCTCTGCTTCCTCAGCCACTGGATGATGGTTCTAGGATGGCATATAAGGTAGTCATCAACCTTATTATCAGGTAGGGGCTATTAATGTACTCTCTCCTCTATTGCTTAGTTTGCCAGTTGGTATTATCCTTGTAGATCTCTGGACAACTCACAAGTGTCAACTTTCTCCTCAAACTTATAATGACTCCATCAATTATGGTATCTCTCATCCTGATCTCCTCTATTTTTACCTCAACTCAACCTTCCTACTCCCCCATGCCTTCTTCTCCCCTCCTCTTATCCCCCTCTGTTTTTCCTAGTTTGCTCTCCCCTCCTCCAATAGTCCCAATCTGCTCAGGAGATCTTGCCTCATTCCACATCTCTGGAGTATCATGCATATCTCTTGGCAACCTCCCTGTTTCCCAGACTCACTTGCACTGGGTTTGTAGGCTGACACTCCCCCAATACATGTCCAAAATCCATATAAGAGTGAGTACATACCATGTTTGTTTTTGTGAATGGGTTAGCTTACTCAGAATGGTTTCTTCAAGTGCCATCCATTTGCCCGCAAATTTCAAGATTCCATTGTTTATTTTTTTGTTCCGCTTAGTACTCTATTGTGTAAATGTACCACATTTTCTTTATCCACACTTCAGTTGTGGGACATGTAATTGCTTCCAGGATCTAGCTGTTACATATAATGTTGCAATGAACATAGTGGAACAGACATGCATGTTGTGTGAATGGGAATATTTTGGGTATATGCCTAAGAGTGGAATTGGTGGATCTTGTGGTAGACAGAGTACCATTTTCCTGAGGAGTCTCAATACTGATTTCCAAAGTGGCTGTACAAGTTGGCACTCCCATCAGCAGTAAAGGAGTGTCCCCCTTTCTCCATATCCTCTCCAGCATAAACTGTCATTGGTGTTTTTGATTTTAGCCATTCTGACAAGAGTAAGATGATATCTCAGAATTGTTTTGATTTGCATTTCCATAATGGCTAAGGATGTTGAGCACTTTCTAAAGTGTCTCTCAGCCATTTTAGACTCCTCTATTGAAAACTCTATTTAGTTCAATCCTCCACTTTTTAATTGGATCCATTGGTGTTTTGGAGTCTTGCTTCTTGAGTTCTTTGTAAATTTTGGAGATCATCCCTCTGTCAGATGTGGGGTTAGTGAATATCTTTTCCCAATCTGTGTTGTGCCTTTTTGTCTTGCTGACTATGTCCTTTGCTTTAAAGAAGCTTCTCAGTTTCAAGAGGTTCCATTTATTAATTGTCCATCTCAGTATTTGTGCTATTGGTGTTATCGTCAGGAAGCAGTCTCCTGTACCAATTCATTCAAGAGTACCTCCCACATATTCCTCTAAGAGGTTCAGTGTGGCTGGATTTATGATGAGATCTTTGATCCATTTGGACTTAAGTTTTGTGCATGGCGATAGACATGGATCTATCTGCAGTCTTCTACATGCCAATATCCAGTTATGCCAGCCCCATTTGTTGGAGAAGCTATCTTTTCCATTGTATAGTTTAGCTTCTTTGTTGAAAATCAGTTGTTCAGAGGTTTGTGGATTAATCACAGGGTGCTCAATTTGGTTCTATTGGTCTACTGTCTATTTTTGTGCCAATACCAAGCTGTTTTCAGGACTACAGCTCTGTAATAGAGCTTGAAGTCAGGGATGGTGATCCTTCCAGGTGTTGTGTTGTTGAGCAGTGTTGTCTTGGGTATCCTGGTTTTTTGTTTTTCCGTATAAAGTTGAGAAATTTCTTGCAAGGTCTGTTAAGAATTGTGCTGGGATTTTGATGGGGATTGCATTGAGTCTTTAGATTGCTTTTGGCAGGATTGCCATTTTTACTAAATTGATCCTACCTATCCAAGAGTATAGGAGATCTTCCCATTTTTCTGGTGTCTTCTTTAGTTTCTTTCTTAAAAGACTCAAAGTTATTGTGATACAGGTCTAAATACTTGTTTGGTTAGCATTACTCCAAAGTATTTTATGTTGTTTGTGGCAATTGAAAGGCTGATGTTTCTCTAATTTCTTTCTCAGCCTTTTATCGTCTGTATATAGTGGGACTACTGAATTTCTTGAGTTATCTTGTATCCTGCCACTTTGCTAAAAGTATTTATCAGCTGTAGGGGTTCTGTGGTAGAGTTTTTTTATCAGTTATGTATACTATCATATCATCTGCAAATAATGAAAGTTTGACTTCTTCTTTTCCAATTTGTATACCCTTGAAATCCATTTGTTGTCGTATGGCTGTAGCTAGAAATTCAAGTACAATATTGAAAAGGTATGGAGAGAGTGGGCATCATTTTCTTGTTCCTGATTTTAGGAGAATCACGTTGAGTTTCTGTCCATTTATTTTGATGTTGGCTGATTTGCTGTATATAGCTTTTATTCTGTTATCCCAGATCTCTCCAAGACCTTTATAATGAAGGGTTGTTGGATTTTGTGAAAGGCTTTTTTTGCTTCTATTGAGATGATCATGTGATTTTTGTTTCTCATCTTGTTCATGTGGTGGATTACATTGATGGATTTTCATTATTGAATCATCCCTGCATCCCTGGGATGAAACCTACTTGATCATGGTGAATGATTGTTTTGATGTATTCTTGGATCGGTTTGCCAGGATTTTATTGAGTATTTTGCATCAATGTTTATGAGGAATATTGGTGTGAAGTTTTCTTTCATAGTTGTGTCTTTGTGTGGCTTGGATATTAAGTTTATTGAAGCCTCAAAGAAAAAGTTTGGCAAATGCCCTTCTGCTTCTATTGCGTAGAATACATTAAGAAGAATTTGTATAAACTGCTCCTTGAATTTCTGGTAGAATTCTGCACTGAGGCCATCTGGACCTGGGCTTTTTTTGGTTGGGAGACTTTTGATGACTGCTTCTATTTCCATAGGGGTTATAGGTCTATTTAAATTGCTTATCTGTTCTTCATTTAATTTTGGCAAGTGATAGCTATGTAGAAAATTGTCCATTTCCTTTAATTTTTCAAATTTTGTGGAGTACAGGTATTCAAAGTATTACCTTATGATTCCCTGAATTTCCTGAGAGTTCGTTGTTATGTCCCCCTTTTCATTTCTGATTTTGTTAATTTGCATGCTCTCCCTCTGCCATTTGGTAAATTTGGACAAAGGTTTGTCTTTCTTGTTGATTATCTCAAAGAACCAACTCTTCATTGCATTGTTTTCCTAGTTTCTACTTTATTGATTTCAGCCCTCAGTTTGATTATTTCCTGGTGTCTACTCCTCCTGGATGAGTTTGCTTCTTTATGTTGTAGAGATTTCCGCTGTGCTATTAATTCTCTAATGTAACTATTCTCAAGTTTCTTCATGTGGGCACTCAGTGCTATGAACTTCCCTTTGTAGCACTGCTTTCTAAGTGTCCCATAGATTTGGGTATGTTGTGCCTTCATTCTCATTGAATTCAAAGAAGTCTTTAATTTCTTTTTTATTTCTTCTTTGACCCAGGAATGGTGCAGTTGTGCATTATTCAGTTTCTGTGAGTTTGTAGAGTTTTGGGAATTTGTGTTGTTGTTGAATTCTAATTTTAACACATGGTGGTCTGATAAGATGCATGGAGTTATTCCAACTTCTTTGTACCTGCTGAGGTTTGATATGTTGTCAAGTATGTCGTCAATTTTTGTGAAAGTTCCATGTGGTGGTGAGAAGATAGTCTATTCTTTTTTATTTGAATGGGATGTTCTATAGATGTCTGTTAATCCCAATTGGGTCATAAGTTCTATTAGACCCTTTGCTTCTTTGTTAAATTTCTGTCTGGTATTCCTGTCTAGTGGTGATAGTGGGGTGTTGAAGTCTCTCACTATAAGTGTGTGGGGGTTTATATGTGATTTGAGTTTTAGTAATGTTTCTTTTATGAACGTGGATGCCTTTGTATTTGGTGCATAGATGTTCAGAATTGAAACTTCATCTTGGTGGATTTTTCCTGTGATGACTATGTAATGACCTCTTTCATCTCTTTTGATTGATTTTAATTTTAAGTCTAATTTGTTAGATATTAGGATTGCTACCCCAGCTTGTTTCTTGGGTCCTTTTGATTGAAAAATCCTTTCCCAACCTTTAACTCTGAGGTAATGTCTGTCTTTGAGGCTGAGGTGTGTTCCTTTTATGCAGCAGAAGGATGGCTTCTGTATATGAATCCATTCTGTTAGCCTGTGTCTTTTTTTGGGTGAGTTAAGACCATTAATATTGAGTGATATTAATAACCATTGATTGCTCATTCTTCTTTGAGTAGGAATGTTTGTTGTTGGTGGAATTATGTGTGGAATTCCACCCCTTTTTTCTTTTGGCTGTTGGTAAGGTGGTGTTATCTAATTTCTATATTTTTCTGGTTGTAGTTAACTTCCTTGGGTTGGAGTTTTCCTCCCAGATCTTTCTGTAGGGCTGGGTTAGTGGATATGTATTGCTTGAATCTAGTTTTGTCATCAAATATCTTGTTTTCTCCTTCTATAATGATTAGAAGCTTTGTGGGCTATAGTAGTCTGGTCTGGCATCCATGGTGTCTTTGTGTTCGTAGAATATCTTTCCAGTACCTTCTGGCTTTCATAGTTTCCATGGAGAAGTCAGGTGTAATTCTGATAGGTTTGCCTTTATATGTTACTTGACCTTTTTACTTAGCTGCTCTTAATGTTCTTTCTTTATTCTGTGTATTTGGGTCTTGATTATTATGGTGCAAGGGGACTTTTTTGTGGTCTACTCTGTTTTCTGTAAGCTTCTTGTACCTTCATTGGCAAGTTTTTCTTTAGGTTGGGAAAGTTTTCTTCTATGATTTTGTAGTATATGTTTTCTGTCCCTTTTAGCTGGTTTTCTTCACCTTCTTCTATACGTATTATTCTTAGGTTTGGTCTTTTCATGGTGTCCCATATTTCCTGGATGTTTTGTGTTAGGGATTTGTCGGACTTAAGATTTTCTTTGGTTGATGAATCAATTTCTACTAGTGTATCTTCAATACCTGAGATTCTCTCTTTTATCTCTTATATTCTGTTGATTATGCTTGTACTTGTAGTATCTGACTGTTTACCTAGCTTTTGTACTTCCAGCATTCCTTCAGATTGTGTTTGTTTATTGTCTCTATTTCAATTTTCAATCCTTGCACTGTTTGAATTTTTTTTTGCAATTTTTGCTTTGTCTTTTCTTCCGTTTGTTGCATTTTAAAATTTTTTTGGTTTGGTTTATCTGCCATTTCTTGCATTTTTGGTTTGCTTTTTCTTCCATTTTTTGAAGCATTTTCCTATATCCTCTTTGGTGGCTTCTATCATTTTCATGAAATTTTTTTATGGTCATTCTCTTCTGCTTCATTTGCAATATATTTTGATCACATATTACTCCCCTCTCCCAACTTCTCCTGTATCCTCCCCAGTCTTTATACATCCCTTTTCCCATTCTTTCTCTCCTTTAAAAATACAAGCAATAAAGAGAACAACAAAAAA
This sequence comes from Mesocricetus auratus, assembly GCF_017639785.1. Taxonomy (NCBI): domain Eukaryota; kingdom Metazoa; phylum Chordata; class Mammalia; order Rodentia; family Cricetidae; genus Mesocricetus; species Mesocricetus auratus. The sequence continues at coordinate 91,434,944 of NW_024429188.1, read as the reverse complement.
CACAAGTAAAGGGAAAAATTAAGAATACAAACTAAACCTCAGAGTCTGTTTTGTATTGGATAACAACTTTAACTATTCCAAAGCACGAGGCCTTCCCCAGAGTCACTCTGGAATTAATGATTTTCCCTTTCTAGAAATTATCATTTACCAATAGAAATACTGCAATGAAATTGCACTTGGAATGGAGAATGGAATGAGAAAACTGCATCTTGGACCTGATAAGAAGCATCCATCTTGTTAGGAAAAAATGCATTTCTGAATCTCTATATAAACTGAGCAGGATGGAGAGATATAATTTAATGTAGCGTGTAAAAGGTGTCATTTCGTAGTACCATGTTGGCGCTCTATAAACCAAACATTGCCACTATGGAGGTTACAATCCTGTTGAAATGATGACACAAATTTAAAATATACAAGTATGGGACTGGGGAGATGGTTGACCAGTAAATATTGGGTGCTACTCTGATAGAAGACTTGAGTTTGGTTCCCAGCACCATATCAGGTGGCTCACTACTGCTGGTAACTCCAGCTCTAAGGAATCTGACACTGTTTTCTAGCCTTTGTGGGTACTTTCATTCATGTGTCTGTACATTCTGCCACACAGAGACACAATACACATAATGAAAAACAAATTTTAAAAGAGTAAAACATATGAATGGAGAAGAAAATATTCTTAAATCTTGGTGCCCAAATTTTTCATTGCATTGAAAGTGTCTTGAAAAGAAAAAAGGATAACATCTCCAATAATTATGAGCTAAATCATGAGATGAGTCACTTGGATTTGGAATTTTATGTACTGTACATCATAATAGATATCAGTTCTTGTATAGTATTTCCTTCAAAAGAGTGAAAGCATGTTTGTGGAATTCTTTTCCCTATCCTGGATGATCTTTACATTTACAAGCAAAAGAGAATGGGATTGACAACAAATTAAATTATATTTAATGTTCTTTAAAAGAGAAATCTGGAGGTAGTTGGTATTAGAATTAATTCAAACAAATGATGTCAGGACATTGAGTGGGCTCCTCTGGAATTATTTTTGCTTTTCCCTTGTGGTCACTAAGTAGCTGAAATAGCTCCAAACATTATGTCCTTATATGAGAATATTCAGAGCAGGAAGGAACACAGCAAAACAAATGCCTGCATTTTGTTAAAACTAAAATATGCTGCATAACAGGAGATGACTCACCATAGATCTAAGCTTGCTGGGAGATTCAAGAACAGCTAGTAACTTTTCCAGAAGGTCCCAGCAGACTTTTCAGATTTATTGATCAAAATTGCATCACATGTATCACATTAGTCCAATCACTTGAAAAGAGGAACTGAATTTATGTAACTTATTTAAGACTATCATGTCTTATCTCCTATGCTTAAACATATATATATATATATATATACATATATATATATATGTGTGTGTGTGTGTGTGTGTGTGTGTGTGTGTGTGTGGTCATTTGTCTCTCCATCTCTCCAACCTCCCTTTTCTTCATATTATGTATGGTCACTTGTTCAACAGCCTTATAATGTTGTAATAACATTGTAAACTTGCAATTAATTGAAAAAGAAACTAGGTTGAGAAACCTAAGTGGTTCCTTTAGAGTCTGGCTTAATTCCACATGATATTGCATACGAGATAATATCATATTGTGTAATTTCAAATTGAAGTGAAAGATACTGAGCAACTTCTAATGAATCATGAATCAAATACAGACATATGAAGCTATTCTTGGCATTCATAGAGCCTTCATTCTCATTTTATCACCATTACATATGAGGTCAGTGGCTAAGAAGACATGACTTAGTAATCATGTTACCAAATAGAAAGCAGTGTGATTTAGATTTACTACAGGTATGAAGCCACAATAGGAGTAATGCTATATCATATTTTAAGGCATGTGGCTATAAATCTTTTTGCTTTTGTTCTCAGAAGGTTTAGATTTTAATGCCCAGACAATGTAAGTGCATAAAATAGTAAAAATCAACACACAGGTTTAGAAGAAATGCCTTTCTTAAATTGTGAAGCTAGGGAAGGGTAAAAAAGAGAGTGTAAATTGCATCCTAATGGTTTGTTTATTGATGAAGAATTCTCAGCCCATATCTCTGAGACAGGTAGAGATATTCTACTTCCCATACCATAACCTCATTTATACATGATGTTATGTCGATTTCTATAGCATTTCTGGCCTTTTAAACTGTTGAATTAGTTTTGATGACATTGTAATGAGATACTTTCTTCCTTAGGTTAAGAAAAATCTTACCATTTGCACTGATTTTTGCATTAACTTGCAAGGCAAATTTGTGAGTGCCAAAACACTAAATTTAGCTTAAAATTTACATTTAAATTCATTGAGCCAGATTTTTCTTTTGGTTGATTTAATTGCAGATCCTTAAACAGCTGTCTTTTTTAGAGTAATAATTTTGACATTTAATTCATAGACCATTAGAGTTAGAAGGACCCCCAGAGACCTGCTAGTTAAATTGCTTCATTTTTCAGATGAGAATAAAATGTTTGAGGCCAAAAGAGGTTAAACGAGTTGCCCACTGTCATAGTGCTAGTTAGTGGCAGAATCAGGAACTATAAAACAGCATGTTTTCTCTCTTTTTAAAATTTATAAAAGTGATCGTGGTGGTATATTTGTTAGGGGAAGAAATTGGGTTCCAAATTAAGCATTGGAGAGACATTGAAGAGAAATAAATAATTACAGAACCAACAAACTATGAATGAATTTTTTGAGCTGTTTGCATCTATATGTTATAGAAAATACAAAAGAAGTATCCAGTGTTGACTTACCCACCAGAAACTTTAACTGACACACATATATTTACATTTATAATATATATATATATATATTGCCTTTTCTGAGTCAAAATCCTTAGCTAGTGGGGACTTATATAAATATATTTTTTTTCAGAAAATGAATAAGACCAACAGTGATATCAAGTCAAAAGGGAATAAGAATAATGTGTGCTGGATTCAACATAGGAAGTTTAATTAGTGAAGAAGAAATTGTACTAGGTGTTGAAATATGTATAGAACTTGAAGAGGCAGGGAGGAGGAGTGAGTGCATTTCAGGGGGAGGCAACAGCATAAGTAACATCACGGAGAAAAGAATTTATAGTGTACATTGGCAGCAGTGAGGAAAGGAGTGGGAGAGAAGTGGGATGAGTATAAATTATTAATGGAGGTGCAAGATTTCCAGTGACTTTACCTGAGGAGATGCGAATACAGTCTAATTGTAACCCACATTATTAGGCCAGGAAGAAAGACAAGGATTAATATAGTCTAACTAGTAAAATAACACTGTTAGCCAGAACTCTTCCTGGTCAGCAATTAATTGTAGTACTGTAGCCTAAACAATAATGAGAGTCAGGATTGCATAATTGTGCAGAACAAAAAGACACACTTGAGTATTGTGATTTCCAGAATTTACAAGACAATTCAATAATCTTTCTTCATGTGTAAATGGAGGAAATGTACTATTCAAATAGTAACTGAGAAGTAGGTTCTAATTCAGGCTGAAGGGATACAGGGGCTCAAAAGGTGAGAGCCCCATTAGAGTGCTGACAATTAGTTTTCAAGGCTTTTCAATGTAGTATGGAATGTGGTAAAGGTTTATTTGTGTTGCAGAAAGTATAGGGAAGTAACCAAATGGTTTCATGATTGATGTTAACTGAAGCTGTTGTTAAGAGAAAAGCTGCATAGTGGTACTGACTCTAAACACTTGTAGAGCTGACTAGTCCTACAGCAGGAACAAAATTACTATGGGTTTTCAATGGCCCATTCTCCTCTTACTCCCAAGAATGGGCAGAGCTAAGGGACTATTTAATGCACCACTTTGATATTTTGGAGGTAAAACATAAATTCAAATGCTATGAGTTTCATCTGGTAAACATTAGTGATCTAGAATTCTCCACATTTTGAAAGATAAATACTGAGATTGTATCCTTCTCACTTCCATCATTCCAGTTTAAATCATTACTATACCTGCTCCATACTTTTTGAGCATATGAAAGCCATAGCTAAGCCAGACTTCAGCTCTTTATCATGTTGTACCTTCAGTATTTGAATTACTGGTGTTCCAGATTCACTATATTCACTAGGTATTCTGACCCCTATTTGTCAGGACAAACATGTATGATGAGCTCTAGTCGTTCTGACATTAACCCATTTTAATTCCTCTGTGTTAGCTATAATATTACCCTTTACCAAGGCATGTAGAACATTTCAAATGTGTCAAGCAAAATATTATTTAATACTTAGGAAATTTAATCTTCACCAAAATTCTTAGATGCATGCTGATATTGTTCCTTCTTGTTTTTCTGTTTTACAGATCAGGCAACAGATTTATAGAAAAAGAATCTTTATTTTAAGGAGAAATAGTCTCAGAACATGATTTGTGCTCTAAGAAGTCTGATTTCAGAGAATACAGGCTTAACAAATGCAGTATAATAACTGACAAGTTAAGGGGAGAAGTAGATATTCCTTCAATTCATAGCTAGATTAGAACAGTAAAAGAACTTTTATGGGTGTGTTAGTCAGAGTCATATTAGGAAGAGACTATATTAATTTTTAGTTATACTTCCATGAATTTCTGAAATGGTTTGCACTGTATTGCTTAAGGAAAAATGTGCACTGAAAACTCATGTAATCTAATTATGAGTGTCTGGATAAGGAATATTCTGATAGATGTTAGAAGAAGCTAGTCTTCATATTGCCTAGTGGGGAATGCACTGGTCAAATGGAATTTCTTGAAAACAACTGCATTATACATTCTATTCCTATAGGGCTAGTTCAGCATTGACTAGTTGGTTTATATTCAACCTTTGGTGAATCAATAACATTGATTGATCTGCAGCTTGATGTAACATATTTTGCCAAATAAAGCAAGGCTATGTAAAGACACTAAGCTGCGGATGTAAATGGCTCCTGAAGAGCAAAATCTGAATTTGATTTCTGGGCTTCATACACAAGTGCACAGATCACCACACAGATGCACATGTACACACGTACACAAAATAAAATGCAAAATACAAGCTATTATTAACATTTATTGGAGACTTGCTGTGTACTAAGCATCACGTTATGTGCTTTCATTATGTAAATTATTTATAGTTCATGGTGTCTGTATAGGTTTGAGTCTCACCATCTTCATCCAGGCTATGTACACTGATGAATATATAGCAATGTATTAGAAAAAGCTACATATAGGTATGGGATATGGATGATCTTTATTTTAATTTGTATATTTTATGTATTCTACCTACTAACTTTCCATTTTTCATAATGACTATGTTAGCATTATAATCAGTAAAATTTCTAAGTGCATAAAAATTAATTCATATTTCCTATTTATATATGAATGGTCCCCATTTTCCCCAGGTCTTTATGACTTCAAAGTCTGTGTTCTTTCCATTGAATTATAATCCTAAAATAGTGAGAATTTTTTAAAGCAGTATTTGAGTAAAGTGGTCACAGGTTAACAAATACTTGCATGTGCTAATATATACCAATATCAAAATATTACCACAGCAACATTTTCCCATTGTTTTGAAGATCCTTTAGTCACTTGAAAAAGACCTTTCTTTTCTTTGACAATCTTAGGAAAATCACTAAATAGAAATGTTTGTAAAGAAATAAATGTATGAGGAAAAAAATCAGAAATGTAGGGCATGCTTAGTTCTAACAATAAGCTACAACAAGGAGTCCTACTTAGTAGGAAGATATTATGAGTGCATTTACCACAGGAGAAGATGGATACATTGGAGAAAATTGATGGACTTTGAATTTATATGCTACTGAATTTACAATTTTGTTATGTATGTTATTTCAAGGTGCAGATTAGTAATACTGTCACCACCTGGATGTGTACAACCTTTAAATACTATCAACAATCCATACTATATACACATTGCATTGCACCATTTAAAGCTTTATCACTGTTACTAAATATATCATGTTAATTCCTTCAGTACATGGTCATTCAAAAGTAGCAACATTAACATAAGCAAGAGTAGTAGTCAAAGTGACTTGATTACTTTCTTGTACTGTGTCACATATACTGAATAACCCTTATGCAAATTTTTCTGTCCTGACCTTCATTTGACATAAGAAAACATATCTTGTTATTATTTTCTGATTGCTTTCAACTGTTCTTCCAAACCACCATGGAAATGTAAGAGTAGTCAAAACAAAATGCAAACTAAAATGGTTAACAATTCAGAAAAGGCATCTGAAAGCAGAATAGTGCAAATTTCGTTTATTTTAAATTGTAGTTTAAGAAAATAGCTACGGTTAGGGTACAATTATACTTAAAAGAATTTAATTCCAAAAGAGATAAAGGGTTAAACAAAATGCACAAAGTACTTACTAAATTTCTGTTGAGCAATTCAGCTCTCCAGATGAAATCTGCTGTCTCTACAATACCTAGCCCCAAATAAAATGTTCTGAACTCAGAGTTCTCTTAACTTGAGACCATACAGAAATACTGATCCAATTGGCTTTGGCCACTGGCCATTCTCTTGTCCTACAAGCATTTAGTCTTTTTAAAATGTTTTGGTCTTTTAAAAAACAAATTGATTTCCATTTAGAAAATTATTTCTTTCATTGTCTACACTCTGGGTTAAGTAGGTTTCTGTGCCCACCATAAGTATTCTTAGGTACACTGAAGCAAACAATATTGAAATGAATGAAGGGGTTGTTTAAATGGGTTATATGAGGTCCAGACTTGGATTAGTTCAAATATCAAAAAAGAAACTCTGTTTTGTTTTAGAAATTTGCAGTTATCAAAAATACGTTTAACCAGAAATTAAAAGACCATATATAAAATTATCAAGTAGTGAAATTATGAATTTTAGATTTTCTTTTTATATGAAAGCAACATATTCCAACATATTTATTTAAAATCACCACAATACATATGCTGCTTTGTTTGGGAAAGTAGACAAATCATTTTCTTAGTGAGAAGGAAGACTAGACTTCATAGCATAGTCACTCACTACCCCAAGGTTTAGAGACAAGCTTTCCTTTCTTCTTACAATACTACAAACTCAACTATTATCACCTAAGACTGAAAATTTTCAGAACACATACACATATGATAACCCACAGCTTCACACTGAACTGAACTCCTGGAATCCAGTGACAGAAAGAGGGGACTGATGAGCAAAGTGGTCTAGACTGGGTTGGTATAACCCACAGAAACAGCTGACCTGAACAAGGGTGAGCTCTTGGACACCAGATTGATGGCTGGGAGGACAGCATGGGACTGATCCAGACTCTCTGAATGTAGGTGTCAGTGAGGAGGCCTAAGCAATCCATGAAGCCTTGGGAAGTATTTATCCCTGGGACTTTGGGTGTCCATTCCACAATGAGGGATGCTCTCTCATCCTAGACTCTTGGGAGAGGGCCTAGACCCTGCAATGGATGAAATGACAGACTCTGAAGATCCCCAATGAAGGGCCTCACCCTCTCTGGGGATGGGAGTGGGGATTGGGTGGGGGGCTGGAGGTCTGGTGGGGAGGCGGGGGAGGTGGGGGAGGAGGGGAGGGAGAGGGAGCTGGGATTAACATGTGAAGCAAGCTTGTTTCTAATTTAAATGAAAAAAAGAAGCTTTGATGTATTTTGAGTGAGATCACAAGGAAATTCCATAAGGTTCAGCTTTCTTACTGTAATCATAGTAAATGTAGCTTTTTCTATGGTTACTATGCTGTCAGAATCTGAGACTAGGGATCATCTCATCTTTTTTATTCTTGTCTGTATTCCTGCAGGCATTACTCTAGAAAGGCATATCCAGTTGCTCTTACGTGTTCACTTACCTCATGATATTTTTGCTCTGTGTCCTGTTGCAAACAGCTCTCATCTCCTATGCAGTTGTAGCATATGTCTTCTTCATAGATTCACAAGACTGAGTTGCATGTGATAACACTGTTTTTCTCTCTGAAATTTAAATTACTTCCTTACAAACTTGAATGTATACTTAAAAACACATTTTAATTCTAATATATTAGAAACTGTAGCTTTCCAGAAGCATTCTCTACCTCATGTTCACAGTTCAGGACCCTGTAGAAGAGGAAAATCTATCATTTAGTTATTTTTTATATATTTTTATTTTTGCTTTTAAATTTAAATTAGAAACAAGGTTGCTTCACATGTCAATTCCAGGTCCCTCTCCCTTTCCCTCCCCTCCTCCCATGCCCTCCCACCAACCCCCCCAATATCCCCTCATTTCCCCAGGGAGGGTGAGACCCTCCATGGGGGTGTCCATAGTCTGTAATTTCATCCAGGGCAGGGCCTAGACCCTCCCCCAAGAGTTCACGATGAGAGTGCATCTCTCATTGTTGGATGGGAGTCCGAAGTCCATTTACATCCTGACCACAGTCCCTTCTTTCTTCTCCTTCTATTCCATCCCTCTCATCCACTCCTCCAAAAAAGAGTCAAAGACAGCTGCTGCTCCCATTGTTAGGAGTATTAGATGTAGGTCAAGCTTCACAATTGTCACTTATATGTGGAGGGTCTAGGTCACTCTCATGTAGACAATTAAATTGTCAGTTCAGACTGTGAGGTCTTATGAACCCAGGTTAATTGTTTCTGTGGGATTTCTTGTGATGTCTGTTACCCACTGGGAGATGAGTGGTACAGAGACTGTATGAGTGGCTAGCCAAGGACTAGTAGCCTCAGAACCATGTAAGTACTTGAATTACAAAGATTCTTATTGATAACAACACTAAAAACAAACAAATAAATACCTTCCCAAGAGTATTGGCATATGGAAATAATTGAAATTAAGAATTTTTATAAATTGTTTCAACAAATTGAATTTGTTCATAAATAAAATATTTGTATCTATACTTCACTTTTAAAAAATATTTGTTGTGAGCCTAGCCTTTGTTCATAGTAGCATTATTTGTAATAGCCAGAACTTGGAAGCAACCTAGATGCCCCTCAACTGAAGAGCAGATAGAGAAAATGTGGGACATTTACACAATGGAGTACTATTCAGCAGAAATAAAACAATGGAACCCTGAAATTTGCAGGTAAATGGATGGCACTAGAAGAAACCATCCTGAGTGAGGTAACCCAGTCACAAAAAGAGAAACATGACATGTACTCTCTCATATATGGATTTTAGACATAGATTGGGGGAGAGCCAGCCTACAATCCCATGACCAGAGAGTCTGGGAAACAGAACCTTCATTCAGTGGCTGATGGAAGAAGAGGCAGACTCCCATGGCTAAGCACTGAGCTGAACTCGAGAAAGCCAGTGACAGAGAGGGATGACTGATGACCAAAGGGATTAAGACTGGACTGCTTTAGGCCCCAGAAAAAGCTGACCTGACAAGTGTTATCTCTTGAATCCCAGGCTGATGCCTGGGAATCCAGCATGGGACTGATCAAGACACCCTGAATGTGGGTGTCAGTGAGGAGGCCTAGGTAATCTATTGAGCCTTGGGCAGTAGATCAGTATTTATCCCGGGTATACACATGGACTTTGGACTCCCATCCAACAATGTGAGATGCACTCTCACCCTGAACTCTTGGGGGAGGGTCTAGGCCCTGCCCTGGATGAAATGACAGACTATGGACACCCCCATGGAGGGCCTCACCCTCCCTGGGGAAATGAGGGGATATTGGGGGGTTGGGGGAAGGGCACGGGAGGAGGGGAGGGAAATGGAGAGGGACCTGGAACTGACTTGTGAAGCAACATTGTTTCTAATCTAAATTTAGACTTAAAAATAAATTAAAAAATATTTGTAAGATATGTTTTTAAATGAAATAGAAGCACATCATTTTCCCTCCTCCCTTTTCTCCTACCAGCCCCTCATAGGTATTCTTTTCTTGAATGCCTCCCATGTCTCCCTCATATTTTTAAGTTGGTAGCCTCCTTTTCCTTGATTATATATGCATATGTATGTATGTACTTATTGTATGCACACACAGACACAATTTCATAAGTTCTTTTTTTCTTTTTTGTGTGCATACTATTTCAGGGATGAGAACTCCACACTGGAAAACTGATCAGAGGACTTAACACTGGAAGAGGTAATTCTCCTTCTACCAGTAGTTACCTGTAGTTCTTTGTCTAAGGCTGGGACCCCATGAAATTGTCCTCTATCCATGTTGACATGTTCCTAGTTATTTCCACTGTTCTATTCTTGTTTATACAACCACTTCTAGAATAGACTGTTCCACCACAGACTTCCTAGTTTTTTGGTTCTCATATTCTTTTTACCCCTCTTTTTTATGATGCTGCCTGAGCCATACATGCAGAAGATGTAGATGTATCCACTAGGGCTGGGCTCACCATGATCCTTTGATCTCTACCTTGTGCCCAGTCAGTTGTGAGATTTTGTTGCTGTTTTTTGCCTTTTTGATGGTGTGGTAGTTTGAATGTAATTGTCCCCATGAGCTCTTACAGAGTGGAAATATTAGTAAGTGTGGCTTTATTGGAGTAGACATGGCCTTGTTGGAGAAAGTCTGTCACTGTGGAGGTAGGCTTTGGGGTTTCTTATATGCTCAAGCAATGCCTAGTTTCTCAGTTCACTTCCTGTTTCCTTTGGATTAAGATACAGAGTTCTCAGCCTCTTCTCCAGCATCATGTCTGTCTGCATGTCTCCCTGCATATCATCATGTCCTACCATGATGATAATGGACTAAACCTCCAAAATGTAAGCCATACCTATTAAATGTTTTCCTTAATAAGAGTGATGGTATCTATACTTGCTATTGGTATAAGGATAAATTTAGGACATAGTAAGGAGTTATGAAGGTATAGAAAAGCAGCAGTAGTAGAATATTTTCTAAGGTCTGTTATCTAACTGCTCCTCTGAAGCTGCCTCATTGAGTGAATATCAGAGAAAGAGCTACATTGAGTCTTAAGATTTGGGTTCTCATCCCAATTTTACCACTAACATAAGTAATTATGCTGTTAACATTGTGGGTATGATAGAAAAATCTCTGTTTTCATGAACTTTTCATCTAGCAAAGAAAGAAAGAAAATAAAGAGGCAAGTAATTTTATGAGCAAGCTAGTTGCACATGTTGAGTTATTACGGGAACATAAAAGACAATATTATAGTCATGGACTTATAGCAAGTCAAAGATTATATAGAGAGAACAAAGGGCTCATAGTGATGCAATAAATATGTATTAGCACACTATATAAGAGCAGCATAAGACAAAAAGTAGAAAGATAGGCATAAAATTTATTTTTGTAAAATGGCTAGAATTAAATTTCATGGAAAGGCCATAGAAAGTTTTCAACAATGGTTTGTGTGATGGTTAATGTTAATTATTAACTTTATGGGTTCTAGAATAACGTAGAGGTCAAGTCTGTAGGAATTCCTATGAGGAATTATTTATATTTTATTAGTCTCTGTTATGCCTACAAGGGATTATCTTGATTGGGTTAGTTGAAGTGCGAAGACACACACTAAAAGCAGGTGACACCATTTCCTGGAATTAGGTCCTGAATGCAATTCATAAGAAGTATAAAACTATATGCACACCAGCAGTCATTGTTCTCTGTTTCCTGATCGTATACAATGTGAGCAGCTGATGGCTTCTTCTACCAGTACTTGCTTACCATGGTGAATATACCTCAAATATTCTCTCAAATGTTGTTTTTCTCAGTGCAGTTTATCAGAACAACAGGAATAGCAACTAAGATGATGTGGTTTTATGTGCTTCAGGATTCAGGAATATTACGCAAGCTTTGGTGTGAGAATGTAAATAAACAGTAGTAGAGCAGGGACACTGTTATGTGTATTGAGCTTTAGCATTCTGGATAAGAAGTGATCATCACTTGGATCAGGAGTATAGAGCTTGGAACACAGAGGAGTAGTTAGCATCTGGATATGTATTGGAGTACGTTTTAGGATTTTTCTAAAGGATTTTCTTTGATGATGATGATGATGGAAAGCAATGAATGACAACATCTGGATATTTGATTAGAGCATCTAAATAGATAGTCTTTAGCAAATGTTAATTTTGTGGTAGCCATCCATTTTGTTTTTGACATATGCTTGAGACACTAACATCTACAAAGAGTTGCAGAAAAGTGTTTGCATATTTATTTCTAGAGTTCAAGAGAGTGATAATAGATAATGCTAGCAATACATAAAATAAAATTTTGTATTTGATCTCATGGAAATTCTAGGAATACTGTAAAATTTTGCAGTACACTGTCCTTAGACTTTTAGGAGATTTATAAAATTTTGTTTAAATAAACTCGAATTTAAACTTCTTGTTTCAGCATAATTAAGAGAGCACAAATTTGCCAAATGTTGTCTTTCTAAAAAGTTGAGTATAAATGTTTAATAAATGAGGTCCCTTTTCCCCATTGATATAAATAATAAATACGATAAAGTAAAATAAGTATATTCACCATTTTATGTTATTCCTTGCCTTTTTGTGTCCCATTTGGTCCTTGGATATTTATATACAATACATTCTTTAGATGTAGGCTAGAGTGGATGCTACTATATACCACAAAGTCTCAAGGTGCTTAGTAGTTTGGATCAACTTTCTTAAGGTTTTAATGTCATTCTCAAGTAATGAGGCTAGGTAAGAAGACACAGAAACTTTTTGAAGTAACACATCAAGACTAACAAATCTCAGTCACTTTAAATGTGTTGCTTAAATTTGTCAAAACCTTTCTCTGGCACCCAGTATTATCCATATCTGACATTATTAACATTTGAACCATGTATTGAGTGAGTCTGGGCTATTAATGAAGGGGACTTCCATTCTTGATTTCCCCCTTTAATATTTTCTCAGATTTTCAATTTACATGCAGAGTTTATAAATGACAAAGCTGATAAGATTCTGAATTTATACCATTACAGACATCTTCCTTTCAGATTTATGACTGCATTATTATTATAGCATGGCATTGTAAAAGGTAGAATATGCATCATGATGCCATGTTCTCTTCATGTTGGTTACATTTTGAGTGCTTCATTCTACTAAATTTTTGCCCCACTAACTATTTGGGTTCTAGTTACATGTGTGAACATTTTTCTGGTGTGATCCCCACTGTTGATACTCAACATGATCATTCTATATCCTTTGTAGGTTTTATGTTGTATGTCTGGAGGAGAGAAGCTATGATTATCTCTTCCATAGATTAGTAAGATCACTGTCCCTTATGTCACAAGTCATTTTTTACTAGTGGTTACTGGACACTGTCTTCTGTTTTCTTTGATTGATGTAATGATAGAAAATTCATGTTGTTCTTAACTTGTCTCAGATGTTCTTGTACAACTACAAATGTTTCTTATTTCATTTGTTGGCACCTGACCCATCCTCTCTGCTTATAGCTTCACATGAGAAATCAGGTATACTATCAGTTTGAGAGGTAATAACCTAGTATTGCAGTGATTGTGGCCTAAGAGTTCATATTCACAGAATGACATGTTTGAAAAAATATGTTTATCATTATTCTATAAAATTCTGAATGATAAATTTAATAAAACAAGAAATAAAATTATTGATTATAGTTTCCCTGCCAGTCCCATCTCCTTTGAATTTATTCTCTTTACAACTCTTATTAGAAAATGAGCATAGTTTTAAGGGATACTAATAAAATAAAAGATAAAACAATAACTATCACATTGAAGACTGACAAGTCAGACTGACAGAAGGAAAAGAACACCAAGGGAAGGCACAAGAGTCAGAGACCTACTCATTATCACATTCAGGAATCCCATAAAAACAGTAAACTGGAAGTCATAATATATATGCAGAAGTCCTGGTGCAGACACATGCATGCCCTGTGATTGCTGTTTTAGTCTCTGTGAGTTCATATGAGCTTTGCTCAGTTGATTCAGAGGGCCTTGTTTTCTTCGCGTTCTTGTTTCTTTTTTCTCTCCCATTCCTTCTGCCTCCTCTTCTGAGGGGTTCCTTGAACTTCAAGGGGAGGAGTTTGATGGAGGCATTCCATTTAGGAGGTTGTTAACTAGGAACTATTTCTGTTTTCCTTCTTTTCCCATAAAAGAAGTTATCTTCTAATATATCCTTAAATACTTAACATATATTTTAAAATTTATGGTAAAATTATGTGCGGCAATAAAGTTATAATCTTAACTATTTTTCAGTATGTAGTTCATTATACCTTACAGTTGTTATCATCACTCATATCTAGGGCATTTTCATATTCCCAAGTTGAAACTCTGTATTGAAAATAACACACTTTAATAAGTACCTTTTAAAATACTTCAGAGAGATTGTTATCGCTCTAGGTACCATATATAAGTTGAATCATATATTTGTCTTTCTTTGGTTGGTTTATTTCACAAAGTATAGCATCTTCAAGGTTCTTTCATGTTGTATATTGTGGCAATCTTGCCCTATACTTTAAGGTCAAATAGTCTCTTAAAGGTCAAATAATCTCTATCTCTCTGTGTATATGTGTACATGTTCATCCCATTTTATTTCCTCATCTTCCAATGGACACTTGAATTGATACCTTTGAGCTACCATGAGTGATGCTATGAGCCTGTGTAAAGTATCTGTTTAAGTCCTCCATTTAAGCACATTTGACTAGATATCCAGAAGTCAAATTGCTGTGTCATTTTACAAGTAACTTTTATAGCTGTATTATTATCAATATATTATTATTATTATTATTATTATCTGAGAATTTGCATGCCACAGTGGAAGCTAGACAATAACTTTTAGAAGGCAGTTCTTTCTTCTTGTGTGGATTCTGGAGATTAAACTCACTGAAGCCAGTGGTTTTACCCACTGAAACATTTTGCTGGCCATGTATATAACTTTTTGAAGCTCTGCTATACAAGTTTTCACAGTGGCTATATATATATGTGTGTGTGTGTGTGTGTGTGTGTGTGGTGTGTGTGTGTGCATGCACGCATGCGTGTGTGTGCCTGTGCGTGTGTGTGTGCGTGCGTGTGTGTATACATATGTGTATATATATTTCATATGTATCTATATGTACATATGTATGTATGTATGTTTGTGTGTGTACATAAATGAATAAATATAATGAATGTGTGTCTGTAGGTCTGAACAAACCTTGTGGGATTTAATTTAGTTCTCTCCTTCTACTATGTTGGCTCTGGGGCTCAAATTTAGGTCATTAGGTTTGGTGTCAACGCCTGTATCCACAGATTTTGTCTTGTCAACCCTGGCTATTTTTTCTTAAATAATTTTCTACTATTTGACTGAGTAGAGTGAATAAGTTTGTGTACCATGAGTGTAAGTCAAGGACTGATAACCAAGTTAAGTGTATATAATCTACCCTGTGATTCTACATCCAGAACCATGATGATAAAACATTAGAGCCTGCCTATCTTCATACTCTTAGAAACATATGTATGTATGGAAATGGTGCCTATGAAAACTACTGGGGTAATATGCTGGATTTCTTTTAGACTAGATTTTTAAAACATTTGGAAAACTAGCTGTGGGATTCTAAATTCAAAAGTAACCCTCGGAGGTTTTCCAGAGATTTAAAAGGGCCAGAGTTACAAGGTGACTGACAAACACAACAAATAGGTCTGTGAGTGAAGATGAATTGAGAGAACCTTGAGAGTGGGAATTGACTGACTCTGACTTCATCCTCACTTTTCTTTGCCTCCATTCCCTTCCCTCCACATGGTAGCACACAGGTGTTCCATGAATCTTTGTTTAACAAATATTATATGATATAAAATGCAGTGAAAATGATTCATTTTCTAGTTGGAATAGCTGTAGAAAGCTGTCAAGAAAGCCATAATGACTTTCAATTACTTATCTCTGCTCAGGATCAAGTAGGTGGGTTCAATGTGAGGTGGACTACACTGGATAAAGGAAACGAAAACCCAGCTTTTTGAACCAGGCTATTGAATTTACCCTTGAAATCTTTAGTGTCAGGTTAGATGAACGTGATCCAAGATGACTGAGGCAGGTAGATCAGGGCCTTTCAAGCTTTTCATCCCATGTCAAGGTGATCTTTCAGTTTTTATCTCAGTTCATGATTGAAGTTTTCAGATGTCAGGAATTTTTCTGTGTACTTGCATTTATGTTTGTGTTTTGATAATATATATATGTTATACTCACATTCTTTTTTAAGAATATTGAATACGAATTTATACCCTAAGTCATAAGGAAATGTTTGTTAAATTCATTAAGATCATGTTTATATCTGTAATGTGAATATTCTACAAAATTTGAACTAAGAATCACTTTAGTTTATTAGTTTTCAAAGCCTATGAATCATGTACCAAACAGGCATCCCAACAGGTGCTATTATACAACTGAATTGGGGATTTTGTAAAAAAAATAGCAGTTTTAAAGATATCTATTTCATGTATTTACTAACAGCAGACAGACATTCATTCCAAAGCTCAATAGGTCTTTTTTAGTCTAAATCTATGGTTTGCTAGTCTAGGTTTCCTATCCTATTTAACTCTCACACTAATAACTTGCTGCTGTTTGCCTTTAAATTCTACTGGTACTATGCAACCATATATTTAAAAATCCTGCAATTTCTTATAAAATTTATGGACTTTCTTTTTCCTTTCAAATTTGAAGGCAGGATGGCCTTGTTCTACCCTCTGGGCCTTCACTGGTGTTCCTTGTTCTAGGAGTTACCCATTGTTACAGACAACACTGAACTGTAATCTTTGAGGAAGAGCTGAAGTCTACTTTCACTACTATTCCTTTATCTTTAGAAAATGACCTTGGTTACCTCACTAGCCCTTAGGAAATAACTATCAAAAGAGTAATCCAAGCTTTCAAGTCAGCACTATGCTTTTGAAGAGAGGGACTCTGCTAGGATTCAGGAGACCTCAGTTATTCTTTGTGTTTCCTTGGTAACTCATTTCTTGACCTTGAAATAGTCACTGAAGTCCTCTTGAGGTTACAGAGGACTTACCAAAATGGGTGTATGTACTGATTAACATATGTGTCCTCATGTTACCAAAAAATGGGGGTGAAATTCATCCGTGTAAACATATTTTTCCTTTGGATTATGGTCTTCTGGTGCATTGGGTTTAGAAAAATGGTATGGGATAGCTGTCTGGATTGTGAGAAGGAAGGCAATAAGAACAGAACTGGAATTCTTCAGGTAGAGACAACTCTTCAATATTGTACTTGAAGTTCTAGCTAGAGCAGTAAGACAACAAAAGGAGATCAAGGGGATACAAATAGGAAAAGAAGAAGTCAAGCTTTCACTATTTGCAGATGATATGATAGTTTACATAAGTGACCCTAAAAACTCTGCAAGGGAACTCCTACAGCTGATAAACACCTTCAGCAAGTGGCAGGATACAAGGTTAACTCAAAAAAATCAGTGGCCCTATTATATACAGATAATGAAGTGGCTGAGCAAGAAATCAGAGAAACATCACCCTTTACAATAGCCATAAACAGCATCAAATATCTGGGGATAACGTTAACCAAACAAATGAAATACCTGTATATCAAGAAATTTCAGTCTCTAAAGAAAGAAATCAAAGAGGATACCAGAAAATGGAAAGATCTTCCATGCTCTTGGATTGATAGGATCAACCTAATAAAAATGGCAATCTTGCCAAAAGCAGTCTACAGATTCAATGCAATCCCTATCAAAACTCTGGCACAATTCTTCACAGACCTTGAAAAAAAATAATCAACTTTATATGGAAAAACAAAAGAACCAGGATAGCCAAAACAAGCCTATAAAATAAAAGAACTTCAGGAGGCACCACCATACCTGACTTCAAGCTCTATTACAGAGCTATAGTGCTGAAAAAAGCTCGGTATTGGCAGAAAAATAGACAAGTAGACCAATGGAACCGAATTGAAAACCCTGATTTTAACCCACACACCTATCGACACTTGATTTTTTACAAAAAAGCTAAAATTATACAATGGAAAAAAGAGAGCATATTCAACAAATGGTGCTGGCATAACTGGATATTGGCATGCAGAAGACTGCAGATAGATCCATGTCTATCGCCTTGCACAAAACTTAAGTCCAAATGGATCAAAGATCTCATAAATCCAACTACACTGAAACTTAGAAGAGAAAGTGGGAGATGCTATTCAACGAATTGGTACAGGAGACAGCTTCCTGAACATAACACCAGTAGCACTTACACTGAGATCGACAATTAACAAATGGGACCTCCTGAAACTGAGAAGCTTTTGTAAGGCAAAGGACACAGTCAACAAGACAAAATGACAGTCCACAGAATGGGAAAAGATATTCACTAACCCCACATCTGACAGAGAGTTGATCTCCAAAATTTACAAAGAACTCAAGAAGCAAGTCTCTTTGTGGTGGCCCCAAAGACAAGATTATTGTGAATGTAATCATTCTAGAAGGAAGTAAAGGCTTCCACACTCATAGTGAATGTACCATGACATTTTTATTCAAGCTTCCTTTCCTATTTACCTGCTATTTAATTCTTGAAAAATCATGACCTTCTTTCAATTATCCACTACCCAGTGTCCCTATGCTGCTGAAGCAGAGTGGAATTTGTCATAAAACATCTGAATAGCCTGCTGTAATGCTGAATACGTTGGCCTGCCCTCTAGATCCCAAAGCCTTATACAATCTGTTTCATAGTGCTTACTCCATCGGTAATCTTTATTAATATTTCATTAGTCATTTTCTTTCCAAAAGGATGAGGTTTGCACTTTTCCTGCCATGCTGGTAGGGAGTGATAGAGGCAGAAAGGCTTTCTGATTTACATAAAGATTACAAACTATTATTCTTTGAGTAATTTTAAAATGCACACACGGCATACCACTATCTGATGTAATCATATTCCTTCCTATTGAGGCTGACATGCATGAAATTCAAAAGAGGGATATCACTTCTTACAGGGGAAATAATAGGTACTATTTTCTTAGACTATTTCTTTATTTTTGAGATTATGCTACAATTATAACATTGATCTCTATCCTTTCCTCCCTGTAAAATTTCCCATATTTCATTCTCCTACTTGCATTCAAATTCATTACCTTTTTCATTAATTGTTATAACATATTGCATGCATATTTATATGTATACACACATAATATATATATATATATATATATATATATATATAGAGAGAGAGAGAGAGAGAGAGAGAGAGAGAGAGGAGAGAAAAATGCAAAGGAAGTCAATTGAATTATTCCTTTACAATTCTATTCAGATTCTCCTTGGAAAATAAGCACTGACTTAGGTCCTACTTTTCTCCAAGCTTTCTTTCATAGCCACTTCTCTTCAACTTCCCCATATTTATCCAGTCTTCTTCCAGCTTGTACTTGTGCCTGTATATTGATCTCCATGCATATCCAGTAATTTCTACTATTCAAAATTTAAAACGTGTATTTTTAAAAATCATTATATTTCCTTTTTGGATTCTGTTGTTGTTTCTAACTCACGGTCTTGAATTTGGACACAGATGATTTTGTATACATAGAGGTTTTGACATGCTAATTCCATCAAGACATGGGTGGCAGCTTCTTAATCTTGAAGATCAGACACTCCACTATTCCAGAGATAACTCTAGTTTACCACTATCTATTCCCTTATAATTTCATAGTGACTCGTCTTCTTTCCTCAAAATATATCCAGGTTTTATCAATAAGTTATACAGTCACTTTATCAAGATTTCTTTTATTGCTGAATCCCCTAGTATTACACGAGGCACAAAGTAAAGAACTTGATATGTTTTTATTAAATGTAATCAAACTGCTTCATGCCTTGAGATTATATTATTTATTGCCTGTGTTATCTCTATGGATAATGTGTCCTACCCTTCAGATATTACTAACTCAATTTCATCCCCTCTGCTGAAGAACATTATTGACATATGTCAAATTCAGACATTGGTTTAAGCAGAAATTGACTACATATGTGAGCACTGAGCAAGCCTTATGCTCATTTCTCAATCAAAATATGGGCAGCTGTCAACTATTTACATTCATGAAGTGGAAGAAGCATAAATAATATAACTAAATATATAACTCAAAACTGTGCAATAGCTTCTATACTTGGGCAGAGGAGTCTCTTGTCTGATAATTGGATTAGTGTAATGTTGATAGTATTTTTCTTTCTCTGAGATCACAAATACTATGTACCACAGTACGTTTGTTATAATACTATAACAATATAGTATCCATTCTTATCCAAGTATCTCTTTGACTCCACACCCCCAAAATGTCATTAAAATTTAACTGAAATATTATTTTGTTTGTATCCTCATAGTTCCAAAGTAGTATATTTTTTCTCTTAACTTCCAGTCCACCTTATTTTTTTTACTGTTTTCTTGTCTTGTTCCTTTACACACACTTATCTATACATGAGTATTATTATTCTATTTATATTGTGAACTACCCATGTGTGATATGGATAACATATTTTTCCTGATCTTTATAGTGTATATGAAAAGTATTAGGAACCAATTTAATGACTAATAAATAACTTATTGTGCCTGAATTTGCTTGGTTAGACCTCAGAACATCTGTATTAGAATAACTGACATGGGTATATACAGCAGTTCTGCCAAAGCTCTCAAATGCCTTTGGTATTTAGCAGTCCTCATGGGAAATTTAAATGAAATGATTCAAATGTACAAGTCATTTTACATACACACTGACACACAAAATCACAGTTCTGATATGTATGCAAGAGTTTTATGCAATATTGATAAATATAAATAAATTCACTGATAAAATCTTTTTTTGTGTTTATATCCCCTAATTTCATTAGACAGAATATTGGTCATCCCAGAAAACACACATACAAGTAGCATTATATAGATTGAACATATTGTACTTATGTGTACATATTTGTGTGTGCATGCATGTATGTATGCATGTGCATGTAAAAACAATTAATGAAAAAAAGACCATGAATTTGAGAGAGATCAAGGATTTGTGTATGGGAGGGTTTACATGGAGGAAAGGGAAGGAAGAGTGGATGTAATTATATTATAATATAAAATACTTAGTCACATATATCATCTTAACAAAAGTTTTGCATGTTATGTAACTCTTAAATTATAGTAATAATCACATTAGTGGCTTTTGATATTATGATGATACTATAGTTCTATTAATTTTGGCTATAATTGGTAGGTCTGTCACTTATAGCACATTATGAGTGCCTTGTAAACAGCAGCATAAAAGATATACCATATAGTAACTGAAATACTGTTGACTTATCTGAATGATGTTCTATAGCATATCATTAAAAATAGAAAAAGAGATATTGGGGAAGTAGAAATGGCTCAGAGGTTTAGAGCACTGGCTGTTCTTCAAGAGGACCTGGGTTCAGTTCCCAGCAACTACATGGTGGCTCACAAGTTTCTATAATTTGATATGGTGCCCCTATCTAGCATGCAGGCATACATGGAGGCACACATGCAGGCAGAACACTGTATACATAATAAATAAATAAGTCTTCAAAAAGAAATAGAAAAACGTGTTGGACATGGTGGCACACTTCTTTAATACCAGAACTTGGGAGGCAGAGGCAGGAGGATATCTATTAGTTTGAGGCAAACTTAATGTACATAAATGAATTCTAACCCAGTTAGGGCTATATTAGTGAGACCCAGTCTCAAGGTACCACCACCAATAACAAAAGACATAGAAAAGCTTATTTTTTCTGTTTAGGAAATTCTAATAGTAATAAGCATATGTTCACTTCATATAAGTCTTACTTAAAAACTGGGACAGGTATATGAAAAAGCAAATCTAACTAGAATCTGTCACATCTGTATAATATTAAATCACGCAAAGTTGTGTTTCCTAACTGAAGTGGTCAGACCATTTCAGAGTCAAAGAACATGAAATAAACATGTTAAATTATCCAACTTATCTAAAAACAAGAATGCTTCTTTGTTTTTGTTGACATGTTATCATGAAATTTCTACCAGAACTGTTATAGTCAATTCTGCTTTTTCTAACTGATTTCAATTTTGCGTTTTGGAATGACACTGAATAATCTCTTCCCTAATTTTCAAATATTTGAAGATGAATTTATTTCCCTAGCTTGTTGTGATTGATATCCATGGTTCATTTAACTATTTTATGTATCACTAACTCAGCCAACAAACAGACAAATAGTTTAATGAATCAAAACTTGATTACTTTGGTTAATCAGTAATGGATGTTTGCTAGCTTCTCAAAATTCCCTTTAAATAAAGACCTGAGAACAAAATGAAATAAAATTTGTTGACTAAACATTAAAAATGTGTGGTAATATGAATATACATGAATTGGATCCCATTCTATTTTTGTTAATGTAGATATTTCTATAACCATCATATGATGTTGATGATGCAACTTACGATATACTAAAATTTGCAAAATTGTTTAACCATTGTACATTGGACTATTATTACTAAGGACTGTATAAAAGGTACATAAAATATGGTAAAGAATGCTTGTTATTAATTTTGTCTTATACATTATGGGTCACTTATAAAAGAGAACACATATTTAAAGAATGTATAGATAATATTTCTTAATATTATGGATTATTTATTTCAATTTTTGTATTAAAATATAACTTTACTACATGAATATTCTTATATTTTCAATCTTTTATTTATACTGCAGATTGTTTTCAAGGAGTCATGTGTACTAGAAAAAATTTATTACCAGTGAGGTCCATCGTCAGACCACTTATATTCAAAATTTTTTACTGAAATTAAGTCCATGGCTATTTCCATGTCCTGAAACCATTTAAAACTAGTAAGTATGCTCCAGTAGCTTGTAATTACCATTGGTAATATGTTGGAGCACTATATTATCTATTTGAAAGAGACATAATTTGCAAAATATGTAGTCACTCATAGCAATCATAAAATCACTATTAAAAGAAAAATCAAGGTATAGGAAGTTAAGACATCAGTAAAGTCTTGCCATGCAAAAGCATGAAGACGTTTGCATCCCCAGTACCTATATGAAATTCCAGGAGCAGTAGCAATAATCCAGTGTTTGGAAAATGATGATACACATCCTTATAAATGCAGGCTAGCAAACTTAATAAACCCGATATTTAGTAAGAGAATCCTGTCCCAAAAAGTAACGTGGAGAACAATTTAGGAAAACAACTCACATCAAACTCTGGTCTCTTATATTCATGTATACACTTACATACATTTACAAGTATAAACACCTACATATACATATATGTGAACACATGTATATACATACATTACTCAAAAATAAATAAATATTTTGGTTTCTATATCATGTACAACCATCACTGAGGACTTACTGTGCAATATTCATAAAATATCTCAAATCCAAACACATCTTCTAACATGATGGTTGTTTTTTTTGTGAGAACGTATTCTAAGATAATGATCATATTTAATGGATATATAATCTTAAGGATATTTTTGCCTAATAAAATTGCATGGCATACAGTTGCATGACAAATTTTATAGAATAAAATATGTATATTCAGGGCAGTATTTCAATGTACTTTTAATAAGAAAAGATTAACAATGGTGCTTGAGATGAGCAGAGAAAAAGATATTATGTATTTGATTACAATTTGTACCAATATTAACAGTAACAAAAATCAAAGCCAATATATCTTCTGGTAAAAAATTGTTTCCTATGTGGAATATGTGTACATATTTAATTGTTCATGTATTCCATCAATATTCCAAAATTTGTTGAAATAATTAGAATGAGTCCTGGAAGATGTAAGTAAGTAGTAGTACACTTGCCAAGCATGCATAAACCCTGGATTCAAATATAAGAACATGCTCTTTGGGATCTTCTGGCCTGGAGACTGCAGGCAGGTTGACTAACTCCTGAAGTCCAAGCAATCCAGAGTCTGCTGACATTGCTCTGCTAGTCCTGCTCCCACTAGGGGAGAGATGAGCTTGGACCCCTTTCTCAAGACCAACTTTCACTTGCCCTTAACAATAAATGGCCTGAGAAAGAAATCAGAGAAACATTACCTATTAGAATAGCTCCAAACAACAATAAATATCTGGGGATAATAACAAAAACCAAACAAATAAAATACCTGTATGGCAAGAACATTGAGTCTTCAAAGAAAGAAGTTAAAGAAGATACCAGAAAATGAAAAGATCTCCCATGCTCTTGGATAGGGAGGAACAATATAGTAAAAATAGCAATCTTGCTAAAAGCAATCTACAGATTCAAAGCAATCCCCATCAAAATCCCAGCACAATTTTTCACAGATCTTGAAAGAGCAATAATCAACTTTATAAGGAAAAATAAAAGACATAGGATAGCCAAAACAACCCTGTACAATAAAGGAATTCCTGAAGGCATCACTATCCCTGACGTCAAGCTCTATTATAGAGCTATAGTCCTGAAAACAGCTTGGTATTGGCACAAAAATAGACAGGTGGACCAATGGAATCGAATTGAAAAACCTGATATTAACCTACACACCTACAAACACTTGATTTTTGACAAAGAAGCTAAAATTATACAATTGAAAAAAGAAAGTATCTTCAACAAATGACATAAATGGATATTGGCATGCAGAACACTGCAGATAGATACATGTCTATCACCATGCACAGAACTTAATTCTAAATGGATCAAAGACATCAACATAAATCCAGCCACACTGAACCTCTTAGAAGAGAAAGTGGGAGGTACTCTTGAATGAATTGGTACAGGAGATGGCTTCCTGAACATAACACCAGTAGCACAGACACTGAGATCAACAATTAACAAATGGGACCTCCTCAAACTGAGAAGCTTCTGTAAGGCAAAGAACACAGTCAACAACACAAAAAGGCAGCCCACAGAATGGGAAAAGAAATTCACTAACCCCATACCTGACAAAGGGCTGATCTCCAAAATTTACAAAGAACTCAAGAAGCAAGTCTCCAAAACACCAAAGGATCCAATTAAAAAGTGTGCTACATAACTAAATAGAGAATTCTCAATAGAGGAGTCTAAAATGACAGAGCGACACTTGAGAAAGTGTTTAAAATTTTTAGCCATCAGGGAAATGCAAATGAAAACAATTCTGAGATACCATCTCACTCCTGTCAGAATGGCTAAAATAAAAAACACCAATAACAAATTTATCCTGGAGAGGATATGGAGAAAGGGGAATATTCCTCCATTGCTGGTTAGAGTGCCAACATGCACAGCCACTTTGGAATCAGTATGGAGATTCCTCAGGTAAATTGGAATCAGTCTACCACAAGACCCAGCAATTCCACTCTTACGCATATTCCAAAAGATGCACATTCACACAACAAGGATGTCTGTTCCACTATGTTCATAGAATAATTATTTGTAATAGGCAAAACCTGGAAGCAACCTAGATGACCCTCAGTTAAAGAGTGGATAGAGAAAAGGTGGTACATTTACACAATGGAATAATATTCAGTGGAAAAAATGGAATCTTGAAATTTGCTGACAAATGAATCACACTAGAAGAAACCATCCTTGGTGAGGTAACTCAGTCACAAAAAGACAAACATGGTATGTACTCACTCTATGGATTTTAGACCTGAATCAGAGGAGTGTCTGTCTACAATCCCACTGCCAGAGAGTCAGGGAAACTGGAAGAACCCTAAAAGAGGCATACATGGTACCCCAGAGAAGGTAAAATGAGGCAAGATCACCTGAGCAGATTGGGAGCACAGGTTGGGGGAGGGGAAACAGAGCTAGGAAAAAGGGAGGGAAAGAAGAGGAAGGGATAGGACGAGGGGAAGCAGGAAGGTTGAGTTGGGAGAAGAATAGAGGAGAGCAGGATGACAGATACCATAATAGAGGGAGTCACTCTAGGTTTGATGGGAGATCTGGCACTAGTGAGATCTCCAGAGATCTACAAGCATGATATCAGCTGACAAACTAAGCAGTAGTAGAGAGACTACACTAAATGCCCCTCCCTAATAATGATTTTGATGATGTCTTACATACCATCCTAGATCCTCCATCCAGTGACAGAAGGAAACAGAGACAGACACCCACAGCTAAACACTGAACTGAACTCCTGGAAACCAGTGACAGAGAGGGAGGAATGAGGAGCAAAGGGGTTATGACTTGGCAGGTGAATTGAACAGAAACAGCTAATCTGAACAAGGAGGAGCTCATAGTCCCCAGACTGATAACTGAGAGGCCAGCATGGGACTGATCCAGACCTCCTGAATGTAGGTGTCAGTGAGTAGACTCAGGCAATCTATGGGTTTTGGGTAGTAGATCAGTATTTAACCCTGACACGTAAATGGACTTTGGGGAACCATCCCACAATGAGGGATGCTTTCTCAATCTGGACACTTTGGGGAGGGCCTGGGTACTCCCCAGAATGAAATGACAGATTCTAGAGATCCCCCATGGAGGGCCTTACCCTCCTTAGGGATTGGAGTTGGGATTGGGTGGGGGGTGGGGGCTGGAGGGGAGGGAGAGGGAGTTGGGACTAACATGGGAAGCAAACTTGTTTCTAATATAAATATATAATAAAACGTTTATGAAAAAAGAATTAGTGGCACATGAAAAAAAGACAGGCATAGTATGTACTCACTCATATATGCAGGGATCAGTAGAGTGCCAGCCTGCAATCCCACTGACAGAGAGTCTGTGAAACATGAAGAACCCTAAGAGAGATATGCATGGTATCACAGAGAAGGGGAATGAACCAAAATCTCCTGAGCAGATTGGGAGCATGGGGGAGGGGTGAAGGAGCCAGGAAAAAGAGAGGGGGAGAAGAGCAGGGGGAGAGAAGGACATGGGGAAGCAGGAAGGTTGAGTCAGGGGAAGAATGGAGGAGAGAAGGATGAGAGATATCATAATAGAGGGAGGCATTATAGGTTGTTAGGAGAGATCTGGCACTAGTGAGATTTCCAGAGATCTAAAAGATGACACCAACTGGCAAATGAAGCAATAGTGGAGAGACTAGCTTAAATGCCCATCCCTGATAATGAGTTTGATGACTACCTTATATGTCATCCTAAAACCTTCATCCAATTACTGATGGAAGCAGAGTTGGACATCCACATCTCTACATTGAACTGAACTCCTGGAACCCAGTGACAGAGAGGGAGGAATCATGAGCAAAGGGGTCAAGACCAGGCTGGTGAAACCCACAGAAACTGCTGACCTGAACAACGGGGAGCTCTTGGACCCCTGACTGATGGCTGGGAGGCCAGCATGGGACTGATCCAGACCCCCTGAATGTGGTTGTAGAAGACCTGGCCAATATATGGGACCTCGGGCAGTAGATCAGTAGTTATCCTTGGCAATCAAATGGACTTTGGGTGCCTCTCCTGCAATGAGGAATGCTCTCTCAGCCTGGACTCTTGGGGGAAGGGCCTGGAACCTGCCCTGAATGAAATGACAGACTCTGGATATCAGCAGGGAGGGCCTCACCCTCCCTGTGGAATGGAATGGGGATTGGATGGGGGTTGGGGGTGGCAGGTGGTAGGGGGTAGGGCAGGAGGGAGGGGAGCTGGGATTGACAGGTGAAGCAAGCTTGTTGCTAATATAAATAAAAAAGAATATTAAGATCAGCAAAGGAAAAAGGTCAAGTTACATATAAAGGAAAACCTATCAGATATACAACTCTCTTCTCCATGGAAACTCTGAAAGCCAGAATGTCCTGGATAGATGTTATTTAAACACTAAGAGACCACGGATGCCACCTGAGACTACTATACCCAACAAAACTTTCAATCGGTATAGATGAAGAAAACAATATATTCCATGACAAAACCTGATTTAAACTATACATATCCACTCATCCAGCCCTACAGAAGTTACTGGAAAGAAAACTAAACTAAGGAAGCAAACTATACTAGCAAAAATATAGGCAATAGATAATCACAGTTTACCAAAAGCCAAAAGAAAAAGCAGGGTAAATGCACTGACAATACTACCACCACCACCATATCCAAAACAAACAAGAATCAGCAATCCATAGTGCTTATTTTCCCTCAATTTCAATGGTCTTTACTTGCCTCTAAAAAGACACAGGCTAACAAAATGGATATGAAGACATAATCCATCCTTCTGCTGCAAACAAGAAACACACTTCAACCTCAGCTCCAGAACAGATATTATGTCAGAGTAAAGGATTAGGATAAGATTTTCCAATTCAAATGGACCCAAGGAAAAAGCTGCTGTACCTATCCTAATATCTAACAAATTGTACTACACACAAAAATCAATCACAAGAGATGAAGAATGTTATTTCATGCTCAACACAAGAAAAATCCTTCAGTATGAAGGTTCAATTCTGAATATCTATGCATCAAATAAAATGTATCCACATTAGTAAAAGAAACATTAATAAAACTCAATTCACACATAAAACATCACATAGTTATAGTGAGAGACTTCAACACCCCACTCTCACCACTAGACAGGACCACCAGACAGAAACTTAACAAAAGAACAAAAAAACTAACAGAAGTTTTGACCCAATTGGGTTTAACAGACTTCTATAGAACATTCCATCCAAACACAAAAGAATATATCTTCTTCTCAGCGCCACTTGGAACATTCTCTAAAATGGACCACATACTAGGCAACAGAGCAAGCCTCAACAGATACAAAATAATTGAAATCAATAAAGTAGAAATAAAGAAAATAATACAAAGAATCAATGAACTTAAGAGTTGGTTCTTTGAGAAAATCAACAAGATAGACTAAACTTTGTACAAACTTACAAAAAGGATGAGAGAGGAGAGAGAACATGAAAATTAACAAAATCAGAAATGAAAGGGAGAACATAACAATGGACACCGAGGAAATCCAGAAAATCATCAGGTCATACTTTGAAAACCTGTACTCCATAAAATTCAAAAGTTTAAGGGTATGGACAACTTTGTGGATAGATATCACTTACCAAAATTAAATCAAGAGCAAATAAGCAATTTAAACAGACCTATAACACCTAATGCAACAGAAGCAGTCATCAGATTATCCCAACTAAAAAAAGGCCAGGGCCAGATAGTTTCAGTGCAGAATTCTATCGGAAATTCAGAGAAGAGGTAATACTAATACTCCTGAAATTGTTCCAAACAATAGAAGCAGAAGGTCCACTGCCAAACTCTTTTTACGAGTCTACAATCACCTTCAAATCCAAGACACACAAAGACACAACTAAGAAAGAGAATTACAGACCAATATCCCTAAGGGACTTTGATGCAAAAATATTCAATAAAGTAATGGCAAATCCAATCCAAGAACACATCAGAGAAATCATTCAACATCATCAGTAGGCTTTATCCCAGGGATGCAGGCTTGGTTTAATATAAGAAAATCTATCAGTGTAATCTACAATATAAACAAACTGCAAAAGAAAAATCCTGGTGGGGGTTGGTGGCACATGTCTTTAATCCCAGCATTCAGGAGGCAGAGGCAAGCAGATCTCTCTGATTTTGAGGCCAGCCTGGTCTACAGTAGAGCAAGATCCAAGACAGCCTCCAAAACAATACAGATAAACCCTGTCTCAAAAAAAGCAAAAGAAAAATAATATTATCATCACAATGGGTGCTGAAAAAGCCTTTGACAAAAACCAACAGCCTAAAAGGAACATACCTAAACAAAATAAAAGCAATATACAGCAAACCAGCAGCCAACATCAAATTCAAAGTATAGGAACACAATGCAATTCCTCTAAAATCAGAAACAGGATAAGGCTGTCTACTCTCTCTATATTTCTTCAGTATTATACTTGAAGTTCTAGCTAGAGAAATAAGACCAAAAAAAGAGATGAAAGGGTTATAATTTGATAAGGAAGAAGTCAAACTTTCACTATTTGAAGATGATATGATAATTTACTAAAGTGTCCCAAAAAACTCTGCATGGGAACAACTACTGCTGATAAACACTTTCAGCAAAGTGGCAGGATACTAGATTAACTAAAAAAATCAGTAGCCATACTGAATACAAATAATAAATGAGCTGAGAAAGAAACAAAGAAACAGAACCCTTAAAATATCCACAAACCACATAAAATATCTTGGGGTAACACTAACGGAACAAGTGATAGAACTGTATAGCGAGAACTTTGAATCTTTTTTTTTTTTTGATTTTTCAGGACAGGGTTTCCCTGTATTGTTTTGGAGGCTGTCCTGGAATTCGCTCTGTAGACCAGGCTGGCCTCGAACTCACAGAGATCTGCCTGTTTCTGCCTCCTGAGTGCTGGGATTAAAGGCATGTGCCACCACCTCCCGGCTAGAACTTTGAATCTTTAAAGAAAGAAATTAAAGAAAATGGAAAGATCTCCCAAGCTCTTGGCTAGGTAGGATCAACATAGTAAAAATGGCAATCTTACCAAAAGCAAATTACGGATACAACGCAATTCCCATCAAAATACTGACACAATTCTTCACAGAGGTCGAAAGAATAATATTCAGCTTTGTCCAGAATATCCAAAACAACACTGTACAATAAAGGAACGTCTGGAAGCATCACAATTTCTGACTTCACGCTCTATTATAGAGGTAGAGTCCTGAAAACAGTTTGGTATTGGCACAAAATCAGACAGAAAAATGGAATCAAAATGAAAACCCTGATAGTTACACTCACATCTATGAACACCTGATCTTTGACAAAGAAGCTAAAACTATATAATGGAAAAAAAAGCATCTTCAACAAATTTTGCTGGCATAACTGGATTCTAGCCTGTATAACACTGCAGATAGTTCCATATCTAACACCATACACAAAACTTAAATCCAAGTGAAACAAAGACCTCAACATAAACCCATCTTAACTGAACCTCTTAGAATTGAAAGTGGGAAGTACTCTTGAATGAATTGATACCCTAGACCACTTCCTGAAAATAATACCAATAGCACAGACACTGAGATCAACAAATAATAAATGTGACTTCCTGAAACTGAGAAGCTTCTGTAAGGCAAATGACACAGTCAACAAGACAAAAACATCAGTCCACAGAATGGGAAAAGATCTTCACCAACCCCACATCTGACAAATGGCTGATTTCCAAAATATACAAAGAAATCAAGAAGCTAGTGACCAAAACACTAGATAATCCAATTAAAAAGTGGGGTACAGAACTAAATATAGAATTCTCAATAAAAGTGTCTAAAATAGCTGAGAGACACTTAAACAAGTGCTCAACATCCTTAGCCATTAGGGAAATGTAAATCAAATCAAATCTGAGATACCATTTTACTAATCTCAGAATGGCTAAAATCAAAAACACCAAGGACAGTTTTTGCTGGAGAGGATGTGGAGAAAGGGGAACACGCCTCCACTGCTGGGGGTAGTGCCAACTCGTACACCCACTTTGGATATAAGCATGGCAGATCCTTAAGAAAATGGAAATCAGGCTAGCACAAGATCTAGCAATTCTACTCTTAGGCATATACCAAAATACGCACATTCATACAACAAGGACATATGTTCCACTATGTTTACAAGTAGCATTATTTGTAATACCCAGAACCTGGAAGCAACCTTCAGCTCCTCAACTGAAGAATGAATAAAGAGAATATTGTATATTTACACAATTGAGTACTACTCAGCAGATAAAAAAACAAATGGATGTAACTAGAAGAAACCATCCTGAGTAAGGAAATTCAGTCACAAAATTACAAACATGGTATGTACTCAATCTTGTGTGGATTTTGGACATAGAACAAAGGATTACCAGTCTACAATCCACACAGCCAGAGAAGCTAGGAAACAAGGGGGACTCTAAGAGAGACGTGCATGCCCCCCCCTGGAAAACAGGACAGGGACAAGATCTCCTGAGCAAATTGGGAGCATATGGTGAGGGGAGAAGGAGTTGGGAGAAAGAAAAGGGGAGGAGAAGAGGGGAGAGAAGGATATGAGGGAGCAGGAAGTTTGAGTTGGGGGAAGAATAGAAGAGAGCAAGATAAGAGATACCATAAAAGAGGGAGCGATTGTAGGTTTAAAGAGAATCTGGCACTAGGGAAATGTCCAGCAATCTACAAGAATGATCCCAACTAATAATTTAAGCAACAGTGGAAAGCCTACCTTAAATTCCATTCCCTGATAATGAGATTGATGACTACCTTATATGCCATCCTAGAACCTTCATCCAATAGCTGATGGAAGCAGAAGCAGACATCCACAGCTAAACACCGAGCTGACTTCCTGGAATCCAGTTTCAGAGAGGGAGAAGTGATGAGCAAAGGGTTCAAGACCAGTCTGGAGAAACCCAAGAAATAACTGACCTGAACATGGGGGAGCTCATGGGCCCCTGACTGATAGCTGGGAAACCAACATAGGACAGGCACAGACCCCCTGAATGTCAGCGTCGGTGAGGAAGCCTGGGAAATCTATGGGGCCTCTGCTACAGGATCAGTATTTATCCCTAGTATAAGAATGGACTTTGGGAGCCCATTCCACATAGATAGATACTCTCTTAGCCTATACATATGGGGGGGTCTATGCCCTGCTCCAAAGGATATGACAGACTTTGAAGTTTCCCCATGGAAGGCCTCACCCTCTCTAGGGAGCAGAAAGGGGATGTGATAGGGGCTTGGGATGGCAGGGGAGCAGGGGACGGAGAGGGACCTGGGATTGGATTGACACATAAAACAAGTTTGTTTCTATTTTAAATTTAAAAAGGAAAAATACAAGAACTACAGAATAAATAAGCAAAGAAACATAAAGTTAGTATAGTTACTTTCCTATTTAAAATCCTTATGATTAACATCTTGGAACCTAAACCTTTGTCTAATTCCTATGAATTTTAAGATTTACATTAAAAGTACAATGCATATTATAACTATGAAATCAAATTTCTTATTATGTTGCCAGTGCCTGTCAATTTAAACTGTTTACTTATATTAAAAATTTCAGAGTATTTTCAAAATATGTATCTCTGCTATCCTTCAAAGTGTGATAATGATAATATTGTATGTATGGATAACATGTAATGTTGCTCAACAATGAGCTATACCTTAATGAAATCATTGAATTTTTTCTAAGAGAAAAAGTTAGCCAGAGTAGTTTAGATGATGGACATTTAATCTCAGAGTCAAAGAAGTATTATTAACAGTTGAGAAAAATGAATTGTACCACTAAACATGGCACAGACCATACTAAATCTTATCAATATACACTAGTAAAATTTCCTATTATCTTGTAAGTATTTTGAATTACTCAGATCTTAAGTACAACTTTAGGAATTCAGAAGTTGGGTATACAGCTAAGACATCTGTCTAAGAATTACATAATTTTTTTTGCTAAAGACAATTCATTCTCTGAGTAATGAATGTAGATTGCTGCCAGAAAGAACTGACACCCATGTTTCTATGCCTAATGATAATTGTCCAATATGTGTTTACTGAATTTTAGTTATCTTTAGTTTAAAAGCCCTTTACATTGACTTTGTTGATGAGCTATGTTTGATAATCATTGAAGTAAAAATCGTAAAAGTCAAATAACATGGGATTGGAACAATAAGGAGATATGTGTGACATTATGGTCATGATGGGATAAGACTAGTTCAAGGATATCTTATTGAGGGAGATAATTCAGGAGATAAATTTGTTAAAATGATCAATGATTATTTTGCTACTTTCAGTGTTTATCACTCTTTTAGACTCAGACCTTGTCTCCAACGGTAAAACCATTGGATATTTGGGAAAATCATGTTCCAACCAGATATAATAGCTGTACAAATCTCGAAAATGGTACTGTGCCTAGTGTGTGAGGAGTAGTAAGGAGGCCAGTGTGACTCAGATGAACTGAGTAAGGAAATGGGAATAGTCAATCTGAATGCATATGTGCCTGTTTCATGCCTATTTTAGCCATTTACCAGATGACACTTAGGTTCTTTTTGATTTGGCATTATTATGAATGAAGCTGTTATGAACATGTATATAATATTCTTTGTCTGTAGAGAGAATTCTTCCCACTAGCCTGGTTCCAGAGCCACATCAGTCCCAAATGAACACACAGGAGGTTACATTAATTATAAAGCTGTTGGCAGTTTGTTTGTTTTTTTTACTGGCTATCTCTGACTTAAGTATTTACTCCATAATTGTTAATCTAAGTATTTCTCTTACTGGAAAAAGTGTCCGGACTTCTTACCTCTATGATGGCTACGTCGTGGCCCCCTGTGTTTCTCCTTCCCAGAGTCCTCCTCAACTCCTAGTCCCACCTACCTTGCTTCCCTATTGGACAACAGTGCTTTATTCAACAACGAATAAGAGATAGATTTCAGAATGACATCTCCCATCATCTCCTCTTTTTGGTCTGAATATAAAGGTTTTAACTTTAACATAGTCAAATTATATATAACAGAACAGTCATCAAGTAAGAACATAGTTACAATATTTTGTCCATTAGCATTTAGTAAGATTTAAAGAAAGTATCATCTATCCTATCTTTGTGAGTCTAAAGTCTTATATGCAGCTAATCTTTTATCTTAACTAAGGAAATCTATGATTATAACTATCTGCCTTCAACTTCATCAAAGACCACAGAAGGATAATATATAAACACTAGAATTAACAGAGACATCTTGCTGCCTGGACAGTCACACGAAGTTCCTCTGTAAAGTTGGGGCATCCATCTTCAGCCCATAGGCCACAGTGTATCTGGAAGACTTCTCAGCAAAGAAGGAAATTTCAAATTGTCTATCTGCATCGGCAGTCTGTCAGTCATTTCTCTGTGTCCTGCAGAAAGTCTCGTAGACTCTTTTATGAATCAGGAACCCTAAAGAACTGTTTGAATTCAGCATTCACTTTCCTGTGGGTCCTGCATGTCCAGTTTATACAGCAACAGTCAAGCAGTCTAGGCAAGAGCAAGGTTCTTGCCCAAATGGCTAATCTTGCCATGTTGAAAGCAAACTCCATAACGAGTTTCTTTGATGCCCATCTTCCTCTCAGACATAATTGGTGCTGCCAGGAGCAAACATTTCTCCTTGTCAAGAAAAACCCTAAACCATTTTAAATGCCATTTTCTGAAGGTCTTTGAAAGGTTTGAAGACAGTCTATCTATCTCAAATATATGTCTCTATATCTAGAAAATCTAACTTACCTAACTATATGTTCTGACTGCTATAAGTAACTATCTATAGTCTGTATTTAATTATGCATTATGTTTTAAAAGATCAATATAAGCACAATACTTAATCAAGAGGAGAAATATACACATCACAAAACTGACCTTAAATTTGTATCAATAAATGAAAAACCATACCAATGCAAAGTATTCATTTCCATACCATAATTCCCACCTGAGAAAAATGCTGCTACCAAGAAGCTGTGCTTCTCTCTGTTCTTTTGTTTCTGAAACTCCTTTTAAGCTTTTGTTATTCTACGTGGAAATTCAATCCAACATGCTGACACCATATGTAGAGAGAAGCCTTCCTGCCAGCCTGGTTCCAGAGCCACATCAGTCCCAAATGAACACACAGGAGGCTATATTAATTATGAAGCTGTTGGCAGTTTGTTTGGTCTCTTACCTTACTGGCTATCTCTGACTTAATTATTTACTCCATAATTGTTAATCTAAGTATTTCTCTTACTGGAGAAAGGGTCCAGACTTCTTACCCCTATGGTGGCTACATCGTGGCTCCCTGTGTTTCTCCTTCCCAGAGTCCTCCTCAACTCCTAGTCCCACCTATTTTGCTTTCTTACCGGCCAAAAGTGCTTTATTCAACAGCCAATAAAGGACAGATTTCAGATGACATCTCCCATCATTTGTCTGAGCATGTTTTCATTTCTCCTGGTAAAAATACAAGTATTGAATTGGCTTAGCCCTATGAAAAGTACATGTTTAGAAGAAACTGTAAAAATATTTTGTAAGATGTCTGCATAACTTGGATTCTTGCCAGCAACATATGAATGTTAAATTTCCTTTCCTCTTTTACTTGCAGTCTTCTCTGCCAATGATCCCCTTGATGTGTGATTTAATCCCCTAAAGACACACACATACAAGCAAGAATAAGTGGACTCCTTAAGTTGTATTAAAAATTTATATGTGTATGTACATGTAAATCATGATAATGATGATGATAAAATATCTGGCATGTATCTCAGTGATTCAGCACTTTCATTCCATATATAAGGCCCTGTAGAATTCCAGTTTTTATTTTTGATGATATATAACTGTAATGAGAAATCCACATGAGTGGGTTTAAGGGGTATTGAGGATTCATTAAGATGTAAATTGAGGGACTATGTACAGTAAGAATGCTTATCAAGCATTGTCCAGGATAATGAAATGTTAACATAAACAAAAATGGAACTACAACCAACAAAAACAGTACCAAGTAAGAAACACATACTAAATATTCAGATCACAGGTAAATGAAAAATTACAGAGATTACTCGAACAACTTTCCTTTCCTGAAAAATCCCTTAGTTAAAAATAGGAGAGACTAGTACTATGAGTATCTAGTCTTGAACGACATCAAAGACCTAAAAACAACAGTTGCTTTTCTTTGTGGCTTGCTCTTCTGGAATGGACAGCATGCTTAATTCCAGTAGTCAAGGCAAGGGCAATTCTTTGCCCAACAAGCCATTATGCTAAGAAGAAGACAAAATACATATGATATGTCTTTGATGACCAACATCCTCTTTGGAGTAGATTGGTGTTGCCAGGAGCAATTGTGTCTTATGCCAACAGAATTTTAAGTTGTTAAAATATTTAAATTTCATATTCTCTAGGTTTATTAAGTGTTTGAAGATCACCTATACATCCAACATATATGTACATGTAGAAAACTCAACTCAACTAACCTGACTGTAAGTATGACAAGCATGGGTGACTACTAACCTGTACTTCTTACCAACCTAAGTAGCTTAGAGACTTAGGCTTCACATAAAAAATACACAGTTTGTAAACAGATGTACAGTATAAGGACAATTACTTCAAATTCATACAGTTATAATTGCCTGCTGGGATTGTGATTGAGAATGACTTTCTCTGTAGATCTGCTTAGGAAGAGTTGACATACTGACACATTGTTTTCTTATCTATGAAATACATATATATATATATATCTTCATATGTGCAATTTTAAAGTGTTTTATGTACTTTAGTAAAAATACACTATACTTTTATTTTAATTCTTTATAAATACTCATTTGTATTATTAATATACATTAATAATACATACTACTAATAAGTAATATTTTCTTTATTTTAATTTTCAGTATTTCAGTGTTGGGTAATCAATTTCAATCAACACTTTTTTCCTTTGGATGTTTGATACAAGGTTTCTCAATGTAGTCCTGGCTATTCTGGAACTCACTCTCTAGATCAGGTTGGCCTTGAACTCAGAGATCTGCCAATGTCTGCCTCCCAAGTGCTGGAATTAAAGGTATGCACTACAATTGCCTCAGTCAATTCTTTTACATCGAACTTTCATCAATTGATTTATTTTACTGATTTAAAAATAATTTCCTAATTACAACATATAATTTGCAGTACTTGTTGAATTTATAAACAAAAATCCCAACTTCTGAAAATAAAAAAAATTTCCTTTATTAGTTACACTGTAATTCCTTTTTGTACTTGCTCACCCTGTGTAGGACCTATAGATTATGCTGAATGAATGTGTCAGGTGTCAATATCCTTATTTTGTCCAGAATGGGTAAACATTTACTGTCAACATATGTTAGTCATATGTATCTCAAATATGTGTTTTAATCAGGTTGAAGATATTTCTTTATATTTTTACTTACTTGAGATTTTATGAGTAGACATTGTTAAATACTTTTCTTCACATTTTAAGGCCATATAGTTTTTTGATTTCTAGTATTGTGATTCATATAGATTAATTTCCATCATTGAAGATCTTGATAGTTTTAGTGTTAATATATTTTGCTATTATGCTCTATAATCCTTCATATACATTACTAAATTTTATTTGGTAATATAGTATTAATGGTTGTTGATACTCAAGAGGGATATGTCTCCAGGTTTTTTCTTTATAATATCTATTCTATTTGATGTAGGGAAAATTTTTGGCCTCAAAAACTATGGAATTTTCCACTTTTATTTTATAGAACAATTTTTGCTATTTATTGGTCTTAATCCTTCCCTTCGCATTTATTAAACATTCATGGAGGGGTGATATAGATGTCTTTCTTAGTACTGACCACTCAGCTTTCTCATCCCTTATTGTTGGCATCTTGAAAAGCCTGGAGTCTCTGCATTTAACCCCATTCATTGTAAAGAGATGCTTTTGTGATTAAGACTCAAAATCATATTTTTCTATGCATATATACATTAATATTAAGAAGGTGATTGAATAAAATATTAATTTAACTAAACAACAGTAGTGTGTTTCCCCTCGGTTCCTTGGTACAAGACATAAAACCTGAGTAATATTCCACTATGTAGTCACAGAAACTGGAAATTTACTTGAGTTTGCAGTACAAGACCTTCTTGTGGAGTCAATTTCAATCCAAGCAGAAAGCAACTGTTTCTCCTCATACCAGTCGTGCCCCTATTGCAGTAGTGGGCACATATTACCGGGCTAGACGGTCTCTTAATTCATAGTATATATAACTGGATAAGACCACAGGTGCCTTTTGTCCCCCATCAGCCTGTGTGGTATATTTTCCATTTATCTTCAATTTCATTTTTCGTTATAGTTGAGTAATATTCCAATGTGTATATGTATCACATTTCATTATTTATTCCTCAGGTGATGGAATAAATTAGGTTGTTTTTATTGTGGGTAGAGCAGCAATGAACAAGGCTTAGCAAGTATCTGCATTTCAAGTTCTTTGAGCATTTTCCAAGGAGAAGTATATCTGGGTCATATGGTACATTTATTTTTACTTTTTTTCAGAATTCTCAATACTAATTTTCAGAATGGCTGCATCATCTCTCAGTCTCACTAGCAGTGAATAAAGATCAGTGTTCATGTATTTCTATAGTGAGAAATAAAGTTCCCTGGGCATGTAGCCAAGAGTGAGCCCTAAAGTAATTCTATTTCTATTGCCACACTGATTTCTAAAGCGGTTATATTAGTTTATTATGAGTGAACAAAGGTTTCTCTTCCTCCACATCCTCACCAGCATTTGATCTCATCTTATTTCCTGATAGGAACCATTCTGACTTGTTTTGGCAGCCATTTGTGATTTTTTATATACATATAAAATATATACACATGTTCATACGCTTATTTTCTATCTTCATGTATTATTCAGTATAATGTCTTCATTTCTCTGTGTTTTTTTGCCTTGATTTTTCTCTAACCATATTGATTGCTTTCTTCTACATTTTAGAAGTTTTTATATGTTGTAGATGCAAATCTTTTGTTAGATGGGCTGACAAAAATATTTTCTTCCAATTTGTAGCTTGTTTTTACATCATCTTATCTGAATGTTCTGAAGCCCAAAAGTCTTAAATTTTAATGAAATACAACTCATACAATTTTATGCACTTAAGATTTTTTGGATTTTATATTGTTAAATATAGAAATTATCTCTGAGTCAACTATAGTTTTAGGATTGGGCTTTTAAAATGTTTCTTTGCAAAATTGCAGATATGATGATTTTCTACTACTTTAAAAATTTTTACAGATTTATATTTCTCATTTGTGCTTATGTCTATTTTTAGATAATTTTACAATGTATGATACTTTATGTGATATGCAGCTTTGTCCATACATATTCAATTTTTCCACTAGAAGTTTTTGGAAATATTTTTTCCACAATGAATTCCTGTGTACTTTTGTAAAGAATTTTTCTGGGCATAGTACATAACCCTATTTATAATTTCTCTAAGCTAGTCTTTCCTGTATATCTCCTGGTAGTATCTAATCTGATCCCTGTTTCCATGATTCTACATATTGTGTAAATTGGAATCACACAGTATTTGTAATATTTATGTATGGCTTATTTAACTAGCAGAATATTTTAAGGATTAATTTCTGATTATTGTAGAATAGTATTCCATTCTCTGTATATACCATATTTTTATTTATTCATTCACTTGTTACTGAAATTATTTTTCTACTTTTCAGCTATTGTAAATAATACATACAAATATCAGATTTCATCTTTGTGTTCAATTTTTCATAGTGCATTTTTTAGAGTGGGAAAGATGAATTATATATTTTTTTACTTATTTAAACATTTTAGTTTTGAGAATTTTATTCATGACTGTTGTGTTCATGCTATTGCCACAAGTCCCTCCCCCAAATCCTCCTATATTCCCTGAAAATTCATGATGTATTTTTCTTTACTTATTATTGCTATTCAGGCAAAAAACCAAAAATATATATACATGACTTAGTTATTTAGTGTTGATCGCATTCTTGTGTGTTTGGGTTGACTATTTGGGATGACATAATATATCAGGAGGCTGGTTGATGGAGAAACTGACTCTCCTTCTCTTAGCAGCTATTATTCGCCTGTACCACTTCATCTAGTGGTCCAGCTGTGCCAAATATACCCCATCTACATTGATATGATGACTGTTTTGTCATTATGCTGGTCTTGTTTAAATACTGAGATGTTTATGTTGCCATGTCTAGAAGACACTATCTAGCAGCAGGCATCCTGGTCTTCTGGCTTTTATGAACTTTCTGCCTGCTCTTTTGTGATGGTCTATGCATGAGGATTGAATTGTAAATATATCAATTGGGGATGGATCCCCTATGATCGTTTATTCTATGCCTTTTGATCAATTGTGTATTCCTGTAATACAACACATCTGCTTAAAAAAGAAACTTCTTTGATGAGTGGT
The DNA here is from genome assembly GCF_017639785.1 of Mesocricetus auratus. Taxonomy (NCBI): domain Eukaryota; kingdom Metazoa; phylum Chordata; class Mammalia; order Rodentia; family Cricetidae; genus Mesocricetus; species Mesocricetus auratus. The sequence goes on along the minus strand of NW_024429188.1, from coordinate 91,394,342 downwards.
TAGAGCTGGATTTATCTGTGAGTCTAAGCACTAAGAATACAGTTATAAATCATACTAGTTTGGAAACATGGCAATAGTAGCTTCTTCTCTGGAGTCTACATTTTTCCAGTCTCAGGGACAGAGTTAGGTTAACAACATTAAGTCTTTTGTATTGAGTAGGACTTAATTCAAAATAGACAACTGATGGTTATCCCCAAGTAAATTCTGTTATTGCACCTTTGTGGATATCTTTATGTGTCCATAATTGTGGTTTGCGGGATTGACATTTAATTAAGATCTCTGATTGTCTTTCTCTCTCAGCAGCTTGTATAGCATCTTTATATACTGAGAGTTACTTCTCAGGAATGAGGCTTCCAGGTCAGATACAGCTTGTCTCCTCCAAGCACTTTTTTCAAGTCGTGTGGTATCTTCCACAGTAGGGTCTTACCTTCCAGTTCTTTTAAATGTTTTTCTGCACTGACATGTGAACCTAGCTCACCACAGAAGTGAGCATGCTACACTAGTACTCTACCAAAGAACTACACCTCTATCTCCTGTTTTGCTGAGATTCTTGCTGCACAGTTCAGGATGCTTTTTTCTTATTTCAGAAGCACTCTTATTTACATATCTATCACCCAATTCCCTTGCTCTCCCATCCTCCCATGCTACACCCACCACTCCCCAGGGATAATGAGGTCCTCCATGGGGTACCATCAAAGTCATTTGGGGGAGGACCCAGGCCCTCCTTCTCATGTTTGGGCTGCAATATTATCCAGGATGTTTTTATATTTGATAATCTTCCTCCTGCTACCTCCCAAATTCTGGGAGGTCATGCTCATATCATTATGCCCAACTAATACAACATTTAAAATCAGATAATATGAATCCTCTTAATTTGTCGTTTTCTCAAATTGATTTCACTATTAAATTTCCTCATAATTTTGTAAAAATATTTAGATCAACTCTTACATATTTATAAAAAACATTTAGAATTTTGATATGGAGTGCATTTTATTGTTAGACAGCCTAGAATAACAATGTCAACAGTTGTATTTCCCAATCCATGAGCTCAAACTCTCTTTACATTTAATTAGCTCTTTTTGAATCTCAGTCATGTTTTGTAGTTGAAGGTTACAAGTCTTTGAACTCTTCATTTAACTTCTAGATATGTTGCCATTCTGAATTGGTTTTTTATGATGCATTCAAACAAATAGAACTCGAATTCTTCTTCTTCTTCTTCTTCTTCTTCTTCTTCTTTTTGTTTTTATTTATTTATTTATTTATTTATTTTTGCTTTTACGAGACAGGGTTTCTCTGTATTGTTTTGGAGGCTGTCGGTCCAGCCCGGCCTTGAACTCACAGAGATCCTCCTGCCTATGCCTCCCGAGTGCTACGATTAAAGGTGTGCACCCCCACCGCCCGGCTTGTGCCAGCACTGCTCGGCTACTAATTGAATTCTTAAATGATGATTTTTGAACCTGTAACTGAAGATAATGAAGTTACCAGTGGGTGGAGCAGGCATAGAATATACGGGCATAGAATGTGGAGGCAAGGACATAGTATCTTTTTTATAAATTTTATTTAAATTAGAAACAATCTTATTTTCCATATCAATCCCAGGTCCCTCTCCCTCCCAGGGCATAGCATCTTAAAGTCTGCCTGGGTAAAATGAAAAACTTTCTAAAATCATGTCAGAAAATGAATACTGTAGAAAGAAGTGGGAATATATTTACAGTGGTAGACTGCTTTCAGACCCTGGTACTACCCGAAAGTATTATTAGTTGTAATCATTTTAGCAGCTTGTTTTTTGTTTTATATATTAAATATCATTTCATTCAAAAATGAATTTATTTCTTCCATTCCATCTTGAAATCTTTTCCTAATTTTTGTCTAATTGCTATAGCTAAAATTCTGTAATATTGGAAAGCTGTGGCAGAAGCAAACATGCTGGTTTCTGCATGTGGGGAGACGATTTCAGCATCTTCCCACTGAGCATGTTCTTATACTCTGGATTTTCCATAAAGGCTTGGAAAACATTCCTTTCTGATGATAGTTTTCTGAGTATATCTGTTAGTAAACTAGGTGCAATTGTGTCAACCATTTCTATTGCATTGATTCAGATGGTACACTGTTTTCTTAATTCCATTAATTTGGTGTATTACATTGACTTCTTTATTTGGAAACACTTTTGTATTTTTAGAAACTATTTCATTTTCCCCTTTTATATAACCTTTAAAGATTCACTTGAGTTTCATTTGATAACTGTTAGGGAACTTACATTTGGATTTGTTAAGGATGCTGCTTTGCTATTTTTGGTTAACTTAGTATATTCACCTGGCTCTCATATAATTGTCCCAAAGAATCCATGTAATTTTTTGAAGTAACTGAAACCACCTAATCCAGCGCTTTTTATTTTTGAGAAGTTTTTGGTTATTGATTTCACATAGGTCTCCTGGGAGTTTCTAACTGCTAGTTAAGTTCTATGATTTGAATTCTTCTGAATATATATTGACTTTCTAATTGACTTATCATTGTTCTTAGTATAATCCAAATTTTTTTTTTGTTTTTTGTTTTCTTATTTTTTTATTTTTGTTTTTAAATTTAAATTACAAACTAGGTAGCTTCACATGTGAATTCCAGGTCCCTCTCCCTTTCCTTCCCTTCCTCCCATGCCCTTCTACCAACCCCTCCAATATCCCCTTATTTCCCCAGGGAGGGTGAGGCCCTCCATGGTGATATCCATAGCCTGTCATTTCATCCAGGGCAGGGCCTAGACCCTCCCCCGAGAGTTCAGGGTGAGAGTGCATCTCTCATTGTTCTCCAAATAAATTTTAATCTCTTCAGTCAGGATCAATTTCTTCAAACATTTGTGATTTTACTTATTCATTTATTCTGTCTCCTTTTTTTACTCTAATCATATGCCAATTACAGCATATTTTTAAAGTTGATTATGCTGTTTCCCTACTGTGTTTATCATTTTTTCTCTTCTATGATCTTTATTATTTGCTTCATCTTGATTTTTGTTTATTACACTCTACAATGTAAAGTGAGGGAAATGATTCCCAACATTTCTTTGTTTTAATGTAAGCATTTATAACTACTCATTTTCCAGTGAAAACTGAATTCCTGCATCTCACTGTTTTTTATGTGATGAGTTTTGTTTATCTCAAATGTTCTAACTTCATTTCTAATTTATTCTATACCCACTGATTTAAAAAGTGTGGTAAGTTTCATTTACTGGAAAACTTCTAAGTTTCACTTCTGTTACTGAGTTTTAACTTTTTCCCATTGTTGTTAGAGAAAGTGGGTTGCATAAGTTTAGCCTTTTTTAAATTTGTAGTCTTGTTTTGTGGATTAAATCATAGTCTACCTGAAATGTATATTACTGTAGGAATGTATATTAGTGTAATGATTACGAAAAGCAGTGTTGTGGTTAAAAACATTCTAAAATTAAAATTAGATTTTCATCAAGATGTCCAGTTACAGTTAGGTTTAGAGTTAGGTAAGAATTATTATACTAAATTCATTTACTAACTCTTACCTTACTCTAAACCTAAAGGTAACTTTAACAGCGTTATGTATAAAGCTTAATTCCAGCACCACATGTGCATTTAGCTTTTACTTTCCCTCCTCACTAATGGGGAATCAAAATTAGTTTTACACAATTTTGTACTTTTTCTGTTTTCCCATGGACCTATAAATGTCTCACCATATTTCTCATGATGCGAACTGCTTTCTTTCTCTTTAGAGTATGGACTGTTCTTTGCAATTTACCACTTCTCATTTATAGGCTCACATAGAGGAAGCTTCAATCCTCCATTTTGCTTCATTCAAAAATATTATCTATATTTTCTCCAGTTTCTCTTGCTGTATTAATGTGAATCTCAGTTAATGTGACTGTATAAATTTGAGGATCACAATTACTATGTTTTTGGTTAAAATTATTTCCTGTACTCATGCTACAGCATGATTTCAGCTTATTTCTTTATACATGGAAATAGCAATAGCAATAACACCAACAAAAATAATTCACAGTATAGTTTATAAAATTAAAATATTCTATTGACCTATAACATTGGTTCTAGTAATAATTGTTCAGGTAATAATTCATCTAGCAAGTCAATGATAAATAAATATTCTTTTAATTTGCCATTTATTTCTGACTCTTTTCCTCCTATGATGTCAGATTTATTCTAAATCTGACTAGTCTAAATTTAAAGATGGTTGCCTGTGTCTCTTAGGTTCATTAGCTTCTTTTTTCACATTTAGTGTGTGAGAGAACATCTTTTTATGGATCTTCCACTGAAATGTAAAAGATACATGTTTCTTAGAAACACTTAGCAAATGCCTTTTCAAATGTAAATAATTTTTTTCAAACTCATCTCTGAGACAAAACTATTATTTTTGGAGGAAGGAGATATACCAATTGGCCTCGGTTAGATAAGGATTTTTGGAGCTATTGTTAGAGTTATTATTAATACAGATAAGCCTGTTGCCTGAGAAATTCAAGCCCTGTTCAAGTACTAGAACAAAAACTGAGAAACCACTTAAGAAATGGCTACAGTTTTTACCTTAAGCAGAATAAGAGACTTTAGTATAGAGTCAAATTTGAAGGACCATGGTGCAAGAAAACACAGCTAACTTATTCTAGCTTCTATGTTCCTACATGGCAACAGTGTTGCAGCAGCAGAGCAGAGGAAGTCACAAATCAAGCCACTTATAAGATACATTGTTAGTACCCCAGAGATGCACATACAAGACAAGGCAAGCTATCCTACAGTCTGCTGAAGCTATCTGATGACATTATTAGCTTTTGAGTTGGTGGAAGTTTAATGATCTGCTAAGTTAATAGAGTTTAAAAGCTTTCTATTTATTAGTCATAGGATATTAGCTCTGACCCAGAGGTGGGCTTAGAATGGCTGTTTAGAAGCTAAAGCTAACACAAGATAATGTATAATTAGGCTGTGAAGCTGCAACATTCCAACTTCTCCAAATCACTGGGGAAATAGATGTTCTCTGGATAGTTTGATTCACAGCAGCGTTATGTGTCCAGGAAAGAATGGACCAGAAACAATCTCCTTCAAACTTCCCTTAAAGTTACTTCTCTTGGAAACATCTCATATTTTGAGATTATATTTTTAAAGTGAGGCCTATCAGATAACAGCTCTATTTATTTTGGAGATCAAAGAAACAAGTGAGAATATTGACTTCCTACCATGACACAAAGACCTAACTTGGCAATTCTGCTTCCAATGGCAGAGCATCACATTTCCATTAGGAGAAAAGACTTTGAAACAACAATACCAGATCCAAACTATGGACTCTATTTAGACCCAAAGAAATACTTTTTCAAATATTTGGAAGCACTTAAAAAGCTGTGGTGGAAATGAACTACAGTCAGAATATGAATTCTCAAAGAATTAATAAAATATTTTAAAAATAAAAATGAAGCTTAGTAAGCAAGCAATAAAAATGAAATATGTACAGTAGGGATCCAACCTACAACTAGACTCCACATCTATTATCCTTTAGAAAGCATTAGAAAGTGTGTTTCTGTGCTACTGCCATAGGCTTTGCTGAGCATGGGTTATAGAGAAATATGCTTACTAAGGGAGAAGTACAACTGTCATTCAGCCTAGGGTTTAAGGATAGGAAGAGACATGGCTAAGGTAGAGGGTCTTTACTATCTCTCATTCTTAAAAAAATGTGAAATAGAAAGTTAGTGCATAAAGTTTAATGCCATATATTTTATTAAAAGGATTTACAAGATGGTAAAATGTGCTATTTTGCAAGGTTGAAATTGAAATGACAAATATTACATCCAATGGGGCATGTCATACACCACATTCAAGAGATAATATTGTGAATGCAAGTTAACAAATTTTACACCGATACAAGCCTGGGCACAATGTGATTCCATAATTATGCTGAAAGCCCTTGAAGATAATATTTGTTAAGTGGTTTGTATGTGAAGGAAGGCATTGTACCAAGTAGAAAATGCTTTATGAGCATTATCCCATTGCCTCACAACAATCAAATAAAGCAGTTTACTATTATTAGTTTATTTTATAGAGAAAAAACCTCAGACTCACAGGGAATATCACCTTTTTAAAAATCACCTCAGCACTTGCCTAACATGCATTTAATACTCAGAATAATCCCCATTACTGCTCCCAGAAAGCAATATAACAAGGAACCATCAGAGTTGACATTTTATGTTGTATTAATGCATGACAATTTCCTTGACCATAACTCCATTACTAATTTTTTACTATTTTTTATTTGGAGACAAGATCTCACTGTGAAGAGTAGGATGTCTTGATACTCATAGTCATCCTGATGTTTATTCCCTGAGCTTCATTTCTTCATGAAATGAAGACAGAGCTGTGCATTTGTGTATGTGAAACTGGAAACCATAAGCAGGCAGCATTTTCATTGGAGACTTTATTCTAGTAAATGTATTAATAGGGACAGTTGAGAAATTGATGTGAAAATTAACAGTTGTCAAATTAGCCTTTTGTTAGCATCCCCTTACATAAGAATCTGCCTAAAAATAGGATTAGGAATTTAGTTCTACCATACCTTGTCCCATCAGTTTTCACAGGGGAAAACCAAGAACCAGAGGGATATTGTTCAGGTGGTGAACATCAGACCCAACACAGCACTTACATATTGCATCTGACTTCCCAAGGCTCCTACCCTGATATGCAGCTTTTAGAGAACTATTTGTGGGATTAAGTCCCACAGAGGGAAAAATGTAGCTCCTAAGAATCAAAACTTGTATGTCCATTTCAATATAAATGTTACACATCTTCTGCTGTTTATCTCATTCTTTATGCCTTTGTATTGTGGCATATCTCTTAGGCCTTATATACATAATTATTATCTAATTACTATTTACTTAACCTGGTAAATTAACACATTGTCTATAGGAACACTGCCTTCTATGCTAAGAGTTGTGGAATACCTGAGGTGATGAAGACTGACCCACTTAAAGTAGGCTTTCTGTGGGCTGTAAAGTACCAAAAGTTTGACTTAACTTGCCTGTGGGTGAGCCTATTCCCTCTCCAAGACCAAAATGGACTTGCATCTTCCTAAAGGACATATAAGTGGCAAGTAGAAAAGTTTTTCTAAGTTGCTGTCACAGTCTCTGCACTCTCAAAATGAGTACTTTAAATACAGCAACAATATGGCACTATTGTACAGTGAAAATCATCTTAGTAAGAGATGAGAGCCCTATTTTAAAATACACCCTAAATAGTCCATTTACTGCAACAAATGCCAGTTGATTGGGCTGTGCTGTAATTGGATACAGCATTGAAGAGCTGCTTTGCCTATTATTTAAATTTCCACTGAAGAAATAGCTAGTTCCTTCATCTCTACTCAACTCACTTTTCTTTCAGGGCCACAGATGTGTCTTGGCCATAGCATAGCTATAGAGAAGGAAACAAGCGAATCTGAGAGAGGCTGCTCTGCTGCAGCACAATTCGCAGCCATGACAACCAAGCCGCCTCTGTAGATGGCGTAGGCCTACCTTCTCTCCAGGCATCTGCTCAGCAGCTCAAGGAATTTAGCTGACAGCAGGGAGAATTTGCAGACTACAGCTCTGCTCTGTCATGCTAGATGAACACTTCCTTCCTATTCTTCTTGGTTTGTTGTGGGTCTGAGGTAGAGTGTACGCAAATCAAATCAACAACTGTATTTAAGCAACAGCTCAGTGGCTGTCTACGTATTAGATTTTATGGGAGACTATGATCTTCTCATTCCTTGCAGGAATGTGACATGGAATTACAATACAGTGCCATCTGCACACTTGTCTTTTTCTTTTAATTTTTACAGGTGTCACAAATTTGTCACATCCAAACTAACTTTCCTACTCACAGCTGCTGTGGCTTTCACATGCATAGAAATGGTCCAGCTACTCACCTTTTTGCTACAGACAAGAAACCTAGAAGGGATCTTTGACTTGTCCATCTTCTCACGTCTGTACCCAGTTCCATCACTGTCATGATTCAGTTGATATTTCTTCCTAAGTAGGACTCCAATCTACCATCTACCCCATTTCTACAAGACCCATTTCTGGTATCACTTTTGTATAACAATGTGAGAATGCTCTACAAATTACTTGCTATTGTTCTTCTCTCTCTAGTCTGACCATTTCATCACTCAAACCTAAACTATAAGGAAAACATGATCCAAGGATTCAGCTCATCATTTCTCTGCTTAAACTCTTCAGTAATGCCCTTCAGGTTTCAGAAAAAAGTAATCATTTAGCATGACACATGAAGGAGGCACACTGTCATCTGGCATATATATTTAAAGTAGCAATATATTTTGAAAGTATTTTATAACTAGATAATTTTAGTGAAACAGATAGGTTTTAAATTCTGAATTACTTAATTCTTCTTATTCTCTGCATTTGAGTAAATGGTGATATAACTTGAATCAGTAATGTTTACCAAAGTGTTCATTGCCAGGGACTGTTAGACTTTTGAAAATTTGCTTCACAGAAACAGGTCTATACCTTTAGCTGTGTCTGTGGCTTAAATTTGCTGTTTCTTGCATTTTGGTGTTACTTTAAGTGCCTAAGTAGATTGAGGAAAAATGAGAGATTAATAATACATCTTAGAGCTGGATCTGGTGTATTAAACTGTAGTTGAAACTGCTTGAAGAGGTATAATGTTAAGATCCTGTACCAAGTGTATCTCAAGTTCAAAGTCAGCTTGGGCTACAAACCAAGCGCAAGGCCAAATGTTGGACCCTAGCCCTCAATGACCTCTGTGCATTGCTTGTCAGCTGATAGCCACTGGTGCATCCTGTTCTCTAATACTGCCCTACAGTTCCCACCTTGTCCACCTATCATCAATATAGAAAGCACGAGTTCTTACACCTGGGGTTTCTCCACAAACCTGGGGTTTCTCCACTGTTCTGTAAGTATGAATATAAGGCTGCTCACTCCTAATGACACACACACAGGCAGACATACAGATGCGGAGCATACACACATGCATTCTCCTGGTAATAATGGTGGCAGGCACATTGTCTTAGCACAAATGGCCAGAGGTCGTGTCTTTCATTTCCCAACACCTCGGACTTGCTGGTGGTGTGGACACCACAGTTAAACAGGGCAACTTACTGAGGTCCTGTATCAAAATAAAAAGAAAGAAATATAAATGTACAAGGGATGTAGGGGACCTTGATTACCATGTACAAAGCCACAGGTTTAATCCTCAGCACCACACATACACACGAAACAAAACAAGGTAAGTATTATGTCTTCTCGTGAAGATCTCTTTGCACATTCATAACAGGTATTACCTATAAACAGAATTAAAAAGGAATAGACAATTACTAGAACTTAATGTATAGGACTGAGTCTTCTCATAGGAGAAAAAAGTCTGGGAGCTTGGCAAGATTATTTGACAAAAGGTGCTTTGCTTGGCCTTCTGCTTCCTCCTTCTGATTTTCCATGCATTACTATGGTATGTTGTTCCTATGGTAGGCAAGAAAGCATACAAGAATTGATGATACACTTTTTTCTAGGTTCTTAGCCCAAAACAGGGTAAAATGCTGAACCAGAGTGATAGTAATGCTAGTGATTACATTGAGCTAAGTTCTACTGCTTGTAGGAAATGAAAGTTGGTGGCTCAAAAGAAAAATCTTGATATAACTGGTAAAAAAATTTAAGAAGAATATTTGGGGAAATATATGAGATGCCATGTATGTAGACAAATGAAAGTTAGCAATACAAACAACATGTTGAAAATCAAACATGCTATTCAGTTAAGATAAATACCAAACACAGTGTTTTCTATAAGAGGAGAGGGCATTTCAATATGGCTAGAACAGAATATGTGTGAGAATCATAAGTTGGATATTGATTTTGAACAAAAGATATGTGTGGCCAGGTGGTGGTGGCACATGCCTTTAATCCCAGCACTCGGGAGGCAGAGGCAGGCAGATCTCTGTGAGTTCAAGGCCGGGCTGGCCAATAGCCTCCAAAACAATACAGAGAAACCCTGTCTTGTAAAAACCAAAGAAAAAAAGATATGTGTGTAGACTATAGAAAGTCTTTAATACAAGGATAAAAATTCAGTATGGTGATAATAACATGTATTTAAACAATTTTAATCATAAGAGGGCAATATCATAAGTCTGACTTCTGTGGTATTATATAAATGAATCAATGGTATTACTTTAGAAGCTATCACAATGGTAATGATGAGAATAAATTACGGCTGATATTAAAATGACAATTGGTACAAGGAGGTCTAAACACTGAGTAAATATTGGAGTAATGTCTCCTGCAGTTACTGATGGAGTCAATGATGAATAGTACTATGTGGTAGCCAGACTCCTGTCATTAGCAAATGTAGACAGCAGGAGATGCTTTAACTGTGGTTAATATTGTGACATGAATGGACACTAGTTGACCAATATAGGGTCTAGATAGGCAGCTAAGATAGTAAGTTTAACATTTGACTGGGATTTGTGAGGCACCAAGTTTATGGGTTTGAAAATAATTTTTATTTCCCAATAAATAATTTTCTGTAGGCTCATGATTTTTTGTTGTTTCTGTTATCTGCAGGAACAAATATTTGACTTTTCTGTCTGTTGCCTCTCTCCATTATTCACTCAACCACCAACATTACTCATACTTAGTATATATTCTAGGAAATAAGACCAAAGTAGAACTTTGATTTCCACTGTATCCAAAACAGTTTCTTTCCTGATATTCTCCATGTTAGAAAATACTCTTACTATTAACATTTGTCAAAATAAAATCTAACTGCTCTACATTACCACCAAACATTGAATCCATAAGTTAGGGAGATTTTACTCCAAAATCCTTAAACATTAATGCTTTGAATTCATCTCTTTTCTCCCCCTCACAAGGTGAAGAGTTATTGGTAATTTGGCTTAATCATTGAGTATTCTCAGGAATAATAAATATTTGTCTATCACAGTGTCTTAGAGTTGAAAAACTTCTCACTATGTATCTGATGCCATCCTTCAGTAACACTTAAATGCATAGATAAGGTCAAAGCACATATTTAGAAAAAGATCACTTTAAAGATGTAACAGAAGAATGAGTTTGACAAAAACAGCATACAGGGAAAATGAATCTCAACAAATCTCACACTTTCAGTTAATTCAAGATAGCAGTCAAGTTTAAGTATTCTTCTACTTAAATTTGGGAGGCATACATGAAAAATACTGATTAAACATTACTGTATGGCTTAAACATTTTTGTACAATCTGGTTCAAATCCATTTCCCACAATCAGAGAAATAAGAAAATTTTCAAAATTCATTTTGTGGAGTATTTGTTTAACTAGGCAAAGATGGTTACATATGATTATGCTGCATTTGCTTAACTATGTAAAAGTGTATTGCACTAGGTCTCACTGCCAGGGATCCCACAAACAGACCAGACTACAAAATGGTCATCTACATGCAGAGGGCCTGGTTCAGTCTCGTATAGGCTTCCCAACTCTAGGTCTACATTCCTTGAGCTCCCACAAATTCAGGTCAACTGTCTCTTGGGTATCGCCATCATGATCATGATCACCGTTGCTCATATAACCCCTCCAGTATCTATCCTTAGTGTGTGGGCTGACTTTTTGGAGCCCATTACATATGGTGGGATGCCTTTCTGAGCCTTGATGGGGGGAGGGACTTGGTGCTGCCTCCACTGAATGTGCCAGGCTTTGTTAACTCCCCATAGGAGGCCTTACCCTTTCTGAGCATGGGGGTAGATTGGAGGGAGGCTGGGCCAGGAGGAGATGGAAGGGAGAGGGAACTGTGGTTGGTATGTAAAAATGAATAAAAAATGAAATTTAAAAGGGTGTGTTGCATTTGAATAAATTGAATAAAATTAACCTGTTCTCAGAGAGGCAGGATTAGCAACTACTTGACAGGAAGTAGCAGAGAGGAGCATAGTGTGTGGGATGTTTAGTTTGGAGGTGTAGAAGGAGAGAGTTTCCTGGACACCAGCAAAAAGAAAAAGCTAGCCAATTGCTGTTATAATTCTCCTTGATCACAAATTTTCACCCTAGACATTGGACAATCGAGATTTAGTTAAAGCTACCTTTAAAGGACAACAGTTGAGGCATTGTCTGGAGTCTCCAGGCTGTGATTGCTAGTAGTTCAAAATGTAGCCAATGTAACAAAGGTTAAACAATGAACTTATTATTGTTGTTCCTTTCAATCTCTAGCTATAAAGTTAAATCTAGAATCTAGGAAATTAGAAAAAGCATTTTAAACTTTGTATACTTTAACTTCAAATAATTAAAAATTATCATGCATCTTTTATTAGGTAGATAGAGAAAAGCACCCTGTGGTATAAATGGCAGAAATAGATTGCTGAGTCAAATAGATTCAAGAGGTATCTAAGAGATATTCAAGAGGAACCCACCCTGAACTGGAAATTTGTGCTTATGTGAACTGATTACTACATCAAAACTTCAACTTCATTATCTGTGGATCATGCAAAGAGTTAAAACCCCACTCATAAGTAACATTAAAATATTAAAATGTTCAAAACAGTTAATCTGATACTCAACAACTAGCCACTATAAAGTTCACAAGAAAGATATAAAAACTCCAATGACATATGTAATTCAATATCATATAATCCACCTATTTAGTGTGATTCAATGGCTTTTCACATAACAGAAGGGAATAGGTTTTAAGTAGATTTGGATAGCAATTATTGAAGGAAAAATTATTGAATACTATTGAAGGATTAAATGATTAACTTCCTATTGATCATGCAAAATATGATCCCAACAATTGGTAGGTTGAATTAGGTTGGGAAACTCTTCATGACCAGAAAAAACTAATTGATGTCATTATTTTTTAATTAAAAGTCACTTGAATCTATCTCATCAAAAATAATATATTTAAATTCAATATAGTAAAATAACTGCTAGCAAAATTGGTAGATGATTTTACATCGTGGCTACTTGGAATGTAGGCATATACACGGAAATCTGTGGCTTCCTTACAAACATGCAAACACCCACACACAAATATTGAGAGATACATACATAGATAGAGAGAGAGACTGTACAAAAGATAAATTTATATTAATGTCACTAATTTTATCTGCTTACAGTGATTTTGAGGTTTTGGGGAATGAGAAACTGAATGATTTGCTACCTAAGTTTCTTTGCAAATAACTTTACTTAGATAAAACAAAGTTTGGATGAAAAAAGTTAGGGAAGGAGAGAAAAATGAAAATTCTTATCAATTAATATCTGTAAAGACAATGTGGCTAGTGGTTTTTCCAGTAAAACTACAGTATATGAAGATCTGAGAGTCTACAGAAGATTCCCATGTCTGACATATTGATCTCATTAAACTTTATAAGGTAACTATATGAAGCATTTTTATTTTATGAGGTTACTTTATAGATTAACTGTGTATGTGTTCATGTGTGCATATTATAAAAGAAATTTTCCTGAAGCCAAATCACTAGATATCTTGTCACCAAGCAAGATTTACTTCAAATACTTAATATAAAGAATTGGAGGTAGGCATGGAAATGCATTTCAAGTTGGTAATGTTTCCTTTCCACAATTTTATTATTAGTTCAACTGGCAATTTAAGAATCACCTCATCAAGTCTTTTGACTTTAACAGCCCACTTTTGCTGCTTCTGAACACTTCAGTAACCAAGTGTCAACAGTTGTATTATCACATTGAATGTTATATTAAAGTAGCTTTCACATCACATCAAGTAATTCTCTCATAGTAACTTCTGAATATTTCTAAAGTTCTATTTGTATTTCAGAAAAACAATAGCTCCTCTTTCCTGTTTATGAGATTATTACAAAAACAGTAGGATATAATAGACACTTAAAGCCTGCTAAATAGTGACCATTACATATTATCTAAACATATTCTGTGTTTCATTTTTACACATGTATATATCGCTTCTATATGAATACATTATGAATAATTCATTATAATGGAATAGTATGCAATATTCTTTAGGAAATAATGTCTTCTGTATTCTTCATAGAGTTTCATACTAGAAAATACTCAGCTAGATAGTGTGCTGAATAGTTTTATGACAACTTGCCCCAAGAAATGTCATCTGAGAGAAGGGAACCACAATTAAGAAAAATTGGGTATTTCCATTGTGGGTGAGGCCACCCCTGGGAAGGCAGTTATGGGTTCTATAATAAAGCAAGTTGAGCAAGCCATGGGAAGCAAACCATCGAGCAGTATCCCTTCATGATTTCTGTATCATCTCCTGACTCCAGGTTCTTACCTGTTGGAGTTCCTGTTCTGGCTTACTTTGATAATGAACTTCAGTGTGGAGACATAAGTAAAATAAACCCTTCCTTCCCCAAGTTGTTTCCACCATGTTGTTTCATTACAGTAATAGTAACCCTAACTAAAACAAATTGGTACCAGGAGTGGGGTATTGCTATGAGACCCCTGGCCATGTATTTTGGGGGAGGACTATGGAAAGACTTTGGAACTTTGGACTAGAAAAGTCACTGAGAGTTAAGATCTCAATGGGCTGTTCTGTAAGCACTTTTCAGACAAAAATATTAGGGGAATGCAGATGATGGAGGCCTGGATTGGGAAGTTTCAGAGGGAAGTTTAAAGAGTTATTGGGGCCATTTGCTTATTTGAATTAAGATTCTATAGTTCTGGTTAACTGGAGATGAATAAACAGCTGTGATTGACAAGATAACAGATCTAATAAAGTGAAAGTCTTTCTTTGCTGGAATATTCCATGCTGATTAGCTAGAACTGATATACTAGTGATGACTAAGAGAAGACTACCATTTTTCAGGTGAAAGCTTCTGGAAAGTGTTTCCTGAGAGTCAGCATACAGAAGCTCTATTCCAGACATGGCCAAGGTTGTACCTTGTGTTGGCAGTTGAATTTGGTAATATAAATGTCACCTAGGTAGTGCTGGTTTTGAAAGCATGAGGGGGTCATGGAAATTAGCTGAGGCATGGCACTGTGTGTCAGGGTTGGTGTCATTGAAGAGAATACAGGAGAGACTAATGGTGAAAGTATAGCCCAGTTGTAGCAGAAGACCCCAGCATTTTGGAGATGCCAGTAAGAACAGCAACATCAGTGGATTAGAGCCAGTCAGAGTCTAGAAGATAAGCAGAATATGCTTCAGAATTCAGAGTAAGAAGTGACCCAGGCATTTTTGAAGAGCCCAGAAGATCGTGAGTGATTCCCAGGCATTGGGTATTGCATTATTTACATTGTTGGTGGCTTGATTTTTATCTGATTTGATTATGACTGTACCCTGGTTCTTTATTCTTTAATTAAGAGAATATTTAATTTACAATTGAACTTTACAAGAGCCCACAGATGAAAGATTTCAAACTTTTAAAAGGAGATTTTGAATTTTTAAAGAGATTGAATATTTTAAAAGAACTGGACATTCAATTTGTTTGAATTTGTAGTGAATGCGAGTCTTTTAAAAGTTATATATGTTTTTAATTTGAGGTATTTGGAAGAATGAGAAGCAATGGTAGTGACTTAACAATGATGTATTTCTACATCAACTTGTATCAAGTTGACAAAGGGCCAGTTTTGCTGGCTAGTTAGTTTTATGTCTTCTTCACAAAGCTAAAGTTAACTGAAAAGAGGGAGCCTCAATGAAGAAAATGCCTCCATAAGTTTGGGCTGTAAAAATGCCTGTAGGGCATTTCTTAGTGATTCTTGGTAGATAAGCCAGCCCATTGTGGGTGGAACCACCCCTGGTCCGGTAGTACTGGTTTCTATAAGAACAAAGGCTAAGTAAGCCATGGAAAGCCATACAGTAATTTCTTTTGAATATCTGTCAGTATATTTTCCTGAAGTGTCAATATCTGTTTATGTCACTAGTAAATAAAGTCATGAGACAACTAAACCCTTTTAAACTAAGGGATGTATAGGAATAAAGGTATATTTTCTTAAAATTTTTAAACAGATTGTATAAAAGGATTTTAAATTTTTCATTATGATCCTTTTCCCTACCAAGAGTGATGTTGATCAAAAGATTTCTTTTGGCATAGCTCTAATTAAAATGAACTGTAGTTACATATATTATTCAATTTTGAGTTTTAGGAGTTTACATTATGAGCTGGAAAGACAGATCAATTGCTTGCATGCCTTTAATGAATGCACGAAGAGCTGAGTATGGACCCACAACACTTATGTAGGACACTAAAAGTATTGATACACACTTGTAATCCCAGAATTAGGAGAGGGACAGAGACATGAGGATCATTGAAGGCATTCCAGACAGAAATCTAGTGTGCACCAGCTTAGTAAGAGGCACTAATTCAAAAACATGTTAAAGATGGAGAATGATAGAGGAATATGACATTGACCTCTGATATCTACACATACATAAATGTTATAGACAAAGACAGACAAACACGCCGACAGACAGACAGACACACACACACAAGCACATAGTTTATATTTGTAATTTTTTAAATGGCCCAATCCCTTGCCCTTCTTATCCTAATAATATAACCTATTATAATTATTTAAACTTTTTTATTTGTACTTGAAGTTTGTTTTCTTTTTTAAGACAGGGTGTCATTATGTATTTCTGGCTTGCCGGGAAATTTTTGTGCATTCTAGGCTGGCCTGAAATTCATGGCATTCTTCCTACCTAAAATATCTGAGTACTTAGAATATAAATCTGTGTTACAATAGCAGTACCTACCATTTGGATTCATTTTTTCTATTTTCTTATCTTTTTGAAGGAAATAATATCAACCCAAGAAACCAGAAATGTATTACTATAATTGAATGTAGCTATTACATGGAACATTCAAAGAATAGTACATAGTAACAGCTCAATAAATATGTGGTTAATTTATAACCATTTACTTTGAAACCATTCTTTAGGATTATAACAGTAATTGAGGATTGTTTTATTTACTCTTTTCTACCTATCCCATTAGGACTTTGCAGAATATACTGTGTTGCCTTATGAACTTGTTGGTGAGCAGGAAAATGCTTTTCTTCATTTCTACTTCCAAGTAAAATTACAAATAAAGCAAATAAGAAGTTCTTAACAATTAGATTACCAGTATGTGCCAGGAAAGTAAACATTGGAGTTTTTAGAGTACATCAGTATGCTGAATTTATTTTATTAAATATAATTATATTAGAATAAAAGTATAATTAATAATCAATAGTAAGGAATGGTAATAAGGTTGGAGTTCAACTGCACTGCAGTAGAAAAATGAGGTGCTTTTAGGTGAGTCTAGAAGCAGGTTCTTATGTGTGAGGTATTTGCAGAACCAAGGCTATCTTTGAGCACATAACTAAATCAAGTTTATGTTATGTAATATCCAAAGTAGAAAGAGATGTTTTTCATTCCTTCTCCTCCCATACCCATTGAAAGCCCACTGCAATATTTAATTTCCTTCCCCTTTAATGTTAAAAAGGACTCTATTCTCTAGAAAAATTGGCTTAACTGTTCTGCATTTACACATATCTAATATGTGCACATTCATGTATACATTAGTACAACAATATCCTAGAAGGAGACAGTGTCCTAAAGGAAAGAATCACTATATAGGAAAATCTTAGTGAAGAAACCAGAGGAGCAGGGAGGTAGCAGTTACTTACAAGGATTTACAGACTTTGCAGACTTTATCTCATGAAGTTCATTTCAATACTGAAAATAATAATGACTACAATCTACACATTGTGATAAAGAAGCCGAGACTTGGAGATACCAATGTTGTGTCTCCAGATAACAATGATATTATCTAATTATAAATTGTGAAGGAGCATGCAAGATCATTGCAAAACAGGAAAATGAGAAAAATGATGGGGTAGAGATAACCCAAAGGAAGATTGCTCTCATGGGATTGGATGTTTTTGGTGTTGCAGCTGAGCTCCTGTGCAGTGGTGGTGGTGTTAGAAACTGCTGCCTCAAAGCATTTGGAGCTATGTCTCACACCATTTTGCTGGTACAGCCTACCAAGAGACCAGAATGAGTGCATGGAAGGCGTTTTTAAAAAGTTTGAAGAATGCCTGAAGAGAATGAATCCTAACAGCCCTTCTATCACATACAACATCAGTCAGTTGTTTGATTTTATTGATATGACAGATCTCAGCTGTCTTGTGTACCGACTTGATAGATGGACACACCAGTCTTATAACAATGACTGGATCAAAGAGAAGATCTACGTGCTACCTGTTGACAGGCCCAACAGGCTGGGAAGTAATTAAGTTGGAAGCATTAGGGGCTGGAGGTGGGCTTGCAACAGGTGCATACTGGGAGCTGTAGTGAACATTTTGTATGATAGTAATTATGCTTCTATTTTGTTGCATTAGAGCCAAGACTGAATGTATGACAAACGTGAATGATGTCTTCATTCTGAAACCACCATCGCCCCCTTGATCCTTTTTTTACTTGGACATTTTTATGATAATTCAGAGAGAAAGTGGTTTTTTGCCATTTCAGATTGGTTCCAGTCTTTGAAATTTTTCTTATCTGCTCTATAGCAGTGAGTGCACTAACCCTTTTTGGGGGGCAGGGGTGGTGACAAAGTTAGTTATGTCTTC
This sequence comes from Mesocricetus auratus, assembly GCF_017639785.1. Taxonomy (NCBI): domain Eukaryota; kingdom Metazoa; phylum Chordata; class Mammalia; order Rodentia; family Cricetidae; genus Mesocricetus; species Mesocricetus auratus. The sequence continues at coordinate 91,375,804 of NW_024429188.1, read as the reverse complement.
TAGGAAAGGCTTAGAAATGTTCTGTAAAAAAAGAGATAGCCCAAAAGAAAGGCCTTCTCCAGATACATGTCCATGGCTGTAACACTATGAGAGTTGGCTTATAATTATTATTAATTTGATATATGTGATATGGGATAGAAAATATCAAAGCATCTAATATACTCATTGAACATTGAGTTTCTATGTGTTGGACATTGTAATTGACAAGAGAGTTAGAAAGAATACAGCCTTCATAACAGGCTCATTAATTTACCATCAGAGAATGCATCAAAATGTTTAAAGGTGGAATTAAGAATATGCAGTTTGGATTTTCAATTTTGCTTTCTTTTAGTTCAAGAAACACTTTGACAGGAATTTTTGATAAGCACTAAATTATATGCTGAAGCAGAACAATCAGCAAAACTATAAACAGGACAACCAGGGAAGACTTCCCAGGGTGATAATGTTATGTATGTATTAGAGTATTAATAGTCATTCACGTAGGGTAAATATGAATGGAAATACAATTTGCCACTGTGATGGCTATTATTTCTCATCAACTTGTCTACAGTTGGAATGAACTAAAACCCAAGCATCTAGGTATAACTGTAAGGATTTTTTCTTAATTAAAATTACTGGATAGGAAAACCCACCATTACTCTGATCTTTTGGGGTGGAAAGTTTCATCTTTAATCTGGTGGCAACCTATACAAAGGAAATGGTTGAAAGGAACTTTCTCTGCCTTTGCCTGCTTGACCTTACTCTGGCTTCCAAGTCCATTCCTTGAATGGCATTGAAGCCTAATTTGGGATTCTGGTGTGTACTGAAGAAGACCTGAGACATCCACTCTCATGAATAGAACAACTACTGGATTCTTGAATTTTCCATTGGTAGACAGACATTATTGATCTAGCTGGACCACAGCTTGTAAACCAGTCTAATAAATCCAATAATTCCCATATATATATAATCAATCTTTAATACAGGAACTTTTTGAGTAAAGCTTTAAAAACCGAACTTGTAATAGACTTAAGTTTATAAGACTGATATGTATGAAGGTCAATGAGGCATAATAATCCCTCCACGAAGCTTAGACATGTCAGTTCCATAACAGAACCACAGGGCTAAGAGTATGCTCAACATCATAGGTAACATAACATAACATAACATTTGTGAAGTTTTATTTTTGGCTCATGTTGAACTGCAACTAAAATGGTTCTGACCATAAAAGATCAAGATCATAAAAATGGCAAAAAATAGTTTCAAATGTTATGTCTGTGCATTCATGAAAAATCTTGTTTTATATGTTACATTTTAATTTTTCATTGATACTTTGACATTTTCATAATATATACAATGTAGGTTGTCTAAGGTCAAGCTTCTTGCGCTTTCTATATCCTTTGTAAGATATTACTCATCCTTTCCCCTCCAAAAAGTCATTACTTGTTTATGGTAATACTCAAGAACATTTAAAATGCTGTGAAATTTTTCGACTCACATTGTTATTTGATGAGCTTTTATGTAGACCGAGAATAATAAAGCATTGTAGAACATGATGATTTTAAAAGGGAGATTTTACACTAAATTTTTTAATGAATTACCAATATAGGGCTAAGAAATGAAGTTGGGAAAAAGAAATGAAGTAGAACACAGAAGAGAAATATTGAGTGATCCATCAGATAATCACAAGGAATATTTTTGTACAGATTTATAAAACAGTTTTATATAGAAAATAGAATAAACCCAGTTCTTTCCCCCCAAAATTGAATAGCAAATTTAACTTTTGGAACCTGATGCAATGGATACCTGATGCAATGTTTTATGATCTACAAAATTTCTAATGATTAAGCAGATACATAAGATGAAACATAAGATACATAAGATGAAAAGACTCACTAGTGACTCTTTTCTTTCTTCCTTCCTTCCTTCCTTCCTTCCTTCCTTCCTTCCTTCCTTTCTTTCTTTCTTCATTTCTCTCTCTCTCTCTCTTTCTTTCTTCCCTCCTTCCTTGCTTCCTTCCTCCATTCCCATATCTTTCTTTGCCTTCCTTCCTTCCTACCTTCCCTCCTTCCTTCCTTCCTCCTCCATTTTTCTCTCTTTTTTTCCTAGGGTCTTTATAGTGAAAGGACTCTTGTATTTATTGCAGTACCTTACTCTCTGCTTTGCTAGTATTATCAATTGCCATGTCAGTTTCTTTCAAGAGGTCTCCTATGGGAAACATATTAAAATTATCTCTGTGCATGGCAAATTATCTAGCAATGTAGCAATGTCAAGAAGTGACACTACTGTGATTTGTAGTCTAGAATATTCATCATTTCAATTTGTTGTGGCAGAAAATTCTATTTGATAGACACATTTTGATAGGCAAAATCTATGGGAGACTCAATGATACATTTCCATCATTCCAAAAAAAATGGCCTTCAACCTGCTGCAATAAGTACATTCTTCCTTCCTGTGGTGATATTTTGTTTGCACTCTAATAAATGAGACTAGTCAGAAGATCAGTGGGCAGAGCTAGCCATTAGTTAACCATAGAGGTCCGGAGGTCTGTACAGAAAGACAGGAAAAGATATGAGTGGTCGGCGGAGAGGAATATAAGGTAGGAGAAGACGGGAGCATGACTTCTTTTCAGTCTGGAGATTTCAAAGTGGTAAGAGTTCTAGTGGCTGGCTGCTATATATCTTTGACTTTTCAACTTTTACCTCCTATTATCTGACTATGTTTTTATTATTAAGACAAATTAGAACTCAAGCTACATCTTCCTGTGCTACTAGACTCTGGGGTATTTAGGTAAATAATTATACTTCCCAGTTGAGAAAAGTATACAAATAAGTAAATAAGCACAAAATTTTATAAGTAGCCAAGATAAATATTTCTTATTTGCATTACAACAGTGTCCATATGAGTTTATCATTGTTTTCTCTTGCATTGTATTTGAGGAGTAGGAGAAAAGCAGTTGAATGATCCTTAATTCATACTAAGTAATTTATTTCTGGGATTCAGTCTAAATATCTCTATTACTCTCACTGTTTATATGTTTAAGTTTGCTTAGTGTCTTGCTTTGTTACTTTGAAGGGGGAATATCCTACTGGCATGCTGCTTTTTACTGTAGTATGTTATGAAATTTGAAGTAGGGTTTATTGCTTTTGTTAGAGCACAATAATGTTCAACTCTTTTGTTTCTACCTTCAAAGTAATGAAAAAAATCGCTACATAAACACATTTAGGCCCTGATCATCAGCCAGAACCTATGAGATATATACCCCCCAGAACAGCCCATTGGGTTTTTCAAGACAGGATTCACTTATTCTCAATTTCTTTGAGGCTGGTAAGACAATACGTCACTTGGTCAGTTTTTTACACAGAGAAGACACGTTCTTGCCAACCCAATCACTTTAGCATGAGAAATGACTCTTGTTATCCTTGGATGACAAATGTCAAATTCTGAAGAAACTGACTACAACATTAAGATCCCTAGGACCAGTTTAGTGCAATGTGTCAGTGTAGTGTTACAAGGAGGTAGGCAAAAAGGAACAGTGAAGAAACAACTGAAGAATATATATAGTCATATAGAAAATTCCACTGAAAATAAAGGGACAGAGAATAGGGTAACTTTTGTTTTGGGGGCAAATCATGGATGTGGTCATCATTCACCATAAGGGATGCATGGGAATTTGTTTAATGATCCATTAACAATTGATTTGTGATTTAGAAAGCAAGCTTATTTGCATTTGAATAAAACATGAATAATGGATTCTATACAAAGGACAGAGGGACCTCTATCCTGTGGTAGAAGTGATATCTTCCTTATCCTTTTCTGACAAGTTCAATTTAAATGAAGAAGACTAAATTCTGTCAAGCAGCGTGCTACAGTTTTTATGGGCTCTTGAAAACATATTTTTAGTAAAACACAGAAAACCATAAAATTGAACTATTAATTTCCTTTTATCCACTAACTAGCTAAACTTCTTTTAGTTTTTCCATCTATGCAAGGAAAACTTCTAAGACAACTTTTATACTCCATTTTCTTTGTCATATTCTTTGCTCCCCCAAAATACACATGTTGCCTGAATAATAATTCTGGAACTATACTATGCAATTTTGAATCTTGGTTGAAATTTATTAGCTGTGTGACCCCGAGTAAAGTCTAACCTGTCTATGCTTTATTTTCCTCTTTATACTGACAACTACTGTATAATGAAGTTATTTATGAAAATCTATAAATTAAAGTTTTTATAAAAATGTATGACTTAGAGAATATATTATTTTACTTCAGCTATAAATACTAATAAAAACACTACGTTAAGCATTGAAGAATGAGAATAGATAAGAAATTATTTTGACCTTCAAGGAATTCAGAGTTACAAGAAGAAATCTAAAAAGTACAAAGAAAACAGCATGATTAAACCTATCCAAAGGGTCACAGAAAGATTCACAGAGAAGATGGCATTTTTAAATGAGCTCCAAAATGTGGAATTGTACTAGAATGCAAGGATATTAAAAAGTGTTTTGTGCTGAGGTATGAAAATGAGAAGAGGTACACAGATAAGAATAAATGGCAGGAAGTTCTGTATGTATGGCTGAGTCAAGCTACAAGAGAAATATAACTTGTTTATTTGATGGATTAATTAGTCATTTTCTAACATATAATTTATTGACTAGTTTTTATACCCAATAAGATTTGGCTACTCATTTATCTGGGGACAAATTGGTTCCTAATTTTATAGCACTTGGTACAGTGTACTCGAGGTTGAATTTGAAAATGTATGGCAAATCTCTAATGAAGTGATCCTGTCATGTGATGTGCTCTTCTGATGATGGTTAATCTGTATTACAAAACTTAGCTTGATTGAGAAATACCTAGTACATAAATAAAGAGTATTTATCTATATATGTGTCAGGGTATTTCTGAAAACCTGAGGGAAGAACCCAGACTCAATGTTAAGTGTCACCATCCAATAGTCTGGAGGTCTCTATGGAATAATAGGATGGAGAAATCATTGGTTATTTCTCTGCCTCTGTTTCCTTGACACCATGGTAGGAGACACTTTGTTCTATCATGTCCACCTTGCTACAAAACTAGATATTTTCTCCACTAAATATCTTATGTCAGTCATTTTATAACAATGATGCAAAAATAACTAAAACAAAATATTGGCAATTATGAGGTACTGCTACTAATTGTCCATGTCAGGAAGAAGCTTTTGAAACAGATTTATGGGAGACATACTGAAAAATTTGAAGAAGCAGGCTATAAAACATAGTTTGACAGGTGATTATAGTAGGATTTTGTAAGACCAGAATGCTGATAGAAATATACATAGAAAAGACTGTGCTCATGAGGTTTCAAATAGAAATTAGAATACATTTGGGAGTTTGATTAGAGTCCAGTCATACTACACTGTGGCATAAAGTTTATATGTATAACATTCATTGTCTGAAACTTATCAGGAGACTTAATTAAAGATTAACAATTAACCAATCCAGTATAGAATATTTCAATTTAGCAGAGCATTCGGTTTGTCACATGACTATTTCTAGTTGTTTTAGCCAACTTTAAAGTGAGAATTGGGAGCAAAAAAGTCAGTGCATAAATATTTTAAAACTTGGTAGTTTGCCCATAAAAGAAGCATATATGTGAACCCTAGGTCAAGGAAAATACAACTGCTGAAGAGATTAGAGTTAATACAAGAAACCAGTAGTTGCAGAATGGAGAGACATGAATGAAATCTCAGAGGTGGGAGGTTAAAGCAGAATATCATTAGTTCAATGCCTCAGTGAGCTACATAGTGAGATGTCATCCTAAATAAAATAAAAGAAAAAAGTCATAAATAAAATAGGCAATCAATTTCATACAGGGAAAATAATATAGCAAATGTCCAAGCATCATAAAATACAGACTCTTGGACAAAAAGATGTGAACTCATTGGAAGACTGCTTTGGTAAGAGAGATCAACTGAGGCACACTGCTAGAAAAAGGATGCCTAGTTTCCTAGAATCCATTTTGGAATCATGAGACAGCCAGGAAAAATGTGGATTGCAGATGTGGTATGAAAAATCTCAACTACTGTTCAAGTTGGTAATAGACATTGTTTTTTTGGGAATGCAGACATGCAGAATGTAATATATACAGTGTTGTGAAGGCTTCCACCTAGATTTATAAATAAGGACTGGGAGGCTCTACATTGTGTAATAATGTTGAAATAATTGTAGACAGCCCATCAGATGATGAGATATGAAATTTTGAGAGGGAAACTGAAAATACTGTGGATATAATATAAAACTATAAATACAAGCATTTATCAGACTGCCTGATAAATGAAGTTTCTTGCAGTGAATAAAGCCAACCCAGCATCGAGGCCATGTGGGCTTACACTAGTAAATACCACAGGTGTACGGCTGCCCTTGAAATGTGGAGATCACATAATGCCACTGTCTACTCCAGATGCTAGTTGTGGGCTAAGTTTAAAGTTTCTTTTTTGTTTATTATTATTATTATTTTTCCCCATCCGCCATTTGTATGCCTCCACTATTCTATTCTGGAATTACAATGTCTACAATATGCCATTGTGTCTTGGAAATAGGAAATACTTTTTATGATTTTTATGGTGGCTCACACCTAAACTTCTTTTTTGAGTCATAGGGTTCTTTAGCCTTTAACTATTGAAAAATACTTGAATTTGGGAATTGAGGGAAAATAATTTGGGCATTTTCAATTGTGTTCAGGAGAGTTATAGAATACTAAGTGGACTTTTAATTTTATTATCTCTACTTAGGGATTAATACAGTTTAATCAATTTTGTTTGGCTGGTAATTTTCCAAGTAGTGTATATTTGATAGTTACTTTTTACTGAATTGAGAAATATATAGGACATTGATGAAGCACATTGCTGGGTGAGTATGTGGGTTGATTGTAAGCTGCAGTAACCCCCAGACTGGGATTTATTTGTTTTTATTTTATGTGAACTGCTATTTTGCCTGTATGCATGTTTGTGTGAGGGTGTCAAATCCACTGGAGCTTCAGACAGTTATGAGCTGCTATGTGGGTGCTGGGAATTGAACCTGGGTCCAATTAAGAGAAGCCCAGACACTTCTCTTAACTGCTGAGCAATCTCTCCAGTCCCTAATCTGGGATCTTTCTTGACTGAAAAAATGTGGGGAAGAAGTAGGAATCACTGTAAGGTAAACATCTTCCACTTCCTAACTCCCAAAGCATGAGATTTTGGTTTTCCTTGTTGTAGTTTCTCTGTCACGATGGATTGAAATTGAAAATTCTGAAACCATGATCCATAATTAAGGGTTTCCTTTCTTGGGTAATTTTTTGAGCATTTGTCACAGATCTGATAATCTCACTAACACATACTTTTTGGGCAAGATAAGCATTTCAAGCCTATCATTGAAAATAGTAATCCAACTAGAGTCTAATGCCACACATCCTACCTATTATAACATTTATTCAAACCTGATGAGCTCCAAGTAGGAACATAAGTCCATAACACTTTCTTTTTAGTCTTATTAAAATATTGTTGACAAATACAATTTATGTCTATTCAAGATCTACAGTGTGATGATTCAAATATGTATGTACTATGTAATAATTATTAAAGCAAGCTAATACCTTCAACATATTGCATGGTTAAACCATTTTTTATGTGTGATGAGAATGCTAAAGAAAAATTCTGATAGTAAATTCAAGGATACAATAATTATATATAGCCAAAAGCTGTGTATTGCATCTCCAGTATTTATCATACAGCTGTAAAAATTTATTCATTGACCCACATTTTTCTCCCACCCTTATTCTTTGATGTTCTTTTTAGCACTGTTTTCCCTCTAAATTCAAATTTTAATATTCTGTATCTATGTGAGCGCATAGAGTATCTGCATTTTATGCATAGTATTTTATAAGAAAACTTCTGAAAATAATTTGGAAATATATTCTGTAAGAAACAATTTAAGCACCAGTACTCTTACCAATTTTAGATGAAACTGGATCCAAATAATTTAATAAATTATTACAATGTTTTTACTTTTACTTTTAAGAAATGATATCATTTCTCTCTTTCCTTTCCTCCTTTCACCCCATCTACCTTTCCTTGCTCTTTTACAAATCCATGGCCTTTTTTCGTTAATTATTATTGTGTACATATCTGTATATATATATATATACATTTTCCATAAAAAGTAACTTCTCTTGAAATGTTATTTATAATTTATTGAAGCTTATTGAAGATTCAGAAAGCAAAGTCAACCACAAGCCATAGAAGCCAGGCACATACCTTTAATCCCAGAAGTCAGAAACTTGGAGGTGGTGGTATATACCTTAATCCTAGGACTCAGGATTAAGAGGTAAATGGATCTCTCAGTGTTCAAAGCCACCCATACAATGAAACACACACACACACTCATCTTCATCATCATTGTTTCCCTGTTCTCTTGCTCTATGTAAAAGTAACTCTTGAAAAATATATTATGGAATTTATTAGCTATTGTTTATCTATACATCCATAAGAAATATACTAGACTTACAGTAGCAGAACTAGTAATTTTTATGTCATGTGCAATGGATTTATGAAGTTAGTAATACAGTGGTGACTATGAAAACAATCTACTATGATAGTATCAAACACTAGATATGGAATTTTAATGACAATTTGTGTGATAGTCATATTTACCATGAAGAACTAATATATGGTTTTTACTAATATAGTACTTATTTTTCCCCATAGTCTCTTGGATTCTTTTCTGGTTATTTGATTACTATTATAAATTTATTAAATTTGAACATAAAAATGGTGTCAATCAATGTCAGACATTTACTATGGTGGTAGCCTCTATACTTCTCTGCATATGAGTTTTAGTCAAGAATTTAGAGCCCATGGATTAATTCCCCAGTGAAATATACTTTTTACTAAATATCATGATACTGATCTACTACCAGAGGCCCCATAGATTGCTGAGGCCTCCTCACTGACATCCACATTCAGGGAGTCTGGATCAGTCCTTTGCTGATTTCCCAGCTATCAGTCTGGGGTCCATGAGCTCCACCTTGTTCAGGTCAGCTGTTTCTGTGGGTAAAACAAGCTTGTTTCTCATTTAAATAAAAAAGAAAATATGATAAAGTTTGATATTTCACTGATGAAATGAAGACAACTTGCCAAGGATTTGGTATGTTTCATATGAACTCTATTTTGTAATTAACAAAGGTATGGTAAGTTTCTACTAGCATGTAGTTGGCCCTGTAGATGTCTAATTTTAATGTAGGAATGCTTTTATCCTCTTAAATTAAATTTAAGTGATATGTTCTACATAATGAGTAAGTGATGATATATGTTTAATTCATAAAATTTATAATGTTCTGTATATGAAACAGTGTCTGCTTTTTGTAGCCTAGTACCATGGTTCTGAAATTTTGCCATCATTGTTCAGCAATAAATCACATTAACTATATAGAACTGTTACATGATGTTGATTTGTCATATAAGATATGAAAATTAATTTTAGTGAATACATGTTAAAAGCATATAAGAAACAGGATATTTGCTGACTTGTTCTATGGTCAGAATAATTTTCCCCACAGCATAACGAAATTATCTGATACTATATTTTGAGATATTCATTAAAATAGTCAGTAGTTGTTATGTTTATGACATAACAAAGAACTGTAAGATAAATCAAGACCAACTAAATAATCTCTCCCCTCTAAAGTATTCCATATGTGTTGAAATTGTTTGTTACAGACCACTTAACAGAGTTTATTGAGTAACGAAGATGACTTAGCAGTGCATCTGGAAGCTTTGCAAAGTTTCAAGTTAGTTTTAAAAATGGTAGTGGTGAAGGTAGGGAGAGAAGCTGGCTGATACAAATTCCATATGTGCAAAATATATCGGTCTCTATTGATTAGTCATAAGAATGTTTGTCATTTTCAAATCAGTAGCTGAAAATTATAGTGTTCATTTCAATTCTGTTATTTGATAACAACTAATAGCACTCTATTGTTGGTGTTGGGGAAAATGTACATTGTGGTAGATATTACTCTATTGCAATATGGGAAATTATCATTTTTCTACTCTCTGGTAAAGAGTTCAGGACAACTCTATTCTCTTCCAGATTACATTCATCATTAAGAGATAAGTGTTTCCCTGAATTCAGAGGTAGAGGCAGACGGATCTCTGAGTTTGAGGCTACCTACTCTCCAGTTTCAGGACTGCCATGTCTACACAGAGAAAGCCAGTCTCAAGTCTACCGTCCCCAAAAGAGATCAGAGTGTTCTGATTATCTAATTTCTTTGATGTCAGTTTTCGCATACACAATGTGGTTAATTCTTGCTTGATTTTTCCACATTTTAGTTTAAATCATTCTAATTTAATACATTTGTAGATGTTTGCAATGATTCTATGAGATGGGTCAGATAAAATCTGTGCCATATAAGGGAAATATATAGAAAGAAATGGCACCACATGTTGAAACTAATTCTTTTATTTACTTACAAATAAATATAGCAATCACCAAACTAAAGTACAGTTTAAGAATTTGGCATGAGGATAGGTGAACGACTGTGACAGAAGTAAGCATCTTATTCAGTTATTGGGATAAAACAGGTAGTACTTGGGAATTTTGTGACTGTTACATATATTAGGGAAAGCAAAATTTTTTTATCTAAAACAAGGAAGGTAACTTAGTCTAATCAAATGCTATAGTTTTAGACTCCAGAACTATGCTGTTTAATGTGATCATCACCAAGCACATGTAGGAACTTGCTTGCAGGTTTGCTAAAGTTAAGCAAAATATTCTACTGACAGTGCAAGACATCACTAAAAATGTAAAAGTGGCACTTACATTTTGATGGTAACCATCATTTGTCTAAAAAGAGAAAGTATGCCTGGTATTTTAATCTTGGTCAACTCTATGTGGCTAGTGAGGTTGGGATTCTTAGAGGAGATTGTACTATTGCTACTTTCTAAACCAATACAATACTTACCCTTATATTCACGAATAAAAGTGGTTCTCACAACTCATCTTCTGTGTGTGAATTATTTTATCCTTGTGCATCTTTCAAGAAATTTTCTTCGTTCTGAATATTTAGTGCTTTTTGTATGATATGCCATGGAATATTTCTTTTATGATCTTGCCTAGTTGGATTTTTTTGTGCTCCTTATATCAGAATGGTTATGTCTTTCGTTTGGGTATGTTTCATTCTATGATCTTGTTAATGATCTGTTTTATGTCTATCCTTATCCTTCCTTTTCTATGCCTATAATATGAAGTAATGGTCTTTTGATAGTGTCTCACATTCCCTGTATGTTCCTGTACTGTGATTTTTTAAAAAAGGTCATTTTCTTTGCATATTTCATCTATAATATATGATACACACTATACATAATTTTCAAGTCCTGATACTATATCCTCTTCTAGATTCATTCTACTTGGAAGATTTTCCCCTGAGTTTTCTCATTAATGTTGATATTTTATTCTGTATTCATTTCAGCCAGTGTTTTCCAATGCTTACATCTCCTTTTGAATACAGTCATCAAGCCCTGAATTATCATTTCATTCAGATATGCATTTATATTTTCTTGGACATTACTCAAGCATTTCTCATTATTTTCATGAAGTTCAATGAAGTATTTGTTCATGAGTTCCTTTAATTCCTTAAATTAATTCGATAAAGTTTATAACTGGTTTTTAAATATTTTGTCTTATTGTTCATCTAGGTAGTTTTCATTAGAGAATACTTATATAGTGCTAGAGATTTTGATGGAAAACATGCTATATATTGGCTTTGCTTTTGCAAATTGACCTGGTCATGTGAGTATGTCTTTCTTTTGTTGTGATAATTTGACCTTCCTTAGGTTGGTTTGGTATAGGAGATGCATGATCTGAGCTAGGTAAAGCTGGGATGGTCTATTTAATTAGACAAAGGAAAGATGTTTGGCCAAGCAAGAATGGTTCCAAAATGAAGAGACTTCATGGTCACTTGTCTTGAACTAGTTTTATGGATTTGCAAGTGCAGGTGGGTTGGAGAAGCATAGGGAAGAGGAAGAAACCACTTACATTAGTTTTTGAGACAGGGTTTCTTTGTGTAGCTCTGGCTTCCCTGGAACTAACTCTCTGTAGATCAGGCTGGCCTTGACCTCACAGAGATTCAAACCGCTCTGCCTCCCAAGTTCTAGGACTACAGGCATGTGCCAGCAGTACCAGCTCCTAATATATAAGGGCCCAATATGGCTGATGTCACTGTAGTCCCACGGGTGGAGGCTGTTCCATTCAGGCCTGAGAGCAGAGCTCAGCAGCATCTTTTACAGGGGATTGGTTTTGCAGGCATGAATGATGTATGACTCAGAGAATTGTGGAGTGTTGCTCCATGGTTTCAGAGATCTGTGGAGGCCAGATGACATTAGACAAAGATAGAATCAATGCAATCTGGCCATGAAAGATCACTTTGTCAATCTGTGTGGATGAAGCTTAAGATTCACTAAAGATCCCAAGATCCTCGAGTTTCTGCTTAGGGGATCCATAAACACTGAATGGAGCTACTCCAGTACAGAGTCTATGTGTCTTACAGGTCTTTTGAATATCAGATGAGAATATTAGGAGTGTCAGATCATGGACATAGAGCTGTAGTTTGATGTTTTTTCTTATGAAAGCTAACCTTGTAAGCTTCATGGGATTCAGAATGTTATGAAAAAAAACCTTTAATCATGTCTATAAATAATTAGGTTAAATTAATTGAGATGGGAAAATGATGCCTAACTATGGGCAATGATTTTTCTGAGTTGGAATCCTGGGCTATATGGAAAGGTTGGGAACTAGAGAAATGGCTTGGAGGTTAATAACACTTCTTGCTCTTGAAGAGGACCCGAGTTTGATCCTTAGCTTCCATGTCAGAGTTATGACAATGTTTAACTGCAGATGAAATATATTTTATGCCTTATTCTGGGTTCCATGGGCACTTGAATAAACAAGGGTATGAACATAGACACAAGATTTAAAAAACTGAATAAAAAGCATAAAGTGAGATGAACAAAGGCATTCATCACTCTCTCCTTCTTGGCTGTAGATTCCCTGTATCTAAACACCTCAAACTCCTGTTAACATGGTGTCCTGCCTTAAACACTGAGCAAAAAGAAACCTTGCTTTCCTTATGTGGCTTTTGCCAGTTTGCCATTACAATGAGGAAAGTAATTAATAGAACTCTGCTACTCTCAATATGGGTTGTAGCATCTCAAGGGCTAGGTTTCCAAAGCAAACAAAATGTTGAAAGAGAGCTGAGCAGACAGACTGTGACTAGCCACTACTGATCTTGTTGCTATACGTTCCCAGACATGCTGAATTGTTTATGCTGGAAGTATATGTAAAAATGAGCTTTTTCTTCATTTGGTTTTATCAGAGACTTTGTTGTAAGAATGAGACAAGTAACAGCATATCATCAGGTGAATGGAAAAAGAATAATATGCAAATGTAAACATGTGTATGCTTGTGTGTATGTATTCATATAAATTAAAATATTCAGTGAAAAGAATAAAAATTCTGTTATTTGTAGAAAAATGGATCAAATTGGAGAATAATATATTTTGGAAAATAAGTCAGTTACATAAGGGATACTACAGGTTTTCTCTCATAGATTGAATCTAAAATTGATTTGGTATGAAATTAGAAAAGTGTTTGAAAAAGATTGGAAAGGATCTGTGAAGACCAAGTGCTAAAAACTGATTAGATTTAATTAGTGCATATGATATGCACTTATAAAAATAGGATACTTAACTCCAATACCATGTTTAATTAATTTGTGTTAAGTCTGCTCCTGTCCTAAGTCTCTAAGCTATCCCGTCTATTTTTCCTATCATCAGGGAAGCTTCCTCCAGCAGTATATGGCAGCACATGCCGATCTCTACAGCCCAGATATCACTCAGAGAAAGCACCTAAATTGGAGGTCTCCAGAGATCAGGGAACTCCAAGAAGAGAGGAAGGAAAGATTGTAGGAGTCAGAGGTGATAGAGGACACCAGGAGAACATGGCCCACTCAATCAATTAAGCGGGGCTCACATGGGCTCACAGAGACTTGAAAAGGTAATCATGATGCTTGCATGGATCTCCACTAGGTCCTCTGTGTATATGTTATCATTGTTTGGTATTTTTGTGGGACTCCTAACAGTGGGAGCCACTCTGTTTCTGACTCTTTTGCCTGCTCTTGAAACTCATTTCCTCCTATTGAGTTACTTTACCCAGCCTAGCATTTCCCTTTTGTACCTTCTTTTGTCTTATTTGGTTGTTGTCTCTTGGAGGCCTTTTCTTTCTTTCTTTCTTTCTTTCTTTCTTTCTTTCTTTCTTTCTTTCTTTCTTTCTTTCTTTCTTTCTTTCTTTCTTTCTTTCTTCCTTCCTTCCTTCCTTCCGTCCTTTCTTTCTTTTTTTTTTTTTTTGGTTTTTGGTTTTTCGAGACAGGGTTTCTCTGTATTGTTTTGGAGCCTGTCCTGGAACTTGCTCTGTAGAACAGGCTGGCCTTGAACTCACAGAGATCTGCCTGCCTCTGCCTCCCCAGTGCTAGGAATTAAGGCATGAGCCACCAATGCCCGGCTTTGGAGGCCTTTTCTATGCTGAAGGGAAACAGAGAAAGAATGCAGCTGAAAGAGAGGGGAAGTGAGGGAGAACTTGGAGGGGAGGAACTGGTTTGGATGTAATATATGAGAGAGGAATCTATTTTCAATAAAAATAACAAAACAGAACTGGGAAATACCTGCATATGAATATTTAAAAACATAGGTATTTGCAATCACAGAAATATTGGAGAGTGCTACTGTGAGTAATTTTTAACAAAAACATTCAGAAGAAAATATCCTAATAATGTTTTTTCCCTGTAAAATCATAAATACTTAAATCTGATCTCTTTAATATTCTGTTTTCTATTTCCCAATTATAACAACACCTGACTTACTTCCCACTCTAACCCTGGTAATTTATTTCCTAGAAGAGAAGAATAGCAAGTATTCCTGCATAAGAATTAGTCTGTAATGGTAGATACAAATGAAAGCAAGTCATTTATTATGCAGTGAACCCCAAGGAAAAACTCAATATGATGATCAACATTTGACCTACTTTCTTTATTCAATCTACAAGAATTATTTGAAAGGTTGTATTTTTGTACTTCTACCATTCCATCATCTCACATAGCAGATTAGTAAGTTAAATTAGAAAATACTGAAACATGCTTGTTGATAAGACTTTAAACATAAACTCAATAAATATTTTATAAAGTGAGTAAAAAGGGATTCTGTACTGAATGGAAAAAAATGAGCTGATGAATTTTCAGATTCCAGAAGACTTTTGTTTTTCCCCAACATTTTAATTCAGATTTGGAACGAATAACCTACTGGCTCAATACTTTTTTCTTGGAACAAATTAAAAATAAATTCCAAGCTCCAACTTTGGGAATCCAGATGTCTTACACAATCCCCATGATAACAATGAAGCAAAGGTCTCTAATAGATTACAGTAAGGAGAGAAATCATAGCACAACTCCAAAAAAATTCAGCAAGTCATAAAAAGTCAGATAATTTAATAAAAAACAATTCTGTGTCTTCAAAAAGCAAATGAACACAGGTAAATGGCTAAAGAATATTAGAATAAATTTTTAAAAAGAAAGGATCTGATGATAGACACATTTAAAAAGCTAATCATTACTTTAAAACTATCCAGTTGTCAAAAAGAAAAAGAAAAATATGACAGAATTATATTTGCCATGATGATATAAAATGATGCTATGATAATTTTTAAAACCTCTAATTTTGGTTTAGTGGCTGAACCCACAACAAATTATGAGGCAAACTGGAAAATCTTCCTGGAGCTATGCTATCTATAACCAATTTGAAAAGGCTGGAAGTAGCATTACATATGAGGTAAAAATTTTAGATTTCATAGTCTTGTCACTAACTAAATGACTTATCATAACTTAATCACTTCCCTTTAGGATAATTCACTCTCTGTAATTGGCAGGATGACTTTTAGTTCCTAGAGCAGATGATGAGTACAGTTTCTTCCATGGCTACCATTCTCTGAATGTGGGAGTTATTTATCATGAACTTGTTACATTTTACATTAATTTACTGCTCATTTGTGAGGTAGAAACTATAATTTCTGTTGTTTTATGCAACATATATATATATGAAAGCTCATATATATGAATTAAGTTGTCCAATTTGTTCGTCAATAAAGACAAATTTTGAACTCTAATATCTGTGTGTATGGATCACATCATTGTCTTTTGGAGTTACTATGTGCAGTTAGTGTAAATATCAATATGAGCTGAACTCTCAGGGATATTTCAGTATATTTTCTTCTGCTTGTGAATCTCTATCAGTCTTTATAATCCTTCAATGACTTTGTTATCACAACTTGTTGCACTGAATATTTTTTGTCTAAAGTAGTATGCTGGGTTATTTACATTGATTTACTTACTTTTCAAACAGCTATAATTTTAATACTACTAGTATTCCACTTCTAAAGATGGGAAATAGAGGTATCACATTTGGTAATCTAGTTGTGTTCACACAAATGGGGACTGATAATAAATGCAAACACAATTTCTTTTTATTTAAAATAACAGCACTTTCTTCAGTTTTCTGATTCTATGTTTGTATATCTAATGTCAGGACACATAAAGATAAACTTCTTCAAATAAAGCAAACAAACACACACAGAGACACACACAGAATCACACACACAAGCACACACCACAATTATTCATGTCGCTATTTAGAGGATGTCAAGATGCTTGAAATCATGAAACATCTGGCACTAAAAGTGACAGAAAATGAGGAAAGATGAGAAAAAACACATTTTGGATCAATGAGAGGCTATGTGTTGCTCTCGTATCACTATATATTCTTTAATTTGGTTATCTGCTGCTTTTCAATTTCTAAAGCTGTAGAACTGTTGGTGCATATTTGCCTAAGTTCAGTTTCTCATTTAATAATTTCTGGCAGTACCTGCCATTTGGAGTCAGGTTTAGTTCCTACTTAGTGTAGGAACACCAAGCACTTGGCAAACACAGACAAAAGAAGTAAATGGAAATATTAAATACTTTTATGTTATATTGAGTACAATAATGGCTTGGTAAGACATGAAATAGAAAACTCCAACAAACTTTTTCTGAAAGAGCTACATATTCTTAAAATGAGTGCAAACTTCTAAGACTTTTTTCTCTCTGAGATAAATTTATCTACTCTAGACAGAATAGAAGCACTGAAGGCTGCATTCAATGAATTTCTGTTAATTGAATCCTATTTTCTGACAGATATCTATATAAAACTAATTATTAGTTTATCTTAAGCTGACAGGAAATATATATTTACATATCTATGGGAATTCTCTGCTAATTAAATAAAATAAATTATATTGTAAGGAAGCAGTTAAGTTTTTCTTACAGAATGTGATTAACCTATAAATGCTCACATGCATTTCTCTGCCACAAATGTTAAAATAATTCCTGCTTCTTTGTCTCAAATATATTCAGAGTCTGGCATGGTGAAGGCATCCATAATGTCTCTTAAGGTGCATTAAACAAAATTCACCTTGAAAAGTAGTCCATAGTAATATCTGATAATATGGTATACTGTGGTAGAATATTATTTAAGGTGTGTGACTTTGGAGAGCTGTGATTCTTTCCTGGTCTAAAACAGCTGATGGTCTAATTAAAACTGAAGGCCAATAGTGAGAGAAGAGCAAGGATAGGCAAGGCTGGAAGGCAGAGAGTATATATAGAAGGAAAAAATGAGGGAGAGCAACGAAAGAACAAGGAGAGGAGGACATCAGGGGCCAGCCACTCAGCCACCCAGCCAGTCATGGAGTAAGAAGGAAAGGAAGATTTACAGAAGAGAAAGATAAAACCCCAGAGGAAAAGGTAGATGGTAATAATTAAAGATAAGGAAAGCTGGCTAGAAACCAGTCAAGCTAAGGCCAGACATTCATAACTAAGAATAAGCCTCTATGTATAATTTATGTGGGAGCTGGTTGGTGGGTCCCTCAAAAGTAAGAGAAAAACATCATACTACAGTATACTTTTCAAATGCATGTTTTTGTATTTTCATTTGAGAGTTTCATACATGCATATACTATGTTCTGATCAAGTCTACCTCCATCTTCTCCTTCCTAAATCTCATAAATTCTAACTACTTTTTACTACGAACTTCATGTTATCTTCCACTTTAAAAGTCCTCTGTGTCTACTTAGGGCTGCCTATGCATGCATAGATATAAGACCATTTGCCAGAGAATGGATAGCCTCTCAAGGCTACACCCCTAAAGAAAACTGTCACTGCCTCTTGCTAGTTCCGCAGCTAGGAGTGGGATTTGTGAGCCTCTCCCTCATCTATTGGGATTTCCTGTGATTTGATTTTGTGTTGGTCTTGTGAATATTTTTTTCTGGTTTTTACGAGACAGGGTTTCTCTGTATTGTTTAGGAGGCTATCGGTCCAGCCCGGCCTCGAACTCACAGAGATCTGCCTGCCTCTGCCTCTCGAGTGCTGGGATTAAAGGCGTGCGCCACCACCGCCCGGCTGGTCTTGTGAATATTAGTCATAGTTGTCATAAATTCATGGGTACATGCGAAGTGGTGCTTTCATGGCTAGCAAATACTGCTTTGGTGTACATGTCTACTCCCTGGGGCTCTTTCAAGGTTTCTTCCCCCTATTACTTGAAGATTCCTGAGCCTTCTCAAGTAGTAGGTGTCATATAGATGGCTCATTTAGAGCTGAGAACTCCAGGGACTTTTACTTTCTGACCATTGGCCAGTTTAGGTTGTCTATTTTAATCATCTTTTACTACAAAAGAAGCATCTCAGATGAGGGTTGAGAGATGTACTAGTCTATGATATGAAGATAAGAACTTAGATAGTAGTGCGTTGGTATGTTCATTTGGCAGAAAAATAGTATTAGGTTCTCTCCTAGAAGTTAATACCTATCCAGTCACAGTTTTGGGCCCAGTTAAGAGGACTAAGCTGAAGTTCTGTCATCTAATATGAACTTTAATTCCTACCAGAAAGTGGTTGATTACAAATTATATGATTTATGCAACTATTTCCCCAGAGGGCATATCTTCCCAAGGTAGTCCTCATTGTAGCTCACAGGGTTCACAGCTGGATAAGGCTATTATCAGTTTTCCTTCCAATAGTATACATAAATCCCTGAAAGTTAACCAGCAGTGACGAGGTTTCTAGGTTGGTATTAACTTCATTTCTCAATGTCTAGTGACTAAAGTACGTTATTATCACCAAGTTCTGAGGGGTAAATGAAAGCAGTAGAATTAGCATTTTATGTTTGTAGAGGTTTCCAAGTACACTGCTGTTGTGTTTACAAGTCACAATTAAAAACTGTGCTTGCTTTTGCATCTCTGTCAGAGAGCTGGAGCTTGGTTCCTGGTACCTGTTTGGGTGACTCAACACATCATATAATTCCAGGTCCAGGAATTACGATACCATCTTCTGGTCTTGGTAAGCACCTGCACACCCATGCACATACACACATGTATACATAGATAAATTATATAAAAAGATTGTGGGGTTAGAGAGATAGCTCAGCAATTAAGACTACTGGCTGTCTTTCCAGAGGACTTGGGTTTAGGTCCCAGTATCCATACAGTGACTAACAAATGTCTGTAAATCCTGTGTCAGAGGAATCCAACATACATTCAGGAAAAACGTTTATTTACATGAAATAATAAAAATTACATTTAATTTTGTCTTTGTTTTTAATAATGGATTCCATGCTCTATGTTCTGTCATGGAAAAATTGTCATAATGTAAATAAATGTGCATAAGGAGTTATTTTTCATCCTTCTTTCTCAGTAGAGGGCTGTTATATGAAGAGCAAACTTTTATGAAGACATACATCTACTGATTGAATATACGACTGGCTCTACCTGTGTTTGCTGATCAGCTCTTAGAAGCAAGACAAACCAATTTAAGTTCATGTCTGAATACTACCCTGTAACTATTTTATATATTGAAAACTTCACTTCATTTGTAGATTCTTAAAGCTAGAAAAAGACCTCTGAAAGTAGTTTGATTTTTTTCATTTATAAAAGACAGTGAAGTCTGTAAAAGAAACATGACTTACTCAAGGTCATACTGATGAACGGTGTTATACCAAGCGGTTAAATGAGCTTGACATTTTGTACACCAGAAATTTTACTGGTAGACTGAATCTCAAACTACAGTAGAAATATCAAATATATGTAGATATTGGGAAGACATTCCAACCACAGCAACTTCTACATTGTTGGCTTTATTTTAAGAACAATTCCGTGGGCCAGAGGGCACTGAGATTTATTTTGTATCGTGTGCAGGGAAAACGAATTAGGCTGCAGCAGAAGTGATTTAAGTGGTAGGTTTTCATTTCACAGTTGATCACAGCAAAGACAGAGACCATTTGGTGCCTTTTTCAATGTCTGCCAAAAGTTACTTCGTGTCTCAAATACTGATTCTTTCATTGATGCGCAGACAGAACTTAAGCCCCCAAGGAAGCCTGTACAATTGGTTGAATGCCAGAGCTGGTTTATTTCTCTGGTGAAATTGAACTATTCTCATACTTTTAAATACCATTTGATTACATTTCATTTCTAATATAAGTCTGTCCCAAATGTATTAATTGCTATACTTGAGTCTTGTTTAATTTTGCTCTTATAATCTGTATAACCATTTTTACTCTTTGGTATTTAAATACTTAATGCCTAAATACCAATTTTGGAAACTGATTTAAAATAGCCTGGAGTTATTGAACTGAGAACGTTTTTAGATGTAATGGAACAACAGAAAAACAGCATTATGAAAAGGAGATGCCTTTATTACTCCATCTCTTTTGATTGTGAGCATTTAAAAATCAATAAAAAGTAAGCTTGGACAAATATCCATTAAAGTCTTAGACCTCAGGTCTCTCTCCAGTTCCTCCGGAAAACATGGTAAATAGGTACAAATTGAAAGCATGCTGTTGCAAAGAAGAAAACCTGAAGAAATACAAAAACAGATACAAAACTAAAAGCCATTCGTCTTGTTAAATATCATCTTTTAGACACTGAAGTTTTGTGAAATGTCTTCATAAACACTGTTTGTAGTTTGAACCATTTTCCAAATCCTTATAAAAAGTATGTCACAACTATAAACTTAAACGAAATGACAAGACAGTTTATCTCATGATCAAACAAAATCCTATGCAGTAAACAATTTCCATGAAACAAAATATAGTATATTACTAATAGATTTGCTAATGTCACCTTCATAACTTGAGATAGTTTATAATTTCACAATTAGTTTTTAAGTTAAACAAAACCATCTCTGAGTAAGAGTATGGGAAGTAATCTATATACTTCATTTCTAAGTTGGGCTTTAAACTTGATTCATAATTCTATACTATCAATAGCTCGAACTGTTATGAAATTAACGAATTCATAATAGAAGTGTTTACATTTACACGGGATACTTGGACTCTTACCATCCTCACACAGTACTTTAATAGCTGTTCGCCAAATAGCTTAAGAGATGTCAGGCATCCATTAATAAATATTTCAAATGCATTATACAAATACAGAGACCCACTTCATATCAAAGGAGGAAAAGAACTGAGATCTAATCAAAAGGGAGGAACTTAGCAAAACAAAACAAATATAATGTGTTGCTTTTGAAGATCTAATAACAATTCCACCCAGTGTTAAAACTCTTGACACTCATTTTGTTTCATATTTTAACATTCAGCTAAGTATAGAGTGGCATATGCAGATTATGGATACTTATGCTTTGTCAAATATTGAAAGACAAAAATGAAAATACTCAGGTAATAATCTTGATCAGGGATGACATACAATAGATATTTTTACAATAAATAACAAAATGATGAAGATCATTAACAGCAATCTTGGTCTTTTCTGAAATGACTGGTAAATATACACTCTTTAAAAGTTTGAGTTTTTTCACATGACTATAATCTACACATAGCTATATTTTTATAGTTCTAGGAAAAGAGTCAAATTTCTTTAAGGGTGTGGCCACTAGTAAGCTGAACATGTTCCACTGGAGAATTTATATATAAGAATATATGGATAGCACAAATTGGGCTTTACATTTTTGTTTTTTTAAGGTGACACAAAGTTGTGTGTGTTAAGAAGGGGGATCATCTAGGCTGAATTGGGGGAAGGGTAGGGATATGACAAAATACATTGCATGAAATTCTCAAGGAAATAATTAAAATGAGGAGAAAAACAACCTTAAAGAACAGCCACTCATCAAAAACCTGTGATGTACTGTGGGGTTTTCAATGTTTGAGAAAAACATTTTCAGGAAATTCCAGCTGCAGGATGAAGTGATTCAATGTGTTTCAGCAAAACAAAATAGAAAATCTAGATTTAAAGAGATATATTGATGCAATAGATGGGTACATTTTGTGGAAAAATGCAATCACACTACTCATTCAGAGTGCTTCCTTCTAAACTGTCTCCATGTCTCTGCCTCTTGCAATTGTAAGTTTGCATTTGCTGAATCTCAGATTAGTTTATTTCTTTATTGCCTAAAACGTTATAAGCACTCAATAAAATTTGTTGACCTAAAGTGCAGTATAAGGATATTTTCAAGCAATTTTTATGTTAGATAAGTGGGACTTCAGAAATTTGGCTTCTGTATGTGAGCCAAATATATTGATTAACTCATGCTTGCACCACAACAGTAACAAATAACTATTCAAAATAACACACGAGAATGAAATGGAAAATTCTTGAGAGTTTCAAACACATAAACATCAATAATACTAACCTATTTGAATCCATTCCAATGAAGTTGTGTGTAGAACAAATTAAAACATTCATAATTATTGTATAAATGTAACCTTAAACTATAAATAAGCAGGAATAAAAGTAGCCATTCATAATGACTTTGCAATTATTTAAACAATCCAGAGTATTACATTATTTGCATTATTAATATATGAATGAAAAAGAATGAAAGATGGGGAAAGTCCTTCTGTGTATATGTTGTCCTATTGGTTTATGAATAAAGCACTGTTGACCAATAGGGAAGCAAGATATGTGGGCCTAAGAGTCAAGGAGGATTCTGGGAAATATAGTCAAGAGTGGAGAGTCGCCAAGTGATCCCAGGAAGAGACGACACGCATGAAGCTGTGTCCTTGGTAAGATAAGACCTTATAAAAATATATTAGTAATTATGGGTTAATAATTCACAGCTAAACATTAAGAAATCATAAAAAACTACCACAGCTTCATAATTAATATAGCATCCTGTGTGTTCATTTGGGACTGATGCGTTTCTGACAACAGGCTTGCAGGAAGAATGCACGTTACAAATGGGTAGTAATTGGGCAAACATAAGCCAGTAAATACATACAGGAAAAGGTGGTAACCAGGGATAGATAGGATGTGAGGCTCATTGCATCAGTATTGTTCATATCTAGTTACATGTAACATAATTTACATACGTACAGATTATATTATAAATGTTTATATGTATAATTATATATTTGTATATGTATGCATATAGCTTAAATATGACAATGTTTTTCTTTATTGTGTAAAGTAAGTCCTGAAGGATGTTTTAAAGGACCAAATAGCAATACCCTGATTATCATGAAAACAGATATTTCTGAGATACTTGTAGCTCGGTGTCTGTAATATGACCTTCATTCTTTTGGTCCAGTAATTAATTTCTAGAGTTCCATTAATCATCTCCAGTTTTTAAAGAGGAGGATGATAGGGGAAAACAACAGAAATTTACCTGCGTCTCCCTTACTAAGATATGCCAAAAGTTCCAAGGCACTTTCACTTACTCTTCATTGTTGGAAACCATCATGCCTTTTAATGCCAGGAATCTAGGAAATGGCCTTTAAGTATGAATTCAAGGTTCTGTTAATTTCAACAAAAGAGGACAGTATCTAATGGGTAGCTAACTAGTAATATTGAAAATATCTTCCTTAGTAACAAGGGACCAATTAAAGGAAATTTTCCTCAAGCAGCAACCAGTTAGTCATTTTGTTGTCTTGTATTCTTGACACATCAACGATTTTCACAGTTCAGCATCTTTAATTGGTATTTACTATTAGTTTTAGTATTTCTCAGGATGCAGAAAGTCACCATGCTTGTAGAAACCTGAATGCGTTCCACTTGTATTCTATTTTATTCCTTGTAAGACACACACACACACACATACACACACACACACACACACACACACACACACAAAATGTGCTGATATCTTCTAACTACTTTAAACCCTTTTTAACAAATTACCCCTGGTATCTGTCCACTGAATAACATAGCATCCACAGATAATACAGTGTATTTCCAAAATGGATTCTGTTAGACTTTTCAATAAACAAATTATCATTTTGTTTTCTGGTTAAGAAAAATGATCATTCTCTCACCTAGAATAAGGATATATAAAGATATATTCAGAAAACATAGAGAGTATGTAACCCTGATGGTATTTTTACACTGCTACCTTCTGCTTCTTGCATGCTTTTCCTCTCCTCTCTTCTCTCTCTCAGCCACTTTCTCCAGGTTTCTGCAGGGCTTGGCCTTTTCTGTTTATTGCTAAAAGAAACAAGAACTGTTGAGTATGATACATGACATATTTGGAAAGGTAATAAATATTTAATACATGATATGGTAAATAATGTATATAATTTAGCAAGAAACAATGTAAATATTTCATGGACTGCAGTGCAGCTGTTTGGTTGGAATTAAATCTGTGAGCCTAGAGAAAAGCTGTACTTTATTTTTTCCTAGTAAGAGTACTTGCTGTTCTAGCTTCAAAAGTCCACAGCTAAAGAGGAATGGTTAGCACTGAAGGAAAATAAAATATTAAAATGAGTTAAAAACATTAAAACTATTTAGTCACTATCCTCACAGTCATTTCACATACAGTGAAATCCAATATTAATGTGATTCATTATTCTTTTTATGTTATTCATATTGCTTATTCATTCTCTTTATGTTGTCAATCTCTTCAGTTTAAGATTTATCCTCCTTGGGTTTGTTTTTGCCAACTGTAATAGATCGGTCTATATTTTGTCATCTTCTCATTTCTATTGCATAAAGTAACATACTGCAGATACTCTCATTATTTAACATTTTCATTTAAGTGTAGGCAACATGACATAGTTTAGAGAAGTGCTTGCTATCAAGCCTGATTTTGATCTCTGATCCAAAAGGTGAGATAAGAGAACTGACCCCCACGAGTTATTTTCTGTCATTCACATACATGCTGTGGCATGTGTAACCCTCCATCAGACACATATAAATGTTCACAAAATAAATTGATGCAAAAAGTTAAATTCACTTAGTAATATAACTTGAAAGCCACCTATATAACTAAAATATTCTTCATTCTTTTACACTATCCTGTAATACCCCTTTGGAAAGAATGTACTGCAAGGCATTCTAACATTCTTTTAACATGAGTCATTCAAGATACTTGGAGTACTACATATTTACAAAAAGATGTGCAGAATGCAACTTTTTGTTTGTTGCTCAGCACTTATTTTTAGAATGAATTTCTCTAAAAGACTGTGCACTGCCTAGTCCCAATTGACATATCTGCAACACAATCTATGTACACAAGGTTCAGATAGCTTCAATGAAAAAGTACCCGAAAAAGTGTGATAATACCAGGATGTCTGCAAGGAGGTAGTATCTTCCATATAGAACAGGAATTTGCATCCATGATCTGTCAACAACAGGGGTCCCTAAATAAGACCTTTACAATGATAACACTTTATGTGTGGATAAGGGAACTTTTGAAAGGACAAAAACCTAGATGAAGAATCACAGGCAATAAATTGATGGCTGCTAAGAGAAGCAGAATCAGTTTCCCTCATAGAAAGTCGTTTATCCATAAACACACACACACACACTCAAACACACACACCAACAACATTACATAGCTTCAAATATATGTAGAGTTACATATATAACTATTGTTACAAACATATTTTTGTAACATAAATATGTATATATGTGTATATATTGTTTTGTAACAATAATACAGAAGAAATGAAGTTGAGAGGAAGATGGAAGTTTTATAGGTGGAGAGAATACAAGAAGAAAGGATGTAATACAGTATTAGTTTAAGAGAAATATTAAAAATTTACCAGGATACAAAGGTTCACTGTGTGAGCCTCTCAAATTCATCTGTTCTTCTAGATAATTATTTGCACTGATACTACATCTTTCTGCTGAATCCAAGAAAAAGGAATTTAGCTTACTAGTTTTGTTTTCTTCATATGCAAGTGATAGTTTCTATATCAAAGCTGAAATTTGAAGTCTTACTATATTTTGATTACTGTCCATCTTATAGCTGGTATTGGTACACTGATTATTTTTACCTTTTAGATTTTAGGATTTTAATGTATTTATATATTCTATACCCCTTTGTCTCCTCCAAATTGCATCCTTCCATGCTTTCCACCATGAATGATAAAGGACTGAACTTCTGAACTGTAAGGCAGCCCCAATTAAGTGTTTTATAAGAGTTGCCATAGTTATGGTGTCTCTTCACAGCAATAGAAATTTGGATAAGACATAAGCATACATATATGTAACCTACATGAATTTTTCAAGGTCTGATCAATTATTTGTTACTCTTTTTTATAAATTTTATTTGAATAAGAAACAATCTTATTTTACATATCAATTCCAGTTCCCTTTAACTCCCATCCTACCATGCCCCCAAACGACCCTCCTTCCCATTCCCCATCCACTCCTCAGGGAGGGAGAGCCCTTACATGGGGGATCCTTAAAATCTGTCATATCATTTGGAGCAGGGCCTAGACCCTCCACAGAGTGTGTAGGCTGAGAGAGTATCCCTCTATGTGGATTGGCCTCCCAAAATCCATTCATATACTAGGGATATATACCGATTCACTATCAGAGGCCCCATATATTAACCAGACCTCCAAACTGACATCCACATTAAGGGAATCTAGAACAGTCCTATGCTTGTTTCCCAGATATCAGTCTGAGGTCCATGAGCAAACTCTTCTTCAGGTCAGCTGTTTCTGTGGGTCTCTCCAACCTGGTCTTGACCCCTTTGCTCATCACTCCTCCCTCTCTGAAACTGGATTCCAATGTTCAGCACAGTGTTTAGCTGTGGGTGTTTGCTTCTGCTTCCATCAGCTACTGGATGACGGATCTAGGATGACATATAATGTAGCCATCAATCTCATTATCAAAGAAGGGCATTTAAGGTAGCCTCTCCACTATTTTTTAGACTGTTAGTTGGGATCAAACTTGTAGATCTCTGTATATTTCCCCAGCTCCAGATTTCTCTTTAAACCTATAATGGCTCCCTCTATTATGGTATCTCTTTTCTTGCTTCCCTATATTCTTCCCCTGACTCGATATTCCTGCTCTCTCCTAACCTCCTATCCCCTCCATGTCTCCCCTTCTCTTTTCCCTAACTCCCTCTACCCTCCCCTGAGATGATGTGGAGTAAGGGGAACACTCCTCCACTACTAGTGGGAGTGCAAACTGATACAGCCACTTTGGAAATCAGTATGGCAGTTCCACAGGAAAATGGGAATCAGTCTACCACAAGTTCTAGTAATCCCACTCTTCGGTATATATCCGAAAGGTACACATTCATACAACAAGGACATAGGTTCAACTATGTTCAAAGCAGCACTTTTTCTAGTAGTCAGAACCTGGAAGCAACATAAATGCCTCTCAACTTAAGAATGGATAAAGAAAATGTGGTACACTTACACAATGGATTATTACTCAGTGGAAAAAAAATGGAATCATGAAATTTTCAGGCAAATGGGTGGAACAAGAAGAAACCATCCTGAGTGAGGTAACCCAGTCACAAAAAGCCAAAAATTCTATGTACTCACTCATATATAGATTTTAGACACAGAGCAAAGGAGTACCAGTTTACAATCCACACTGCCAGAGAAGCTACGAAACAAGGAGAACACTAAGAGAGACAGCCATACTAGGTCCCCCAGAGAAGGGGAAAAGGACAAGATCTCCTTAGCTAACTGGGACATCATTTTCTTTAGAGAGATTAAAAACCTTTCAGATTCTGGTAGCTCCTTTGGACCCCAACAACAGATGCACAGCATTATCAGTGAGTTCAGAAATATACTAATTTCTCTGTCTCTCTCTTTCTCTCTCTCCTGACTGTCTCTTCTCTCCTCTCTCTTTCTCCATTATCATGTTGCAAACTTTCAGATTGGCATCCATAATACATAGTCAAGCAGGCATATTTTCTCTCCCCAGTTCTTCTTGGTCTATAATCAACAGCAGCCACAATCTGCATGGGTCCAGACAATTTGCTTCATGATTTCTTACCATCATTATTTGAAACACGTAGCTGTTCTACTCTTCACCAATAGCATCAATAGCTACTTCTGTGGCTATGGAATATCATAGAAAGTACAAAACTTTTATTTGAATTTCCCTGATAGCTAAGGATGTTGTGTACTTTCTTAAGTGTCTATCAGCCATTTTAGCCTCCTCTATTGAGAATTCTTTATTTAGTTCTGTACCCCATTTTTAAATTGGATTATTCGGTGTTTTGGAGACTAGCTTCTAGAGTTCTTTGTAAAGTTTGAAGATCAGCACTCTGTCAGATGTGGGGTTGGGTAATATCTTTTCCCATTCTGTAGGCTGCCATTTTACTCTTGTTCTCAATGTCCTTTGCCTTACAAAAGCCTCTCCGCTTCAGGAGGTCACATTTATTAGTTGTCTGTCTCAGTGACGGTGCTATTGGTGTTATGTTCAGGAAGCATTTTCCTACACCATTTCGTTCAAGGCTACTTCCCAATTTCTCTTCTAAGAGGTTCAGTGTGACTGGTTTTATGTTGAGGTCTTTGATACATTTGGACTTATAGCTACAGATATGGATCTATTTGGAGTCTTCTACATGCCAACACCCAGTTATGCCAGCACCATTTGTTGAAGATGCTTTCTTTTTTCCATTGTATAATTTTAACTTCTTTGTCAAAAACTAGGTGTTTGTAGGTGTGTGGGTTAATATCAGGATGTTCAATTTGTTTCCATTGGTCTTTCTGTCTATATTTGTTCCATTGGTCTACATGCCTATTTTTGTGCCAATACCAAGCTTTTTTCAGGACTATAGCTCTATAATAGAGCTTGAAGTCAGGGATGGTGATGCCTCTGGAAGTACCTTCATTGTACAGTGTTGTTTTAACTATTCTTAGTCTTTTGTTTTTTCGTATAAAGTTGATTATTTTTATTAAGGTCTGTGAAGAATTGTGCTGGTATTCTGAGATACCATGTTACTCCTATCAGAATGGCTGATATAAAAACACCAATGGCAGTTTATTCTGGAGAGGATGTGGCGAAAAATGAACAGTCCTCCACTGCTGGTGGTAGTGCAAACTCGTATAGCCACTTTGGAAATCACTATGGAGCTTCCTCAGTAAAATGGGAATCAGTCTACCATAAGATCCAGAAATTACACTCTTAGTCATATACCCAAAAGATGCTTATTCATACAAGGATATCTGTTCAATTATGTTCATAGCAGCATTATTTGTAATAGCCAGAAACTAGAAGCAACCTAGATGACCCTCAACTGAAGAATGGATAGAGAAAATGTTTAACATTTACACAATGGAGTACTATTCAGAAGAAAAAATGGAATCTTGAAATTTGCAGGCAAAAGGATGACACTAGAATAAACCATTCTTAGTGAGGTAAAGCAGTCAAAAAGGATAAACATGGCATGTACTCATTCATATACGGATTTTAAACATAGAGCAAAGGATTACCAGCCTACAAACCACACTGCCAGAGAAGCTAGGAAACAATGAAAACCCTAAGAGAGACATACATGTTCCTGCAGACAAGGAGAAAGGGACAAGTTCTCCTGAACATATTGGGAGCATGGGGAAAGGGGAGAAGGAACTAGAAGAAAGAGAAGGTGAGAAGAGGAGGTGAGAGGAGAACATGAGGGAGCAGGAAGGCTGTGTTGGGGGAAGAATAGAGGACAGCAAGATAAGAGAAACCATAATAGAGGGAGCTAGTATAGACTTTAAGATAAATCTGGCACTAGGGAAATGTCCAGGGATCTACAAGGATGACAACTAACTAACAATCTAAGCAATAGTGGAGAGGCTACCTTAAATACCCTTCACTGATAATGATATTGATGGCTACATTATCTGCCATCCTAGAGTCTTCATCCAATAGCTGATGGAAACAGAGGAAGTTACCCACAGCTAAATACTGAGCTGAACTCCTGGAATCCAGTTGCATAGAGGGAGAAGTGATGAGCAAAGGGGTCAAGACCAGGGCGGTGAGACACTCTGAAACAGCTGATCAGAACATGGGGGAGTTCATGGACCCCAGAATTATAGCTGGGAAATGAGTATAGGGCTGTTACAGAACCACTGAACATGGCTGTCAGTGAGGAGGCCTTGGCAATATATGGGGCCTCTGGTAGTAGAACAGTATTAATTCCTAGCATACGAAAAGACTTTGTGAGCCCACTTCACATATAAGGATACTCTCTCAGCCTAGACACACAGGGAAGGGTCTAGGCCATGCTCCAAATGATATGAAAGACTTTGAAGATCTCCCATTGAAGACCTCACCCACACTGGGTAGCAGAAAGGGGTTGAGATAGGGGTTTAGTTGTGGGCAGGGAGGAGAGGAGGCTGGGGGAACTGGGATTGACATGGAAAACAAGTTTGTTTCTAATTTAAATTTAAAAAATAGAAAAAAGAAAGTAGCAAGTTTGCAAACTTGTGTTCCTCATCTACTTCAGTGAGTGTCTGGCAGCAGGTGGTTAAGAAGGACTATCTGGTCTGGTCTGTATTAGCCACATGCTGCAGGGTGCTATCTACTCTAGACTGATATCTTTGAGGCTGTGATCTGAACCAGTCCCACAGCCCAGGTTTGATTCTAAGTGGAGGAGAGTGGATGAGGTAAGGCCTAGCTAGCCAAAGATGTTAAAGAGGAGACAGAGACATCTGGTCATAACAGGA
The DNA here is from genome assembly GCF_017639785.1 of Mesocricetus auratus. NCBI lineage: Eukaryota > Metazoa > Chordata > Mammalia > Rodentia > Cricetidae > Mesocricetus > Mesocricetus auratus. The sequence goes on along the minus strand of NW_024429188.1, from coordinate 91,344,826 downwards.
AGGGTCCCAGACAATACTGAAGGCCATGGTTTATTGAAGCATCATTTTAAGTAATCATCCAAAAGATGGGGTAATGGCAGAAGGCATCATTATCATGTATAAAGGGCTGATAGCAAATATTTCCTTTAATCCTAGAGCTTTTGTTATTCTACATGGAAATTCGTGCTACACATTGAGGGCACCTTTTTGAAACATAAATGTTTCTGGCCCATCTAGGCCCTGCTGCTGTATCAGCCACAAATGATTCACATATAGGCTATATTAATTATGAATCTGTTGGGTGTTGGCTAAGGTTTCTTATTTTCTAGCTCAGTCTTAATTATTCACCCATTTTCTAATAATTCAACATGGTCCTATCTTACTGGAGAAAGGTTCAGGGACCTCTTATTCCTCTGGCATCCTACATCTCAACTGTTGGTATCTCAGCAGTGAGGAGAGAAGAAGAGAAACCTCCTGTTTGTCCCTGATTATATTTTTATTCTTCCCAGCCATGTCGCTTCCTGCTTAGCCAATCAGTCAATCAGTGTTTTATTCATTAACCAATAAGGGAAATATATACACAGAGGGGCTTCCCCTATCTTTAAAGAGAAGCTTTTTCTTTGTGAGAAGCCTTCCCGCCAACCTGGTTCTAGAGCCGCATCAGTCCCAAATAAACACACAGGAGGCTATATTAATTATGAAGCTGTTGGCCTTGATTGTCTCTTACTGGCTAGCTCTGCTTTAAGTAATTACCCCATAATTGTTAATCTAAGTATGTCTCTTACCGGAGAATAGTTCCGGGCTCCTTCCCCATGGCATTACATCTTGAATCTCTCTGTGTTTCTCCTTCCCAGAATCCTCCTGGACTCCTAGTCCCACCTATCTAGATTCCTATTGGCCAGCAGTGTTTTATTAACAAATGCACAGGACTTCCCCTATCACCTATCAAAGGATATTTTTTAAGATAAAACTGCTTTTATTCATGTTTGAACTGATATGTGGAGAATCGTAAGAATACAAAAATAATCATGTAACTTAAATCAATAAATGAAAGAAGATATAAATAAGTGGAAGAGTTATTTAAAATTTCTGGAGTGAATATGCTTCCTAGGATTGATTCATGGAATCAATGGAATCCTACCACAGGAAATCTTCAGTTCCCGACCCAACATATAATCATCCTGGAATTTATCACATTTGCGCTTACCGCAGAAAAAAGCTGGGCACACTAAAACTAAGAAGTGTTACTCAAACACACCAGAAAAACAAGGTGCAGGGCAAAGGCTGCCTCAAGTCCGAAGAGATGGTTTTGTCCAGAGAGATGAGGCAAGGTGTGCCTAGAAGGAACAGGTCACTGGAACTGTTTAGTGGTAGCACTGAGTTACCATTTTGCTTACCAACTGAAGTATGAGAATGGATCAGAAATGAACTTGACAAGCTCTGAAGGTCTACTCTCTTAGAAGGAACCTCAACTTCTGTGGGATCTACTTCCAGGAACCACTTGTGTACTCAGAGTGGAGACAGGAGAGAGATCTCTTCATGGTTATTGTAGGGAAAGGAGAGGAGGGATATAGAGTGTGCTCATAGGAGGTATTAAATTTCATCTTGACACAGTCAACAACTGACTGGGAATCACATAAAATAGAACCTTTGCTGCTGTCATCCTAGTGTGAATTTTCATAATTCTTGTGTTGTCTCCTTGTGCACCTTATCCTGATGTTTATAAAGAGGATGCATCAATTTTCTAATAGCTTAATCTGGGAACTCAAGTTGGCTCAGAACAATTTTCGACCTGACATTCATTAAAAAAAAACAAATGTGTCAGTGTACATTTGTGATGTCAGCATTGGTTTGGGAAATGGAGACACGTTGTTGGAGGCATACTGGTCAGTCAGTCTAGCCAAAATTATTAACTCCACATTCTGTAAAAGACTCTCTCAAAAATGTGTTAGAATGCAATAAAAGAAGACACTCAACATTTATTTTTGCCTCCACACATACATGTGCAAGCACGTACCCAAAACATATATGTACATGCACGTACACACACACACACACACACACACGAGAGAGAGAGAGAGAGAGAGAGAGAGAGAGAGAGAGAGAGAGAGAGAGAGAGAGAGAGAGAGAGAGAGGCAGAAAGACAGAGAAACAGAGACACAGAGATGCAGAAAGACAGAGAGATAGAAAGACAGAGACTTCGGCATGGGAATTAAACCTACTGGTTTGGGCTCAGTTTTACCCTTTTCTATCTGTATGATAATACATTAGTCACATTACCTCTCCTATTTTCCATTTCTTCATATTCTAAATAAGAATTACAACACTATTTACTTAGAATTTTTAATGTCTGATAAAGATTAATTATAACTATTGACATTCCAAATGTCCTTTAATCATAGAGATGATTCAGGCGTGGTATGTGAAGAAACACTCTTGTGATGACAGATGCTTTGGAAACTTCCATTGAGTGACTATTGGTTTCTTTCCTTCAGTGAATTAAGAAGGTCATACACACATTTAGAATCATTCAAATATTTCATTTATGGATATTTACTTATCCTAGAATTAACCTCAAAGAAAATGGCAAATTCAGATGTCTGATTGCAGAAATGGCTAGTGGACAGAATACATGCAACACACTTAAATTCTTGTCTTCAGTTAGGAATCTGAGATTATTGCAGATATCTTTTTAGTACTGTCACTTTTATCCATATGGAATTTTCTCTAACTTGTTTTGAGCAGGAAGATAAGACAGGAGGAATTCACTAACAATATTGCTCACAAATCACAGGGAATTTGAATTCACATTATTATTCATATTTTGCCTTTATAGTGTGCACTAGCTTTTAAAGAAACTTGATTTAGAATAACTTGAATATAAATTTTAGCAGCAGTTACATATCATGTGTTCTCAAGAGACCTTGATACTAAGTTGATTACAAACAGCTGCACCATTCAATTGCCAATGAAATGTTATTCAAAGGACAATTAAAAGCAAAAACCAGTATGTAGATTTCTGTCCTATATCCCTTGCATATTTCAAATGCTGATGCTGTCTGACCTTCAAGCCATGTAACCAGGTATTTTACTATAGCAATCAAAAATGTGGGAAGTCATCCACAAGGTTAAGTACCATTAAGTTTTTGTGAGGATCAATTAGAAGAAGAGAAAAGTGAATTCAGTTTGTAGAGATGTCAAATATATGTATAAAAACAGCAGTTATATAAGCACTGAGCTTTGAGTCCAGAGGGCATTTTCCCCAAACAAAGTGCTGTAGATAATGCTAAATGCAACCATGCATGATACATTAGTTAATACAGACACTAATGTTCAATGGTTTGAAAATTTTTAATGAGAAGACATTTTTTCATAATATAGTCTTTGAAAATGGGAATGCAAATGGATATGCACTTTTATCTGTATACAGCTCTTAGGACAGTTTCTTTCTGAATGAGGGTTTAGAGAACTGGATGATGTTTACACATTGATTTGATTTTTGGCATTTTTGGATATTATGTAATTAATATTTTCTATCCAATTAATTAATGTGTCAGATGCTTTAAAATAAAAACATGGTTAATTAATAAGTAAGGTCAACAAATCCAGAATAAAACCATCCAATATATTTTAGAATAATAATAGAATAATGATGGAACTTTATTTAAAATGATCATGCAAGTATTCATAGAGTTGCCTTAGAAGATGATGTCTGAATGACAAGAAGAAGGCGGCATGGAAATGCCCTTATAGATAAGTCTTGAATGAAGGTTGAACATTAAGTACTAATGCCCTGAGGTGGTTTTATATCATTAACTAAACAAGATATTTAGAATATAAGAAATTAGTGAATTGCACAATATCAAGGCAGCCAAACTTTCAGTATGGATAGTAGAAGAGATCATGAAATCACTTTATCAGAGGAAATGATTGTAACTGATATTGTCTAGGGATAGGAGAGCCAGTTTACTTTCAGTGTCATAAGCTACCGGTGTCCTAAACTCATATTTACATTGATAGTACCAAATGAACACATTTTTTATTCAGGAGGTATGTTTAAGAGGATTTGGAGGCAAGAGTCGTGTATGAATTTTGTTAAAAACACATTGTATTCATGTACAGATTATTCAAACAATAATAAAAAGTAAATGAAAGAATGGATGCCACTAAATAAGACTGAAGAGTTGGGGGCAAGTTAACTCATGGTTTGATGGTTAAAGATTTCCAAATTTATTTGAAATATATTTAATAATGACTTCAAATATTTGAACAAGAAAGCCTTTAACATGGTCAAATTTAAATTGTTGTATTAAAGTCACTCTGGTTGCTTACCAAAAAATGGATTTTGATATACTATAAATGTCAGCAGAACAGAAATGGGTAGGCGCTCAAAAAATAGAAATCCAGATAAATGAAGAAAAACTTGCCTGTGGAAAGTGTAACAAGGGATACAGAGAAAAACAGACAAACTTGGAGGTATATTGAAGTAGGAATACCAGGATATTCTTTTAGATTTGATGGATGTGCATTTTTGTGTATAAAGCATGGAAAATTTGAAGCAAAGGGTATCACTAATACCTTCATATTTTCTTGCCCTGATTCAACATTACAATTGCTTTTCTGAAAGGAGTAAGACTTGAAGAAGAGATATTTTGGAAGTGTTTAAAAGATTAATTCACTTAAGATGTCTACAGGCTATTGCAGTTGTCCTTGCTTTCCTTCTGAAATTAAAAGATAAGTTCTTATTGATAAAGATAAAATATACTTCAGAAATAGTACTTGGAGTAACTAAGCTGGATGGACCTGGAAGCCTTCTCCCTGAGGGCTAGCTTTAGAAGCATAAAGGAGGGCTAGGCAAGCTGCTAAGGGAGAAACACAATCAATACCCTTACTCAGCTCTGATGCATATGAACCACAGCAGTGACCAGCATGACAAGAAATACCCAAAGTTACAATAGTAGTGCATATATCTTGAGTTACAATCAGCTGTGTCATTGGAATTAAGGCCCACTGAAAAGGATGGCATTCATGCCTAGTACTGTAAACTCGGCCATATTTGAATAAATGGTGAGGTCATATACCCTAGAAGAGAACCCATTACTGCCATTTTCCTAAACCATTATGATTAATAACTGCATTCTAAATAGTTATCCTCATAACCATAAATTATTACAGCTTTTACCCCTCAGCAAATGTAGATCATTAAAGAAAAACACACCTGGTTAAAATGCTGTGAATATCTGACAAATGGTATTGACTTCCAATTGATAGTTCTAAAACACATCGAAGGTACAGAACACATAATGGAAGAGAGGGTAGAAATATTGTAAGAGTCAGAAGAACAGGACATCTGCTATGAGATTTGTCATCTATATATTACAGGGAAGCTGCATTCATGATTTGTCAACAATATGGTCACTTACTTGAATGATGACTATCCTCGTTAACATGCCAGAGGGATTAAGGGAAACCTCACAAGGCTCCACACATAGCTGAAGAGCTACAGGAAATTAATGACTGCTGAAAGAAGTCTTCTCCAAGGATGATCTCCCAAATATATAGCCATAAAAACATATAAATAAATGGACCAAGTATTTTCTCTCTCTCTCCCTCTCTCTCTCTCTCTCTCTCTCTCTCTCTCTCTCTCTGTGTGTGTGTGTGTGTGTGTGTGTGTGTGCATGCACGCATGCATGTGTAAAATAAGAATAATGAATTAGAGAGAGTAGTATAGGAAGGAGCTAGAGGGAAGAAAATGATGGAAATAGAGCACACATATATGAAATGTTAAAATAAAATAAAAAATAAATAAAACAAATAGATACCTATGAGACACATAAAAGAGTAAAATACCATAATGGATATAAGTATCTCAAATTCAGGAAAAAATATACATTAAAAATGAATTGCAATATAGTTAGAAACTGTTGCTGTGGAAATTATTGAAAGCATCAGTACACTGTAAGCTGGAAACGGTCAAAAACCTGAATTATATCTTAAAGCACTGCAATATGATCGAGATAATTTAGAAAAGGAGATAAAATACATAGATAAGGATCCACTCAGAGAGCAAAAAAAGAAGTTTATGTAGTAGAGAATAAGTTAAATTGGTATAAGAAAGAAGGGATTGTAAAGTATGTCAAAACCTGCTGGGAGGTTATGCAAAATAAGAATTAAAATTGTTTATTATTTTAATCAATTAAAGGCCTCACTTATCCTGACAAGGATATTCTTCAGTTAAGTGGTAACAGAAATCACACAAGGACATGTTAAAGGGTAAGTAAAAAACTCTTACTTTAAAAAGCACATTATAAGTGGCATATCTCCACTTCATTAAACATGTAACAAAGCAAATACCAAAAAAAAATGGTTTTTAAAAGCACAAAGTTAAACTGGCATGATGCCTTAGCTACAGTAATTAGGGAGCATACACCCTGCCATGCAAGTGCAATGATCTGAGTTTGTTTCCCAGAACCCACAAAAATATAGGACAGGACTGAAGTTATCTTTTAAACTCTATGCACAAACTGTTGTGTAACCTATCCAACACATGTCATACATATGTACAATGAATGTATCATGGATTCTAATTGGTCTTAATAGTAAAAACCCAAAATCATATATAGGGGTTAATGTCAAAAGATCAGAGAGGTAAAGCAACAAGTCACTAGATCTTACCTCTACTAAATACTCAGACCAAATCAGCAATCCTGTCCCGGTGAATCTGCAGACTGAATGCAATGACCTCCTGTCTCCTCTACCTTATATTCCATTCTCCATCCAATACTATGATTAAAAGCATGTGACTCACAAGTACTGGGATTAAAGGTATGAGCCACCATCTCCTGGCTGTTTCTCTTTTAGACTGGATCAATCGTTTGTAGACCAGGGTGGCCTTGAACTCACAGAATTCCACCTGCCTCTGTCTCCTGAGTGCTGAAATTATAATTGTGTGCCACCAATCCTGGCCTCTATGTCTAACTGGTGGCTAGTTTCACACTCTGATCTCCAGGCAAGGTTTATTTGTTGAAACACAAACAAAATATCACCACAAATGAATTTTAAAAAGTAAAGTACATAGATTTATTTAATATAATAATAGATATTCTTATGAAAAGAAATAGAATGGGCATATAAAATAAAAAATAAAGTCAGATATTTATAAGAGGTAGACTTTTGTACCATAATGAAACTATGTTCTATAGTTCCAATGCCATTAGGTTTAAGAATGTTGTCAGCTTAAAATATCCTGTGATAATCATAAAGTGTAAACTACTAGTAATCACAAAGCAAAAACCTAAATTATGCACACAAAAGGAATAATAAACAAAAATATACCACTAAAGGAAATAGTATACTCTGGAAAGAACATAGAAAGAGAGGAATAAAGGGACTCAGGATTTAAAAGACACAAGAAGTTTACAAAATATTAATAATATGACCTTGTAGGTAAGTAGAATACAGGCTTTTCACAAGTTTCTTAATTTAGTTAGTTTCAAATTCTAAAATTTCCAGAATCTTCTAAAATAGTCCCAAAAGTAGAAGACAAAGTATTCATAATTAAACCATAAAATATTTTATTTTACTTCTTATGTAGAATATCTAAAATAGTCCAGATGGTTGAAGCAAAGAGAATAACAGGCATCAGGGCCTAAGAAGAATGGGAAGTAGAAACTTATTTTTCAGAGGGTGTAAACGTTGAGTAGTATATGGAGACTGACTTCTATAGATTTACTATACAACATAGTCCAAAACTATAAATACTTTGTTATATACTTGAGTAAGATGTAGGAAAAACTCTATTACCAACATAAATAAAAAAACAAGATAACACATAAAGCACAAGGAAACTATTAGAAGGGACAAGCATGCTTACTATTTTGATTGTAACTATGGATTCATATATATATATATATATATGCATGTATCTTAAGAATCAAATTATATGCAATTATACTTCGTTAAAGCTGATGAAAATTGCCATACAATTCTGTTATATTGCTATATGCTAGCAATCAAACATCTAAAATGGAAATTAATAAAAGTATATAATTCACAATACTAAATAATAGTTTTATTATGATGTGAAAGACTGAAAGAATGGCACTTTGATGACTACTTGATGAAAATAATTAAAGATAACATACCCAGGTATGGTAGTGCATTCCTGCAGTTCCAGCACTTGAAAGGCTAAGGTAAGAACATCAATAGGAGTTCAAGTCCATTCGAACCTACATAGCAAATTAAAGAATAGCCTGGACTCCATAATAAATTCTTCTTTCAACAAAACAGGCTTGGCATTCTTTGTTATTTCCTCAAGAGAAAACTAAGCAAGTTTGTTACTACATACAGTGTGCACATCATGCAGGAGAAACTCCAACAGAAGATAATTCCAAACATTGGTTTATATATCTGGTTGCACAGGATCTTAAAAACAATAACAGCAGCAACAACAATAATTCCAGTAGGATTTTACACACCTGACAAATAGGCAGCAAATTTTGTTGTTAGCTTCTATAGATACAGAATTATGGAGAGTGAATTTATGTGAATAAACTAAAGAAGCATGCCTTCTCAGTTCCTCCAGTGCCATGTCTGAGCTGGAAAGAGATGTCTTTAGTGATTAATGTCCACCCTTCTTTGTAGGTATGAGGTCAGAGAGACTTCTATAATTTTTGGATCTCAAGTTGGGTAAATTTAGGGAAGGGAGAGAGGCTTTCTAATTCTGATGATGTATCCTAGCTCCCATCACACCACACAAAACCACCGAAGAACTACAGGGGGTCTAGAAATGGGATTTATTTTGACATATAAAACAAAAAGTAAAAGAACTGTTTTCCATATTGTATATATATTGCTTATATATTGATTATATCTGTATGTATGTTTGCACAACTGACCATTTAGCAGTGTACAACCAATTTGTGTGCTCTTCCTTGGGGAGGGCTACCTTTCCTAATCTCAGCTTTACTCAGTTGCCTATAGTTATTTAGGTAGGGGTGAGGACTCATGGACTTTTCCCAGTGCAGTTTGGCATATTCATTGGTGTCATCCTTGTTTAGTTTACATTTGGGCAGTCAGTTAGATGAAACTTCATGTGTGTAACTTTTAATGTTATGTACCTACACAGTCCCACACGACACTCACTGATTCTCTGACTCTTACAGTTGTTGTGCTCCCTCTTTTGCAATGTTCCTTGTCCCTTAGGTGTGGGAGTGTTTTGTAGCTGTACCTCTTGAGAGTGGGCTCCAAAATTCTTAATATTAATTGGATGTAGATTTCTATAGCAGACTGTTGCAAAAAGAAACTTCTTTGATGAGGGTCAATATACTTATCTGTTGTATAAGAACTAATATTTATGGATTGTTGTTAAGGAATGTGATGATTTATTAAATTACAGGTTGTAGAATCTTCTCAAATAACCAATGATTCAGTAGCACTTAGTAGTTAAGTTTCCAGTATAGGAACAACTCCCTCCTGTTGAGTAGACCTTAAGTCCATTTAGAGAGCCATTGGTTACAACCAAGGAATGAGGGATACTACTGTATCCCACAGGTTATTGTGTCATGCTGGAATTGATGTGGTTCATAGACATCATAGCTGTGTAGGATTATTGATTGTCTCTCTCCTTTGGAAGTTTGCATGTTGCCTTCTGTTATTATGAAAGCTAGTCCTCAGGGAGGGCAGAATTAGGTCAGTTCAAGCTCAAGGTCTCCAGGACCCTGTTTTTGAAGTGCATGGTAATTTACTTTCTGCTTCTGGGGGCCACCAAAAGCAATACCGATAGTGCTGGGATGTTCAATGCACATTTCTTGAAAGAATAACTCAATAGTTTTATCAAGCAGTGGACCCCTAAGCTACAGTAAGGAATGTCTTGGCAAGATATGATTACCATAGTGACTCAGATACTATGGGAGTAATCAATCTCTTTTGGAATAGATTTAAAACCAACTTCATGAGATAGGACATTAGCACTGCTAACTGGGCCCCAAAACCATTGCTGGCTAGGTTATAGGCCCTAGTTGATAAGCTAATACTACTATTCTATTAAACAGGCATAGTAATAAACAGTCTGATAAGTTATCTTCATGCACATAGATTAGTTCATCTCTCAACAATTATAAGGCAAATCTTTTGCAAGAGATGGCATTTAATACAGAGATGCACAACTAGCCAATATGTAGGGAGTAAAGGCCAGAGTGCTAAGTTCTAAACAGAACATTTTATGTCACTCCCTTATCCACTAATACTTAGGGATCATAATGGAAAGAGCAGAAAGACTATGAATTAGAAGTATACAGGGAGGCAGTGTTTGCTTGACATGAATGCTCATATGAACTCATAAGACCTGCACAAAGACAAGACTGTCAAAATCCCATTGTGAATGGTGGAGGAGTTCACAAATCCTCATCCCAATGTGATTGGTGGTATCTAAAGTCTGCTTTCTTCAGAGTTGCCACTCCACTCCAGAGGCAAATCTTGCTCCAGAAGATGGTCCTATCTATATTCATACATATGCAGGGCTCACTAAGTGGACTTAGCCTGCTTTTTGTTTTGTTTGATTTTGTTTGATTGCTTGTTGTTTTTTTAATGAGTAACAAAGTTGGAAGGGAAAAATTTGGAAACAGAGAAAGAATTGGAGAGAATAAAATAGGGTTTAAAGTTAATCAAAATATTATATGAATGTACAAAATAATCAAAATTTAAAGTGTAAAACAATAATATATTTTTGTAAGAATATAAATTCATCCTACTCCTTTTTTATAAGTCTGACAAAAGAGATCTCAAGAATGAGAAGTCTGAAACTGACTCCAGAATGGGAAATAGAATTTATTGTGATTGCCACCCGGGACATACCATCTGACACCCTTCTGTGTACAAGATAAAGGGAGAAAATACTATCCATATATTGTCTATAAGCAGTCATATTCAACTGTCAAAAAGGCAACTTGAGCTATTTGCAAATTAAATCCTGGAGTTATTGATGACAGTTAAGTGTTAAAAATACCATTTCAAACCCCTGAATGTCTTTATTATGTCTGAAGATGCCATGTTGTTGATGTCTGTGATGTTCTCCTTTTACGCAAATTGTATCTTTATGATTTAAAAAAGAAGAAATAACAAAAGACTTCAATCAAATGGTATCAAATGAAATAGAGTTTATTTCCACTGGTGACTTATTAATTTAACTCAGTATATTCCTCATCTTTGCTTCTCAACCTGCAAAACTCACATATAAGTTTTAATTAAAAGTACTGTATATGTTCATCTGTTTAATTTCAACACCAACTGGTGAAGGAAATGAGGCCAAGAATTATGTTTCTGGGGGCGGGGTGGGACAGTGTTGTCTCAATTTTGTTGTATATAACAAGTACTTAAAATGTTTAAGAGACAATTTTAAGCAATAAAAAGGAACAAACCAGTAAAGGGTTATGCATTAGGAAACACTTAAAGGAGTATATGTTCTTCAGCTACATATTCTGAATTCAAAATCTATCACTTTATCATTTTTCATTTCAAAGATGGAATTAAAGCTGTTGTGGCTCACTTTTTCATTACTCAAATAAGGAGACATGTTTCTTATCTTCCAAATTAAATTGGAAAAAACGTTTGTTTAAATATTAAGAAGCTAGAATGCACCCTGGAAAATGAATTACAGCTATTGATCATCTACGCCCTTTGTTACAAACTAGGAGGTTAAAAAGAACACTGTGAACATGAATAGTCTAGAAAGTCTTGGGATAAAGGGATTTTATTATTCAGTGAATTGGGAGCAATCAAAATACAAAACTGAAATAACAAAGTAAGGAGTGAGAAGCAGTGAGAATGAGTTCTACTTTAAAATCTGAAAGTACTTGTCTTTGCTTTGTATTTAAATCCCATTGTATTTTTCTTCTTCATATCACCAACCATGATTTCACCAAGGACTAATGTTTTGCAATCAAATCTGAACTATTCTTTTTTGTCTGTCTCCTAGGAGGAAACACACAGCACTGCTTCTGCAGTAGTTTCTCCTAATTTTCTAAGTGTTACTGCAGTAACAGTTGGCTCAAAATACTGCTCTGCTTTAAATCATGTAGTTTGTGCATGTCTGTATTAATGATGAGAATGTTTTCATGTTGCTCTTGAACTGCTTGGTCACTTTCACTGTCAGTCAGTTTGTATGCTTTATAATAAGGAAATACTAAGAAACTGATCTACTCTTGTGCAGCACATGACTAGTGGGCATGCTTTAAATATTGGTTTGCTAGAAAACGCTGTAAGCTGACCTGCATTTCCATGCACAATATAGAGGATTCTGGACAATTTAATGTTTTGACACTGTGAAAATTACATTGGGGACAATAACACACTTACAAAATTGTGACAATAACTTTGGGGACAAGAATACACATAAAAATCCCATAAAAATCATAGGATCAATGTGAAGAACAGGATATCACTGATTTTAATTCTTCAATTATTTGGAACATATCTTTCTTTAGAGACAATAAACATTGTTACTCCATTTATTGTTTTTTGAAGACTCTTTGTGCATGTATGTGTATTTGTCTTCTTTTGTAAATATATGACACCTTTGTACCTGGTGACTGCAAAGGCCAGAAGAAGGTATTGGATCCACTAGAACTGGAGTTACAAATGATTGCGAGCAACCACATAGGTGCTGGGAACTAAACCCCAGTCTCTTCCAAAAGCAGCAAGTTCTCTTAACTGCTTAACCACCCACTTGATGACTTAAGGAATTAATAATGGAGGGCTTTTGGAGCAAATATTATGAATTAAAAATTTCATTGAATAAATGCATATATGCAATTATTTAAGAACAATGTGAAGCAATATAATTAAATGTTAATATGGTTGTTAAAACAAAAAATTGAGAAAAGACTAAGATTGTCTGCTGTAGAAATGAGAATTCTGCATATATATATGCATATATATATATAATCTTGAATTTAGCTGAGTTGACAAAAGGCAAGATTATGCTTTGTGTATGATGCAATAATGAATAAAAGTAAATTATTTTTATTTTCATGGCAAAGCCCAGTACCACTGATGATACATTGCCTGAGTACTACTAAATATCCACAATGGGACATAGAGTTTGTTAGGAAGGATTATTTTATGTTAAAATTTCAATTAAATATATAAGAATAACCTTGCTTATGAATAATTATGGGGAGAAAAAGGAAATATTTAAGAATAATAGTGAATAGAAAATATTCAGATAAAATAGAGTCTCAAGAAGGAGAATAAATGAGAGGCTTACTATGTGGTAACTGGGAAAAGAGAACAATCAAAATGAAACAGGATACATTTTAATTTCTAAGAGAGAAAAGCAGACAAATATTCAGAAGTGTCAAAGGGAATGGTATAATTATTAAATGAATAGAATGTTGGGTACTCCTATGATTGCCTACTTCCTTTGGAAGATTACATGACACCTTCTTGTAACATGAAAACTACTTCTCAGGCAGGAGGCATTCATACCACATCTAGCCCAGAAGTCTCTGGGAGTTGCTTCTGACATGCACAGAGTCTTCAACAATAGGGTTTACCTTCTACCTCTGGTGATAAGCAAGGGCAACAGCAATGGTCTGTTTGTTTTGGAGGTGTCTTGGATAGACCTGAACAGTAACTAGAAAGAAGTATTCTCATGTCAGATATTGTTTTTTTTTGGTTAGGTGATTGTTGGCTCTTACAGGAAGCAACAATCAGTCCAGAAGAGAAAAGTTCATTGAAACTACACATGTATATTTATCGAGAGAATGATGTCTATTATGGGGGTTTTGTGCAAATACTTGATAGTATGATGCTTTGTGGGTTTTTTTTGATATGCTTATTATTTTATCCACCTCTGACATTCTCCTGTATTTACTTTCCCCCTTTCCCTACAGAGTTTTGCCTATGAACCATAGCAATGAACAGCACAACATGAAAAGCACAAAGGTGCAGTAGTGACACACATATCTCGGTGGTTCCCAAGTACTATCTAATAGAACTTATACCCCACTCAACAAGAGGGTTATCATGTCTGGTATTGAAAAAAACTAGCTAACTACTCAGTGCTATTGAAGTCATAGTTATAGGGGGAGAATCTAAAAGCACCAGTCAATTGAACTCACATAATTCTTGACAATGATATATAAAATTTAGTCCTTATTCTCACAGGTAAGTGTAGCTACCACCCTTCATCAAGAAAATTCCTCTGTCCATCAGACTGAGACCATTACAGAAAATCACAACCATTCAATATGCAGAGTTAAGGTCTTCAGTCCCAATGGATTTATGTATAAAACACTCCTACACCTATGGCTCAGGGAACATTTTAGAATAGGGGACAGAAAGATTTGAAGACTCAGAGAATCAGAGAATTTTTGTGAGATTGTGTATCTTCATAATATCAGAAGCTCCACCCATAAAATCTTACTAACATGAGAGCCAAAACATCAACTAAATAAGGATAACACCTATGAATATGCCAAACTCTACAGAAAAAAAGCTTTCAAGTCCTCAGCCCTACACAAAGAACTACAGGCAACCAAGTAAAGTCTGGAGTAGGAAATGTATGCAGGGGATGGGAAGAGAGTAGTGGTTACTAGAACCTGGCCAATGTCTCACTTTACTTCCTGTTGCCTGCAGCATCAAGATGTAAAACTCTCATCTACTTCTCAAGCACCATGTCTGCTTTCATGTCACCCTGTCCCACCAGGATGATTACAGACTAAACCTCTGGAACTGTAAATTAACCCTGTAGAGAGAAGCCTTTTCCTTGCCAGCCGCTTTGGTTTTTCCCCACCAGTCACCTGGGCTGTGCTGCATTGTAGTCCCCAAATAACACACAAGATGCTGTATTAATTATGAAGCTGTTGGCCTTGCTTGTTTCTTACTGGCTAGCTATGACTTAAGTATTTAACCAATTTAAGTATTTCTCTTACCGGACAGACATCTTACTTCTCTGGTGTGTTACATGATGACTCCCTGTGTTTTTTCTACTCAGAGTCCTCCTGGACTCCTAGTCCCACCTATCTTGCTTCCCTATTAGCCAACAGTGCTTTATTTACATATACACAGGACTTCCCCATCGTCTCCTCTTTTCTGTCAAACCAAAAAGAAAGGTCTTAATTTTAACATAGTCAAATTATATATAACAGAACAGTTATCAAGTAAGAACACAGTTACAATATTTTGTCTATCAACATTTACCAAGATTTAAAGAAAATATCATCCATCCCATCCTTGTGAGTCCAAAGTTCTATATGTAGCTTATCTTTTGTCATAACTAAGGAAAACTATAATTGTAACTATCTGCCTTCAACTCTATCAAAGACCAAAGAAGGATAATATATAAACACTAGGATTGACAGAGACATCTTGCTGGGCTCTGCTGTGTTGTAGTCCCCAAATAACACACAAGATGCTCCCTGTGTTTCTACTACTCAGAGTCCCACCTATCTTGCTTCCCTATTGGCCAACAGTGCTTTATTGCCATATACACAGGACTTCCCCATCATACCCCATTAAATGTTTCAGTGTATAAGAATTGTCATGATCATGGTGTTTCTTCATAACAATAGAATCCCTAATTAAAACAGAAGTTAGTTCCAGGAACTTGGGATTGCTGTCATAAGCTTGACAATGCTTTTGCTAAAGTAATATGATCCTTGTGACTATGGATTAGAAAAGCAATGTAATACTTTAAGTGCTACTGAATGGGCCATCCTCGTTGGGCATGAGAGAAACAAGTGGTAAGGATGATTTGAACTGTGGGGTACTGGCTCAAGATGTTTCAGAGAATTTCAGTGTGTTGCCTAGTGGCAAGGGCAAGTTGGCCCCGAGGATATGAAAATGGGAGAGCATGTTTCACCTGCCATGTGGCAGGGAAAAATGCCTCCTCTTGTCCCTCACCACCTGCAGCATTGTAGGAACTGACCCAACCCCTCACCAGCTGCTGTGTATGGGAGAACATGCCCTCAACCTTGCCTGGGTACCAGAGTGGAGTTGACCCTATAAAATGGGGGCACTGATGAGCCAGCCCTGAACTCATGAGAGGGTGCTCCAAAATTCTTAATATTAATTGGTTGTAGCAGTCTGTTGCAAAGAGAAATTTCTTTGATGAGGGTCAATATACTTATCTGGTGAGCCAGCCCTGAACTCATGAGAGAAGCATAGCTGGTAAAACTTCTCATCTGTGGTGTATTAATGGGGGAGAGGGAATGATGCCTTCCTCCTTCACCACTGTGGCAGGTGGGAGAACTGGTCCTAAGGTCATAAGAGTGGGAGATCTGTTCCTACTCCTCACTAGCTACAGCACTGGGGAGAGTGGCCCCTGCATCTCATCTGGGCAACACAATGGAGCTGGCCCTGATAATTTAGGTGTGGGAGAGTCAACTCTGAGGTTTGAAATCAGGATAACTGGCCTTGCCTCTTGCTCATTGCTGCAAGGGGTGAACTACGCAGGCCAATGCTGGAAACTCACCTTGATGGTGAACAGAGGGGAGTGTTGGTGGGCTGACCAACCATGCAACTACCCAGGCCCAGAACCATGGTTATGAGCTGGTCTAACCCAACAATCACCCCATTCATCATCTGGTGGAGCATGCGAAGGGGCTGGTCCTACAGACCCTAAGCTGCAGGATCTCCATGGCACAGGGCAACAACAGGATATCCAAGAGGAGTCCCAGTGAGAACCCAGCATCAATAGTGTAGCACAAATCAGAGGCCTTGAATCAGACCAATGACTCTTTGCAATGAACACTTGCAAATAAACACAATATGGATAAAAAGGCTTACTGTGAGACTTACTGTGTCACACTACAGCTGTCATGATGAGATTGATTTTCACCTTTCTTTCTTTTTTATCTTTAATTTAATTTAATTTTGGGTTTTAAGTTGCAAGGGCATAGGGTGGATATGAAGGGATAGAAAATAAATAACATTGAGATAAATGATGTGAAAGACACAAAGAGTAAAGGAAAAGAAAAGAAAGCTAAAAATAAATAAAAATTTACATGATCATGGTATCTCTTTACAGCAATAGAATCCCTAACTGAGACAACATGTGTGCCAAGCCTGAGGAAACATTTACCAGGTTTCATGTCAATGATACAGTTTTTTTTTCTTAAACAATACCAATTTCCTAATTCCAGCTAAGCAGCATCAGTTGTCCCAGTAACTCAAAGGTTTTGCTTCAGTGGTACTGGTCTCTTGTTAATCATGGCTGACTCTTCAACCCCAGCTGGCCAGAAAAACAGAATCTTAATTCAAAATAGCAAATAGCCCTGATAGAGTTTTTACATTTCTCCCATAAATGTCATAAGCCAGGCCACCATCTTCTGCACTGGTCTCAACATTCAATTTTCCAAGGTCCTAAAAAATTATCCCACTAAGCTCTCAAAACTCAATGGATTTTATAGCCCAGTGTTTCTAAGTCTTTCCACAATCCTCCCCAAAACCTGATCAGATCTGTCACTTCAGTAACCCACAATCCTGGCACCACTTCACGTAATTAGGTTTTCTATTGCTATTAAGACAAAACACAATAACTGGAAGACAAGTTGGGGGGTAAAGGGTTTATCTGGCTTATACTTCCAGATCAAAGTTCATCACTGGAGGAAGTCAAAACAGGAACTGAAACAGGGCTGGAGTGTGGTGGCAGGAGCTAATAGAGATACCTTGGAGGGGGTTGCTTACTGGGTTGCTTCCCATGGCTTGCTCAGTGTGCTTTCTCATGGAACCCAGAAGTACCAGCCCAGGGACTGAACTACACACAAAGAGTTAAGCCCTTCCCATCAATAACTAATTAAGAAACTGCCTTACAACTGGATCTTATGGAGGCATTTTGTAGGTGGAGTTTTTCTGAACCTCAGTCACTTTCAAATAATTACTCAGAGGCTTAATATAAATTGTAAGTGCTCATCCAATAGCCCAGGCTTCTTATTACCTAACTCTCACACCTAAATTAATTCATATTTCTTATGTATGCTTTGGCACATGGCTCATGGCTTTTTACCTCATTTTTTACATGTCCTGCTTCCTCAGTGGCTCTGACTTCTCCATTCTTCCCATTATTACCCTAGTTTAGTAGTTCTGCCTATAATAGCTGCTTAGCTACTAAACAATCAGTGTTTTATTAAGCCAATCTGAGTGATGAACATTTAGAGTATATAAGAGGATTATTCACATTTTCTCAATTGTGTTTCCCTGTTTTCAGATAACTCCAGTTTGAGTTTCAAGTTGACATAAAACTAGCCAGCACACAAACTGAGCCACAAAACCCTCCACATAAAATCTGTCCAGCTTGAAAGGTGTGCTCTGGCAATGATGGAGCAAACTGTGGGAGTAGCCACCCAATATTTTGTTTAACTTAAGGCTCACTCAACAAGAGGGGACCCATGTCCTGGGTGTCCAGGAACTGAAACTTGGATATACCAGAGATATAGGGTCAAAGCAAACACAACCAGCAAAAAACACCCCAAAACCTCAAAAACCTACAAACAACAACAAAAGACAAAAACAAAACAATGAAGTGATTCCTATTCGTATTCTTCTATACTCATAGATCAATGCCTTCTCCAGTTTTCATCAAACAGGCTTACTTCAGCAGCAAAAAGAGACATAGTAGAGACACACTGCCAGGCATTATGGAGAGAGAGTGTCTACATTGGTGGTCCTCATCACGACCCTCCCCTTGGAGATTTAAGAACAGAGCAACAGAAGGGGAGAAAGGATTCTAGAAGTCTGAGGGGATGGAGGACACCAGAAGAACATGACCCACCAAATTAACTAAGCAGGACTCATGTGAGTTCACCAAGACGGAATGAAGCAGCAGGCACAAGGCCTGCATTGGTCTGTACTGAGTTCTCTAAATTTTCGGCTGCTAGCATGGTGTCTTTGTAACAGTGGGGACAGTGGGAGCAGGTGTGTCTCTGAAGCTTTTGTGGATGTTTGAGACACTTTTCCTTCTATTTGGGCTTTTGCCTTGTCTTATTTTATCTTGTTTTGTTCTATTCGGCTGTCATCTCTTGGGGGCATACTCTTTTCTGAAGAGAAAATGGAGAGGAAGTAGATCTGGGGGACGGGAGTTGGGGGGAGCAGGGAGGAGTTGAGTGAAGGGAAATTGAAGTTGGGATATATTATATGAGAGAAGAATCTATTTTCTTACATAAAAAAGAAAAAATAAATGATACAATTGAATTAATGACTATTTCAATCAATAAGGTAGCCTCATTAAAATTATATACTTGAAGTGCCACACTAGAGCCTCCAAATACATACAGCTGTGTGTACCTGCTGAAAATATATACATTTCAGGAAAGGTACTTTACCTGTTCTCTATACTTTGCAATTCCATATGTACTTGAGATTCAGTCTGTTGATACTTTTGGACATTATAAATGACATTCAGTCCATATATTGATCGATTTGTAAAAATAGCAGAATATACATATTGAATCTTACAATCAGTGGGCATGATGCATCTTTTCATCTTCGATAATTTGTCTCTCTGGTGTTTTATATACTTTTAGTATAGAGACTATTCATGTCTTTTATTTTCTTTTGTGCAAAATATTTCAGTTTTTGATGGTATTGTAAATTTCATTTTTACTGTTTTATATTCGAATTTGTATTCCCAATATTTCCTTTTTCTTAGATCATTTGTGTTGTTGTAAAAGTATGTTCTCAATTCTTCCATAAATATTAGTTTGATAGTAAACTTTATGAGTAGCTGAATGTCTGAAAATGGTTTTATTCATTTCTCATGGTTGATTTATGGTTCAATGTAGTTTCTCTAAAAATGCTGTAGGCATTTGTGATATCTGCTGGAATCTATCTTTGCTCATATAGAAGCCATATGGTACATTTTTTGGTAGCAAACTCTCTTATTAAAGAAAACCTTGATATTTCTTCTTTATATTATGTGTTGTTATTTAATAGTAAGGTATTTCCTATGGGAAAAAGGTTTTCATGAATCCTTCACGACATACTCAGACCCTTTCAAAATCAAGGCGCATGCCTTTCCTTAGGTCTGGTTCATTTTCCTGATCCATTTCTTTAGAATTACATTGCCAAAACAAGCCTCATATTCCCTTGACTATAGTCTCAGCATACAGGAAGCTCAGGAATTTGTGATAACAGGGATGCTGATCCCAAGATTTGGAGGCCAGTGTGGGCAAAAGAAAAAGATCGTCCATCTCAAGAAAACCATCATCCTCTCTATTTCATTAATTCTCTGTTTATGTACTAGATACTTAGCAATATCAAGTATATTAGATACTAAGAGGTTTTTCTTTTCTTCTAAATATTTTCTATCTTTATTCAAACAGTCTTTATAGATTTGAATGCTTTGTTTTCATTCTACAATTCTTTGCTTGATTCATCCTGCTTCCTCCTTCTTAATATTTTTTCCATGATGTAATTAACTCCCAGGGACTCACAATTAGTTTCTTATTTTCTTTCATATCATCATATTCTCATATTGTATCTGTAACATTTTGAAACTTACATACTATTGCTCATTATTTTCTGTTTTTATTGTTTAGGTATTCATTTTTCCTCATGTCAATAACTGTGTTTATTGTAGTTATTTAATGTCACGAGATTAACTGCAAGCATCTAGTACTCCTATGTTTCATATTTGTATTTAGGAATGAAGAAATAGTTTTTCTTAGGTAAGCAGTTGGGTTTGGGTTCTTTTGCAGTTCTGAAGTCATGTTATCACCACAAATCTTCTGAACTAAGTGTGTTTGTGTATGTGTATATCCAAGATAAACTTGGCAGCACAAAATTCATACACTAATGGCAAAGAAGAAAGTTTTATGATTTTTCAGCACTCACACCATGAATGTAAGTTTTCCGTAGGTGGAACTTGCTTTGAGATTGAGACACTGATTTTATCCTAAAGGTATAAATACTTTTTACAGATAATTTTGATGATAAAAATAATTCAAGCTGATTATTTGCAGATAGAACTTCGCCATTACTTACAACCCCTACCTAGTTATAATCTTCACAATATTGAATACAATTTTGACATCTCTGTGAATTTGCCTCCAAGAAGTAAATATTCCAACATCTGCCTTTTTCTCATCCTTTCTTAGTATCCAGTTGCATAATCATACTGATTTATTCAGTACAGTGACCTAAATCACCTGCTTTCATACTTTAAATTTTAGAAATGCACTAATACCTTTCCCAAAATATCTTCATATCTATAAATACAAAGACAAATTATAAATACAAAGATAAGTGTTTCTTGTATACATATATTAATATTCATAATTTTCTTTAATTTGAATGGGCATTCAGTAGGTAATAGAGCTAATCATGGAATAAATTTTCCAGAAGTTTTAATAATGTGTATACAAAAATGTGAGAAGTAAATAAGACAAATTAAGTAATAGACAATGGACTTAAAGGCTGGGAAGTTATAAGTAATAAATGTTATAAAGGTGTGTGTTTGTGTGTGAGTGTGTGTATATATGAAAATGGCTACCATATTTACTATGTAAAAGGAAATATTCTATTTTACCTTGTTTGCATTGGCTTATTTTATTTTAACAATAACGTTATGAAATAAATATTATGGCCGCTATCACTTAGCATAAGAATAAAAAAAGGCAGAGAAAAATAAAATATCTTGTCAAGAATTCCTGAGCAGAGCTGCCAGCTTCCAAGTCCCATTCTCCACCCACGGGTCAGGAGAGGTAAGCATGGGTCTATCTCCAGCCTGATCTCCAGTCGTCTGAGCAGAACCACCGGAGACCTGAGGACTGCGCACAGCAGATCCAGATCCCAGCCTGAAAGGATTCAGCCTGCCCAGTGACTGATAGCTTCCAAGTCCCATTCTACACCCATGGGACAGGTGACACAAGGGTCCAGCCTACGCAAAGTTTGCCAAGGTCCCGATACAAGGACGGCCTCCATTCATGCAAGAGGAAAGCCACAAGGTTATTGGACCTGCTCCCACCTACTGGAAAGGAACTGTGGTCACATACCCACCAAGGATGGAAGAGTCTCCTTCTGCATCCACAGGAAGAAATGATGGGAAGGAGACAATATAAAAACACATCCAGCAACAGAAAAACCAATATGACAACACCAGAAACTATAGAATCTACACCTGCAAGACCTGAACAGTCCATTGCAGAAGAAGCAGATGAGAAAGACCTTAAGACCAACTTCATGAAAATGATACAGGCCCTCAAAGAAGATATGAGAAAAATCCCTTAAAGACATGGAAGAAAAAAACCAACCAAAAATACAAGAAATGGAGGAAAAAACGATCCAAAAAATGCAAGAAATGGAAGAAAAGACAAACCAAAAAAATTCAACAAATGCAAGAAAGAGAGAAAAAACAAAGCAAAAATTACAAGAAATAATTCAAACAGTGCAAGGGTTGAAAGCTGAAATAGAGACAATAAAAAAACACAATCTGAAGGAATGCTGGAAATAGAAAAGTTGGGCAAACGGTCAGGTACTAGAGATACAAGCATAACCAACAGAATACAAGATATGGAAGACATAATTTCAGGTGTTAAAGATACACTAGGGGAAATAGATTCATCGACCAAAGAAAATCTTAAGTCCAACAAATCCCTAACACAAAATATGCAGGAAATATGGGACACCGTGAAAGGACCAAACCTAAGAATAATAGGCATAGAAGGTGAAGAAATCCAACTTAAAGGGGCAGAAACATGTTCAACAAAATCATAGAAGAAAACTTTCCCAACTTGAAAAAAGACATGCCAATGAAAGTACAAAAAGCCTGCAGAATATCAAATAGAGTGGACCACAAAAGGAAGTCCCCTCACCACATAATAGTAAAACCCCAATCATACAGAATAAAGAAAGAATATTAAGAGCAGCAAAGGAAAAACGGCCAAGCAACATAAAAAGGCAAACCTATCAGAATCACACCTGACTTCCCCATGGAAACTCTGAAAGCCAGAAGGTCCTGGATAGATATTCTACCAATAAGAGACCATGGATGCCAGCCCAGACTGCTATACCCGGCAAAGCTCTCAGTCACTGTAGACGGAGAAAACAATATATTCCATGGCAAAACTAGATTCAAGCAATACATATTCACTAACCCAGCCCTACAGAAAGATCTGGAAGGAAAACTCCAACCCAAAGGGTTAACTACAACCAGAAAATAGATAATCCAACCTTACCAACAGCCAAAAGAAAAGAGGTTGAAATCCACATATAATTCCATCACCATCAAGTATTCCAAAACAAACAAGAATGAGCAATCAATGGTCATTAATATCCCTCAAAACTAATGGTCTAAACTTGCCCATAAAGAGACACAGGCCAACAGAATGGATTCGAAGACAGAACCCATTCTTCTGCTGCATACAAGAAATACACCTCAGCCTCAAAGACAGACAGCCTCAGAATTAAGGGTTGGAAAAAGATTTTCCAATCAAATGGACCCAAGAAACGAGAAGGGGTAGCAATACTAATATCTAACAAATTAGATTCTAAAATAAAATCAATCAAAAGAGATGAAGGAGGGCACTTCATATTGGTCACAGGAGAAATCCACCAAGATGAAGTTTCAATTCTGAACATCTGTGCTCCAAAGGCATCCTCATTCATAAAAGAAACATTACTAAAACTCAAATCACATATAAAACACCACACACATAATGGGAGACTTCAACACCCCACTCTTACCTCTAGACAGGAATACCAGACAGAAACTTAACAAAGCAGTAAAGGAACTAATAGATGTTATGACCCAACTGGGATTAGCAAGCATCTATAGAACATTCCACCCAAATTAAAAAAAAAACCTTATTCTCAGTGACACATGGAACCTTTTAAAAAACTGACCACATTCTTGGCAACATATCAAACCTCAACTGGTGCAAAAAATTTTGAATAACTCCATGCACCTTATCAGACCACCATGCGTTAAAAATAGAATTCAGCAACAACACAATTTACAGAAACCTTACAAACTCACAGAAGTTGAGTAATACAAAATTGCACCATTCCTTGGTCAATGAAGAAATAAAAAGAGAAATTAAAGACTTACTAGGATTCAGTGAAAATTATGACACAACATATCCAAACTTGTGAGACACTTTGAAAGCAGTGCAACATGAGAAGTTCATAGTACTAAGACCCACATGAACAAACTGGAGAAAGCCGCTGTTGGTGGCACATGCCTTTAATACCAGCACACGGGAGCCAGAGTTAGGCAGATCTCTGTGAGTTCGAGGCCAGTTTGGTCTACAGAGTGAGTTCTAGGATAGCCTCAAAAACAATACAGAAAAACCCTGTCTCTAAAAGCCAAAAAAAGAGGAGAATAGTTACACTACAGAATTAATAGCACGACTTAAAGCTCTAGAATACAAAGAAATATTTCACCCAGGAGGAGTAGATGCCAGGAAATAATCAAATTGAGGGCTGGCTGAAATCAATAAATCAGATACTAGGAAAACAGTACAAAAATCAATGTAATGAAGAGTTGGTTCTTTGAGAAAACCAACAAAATAGACAAACGTTTATCCAAACCTACCAAATGACAGAATGTGAATATGCAAAATCAGAAATGGAAAGGGGGCATAACAACAGACACCGAGGAAATCCAGAGAATTATCAGGTCATAGTTTGAAAAACTGTCCTCCACAAAATATGAAAATCTAAAGGAAATGGCCAAATTTCTGGATAGATACCACTTGCCAAAATTAAATGCAGAACAGATAAGCAATTTAAACAGACCTATAACCCTTAAGGAATTAGAAGCAGTCATTTAAAGTCTCCCAACCAAAAAATGCTCAGGGCTAGATGGTCTCAGTTCAGAATTCTACCAGAAATTCAAAGAAGAGCATATACTGATTCTTCTCAAAGTATTGCACGCAATAGAAGCAGAAGGGTCTTTGCCTGTTATGAGAAGCCTCTTCTTGCTAGCCACTTTGGTATATCACCCGCCAGTCGCCTGGGCTCTGCCACATTGTAGTCCCCAAATAACACACAAGACGCTGTATTAATTATGAAGCTGTTGGCCTTGCTTGTTTCTTACTGGCTAGCTCTGACTTAAGTAATTACCCCATAATTGTTAATCTAAGTATTTCTCTTACCTGACAAAAGTTCCGGGCTTCCTACCCCATGGCGGTTACATCTCGAACTCTCTTGTGTTTCTCCTTCCCAGAATCCTCCTGGACTCCTAGTCCCACCTATCTAGATTTCTATTGGCTCAACAGTGCTTTATTAACAAATGTACAGGACTTCCCCCATCATTTGCCAAACTCTTCCTACCAGACTTCAATATCCTTGATACCCAAGCTACACAAAGACACAACTAAGAAAGAGATCTTTAGACCAATATCCCCCATGAACACTAACACAAAAATATTCAATAAAATACTGGCAAATCTGATCCGAGGACACATTAGAAAACTCATCAACCATGATCAATTAGGCTTCATCCCAAGCATGCAGGGTTGGTTCAACATACGAAAATCCATCAAGGTAATCCACCATATAAACAAGCTGAGAAACAAAAATCACATGATCATATCACTGGATGCTGAAAAAGCCTTTGACAAAATCCAACACTCATTCATGATAAAGGTCTTGAAGAGATCTGGGATAACATATCTCAACATCATAAAAGCTATATACAGCAAACCAACAGCCAACATCAAACTAAATGGACAGAAACTCAACACGATTCCTCTAATATTAGGAACAAGACAAGGTTGTCCACTCTCTCCATACCTCTTCAATATTTTACTTGAATTTCTAGCTAGAGCAATGGGACAACATAAGGAGATTAAGGGGATAAAAATTGGAAAGGAAGAGGTCAAACTTTCACTATTTGCAGATGATAAGATAGTTTACATAAAATACCCATAAAACTCTACCAGGGAACATCGGCAGCTGATAAACATCTTCAGAAAAGTGGTAGGATAAAAGATCAACTCAAGAAAATCATTAGTCCTACTATATACAGATAATAAAAGGGCTGAGAAAGAAATCAGAGAAACATCACCCTTTACAATAGCCACAAACATCATAAAACATCTTAGGGTACCAAACAAGTGAAAGACCTGTATCGCAGGAACTTTGAGTCTTTAAAGAAAGAAATTAAAGAAGACACCAGAAGATGGAAAGATATCCCATGCTCTTGGATAGGTAGGATCAAGGTAACAAAAAATGTCAATCTTCCCGAAAGCAATATACAGATTTAACGCAATTTCCATTAAAATCCCAGCACAAACCTTCGCAGTCCTTGAAAGACAATAATCAACTTTATATGGAAAAACAAAAGACCCAGCATAACCAAAATAACCTTGTTCAACAAGGCAACGTCTAGAGGCATTACCATCCCTGACTTCAAGCTCTATTACAGAGCTATAGTACTGAAAACAGCTTGGTATTGGCATAAAACTAGACAGATAGACCAATGGAATTGAATTGAACACCCCAACATTAACTCATACACATATGAACACCTGGTCTTTGACAAAGAAGCTAAAAATTATACAATGGAAAAAAGAAAGCATCTTCAGCAAATGGTGCTTGCATAACTGGACACTGGCATGCTGGCATGTAGAAGACTGCAGATAGATCCATGTTTATCCCCATGCACAAAACTTAAATCAAATGTATCAAAAACCTCAACATAAATCCAGCCACACCGAACCTGTAAGAAGAGAAAGTAGGAGGCATCCTTGAACACATTGGTACAGGAGACCTCTTCCTGAACATAACTCCAGTAGCACAGACAGTGAGATCAACAATTAATAAATGGGACCTCCTGAAACGGAGAAGCTTCTGTAAGGCAAAGGACACAGTCAGCAAGACAAAAAGGCAACCCACAGATTGGTAAAGATATTCACTAACCCTACATCTGACAGAGGGCTGATCCCCAAAATTTACAAAGAACTCAAGAAACAAGTCTCCAAAACACCAAAGGATCCAATTGAAAAGTGGGGTACAGAACTAAATAGAGAATTCTCAATAGAGTAATCTAAAATGACTGAGCCACAATTGGGAAAGTGCTCAACATCCCTAGCCATCCGGGAAATGCAAATCAAAACAACTCTGAGGTACCATCTCACTCCTGTCAGAATGGCTAAAATCAAAAACACCAATGACAGTTTATGCTAGAGAGGATGTGGAGAATGGGAAACACTCCTCCACTATTGGTGGGAGTGCCAACTTGTACAGCCACTTTGGAAATCAGTATGGAGATTCCTCAGAAAAATGCCCCTCAACCAAAGAGTGGCTAGAGAAAATGTGGTACATTTCAGCAGAAAAAAACAATGGAATCTTGAAATTTGCAGGCAAATTGATGGCACTAGAAACCATCCTGAGTTATGTAACCCAGTCACAAAAAGAGAAACATGGTATTTACTTACTCATTTATGGATTTGCGACATGAATCAGGGTAGTGCCAGAATACAATCCCACTGCCAGAGTGTATGGGAAACAGAATCTTCATCCTTTCACCGATGAAAGCAGAGACAGATACCCACAAACACTGAAGTGAACTCCTGGAATCCAGTATCAGAAAGAAAGAACTGATGGGCAAAGCACTTAATACTGGGATGGTTTAACCCACAGAAACAATTGACCTGAGCAAGGGAGAGCTCTTGGACTCCAGATTGATGGCTGTGTGGAAATCATGGGACTGACCCAGACCCCCTGAATATGGTTGTCAGTGAGGAGGCCTAGGTAATATATGGGTCCTTGGTTAGTATTTATCCCGGCGTAAAAATAGACTTTGAGTGCCCATGCCACAATATGATATGATCTCTCAGCCCGGACCCTTGGGGGAGGGCCTAGGCTCTGCCCTGGATGAAATAACAGCCACTGGAGATCCAACATGAAGGGCCTCACCCTCTCTGGGGATTGGAGTGGAGATTGCATGAGGGACTGGGGGACATGGTGGGGAGGGCAGAGGAGGAGGGGAGGGAGAGGCAACTGGGATGGACATGTGAAAGAAGCTTTTTTCTAACTTAAATATAAAAAAATGAAATTATGTTAAAAATACACATGCAATAATGCATAACACCATTGTTGCATTGGGATTAAAAAATACTCTCTTGGAATAAATTAATATGCTGTACAAAATCCATTTTAATCCCTGTAAATCATAAACAATGGATCAAAAGGTACTGAGAATTGGTCTAATAGTGACTTGTATTTATGAAGGACAAAATATATACTTGATAGACCAAATCTTTTAGTGTAGTTTACTAAAAGTCTTCTCTCATATTTGTAGTTTGTTTTACTTTGTTGCCTTTGTTTACTTAAAAAGTTTATTTATATACATTTTCTTATAATCTCTTGTGTTGAGGGCTAACTTTAATTAGATTGCAGTGAGGGACTTTCTCTACCATGTATGATACCCTTTTCCCAGGTGAAAGGGCTAGACATTAGAGGTATAGGTCAAGCTGATGGGCAGAAAGAATAAGTAGTGGGAGGAATCTAGGGTTAGTAGAGAATGAGGGAGAAAAAGATGGAGATTCACGGGGCTATCTAGCCAAGCAGCCACCAACCAGGCAGACATGGAAGAAGCAGGAAAATATGACTGTATGAATCAAAGAAATGTAAAAAAGCCCCACAGCAAAACATAGATAAGGGGAAAACAGGTGAAAAGTGTTAGTGGACAAGCCTAAGATAAGTCCAAGCATTCATAACTAATATTAAGTATGTGTGTTATGATTTGGGGTCTGGTGATCCAAGAAAGCCTGCTACACTTACTGTTATGGTTCCTTTCAATTGTCTACTCGATGAGATCTAAAATTACCTGGGAAAAGTGACTCTGGGTATGGGGGTGGAGTATCATGATGTTTTTTAATATGTCTTCCAGTCTCCCAAACCACAGGCAACCCAAAGCAAAATCATATGTCATCCACCTAAAATAAAACAACAAACTACATCAGAGGAAAATATTTTCAAGTATATGCCTGATAAGAGCTAATGTAAATAAATAAGTAACTCACATCAATGGCTAGAAAGAAAACAACTGAATTAAAACTTCCACACATGACTGATTAGACATTGTTTCTTTAAAAGCAAATAGTCAGCAGATACATGAAAAGATGCTCAATATTTGATTTTCAAATTAAATCAACAACAGGGAAGCAACTCACACTTGTTGGATAAGTGTTTTGTTAATAAGATAAAATCATGGGGGGAAAGGCAAAAGATAACTAGTATTGATAACAACCAGTACATTGGGGATGGGGACTCTTGAACATGATTGATCGGGATTTAAATTAGCACACTGTTACAGAAACTGGTGCAGTGGTTCCCCAGAAAAATAAACATAATTTCTGCATGTTTCAACATTTCACTTTTTGGTATATTTCTAAAATAATGAAATCAATATGTCAAAGAAATTTCCCTTGTTTTTGCAGCATGGGACCTGACAGCACCCAAAGCAGTCTCTCCTGGGAAACCTGCTGCACAGGACAGCAAATGGAATCAGGTAGTTGATTTTCATATTGCTTCCCATTTTCTAATTCCAATTCCCCAGTCTTATCTCTACCTTGGGTAGCAGATAACCTGCTGTAAATCACCTCTGCCCCCATTCCTAAGGGACACAACAGATATTCTCCCACAATCTTTCTTTCTCAGTCCATCATGCCTTTGTTTCACCCACCAATATTCTATGTAATCTTTCCTGAAATCATACTGAGAAAGACAGTCAGGGAATCACGTAGGAAATTTTTACTCTCCTTCCCATCCTTTATTTCCAGTTCTGTGGTCTTATCTCTTCCAGTTCCCCAAGCTTATCTCCAGCTTGGTAGAAGATCCTCTTCTACAGCATTCCTTCCTCACCCCATTCCTTTGCCTCACATGCCAACACTACAGACATTCTTTCCATGGAAACCTGCTAGCCAAGTTGCCCAGGGAATTGGTCCTCATGGCAGACCCAGATTTTCTCCCTCCTGTGAACTATCTCAGTCCCTTCCTAACCCATTCCCACTGGCATTCTACTGATTGTAGGGAGAGATCTCATATGCCCATAGCCCTGACCTCGCCCCTATGGATATGTGAGATCTCTCCCTACATTCCACCCATGTCCATTCCTATTTGTAAGCTTCCAATACCTAGGAACAAGTTCTACCCCAGATTCCCAGTGGTTACAGCTAGTAGGGGTTCAGAAGCACTCCCTACCAGGCAACCCACAGCTAACACACATTCATAAAATTCAGAGAGGACAAAAGAAACCAAGGAATTGGAAACCCTTCTCCTTTCTCTATTCCTATTATTTGTAGATTAATTCTTTTCAAAGTGTCCAAGATATCCTGGAAATTTTTGTACGTGGATATTTTTACATTTGGTATTTTCTTTCACTTGGGAATCCATTTCTTTTATCATGTTTTCATTGATTGAAATTCTCTTTTTCTGTCTCCTGTACTGTGCTGATGAATCTTGTCTCTGAGATCCCTGTATGAGTTCCTCAATTTTTAATGTCCAGATTTCCCTCGGTTTGGGATTTCTTTACTTATTCTATATTCACTTTCAGGTCTTGAACTGTTTTATTCTTTTCCTTCCACTCTTTGCCTGTGTCTTCCATAGATTTATTTAAGAGGGTCAAGGACATTACAAGAAAACTTACAGAATAACCTAACCTCACAGGGACTCAACTGACAACCAGGGATACTGCAAGGGACTTATCTATACACTCTGCATACATGTTACAGTTGTGTATCTTGGTCTTCTCCTATGACTCCTAACAATGGGAGCAGGGGTTGTCTATGACTTTTTCAGGCTTTTAGGATCATATTCCCCATCTGTTTGCCTTGCCTTGCCTTGATACAGGGTAAGGTGTAGTTGGAGATTTCTTGTCCTTCCCTTCCAATTCCAAAATAACTACTCTAAAGCTTAATATTAACTATAATTATTTGGACAGTGGCTCAGACATATTACTGACTAGCTCTCAAAATTAAATTAACCCATTTTTACTAATCTGTGTATTACTACATGTCTTTGGCTTACCGGTAATGTTCTGGCATCTTATCCTTTCAGTGACTACACAGCATCTCCTTGACTCCACTTTGTTTCTCTCCCTAACTCATGATTTCCTGCCTTGCTATATCCTGCCTGCCCACTGGCCAACACATCTTTATTCATCAAACAATAAATGTAACACATATTCATAGCATATAGAAGGACATTCCACATCAGAAAGGTGCTTAGTCTTACTACTACTTGATATACTATGTTTTGTGTATATCCACAGGATATCTACCTCATTCTGAAAGAAACAGAAGAGGAGTAGATAAGGGAGGGCTGGGAGAATAGGACAGAGGGGAACCTATAGTCAGGATGTAAAAGAAACACATAAAGAATGAATGAATGAAAAGAAGGAAGGAAGGAAGATAGAGAGATAATGATCTGTTTGCTTCTCCTTTAAAGACTTCTATCATATTTATACAGACTGTTTTAAGGCCTTTTATTCATGATTCAAATATGGAATACTCAGGGTTTGCTATAGTTATAGTTAGGTTGCTGAGCTTCAGTGGAGGACACACTGCCCTGACTCTTATTTTGTTTTTACATTGGAGTCTAGGCACCTGGGATGATGAAAATCATAATTCTAGGTTCTGATATCTGATCTTGCCTTTGTTCATGCTGCTAATAATTTCATGATCACAATCATCCCTGAGATATACCAATTAAACTGAAAAAAGAGAAAAGTTTATTCTGGCATCTAGTATCAAAAGTTTTCATCCATATTCAGTTGTCCTTTTTGGGGGGTCTGTATCTAAATGACAAGTCATGGCCTAAACATGTGTCAGTTTTAAATACCTATGGGGCAGAGACATGAGTATCACAACAATTTTGAATGGCTGAGCCTCAGTAATCTAATTTCTTTTCCCAAAGGAATAATAACCTCTTAGATGTTCCTCGACCTACCAAAAGTGATGACGTTTAACCCAAGTGCTTTTGATCAAGACTTATTCAAACTATAGCAATGTCACAAGTAAAATTCTTAATTTGGATTATTCTAAAATCCTTTGAATTAAACACAATGTCTACCGCACTAAATATATATTTTACTGAGAAAATCTTTAAGCAGAAATTTAGATGAGCTAAGGTAGATGAAAACAGAGAGTGTGGAGGGAAGTTCACTCAGTCATATAAAACAGAAACCCAAGTAATTACAGACTATAGTTCCATGAGATAAACTCTTTTCTGCACAGTGATCATGCAGCATGAGAGCCTGATGACAAAAGCATTGTGACAAAGTAAAGGACAGCATGCAAGAGAGCAAGTTTAAGTAATTTGACATAAAACAGTGTTACAAAGTTTATTTTGCCAGAACTTGGAAACTCATTTCTTAGCTAACAGTGTTTCAGTTCAACATTTTGAGAAATTATCTTGTTTTCAGACAGGCAATTTCAGCTTTATTCTTAGAGAAGATGTTTTGGTAGAAGTCTATTAAGCAATGTCATGTACTTGTTTTCACTCTACTGGCATAGTGCATTTGCTCTATGCTCCCTTACAAGATTCCCCTCAGGCCTCCAGTTGTTTTACTTATTAACTTTATGCTGTCACTGGGTAACATTATTTCAAATCTCAGTGTGTTTGGTCCTTGACTCACATTGTTTTATTCTAAAGATATGTCTATAATGCAAGTCAAGAAGTTAAAGAAATTCAAGACCTGAACCACATCTACTCCAAGATTAAAGACACAGTATGGATGAGATGAGTTGCACATTTGTGGAGCCTATTATTTAAAAAAATTTAGGCTAGGGATTTCAAGATGATGATAAATTATGCATGGGACATTCTTTATTTTTTATTTTGTCTGAGACAAAACCTCATTAAGTAGCTTTGTCTGGTCGGGAAATCACTATGTAGATCAGGATGGCCTTGAATATCCAGTTATCTCCTGCTTTTTTCTGAGTTCAGGAATTAAAAGTGTGAGATTTTAATATGACTCCGGTTATACACCTATGAAGCCACCACTCAAAAATGTTTATTTAGTGAGGTCTTCATTTGCTTTCAGTGCTACCCTTTAAAACATTGTGAATGTATGCATCAAATATGACAGAAACTTACATCTCATATTTAGTAAAACATCACATTGCCAAAGATAATGCCACAAAGGTCCTATCACACACAAGACACAGTCTCAAATACCTTCCTGTTTTCTTTAGTGTGGTCAATTTTTATTTTTAGATAGCATATGCTTATTTAAATAAAGACTATGTGACTCAGCCTCCTTTGCAGATTAGACATTGTCACACAGTTGCCTTCTAGCAAATAGGGAAAACTAAAGGTGTGGTGATACATTATTTATGATTTATTAAAGCTTGTCTGAGGTTTCAGAAAGCAAAGCCAGCCTCAAGCTATAGAGATCAGGCAGTGGTTATACACACCTGTAATCCCAGCAGCCATAGAGCTAGCCTCTCAGGATTATGAGATAGATATATCTCTGTTAGTTCAAAGCCACATTGACAACATAAAACTGATCCAGTCCTAAGAGAAACAGGTCATGCCTTTGATCCTAACACTTGAGATCACACTCCTGTAATTCCAGCAGTAAGGAGGTGGAGGATGGAGATATGTTGGGGTGGTGAAAGAAATAAAAGGAGAAGGAGACAGGAATTCAGAGCCCTTTGTTTCTGAGGATTTGTGGAGACACAATTGTCATTTCAGCTGGACAGAGATAAGATCTGCTGGCTTGACTGTTTTTGCTTTTCTTTTTTTTTCATTTAAAATATTTTATTTAGTAAAGCTATTCAAATAAAAACTCCACGTTAATTATAAATTGAAAGGACTATAACTTTTTTATTAAATTTTTTATTTTTAAGTTTAAATTTAGATTAGAAACATAGTTGGTTCACAAGTCAGTTCCAGGTCCCTCTCCCTTTCCCTCCCCTCCTCCCGTGCCCTCCCCCCGACTCCCCCATTATCCCCTCATTTCCCCAGGGAGTGTGAGGCCCTCCATGGGGGTGTCCATAGACTGTCATTTCATACAGGGCAGGGCCTAGACCCTCCCCCCCCCCCAAGAGTTCAGGGTGAGAGTTCATCTCATATATAAGTGTTTTTGCTTTTCTGATCTTCAGCTTGAAGTCTGAACCCCAATGTTAGTCTCTAGGTCCTATATATACCACAGTACACAAAGGGCTGCTTGTAACTGTCAGGAAGCTTCCATCAAGAACAGGTACAGACCTCCCTTAGCTTCCTGCCAGAGATTGCTCTGATGGTGGAAATGTAAATGAAATGGTTCAAATATATAACAAAGTATATTTAGATATTATAAAATTGTTAAGCATTTTATTATTCCTTATGTTTTCACGTCACAGACAATGGTGAAATGAGTATCGCTATTCATATATTTTTATACCTTACATATTTGTCATTGACAGCTCAGGGAAAACAAGTCACTTGAAAAGTTAATTGCTAAGTCATAGAACATACATTTTCTATGTTAGATGCATGTTGGAATGATATGTTCCTTTTTAAATTTTATTTATTCAAACTAGTGAGCTTCTATGAAATTTCAGGGCTGACATAGGAAATGTGTTTATGAATAAAATTAAATTCTCATGACTAAGTATATAACTGAAAATTAAGACACTAAACATACATGACACCTTGGGTTTAATCACCACTACTGAAACTAAAAAGCATATTTTGTTATGGGAAATATAAATGATAATAAAACAAAAATAAGTAAAACAATGTACCAAATAGTAATAATTTAGATAATGTGCTATAAATGTCATTGTTGACCATTAACATTTTATAAAATGCTCAAATAAGAACTAGTTTTAGAAATTACATTTGAGTCCAAGAAAAAATAATGTTAGTCCAGGAAAGCAAACAGATAATGCAAAGATCCTGAGAGGGATAAAGACAGATGTTTAGCATTTTTAAGCATAATATATATGAACACTTGTATCATAAAATGAGATTTGAATTGTAGATGAGTAGATATCTTACAGGGCCAAAATAAAAAATTTGATTTTCCTAAAATATATCTGTGTAGAGCATAAATTATTGAAAGCAGAGAAAAAGAAACACAAGTATTTATCTGTAAAATATTACATGACACAAATGCTAATAAATATAGTGGTAGTTAAGCCTAAAGTGGATGCAATGGAGTAGAAGAGAAAATTGTTAAATTTGGGAAGTTCTAGAGATACAATATAGAAAAGGCTTTGTAATATATGAGATATTACATTTCTACTAACTTTGCTAACATTTTATGATATCAAACTATGCAATTTTTTTACCAATTGATTAAAA
The DNA here is from genome assembly GCF_017639785.1 of Mesocricetus auratus. NCBI lineage: Eukaryota > Metazoa > Chordata > Mammalia > Rodentia > Cricetidae > Mesocricetus > Mesocricetus auratus. The sequence goes on along the minus strand of NW_024429188.1, from coordinate 91,309,606 downwards.
TTTGTTTTCCAAATATTCAATCCTAAGCCATATACATATAGCTAAGACTAAATGAAGTCTATTGTGTGTGTATTCACATATATGTATATAACATACATAGCTTTATAAAAGAGGCCATGAAGGGGAGGGAGAGGACAGGAAAAGCTGAACTGGAGAGGGAGGTAATGATGTAATTACTGTACTCATGCATTCAATTCTTTAAAATACTAGTATTTAACTAGGGCATGTCTGAGATTGAAAGTACATTTTCCTTATTAATGAAGGTAAACTTTCCTTTTACATTCATTAACTACTAGTTTTGTGGTGTTTGTACACCTCACTCTATTGTAAGATCTCTAATTTACCTCAACATGCATTAGACATATTCAAAATATTTACTTGAATTATTTTCTTTTAGAAGCTATGTTCATGCTGTCTTTTTGTGAGAATTTTTCTACATTTAAATCAGCATTTTAATTTGTTATTAATTTTAATCCTAAAATGTTTTTTAAAGAAAAGTAGTATATTGTCATAATATCTTAATCCATTTCATGAGCTTTTAAAATAAGTTTTTTATTATAACTAAAATTTAATTTTTTGAAGTGTAATGTTTCCCATATGGGTAGCCATCTGTCTCTGTGCCATTTGGCTGATCAGAAAGGTCATATTTATTGAATACTCAACTTTAATATATTCTGACAAGCATTGGTATCTTCTAGTTTCATAGATACCCTCAACAATCCCTGCCCTAATAGACACATTTTTATTGTAATAGCTTTGTAGTGCATTTTCATACTTCATAACATAATGATTATGGATTTGGGTTTTGGAATTGGTTTGGCTATATTTTCACATGAATTTGTAAACTTGTACATTGTGTGCATTGAGAAAATTCTTTAATTTTCACATACTCCAGGTTATCTAATCATTAAATGGTGATTATAATGGAAATTCTAACGTTGCTGTGGGGATTAAATTAGATTGTCAGAAGCAGATACTCCTTTAGCTATGGCTTACTATGACCTGATAGAAATGTGAGTGCTATTAGACATTCAGAAGAACTGATTGAGTTCCAGTAGTTCATGGCACTTGGGGGAATAAAAAGCATTCAGAATGCTATTTAAAATGTATCTGTGCTTAAACAGTTAGAAGGCCCATGAAATTCAAAAGCTAATATAAAGAGAAAATTATTCTTATTTTGTAATAGTCTTTAGATACTATTTAGAGATGGTGAGATGATCTAGACTCTACCCAAAGTACTGTTACCAATCAATTTTGGAACTTGAAGAAAGTCAGTCACCTCCTAAGTATTATGTTCACTGGGCTAGTGAGCATATTTAATGATAATTTTCTGTATAAGAAGATTGTCTGGGAATACAAAATAGCTTGTAGGTGTGAATGGATGTTCAAAAGCATTGAAGCTTTTTTAAAATATGCAGTGTTGCTTTAATAGCACAAAGTGTCAAAGTGTTTAAACTATTTTTCTTTATGCAATTCAAAGTATATGCATTATCAGATAGTAATTATGGAGTTTTCTGTATACCTTACACCTATAGATATACTCCAGTCATTATATGAATGCCTTCATGTAATAATTTCTGTCTGTTGAAAATAAAATGTAAGTTTCTTTCATGAGGGTTTGCGAGCCATGCTTATCTGGGCATATAAGAATAACCATTTAGAACACAGATGCTGCAAGCCATGAGATCACACAGTAGTTATACAGCCTTCACGTCAGGAGATAACTCAGAAGAATTAAGGAATCTTCTGATGGAGGAAACCAGTAAAAAGCTGTACCTGGAGTTATAATCTCCTGAATGACTTAACTGTTCCTTGCTGTAGATTCTTCCTGTAGCTCATTCTTTCTGTAAAAAAAACTTGGGACTTGCTTCCCACAGTTCAGCACCATGGGGTCATTTACTGGGAACAAATTTTTCCCATGCATTTGGATTTTTACTGAGTACACTCCCTAGCTATGTGTAAAAGCTGTTCTCTATTAACAGGTCCTAGTTTACTGATTACATTCCTTAGCTGTGCTTGAGGCCTGTTTTCCATTATCAGGTCCTTGTTCCCTGCTCCACTGCAATTGCAGAGATCTGTTTTCCTGCAATTATCTTTATTGACAGACATTTGGTCATTGTTTAGGGCGCAGGCCGAAAGCATCCCATCTAAGACAATCCCAGATACTCAAGGACATATAATTACTACATGTCCAAAGTTGTTGATTCATAGATGCTTAGATGAATAGAAAAAATAAGCATGCCCTGGTTTTACCTCACTGGCTGATAGAGAAGCAATAACCAAACTAATCCTGCATTAAAAGATTCTCAAACTTCTTATTGTATTAACTCATGATTTTAGCTCAGAGATTTACTGCTCTCTCCTATTGCACCTGAGAAGATAACGCCAAAGGAAATCAACCCATTTGCTCATCTTCAAGGAAAAGTAAACTTTCCTGAAAGCCTGTGCTGCCACTGAAGCTAGAGTATTAGAAGGCACCAGGTTTTGTTTCTTGTTCAAATTAAACTTAGACACTCTCTTTGACCTACAGCCCTAAGTAATTGATGCTAAAATTTCTCCTAGCAGTTTAGTTTATTGCTCTGTGTATAAAACTTAGCTGCCTTGTTGACCATGAGAAACTTAAGCCTCTTATTGTATTATAAATAGAATTACTGTTGCAAGCATATATGTACCTGTACTTCCAAGAACTGGGGAGAATTCAAGAGACAAAGAAACAGAGAGATAGACAGAAGCAAAACAATGAAAGAGAGCAAAAGAAGAATGAAGAAACATGCAGAGGAGAAAGTGTGTGTGAGTCGATTCCTTTTTCCCTCAGACTTTAGTTCCTTTGCTTATTTGCAGTTCCTTTTCTGAACCCTGAGTGAAAATTTTAGAAGCAGGGCTTCTAGAGTTTTTGATACATAGTCAGAAATTTTATTTGTCTTAGAAACATAGAAGTCATAAGTTCATCTCTAGAACATGTAGTTGACCAGGATTCCAATACCAGGTATATTTTCTTTCTTATTGAGTATGACTTACATCCAATTAGAGAGTTCCTAGTTACTTCTGAGACTTAACTACTACTATTGCACTATTGGGAGTATCTTGCCATGATTGTCATTATTGTGGTTTTTAGGCTTATATATGGGTAGACTTGATTTCTTTCCCCTCAACTACTTTCTGAATAATGAATACTAGTCTTCAGACATGAGGCTTTAGGTCAGTTCCGTTAACTATGCTTGTTTCTTTTCTCTTTCATTATTTTTATACACTTTGAGTCTGTGTGTTTTCTGAATGATGTAAGTATTTGGTATATTATATATTTTATATATTCATATTTTGCTTTCATTTAGTATCATAAAATTGTTTCCTCACTTCTCATCTATTATCTTGTATGCAGATTCCTTTCTCCAAATAAATGGTCACATTTAATATGATAAAATGCATCAATAATTCACATTATATTTTGTTTATTTTTCTGGTCTTGAAAATTCTACCCTACTATAAATTTCTACATATATTTTCTAAAAAATTCAAACTTTTTAAATAATTTCTCATGTCATAGAGACAGACATATGGACTTCAACTAAGTGTATGTCTTGAGATATTCCTCAATACAATTTGCTTCAGATCATGTTTTTATTCATAAATAATTTCTGTATAATAAACTAAACATATTTAAATGAATAAAGATTAGATTTCCTTTCCAAGGTATATAATTTTATTTTATTTTTCTATCTTTAGATCCTCTAGCAAAATGTTAATGGAAGTGGTTATTTCTTTGCTCTCAGAGAAGAATGCTGGTATACATATTGAACCAACTGAACTGTAATAAGAGCTAACCTAGGCAACAATATCACACACTACCACTAATCCTACATGGGATTTGTTAGGTTTTCCATGAATAAACAGTTTTCAGCTCATCTTATACTTGTCCAGTTTTATAGAACTCTGAAATTGTGGTTTCTCACAATTTATTCATTTTTACTGTTAAATTTTTGTAAAGAAAATTTGCCAAACTTTTAAGTAAATTGTGTTATAAATACTCCATCCCTGTGGGCTGTTTTTCCTCCCAACAATGATGACACATAACGTCGTTGTCTGCTTTAGGGGCACATGGTACGGATAAAAGGAATAAAAGTAAAGAACATAGATGACGACAATCTAAGCCAAACACTAAAAACGTCTTAGCCATCATGAACTAGTATGAGCTACTGTTGTGCTCCTTCAGTCTATCATGTCACAGGATTCCCAGCATCAACACTAATTTAACTAACCATCAAATGACATGGGGTTTTTTTTGTTTCTATGTTTCGTGGAGTTTCTATGTTTACTTCATTACAAGAATTCAGTAACTTAGGGAAGTTTAACATCCTGCAAGGATTTAGATCTCATGAGTGTTTTTTTTGTTGTTGTTTGTTTTATTTTGCTTAGCCAACTTATTGCCATTAGCAATTATAAGCATTATATTCTTATTCTTGAATTGTTACACTTACAATTTATTCAAATTTCAACCTTCTTCCCTTTCAATCTTTATTAAGTATTGTCAAGAAATTACTCATAGTAAAATCCTTTCCAGGTAGCATTGAGGAAAGGTTTGAAAGGAAGATGTTCAAATTCACATTGGCTTAATTTGAATTGCTTTCAGTGTAGTAATTGCTGTAAGAAAACATTCTTTAATTATTATTCCCCATATAATCTTAAGGTGAGCCATTACTACAGCAATCTCAATACTTAATTTCCAGATCTGGGGAAAAATTAATAAAGACAAATGTTATGTTATTCCTTCATAAGTAGCTGGGTAGTGTGCATGCATCTTGTTTTCTGAATAAAAAAAGATAACATATACATGAAGTTATTATTATGGGGATGATGTAGTCAGAGTATCTGTTCTGCCTGGTTTCTCAGCTCATTAGCTCCAAATAAGTAAACAGAGACATATTAATTGTAAACTGTTTGGCCAATGAGTCAGGCTCCTTACTGGCTAGCTCTCTCTTAATTATTAAACCATTGCTATTATAAACTATGTAATGCCATGAAGCTGTGGCTTACATGTAATCTGGCATGTTACTCCTTTGGCAGTTTGATGTGATAGTTTTGAAGATAAATATATATAAATTAGTGGAAAATACTTGCCTGTAACACAATCCCTAATAAGATTTTAGGGATAAAATCAGGAAGTAATATTTCATGTGATTAGAGGTGTTTAAAAATACTAACAACTTAGATTGGAAGGAAGACATCATGGCAGGAAATAAGTAGGCCCATAATTGACCAGAAACTATTCTTAAGCTCTAATTACACAAAAAGGCACACAGAGAGAAAAATCTGTAGAAATCAGAACACATGGTATACAAAGTTCATTAAATAGTTAATATGATCATACTGGACTACTGCAAATATTCTTATTAATTATGACTCAATTCTTATTATAATCTAAACTTTCATTCAGGTTCTAAAATATTTATTGAATTATTTATATTTCAGAACTCAGTGTAGGAATTATGTTATATAACAGTATTAAATAATCTTGTTTTACACAGAGCATTGAAAGTTACATAGCTTATATAGCACATTATGTGACAAAAAGAATAACAATACTGAAACAAGTATTCAACTTCATATAGATATTATAAAATGTAATTGAAGTGACATTTCAATGAAATAGATGAAAGGAATTATCTGAAATCTAGAGATAAACACCACAGACAGAAAATCTACAACTATAAAGTTCCTGAGGTTAGGGAATGCAAAGGGATCAGAGTATCTGAGACAGAAAAGATAAGGAACTGAATAAATATGTTTAGTGAGGAAAAATTCTACAAGGGACTCATATGGGTAGAATTTTATCAATCATTGAAGGGAATTTGACTTTTCATTTGAATGATATAATTTGTCGATAACTGGATTTCAGAAAAAAACAATGCAATCTGAATTAACAGCTTAGCATATTTATTTGGGGTTCTATGTTGAAAACAGGCCTCATTGTAGGCAGGACAAAACTGGAAGGAGAGGTGTGAAATAATGGGCTATTACGATAATCTGCTCAGCCATCTTGACATTTTGACAGCTGTGAATGGGAGAAGCAATCAAATTATGTGTATACACTAAACTTAAAATGTAATAGATCTTCAAAAGCAACTATGATGTATGTTTGAATAACTGAGACAACTGGTAACTCCATGGATTCCAGAATATATAGCTGATAGAAAAAATGGAAAGAATAAATTTAAAGCAGGAAACATTAGGGGCTCAGTTCAAAATCTTTGTAAAATAGTAATTTATGTTACTTCAAAACTAAAATCCTTTTTTATTCTTACAATAAAATTCAAATACTTTGGCATAATATACAAAGTTCTGAACTATATAAATATAGCGTTCACTTTTAGTCATTCACTGCTATTTTAATAAAGGCTTCACAATTTCCTTATTAACAACAGTATTTTCGACACCATTTGTTGTCAGTGGAAAGGGCTGCTTATCTGCTTCTTATTTCTCATTGTCATCATCTGCACTGGAACCAGACTTTTATTTTTCACACACTTTGCATTTAGATGTTGGTGATCTTTAAATAATAATCATGGTTAGAAAAGCATTAGCCTAGAATCAAATGTTTATACACACACACACACACACACACACACATACATACATATATATATATATATATATATTGCCTATGTTGTAAAAACAATATATAAGTAGTAAAGGTTAAAATCTCCTCTGTGAATCTTTCCTCACTTCCATGAGAAAAAGCTAATCAATGAGTTTTATGTACCTGTAGAAACACACTCATCCTCTGACTACCTGGGTAAGTGTTTCATTATTTGGCTCACAATACACAATGTAACTTCCACAATCACATCTACACTCTGGCTCTTAGAAAAACAAGTAAAGTTACTGCCTAGCAAATACTAGTTTAGTTTTGAATGCAGAAAAATCTAAAGGCAAAACAAAAATTAGGATTATTTGGGATATCACGCTTGTAATAAAAATAATATATTACGGAAGTAGAGAGTGAACAATTCAAAGCTGCATGTGAAATTTAGAAGTCATACATGAAAGACAGAGTAAAATTTTTGATAACCTCTTTTCCTCAGCAAATTTCTTGCATTTTGGGGACATGACGTGCACCCATGATGAATAGTATTGTATTATAAAAGACGGGTTTCCATTGTGCTACAAAGAAAGATTTTCCTTCCATGTCTCCAATGCCATGAATCAAAATGTTGATGAACTAAAGATTAAGTGTAATTTTGCCTTCAGCTATCCATAAGCTGTTTTTTGAATTAGAGTTCAACTTTGTAAATGAATGAATTGTTCCATGAAATCCAAAGGACTAGGTATTTGGAGTCTTTCCAGGGACATTTTGCAAGCTGATGACTTAGATACTAATGTTCATTGATGCCAGACTGATTCTAAGATGCTTATAAGTTCAGTCTTGAATCAATATGTCACATTTAATGGCTCAGAATAAATTTCTATAGATTTCTTGCTTGTGTTTCTTACTTGTGTTTCTCATTAGACATTTGTATGTGCTGACTTTTGTACTCCCCTTAGGAGATTTATATTCTGAAGCTCTAACCTCTTAGTACCACATAATATGGCCAAGTTTGGAAATAGGGTCTTTAAAGAGGCAATTAGGGTTAAGTTAGGTCATTAAGTGAGCCATAATCTAATGTGATCATATCCTCATACAAAGAGAAGATAAGGATACATAATACAACAAAGAGAAGACCATATGAAGACAACTGAAAACTGCTGACCTTCACCTCAAAAAGAGAGATGACTCAGAATGAAATCAGTACTCCCAACACCTAAATTTCGGACTTTCTACTACTATAATTGTGAGAGTATAGATTTCTGTTGTTTAAGCCATTTAGACTGTGGTACTTCAATATAATATATTTAGCAAACCATTGTGGGAGTTGTGATTCTGATTCAGTATGTAGTCACTATAGTTGACTATTTAGTTATTATTTACTGTTATAGTAATTATTATCATTATAACAGTTATTATTTATACATCTAGCTATTGTAATATTTAGTTATTATTAGCAATTATAATTGAAGTCTCTGCATGCAAGATTAACTCAAAAAATAAGTAGCTCTCCTATACTCAAATGACAAACAGATGGAGAAAGAAGTCAAGTAAATAACATGTTTCATAATAGTCTCATATATTATAACATGTCTTGATATAACTCTAACCAAGTAAGTGAAAGACTTGTGTGATAAAAACTTCAAGCCATTGAAGACAGAAATGAAGAAGATATCAGGAGATGGAAAAATCTTCTTTGCTCATGGATTGGTAGGATTAACAGAAAAAGTGGCCATTCTACCAAAAGCAGTCTACAGATTCAATGCATTCCTCATCTAAATTCCAACACAATTCTTTACAGAACTTGAAAGAATAGTACTCAATTTCATATGGAGAATTTTTCCATACAATTTTCTACATATAAAATTTTAAAAGTTTTCAATGATTTTGTGACCTCATATGTCAATTGGCAAACATACTATATTTCCTGAATTTTGTGGTCCTAAATTATGTTTTGTAGTAGAAATTTGATTACATTCATAAAAATTTGTGTCTCATGAAATATTTGTTTTATGTTAATTATGTCAATTGATATTTAATAATAAAAAATTAAATATTAAATATTTATAGTATCAATTTATTTTTAAATTGTTTTATACTTAATGTAAGTAGCACATTTAAATAAGTTAAATTTTAAAACGAATAATATTGAGAAAGATACCATAACATAACATTTTCTGTATATTAATGTTTGTAAACAAATGAAATCAAATAGAATAATAATTTTTCTTTCTATATTTTTTGGTTACTGAATTATGTGAAGAAAATTTGTCTTAATATGAATATGCACTCTCTTGGATATTTCTTGTAGTTGTCACTTAACTCTAACCCCTCACTTGAGGGTGTAACATTTTCTTTTCTCTGTTATAACAACAAAGTTTATAACTAGGATACTCTGTTACTTAATAAAAGGAATCTGGTTTAAAGGCATGAGAAAAATAAGTATATCCCAAAGAATGATATCTATTGGATTTCATGGGAAAGGCTTGTTCAGTTCTATTTCTTAAGTGTAAGGATTACTTTGATTTTCATTGAAGCTTAGGTTTTGCAGAACTCTCATAGTCAAATATTTTTGCCCAAATTTCTTCATTCCATGTGTTATTGTCCAGTTTTCCCCTCACTAAAGGTTCATTTTAGTAAGCTGACATTTTAGCTACATAATCCTTATTGGAATTCTAAAATATTAATTCTTAGAGGAGGATAGAGGGAGTTAGGAGAAAGAGAAGGGGAGAAGAGAGGGGAGAGGAGGACATGAGGGAACAGGAAGCATAGAGGAGAGCAAGAAAAGAGATACCATAAAAGAAGGAGCCATGTTAGGTTTAAAGAGAAATCTGACACTAGGGAAATGTCTAGAGATCTACAAGATTGACCACAACTAACAATATAAGCAATAGTGTAGAGGCTACCTTAAATGCCCTTCCCCAATAATGAGGTTGATGACTACCTTGTTTGCCATCCAAAAACCTTCATTCAGTGACTGATGAAAGCAGAGGCAGACACCCACAGCTAAACACTGAACTGAACTCCTGGAAAAAAGTTGCAGAGAAGGAGGAGTGTTGAGCAAAGGAGTCAAGACTGGGTTGGTGAAACCCACAGAAACAGCTGACCTGAACAAAGGGGGAGATCATGGACCCCAGAATTATTGCTGGGAAACAAGGATAGGACTGTTCCAGACACCCTGGATGTGGGCATCAGTTTGGAGTATTTATCCCTAGTACACGAATGAAATTTGGGAGCTCACTTCACATAGCGGGATACTCTCAGCCTAGAAACACGGGATAGGGCCTAGGCCCTGCTCCAATCATAAGACAGACTGTGAAGATCCCCCATGAAAGGCCTTACCTTCCCTGGGGAGCAGAAAGGGGATGGGATAGGGGGATCTGGGAGTCAGGGGAGGAGGGGAGAGAGAACAAACTGGGATTGACATGAAGGGCCTCACCCTCCCTGGAGAGTGGAGTGAGGATTGGAGGAGGGGTTGGGGGAGGATTGAAGGGGCAGGAGAGGAGGGGAGTGAGAGAGCTGGGATTGACATGTGAAGCAAACTTATTTCTAATTTAAGTTAAATTTTAAAAAATTTAAAATAATATAAACATCACTTTTCAGCAAAATATTCCATGACTGGTCGATATCCATGAGACACCTGTCCTTTTCTGAATAAATATATCCTTAAAGATAGTTTTTGTCAAACAGGAAGAAGATAATCATAAGCAAAAATTAGAAGAACAATACCACGAATGATATAATATAGTGATTTCGAGATAAATCACAAATAAAGGATGTGAGAAGTAATGAGTAATTAGTATGAAACAACAACCTAGAATCCCCAGGCAGTGAACAGACTGTGGTTATTGTTTTAGGAATGGTGGCAATGACTACTGAGAAAGGAAGAGAATATTTTTAGAAATCATCATGTTCATTTTAACACATTGAACTCAGAAATTACATTGAAGTTGAAGCACTTCTGTATTGGTACAGACAAAAATTGTGTCATGTATACAGGGTGCACATATTTTTTTTAATTTTTTCCTAGTCATTCCTGCACTTTCTTTTATATATGTAGAAATGTGAAATCCTATTTGAACTTTTGTCCTGAAAATTATTCTACTTTTTCCCTTATAACTAAATTTTTGGTTAGCATATAAAATAATGGTTTTCATTATGATGTTTTCATATTTATATTATTATTATTATGAAAATTTAGCTTGAACTGCTTGTAATGTTCCCAAATCTAAGTACTGTTAATTGTGATTCTATTTCATACTCTAGTAGATACCCTGTATAAAAGCATTCATTTAGCCCATAAAATACAACAATGTAGAATATATTTTCTCTCGTGTAGCAGAAATGAACACTCTGTCTCCAAGAAGCTGAGAGTGCCAGTATTACATAATCACCAATAAACATCCTACAGTTGTACTATATTTTAATCATCAAGTTTTTTCTACATAGAAAGGCCATTTCATTCAATTCTGTAACTTCACTAACTCATTATTTATGTAACTGATAGTTATTAAATATTTGTTTAAATGTGAATAGATGGATTTCAATGGGTAACTGCAAGAGTATTTAACACTACTACCAATTTTGGTGCATCAGTGACTAAAATGACAAAGAATTTTGTCATCATAGTATTTATTTTCCCAAGTCTGAAAAGGACAATATTAGATCTGCTGAGATAAGCAATAATGTATTTTTTCAGGAAGTGAGAAATACAATTGAAAAAATAATTAAATAAATATATATTCAACTCTATCTCATTCTATGTTCCTTTAGTTAGTGAATAGTTTAACTTTACTATTCTGAAGTGAAATTGTACTTTATAAAACCTTTAAACATAATTTTTAGACAATATACTATAATGACTTCCCTGTGTGTGTGTATTCTGAAGGATAAATAAATTTAATGATTATTAAAATAATCTATAAATCTGCATGTAAGTGTTTCAGTGTGATAATTCCAGATATAAAGAAGCCATTGAATACTTGGGAGTTCCCTGAATATGGCAGATGTAAATGAAAGGAATGTTTTATAAGAAATTTAAATATAATTGTCTCCAATGGTAATTCAATAATAAAGTCAAACAAAAATTGTTACAACCTTTCCTCCATTAACAAGATTGTCATGTTCTTTTTTAAGAGAATGGGGGAGAAGAACAAGAGGGATCAGGAAGACTGAAACAGGGGAGGAATAGAGGAGAGCAAGAAAGGAGATACCTTGATGGAGGGAGACAAAATAGGCTTAGAGAGAGGTCTGACACTAGGGAAATGTTCAGGGACCCACAGGGATGACCCCCACTAAGAATCTAGGCAACAGTGGAGAGGCTGCCTTTTATGCCCTTCACCTATAATGGGATTGATGAATACCTTGGTTGCCATCCTAGAGTCTTCATCCAGTAGCTAATAGAAGCAGAAACAGACATCCTCAGCTAAACACTGAGTCATACTCCTGGTATCCTGTTGTAGAGAGGGAGCCAAGAGAGAAACCCAGAGAAAGAGTTGACCTGACCTAGTGAGAGCATGAAGACCCTAGTCAGAAAGCTGGGGAACCACCGTTGGATTGAACCAAGCTCTCTGAATGTGGGTGCCAGTTAGGAGGCTTGAGTAGTCTCTGGAATCTCTAACAGTGGAGCCAGTGTTTATCCCTAGAGCACAAATGGATTTTGGGAGTCCATTCCGTATGGAGGGATACTATTGCAGCCCAGATACACGAAAGAGGGCCCAGGCCCTCCCCCAAATGATGTGACAGACTTCGATGATCCCCTGTGGAAGGCCTCATTATCCTTAGGGAGTGGATGGGGTGTGGGTTGGGGGAATCGGTGGGGAGCATGGGAGAATGGGAGGGCAAGGGAATGGGGGGATTGATATGTAAAATAAGATTGTTTCTAATATAAATAAGACAAAATGATTGTCATATTCTTGAGAGATTCTGTGTATATAAAATATTATACCTCCCACAATTTGATAATTGTATGTCAAATTAGTGACTACCCTAATAATGATCATAGAACCTACATGCAGTAATTGATGGAAGCAGATATAGTGATCCACAGCCAAGCTGTGGGCTGAGCTCCTGGAGCTTAGTTAAGGAGAAAGAGGAGAGATCATATGAGTAAGGGGTGGTCAAGATTATGAATGGAAAAACCACAGAGTCATCTGACCAGAATTAGTATGAGCTCATGGACTCTGTACTGATAGCTGGTGATCCTGAATGAGCCCGAACTAAGCTCTCTGAATGTGGGTGACAGTTTTGTGATTTGATCTGTTTGGTGGGGCCTGGCAGTGGGATCAGGACTTATCTTGGGTGTATGTACTGGCTTTTTGGAACGCATTATCCATGGTGGAATACCTTGCTCAGACTGGATGTGGGGAGAATGGGGAAGCCTAGGTCCTGCCTCAACTTGGTATGCCAGATTTTGTTTACTCCCCAAGGGGAGACCTTACCCCCTCTGAGGAGTGGGTGGGAGAGGTGGGGAACAGGGAGAAGGGGAGGGATGGAAACTGGGGCTAGTACATAAAATGAAAAAAAATTAAATAAAAATCTACACCTCAAAAACAGTGAATTGTTGGCCTCTTTCTTTTCAAAGAGATTTGCAGTGATTTGGCTAAGTAAGAACATACAGGAACAACAACATGGTCAGAAAGTGAACCCTGATTGTTTAGAACCACTTGTTGGTTACCTTTTCTTCTTTGTGATCATTATGGGGGGGGTTGAATCATTCAATATATTTTAAAGATCAATAATAGATTGCATATTGCTAACATTTTATTTCTGTTTTTAGAATTCCTTTTTATTTTTAGTTACATGTAATTTTCTGCCTCAGAAATGTATATAATCTCCACCAATAGCTGTAGTCCCACATTGACCATTTTCTCTTCCGGGAGAAAACTCTGAAGTAGCAATTTATACAATTCATAATAGAATGTCATAGTGCAAGTTTTTCCATAACAATTAGTTGATCTAATAAGAACTGAAAAGACAAAGTAATCAAAGCAAATGATTTCTGTTTTCTGTTATTTACAAAATAGAAAGAATTTCTCCTGTGCAGAACCAGAAATTATGATCAAGAAAGCAGATTGTGAACAAAGTAAGTGTCAAGGACCTTCCTAAATCTCATTCCTCTGCAAAGTGTAAATAAAAATATAGGAAGTCACATGATTTGTTTTGTGTGAAATTATTTATGTGGATGGGAGAAATCTTTCTTCATAACCCTACCCCCAAGTGGGGAAGAAATCAAATATTGAACAAAAGAGCACATTCTTGGGAAAAATAATACCTAAAAATAAGGGCACAAAAATGGCAAAGATAAAAGCTGTTAAGGAATGCTTTCATACAGACTACATAGAGAATAAAATAATTATTAGAAAGCTTACGAGTTGTATCATAAACAGTGTCAGACAGAGAGAGACGTCTACTGAAAAGGCATCAAATTGTTGCAGGTGTGTAATTTAAATAAATTGCTATTATGTAATATTTGAAGTCCCACCAGAAAGAATATAAATTGCATTCCTATGAGGTAAAAACTGTCATCATGATAATTTTGACATATACTATGTCAAACTCAGATTAGTACTTCATTTTTTTTTGGTTTTTCAAGACAGGGTTTCTCTGAATTGTTTTGGAGGCTGTCCTGGAACTCACTTTGTAGACCAAGATGGCCTCGAACTCACAGAGATCCACCTGCCTCTGCCTCCCAATTGCTGGGATTAAAGGCATGTGCCACCAACGCCCGGCTAGTACTTCATTTTTTTCCCTATGAATATTTTCCATTCATTTTTGAAATGTATATGCATCATACACCAGGTTACAAATACTGCTTATACTCTTAAAGCATCCTTGTTGCCTAATGTGTGCCCAGGCAAAATATTAGATACCCTCTCATATTAGTACTAGGAAATTATGCAAGAAAAAGCTGGAATCTTAATTTTCATTATCAACATGACAGAATTTAGAATAACCTAGGAGATAAAAGTGTGGTGACATCTTTGAGTGTCTTCCCACACAGACTGAAATGAGTGGCAAGTTTTTGCCTTGAACATGGGCAGAATGTTCCTGTTGCCACAGCCAGAGAAGCTATTACACGCTCTGTACACTTTCCCACCATGATGAACTGAATCCTCAAATTGTGAGCCAAAGAAAAGCCTCTCTCTCCCTTAAGTTGCATTTGATAGCTTTTTGTCCCAGCAATGAGAAGAGTAAAATATATTGTACGATTCTGTGCTTTCACATGTACTTAAAGAAACTTGTCTGTTTAATGGGATTATCTTGGATTCAGTTTAATAGATTTTATTGCCCTATTTTTATCACTAATACCAGAATATCATTGACTACATGAAATTAAATTTTAAAGAAAGAAGCTTATCTGATTCACATTTCGGCTGGTAATAGATTGAAGAGCAATACTGGGAAATGGTATTTTTTTCCTGGTAGAGTCCTAATGCAGTTCTGGGCATAATATGGCACAGGACAGGGAAATACATGTATGCATCTCATGTTATGAAATCATGACGATTCAGTCATGGTGACTTCATCCTAATAATATCAGTTCTCAGTAGGTCCATATTTGGTTTCATTTTCACCCTGTTAATTTATTAACTAGGAGAGTTGGATTTCAGTATATGAACACTTGGGGATACTTCAACTCTGTGCAAAAAAAAACCATAGCATGCACACATTCATTCAGTCATTCTGCACACATTAAATGATTGTAAATATAGCAGGAGCACTGTATGAAGCATTTGATGCATATTCACAACATGATTAAATTTATTTCTTTTTCTGATATGCGAACTACAGAAAAATGTCATGAATTTAAGTTAACCCAGTCACAGAAAGACAAGCATGGTATGTACTCACTCATATATGGATTGTAGACATGGAGCAGGGCATTGCCAGCCCACAATCCCACTGCCAGAGAGTCCGGGGTGCAGGGAGGACACTAAGAGAGATATGCATGGTAACCCAGAGAAGGGTTAGGGGATGTGATCTCCTAAATGGATTGGTGGGGAGAGAAGGGGTGAGGAGAAGGAGATGGGAGAAAGAGAGGGAGAAAAGAGGAGGGGAGAGGAGGACATGGGAGAGGAGGAAGGTTGAGCCAGGGTAATAATAGAGGAGAAAAGGATAGGAGATACCATAAAAGAGACAGCCAGTATAAGTTGGAGAAGAGATCTTGTACTAGTGAGATCTTCACAGATCTACAAGAATGACACCAACTGGCATTAAGGCTACCCTAAATGTCCTCCCATGATAATGAGAATGATGACTACTTTATATGCCATCCTAGAACTCTCATCCAGTGGCTGATGGAGGCAGAGGCAGACACCCACAGCTGTGAACCGAATTGAACTCTTGGAACCCAGTTGCAAAGAGGAGTGATGACCAAAGGGATCAAGATCAGGCTGGCAAAACCAAACCCAGAGAGGCAGCTGACCTAAACATGGGGGAACACATGGGCCCCAGACTGATGAGTGAGGGGCCAGCATGGGACTGATCCAGACACTCTCCTCCTGAACCCGGGTGACAGAGAGGAGGCCTTGGCAATCTGTAGAACCTTGGAGAGTGGAGCAGTATTTATTCCTGGCATACAGAAAGACTCTGGGATCCCATACCACGTGGAGGGGTGCTCTCTCAGCCTGGACACATGGGGAAGAACCTGGGCCCTTCCTGGGATGATGTGACAGACTCTGAAAATCCCTCAAGGAGGCCCTTGCCCTCCATGGGGAGCAGAGAGGGGATGGAGTGTGTGTGAAGGATTGGGAGGATTGGGGGATGTGGTAGGAGAAGAGGGGGAGGGAACTGAAAGTGACATGCTTAAAAAGTTAAATAAAACTATATATAGAGAAAAAAGTGATCATCATAATAAAAAATCATTTCAAAAGCTGATTATATAGGTTAGATATAAGCATATATAAAGGGGAAATAAAAAAGAGAACAGAGGAGGATGATCAAGAATTTTGGGAAGGAGGACTACCTGCTTTGAGGTGAGAGATGTGTATTTTAGCTATCACAGCATAAATATATTGTATGATTTTCCTCTCTCTTCTCTAAAGAAATCTTACAGTGTGCATTTCTCTGGCAAAGTGTATTCAGAATCCTGAACTGTGAATTTAGAAACAAAATCCTTATTTTAGATCATTAGTGCCATTAGTATGGCTAATTAAAGAATCAGTATTTATACTTATTTATTGTACATTAACAAAATAAACAAAAGCCTGACATTCAATCTGATGAATAGAAAATTCAAAATCAACATCTTTGAGTGATGCTGAGGAAGTTCCTTGTATTACAACATTATTGCAGTTCTCAGTGTGTGTATTAGTTGTGGAAAGTGGTAAGTAAAACACATCAGCAACAACAATAAAAAGACACAAGAATGATCACATAGATTTGATTTTCAGGTTGAAAATTCTACTTTTTAAAATTTCATTTTCAATAAAATTTATTAAATGATTAATTGAAACTGTAGCTGAGGAGGTTCATAGGAAAACAAATCTATTACAAATATGTTCAAAGAAGTATTAGAAACCATTTATATAGAAAAAAACCTATCAATACTGTGACAAGGAATGTAAGTTAACTATGGCAAATTCATTTTGGCACCTTGGATCAACTATGTCTTGCTGAACAAAATGCCAATAGCTGTAAGGAAAAATAGGGAAAATAATTCTGGAAAGAAAAATGACTCAATGATTTGTGCTCCTTACAAAGGTCTCCTGACTTCACTATTTTTGCTAATTACATATGTTGCCCTTTGTTATGATTAGTTTGCTGCTATGGGAAGGGAATCTTGGGGGCTTCCATTTCCGGCTTTTGTATCTACTTGTGGGAAAGGAACCCTTGGACCTTCCAGACAGAATGTAGTTTCCTTGCTTAAATAGGGACCTCAGGGAAGGCTTGGGGTACACCAAAGTTCCAAATGCTCAAGTATAGTCACTAGCTGGCTGTAATAAAGATGTATAATTGGCTCATAGGCTATGCCTGAGTGGTATTTTTGGATGGGAACCCTGCGATAGTAGATAACACCAGTATATATAGAACAATATAGAAATTCTGAAAAAAAGAAATTGACAGAAAAATACACAAAAGTATTCAGTTGGACAGACTTGAGCAAACAGAAAAAGAACCAGTTGACTTGTATATAGCTTGAGTTTATCTAGTCTGCACAAGAGAAAGAAAATCTGATAAGTGTGTGTGTGTGTATGTGTGTGTGTGTATTAGGGAAATACGTTTTATATCATATACCATCTGTAGACACCAGATAAACTTGAATATGTGTTTATAATTTTTCTATTTTAAAAATGTTTCTTCATGTAGCATTATTCCTTATCCTGCCACTGATTTTTGTCCTTCAAATACTTTAAATAAAAAGTGTACACTTTAGCCAATCAACTTTTATCATTTTCCGTGTAAATTTTCACCATCAGCAGATAAGTATTTTAACCTCTAAACAAGTTCTGCTTTCTTTAAAATTACCTCATTTTACTTCACATTCACAAATATATGGTGTTTTTTAAAAATAGCAATAGATTAATTTTAGTTATAGAGGCAATGCTGCATTGACCTAAGACTAAATATTTGGAAAATAGTATTTGCCAGTCAATATATACACATATGTATATTCAGTCTCATTTGACAATCAACTGGCATAGTGACTCTGACCTATAATTATAGCTCCTTAGGACACTGAGATAGGAAGATCATGACTTCAAGGCCAGCCTAGGCTGGAACTTGTGTTCCAGGAGAGCCTCAATGGTTTAGTAAGATGAAATCTCAAAATAAAATTAAAAATAAGACTGGTAATATAGTCTAGCAGCAGTGTGTTTGACTAGAATGCTCGAGGATGTATGTTTTAATTACATGATCATCAAAAACATTTGTAATAAGAGTTGAAAACTAATACAATATTTAGTTTCCTTATAAAAATGTAGCTGTATTTTTCTTAAATTTTATTTTAGTTTTGTTTTTGACAGTGCTTATTGTAGAACCTCATTCCTCACAGAGCCTAATTGAGTGTTCTGTCACCAATATGCATGCCCAGACTGAGTTTGAAATGATAGAAAAAGAATGGTGAATCTATTCATGTGGAAGAGTTAGAAAGCTGTGTTTTTAACTTTGGATATATACACTGAGAATAAATTTCTGTGTTTTATAATTGCTTGTCAGTTTGCATCTGCATGCTCTTTCATTGAATGTTTCTTTGTTTATTCTAATGTCTCTTACTTCAATAAGGGAACTTTGTAAGTGTGAATGTTGCATTCTACTGTAGGAGGACAAATTACACACTAGGCTACTCTATTACCCCCTTGTGCATCCATGTCAGACTCCATTGATCATAACATCCTTTATAGATAAAGCCTGTATGTGACTAAATATTATTTTTCAGCAAGGTACTGTGGGAGGTTAATCAATGGAGTCTATCATTTGGCACAGAATCCTTGTATGATAAAGTGAAGTAGAACTCCCAGAGGTATCTTTTCTGATATGACATAGGGACTTGCTATTTCTTTCTTACAATTCAGGCTTATTGCTTTTAGATTGTTATGTCAAACTGCAGAGACTATTACTCTTGAACCACTTCCATGCTGTGAAAATACATTCAAGTTCAGTTAATCATGCATGCATATCAGAGTTAATGTGTCTTTTGTAAAATGTGGAACTTGGATGTGGGCTTTATAAATCTTGAAAAGAGAAATTATTGTGATCCTGTTATGTATTGCGAGTTATTGTACAGTTTTAGACTACTAACCAAATCTCATGGGAAGATTGTGTGAGGATCATTAGAATGATGAGCAACCAGAATTTTCCATGTATCCCTTTGCTATGCAGCTGGAATCAGACATCTCATTATCTGACTCAACGCTATGGGGATCAGGAAGTAGGATAGAAAAACAAACTTTTACATCTTTGAACTCAAAGAAATTCTAAGGGTGTAATTAATAATACAAATGTGAAAATTATTTTGCTTTTAAGATGACGTTTGGGTAATTAATTAGCTTATGATGGCTTTGATAATTTGTAACACCTGTTAACAAAAATCTGCTTATTTTTTACTTCTTGAACTAGCTCAGAGTATTTATAAAGTGGTGCAATATTAAATACAGAGATTGTATAAGCAGTAACTTTGAAAAACAATCTGGCAATTTATTTTTCATAGTATATAAAACACAGCGACCTGTAATGACCAGAAATCATATCAAACTGTAATTATAACAAGAAGGTTTCCAATCATTTAATGAACATCTTATTTATTATTGTTGAATTTCAAATACAAAAAATAAATCATAATATGGAACTATCCAGAGATGATTAGCCATATGAGATTTTTTTTTTACTGTATGAACTTAACTATTAAATAAATTAACTGGTGAGGTCTATGCCTTTAATTTGAAGGGGGGAAATGTGATTTTTTTATCTTACTAAACTGAGTCTATAACAGATAATGTTTAAAATTATTAAATGAAGCAAGGGCAAGTTTATTCATAATGACCAGTGAAACACACATGTTATTATAATAATTCTAAATTAAATGTTATCGATTTCTGCCTTTGGAAGACACATCTACACCATTCTGTTTTGAGAATCTTGAAGTTAACCACACTCCAGTGATTAAACTTACAACTAAAATGCACATAAGAAGCATGTGGACATTTACAGCTTATTACATAGAATCCTGAAAGCAAGATTTTTTCAAAAGATAGTAGCTCCTCTGTGTTTTAATTGTGAATGAATTTATTGCACAGAGTCCTTGGTTTAGCCGTAACTTGATGCATTTTGCACTTCCATTTAGTGCTTGAATCTCAAAATAACTTAATGGAATAGCTGTCATCCTTTGAGAATAAATCATTGGTTGGCATATTTTTAGTTTATAACATATACCCATCAAAACCCATAAAGTAAAATGTAGTGCTGCTTGGATTTGATGTGCAATTTACATTAGTTAATGCTTTTAAAGGGCTTTTGCTCCTCTTAGGACTATACATTTGCTGATAAATTAAGGTCATATTGAATCAAATGAGAATGAATACATTGCTTCAAAACAAATAACTTTAAATGTTATAATTGCCCACTATAAATATATACAAAATACAGAAATGCAATCTTATAATGTTTAAAATGCTAAATAAATTGCACCAATAAGATATATTAGGTTTTGTGGGGAAAGTGTCAACAAATATTAGTATCACAATTGCTTAAAAAGCTAGACAGCAAACAATATACACTATATCTACACATTTTTATTCTCAGTCTATTCTACAGAGTAATAAGTAATATTTTAATTTAGTTTAGAAATAATATGGAAACTTAAAATAACAAAATACATATTTTCCAGTTGATTTTGCTCCCAAATCCATATTCATCTTTTTTGGAGATCTTTTTCTTTATGCATATATAAAACATTCACAGCATCCATTTCAGAGGCTGTGCCTCCACAGGTACCTGCCACCATGTGAACTGCAGAATCTGACATTAGTAATTGCTAGCCAAACAATGAAGCATTTTCTCAGAAAATTAGAACTAATGTTTGAAATAGAAAGATGTAAAACTACTTTTAATTATGATTTTTCCTTGCAATTAGCACAGATTGTCAGGATGATAATTCTGGCAGTAGAATGAAATCAAATTATATGCTTTGGTGTCTCTACCATGATTTTTGTGATAAACAGCACTTTTTTAAAGACATATGTACATGTTTAACCTCTCACTATTTCATAAATTAATTATTACCATTTGTCCCAAGTCTATGTGCTGTTTCCAATTATGTTGTGACAAATACTTTGTCATCTCCATTTCCTACCTTGAAATTCATTTTGGCACCTGAAACCTGAAAGACTCTGCCGTAAGCTATTCTGAAACATATTTACACAGTAGCCTCCAACCACTAAATTTATTTTCTTTTCCAGTTCAGTAAAAGGAAAAGAAGCCTATTGGTTGCTTCCTTTATATTGGTTGAACTTATAAAATATTTATTTGAGATATTTTCTCTCAGTTATACTGAAGCATGTACCAGCACTTCATGTCGTGTTTGCTATATGTCAACTGTAGTGCACTGATTTTATAGATTCCTATTTGTTTCTCATCCCAAGTAAAGTTTTCAATGACTTTTTTTTCATGAACAAATAAAGCAATCTAAGAAATATCTGATGGTGCTAATCAGTTTGCTTTACAATGATATTCATATGTCTTAATTTATGCAAACGTAGCATTCATTTACTTGGGATTATAATTGACCAATGAGATGCCAAATAATTTGATTACCATTTTACCTTCATAAAGTTTACCTTCCATAACATTGTCCTACTTGTGAACATATTAACTATCAAGGATACCTGTTTCCTGGTTAAAAATACCAGTTTACCTGGGCAAACCAAAGATCCTAGTTCCATTCCAGACCCCAGGCCTGAGAACCCTCTATTTGCATGACACACCTTACTGGGTAAATCACTTCTAATTCCTCAGTCCTTATGCAATTCTTCCTCTGCCTACACATTCACAAGTCTGATTCTAGAGCCTTGAATGTGAACCCTCTTCATTCATGAGGCCCCTAGATCTACACTTGTCAGCTGAGGGATCGCTAACTCCTGGAGTGGTAGAACTATTTTCATTTATGAAAACAACTATTGAAAAATTAAAATGATATATTTTCAGAACATTATTCTTTAGAAACCATATGCCTAAACCTTGTGTGTGAGACCACCAAAGCAGTACCAATGAATGAACCCACCTCTTGTTATATCTACAGAAAAACTGGATACAAGTAAAAGTTACCTTTCTCATAGACCATACTATTGAAGAATGTAGAATGGAATGTTATCTCCCTCAGTTTGCTGCTATATAGGAGATTCTTGGAGATTCTTCAACCCAGCTGAGGAATATCAATAGGTTGTATCCTTCTTGAACATGATTTGTGCAAGATCCACACAGGCAGGTGGTAGCACCAGTTTCTCTTTCTGTTTACTTTACCTAGTGCTGCAGAACACAGCTGTTTTGTCCCAAGAAGAACCTCAAAAAGTGGAACCCTTTCCTTGTCAAGAAGTCAGCTTTAAATAGATCTGACTGTGGATGCCCCAGGAAGTTTTTGAAAAAAGTAGAAAAAACCACTTGCAATTAGTAGAAACTAACAGCTGAATGTGATACTAATACAGGCATGGAAGCTTTAAACAGATAAAGGAATGTCAAAAAAGAGATAGTCAAAGATAATCTGCTAGAAATACAGTAGTTTATGGTAGTAAAGAATATTAACATGTATGCTTAGCTAAGATTGCATGGCCTGAAGAGCAGCTTCATTGTGTATATACTATGTCAAAATTAGAACTCATTAGATCTTATCCTTGAATTTGTATCTATATCTTTAAGAAAGAAACAAGTAAAAGTTATTATTAAAATACATCAGAATGTACCATGTAATATGTTCAGATAGCAATAGCACTGATAAGCCACTTAAAAGATCAGTAAAGTATAAGCAGCAGAAAATATGATCCAATCAGTTCTTCACGTAAGACATAACAGCTAAGAACATTATGACAGCCATGCATCTATGTTGAAATATCTAAAAGAATCTATGATTAAAGGATCAAATAGACCTATGGTGATAATGACACATCAAACAAAGATTATAAACCAAATTGCAAATATTAATTTAAAGGAAATATGCATCTTCTGAAGGTAAAACCCACAATAATAAAAATGGTAAATGATCACAAGAAAGTTCTAATTTCTGGTCCAATATAAAAGGAATACCAAAGTTAGTACTTTGTAGTACATAAAATGCAGTAAAATGAAAAAGTAATGTTTGTGTTGATCTGGTTTTGCTTTATTGGTATAGTATCACTGTGTATAGTGGTAGCTTTAATAAAGACATTTTTATACAATGATATGATGTACTATGAACAGATTTACCCCTATAACTATCTACCCTTCATTTCTTATCCTTGCCCCTCTGATTAGTCTCTTTTGGAATCCCTTAGACTTTGTCTTTTCTCTTTTGATAAAAAATACAGTTATTTTATGGATTTCTCTAGACTCTAAGGTTAACAAATGAGATACAAGATGTAATGTTAGTTTCTCTGATTCTGTAATATCACAAAGCAAACACCACTCTCACAGTTACAGGCAAATATTGAGACAATAGCAAAACAAAATAAATTCATGTTAATAAATTTTGGTTATGAAAATAAAACATTTAATTGAGATTTCATGGTAGCTGAGATTTAAAACTTCAGAGGAACTCAACTACATTGGCTACTTCATAGCGATGTGGGTTTTTATTTTCAATTTCAAGATTTTTCAAAAATAAAAGATTGTACTGGGGAATTTTAAAAATAATTTGTTGACAAATTTGCATAATACTGTATTGCATATGTATACAATGTATTGTGAACACATTCACCACTCACTGCTACCATCTTGTAATTTCTTCCAATTTCTTCTGAATATAGACTTCTCTCCTTTCATATAGCCCCTTCTTCTCTCCTTTCAAATATCCCCTTCTTACTTACACATCTTATTTTTTCATGTAATCCTTGTTCAGGTAGCCACAGCTGCCACATATTTGTTATTATATTAAATCTTTAAGTCTTTTTTTCCAAAGTGAAGGACCAGAGTCTTGTATTTACCAAAGAAGAGGTCTACTGCTGAAGTAAATCTCTGTCCCAAGCTCTGTGAGGTTTATTTCACAGAGTTCAATATGGATCTCAGAGAGAATAAAAGAAAAGTCCTCTGTAATAACATGGGTAAATCTACATTGAAACATCTCTGATCGTTTTCCTCTTTTATAATGAGGGCTACACCCTGGAAATTCCAGTTAACCAGAGGCTCTACTGCTAGAAACTTACAAAAGTTTAGGTGAGTTAACAAAAGAACATTACATACCTGTAATCCAATCTAGTCATCCTAATCTACCTGAATACATAAGTGAATGAAATCATGTATGATTTTTGGTTAAGAGACAAGCTTACTGAAGACATGCCCATTTGTGTAGTAGTGTCTCAAACAATCAGTGGAATAAACAATCACTTTCTGATCGTATTAAATCTATGAAATGAAATAAGTACCTGGCACTATTACATTTCAAGTGCCTGTAGTTCTACAGG
This sequence comes from Mesocricetus auratus, assembly GCF_017639785.1. Classification (NCBI taxonomy): domain Eukaryota; kingdom Metazoa; phylum Chordata; class Mammalia; order Rodentia; family Cricetidae; genus Mesocricetus; species Mesocricetus auratus. The sequence goes on along the minus strand of NW_024429188.1, from coordinate 91,284,940 downwards.
TTGTAGACTCTCAGAGAAAATCTACTTGTATTACTTTGCTAAATGGGCACAATATTAAACTGACTCCTAATGTTTATGTTTAAATTCATCAATCACTACACCTCTCAATCTTCACATGAGAAGGTTCTGTTTCCTGCCAGAACTTCAACATAGCATCACGGTTATACAACTTTATGATATCTTCAATAAACTTATATCACTGACAAAGATACACAGACCTAAATTGTAGAAATGGAGGTTGAAAAATGACATCCCAAGCATGCCTATATTTGACAAATACGAATTCAAGCAAAATTATGAACAATAAGTAAAATTTTACTCTTTAATTACAAAAATCATCAGCTCATCAGAAATATACAATAATTATATATAATCTGGCATACACAACTTTCTAAACTAAAATAAATATAACTTGATGTAAAAAATATATATGCCAAGATAGAACAATAAAGAATTCAATACACCATTCTCATCAATAAAAATATATTTTAGACTAAAAATAAAGATTAAAGTTAAACTGTACCACAGATCAAATGGATTTAACAAGAATTTATAGATATCTATTTAGTAGATATATATCCTTGTCAGCAACTCATGAAAATTTCTCGAAAGCATGTATTATTTTAAGATATTGAGTAAGTTGTTAAAATTAAAAAATATTGAAATAATATATCATATATAATCAGATGATGATGTTAGAAAATTAGAAATGAATTACAAAAGATACTATGTGACTACACAGAGCTTGAAAATTACACTTTTGTAATGGTAAGTGATTTACTGAAGACATTCAAAAGAAAATTATAAAATCTCAGAATCAAAAATAAAAGAAAACCTTTGGAACTGTGAAATTAGCTCCAGTGAGGAAGTTTATGTGTTCTTACATAAAGACCAAAGAGAGCTCAAATATAGAATTGAGTGATACAAGCCAAAGTCTTAGGAACTCAAAAAGTAAGATTAACAAAAATTAGAAAATTGAAGCAAATAAGCAAGTTGGAGAAAAATGATGAAACTGAAAGAACAAATGATAAAAAGGATCAATGAGACATAATTTTTGTTCTTTGATAGTTCAAACAGTATTTGGTAGGCATAAATTAATAGATATTCAAAATACAAAGGGGATATTGCGTTACCACTGACATCCAGAGAATTAAATGAACTTTCTGAAAGCATTTATTCAGATAAATTGGGAAAATGGCTAAATTTATATACAAATCTCAGCAATGAATCTTTAAATATGAATAAACTGAACTGATCTACAATGAGAAATGATATTAAAGTTTAATAAACAAATGTCAAATAAAAAAATTCCAAAGATTGTTCATCTCTCTTTCTTTCTCAAGACCTAATCCGTTAGTCTGGTCCCTAGAGCTGGAACAGCACACCAGTTGCAGCCTTCCTTCTCCTCTGCCCACATCTCCTGTGGATCCCACAGATGATCACCTCCTAACCTTCCTCCTCCTACATTTTATTGTTTCCCATTTCCATTTCCAACAGGCATCCCTTAGCAAACCACAAGCCATGCCTGCCAACAAACTAGGTAGGATTCCTGAAGACCTTCTCTGTTCTCCCACATCCAGTTCCCCAAATCTCACCCTCAGCTCTGAAGTAGAACACCCATGGCAGCCTTCTCTACCCCCTTGCTTCTATCACTTGTGGATTCCACAGGTCTCTCTTTCTAACCTTCCTACTCTTATGTGTTGCTTTGTCCTAGAACCCAAATCCACCAGACACTCCTGGCTAACCCAAGGGCTATGACTCCTAAGGAACAAGTAGGCTGAAGGCAGTCTACACCTTTCTTACCATTCCTGAGATCCAATCAACCCCAGTAACAATCCCAGGTTTGTAGCTGGAATCCTACTGTGGCCACTTTTCCCCTCTGACCCTCTCCCAAAGCAACCACAAAGACCTGCTACTCAAAATTTCTTTCTCCCAACTCACCCCAATATCTCAACCTCTAATGCCAGTAAGCTTTCCCTGTGAACAAAGCAGGTGAGAATGCCTAATTGTGGAGGATACAGAGTCTCATCTGGCCATCTCTTGTAGCCAGACAAGGCTTCCAGTGCCTGAAGTAGGTTGTACTCAATAGAGGGTCCCATGGAATTCCCCCCAAATTCCTGGGCTTGTGCTAAGACAAAGATTGGTGTTCTCCATCAACTGACAGTGTACCCCATTGCTGACTACACTACTCAGAAAGCTCATTAAACATGGAGAAGTTGAGTTGGTGTCTACATATAGACTTCAACCCTATGTTCTAGTCTTTTTGGTGCTTTAAGGTACTCTGCCGGGTACTGAGAAACATGGATGCCAACCCAGCCACAAAACCTTTGACTTACAATCTGTTCTGCCTGAAAAATATGCCAGGACAATAGTGGCACAAAGCTTGTTGGAGTATCCAACTAATATCTGGTTTAACCTAAGGCCCACTCTTTGAGAAGGAATCCAAATCTGACACCGCTTGGGTAACCAACCAAGAACCAGAGACTAGTTAGCCCAGAGTTCTACAGTAAAAGCAAACACTATGGGTCTAAAAAACAAAATTAATAAAATGATTCCTAATGATATGCTGCTATACTCATAGATCAATATCTTATCCAGTCATCATCAGAGAGGCTTCTTCCAGGAGCAGGTAGGAACAGATAAAGAGGTCCACAACCAGACATTATGTAGAGTGTCCAAATTGGAGGTTTCCATTAAATCCCTCCCCTCAGAGCTCAGTGATCTAATGTAAGAGGAAGAAGACAGATTGTAAGATTCAGGGAGGAAGTAGAACACCAGGAGAAGACAGCACTCTGAATCAACAAAGCAAGGCACATATAAACTCACAGAGACAGATGCATCAAACACAGGGCCTATATGGGTCTGTATCAGGTCCTTTGTGTATATGTTATACCTATTAGCTTAGTATTTTTATGGGACTCCTGACTATGAGAATAACTGGGTCTGTGCAACTTTGGTCTCTTTTCCTACTGTTGGCTTCCATATGCAACTTGTGTAGCATGGTTTTTGATTCATCTTATATTTTATTTTGCCATGTTTGGTTGTTATCTCTTAGAAGTCTATTCTTTTCTAATGAGAGACAGAAAGAGAGTATGTTTGTAGGATAGGTTAAGTGGGGAGGAACTGGGATGAGTTAAGGAAGGGGAAATAAAAATCAAGTTATATTGTATCAGAAAAGAATCTATTTTCAATAAAAAAACTTTTAAAAATTCCAGGAGGTTGGATTCAATGTGGAATTCTACTACTGAAATGTTTCAGGTAGGAGGTTAAAATATGTGTAATAATGAAAGATTCAGTGTGGTGATATTAATGCCATGGAAAGACATCACTACAAGGCGCTAGAATACAGGCACATGTGACAGAGTTGGTGTCACTTCTCATAGGTTTCAGAGGAAAGACTTTTACTTTGAAGGAGTGTGTGATCTTAAAAATGTGGGAGTACTGGGAAGAAGGAACCCAATTAGTTATAGCACATCTATCAAAAAGAGTGTCATCTTTGCTTGTATGCAGAATCTTCTAGCATGTGTGCAGATAGGTATGATGGGAAGAGTGTCTGGTCTTGGATCTAACAAATATATCTTAGACAATTTGCACCAATGTCTTCAAAGTACTTTAAGAAATAACTGCCATCAAGTTCCATCTGTGAAGTCCTTATTATCCTGATACCAAATTAATGAAGTACACATAATAAGGATAATTATAAAACAATTTCTTCTGTCAACTTTCATGAAAAGTCTTCAAGGAGACATTCAGAAATCTGAAGTTGGGTGTGGAAATACATCTCTGTAATTTTAGTATTTTGCAAACGGAAGGATTGGTTCAAATTTGCAGCCAGTCTGGGCTGCATAGTGAAGTCTAAGGCAGACAAGGTTAGAAAGCAACACTCTGTTTCATAACATCTGATATGAATAAGCAAATAAAATACAAATTTTTAATTATAATTCAACAACACATTAAAAAGATCACATTTCTGACTCAGTTGTTTTCATTCCAGGGATGCAATGATTGCCCTGTATTCACACATTGACAATATAACCCAATATATAATTAAGAATAAAAATGACATGAACATTTCAACAGATTCATCAAAGGCCTTTGAAAATTTTGACATTCCTTCATAATAAAATTGCTGTAGATACTATAAATAGGAGGAAATATTTCAACATTATAAAGGCCATATATAACAAACCAATATGCAAATGACACTAAATGGGGAAAGAAAACTGAAAGCAAGTCCACTGAACTAGATAAAACTGTTCAATCTATCCTTTTTTATTCACCATATTGTTTGAATTCATAGCCTAAACAATAATATATAAAAGAAAAATAGTCTGGTAACTTCTATGCAATGTAACTATTACTTATATACTTACATACTTTTCACAGAGTATCTCTTCAAGACAGACACAGCACTTTTACCTTTAAGTGCATCATTTCTAGCATCCATGAAGATGTGTTCTAGCAGTAATTTGAAGTTTTACGTATTCACGTATCCTTGAAAAATCTGTAGTTGTAATTACAGAATTTTCAAAAAACTCCTTCAAATTTCTCTGTTCTGTAACTCCATATAAGCAGCTGATCTTTGTGAAAGTCATTACCCATAGAGTTTGCAATAGAATTCTTCATATAGAATAAGTATACCACAGCATTATTTCTTAACACTGCACCATCATGCCATTAGCTGTTTTCTGCTGCAGCTCACCTTATAGAAATTTGAAACTTTCTTGGTGTTCTCCTCCCATATCTTTTGACAGCTTAGACTTATCAAGGTTGTTTATGTGGTATTTTTAAGATGAAGCAAATATATGGTTGTTTTCCCAGTATTTCAAATCCACATAGCTTGGTAAGGTACCCAATAACTTCTCATAATAACTTTTTAGGTCCTTTCTAATACACAAAGAAGAAAGGCAAATTTGAATCATTGCCAAGACATAAGTTTACAGAATTATTAAACATAAAATATCAGGTAAATAAAGTAAAGGGGCTAGCTTGTGTTTTGTAAAGCTAAAGGACTCACATATTTTGAAGAGATATTTTATTGATATCAAATAGCATTTTCATTTACAAATTCAAATTATTCAAGTTACCCACAATAATTTATTTGTAAATGTTATTTGTATTTATCCTTTTGAGAGATATATTATAGTTACTGTCATGTTTTTATCCTTAGACTGCGTTAAAGGCAAAAGAAACAAAGAGCAACAATATATCTTGTACAATCTACACTGAGGTCAGTACTTCCCTTAGGAATTAGTATTTTCTCTTACAATTCCAGAGAGGTCATTCTTGATATTAGGAAGATTGTCTCTATTATAAAGGAAACATTTAATGATATTCACTAAAATCTTCTTGTTAATACAAAAATCCACTTCAACAATTTGCAAAACTTGAAGAAGGAATAATGACACTTTTAAACAGGCCAATTCTGTTATTTCAAATACATCTCTCCCCAAAACATATAGTTTGGAAGCCAATAGATTTTGTTAAAACTTTACATATCCAGTTTTTGTAACTATTAAACAGAAAGAGGCATGCTCTGAATTGGAAGAGGACTGAGCAAAGTAAGACACAGACAAAAACAGTTTTATAAGCACACAATTCTGTCTAAAGGTCAAGACATATACTTAAGTCAATTGAAAATTTTCAGAAATGTAGCAAAATCTCATCTTTGTTTTATGGATAATACACTTTCTATTTCTTTAGATTCTCGTGGAAAAAGGGGAACATGTTTCATTAGAATAGACAGTTAAAATGCTCTATTTCTTTGACCTTTAAAATATTTTCAACTGTGAACAGCTGGCCATTCTGCCCCTTTCCCAGAGGCTGCTTAGACTGTAAACAGGAGGCAAAGTAGAATTGCAGCCAATCTAATTATGGAATATTGAAAAGGTCAAAGCATTGCCCTGGGCTACAAAATAGTAAGATCTTCATTTAAAAGAATGCCAAACGTCCTAGCTACTAAATGAAATAGCAGCAATTTATATTTCTTATGAAATTAGTAGTGGGAAGCTATTTCCCATACATAAATTTCTGATCTACGAAAACCATTACAGTATTACTCAGAATTGTCTAGTAAGGAAGTATAATGTGGATTGTGGCAGTATATTCTTGTATTTTAGGACAATGTCATGCAGACTATAACATTTCAGTTAGATTATAATCAGAATTATGGAAATTTTCTGTGAATTTTGTGTCTGTTTCATGGCATTCCTGAAGTTACTTACCCATCAAGGCAAATAACCAGGATAAAAACTTGGATGTGTCACAAGGAAGCCAGAGAAAAAAGTAAAATCCATGAGGAAAAATGGAACTGATAATGACAAAGGGAAATGGGAAATTCATGTGTCTTCTATCACCATTCCTGAACAATGCACTTAAACAACAGAAGAAATTGATGCTCTTATTATGGAAATATACATAAGTTTAGCTTTAAATTCAAAAGAAGGTGAAATGGGGATCTCATGCATATGGCAGTTCTGTGGGATTAACTGTTACCACATGACTATAAAATTGTCAAATGGATAACAAATAATATGCACAAACAGTTCCAGGATCCAGCATCCTAAAACAATCTCTAAAATGTAATGGCAAACATTTTACTTCTACTTTTCACATTTAGTGCATAGTGCTCTTGTGTAAACCTAAGTTTAAATATACTGGTTTCATAATTTACTATAAACCCCAGTTCCTAGATGAAAACATTTTAAGTGAGTTTGAGGAGGCCTATTTTTATGTGCTATATTATATAACATGAGTAATTTAGAACATCATATGGATGCCTCTGCCATCTTTTATATTCTCTTCTCTCATTTGTAGGACAAATAAGAACTAGGTGTTTTAGTAGGAGTTGATATTTGGTGAAACATTCTCTTAGAAAGTTAGGCAACTAGGTTTAGACAAAATGTTATAATTAACAATGTTAAAAATATCAAAAAATATAAAGCCGGGTGAAATCTACTGATTTTGGCGGTTGTATCCTGCAGGAATACCCATGGTGAAGTTTGCACTGATACATAACCAGTGTGTATGCATGTAACGAGCAAGGCCCTCACTAGAATCAACAAGAGTGTTTAGAACAGATTCCCTCCAGAGGACATTTTACTTATACTATTGGAAATTCCTAACAAGCAATCAACTTATCAGTTTACAATATTCTTTTCTGAGTTTGGAATTGTACCTTAAATAACCCTTCTAAATCTTTTTATAATGCCCCAATTTCAACAAATTGCTCATAGTCCAGGCCTAGCTTAGAGTATTTTACTTTTTCATTCTTGACTCATTTGTCTTGTACAAATGTTATTTGTGTCCATATTTTAGTAAGTATCATTGAATTCTAATAGTGTTATCAATGTCAAAAAGGGAACATGAACCTTTTCTACTGTAGCATATGACAAAGTCAATATTTGCGCCTGTTGTAGTAAGTGACATTGAAAGGAGTTAGAAATGATCAATCTGGCTTGTTTCCATACAATTATTTTCAAGTGAATTTGAACTACCCAGTCATGCTCATTAAAAGAAAAGTAGATCATAGCCTATAGCAAACTAGTGGGTGATCAATTCATCAAAATTAATTACACTAGACTAAATTAGAATGGCTTAGGTAATGTAGGCTACGTTTGATTAAAGGGCCACAAAATACTCTGATAACTATTAGAATTAGGACAGTATAGACATCTCCATCATTCTTCAGAGAGCCCTATTGTATTAGTTTTCATTTTCAAACTCTGCCATTACTAAGGGACACCATTCCTTCTACATAAAAATCAATCATCCTTGCTTATTGCATGTGATATTTGTTGTAAATATCTTACTCAGCTTAATGACAATGTTAGATGATTGTCCTTCAGTCACTAATTATCATATGACTATGATCAAGATGCAAATCATTCAACATCTATATTATTACTATACATAATAAATAAAATGACTGTGTTGACACAAGTCATAGAATTTATTAAAGGTTAAGTATATAGACATACAATCTCTGAAGAGATATTAGTAGCTGCAATTATGTTTCATTTCAAGAGCTAATGAATTCTTATGAATGTATTTGAATGGTAGCATAGTTGACAAGCTTTCATAATACCCTGCTTTCAGTCACTTGCCATGCAACAAAGTATTTAATCAATAGAGCCAACCAAATATATAGGGGATAGAGTATGTATGTGTACGTAGAGTATTATGGGCCTACTCCAAATTGTTGCATTTGAATGTGAGAGAGTAGAGTATTTGTACGATTCCAATTATCTAGAAGTTATCTCAAGGACTGGTTTCTCTATTGCTTCAGTATGATTTATCACATGCTTGGAAATGTCGTAGCTGTTGAGGATGACAGTAACACTGACTCTACAGTCCTACAAATGTCAAAAGCAAGATGTAGAGGAGATGCCAAATAAATCATCAAAAGTTCTAAAGAGGAACTTAATGGGTTAGGATAAATTAAGGTATTTAAAACTAGACATTCATACAAGGTAGTTGCTATATACAGATGCTAACCAAAACCAGATACATGATAAAGAAACATCAAATAACTTAAAAATCAAATCTCAGTAATCAATAAAGTATTTTATTATAGTTGAAACAGTCAGTAATAATCGTAAGAATTTGGATTTTCCATTAAAATTTAAATTTTAAACAACAAATCTGAAGGCATAAAAAGAAATTAAGTAGAATTAATTTATAATGACAGTACCTAAGGGAGCAGATATATGATATACTGAAAAACGCTATAAAACAATTGCATTAACTATAAATAAACAAAATAAACCAAGAGAAGTCTATAGAGCCATATGTAAACTAAGAAAGAATAATAGCAAAAGGATATGGAATATAAATAATAGAAATTCTAGAACTAAAAAGTAGAATAAGTGAATCGAAATATCCATTTACAGGGGGTTTAAACTCCATTTGAGTAAGCAAAACTCGGTCAGTAAACCTCAATAATAGACATTTGAAGTACAAGGAGAATGAATAAGAGTAAAGGAAAGTCAAGCAGCCCAAGAGACATGCAGGAAGCCAACAAGTACTACAGTTCAGATACTACAGGAATCTATGGAAGAAAATACATAGAAAATAAGGCAGCTCAATTGATTAAATTATCCCCAAAGCACCAATTTCGATGAAATACATCAGTCTCCAAATACAAAGAATTTTAAAACATCCAACTTGGACAAGGAAAAAGAGAGTTTCACCAAGAAACTTAAAGGCACAGAGAAAAATATAGCTGATCATGCACGAAGAATTATCAATGAAATTTATCATAAAATTTATCATAATAAACTTTCAAGGCTTTTAAAAAAGGCAAATAAATGAGAAATTTACAAAATTCGAGAGACTTCAACTAACCACATGTTGATAATCTCTGACATGAATTCTTGGACTCTAAACCGTAATCAAGGTAATTTCTTTGAATCATGATGCCAAAACTTTCCTCCAGTTGTCTTTAGATCCTGTATACTTGATTAGCAGTATTAACCATCACAGAGTACAAATATATTGTTTCAAAAGTCAGAAAAACTAATGCATCAATAAAACTGTAAATTCATTAAGAAGATATAATATAGATGTCCTATTAAAGCTGAACATTCCATGGGTATTAGTAATAAAAGGTCCTCAGCTTAGTGTGAAACTTCATGCCCACATTCCCTTTTTGTATAGTTTGAGCTTAGGATTTTGGATAGTTTGACCTTGGACAGAACTTATGCATGCTTTTATAGCCATGGTGAGTTCACAGATGCAGCTGCACCGCTCTGTCTGGACAACATAGTTTCCTTGTAGTCTGTGGTAGTGAGAAAGAAAATAACCCTAAAGGGTGTGGCACTATTAGGAGGTGTGACCTTGTTGAAGTCAGAGAGGCCTTTTTGGAGGAAGTGTGATTCATTTAAAACAATTACTTTTGGGGCAACAAGCCCTAGGATCAAAAATTCTTGAAAAGTTCAGCTTCTAAAATTTTTGCTCAGTGTTCAAAAAAAAGGGAGGGGGACTACAAATAAGCAAACGAAATAAAATCTGAGGGGAAAAGGAATTGAGTCACACACAATTGCTACTCTTCATGTTCCTTTCTTCTTCTGCTCTCCTTCCCTCATGCTGTTAGTTTCTCTGTTTCTGCCTCTCTATCTCTTTGTTTCTTTGTCTCTCCCCCATTCTTGGAGTACAAGTATTTATACGTTTTCAACAGTAATTCTTTTTACAATACAATGTGAGGCTTGAATTTCTCAGGGCCAGCAAGGCAGGTAAGATTTACATACAGAGCAATAAACTAAAATTGCTAGGAGAAAATTTTAGCATTAATTGCTTATGGTTGTAGGTCAAAGAGAGGGTGTAAGTTTAATTTACACAAAAAACAAACCCTGGAGTCTTCCAGTGCTCTAGCCTCAGTGGCAGAACAGGCCTTCAGGAAAGTTTACTTTTCCCTATGGATGAGTAAATGGACTGGTTACCTTTGTCTTTATCTTCTCAGGGGAAACAGGAGGGAGCAGTAAATCTCTAATTTAAAATCATGAATTAATACAGTAAGAAGGTTGAGAAACTTTTGGTACAGGGTTAGTTTAGGTTATCACTTCTCTTCTGTATCAGCGCGGTAAAGCTAAGGCATACTTATTTTTTCTATCCATACAGGCAGCTATGATTCAACATCTTTGGATGTGTAGTAATTTTACATCCTTGGATATCTGGCAATGTCTTCAGATGCTTTTTGCCTGGGTCCTAAACACTGGCCAAATGCTAGTCAATAAGGATAGTTGCATGAAGGCAGATCACTGTAATTACATAGGAGAGGGGAACAAGGACCTGATAGTAGGAAATAGGTCAGGTCTCACACATAGCTAAGGAATGTAATCAGTAAACTAGGACCTGTTAATGGAGAACAAATATTTACACTTAGCTAAGGAGTGTAATCAGTGAAGTCCAAATGCATGGGAGAAATTTGTTTCCAGTAAATGCTAAGATGATGCTTAAATTGGGAAGTAAATCCCAAGTTTGTTACAGAAAGGAATAAGCTTTAGGAAGAATCTACAGCAACAAACAACCAATTAATTCACAAGATTATAATGCCATGTACAACTTTTGTTCTGTTTTTATCTATCAGGAGAATCTCTAATTCTGAGTTACCTCTTGATAGATGGCTGTATAATTTCTGTGTGTTCTTGTAGATTGTAGCACTCCAGGGCATGGGCTTGTCTGCTATATTACAATTTATGGTCTTGCTCTTGGGTGGTTGGAGCAGAGCAGGTGGTTTGGTGCTTTTCACCCATGAACTTAACAACTGGGTGAAGGCAGCTGAACCTGTGTTCTAGCCTGTCCTGTGTCAGTGAGTGTTTACCCCTGTTTTATACCTAAGTAAATTCTTGAGAACCCTTACCAGACTCTCCTGAATTCATGCTACAATGTGTCACTGAGGAGGAGGACTTTGATGACCAATATATGCTCAAGCCATGCTCAGTAAGACAAAACATTTTCTGTTGCCTAGCACCATGTCTGCCTGCATGCCATCATATTGTACCATGATGATAATGGACAAAATCTCTGAAAAGATAATCAATGTTTTTCCTTTGTAAGAGTTGCCAAGGTCATGGTGTCTCTTCACAGTAATAGAAACCCTTACTAAGGCCTATTCAGTCACCATTTCTGGCTCTTCCAATCTTTGTGATTCCCTCCTCCATGATGATCCTTGAGTATTAAGGGGAGGAATTGTAACATAAATGTCCCATTGAGGGCTAAGAATTCTTTAAATTCTTATTCTCTGTACCTGGATCAATTAGCAGTCTTTGTATTAATCAGTATCTATTGTCTGAATATGTTTCTTGAATGAAGAATGAGAAATGCACTAATCTATGGGTAAAAAATTAAAAGAAGATAAAAAGACATAATACTTTTAAAAATATATGAATAGAAAACAGATCTCCAAAATGTAGGGCAAAAATTTTGGGAGAATTGTATGCTTCAAAGGACGCTGTAACGATAAGCAACACTTACTGGAAGTAAAACTAAGTATTTATTGTAGAAATTACTCACAAGATACCAAACAAGTAACCCAGACGAGACAAGCAGTTTTCCCGCTGCCGAACCGGAAGCCGAACTCCGGGAAAAAGAGACCGAGACTTCCTGTGTGCTGTCTTTTATACCCTCCCCCGTAACACCCCCTAGCCATGCCCAAAAGTGGGCCTGGCTAGTGACGTAGTTCCACCTACGTCCAGCCGTATATGTTTTTAGTCCTGCCTAAAGTGGGGTGGTTAGCGGTGTGGTAAACCGCCCTTTTATTACCTCATCTGTATGCGCCTCTAATAAGTCACATGTTTAATGGCGGCATACAAACTTCCTCCTACAATTCCCCTTTTAGTCTAAAAAGGACAACTAACTTGTGTCCATGAACAATATATCAAACATCTATTCTATCTAAACCTAAACTTATCTGAAAGAAACACCCAAATATGAACACCTCCTTCCAATCCCAACTCTAAAATAATTGAAAACTAACACTAACGGGTGTAAACTATCTTATAATATCAATAGTAGGGAGAGGGGGTGTGGAATTCTCAAAACTACTTCCTGCTGAGATGGGACGATGATAATTTCATGGGGACCTGTGGAAAAAAAATGTTAGTATAACAAAATCTCAGTAGATCAGACAGTCTCTGTATGGCAGGAGATGCTTGATCGAAGTTCCTGACTGGAGTTCTAGTGTTGATCGAAGCTCTCATCGGAAGCTCTGGCCAGATTGTAGAAGATGTGCTATTTCAGTTTCTTGGTCCGGAGTTGTGTAGAGTGATGTAGTTTCAAGCCAGTTTCAGGATGGTGCTTGTCAGGTGGAGTCAGTGATGTGGGGCAGTTCAGATGCCTCCAGTCGAATCAGGTGAAGTCAAGGAAGTGGATCCTCATTCTCTTTCTGAAACAGTTGAAGATTGCTGTCAGGAAATCCCTTGGTTAACGATCACAACCAATCTATTCTTAAAGGAAAAAGGGGATTATGGTATGAAATGAATACATTGTATTGGTATGGTTTTTTCATTTATTGATACAAATTCAAGGTCAATTTTGTGATGTGTATATTTCTCCTCTTGATTAAGTATTGTGCTTATACTGATCTTTTAAAACGCAATGCATAATTGAATACAGACTATAAATAGTTACTTATAATAGAATTTATAGTTAGTAAGTTAGGTTTTCTAGATATACAGAAATATATTTGAGATAGATAAACAGTCTTCAAACCTCTCAAAGACCTTCAGAAAATGGCATTTAAAATGGTTTAGGGTTTTTCTTGACAATGAGAAATGTCTGCTCCTGACAGCACCAATTACGTCTGAGAGGAAGATGGGCGTCGAAGAAACTTATTATGGAGTTTGCTTTCAACATGGCAAGATTAGCCATTTGGGCAAGAAACTGCTTTTACCTAGACTGTTTGACTGTTGTTGTATAATCTGGACATGCAGGACCCACAGGAAATTGACTGCTGAACTCAGCCTTACAGGGTTCCTGATTCATGGAAGAGTCTACCAGACTTTCTGTAGGACACAGAAAAATGACCGACAGACTGCTGATGCAGATGGACAGTTTGAAATTTCCTGCTTTGCTGAGAAGTTTCCAGACACATTGTGGCCTATGGGCTGAAGATGGATGCTCCAATGTTACAGAGGAACTTCGGTTGACTGTCCAGGCAGTAAGATGTCTCTGTCAATCCTAGTGTTTATATATTATCCTTCTGTGGTCTTTGATGGAGTTGAAGATAGATAGTTATAATTATAGTTTTCCTTAGTTATGATAAAAGATACATATAGAACTTTGGACTCACAAGGATGGGATGGATGATATTTTCTTTAAATCTTGCTAAAATATTGTAACTATGTTCTTATTTGATAACTGTTCTGTTATACACAATTTGACTGTGTTAAAGTTAAGACCTTTCTTTTTGTTTAAACAGAAAAGAGGAGATGTTGGGGGAAGTCCTGTGCATTTGTCAATAAAGTACTGTTGAACCTATAGGGAACCAAGATAGGAGGGACTAGGAGTCCAGGAGAACTCTGGGAAGAAGAAACACAGAGAGTCAACATGTAACGCCATGGGGGTAGGAAGCCTGGAACTATTCTCTGGTAAGAGACATACTTAGATTAACAATTATGGGGTAATTACTTAAGTCAGAGCTAGCCAGTTAGAAACAAGCAAGGCCAACAGCTTCATAATTAATATAGCCTCCTGTGTGTTTATTTGGGACTGATGCGGATCTGGAACCAGGCGGGCGGGAAGGCTACTCTCAAAGAAAGCTTCTCTTAACAGAGAATTACAGGGCTAATAAAAGATATTTTTGGAAATATGTGCTGACATTATGATTTGAGTCTACATAATAGATCAGCACAGTCATTTTATTTATTACGTATAGTAATAATATAGATGTTGAATGATTTGCATCTTGATCATATTCATATGATAATGAGTGATTGAAGGATAATCATCTAACATTGTCATTAAGCTGAGTAAGATATTTATAACAAATATCACAGGCAATAAGCAAGGATGATTAATTTTTATGTAGAAGGAATGGTGTCCCTTAGTAATGGCAGAGTTTGAAAATGAAAACTAATCCAATAGGGCTCTCTGAAGAATGATGGAGATGTCTATACTTTCCTAATTCCACCAACAACAACCATTGCAAATCGAGGAAGGATGAGAAATCAATGGTCATTAATATCCCTCAATATTAATGGCCTTAACTCACCCATAAAAAGAAACAGGCTAACAGACACCTATAGAACATTTCATCCACATAAAAAAGAATGTACCTTCTTCTCATCACCACATGGAACCTTCTCAACAATCGACCAAATACTTGGCAACATAACAAACCTCAGCAGCTACAAAAAAATTGGAATAACTCCATGCGTCTTATCAGACCACCATGCTTTAAAATTAGAATTCAACAACAACACAAATTGCAAAAAACCTACAAACTCACAGAAATAGAATAATGCACAACTGCACCATTCCTGTGTCAAAAAAGAAATAAAAAAGAAATTGAAAACTTCCTAGAATTCAATGAGAATGAAGACACAACATACCCAAACCTATGGGACAATTTGAAAGCAGTGCTACAGGGATAGTTCATAGCACTTGGTGCCCACATGAAGAAACTGGGGAATAGTTATACTAGAGAATTAACAGCACAGATGAAAGCTCTAGAAAACAAAGAAGCAAACTCCCCCAGGAGGAGTAGACGCCAGGAAATAATCAAATTGAGGGCTGAAATCAATAAAGTAGAAACCAGGAAAACAATACAAAGAATCAATGCAACGAAGAGTTGGTTCTTTGAGAAAATCAACAAGATAGACAAACCTTTGTCCAAACTTACCAAACGGCAGGGAGTGAACATGCAAATTAACAAAGTCAGAAATGAAAAGGGGGACATAACAACTGACTCTCAGGAAATCCAGAGAATCATCAGGTCTGTCATACTTTGAAAACCTGTACTCCACAAAATTCAAAAATTTAAAGGAAATAGACAACTTCCTGGATAGCTATCACTTGCCAAAGCTAAATCAAGAACACATAAGCAATTTAAATAGACCTATAACCCATATGGAAATAGAAGCAGTCATCAAAAGTCTCCCAACCAAAATAAATCCTGGTCCAGAGGGCCTCAGTGCAGAATATTACCAGAAATTCAAAGCATAGCTTATACCAATTCTTCTCAAAGTATTCCACACAATAGAAGCAGAAGGATCTGTGCCAAACACTTTCTATGGGGCTTCAATAACCTTGATCCCCAAGCCACACAAAGACACAACTAAGAAAGAGAACTTCAGACCAATATCCCTCATGAACATTAATGCAAAAATACTCAATAAAATACTGGCAAATCAGATCCAAGAATACATCAATACAATCATTCACCACGGTCAAGTAGGATTCATCCCAGGGATGCAGGGATGGTTCAACATACGAAAATCCATCAACGTAATTCACCATATAAACAAGCTGAAAAACAAAAATCATATGATCATCTTACTAGATGATGAAAAAGACTTTGACAAAATCCAACACCCCTTCATGATAAAGGTCTTGGAGAGATCTGGGATAACAGGGATATACTTAAACATAATAAAAGCTATATACAGTAAACCAACAGCCAACATCAAACTAAATGGACAGAAACTCAACGCAATTCCTCTAAAATCAGGAACAAAACAAGGCTGTCCACTCTCTCCATACCGCTTCAACATGGTACTTGAAGTTCTAGCCATTGCCTTACGAAAACAAAGGGGGATCAAGGGGATACAACTAGGGAAGGAAGAGGTCAAATTTTCACTGTTTGCAGATGATATGATAGTTTACATCAATGACCCAAATAACTCTTACATGTGATTAACACCTTCAGCAAAGTGGCAGGCTACAAGATCAACTCAAGAAAATCAGTAGCCCTCCTATATACAGATGATAAAAGGGCTGAAAGAGAAATCAGAGAAACATCACCCTTTACAATTGCCACAAACAACATAAAATTCCTTGGTATAATGCTAACCAAACAAGTGAAAGACCTGTATCACAAGAACTTTGAATCTTTAAAGAAAGAAATTAAAGAAGCCCTCAGAAAATGGGAAAGATCTCCCAATCACTTGGATAGGAAGGATCAATGTAGTAAAAATGGCAATCCTGCCAAAAGCAATCTACAGATTCAATGCAATCCCCATTAAAATCCCAGCACAATTCTTCATAGACCTTGAAAGAACAATAATCAGTTTTGTATGGAAAAACAAAAGACCCAGGATAGCCAAAACAATCCTGTTCAACAAGGCAACGTTGAGAGG
The DNA here is from genome assembly GCF_017639785.1 of Mesocricetus auratus. Taxonomy (NCBI): domain Eukaryota; kingdom Metazoa; phylum Chordata; class Mammalia; order Rodentia; family Cricetidae; genus Mesocricetus; species Mesocricetus auratus. The sequence continues at coordinate 91,268,144 of NW_024429188.1, read as the reverse complement.
CATCACCATCCCTGACTTCAAGCTCTATTATAGAGCTATAGTTCTGAAAACAGCTTGGTAATGGCACAAAAATAGACAGGTAGATCAATGGGATCGAATTGAAAACCCGGATATTAACCCACACACCTATGAACATCTGATCTTTGACAAATAAGCTAAAAATATACAATGTTATAAAGAAAGCATCTTCAACAAATGGTGCTGGCATAACTGGAGGTTGGCATGTAGAAGAATGCGGATCGATCCATGTTTATCCCCATGCACAAAACTTAAGTCCAAATGGATCAAAGACCTCAACATAAATCCAGCCACACTGAACCTCTTAGAAGAGAAAGTGGGTGGTACCCTTGAAGGAATTGGTACAGGAGACAGCTTCCTGAACATAAAACTACTAGCACAGACAGTGAGATCAACAATTAATAAATGGGACCTCCTGAAACTGAGAAGCTTCTGTAAGGCAAAGGACACAGTCAGCAAGACAAAAAGGCAGCCCACAGAATGGGAAAAAATATTCACTAATCCCAAATCTGACAGAGGGTTGATCTCCAAAATTTACAAAGAACTCAAGAAGCAAGGATCCAATTAAAAAGTGGGCTGCAGAACTAAATAGAGAATTTTCAATAGAGGAGTCTAAAATGGCTGAGAGGCACTTCAGAAAGTGCTCAACATCCTTAGCCATCCGGGAAATGCAAATCAAAACAACTCTGAGATACCATCTCACTCCTGTCAGAATGGCTAAAAGCAAAAACACCAATGCCAATTTATGCTGGAGAGGATGTAGTGAAAGGGGAACACTCCTCCATTACTGGTGGGAATGCTAACTTGTTCAACCACTTTGGAAATCAGTATGGAGTTTCCTCAGAAAAATGGGAATAAACTTACCACAAGACCCAGCAACTCCACTCTTAGGCATATATCCAAAAGATGCCCATTCATACAACAAGGATGTCTGTTCCACTATGTTCATAGCAGCATTATTTGTAATAGCCAGAACTTGGAATCAAGCTAGGTGCCCCTCAACCGAAGAGTGGATACAGAAAATGTGGTATATTTACACAATGGAGTACTAATCAGCAGAAAAAAACAATGGAATCCTGCGATTTGCAGGCAAATGGATGACACTAGAAGAATCCATATTGAGTGAGGTAACACAGTCACAAAAAGAGAAACATGGCATGTACTCTCTCATATATGGATTTTAGACATAGATCTGGGGAGTGCCAGCCTACAATCCCATGGCCAGAGAGTCAGGGAAACAGAAACTTCATTCAGTGGCTGATGGAAGAAGAGGCACTGAGCTGAACTCAAGAAAGCCAGTAACAGAGAGGGAGGATTGATGACCAAAGGGATTAAGACTGGGCTGGATTAACCCCCAGAAATAGCTGACCTGACAAAGGTTAACTTTTGAATCCCAGGCATCAGCCTGGGAATCCAGCATGGGACTGATCAAGACCCCCTGAATGTGGGTGTCAGTGAGGAGGCCTAGGTAATCTATTCAGCCTTGGGCAGTAGATCAGTACTCATCCCGAGTATACACACGGACTTTGGACTCCCATCCAAAAATGTGGGATGCACTCTCACCCTGAACTCTTGGGGAGGGTCTAGACCCTGGCCTGGATGAAATGACAGACAATGGACACCCTCATGGAGGGCCTCACCCTCCCTGGGGAAATGAGGGGAGAATGGGGTGTTGGGGCGAGGGCATGGGAGGATGGGAGGGAAAGGGTGAGGGGCCTGGAATTGACTTGTGAAGCAACCTTGTTTCTAATCTAAATTTAAACTTAAAAATAAATAAAAAAGTATATCAAGCAATGATACCCAAAATCAAGAAAGTAATTGATGATATGAAAAAAAAGTTTAAATTAATTTTCTAAATTAACATTCAACATAATGGGATTCACAATGGAAAATTATATATTACATTATGTATTATATATATATGTATGTATACACATATTCACTTTTCACCTTTATGCTATATGCCTGGTTGCCTTCTCATCAAAACAGAAAAATAGAATAAATCACAGAAGGAAATACAAGTCACTTGAATATATTCATTCATAGGAGAAAAATGGAATGAACAGAAATCTTACAGGTGTGACAATGTTAAAAGAAAAATATCTGAATTGTTAATGAATAAGGAAACACTGAGAGTGCCCCAAATGTAGAATTTTTTTTAAATCTTCTGAAAACTAGCCAGTAATGTAACTATCCAAGCAAGGAAAGATCATGTCACAAATCACATTGAACTCAATTAAACCCCTTTAAAATCAGTCTCTTAAAGGTGAAGATAATAATCTTAATTAAGAGGAGAAAAATAACCTGTTCATAAGTGTGTCTCAATTCTAATGACAGAAGATTTTTCAGAATAACATCACAGGCCACAATGAAGTATTAAGGAAAAGAATGCCTGAATCCTATCTCCAAACCTTCAGATGTAGATCGATTAGCTACAGGAACCATGAAAGCAAAATAGATCCATTGAATGGATAGGGGTTGGGAGGAAATACATCAGGAAATATCCTAGTACAAGGAATCTGATCAGGGCAATGGAAAAGGGGTGTAGTTTAGGGAAATGAAATGGAGATAAATACAGAAGAAGATGGGAAGATGGCAAAGGAAAATGATAGAATATGACTGATCTGATTAGAGAAAATGAAGCAGGGCTCTGTAGGTAAAAGGGTAAAAGGTAAGTGCAGTGGAAGAATGTAGGTAAAATAACAACATGTATGGATGAAAAAGCCACAAGGAATCATACTCTTACAGATTTACTTGAGAAACCTAGTGTGCAGACAAAACTGTCCTCGAACTACAGATCCTTCTGACTCTGCCTCTTTCAGCATATCCTTCCGGCCTGCACCACCAGAGCTGGTCGTTGATGGTGCACACCTTTAATCCCAGAACTAGGGAGGCAGAGGCAGGAAGATTTCTATGTGTTTGAGGCCAGCCTGGTCTACCGAGTGAGTTTCAGGACAACTTCCAAAGCAATACAAAGAAACCCTGTCTCGAAAAGCAAACCAAAACAAAAACAAAAACCTATAGTGTATTTAATTGGTTTTATGAATATATTTGTGTAGATTTAAAGAAGTTTTATTATCTCTGCTCACAGCACTCTTTCCAAGACACAGAGACCACCTAATAAAATTCCCAGTACTAGACATGAGAAGCTGTGTTTTGAGTTGTTGGCAAGGTCTGCCTGAGAGATACCCCAAACATAAACCTTATTACTTCTGCCGTTGTTTACAGTCCAGAAGTGTAAGTTAAGTCCTTATTACTGAAGACACCAAGAGCTTCAGAAACAGTGCTGAGGTCCCTGAACTAGAACTGACCTTAATGTACACTCTTTGAGGATGAACTTTATTGTACCAGAATGCAGCATGCCATCTTCCAAAGAAGGGAGGTGATCAAGAGTTCCAGTCAGCGTTGAAACCCATGAACCACATCAGCAGTCAGCATGCTACAATAATCCTATAGGCACAGTAGTGACAAATATATCCTGCTGGTAGTTAGCTGCTTTCTAATTGGACTTCTGATCCACTCAACAAGAGGGATATCATACCTTTTACCAGAAACCTAGCTAACTACTCAGTGCTAGTGAAGACATGCTTATTGGAAGAGACTCTGTGATGATTTATTTTGTAAACCAGCATAATCCCTGTCTATAACCATCTGTCCTTATGCCCTTATGTAATTTTCAACCCTCATCAAGGAAACTTCTCTGCAAGAGATCATTTCAGAAAACCAGAACCAATCGATATGCATATTCTAAAGCTCAGTCTCAATGGATACATCTGCAAAACAGTCCCTCAACTAAGGCTTGGGAAACATTGTGGAAGGGGGTACAGAAAGATTGTAAGAAACAGTTGATTACTGACTGCTATGAAACTGTGTATCCTAGCAACATCAGAAGCTGGACCAGAATAGTCTCCCAATTTGATGGCCTAAATGTGAGCAGAAAAGGAGGACATAAAAGAACATGCCAAACTATATGGATAAAAGCTCAAAAAATCCTTAACCCTATACAAAGAACTATAGGGAAATGAGTTCCCCAGAGGAAAGCACACCAGTTAATTGTTCAGTGACAAATAGTCAGCCCTTAAAACATCATATGGACATGATAGGTTATGTTTTATACATAAAATATATACATGCATGTTAAAATATACCATTAATTTCAAGTAAAGTGCCAAGGGTTATGTGGGAGGGTTTGAAGAGAAGAGAGAAATGTAATTAAAATGTAGTCTCAGAATAATGAAGGAGATATCAGAGGATTCTCAGAAAAACAAAAGCTGAGAGAATATATGTTTGTGAGACCTTCATTACAGGAAATAATAAAGTTAGTACACTAGGAAAATGAGAAATGATAAAACACATAGGTAAGATTACTTATACAAACAAATTTTGAATGCTCAAATATTATAAACATGACAAGCAAATCATTCATATATTAATTGTATAGATTAAAAAACTAAATGACAAAATAAAACACATTAATATATTAAGAGGTAGCAAAAATAACATATAAAATGGGATGTTGATTTAAAACTTAGAGAAAGATGACACGAAATGTTTTGTTCTCTCGTCCTTTTAAAGGTTTGTTTTATTATACTTGCCATTCTGTTTTATCATTTCAAACTAGCTTGGTTTGGTCAAATTTGTTTTTTTAAGCATGACGGTAGCTATGAAACAAAATTCTACTTTCATCAAACCCAAAATAATAAGCACAGGATTAAAACATAGTGGTAAAAAGAAATCAGTTATCCACATTGAAAGTCTTTAAAAGACGTGGAAAAGAAAAAAATAAAGCTAGAAAATAACCCATAAAATGATTACAGAAAGATATTATCAATTCATAATTACCTTAAATATTAATGGACAATTTCTTTGAGTAGGTTGTTTAAATGGGTCACTTTAAAAATCCAACCGTAGTCAATTACAAGAAATACATTTCCTTTTTAAAGAAATACATCAATGTTAAGTAAAAATGTCTATTCATAAGACATTTCTCACTACTCAGTGAATGAATCAATACAAGGATTGTAGTCTCATTACCTATAAACAGGAATGTGCAGTGTCTTCCTACAGAAATTAAACCAATACTTAAAAATACTTACCAATTTAGAATCAAACTATATTTCTGTGATGGATTCCCTAAATGATATATATATATACATGTATAGAATCATATTACTGATGATTTTAAACATTTTTAAGTTTCTTTCCTTTTAAAAACATCACTCCATATGTTATGTTCATGTTTCTCCATCTCCCGAATCTTCCCAGATCCTCTCCATTTTCTACCCACCCAAGCTTATGTTATTTCTCTCTCTCATTGGATCTTAAAAATCCCAACAAGAAACAAAAATTAAAGCCAAAAATCCAAGAAAACCAAGCAAATAAGATAAAAGTGCAAAAATAAAACAAAAAGTACAAAAGGAACAAAAACATGGAATCTACGTTTTATTAGCCAACTTCTCCTGAAGTGTATTTAATATATCCAGTGACGTTCCATTGGAGAAAACTGATTTTTCCTATGCCAAAAGCTATCAATTGCAAAGAGATTTTTGTTTGTGTGGGTGTGTGCACTTCTTCCTTCCAGATCTGGGACCTGTCTGGCTTGAACCTGTGCAGGTCTTGTGTGTGCTGCAAAGCTCTGTTAATTCACATGTGCATCAGTCCTGTTGGGTCTGGAAGACATGCTTCCTTGGAGAGTCATCTACTACCTCTGGCTTCTACAGCCTTTTACTCTCATCTTCCACAAAATTCCTTGAAGGAAGAAATTTGATGAAGGTATCTCCATTTAGAAATGAGTCTCTTAATCTGTGCGTAGTCTAAGACTTGGATATAAAAATAAAACGACAGACCCCACCCTTTATATTAACTTTATCATTCATATTTTAGATGTAATATAATTATATCATTAATTGCTTTGCTTATCTCATTCCAAACCCTAATACACTATCTCTCCTTGGCCTCTTTCAAATTCATAACCTCTATTTTCATTAATTGTTGTTACACACATATAAGTATATATATATATATATATATTCCTAACTATATAAATAAAACCTACTCAATATGTGTAATGTAACTTGTATCTATATGTTTCCAGGGCTGACAATTTGGCATTAGATAAACAATTGGTGTGCTGAGTCAGGCTTTCTTTTAGGTGGCCAACCAGCTCCCAAATCATGACAGGGAGACATATTATTAGTTACGAATGCTTGGTCTTAATCTTATTCTTGTCCCACTAGCACTTATAACTAAATTTGACCTGTTTCTCTTCATCTATGCTTGCCTCAGGACTTTATTTCTTTCTATGTCCTACTCTTCTTGCTTCTTCTTTCTCTGTCTGTCCAGTGGCTGCCTGGCTAACTGGCCCCAGGCATATCCTTCTTGTTCTCCCTTTTTCTCTTCTCCTGAGGCTAGGTTATTCCTCCTTACTTTCTCTGGCCTCCAGCCCCACCAATCCCTCTACTGCCTAGCTATTGACCATTCATCTTTTTATTAAAATCAATCAGATGACTTGGACAGGCAAGGAAATACATCTTTACATCATTAAACAAATGCATCATAAGCTAATGTAACACATCTTTACACAGTTAAGGTAATATTCCACAACAGTGTGCATTTTCTGAAGACATTTTCTTCTACTCTCAGTATTCCTTAGTTGCCTGTCGGTTTGGGGGTGTTGTCTTGATCTTTCCCTGCCCATTTTAGTATTTCTATTGTTGTTCTTGTTCATATTATGTTTAGCAAGTCATGTTGGCTAGATTTTATCTGCTCTTTCATGAATGAAAATGTCTTATCTGATATACTAATGTTCTCAAGTAATATACTGAATTTTACAGAACATTTTCTTTACTACTCTCATTAATAAACATGTAGTGCAAACATTTACCAGATAACGAATTAGTGTTGCTTTGTTCTCTATTAATATATATGCAGGAAAATTTGGTGATACAAAATATGTCTGACTCTAATTTCACACTTACAAAAATCTGAGAAAAAATTAATTACGAGAATGGAAATTGGTACATAATAGCCACTAGTAGTCTATGGTTCTCTATTGTCTATGAAAAAAATGTATTCTCCAAATGATGTCTATTGAATCTTCGTGTTCAATTGACTTTTTTTTGGTTTTAAGAGACAGGGTTTCTCTGTATTGTTTTGGAGGCTGTCGGTCCAGCCCGGCCTCGAACTCACAGAGATCTGCCTGCCTCTGCCTCCTGAGTGCTGGGATTAAAGGCATGCACCACCACCACCCGGCCTGTGTTCAATTGAAAATTTACATTACTTCTTTTAAAATAAGACATTATTGTCTCTAACAGTTACGAAATTTATATTTGATTAAGTAGCATAGCACTATCTGTTTGTCTGTCTGACTCTCTCTCTCTCTCTCTCTATCTATCTATCTATCTATCTATTTATTTTTGAGCTTGGGTTCTCATTTAGTTCAGGCTGGCCTTGATTGAACTTTCTATGTACCCAAAGACAACATTAAATTCCTGATTCTCCTGCCTCCATGACCTAACTGGGTTTGCAGGTAGGCACCACTATGCTGGGAGACTCTCTTTTACTTTCAGTAGCTCTATGTTCTAAAATAGCATATCCCCAAGAATTTGCTAACTTTCCAGTATGTCTTGAAATGCTAAACAGCTTTCATATAACTCTGTTGACATTCAGTTTCATTATCTAATGCCATTAATTCAGTTTCTCATTCCTCCAAAGATCACATAATCTGCCACATGAAATTAGATAGAACATATGGGAATATATGTTAGAAGTCTAGTGTTTGAAATATCTCACCCAGGCAGTTTGAAAAAAAAAAGAGTTTATGGTTGATTTGATGCCTACTCCTGGAGCACAGGCCTCTTGCAGTTCTCTTACAACTGGTTCATACCTGCCACCCATCTGACCATAGATGGCAATATTTCTATGCTGAAAGCTCCAGACTGTATACACCTAGCTTCACCAGCAATGATGATCCCTATGTTAGGGTTTCTATTGCTGTGATGAAACACCATAACAAAAAAAGCAAGTTGTGGCTGAAAGGAGTTATTTGGCTTATACTTCCATATTGCTGTTCATTATTGAAGGAAGTCAGGACAGGAACTCAAATAGGGCAGGATCCTGGAGGCAGGACCTGATGCAGAGGTCATGGAGGGGTGCTGCTCACTGGTTTGCTTCATGGCTTACCTAGCCTGTTTTCTTAGAGAACACAGGACCACTAGCCCAGGGATGCAACCACCCAACATGTGCTGGGCCACACCCATTGATCACTAATTCAGAAGATGCCTTAGAGCTGGATCTCATAGAGACATTTCCTCACCTGAGGCTCTTTTCTATCTGGTGACTCTAGCTTGTGTCAAGTAGACACATAAACACACACACACACACACACACACAAACAGCCACTACAACTGACCCCTTGTCAACTGGACAAACACATCACTATTAAGCCAAAACCTTTCTTTCTTTCTTTTCTTATTCAACCCAAAGATCTTAAATAACTTTAAAAGTCCCACCGTTTTTACTAATTCAAACACATTAAAAATTTTTGTCCCTTTAAAATAGTCAATCTCTTTAAAAATCCCAAGTATTTTAAACTTTGAAGTCTCTCAACTATGAGCTCCAGTAAAAATAACTTATTACCTAAAGAGGGAAAAGCAGAGCAAAGTCATAATGAAATCAAAGCAAAACAAAATTCCAGTGGTCCAATGTCTAGGATTCACTCACAAACTTCTGGACTCCAAAGGCTAGGGTCACTTCTCTGACTGTGCCCTCTGCAGCACACACAGCGTTTCTTCTAGGAGCTAGCTGGCTCCATTCGATTGGTGCTGCTATTTCTGGTAGTTATCCCATGATACTGGCATCTCGAAACTACTGGGGTCTTCTTCTGCAACTTGGCTGCACTTTCACAAATAGCCTATTATAGGCTTTTCTCATGGTGCCAAAGCTCAACTTCTTTGCATGACCCCTTCAGTCCTGGGCCTTCAACTGCCACTGAAGCTGCACCTTCACCAATGACCTCTCCTGGCCTTTTATAGTGCCACGTCTCAGCTACTCTCCATAACCCTCTTCACGCCTTCAAAATCGGTATTAACTGGATGACTTTTACATATTACCAAGTCCAGCTGACAGCATGAGGAATAACCTTGACCGCCTTTGAAAAACAGCTTCTCTATGCTGTCAGGGAACACTTCAAAGAAGATTTTACCTCAGTGATACTGGCCTCTTCTTAATCACCACTAATTTCTTAGCTCCAGCTGACCAGTATCTATAATCCCAATAAATCAAAGTTCCACTTTAGTAGTTCTGTTGTCTTGTTAATCACAGCTTATTTTTCAGCCAAAGCTAACTAGAACCACCGAATCATTATTCAAAATAACAAATGGACCCAATAACTTTTAAACTTCCCTCTCAAACTTATCAAGGCTGGCCTCCAGCCTCTGTACTGCTCTCAACAATCTGATCCTCCAAGTTCCCACAGATCATCCCACAGAGTTCTTAACTCTCAATGGCTCTTGTAGCCCTAAGTTCCAAAGTCCTTCCATAATCCTCCTGAAATCAATGCTGGATCTGGCAGAGAAATGCCCCACCCTTGGTAGCAATTTATCTTAGTTAGGGTTTATATTACTTTCAACCAAACACCATGACCAAAAAGCAAGGTGAAGAGGAAGGTTTTCATTTGATTTATACTTTCATATTGCTGTTCGTCATTGAAGGAAGTCAGTACAGGAACTCAAAAAGGGCAGGATCTTGGAGGCAGGACCTGATGCCTAGAAAGCATATGTGGTAGTTGATGGAAGAGCTGTAATGATGCTCCTGATTGTTCATGCACATTGGCTGGAAAGTGGACAGTGAGGACAGGATGGAGATGCAGCTCACACACAGAGAATATTTGTTCTCAGGGGATCAATGATCTTTGTGTTCATTCTTCTGGGTACCAGAGTAATGATCTCCTTCAGAATCCTATTGGTAAAGGCAGGATCAATAATGGTGCCACCAGGCAGCACACATTGTTGTTGACTGATTTCTTTGTGGATGCAACATCACACTTCCTGGTGGAATGGGAACATAGTTTCTGGGATGATTCAGAATTCCACAGCCAGGAAGGAAGACCACCTTGGACAGCCAAACTGTTCCCCACTGATGGTGATCACACTGCAGTCAGGTAACTTATGTTTCCAGGGTATAGCCCATTATTGAGCCAAAGTCAAGGTAAGGCCTATAGACAACTTGTCACGACATAACCATAGTTAAAAGCCGAGAGAAATGAATATTGCATATTCACATGCTTACTTGCTCATGCCCAGCTTGCATTCCATATAATTTGTTAACAGATTTATTTTTATTACTTTCATTATGTGTATGTGAGTTCTGTGTATATTTATTATATTTACATAAGTTCAGGTGCCCATGGAGGTCAAAGGCACCAGATCCCCCCTCCTTGTAGCTGTAGCTAAGCAAGGTTTTGAGTTACATTATGTGGATGCTGAGAACCAAAATGGGTCCTGTGTAAGAGTAGTACATATTCCTAACCACTGACCCATGTCCATTTTCTCCTAGGTAATGGTGCTCCCACTCAATGTGCTTAATCTCCTCACATCAATTAATAATATTCACCCACAGACATCCACTCAGGCCAACTTAATGTAGACAATCCTTTATTGAGACACAATTTTCAGCTAATTGTTGGTTGTGTCATGTTGAAAACTAAAACTAACCATCTTACAAAGTTATTATGCACATTATTCCTTTTATTTTGATTTTATGCAAAATACTGTGGTATATATTAAATGAATCAAATTGACATTTTTGCAGCACAGGGAAAATTTCCAGGTTCAGAATGCTATTAAAGTTCAAATATTTGTCTCAAACCATGACTTAAATATCTAAAAAGACATTCAAATTTTGAATAAGATATAAGACCATCTGTTGGATTTCCTGTTCACCACCTTTCTGCATCTTTAGCGTTAAATGAAAACAGAGCACATTCCAACCATTTTATTTACTAAAGGGAGTTGCACAAAATTTCTAAAACCATCTCTAGGAGGACATATTATTTTTCTGAGGATCACTAGTCTGAAATATGCTCTCCTTTGTATCTTCTCAACAACAAATAGTCAGAGACAGTGTTGCAACTAAAGAGATTAGCACAAAATGTATCACAATAAAAATGGTATCAACATGGGGAAAATAGATTGGAAACAAATGTATCATGGCTTATAAGTCACAGTGATATATATATATATATATATTCATCTTTAAGTATCAAAGAATAATCTCATCAAATCATTCCATCAAATGATCTTTTTTTTTACTTTTTGCAACTCTAAAGAGGCATTCTAGGCAAAAAGCCAAGTAATTAATACATAGCAAAACAGTGACAGGGGCAGGCCAGCAGAATGCGTGTATCCTTACAGAACCAACCCTGCTTTGATATTCACAGATGTGCAGAGAATATCATGAAGTTCTATTTCTAATTTCAAATATGCAATGGGTATTTTCTTCAAAATATTTGTAAATAATTGACACTACACATAGAGGCCCAGCGTTATGGCAACAACCTGAGGAATTGGTGGTGTCCAGCAGGTCCTCACCCTAGAGGCCATTCCCTCCACCCAGAGCCAGGATGTCATCTGGGCCCAAGCTGCTGCCAAGGTGGTGATCAAGCTATAACTGGGGTCTGTGTGCATATTTGTGGCCTGTCACGTCAACAGGCCTTAGAAACCATGCAGGTTGAAATCAGAGGGCCATGCTAACTCAGTCCTGCCTTTCGCTCGCCCTAGGAAAGTTGGCCATGCATCTCGCTGGACACTACAGGAAAAGAACTGGCCCTCATCCTTCACCACAGACCAAGATTAACCGACCCTGAGGACATGCATATAGGGGAGATAACTCCATAGCCTTGAATGAGGTGGGTTGCTACATGGATCTGGACTGACCAGCTTGGCTACCACTCAGGCCCACAGCAGGGCCTTGGATTGATCCACTGTAGCATCTCAGACCTGCTGGAGCTTGTGAAGGGACTGGTCCTGTGGAACAATATCCACAAGAACTCCTGGAATTGTGGTGGCCACAGGATATCCCAGAGGAGTTCTGGTGAGGATTCAGTGATGGTGGTGTACCAGAAACTGGAGGCTTTTAGCCAGACTCTATGAAATGAACATTTGCCAGTATGACTGAAGGGACAAAGAGGTATACTATATGGCACACTGAAACTTCCATTGCCACCAGGATGAATGAAGGTGTGTTGGAGAGTCAGGAAAGAAGAAGCAAGGAGATTTTTTCTGTTGTGTTTTTTTGCTTGCTTGCTTATTCTGTGCATGATATGAAACTTCCAAAGGATCAATAAGGAAGTTAAATATAAAAAGAAGAATTTGTTGCCTTTTGCCGTTCTACAAAAAGACAAAACACTTTTCTTGGCTGCATTGTCTGTTTTCTTACATCACCAGGAATTAACATGCATTAGTAAGCTACTCTCAAGCTTACTAAAATATGTTTCCACCTTGAAGACATAATTAAATTCGAGGTAAGCAATAATCCTTACTGAATAGTTAACTTCAAGCATGAAATACAGTTCCTTTAAAGCTGTCACAAATTGTCTAGGGAAATATGCTGGGGATGTATTAGAAAACATTCTCATATATATTGTATTTTTTTCTTTTAGTTGTAGCATGAATCAACTAGTCTATGTAACTCAAATAGAAAGTCAAATTTCTCCTCATAATGAGCATTGTGAGACAAATATCTTAACCTACCACATATGATACAATAAAGGTATGTTTTCCTCCTGAGAAGGGATATGTTCTTCTAGTTCTCAACTAAGAATCTTTCAGTGGGTCACATGTGACTTTAGGTAAGTCCAAATTGAATCTCAGAATATGAATAGGAGAATAGATAAACTAGTTTAATTACACCACCCAAAATAACTCAAAACTATTTCAAATTTATGTATGTATATGTTAAAGACTTTTGTAAATTTATAAATGAGATTATATTATAGGAAATGCAATGAGAACTAAGTTTTTTACATCATATTTCTGGCAACCTTATGTTTCTACATAGAGACATGAAAGATTTTAATTATCTATGGCCTTCATTTAGATCTATAATTTAATGAACTACCTAATAAACAACATTTCTGGTTTGGTTTATTCATAAATATAATATAACGAATACTTATACCTATAGAGTCCAATCTCTACAGGATATTTTTCTATATATGGATAACATATATTGATATATATGCACATTTTATATTTTGAGACCTCCTTTAATAATATACAACCTTACCATTAATATGTCATGTACAAAATTTTTCTAAATTTTTACCTCCACTAATTATGTTTTTTTGGTTTTTATGAGACAGGGTTTCTCTGTATTATTTTGGAGGCTGTTTGTCCAGCCCGGCCTCGAATTTACAGAGATCCGCCTGCCTCTGCCTCCTGAGTGCTGGGATTAAAGGCATGCGCCACCACCACCCGGCTCCACTGAGTATTTTTTAAAAACCCTATTTTTTCTGTAAAATAAGTGAAGTCAATTTTTTAGTAATTTGATTTGCTTGGAATTTGAACAATGGAAACTGAGGATACTCTTAAGCAAATGATATCTTTATTTAGTTTTCACAATACTCTTAGCATTATTTTCCTGCCATTCTTAACAGAAAGAGAAATCAGTAATTCAAATTTTGTTTATATTTTACTTTATATTTATCAATTTTTAGTGTGTTTATCCTTTTTAAAGAATATGCATATGACTGCTTTATGTTGTTCGTGGCAATTGTAAAGGGTGATGTTGCTCTGATTTCTTTCTCAGTCCATTTATCATCTGTAAATAGTAGAGCTACTGATTTTTCTTGAGTTTATCTTGTATCCTGCCACTTTGCTGAAAGAACAATAATTAGTTTTGCATGGAAAAACAAAAGACCCAGGATAGCTAAAACAATCTTACTCAACAAAGCAACATCTGGAGGCATCACCAACCCTGACTTCAAGCTCTATTATAGAGCTGCAGTCCTGAAAACAGCTAGGTATTGGCACACAAATAGACATGTAGACCAATGGAATAGAATTGAACACCCTGATAATAACCCATACATGTATGAACATCTGATGTGGGATAAAGAAGCTAAAAATATACAATGGAAAAAAGAAAGCATCTTCAACAAATGGTTCTGGAATAACTGGATGCTGGCATGTAGAAGAATGCAGATAGATCCATGTCTATCGTCATACATAAAACTTAAGTCCAAATGGATCAAAGACCTCAACATAAATCCAGCCACACTGAACTGCTTAGAAGAGAAAGTTGTAGGAGTGAACCCCACAAAGCTACCCGCCCAACAGGGCGGGGTCAAGGTAGAGATAAAAGGTAGTGAAAGGAAAAGGGGCCTCCCTCTTTTTCTCCTGGAAGCCAGCCACGCTTCTAACTCCTGGTATGTGCGACTCTCTCTCTCCCTGATAAATAAATATATTGTTTTTCCCTATATAGCCTCAATTGCCGCTATAGAAAGTGGGTAGTACCCTTGAACGAATTGGTACAGGAGACAGCTTCCTGAACATAACACCAGTAGCATAGACAGTGAGGTCAACAATTAATACAAGGGACCTGCTGAAACTGAGAAGCTTCTGTAAGGCAAAGGACACAGTCAGCAAGACAAAAAGGCAGCCCACAGAATGCGTAAAGATATTCATCAATCCCACATCCCACAGAGGGCTGATCTCCAAAATTTACAAAGAATTCAAGAGGCAAGTTTCCAAAACACCAAAGGATCCAGTTGAAAAGTGGGCTACAGAACTACATAGAGAATTCTCAATAGAGGAGTCTAAAATGTCTGAGAGGCACTTGAGAAAGTGCTCAACATCCTTAGCCATCTGGGAAATGCAAATCAAAGCAACACTGAGATACTGTCTTACTCCTGGCTGAATGGCTAAAATCAAAGACACCAATGTCAATTTATGCTGGAGAGTCTGTGGTGAAAGGGGAACACTCCTCCACTGCTGGTGAGAGTGCCAACTCATACAGTCCCTTTGGAAATCAGTATGGAGATTTCTCAGAAAAATGGGAATAAACCTACCACAAGACCCAGCAACTCCACTCTTAGGCATATATCCAAAAGATGCCCATTCATACAACAAGGACATCTGTTCCACTATGTTGATAACAGCATTATTTGTAATAGCCAGAACTTGGGAGCAACCTAGATGCCCCTAAACTGAAGAGTGGATAGAGAAAATGTGGTACATTTACACAATGGAGTACTATTCAGCTGAAAAAAAAATGGAATCCTTAAATTTGCAGGCAAATGTATGTCACTATAAAAAATCAAGCTGAGTGAGATAACTGAGTCACAAAAAGAGAAACACGGCATGTACTCTCTCATATATGGATTTGAGACATGTATCTAGGGAGTGCCAGCCTACAGTCCCATGGCCAGAGAGTCTGGGGAACAGAACCTTCATACAATGCCTGATGGAAGCAGAGGCAGACTCCCACAGCTAAACACTGACCTGAGCTCATGGAACCCAGTGACAGAGAGGAAGGACTAATGAGCAAAGAGTTTAAGACTGGGCTGTTTTAACACCCAGAAACAGCTGACCTGACAAGGGTTAACTCTTGAATCCTAGACTGATGGCTGGGAATCCAGCATGGGACTGATCAAACCCCCCTGAACGTGGGTATCAGTGAGGAGGCCTAGGTAATCTATTGGGCCTTGTTAATAGATCAGTATTCAGCATGGGCACACAAGATGCACTCTCACCCTGGACTCTTGGGGGAGGTTCTGAGCCATGCCCTGGATGAAATGACAGACTATGGACACTCCCCATGGAGGGCCTCACCCTCCCTGGGGAAATGAGGGGATATTGGAGGGGTTGGTGGTTGGACGTGGGAGGAGAGGTGGGAAAGGGAGAGGGACCTTGAATTGACATGTGAAGCAACCTTGTTTCTAATTTAAAAATAAAATTTAGAAAAATAAAATTACATACTCAATGAATAATGAAACTTTGGACTCTACATTCTGCTTTTAACAAAATTGGAATATTCTTTTTATCTTTAAAAGTGCTAAATTGTTTACATGTAGTTTAGTGTGTTATAAAATATGCACAAATAGAACCAGTAGCAAGAACAACAGTAATAATAAAAGAGGGTATGAAGTTGGGGGAGAAATGTTTTGTTGTGTCTTGGGAATGGGATTTGTCAGGAGTTGATAGAAGATGCATAAGATGTTGTGAAATGCATGAAATTTTCGAAAACAAGATAAAAGTAGTATTTTCAAAAGAAAGAATCTCTGAATCTGGAAAGGGTGAAATATACTTTAAACATTTTGGCCATATATACTTAATTCTATAAGAAAGAATATTGAGCATCAGGGTGTGGCTAAAGTTGATGAGATTTGCAATTCTCCAGAGAAAATTAAATTCCTAAAATGACTGAATTGAGAAGTGTAACTAGTTACAGAAAGCATTATTGTGTTATTGATGGGCAATGCTGTGTCATGGCATTTATATAACAAATTGGATTTTAATGGAAAGATTCTCACACAGGAAGAAATTTCATTCATTTTAATGCTTGATTCTTCAAAGACATTATTTCAAAATATTACTTCTCATCATCCCAGTACAGATTCTTCTATTGGCAACAAATGTCTTTTCACAATATATTCATATGGTTGTTTGTTCTATACTTAATAACATCTCCTCATTTTAGCATATAGGTATGTGGTACTTCCTACATTAATCTAAGAGCAGAGGGCCACTGAGAAAATATGAAGATTGATGATATTTCATTTTCTATTATACTGTATTGATAAAATGAATGTTTTTTCTTTTTTCTTTCATCTTTTAAATTTAGAAAGAATCATTTTGCATATCAATCTCCCCTCCCTTTCCCTCTCATCCTACCATGCCTTCTACCAACTACCCAACCCACCCCTACCCACTTCCCAGGGATGTTGAGGTCTGCAATGGGTGATCATCAAAGTCTGTCACAACATTTGGAAGAGGGCCTAGCTAGGTCCTCCTCCATATATCTTGGCTGAAATAGTATCCCTCCATAGGGAATGGGCTCCCAAAATTTATTTGTGCACTAAGGATAAATAGAGGTCCCATAGTCTTCCCAGGCCTCCTAACTGGTACCCACATTCAGAGGGTTTGATTCAGTCCAATGCTGGTTTCCCAGCTTTACAATTGGGGTCCCTGTGTCCTCACAAGGTCAGGTCAGCTGGTTCTGTAATTTTCTCCAGCACTGTCATGACTGCATTGCTCATCCCTCCTCCCTTGCTAAAAGTGGATTCCAGGAGTATGGCTCAGGGCTTAGCTGTGGGTGCTTGCTTCTGTTTCCATCATCTACTTCATGAAGGTTATTCAGGGGAAATGTTTTGGTTCTCCGCTGTCAGACTTGGGTCTACGAGTTCCCACTTTCTCAAGTCACCTGTTTCTGCAGGTTTTCCCAGGGTGGTCTTGACCCCTTTGTTGGTCACTCTTCCCTCTCTGAAACTGGATTCCAGGAGTTGGACACAGTGCTTAGCTGTGGATCTCTGCTTCTGCTTCCATCAGCTACTGGATGAAGGCTCTAGGATGGCATTTAAGGTAGTCATCTTTCTCATTATGGGAGAAGGGCTTTTTTATTTAAATTAGAAACATGTTTGTTTCATATGTCAATCTCCCTCCTCTCCTCCCCCAGCCTCCCACTAGTTCTTCCAGTCCCCCCACCCCATCTCCACTCTGTTCCCCAGGGGGAGTGAAGGCCTCCATGGGGGATCTCCAGAGTCTGTCATTTCATTCAGGACAGGCCTAGTCCCTCCACCAAGAATCCAGGTTGAGAGAGCATCCCTCATTGTTGGATGGACATCCAAAGTCCATTTGTATGCCAGGGATAAAAATTAGTCTGCTACCCAAGGCCCCATAGATTGCCTAGGCCTTCTCACTGACACCCACATTCAGAGGGTCTGGATCAGTTCCATGTTGGCCTCTTAACCATCAGTCAGGGGTTCAAGAGCTTCCCCTTGTTCAGATCAGCTGTTCCTGTGGGTTTCACCAGCCGAGTCTTGACCCCTTTGCTCATCACTCCTCCCTCTCTGCCACTGGGTTCCAGGAGTTCAGTTCAGTGTTTACCTGTGGTTGTCTGCCTCTGTTTCCATCAGCACTGGGTGAAGGTTCTAGGATGGCATATATGGTAGTTATCAAACTCATTATCAGGGAGGGGCAGATAAAATGTTTTTTAAATTTGTCAAGAAAATATGAGATCCCATAATATAGTTAATGAAAAAATTTCATAAGCATGTTTTCAAAAGTATTATTTACTTGCTCTTGTAGTATGAGATGCATATATGAATTGTGTGTGATCTCTGATACTGGTGAGAATGAGAAGACAAGGGTAGAGAATGCAACTGAACCATAGTTCTGTTGAAGATGGCTAAGTATCTGGCTTAATCTGGTCTAGTAACTGATGATCTTGAATAATGTTTACTGTTCACAGTTGTTTTGTGTTGCTTTGGTCAATGAGACATGGCAACAGGTTCTAGACGAAGCCTTACTAAATGTCAGGATTCTTTGATAGTTGTTCTAATTAGACAGTGAAGTAGAAAGCATTTATGAAATTTGATCCCCAGCTGTTTTTGAAAAAATTCCATCATTTCCAAAGACCGTCTTCATGTTTAAATGCACATTTATTCAAAAGTAATGTAGAGCCGGGCGGTGGTGGCGCACGCCTTTAATCCCAGCACTCGGGAGGCAGAGGCAGGCGGATCTCTGTGAGTTCGAGGCTGGGCTGGACCGATAGCCTCCAAAACAATACAGAGAAACCCTATCTCGAAAAACCAAAAAAAAAGTAATGTAGATACTGTTTGCAATAAAACAATGACATCTAAAAGTGTAAGTCTGAACTTTGTGATCTTAGTCTCAAGATTTGATTAATAATGTAACATGCAGTGTAGATATTCAAAAATACAGTAATCTATATTCCTTGATAGAAAAATTTGCAGTAAATCACTACCTTAATCACCATTTTATGTTGTTAAGGAAATTTTACAAAAGCCATCTGAGTAGCTATAAGTAAGCCCAATGAACTTGATTGGCCAGGAATAACTCCTTGATGCATTCTTCCATTCGATACCATCACTGCAGGTTTTTCTAGCATTCCATACTCACCAAACATTATTTATGCAGCCCTTTCTTGGAAAGCTGTGGGAAAATGTTATTTAGATACCCCCTTCAAGGGAAGATTTGTTATTCTTGCTGCTGGCAGTACATTCAGCCCCTTTAAGGACAGCCCAAGGTTATACTGTTAGGAAAATTCCATATTAAATAACATCATGCAGGTTTATGAAAGTCTGGCAATTTCAGTCCATTGAGGGCTATTCTAGCTCTAGAGTTCCCTGTGGGGTTGTTTGAGGTTCTTGCACCTGCATTACACTGCAGCCATCTCACTGAATTCCAACTAACAATCTGCTTCTCAGAGAAATCAACCTGTAATATGTTGCTGGCTACTATCTAGAGAACTATGTATTTTGTGTTCTGGAGAAAGTATTATAGCCATCGCTCTCAAGATTTTTTCTCAATATGAATATACATAACCAGTAAAACAAAATAACTATTAAAAACTTAATAATTAAGTTGACTCATCATAAAGCAAGCCCTTGATCACTGTACTTTGATTAAATCAATCATGATACCTTTAAAGATGAGCTAGAGCTATAGCAGAATGGTAAATGTATGTTAAAATGAGTGAAAGATAACAGGAATAGCTCATTATTTGAGAAGAACAACATGAATCAGTGCATTGCTTGGAATGGACCTTGACATAGTCAATAGACGGTAATGGTATCTGGTTGGCTGGTTTACTCTTCAACTAGAAGATTTTAAAGGTAATTTTTAATAGAGAAGAAAGTGGCAAATTTTGTAGACGATTGAAAACTGATTAATAGCTTTTTGGAATGGCATATGACATATGTGCAACACGTATGAATATGTACCTATAACTTTTCACATTTGACTATTTGAAAAATGCATACCTATTTTCCACAAATTGTTAGATTAATTTTCTTTGAAACATACATCATCTTTCTTTGTTTCTTACACTCACTTTCTCCTCTTTATGGAAGTTTAAAAATATCCTCTCTAACATTTGAAGAAAGAAAACCTAATGAATTTAGTCTCCACTCCAAATCATTGCCCGAGACAACAGCAAATACTTAGAATAGGGGAAAATAATATTCCTAACCATTTCTCCAAGATGCACACATTAACAATGGAATAGAAAACTGGCATCTACGGATCAGTTTAGGAAAATCCTTACTTTGAATGTATCATACTCTTGAGTCCCAAAATCTTTTCTTAGAACCATCTTTTAGATCACTGTTTCTCAACCACTGGCGACATTTCTTCCATTCTTTGAGGAGATTTTGGTTGTCATAGATGAGAGGACATCAAACTGACATGTTGTGGGCAGGAGCCAGGGATACTTTTATAATCCTATAATGCAAAAGACAACCCAACAACACAAAAATGTCCAGTACATAAACAGTAATAAATTTATGAAATACTGCTTTCTATTGCTTTTAGGGAAACTTTGTATTAGCCTTCATACTTAAAGGGCTCAAAATTATGTTCATTCCTTTTCCAATTAATATTAGCATTTAGTCATCTCCATAGTCCTATTTAAAACAGTCTTCATTTAAATTTATAGGGTCAGTTGCCTAATAGGGCAGATAGTGGCCATAAGAAATATTGCCAATCAAAATTGATATGTGGTATAAATGTAAAATGCCAGATTGAAAAATTTAGTAAATCAAAATATAAAGTTATCATTATTAAATTTTATTTAATAACACATGGTATACTTTCCATAATGAAAATGTGATATTTGAATACACTAAATTACTAACCAAAAATTTAAGTTTTAACTGAACTTACTAAAAATATAAAGTTGGCACATATCGTTTACATTATATTATCTCACTGGAAGGTATTTATCTGTATGTCTGTTAATTTTTATCAATTTCCATCTATTCTAATAAAAATATGGTGCAAATTTATCTGTGAAGAATGCTGTGTTTCTACTTTGGCAGGAGAAGCATAAAATTATGGATGGTATAGATAATGACAAAGATCATAATTTAAGAGACAGGAGGAAATGTAATGTTTAATGGGGGAAAAGCAATTAAAATGTTTCCTAGTCTTTCTAAAGAGGTATTTCAAGGTGATAACCTTGATTTTCTCAGAGAAGAGAGGAGAGGCTTGATGTAATGAAAATTAGGATTGAATGTTATATTCTTTAATTCAGTGTTTTGTTTGTTATGTACTACAGAGTGGCAATGACTGAACCAGTTATATACGTAATGTTGAAAAAAGAGCATCATATATATTTAGGGTCATATGAGAAAATGTATAAACAGTACTTTTGAACTGCCATGTTGTATATGTGCACACACATGAAGGACTGTTATATTATTTCCTTGAATTGCTTTGAAGATACAGCAAGAGTTTTAAAATATGTATGCCTATTAATGAGATATAATATTATGCCTCCAAGTTAATGCTGACTACAATTATTCAAAGACTGTCTCTCTATAAATGAATTGCCTTAAAGGCAATTATTTGTTTTCTGTGAAATAAAGAGTATAAGATGATTTAAAATAGATACATGTTTGATTTTGTGGTATTTTGAAGTAATAGACAATGTTATTTACGATTAAGGATCATGTGTTATCATGCTTACACTGCTGAGATATTATACCAGCAAGTAGACCTTATAATTGTGGCTAAATGCTTTCCCACTCATAATATTTCAAGAAAAATAATCACCCAAGTTCCAAAGGATCTGATGCTATTTTCTGGCCTCCAAAGGTAAAACCATTGAGGTATTTATTAACTGAAGAGAAAACACTTTTATTTCAAGTTCATTTGTATGTTTTAATAAGTATTGCTTGTGAAGACCAAGAAACCTCTATGGGAAAAAATTGATTATATCATCACTTTCCTTGAAATGTTTATATTTTAGTGTGAAGAAACTCAGGATAGATTGGGAAGTTTCTTACAAATTCTAACTTCGAATTTTTTAACACTTTGGATTAAAATGCAATAAAAAGTAAATATACTATCTTTTAACATTGAGCACAGATTCTTGATAACCGTGTACATTATTTATAAGGAAAAATTATGATTATGAGACAGACGCATAGCTGCACCTAACTCTGTTGTTGGGCTAGTGTGCATGTCTCTTATACAGCACAGTGAAAACTGAGTCATTATTATTCGTCTGTATTTTGTAATACTATGGATAAATTTGAAGAAAATACTGCATTTGTACTCATTTTCCTGTCCTAGAAGATGTCTCATGTTTTTGTGTCTATCAAATTTTTAATAAGTATTTATTTCTGTACTTGAGATACATACACATAATTGTTGAAAGATACTCTATAAATAACTAAAATGTTACTTTCTGCATTTTATAAGTAATATGTAATGAAGAAAACAAAATTTTTGATTGACTATTTCAGCTAAAGAAAATTCTGTTGAAATGCTACAACTTAAATATTTATGCTAGAATGGCTTTTGTTTTGGTGGATATTCAAAGTTGGGCAAGTGGTGCCAATGCGCTGAGGATGGCTTCTGTAGGTAAATATGACAATGAAACTAGGAATTCAGGTAATAACATATCAGGAAGGATCATATCTAATGTAATAAACTACCATTCTCATGCATCTTCTCAAAGTAAACATTTTTCACACAGCAATGGAAATCAATGAGCCATGCATTTCACATTACATGAGTTGCTAACTCATCTTCTTTTCTTAGGTGTTTAGGTATAAAAATAAAAAGATAGGTAAAACAACATGAAAATTAATTTCAGTAATTTAGTTTCATTGTTTATTAATGTTCAATTGGTTGAAGTTTAACACAACAATAGTTTTAGACTAAGAAACTGAGGAATAAAGAAATGAAGTCTACCTTTTGCTGGAGATACAAAGTTACCTTGCTGAAAGAAATGAATAATCACATGTTGTGAATATAAAATCAATAAACATGGATGAGTGAGTATCTCTGTAAAAGGACAGAGAGTTGTTTGGATATATGTCCAAGAATACTAAAGCTGGATTATATGGAAGATCTATTTCTAGTGCTTCTAGGAAGCAACACACTCATTTCCACACTGGATTTATCAGTTTGGACATATACCAGCAGTGAGCAAGTGTTCCCTGTTCTCCACATGTATGCCACATAGTTAGCATTGGGTAGCTGCTAGGAAAGGAAGAATCAATTGCCTTCAAAGGTGTGAACCTGGTATGTTGAACGTACTCCAGGGCAGACCTCATGCTAGAAATATTTGGACAACACAGAGTAAATTCCATGATTTGTTGAGTGCAGTAGTGGGGTTGGATTATGGATGAGCTTAGGATGATGAATATTACCAAAATAAATTATATAATGTTCCCAATGATCAATCAAACATAAGTAAAACTAGTAAAACATATTAATAAAGAAATAAAATATAAGAGATTTTGTGAGTGGACTAAGGTGGAGGTGGGTATGGGAGCATGAGTGATCAAGTAGGGGTGGGGCAGAGGGGTAGAATACTGAAAGAGACTACCGAAAAGGACGTTTCAGAGTCAGGTAAAAACTTGGATGTAGCACAAATAGTAAAATCCCATAGAGGGACATTGGGGCTAAAGCTGAAGATCAGAAAATCAAAGCTGCCATCCACTAGCTATTACCTCTACCTAAGACTGAAATGGTGACCCTGTTTCTAGGAATAATCAGATTAAATCAGACTGCATCTATCACCACCAAATCTCAGACTGCCTGATCCTGTCTCTTCCTGCCTTACATCTCTCTCTTGTGCTGGGATTAAAAGCATGTAATTCCAAATGCTGAGAACAAAGGTGTGAGCTCTGTGTCTCTTTTAGTCAGATTCATTCTCATGTAGCCCAGGGTGGCCATGAACTCATTCATCTGCCTCTGTCTCCCCAGTGCTGGGGTTAAAAGTATGGCCACCACTGCCTGCCTCTATGGCTAACTAGTGACTTAGGTGTGTGGCTAGCTAGTGGCTTAGGTATGAGGCTAACTAGTGGCTTATCTCTCAACTAGGTGTGTGGCTATCTAGTGCCTTAGCCCTGTACTCTGATCTTCAGACAAGCTTAATTAGCTCATATACAAAATATCACCACACTTGGTGGAAGGAAATCTATTATAATGACCCCAACTAAGGTTCCTAACATTAGATGATATGTAACCTGAACTGGTCATCTCCTGTGACCAGATTGTTTCTTACCACAATTATCATCAGAGAGGCTTCACCCAGCAACTGGTGGAAACATGAAAACCCAGAGCCAAAAGAAGGAGTTCTGGGAATCCTGAAGAAGAGGGGGAGAATGGGTTGTAGGAGTCAGACAGGTCAAGGATGCTACAGGAAAACTCACAGAATCAACTAACTTGAGCTCTCAGGGGCTCACAGAGACTGAACCTACAATCAGAGAGTCTGCATGGGACTAACCTAAGCCCTCTGCATATATGTTACAGTTGTGTAGCTTGGACTTCTTGTGATACTCCTAACAGTGTGAGCAGGGTCTGTCTCTGACTCTTTCCTCGAACACAGTTGCCTTGCTTAGCCATAATACATGTGGAGGTTCATAGGCTTCCTGTAACTTGATATGCCAGGTTTTGTTGATACTCATGGGGGACCTGCCCATATCCTAAGCAGGAACTGGGGAGGAGGATTGAGTTGGGGTGTGGGAACAGTCTGGGGTGAGGGAGACAGATTAGGAAGAGAGAAGGGGAAACTGCATCCAGAATGTAAAACAAACAAACAAATAAATAAATTTATTTTGTTAGAAAAAGGGAAATGATTAGAAACTTCTGAAGAATGAAATAAATCTACAACAAGGACTGGAAAGACAGGCCAGCAATTAAGAAAAGTTTGATGCCCTTTCACCTGATGTGAGATCAGTTACTAGATTCCAAATTTGGCAGCTCATATAGTTCTAGAGTATCTAACACTCTTTTTTTTGGTTTCTATGGGCACACACATAAGTGTACACACATATACATAGACACACATGTATGCACATGAATATAAATAGCTATTCTTTGATTGTGCCCTGTCAGGGACCTCTGGCCATCAACCAGGTACGGCTGCCTCACGTACTCATAAGAAAAGTTCCTCATAGAAAGTATGTGACTCGGGACCACCCTGCTACCTGCCAAATTCCAGAAACAGACCTGCAGCTTATCTAGGGTGTAGGCTTAAACAAAAAAAAAGGTGGAATGTGAAAGATAGAGTCTGCAGTCAGGTTACCAGAGACACAGGATGACCTACCCATCCCACTGACCTTCACTCCGCCAGATTCATTGCAGCTATAGCACGTCCCCCATTCCTTTCCCTCCTCCTTTCCCCTATATAAATACCTTTGGGATGAATAAAGTTGTCGCCTAATTCAGACTCTTGTCTTGGCGTCTGTCCTTGTGTCCCCTGCCCTCCATCTTTTTCCTAGGTGTCCACCAGACCCATGTTGAGTGTCCTGCGTGTCGGGACAGTGCTCCCCTTTATCCTCTTATAACAATTCACATTATATACTCTCCCTTGAAAGCAACTCTCCATAGGAATTTATTATCTTCCTAACCACTCTATGTATTTCCAGTAAAACACATATTCTTGAAGACTCAAAGCTAACATATACACATGACAGTAAATCTGTAATATGTGTCTTTCTGGGCCTGAATTAACTCACTCAGAATGTTTTTTCCAGCTCTATCATTTTCCTGTGAATTTCATTTTTCTTAACATATGAATAATATTTAATTGTGTAAATGTGCCATATTTTCATTATCCATTTATCAGTTGATGTACCAGAAGGCTTTTTCCATTCTCTGGCTATTGGTAATAGAATAGAGCATCAGTGAGCATGGATGAGCAGATAGAATACATGCCCAAGAGATGAATAGCTGCTATATGCAGAAGATCTATATTATATTTTTGAGGAACATTCCCACTGAACTCCATAGTGAATATGGAGATCAACAAAAATTAATAAGTGTCTTATTTTTTCACACCCATGATAGACTTTATTGTATTTGGGACAAGGTTTTATGTTGTTCATTATGACTGGTATAAGATGAAATTTCAAATTAGTTTTAATTTTCATTAGCCTGATAGTTAAGGATTTTTAGCTTCTAAAATATGTTTCTCAGCATTTTTATTTCATATTTTGATAGTTCTTTAGTTTCATGTGTCATTGTAGAACAGGGGTGGACTACTACGAGGAAATAGCATTTTCCAGAACCATCAGGGCAGTTGAGCATAAGAACTCACAGCAATTGCAACCCAATGCACTAACCTGCACAAGCTCATTTCAGACAGATTTTCAGTATGGAAAGTGAAGTGGAAATAAAGTCCAACTCCTAAATCATAGCTCTTGGTAGCTGGCAGTTTTCTTTGTCTTTAATGTTTATTTTTGAGATGTAATTTACTTACCATATTTCTCTCTTTGTTTGCCCTCTCTAAACCCTCCCACATATCTTCTTGCTCACCTTCAAATCATAACCTATTTTATCATCAGTTGTAATTGCATGGATTTGTATATACACCTGTATTCTTACATATCAACGTTCAATCTATATAATATTATTTGTATGTAAATTTCCAGGGCCGACTGTTTGGTACTAGCCAACCAATTTTTATGCTTTTTCCTGGGTAGAACGTCCTTTCCTGCTCTCAACTTTACTCAGTTGCTTGTACTTTGTGTTGGGTTGAGGCCTCATGGGCTTTTTTTCACTCATGCTTTCTCTTTCCATTTTTTTCTCTGGTATGTTTGTTGGTGTCATCCTTCCTTCTTAACTCACATTTGAGTGGCCATGCTCATAACTTCAGATGTTACTAGGAGACACAATTTCACATCAGAATCACTGATCCTCTTGCTCTTAGAATCTTCTCTCCCCATTCCTTAATGTTCCTTGGGCCTTTGTCATTTTTCCCTAAAGGTCAACCAAGCTCCAGTGGAAGGTAATATATCCCATAGTGTATGTGTAGGACAAAATGAACTTGATGGCTGTCATAAAGTATGAATAAATTAATAACCATAAACAAAGTTGAGTAAAATGTGGTATATCTGGGAGGAGTTGGGGAGAGATAATGAATAAAATAAAAATATTTTGAGATTTTCAAAGAACTATTAAAATGTGCACAAAAATTGAAAGTAAACATTTGGGTAATTTCTAGCATTATTAATGATCACAATAATAATTGGCATATATAACAATGTTCTTATTTCTATAGCAAAACTGTAGATGAGACTTAGACATCTACTTGCTTGCAAAAAGGTAGGGAATAGACTAAATTCAGTTTAAAACTCTATAATTTTTAGTCCATTAAGCATCTTCCTGGCAATTCAAGATTGCCAGTTGTTGAGAGTGACTAATGAGCCTTCATTATGATAGCATGATGAAATCATTCCTATGAAAATGGCTTCACCTGTTGGTGAGAATAGATTAATATGAAACTGAAGCACGTATTTCCTGTGTTGCTCAGATGAGAAATACATATTGGATAGAATCCAGGAAGGTAGATAATAATTTTGTAAAGTTCTGGAGAATACAATAAAATGCTTAGGGCATTTTGATTAGCTAATTTTATGTCTATAGTATAAGATGTCACATCAATTTCATATAAAATAAGTTTCTTCTTATGGTTGCTTGATTGGGATAATTTCAGAAGCTCTTACCTTTATTAAGATAATTTGGTTTTCATAAAATGAAAGCTACAATAAAAAATAGACATAATCACTTCATTAATAAATTATGTTGGCATTCTACCATTCTGAAAATATGAAGAGGAAATACATGCCACATTTCCTATTTAAACTGAATAAAACGTCAATTTCCTTCAATGAACCAATGTACCCCTTTACAGAATACACTCATTTTGAAAGAATTAACTCTAATATCCATTGTCCCCTGATGATTCTTTTTCATAAATGAATACACACTGCTTACTGTAATAATAAGTACTTGGTTTAGAATAAATTTTGAACCATGAATATCTCATAATTCCATAAATAGAATGGTTACTTTACTGGTGGATTGAGTTTTCCAAAGTATTTATGAGATTTAGCCATACATCTTCATTTCCCTATTTCCTCTCTGCAGCCAATATTTCCTGTCTCAATGAATATTTTGTTCCATATTAAACACATTTAAACCATGAAGAATCCAAAGCAGTTTCTCTAGTAAAAGTGAAAGTCAGCAGAATAGAATTCAGCTTTAAAAGGTAGCACTTCCTGAATGGCACACATGGTTTCATAGATAATTACACTGCAATTAGAAATTGTAACTTCTATCTTCTTTATGCTTAGGACAAACAAGGACTTTCAAAAATTTAAATGGCACTATTAAACTTTGACATTTGACGCTATATATTTTCAGCTACAGAAACCATCTGTAATGTTAGAAAAAATTACTATCTGATATTACTAAAGCTTACAAGCAAGATGTCACCACAGTTCAGCACATAGCCCTTCATCTCAACCTGCTGCATGGCTAGCATGGTTGGATTTCTTACTTTTTGGAGGCTCAGTTTTATTGTATTTACATTTAGAAGAGAAACTGTACTACAAGTATATGATTTATTATTCAGGGTATGGCTTGTCAATGCAAAATACTCTGTAGTCTATGCCTTTCAAGCTAAGTTGTTTCCAATACTTCTTGATAATAAATATTACATGATCAATATCCGAGTAAGAAAATATAGTATCAGTCTTCAGAAAGACTGTGGAGTGAGTGATTTCTGAATAGTTGTTTTCATTCTCTATCCAGGTGTCTCAATAAAAATAAATTGACCTTCTCCCTCCAGATGTCCTCCCAAGTGACTCATTATTTGATAAGGACCTATAAGAGATTTTCATGGCAGTCACTGATGTTGACTGCTCCTGTCAGATCTACAGAGCTTCACTTGATGTTTATTTATTTTTACCAGTGAAAGGAGGCACTTGGGAGGGATTGGAAAGAGCAAAGAGAAGAGGAAATGATGCGATTATATTTTGACTTCAAAAAATAAATGAAGAATTTAACGTTCATGGAAAAAGAGCCCATTGTGGTAAGGGTAGTAAGTATTTGAAAGAAACAAATGTAATACACACTATCCCGTTGAGAGCAACCTGCCCCGCCATCTGCCTGGGCCCTGCCATGCTGTCTTAACCCCCAAATAACTCACAGGATGCTGTTTTAATTATGAAGCTGGTGGCCTTGCTTGTTTATTACTGGCTATCTCTGACTTAAGTATTTACCCATCTAAGTATTTCTCTTACCAGAGTAAAGGGTCTGGACTTCTTACCCCTATGGCAGCTACATGATGACTCCCTGCGTTTCTCCTTCCCAGAATCCTGCTCAACTCCTAGTCCCACCTATCCTTCTTTCCTATTGGCCAACAGTGCTTTATTCAACAACCAATATGAGAGAGATTTACAGAATGGGATCTCCCATCACTATCCATAATTGTAAATTTAAAGGATAAAATTGTTGAGTATGGAATAGGTGCAAAATGCTAATGAATTATTATATTGGTACAATGCTTCTGTGTTACCATCTTGAGAATAACAAAATATTGTGCTTTTACATTCAATAATTAAATAAAATGCTGACTAATTCTGATCAGGAAGAAGATGATTCACACATATAAAGTCCATTTGAAGACCAAGGTGTTCTTCTTTTTCTACAAAACAACTGATTTATTCCCACTATAAAAAAGGTTAGTAAGCCGGGCGTTGGTGGCACATGCCTTTAATCCCAGCACTTGGGAAGCAGAGGCAGGTGGATCTCTGTGAGTTCAAGGCCAGCCTGGTCTAACAAGGGAGTTCTAGGACAGGCTCAAAGACAATACAGAGAAATCCTGTCTCGAAAAACAAAAAACAAACAAACAAACAAAGGTTAGTAAATCCATGAAATTCTATTAAACTGTTTTAACTGATAAAACTTTACCTAGTACAATGACGATGTGTGCCTTGGTTGAAAATTCTCATTTTTATTTGACATTTTTACTAGTCAGCAACCAAACTGAATCTCTTGCCTTCAGAGAGTAAGGTTCTGGTAGGCTCTGAGTCTTCTAGAAAATTGATTTTCCTGTGCACAATGCTGCTTGTGCCTCATGCTGATGAATGACTCTGCTAGTGAAACACAATTTCTACTAAATCAACAAATAGTAGTTATAAAGGCTCTAAGATTTACTCTATTCTTAGAACAAAAGCTTCCATCTCTTGCTCATTAATCCTTGTAAGTTAGATTCAAATGATGGGGGAAAATTCCAATAAAACTTCTCCTGTGCTTAACTATTTCCTGGTTATTTTTATTTTTAAAACTCTGGCGAAAGGGATCAAATGAGGACACAGAATGGTTAGAATTAATGTAGATCAGAATATACCTTACAAGATGGGATCATCCAAGTTCCAGAATAAAGATTAGTAAGATTTTGATGTTGATAATTTTGATGAATCATATTTTATGACAGGAAATTAGAAAACAGAAAAATGAAAAGAGAGAGAATGCTATTATTCATGTAGTTCTATGATCTCAATATTGCCCTACACCTATTCCTGTGTTGAAATATGATATAAAATATAATGCAATGAAGAGCATTTAGTCAGAGCTTTATGAATGGAATTGGTACCTTGGAATCTCACCAGCCATGGCTGACAGGGATGGAGTAGACAATCGTCACTCTCCCTCCTGTCTTCTGATTACATTCTTTCAGTCTTACACTCAGTCTTGCATCCAACTACATGCAATGGTCTCTTTTCATTCTATGTCCTTATTTCCAGGAATCTATACAGATTCTGGTAGAAATACAGCTTTTCTTCCATCTATGGACCCCTTCAGTCCACCCTCACACCTAGCAGTTTATCACTATTTCTTAGTGTCATCTCCTAATACCAGGAAACATGTCCTAACTGGAACTCCCTGTGACCATACGTAGAAGATTCTTAGAAGCATTCCCCATCAGGTAACCTACAGCCACCACACTCTCCTAAGTACCAGAGAGGGCAACAGAAAACAAGAAATGGAATGCTTACCTAATAGAGACAAGACCAGATATTAGCACATAGAAATACTATCATTCCAAATAAAGATGCTTCGATGCAATGCCAGTGGAAAAACATACCGACAGGCAAGATAATATGACTCCAGCAGAGCCCAACAACTCTACTTTAGTAGACTAGGAGAAATGCAATACAGCTGAGGCACAAGAAAATGACTTCAAAGTAGCTGTTACTAATGTTATGATCAAGGATCTTAAAGAGGATATGAAACTTATGAATACACAAAAATGTAATTAAATAAAGAATGCAGTTTAAGACATGAAATTACATATAGAAGCAATAAAGAAAACCCAAAGTAAAGAGAGCAGAAAATAAAGGAAAAATTAGGAACTTGAACAGAAACCTTGGAGGCAAGCCTCAACAACAGAATAGTAAAGATGGAAGAAATAATCTCAGGCATTATGGGCAAGATAAAAGACATGAATGTCTCAATAAAAGAAAGTGTTAATTGGAAAAACACCCATGCACACAACATCCAGAAAATAAGGAATATTATGAAAATACCAAACCTAATTATTTTTATACTTGTCAGAATGGTTAAGTTCAATAGCACACATGACAGCTCATGCTAACAAGAATGTGGAATAAGGGAAACAATCATCCATTGCTGATGAGAGTGCAAACTTGTACATCAGTATGGCAGTTCCTCAGAAAAATGTAAATCAATCTACCTCAATATCCAGCTACACCTCTCTTGGGGATATTCTCAAAGGACACTTCACCCTGCCACAGGAATACTTGCTCACTATATTCTTTGCTGCTCTATCCACAACAGCATAGCCAGAAATTGAAAACAATCTTGATAGATCCCAAAAGAATGGAACTAGAAAAATTTATCCTTAGCAAGGTTACCCAAAAATAAGAAAGATAAATATGATCAGTGTCTTATTTCGTCATCACCATTAAAGCTTCCTCCTGAAGCAGTTGAGAATAAATACAGAGACCTGCAGCCAGATATTAAACACACACACACACACACACACACACAGAGAGAGAGAGAGAGAGAGAGAGAGAGAGAGAGAGAGAGAGAGAGAGAGAGAGAGAGAGAATGTCCTTGGAACATTCAGCACTAAATGAGATATCTCCATCAAATCCCTCCCATCAGAGCTCAGGGAACCCCAATAGAGGAATGGGCTCCCAGAGTCCATCTGGATGACAAGGCTAAATGCTAATATATTGTCTGAGGCCCCAAAGGATGCTGAGGCCTCCTCACTGACACCCACATGAAGGGGGTCTGGTCAGTCCCACGCTGACCTCTCAGCCATCAGTTTGGGGTCTATGAGCTCCCCCTTGTTCTTGTCAGCTGTTTCTGTGGGTTTCACCTGCCAAGTCATAACCACTTTCCTCATCAATCCTCCCTCTTTGTCACTGGGTTCCAAGAGTTCAGTTCAGTGTTTAGCCGTGGGTGTCTGACTCTGTTTCCTTCAACTGCTGGATGAAGGCTCTAGGATGGCATAAAAGGAAGTCCTCAATCACGTTATCAGGGAAGGGCATCTAATGTAGCCTCTCCAGTATTGGTTGGATTGCCAGCTGGTGTCATCCTTGTAGGGGTCTGAACATCCCACTAGTACCAGATCTAATTGGCACAAGTCATTCTGAAGAGGACACCTAGAAGAACAGGCTTTGAGATTAACAAATAATAAATAGACTTCATGGAAGTGCAAAGCTTCCATATGGTAAAGGACACCAACTTTAGGACAAAGTGGCAGGCTACAGACTGAGCAAATATGTTTGCCACATGCACACCCAATAGAGGGATAATACCAAATATATAAAGAACACAAAAGCAATGCATTGAAAAAATATCTCTATATAAACAAAGAATTCTAAAAAAGAAAGACAAATAGCTGAGATGCACCAGTCAAAATGGTCATGATTGAAAAAAGATATGACAGGTCAAGCTGTAGAGAATGTGGATTAAGTGGAACACTCATCCATTGCTGGTGGGTATACCAACTTGTATATTCACTAGGCAAATAAGTGTGGTGGTTCCCCAGGAAGGTCCAGTTCCACCACTCTTGGACAAAATATGCTTTGTTTTACAACAGAGACACTTGCTCTTTTCACAATAGCCAGCAATTAGGAACAGCCTAGATATTCACCAGTCAATGCATGAGCAAAGAAAGTGTACTAATTCTACACAACGGAAGATTACTCAGACACTAAAAAATCATTAAATTCACAGGTACGTGTATGGAGCTAGAAAAATCATCTTAGATTGAGGCAACAGAGACCCAGGAAAACAAATATATATGTGTTTGCTTATATGTAGATGTTAGCTGTTAAATCTTCAAAAAACAAACTACAGTCTGTGTAGAACCACAGATTTTAAGTATTAAGTAATGGATTATGGAGAGAAATTGATCTTCATAAGAAGGGAAAATAGAAGAGACAGCTGTGAATGGACTAAAGGGCTGGGATCATAACAGGAGTATCTGTGGGAGAGGGAGGAAATATAGGGAGACAGCTAAAATTAATAGCCAATTAAAGGACCATATGGAAACCTAATTCAGTAGAATCTGCCTAAAATATATACATATATAATAGTAATCTAATGGAATTACCAAATAATGGGGATACAAAGCCCCAACAGTAAATCTTTCTTCAACAGATCAAGCTTCCAAAACAAGGAATGGGTTACATATAATGTGATTGTTAACCAAAGGGGCCCTATGGGAATGGCCAAAACAACTCAGGATGTTGCCAAGGCTACAGGTTTCTTTCCACAAAGTGATGGTAAGACCATATTGCTGAAAACAACAACCATACTACTCATTGAACTTGTAGATTTCAAACTGATGTCTGCTTAGGGCCTTCACTCCTATGGGCTATTATTTTTGGTACAGGAAAGTACTGTGCACACTGCTAAAGGAGAGAGAGTAGGTCATGGGGGAACAGGAAGGTTGAGTGAAGGTAGAATAGGGGGAGAACAGGATGAGAAATACCATAATAGAGGGAGTCATAGGTTAGAAGATGTTGGGGAAGTCCTGCTATTTGTCAATAAAGTACTGTTGAGCCTATAGAAAACCTAGATAGGAGGGACTAGGAGTCGAGGAGGATTTTGGGAAAGAGAAAGACAAGAGAGTTCGAGATGTAACGCCATTGGGGGTAGGAAGCCTGGAACTATTCTCCGGTAAGAGACTTACTTAGATTAACAATTATGGGGTAATTACTTAAAGCAGAGCTATCCAGTAAGAGACAAACAAGGCCAACAGCTTCATAATAAATATAGCCTCCTGTGTGCTTATTTGGGACTCATGCGGATCTAGAACCAGGCTGGCGCGGCAGAGCCCAGGCGACTGGCGGGGGATAACCAAAGCGGCTAACAAAAGAAAAAGCTTCTCTTAACAAGAAGAGAGATCTGGCACCAGTGAGACCTCTAGTGATCTAAAGGGATGACACCAACTAGCAAGCTAAGTAATAGGGGAGAGACCACCTTAAATGCCCATTCCTGGTAATAAACTTGACGTCTACACTATATGCCATCCTAGAACCTTCATCCAGTGACTGATGGAAGCAGAGGCAAACACCCACAGTTAAACACTGAACTGAACCCATGGAACCCAGTGACAGAGAGAGAGGAGCAATGAGCAAATTGGCAAAGAAAGGGCTGGCAAAACCAGCAGAGACAGCTGATCTGAGCAAAGGGGAGGTCTTGGACCCCAGACCGACAGCTGGGAGGCCAGCATGGGACTGATCTAGATCCCCTGAGTGTGAGAGTCAGTGAGGAGGCCTGGGCAACCTATGGGTCCCTGGGCAGTGGATCAGTGTTTATCCCTGGCATACAAATGGACTTCGTGTGTTCATAACACAAAGAGGGATGCTCTCACAGCCTGGACTCTTAGGGGAGTGCCTGTACCCTACCCTGAGTGAAATGGCAGACTCTAGATATCCCCTATGTGGAAGGAAGTGGGGATAGGGTGGGAGGCTGGGGGAGATGGTTGGGCGTGTGGGAGGAAGGGAGGGAGAGGGAACTGGGATTGACATGTGAAGCAAGCTATTTAAAATTAAAATAAAAAAACCATAAACACCAATCCCCCTACAAAGTCTTTGATCTACAGTGGTATCCAATCTGCAATACATGCTATTGCAATGGTGGTATAAAACTAGTGGTAGTAACCAAACTATATCCAAGATATTAAATAAGACTCAAGACTTGCAATTTTTGTAATGATTTTCTGTTGTTATACATGAGTTCTTCTGACGTTGTGGGAAGGGTGTGTGTGTGTGTGTGTGTGTGTGTGTGTGTGTCGAAGAGGTGGCATTCTATAATAGTATAATAAGATCTCAGTTTATGAATTATGTAATATCTGTGTCTGTTCTGTGACCTTCACCAATGCTTCTTACTTCCCAGCTCTCCTTAGAAAGGACTGGGTATTTTGTTGTTTGCTTAGTTTTCTCTAAGATTAGTTAGCATCTGGCAAAGCCCCAGATCCTATATTTGGATAAAATGCCTTCATTTTGACAGTAGACCTTGTTAGGAAGGGAGAACATTTTGGAAATATGTAAAAATAGCTACTTTTTTGTATTCTGGATGAAATCATGAGTGTATTTTTTCCTTTAATCTTTTCTGTGAGAACCTGTAAGGGTTTCCAGAGGTAAAGCTCAGGAAAATTTTTGGAAGAAAGATAAAACTATATACCCCAGAGTTTTTAAATTTCAGTCTTGTCAACTCATTTGTTATAGCCCCCCACCAACTCCTGCACTAATAGTTCCTTTTGTGGTAATTTGTTTTTTTTTTTACTACTTCCTGACTGTCTTGTCAGGTTTAGTAGCTTCAACTTGTCCTCTGACTTCAGTTTGCTGTTGGCCAAAAATATTGTGAAGGTTGACTTCATTTCATTTTTCTCTTCTTGTGTATATGGGTATTATTCTTTCTAAGTCCTTTACATGACAGGTCAGAAATTTTATGAATATGCTTTTTGGCTGAGCTCTGGTGGCAACCTGAGAGGGAACTTGTCTCCTGGTGAGACATTTGCAGCTTGTAAGATGACCTTGCAGGAGAGATTTGGATATTAGAAAATAGTAGCCAAGGGATCACATTTTAACCAGTGGTAAGTTATGCATATTCCTTGCTTTCTGTTTAAACTTTACTCACTTGTAAAGACCCTGAACTGGAACTTAACAGCCGACTACATCTCTTTTTCATCTCATTGTCGTCAAATCAAATAAATAGAAAACTAGTTCAAATAACTGAAATATGTTTATCAATATCTTGAAATCCATTTATCAGGATTACTATTAGACAGAGCTGGTATTTTACCAATGTCCCCAAGGTCCCAGTTTCTCTCCATCTCTCTTCTTTGCAGTTTTGAGTATTAGCGTCAAGTCTTTGTTGTATAAAAGGTGGCTTCAGGAATCCTAGGAGTTATAATCAGATGACATAGTGTGCCGAGGAATCATAGGCTGTTTCTATATCTTATGTGTGGTACTAATGAAAAATACACTTTAAAATAACTTAATTGTCATTCTTAAACTAATGGATAATTTAAACTAATTGGAATACTTGAGAATAATTAAGATAAACCACAAAGATCTTGGGACTTTCTTGCTCTTTGAAAATACTAGCATATCAGTTGTCCTTGACTAGGATATATGTGAAATGATTTAAAAGTTTTATTTATTGATTTTTTCTTCAAATTAAAATACACATGAAATGAAAAACAGAAAAGAAAACATTGTCACATAGTTAGGAAGATAGACACCTGATATTCTCTTAAGATGAAGGACTCATTCAAAAACCTCATGATGTAAGAAGTAAATGCATGGAAATATCCTATTTAATTAGCAAATGAGAACTAAGATGCAGTGATCAGATACTTTTCTGGACATATACTGTAAAGTAACACTTACTGAAGCAGTGTTTCATTGACATATACACATAAATCCGTGGATACAAGTCAGAAATCATTAAGTAGTATTTCAAACCAGTGATAAAAGAATACCATTTAATGAAAAGTATTGGGATAATTTTGATACCTAAATTTAGGGTAAATATTATATAGTCATTCATTTCACAAAAATATATACAAGAAGAAAGTCCCCTCCTCCATGTACAACAAAAACGCAGATTAAGATATGTTTCCTGTATAGAGAGATGGCATACATTTCCAACTGCTTTCTGTTTCTTTGCCCATGTTGAGAAGACACCTTGTGAAGTGTATGGCATGCTGAACTTTCATGTCCTTGCTGTATTCTATGAATGCCCCAGCCTCATTTTAGATGATTGTGATTAAGATATTTCACACTGGTATGGAAGTGTACACGGACAATCATTGTTTTTCACTGTCATTTAATTTATTGAACAATTTCCCCTGGTGCTTTATTACTTAAAATAAAAGAGATAAATATCAAGGGTAATAGTACCTTTTTAATTAGTTTTGTGTTGATATTCGAATGGCATGATCTTCCAAGGGGCAATTCAATTGACAGTATGATCATCTCTGGAGAAAAATAAGGATATGCCAGGTATAGGAACAAAATTGTCTTTTGTCAAATAAATATGTTCACTCTTTCCCATAATCTCCATTCACCTATGGATAAATAAATTGGTAGTTACTATTACTATGGTGAATATTTGGGACTTCTCTTTTCAGTTCTCATAATCATGACTACCATTTTCAAAATAAGAAAATCGAGAGAAAGTGAAAGCTAGGGACTTAGCTCAAGAATCTAAATGACAGCACAGAACAAATTGTATTACTTTTGCAGTAATGTTAGCTGAAACCAGAATCTAATTGAAACCCGTTAATGGTAATTTTAGCAAACTACTGGAGGGTGACAGTAGACTAAAGTGACAATCTCATTGTATACCTACACTTTCACTTTGACTCTAAGAAACCCACCACATTTTCCTGGTAAAGAATTAAGAAACTATATATGCCTCATTGTAGAGACAGAGAAATCAGTACAAAATACTCCCAGATAGTTCACGATAGTGAAAACTATTCTCTTGGGTAAAAGATTTCATCAGCATTTTCTCTTGCCAGGGAGAAAGATACTTCTACTCATGATCCCCCTAACTTCCCTGTTTCATTCCAGGAGACAAGAGAAAACAAATGAACTACAACAAAAATCTTTAAAAATCACAGCCTATTGATATTAGTATAGTAAAAAGTTTAATAGTAAGATGATGGAAGATTTTCTTGGCTATATATTACCACCACCAGAAAATAATTGTACTAAAACAAAAAGATGACAACTAAGAGAGCTGTAAAATACAGATTTGTTAGTGAAACCCAAAGTCGGTGAGGGAGACAAAAATAAGAAAAATGTAAATAGCTGAGATTTCTGGCATTTATAGCTACAAAATACATTAAACACAGTATCATTTTAATGATATTAACATATTTTTATTATCATGTCAAAAACCTTTTTATATATTTATTGTTAATGTCTTGTATATATGTTGTTCTACAAAATAACTAAAGGCCAGGAAAAATTACCATCTGAAAACAATATACAAAATCAGACTTACAATACAGTATCAATATTACCATTAACTCATGACTTTTAATGATTTATATATGAAAGATATCAATGATGAGAAAATTCAATATGCATGATTAGAAAACCAATGAAATGAGAGAGATGCAAATTTAAAACATACTCATGAAGAAATTAAAATAATTCTATAAATACTGATAATCACTGATGATCATACCAATACATTGGGGATAAGTCAGGAAAAATCGAAAATTTAAAGGAAATGGATGACTTCCTGGACAGCTATCATTTGCCAAAACTAAATCAAGAACAGATGAGCAATTTAAATAGACCTATAACCCCTATGGAAATAGAAGCTGTCATCAAAAGTCTCCCAACCAAAAAAAGTCCAGGTCCAGATGGCCTCAGTGCAGAATTCTACCAGAAATTCAAAGAACAGCTTATACCAATTCTTCTCAAAGTGTTCCGCACAATAGAAGAAGAAGGGTCTTTGCCAAACTCTTTCTATGAGGCTTCAATAACCTTGATCCTCAAGCCACACAAAGATACAACTAAGAAAGAGAACTTCAGACCAATATCCCTCATGAACATTGATGCAAAAATACTCAATAAAATACTGGCAAATCGGATCCAAGAACACATCAAAACAATCATTCACCACGATCAAGTAGGTTTCATCCCAGGGATGCAGGGATGGTTCAACACACGAAAATCCATCAACGTAATCCACCATATAAACAAGCTGAAAAACAAAAATCACATGATCATCTCACTAGATGCTGAAAAAGCCTTTGACAAAATCCAACACCCCTTCATGATAAAGGTCTTGGAGAGATCTGGGATAACAGGGACATACTTAAACATAATAAAAGCTATATACAGTAAACGAATAGCCAACATCAAACTAAATGGACAGAAACTCAACGCAATTCCTCTAAAATCAGGAACAAAACAAGGCTGTCCACTCTCTCCATACCTTTTCAACATGGTACTTGAAGTTCTAGCTATTGCCATACGTCTTTTCTTTATCTTACATGAGATAAATTAATTACTTTGGAAAACGATGGATTGTAAAAAAAACTGAGGAATATCTCATAAAAGTGAGTATATCTCATCCTACAAGGTGTTTAATTTAACTCGTATTTCATGCTAAGTACACAATGACAAATTTTGGGGAATAGTATTGCACTGACAGCTTTTTGTCTTTTTTTGTACTTCTCTCCCAACTGTTGTTGGTTATAAGAATATAGAAGAACTGTTACTAGCCAGGCGATGGTGGTGCACGCCTTTAATCCCAGCACTCGGGAGGAAGGGGCAGGCAGATCTCTGTGAGTTTGAGGCTGGGCTGGACTGACAGCCTCTAAAACAATACAGAGAAACCCTGTCTCATAAAAGCCAAAAAAAAAAAGAACTGTTACTGAATTCACAGATACTTAGAAACTCATTATGTACTGAATGGTATATATAATTGAGACTTAGAGAAAAAATGCTTCCACTCAGTTCTGAAAGTTTGTTTGAGATGTTAGGAGAGGAATTAAGTATGAACACTCCAAGGAAAGACTCATAAGGAAATATTGTTCACAGCCTGCAAAAATATATGACTTTATTCTTGAAATACACAGTGATATTGTTTCCATTGAACAAACATACTTCAAAGTGATACTCTAGAAGACAGGAGTACTACAGAGAAAAAAATGATTTAAATATCCTGTGAAGGCTGGGAAACCTTACCCTTTCTGGGGAGTGGATGGGGTGAGGTGATGGTAAAGTGGGGAAAGCAATAAGAGGGGAGGAATAATTGGTATGTAAAATGAGAAAAGATTGTTTTAAAATAAAAAATCATGTCTAAAATCTGTATACCTTTACATAGAATAGAAGTTCCAAAATAATACTAATCCAACAACAACAAATTATGTGAGAGCAGTACATGGTTTATTGACGATGTTTTTTGCATTCTTAGGGATACCAGAAATAGTTCTTAGATAATGACTCAGCTGGTCACAATGGAATTCTCAAGCTAACAACTACATTGAAAATCCCCAAATAGCATCTGTAGAGATAGATAGTTCAACAGTTACAAGCATTTGTTACTCTTCTTGAGAATATCAGTTTGACTCTCAGCAGCCATATCCTGTGGTTGACAACTGCCAACAGCTCTAGCTCCTGGGGATCAAATACCCTCTTCTGACATCTACATTACTCACATGCACACACTCACAGATATTCACATATACACATAGTTAAAAGTAAAAGTATCCATACCAGGTGACTGGCATCATGGTGTTAGGAAGACAGGAAGCTGCAGTTTCTATCAGATGAGTTAGCAAAAATGAAGTGTCCTCCATAGAAACTTGGAGTTGCATTGTCAATAACTGAGTACAGGGCTCAAACCTTATTTGACAGTTGCAGATATCTATTCCTACAAGGTGTCAGTCACTCTGACTCTCACCTCATAGCCTCTAGAAGCAGTATCCAAAAAAGTATAGGCATTCAAGAATTACAACACTCTTAGAATACCTGCTTAACCCAATATAATATGTGGGAAACTGGCCATATCAGAAAGTTGTTTTGGAAGTAGGAAATTATTGGGAAGCATTTATTAATTATCCTAGGATAACAGCTGAAAGAATCATCACTTTTTAACTCCAAGAGAGGGATGTTTAACCAATTGAACATTTCAGATTTCAGGTGGAATGCTAGTTATTACGAGTGGCACTATGGTGTGACACATTTATTTATGCCATCCATTTCACAAACAGAATTATAGAACTTTAAAAGGATCAGTGTGAATCATTACCTCTTAGAAAAATAACCATTAGTTTAGGAGAAAAGCACACTCTCAACAGGGAACTTTTTATATTAAAATTGACGTTTCTATGTTTATTTATGTATCAGCATTACTAAGGGCCTCACACATGCAAGTGCTACACTATTAAACTAAAGTAACAGTAATAGTTAATTTTTCATTATTTCTTTTATGTAAGATTATAATTATATAATTTTCCCTTCTCTTCCTTGCTCCAAACTTCAAATAAATCCTTTGTTGTGCTCT
Organism: Mesocricetus auratus; assembly: GCF_017639785.1. Classification (NCBI taxonomy): domain Eukaryota; kingdom Metazoa; phylum Chordata; class Mammalia; order Rodentia; family Cricetidae; genus Mesocricetus; species Mesocricetus auratus. The sequence goes on along the minus strand of NW_024429188.1, from coordinate 91,226,556 downwards.
TTTGGGAGAATTCATGTACTTTTTTCATTAATTGTTATATGCATGTATCTATCTATCTATCTCTCTATCTATATCTATCATCCACCTATCTATGTGATCTTTCTATATATTCTCTTTTTGGGGGGGGATGTTTTGTGGGTTTGGTTATTATTTTTATATTTTTGTATTTTTTATTTACATTAGAAACATGAGTGCTTCACATGTCAATCCCAGCTCCCTTTCCCACCCCTCCTCCCTTGTCCCTCCACGAACCCCCCAGCCCCCCACCCAATACCCACATAATTCCCCAGGGAGGGTGAGGCCCTCCTTGGGGGAATTTCTAAAGTCTGTCATTTCATCCAGGGCAGGACCTAGGCCCTTTTCCAATGTGTCCAGGCTGAGAGAGCATCCCTCTATTTGGAATGGGCTCCCAAAGATCATTCATAAACTATGGTAAACACTGATCTACTACCCAAGGCCCCAGTGATTTCTGTGGCCTCCTCACTGACACTACATTCATGGGGTCTGGATCAGTCATCTGTTGGCATCTCAGGCATCAGACTGGGATTCAAGAGCTCCCCCCTTATCCAGTCAGCTGTCTTTGTGGGTTTCACCATTATGGTCTTGACCCCTTTGCTCATCACTCCTCCATCTCTGTCACTAGGTTCCAGGAGATCAGTTTAGTGTTTATGTGTGGGCATCTGTCTGTGCCTCCGTCAGTCACTGGATGAAGGTTCCAGGATGGCATATAAGGTAGCATCAACCTTACTATCAAGGCGGGGCATATTCTTAAACACAACCTTTTAAGTCTTTATAATGTTGCCCATGACTAAGAAAACTTTTGTTTGCAATAGGGAGAGACCACTACAGAAAGCCATAATAAACCAAAATTTAGCATTATATAGGTCAGTCCCAGGGAACATATCTACAAAACAACTCCCACAATTAAGTGTCAGGTAACATAGAAGAAGAGGGACCAAAGGAATTTAAGAACCAGAGAATTTGAAAGTTTGTTTTGAAATTGTGTCTCCTTGTAACATCAGAATTTACACCTATAAAGTCTAACCAACATTTCTGCAAAATGTGAACTGAGGGAGGACAGCCATAGACATGATAATGTGGACAGGGTATAGCACACCAGGCCTCAACCCTACACAAAGGGAGTAGTGGAAACAGTCTCATCTAGGGAAGAACACACCAATTCATTACCCCAAACCATACATCAACATTTTTTTGCTGAAAGAGAATTATCTGTGGAGAGATAAATAGCACATGAAAATTTCTGTTTATTACCACAGAAGGATTTATATGACCAAAGGAAAAAAATACAATGTAACAAGCAGAGAGAAAAGAGGTAATTCTAGATGAAAGGAGAGGTATCATTTGAAATCAAGTTAAGAGACAATTGCAATTCCTAGTATTTTAAGATTCTACTTTTACACTATAATCCTTCTATGACTGGAAAAGTAATTGGGAAGAAACTCAGAGTACCTTATTGTCATGTAAGCTACAGAGGTGAATAGCATTGTATTGGAATGCTTCCATTGCTAGAACATACACCTAGACTGATTGCTTCATGGAAAAAATGATTTATTTGCTAACAATTTTATGGCTTCAAGCCCCGATTTGTTTGGATTCTCAATGAGGACTCATGATGAGTGGCACCGTGGACTGAGTTTTTGTGAGAGGGATTGATTACATGGTGATATAGAAATAAAGAGAGTGACTTCTGATGGTAAATATATTATTTTGATTTATATTTCACTGATGACAATCCATTTTTATGTGTTTATTAGCAATTTTATGTGTGCATTCTTTTAAAAAACATTTATTTAAATTTCTTGACATTTTAGTTTGTATTGTTTGCTTTTTAACTTTTCTTGGCCATCCTTTTTTAATTCTCATTTTAAAAATATATTTCTCAAGAATTTTATACAATATGTTTTGATCATATTCACTCCATTCCTTCAAATCTTCCCAGGTTCACTTAATCCTCACCAGACAAACCTGTTTGTCATCCCTTTCATGGAGACTCAAGTCCAAATTTGTGTGGTCCATAAAATCCTTTCCACTGGAGCATGAATGACCTACCAGGGACTATATACTCTTAGAGAAAACTGGTTTGCAATTTTCCAGGAGCTATTCTTTCTCTTTATTTTCTCTTCCATTTTTTTGTTTTACATTTGTGTGTGTGTGTGTGTGTGTGTGTGTGTGTGTGTTTGAGAGAGAGAGAGAGAGAGAGAGAGAGAGAGTTGTTTAAACTCCTTGTATATTTTGAACATTAATGTCTTACAAAATTCAGGGTTTCCAAGTACTTTCTCTCATTAGGTAGGTTGTCTTTTCATGCCATCATTGTTTACTTTGTTGTCTAGAAGGTTTTTAATTTATGATGAAATCCCATTTGTCTATTTTTCCAGCTGTTTCCTATGCTCTTTGGAACTTGTCCAAAATGTCTGCCTATTTCAATGTCATGAGGCATTTTTTTCTTGCTTTCATCTAGCAGTATTGTCTCTTAATACAATATTTATCATTATTAACTTCTCTTAGAGCCAATTTTGCTTCACCCCAAAGCCTTTGGTGTGTTTCCAATTTTATTTGTATTAAGCAATTCTTTGTAATTTCTAATTCATGCATTGGCTGCCCAAGTATATATTATTTTTCTACATATTTGTGACATAATTTTCAATTTCCCTCCCGTTATTGATTTCTGGCCCAGTAGTATTATGTATAGAAAAGATTTTGATATGATATAAATTCCCTCAAATTTGTTAAGACATACTTTGTGACCTAAATGTAAAATCTATCTTGAAGAATATTATACATATACTTAAGAATAATGTATGTGAATTATGTTATTCAGAGAAATATTTTGTATATTTCTGGTAGGTATATATTTGGTCTGCAGTGCTGTTTAAGTCCACTGTTTCCTCTTAGATTTTCTGTCTTTTAGTCTATTCATTGTTGAATTATGACACTGAAGACTTCTTGCTTTATTGGAACCTTATTTGTAAGGATTTTTTTGGATCCTGCTTAGCATAATCTGTGCCAGATGGTAGTCAGCCATTGCTTATTAAGAAGTATTAAAAATATAGCTATTGTTCACAATTTATCATCCATAAGTGCATAAGTATATTTTCCTATCATAGTACATTTACCTTTAGTTGGACCACTAGTGGGAAAGGGAAAGCAGTTTTTATTCAGTAGGTTGGTGTTCTTTTCTAGACCTAAACTGCTCTGTAATTCTTATACATGTTTCAGATTTACAAGTGCATCTACCTCAACACCAATATGAAGTCCTTGCAATAACTACAAGATGATGTGATTTGGAAATATTAGACCAGAGTATCCTCTCTTAAGGCAAAAGGAGGTACTTTAATCAGTCAAGTCAGTATTTCACAATTTAACTAAGGTCATTTAGGATACTGCTTAATGGTTTTACTCATTTGAGGTTGAATACTATCATAGTTGGCACTTATGATGTAGCTCGGATATTCTTCCAAGACACAGGAATCTTTAAAAGAATATTCAGCTATAATGCCCCAAACTCATTACAAATTTCAAACTCATCTTCTTCGTGCATACTGCAGTTAATTTGTTTGCTCTTAGCTTGCATAACTTAAACAAGAAAGCAAGAGAACGCATACATTTTAATCCTTTAATGCACATACATAAAAATAATAAGAAATAAAACTAAATCCATTACATGTGATCAACTTTATACAAAACTAAAGTCTGCTTGTTAATAACAGTTGGAGAAGAGAAATGTTAGGAGTTGTTCAATTTGTCCACATCCCCTAGTTTATACTAAAGAATAGGGTACACACTCATTCCCTCGTGGTAGCAGAATTTCTAATCTTAATAATCATAAAATGTTGTGTGCCAAAAATCACATGTATGCACAGAGCAATAATATTTAAGAATGCCCTGTGCATATATGATTATAAATTTCATATCGGGTTCAATTATGTGGTTTTCATTTCATGATCTAAACAACTGGACTTTGAGATTAGCAGTTATTGTCTGTTCACATCAATAACTGGCAGTGATTCCTCTAATTGTATGAGGCCATATTAGCATACAGTACATAGCAAGATGGTACCCCAATAAAAAGTGACAAAAGATTTCTGAAATCAGCATCTGTCATACTGGATGCATATCTAATTTATTTATCTCCAAGAGATAATATTTACTTATTTATCATTTGGGAAGCAACTCAAATTCCAAAGAAACAACAGAACAACCTTATTTTCTATCAATTCCAAAAAACGACAGCAGATCTGAACAGGGGAGAGGTCTTGGACTCCCGACCGACAGCTGGGAGGCCAGCATGGGACTGATCCAGACTCCCTGAGTGTGAGAGTCAGTGAGGAGGTCTGGGTAACCTATGGGGCCCTGGGCAGTGGATCAGTGTTTATCCCTGGCATACAAATGAACTTTGTGTGTCCATAACACAAAGAGGGATGCTCTCTCAGCCTGGATTCTTAGGGGAGTACTTGAACCCTGCCCTGAGTGAAATGACAGACTCTGGATATCCCCTATGTGGAAGGAAGTGGCTATAGGGTGAAAGGCTGGGAGGGATGATGGGGGGTGCGGGAGGAGGGGAGGGAGAGGGAACTGGGATTGACATGTGAAGCAAGCTATTTAAAATTAAAATAATAAAAAATTAAAGAAATTTGTCAAATAAGTTTTCTTTTATTCTTATATAGTATTTTTGAACTGAAGTTTATGTATACAAAATAATGAATATTGGTTTAAAGACAGAATAAGTAATTCAGACTTAGTGCTTAGCAGAAGTGGCAAAATACTCAAGGTTCTTTCCATTGACTCTTGTGTTTTCTATAGTCAATGCATATTTTCTAGCATAAGAGTAGTGGCTATCAACTTATATATAACAAAAATGCCAGTACTTTTGCAGATAGGATATAAATTGCAACATGGCAGAATTAGCTGCTTGACATTTGACAGAACAATTTCATTGATGCATTTGAGAAGTATTTTATGAAATATTTTCTATGGATCAAGAGTCCCTGAAATGTCTTTTTCTCATTTTACTATTATTAACATTACTAAAAGGTGCTGTACAATGGGTTAGACATGTGGATGAAACAATGAAAAACCAATGTAATTCTTGCTATTAAAAGATGTAGAACAGATGATGTATAACACATGCCTCTTTCTGCCCCATGTCATACAGGGCACGGAATCTAGGGCCTCATATATACTAGGCAATCACTGTATCATTGAGCTATACTTCAAGGTCTGTTGTATATCTATAATTCATATGGGTACATTAAAACCTGTAAGAAGCAATAATACAACAAAAATAATGGCAGGATTTGTGATGCTTTTTCATTTGTTCAAAACAGTTTTGTTTCTCACATAATATATCCTAATTACAGTTTCCCATCCTTCTACAAACCTATGTTCCTCCACAGCTTCCCTCTTATCAGATATACCCTTTTTCTGTCACTCATTTAAAAGAACAGGCTTTTAAGGCTTAATAATAAAATAACATGATTAAACAAAAACTACATATCACAATAAGACAAATCAAATGGAAGGAGAAGAAAACACAACTGGACATTTCTCAAACTGCTTGATCATGTAATTTTAGTATCAGTGATGAATTCACATTATGGTGACTTCACATAAGAAATTAAACTAGGTGAAAGGATCTGGAAATACCATTTCATGTCATATATACATAACATTGATTTTGAAGCATGGATGATTAGGGGCAATTGAGTTATTGTCAATAAAGTTTTAGTACTAAGAACATTTTATTTTTGAAACTGTAATTCAAAATATAAACTCTATAATCAGAACATCTGGAATTATTGGTGCCAATTGTTTATTGCACATGAGCATGTGAGTGAGTATAATAGGCAACTACCATAAACTACTGATGTTGAATGCCAAAGGAATTCCTGGTGCATGATGTTGACTTATATCAGAGGAAATTCTACATAAAAATCCTGAGACAAACTGCCCTTGCAAAATCTAACCCAAACACAAACAACCGGTAGTCAAATACTACTGGTACCCTCTTTTATCACTGAGTAACCATAATATAACTCCCAAATTCAAAGGACAGTGAGGGACATTTTGTGACCCACAAATGCCTTGTTGCCCTATCTGGAAATCAATCTTATGTAAACTGAATGTCCTCAGGCCTTGGGAGCATTAGGATGAAAATTAAATCACATTGACATTTGTGCCTAAATTACACCAACTTATTGCTTCTGCTTGACTATTCAGTCTGTTGTAGACAGGATTTCCTGAGGTTTCTGGGATGGGACTGATCTTCAGTCAGATCCAGTTTTCCCCCATAATGGGTAATACTTCGGATTGCTCAGATAATGTCTCATATCAATGTTCTTACTTTGGGCTAAATTGAACTTCTTTCAATTCTATGAGTGTGTCATGCTTTTTCCTACTTTGGATTTGTCAACTCTCTATTCACTCAGTGAGAAAACTGTCATTTTATGGAGTTTGGTTACATATAACATATTTCAGGAAGCATTACTTGACCATAAATGAGAGTTAGCTACTCCTCACAAGTGGTCATATGACATACTATATGAATAGACATATTGCAGTATTTGTTACACTGTACTTTAATATTTTTGGGGAGAAACAAGTAATCAGCAAGATTATATATACAAAGAGACAATATATTGTGCCTTGAGAAGCGTGCCTTGAATAGGACTTGATATGTGGTAGGACATTTATAGAACAATTTTCAATCATACTCCTAACATTCAACTGGTATACTTCTTGAACTAGGCTAGAGACTAAATAATCGTTATTATCTGTTTCATATTCAAGTTGTACATCCTACCCCTTTCCTTATTTATCATATCAAAACATCTCTACATAACCTACCGCAGGCAATATAGTAAAGGAGAATTATCTGTTGATGTACTTTCTTGCTGCAGGCATTCAGAGCTCTCATTCTGAGCTTTCAGTGCCTAAAGCATCCTAAAATTTTATCAGGCCATCTTAGGCAGTGCTTAGTGCTCTGGGGTTTCCTTCCATGTCAAGCTTTCCCTTTCCCAGGTGGTGATTCATTGTAATTTTGCCCTGAGAAAAGGTGATCTAGTTACAAAATCCTATCTTAATTAAGTTATGAGAGAAGGAACATAGTAAGAATTATGGTTAAGTAGGACACTTGTCCAAGTTTTTTTAATAGCTGAAGCTATAAAGTGAGATTGGAGCAATAGTTTTAATAAGCATAACAGTGGTCCAAATATAACACAACAAGGTAACCTGTCCCTAAGTAAGTATAAACTGACTGTCATTTTGGTCATAGAGAAAACAAGTCTTTAGCCTAATACAATTAAGAAGCATACAGTCTTATTCCTAATTCTGACTTTATACTATTGCTGTTTATTGTTTTCATAGGGTTGAAGATTGAATTTAGCATGTGTTGGGTCAGCACCTACCAATGAGATATATTCCCTTTCTTATTGTGCTTTTTGTGACTGAAGCTTTTATGTTGTGACAAATTCTCACTTAATTGTTGCAAACCAGATTTGAAATAGTTTTAGACATAGAGGAGGGCATTACCAGCCCACAATCCCACCGCCAGTCTGGGGTGTAGGGAGGACCCTAAGAGAGATATACATGATAACCCAGAGAAGGGTTATGGGATGCGATCTCCTAATTAGATTGGGGTGGGGGAGAAGGGGAGGGCAGAAGGAGATGGGAGAAAGAGAGGGAGAGAAGAGGAGAAGAGAGGATGACACGGGAGAACAGGAAGGTTGAGCCAGGGTAAGAAAAGAGGAGAAAAGAATGGGAGATACCATAAAAGATGGAGCCATTGTAAGTTGGAGGAGAGATCTGGCACTAGTGAGATCTTCACAGATCTACAGGAATAACACCAAATGGCATTAAGGCTACTTTAAATGCTCTGCCATGATGGTGAGGATGATGACTGCCATCCTAGAAATTTCATCCAGTGGCTGATAGTGATGGAGGCAGACACCCACAACTGTGAACTGAATTGAACTCCTGGAACCCACTTGCAAAGAAGAGTGATGACCAAGGAAATCAGAATCAGGCTGGCGAGGTCCACAGGGCCCGCTGAACTAAACAAGGGGCATCACATAGACCCCAGACTGATGATTAGGGGGCCAGCATAAGACTGATCCAGACATCCTCCCACCGAACCTGGGTGACAAAGAGGAGGCCTTGGTAATCTGTGGGACCTTGGAGAGTGGAGTAGCATTTATTCCTGGCATACAGAGGGACTCTGGGAGCCCATGCCACGTGGAAGGATGGTTTCTCAGCCTGGACACTTGGGGAAGAACCTGGGCCATTCCAGGGATGATGTGACAGACTCTAGAAATCCCTCATGGAGGCCCTTGCCCTCCCTGGGGAGTGGAGGGGGAACGGAGTGGGGGTGAAATATTGGGAGGATTGAGGGTGAGGGAGGAGGGGAAGGAGAGGGAACTGAAAGTGACATGCGTAAAAAGTTTAAAAACTATGGAAAAAAAGAAATAGTTTTGTAGCCCAGGCACAAGATATGGTTACAAACTTGCATCACTAGGTTCAGCTTGCTAATTTCTTTTATACTCTGCATAACTGACAATCAAAAAGCCAAACATTCTAAGTTGTCTAAAAAGCCCAGGCTTCTAATTGTAGGGTACTCTGCTGGTAGTGAGAGATGCCTACCCCTTGACTGAAAGTTGGTCTTCTCAATGAAGCATAGAGAGTTGGTAAGTGGAAGAGAGATAGCCACAGAAGCATTGAGATTGTAAACCATGCAGAAATAAATTAAGAGAACTACAGGTATTATATACTACGAAGAATATTAACTTTGAATAGCATAGATTAAAAACACTTGAGCTATAACTATATTGAATGAAATCAGAGCTGCTTAGTTGACACTTTTGTAAGTAAAATTTTATGAGACATACTCCACTTGCTCATTTGCCTATTACCTGTGATTGTTTGAGCATTAACAGCAAATGAGTTGAGTAAATATCCCACAGTTCTCTAAGTTTAAAATATACAATGTATTGCTTTACAGAGGAAGTTTTCTGAAGGAATTAAAAGCATAATCCACTTTTTTCCGTGATTAAGATGGGATCCTGATGCAGGCCCCCAGCTTGAGAAATCAAATGTATATAAGCCCTTTGAAGCTGCTTAACAACATGATCTAAAAAAATAGTCTGGACACATAAGGTAAGTTGTTTATGGTAGCAATTCAGATGTCCCTAAGGATGAGTTCCCCAGATGTATGCTTTTGACATGATAAATTCATTGAACATTTCCAGATAAATTACTTTGTGCATTTTTAGCTCTTCTCATGACAAGGCCTTTTCATGTTTATGACCTTGAAGAGACAGATAGACCTTTGATTATTTATCAAAACATTTTAAGACACAATATATATAAGTATTCATGACGTTTTACATATAATTAGATGTGAAAATTATTAGAAGTTTTATATACTTCTAAATTGTCACCATTTCGAGTACACTGCAATTTGTGGATATAAATCATAGGTGTGTGTGTGTGTGTGTGTGTGTGTATGTGTGTGCATGTATTTTCATGGATATGTAGGACCACAGAATTTCACAAACACAATTTAAGGTGAAACACCACTTTTATTAAAAGTATAGTGTTTCTCTTATTGGCAATATCTTTCACTGGATTTGTTTCACTAACCATTTCAGCCATGATTTCTTTTTGCTATTGTTTATGTTATTGAATGAATTATTTGAACTGGCTGGTATAATGTGGAGGATACTGGACATATGATCTATGACAGGTAAAAAATAATTTTTGAATATTTGTATCTTTTAAAACATTTTTGTTTCCCTTGCTAGTTCAGATTTTTCTACTTCTCTATTCAATTCTTAATCTAGCAGTCCTAATGAAATGCCAGCATTTCTATCAAAGATCTCAGTATATATAAATGAAATGAAGACTAGGAATAGAAACCAGGAAAACAAGAAAGATAATTTTATGATTAATACCTCTTTGTCACCTCTGTTCTCAATTTGTCAAAGAATGAAGCACTTTAATAATAAATAAACCATTACCACAATTGTAGTAATAACAACTATTCCAGTGCCCTTTAGGACAGTTGTCTATGTTATGAGCTATAAAAACAGTGATATATATATATATATATATATATATATATATATACATACATACATATATATCAGAAACTGAAAGATTACCTGCATGCTTAATTATAATTAACCAGCTTAATGGGCTACTTGGAAATGTTCTCTTTTTTACAATTATAATATTTAGAAATAAATGTGAAGATTGAGTTAATGAACAGAAAAAAAGCATATAGGCCTGTTACTTTTACAGAGTAGCACACAGAAAAGACATTGCTTCTGTTTAGGATCATTTTTGAATTTGGAAGCTATAGCAATTCAGATACTTTGTTTGACACTGAGAATTTCATGAACTATTATATACCTGAAGCAGCCAAAGCAATGTAAATTCACCTGAGATAGGAAACATATACAAAGCCAGTGATCTTTAAGTTAAGTTACATACTGAAGGACTGTAGATTTAGTACAACATTGTCATAATTTTCTGCTTGTTAGCCATGAAAATCTCCTGCAGAAGTCCAAAATGAAAAAAAGTGAAAGCATACTTGATATAACTGCAGCAATGACAGAGAGTCAACAGTTCTTCCTCCGGTGTCAAATTTCTCTCCACACACATTTGTTCACTTCTATTCTGCATTCAGTATGCTGCCTGATATATATTAGACATTGAAGAAGTGTTTTTAAAAAATAATTTAATAATTACAGAACTTTGTTGTTACACTACACATCTCTTAAAAATATTATGTCTGGAAAATTTCCAGGAGACACTAGGAACATTACATATAGACTAAATATCACTTGATTATTTTTGATAATGCAGATGGTACTAAAAGAGTTCAAAATAAAGATCATCATAATCGCTTGAATTTTCTAAAAAAATGTATCTTATTACAAATTTGAATTATACTCATTGTATAATAAAAATTTTAAGACTTCTGAACATTCATCACATTTATACATTTTTATAAACTCACATCTACATGACATCCTTCATGGACTCCAAAAATCCTACCTCTCAAGTTATAGATACTTTTTGTCTATAAATTTGGCTCCTTAGATCATCAAATTCTAAAAGTAATTGAACCAATTTTTCATCATCTAAAAACACAGATGCTCTTAATATAATATATTTAAAATATTTTATGTGAAATATAATTTATGAAATTCTTTGCACTAACAAAGAAAAAATAGTATTTATGAAATATTTGCTTGTTGTTGCCTTTGTTATTTTCGATGTAGAAAATGAGAAGAACCCAAGTAATTTTAAACTTGAAAGCTTTATTCTTTTGTTTGTTTGTTTTTTGAGACAGGGTTTCTCTGTGGCATTGGAGTCTATTCTGAAACTAGCACTTGTAGAGCAGGCTGGTCTCGAACTCACAGAGCTCCGCCTGCCTCTGCCTCCCGAGTGCTGGGATTAAAGGTGTGCACTACCACCGCCTGGTTTTAAACTTGAATGCTGAGTAGAACTCTCACAGCATATTCTCTAACTGTAACGACTGTGAGAATCAGGGGTAAAAAAAATAGAGTAAAACAGAAATTTCAAAATGAATTTCTACATTATTTTATAAAATATAACACTAATAAAAACTAATTTTGAAGGTTCAGCAAAGTGTAGGTATACTTTCCATACAACTTTATATTTTTTAAAGAAATAAGGAAGTTGTTTATTTCACAAGTTATTTGTAAGATGTCTGATGGTTGCAGATGAAGAATGATGTTATATAATGAAACAGTAATAGAAATTAACAATTTATAATTCCAGCATATGTTGAAATCATGTGGTCTCAATCAATTTTAATGTAATTGGATAGACTTCTTCTATGCAAATATACTTGTGGGAGAATTGGATAATAACTGTAGCCAATTTAATTAGTTGATTTAGACCAGACCATTGCATGAATGACATAGTCAGTGACCTTGAGCCTTAGCAAATTGGATGTATTTGAAAAAATACATATTTAATGAAAAATTTAATCCATGTTATGTTTGATGAATGAACAAAATAGAAACTTGAAGCCTCCACATAAGAGTAATGATACAATAGGAGCATGAGATACCTCTAATTGATCAGTACTTCTTATATACAGGTATTGATATAATATAGCACATAAACATATACAGTTGTTAGAGTCAACAATTCTTTTTCTAAAAGTCTTAGAGAATAGAATATTCAGACATTAGCTTGATCATCTTTATGTGTATCAATTTATGGATTTGTTCTTCAAATATTGTACAAGAAAAATTACAATAAACCGTGCAATTCATTGAATAGGTACAATTTAAAACAACAAAACATAATGTTTTAACCACAACACCTAACCTAATTCTATTATAAAGGTTTATGTTTATTCAGTCTTGTCTGCAATAATTTATATATTTATCTGGAGCTTAGGTCTTCCAAGGCACTCTGTATCAACTGGCATTTGTTTATTCTTTAATAATACACAGATATGAGTTTTGATGAAATGGGCTGGAATATACTTGGCTCCAATTTACCATTTTCTAGACATAAATATTTGTTCAATATCCCACATGCTTCTGAAATCCTATCCTCTTCATATCTGGTACAAATCATTTTCATTTGTTTGTTTTTGTAGGTGTATTTGTTTCCTTTCTCTTATTTTTCTCTCATACACTACATCCCAACCACAGTTTCACCCCCTTCCACTGCTCTCAGGTCCCCACTCTCCTTGGTCCAGATGAATTCCTACTCCATTTTACTTAAGAAAAGAGCTGCCTCCCAGAGATATCAACGGAACATGGTATATCAAGTTGCAATAAGACTAGGTACATCCCCTCATATCATGGCTGAATGAGGCAACACCATAAGAGAAAAAGGGTCACAAGAGCAGGCAAAAGAGTCAGAGACCTTTCCACTTCCACTGTTAGGAGTTCCACAAGAACACCTAGGTTACAACCATATATGCAGTGGCCCTAGCAGAGAGCCATGCAGGCTTTGTAATTGACAATTCATTCTCAGTTATCCACTATGAGCCCAACTTACCTGGTTCTCTGGGTGTCCTTGACCCATCTGTCTCCTATAACCCTTCCTTCCCTCTCACAAAGGGTTCACTGAGCTCTATATGTTTGACTCCGTGTCTCTGTATCTGCTCCCATTAACTGCTTGAGGAAACCTCTCTGATGATGATTGCCCTATGCACTGAGCTATGAGTATAGAAGAATATCATTAGGAATCATTTTATTTTTTTTCTATCCTAGGTCTCTTGGCTATCGATCCTCTTGTTCCTGGACATCCAGGCAGTATTGAGCATGGGCCCCTTTTCATGGTGTGATCCTCAAATTGGAGTAGTCATTGGTTGGCCACTCCCACAAGATTTTTGCCTTCTTTGCCCTAGCACATCTTGCTGGCAAGATAGATTTTAGGTCAAAAGTGTCCCTTTCCCACCACTGGAAGTTGCCTGGTTATGGAAGATGGCCAGTTCAGGTTCCATGTATTCCATTACTACTTTCACCATTAGAATCCTGTGATTTTCTACTTCTCTAGGTTTCCACACCTCTCTTTCTCTCTTCATCCCCTGCAGCTGATTCCTTGTGTTCCCATTCCCACCAACCCCCACTCACCCACAAAATCTATTCTACTTTCACCTTCCTAGGCAGATCCATGAGTCCCCTTAGAGTCATCCTTGCTACTTAGCCTTTCTGTGTCTGTGATTGTCATTTATTGATCAACTAATATCCACTCACAAGTGAACACATACGATGTTTGTCTTTGTGGGTCTGGGTTATCTCACTCAGGATGACTTTTTATTTTCTTCAATTCATTTGCACACAAATTTAGTGATGTCATTTTTAAATAGCTCCATTGTATAAATGTATGATATTTTCCTTTATTCTTTGGTTGAGGAGCATCTAGGATGTTTCCAGTTTCTGGCTATGATGAATACGTCTACTACGTACATAGTTGAACAAGTGTCTTTATGGTTGCATGAAGCATCCTTTGGGTATATGCCCAAGAGCGGTATTGCTCAGTCTTGAGGTAGATTGATTGCTGGTTTTCTGAGATACTGATTTCCAAAGTGGTTGTATACGTTTGCAGTCCCACCAGTAGTGGAGGAGTGTGTCACTTGCTCCATATTATCACCAGCACTGTCATGTGTGTTAATGATCTCAGCCATTCTGACTGGTGTAAGATAGAACCTCAAAGTTTTTGATTTGCATTTCCCTGATTATTAAGGATGCTGAACATTTCTTTAGGTGTTTCTCTGACATTTGAGATTCCACTATTGAGAATTCTGTTTAGACCTCTACTCTATGTTTAATTGGATTATTGGGGGAGGGGCGGTTGTTGTCTAGTTTCTTGAGTTCTTTATATATTTCAGATATAAACCTTCTGTCAGATGTGGGGTTAATGAAGCTTTTTTACCATTCTGTAGGCTGGTGTTTTGTCCTACTGATGATATCCTTTGCCTAACAAAAGCTTTTCAGTCTCATGAGGTACCATTTATTAATTGTTGCTCTTACTACATGCACTATTGTTATTCTATTCGGGAAGTTATCGCCTGTGTTAGTGCATTCAAGGCTTTTAACCACTTTCCCTTCTGTCAGAATCAGTGTATCTGGTTTGATGTTGAGGTCTTTGATTCGATTGGACTTTAGTGTTATGATGTGTTATAAATATGGATCTATTTTCTTATACATTCAGACATCCAGTTAGACCATCAAAGTTTGTTGAAGATTAAGTCATTCTTTCATAATCCTTGAAGATGCTGCTAGTTCTGCAATTATGATGGTTTTACTCTTAAACAATTAAAATACATTTTAGATAAGAAATAGATAAAAGACAATACCAATGCATCAGAACTCCTTCTATACCTTTATAAACATTTTACACATTACGTTTTTGCAATTTTCTCACAATGAAAATCTGTAAATTTTAGCCCCCCACCTTAACACAGGGTCTACCTCTTTACTATTTAATACTGAAAAAAAAGTCCTATTCAGTTTTATACCTCTCATGTCACCTACTCTGTTGTTCTAGCTGAAACTAGTTCTTCAAAAAATACTTTTCAGTTACCAACTACTTACCCTTCCCATTACTTTCTACACAAATCAGATAAAATTTTTTAAAATAATGCCATCACAGCAACTTGAATTTTTATTTGCACAATATATGATTGTAGGAGAAACTGCACCCAGCCTACCTAAGCAGCAGTGATACTGCCTAGGTGACTAGACCAGCCCACATGAGAATGAGAATCTACAGCAGGCACTTTCTCCTTGAGCCAAGCCTGCCTTTCCACCCAGAGACTGCTGATAAAGAGACACCTGACCCAGATACACCAATGAGGAAAGGACAATGCAGCAGAGTCAGCTGCCTGAACCAATAGGATCTTGGGAAGGGGTAGAAGGGCATTCCCTGTGCCTGAGTCATTGGAGTAGTGTCTTCTCACCTCCCCCAAGGGGTATCTGAGAAGGGCAACCACAACGTATAATGAATCAATTTTAAAAGTCTCCTTTATTATATTTACTTTTTGTAAGTGTATTTCTGAACTTAACTAAAGATAATTACATAGCACATTGTGAATGCCACATAACCAGTCATCATGCATATTAGTAGTATTTGGGTTTTTTTTTGTTTCTGTGTTCGATTTTGTTCACCTTAAGTTCAAATAATTCTTGAAAGGATGCAGGAATACAATGGAAATTAATATATCATGTCTCAGAAAGGCCGTAGTTGCTAACTAGGATGCCACTGTTTGTAGTAATATCTTGTTTATATTCTAACAAATAAACCTTGCCTGAATATCAGTGGGCAGAGCTAGCCACTGGTAACAGATAGAGGTCTGCAAGTCTTTACACACAGACAGGAAGTGATATGGCTGGGTGGAGAGAGGAAGTGATAAGGTGGGAGGAGATAGGAGCTTAGTCTCTTTACAGATGGAAAGTTAGTGTGGCTGTGACTTAGTCCTTATCTCTCTGATCTTTCAGCATTTACCCCTATATCTGTCTACGGCTTTTATTATTAAGACCTATGAGTACTGGTGCTACAAGTGTATGAGATAATATTGAATTTCTGTCACATTTTCTCTGTCTTGAACTAAATCTCAGACGATGCAATCATCTCCTGGCTATTTAATTGTTCATCTTATCCTTTAAGACATATAAGATGAACTGAAATATTCTCCTTGCATCTTAACTCTGAAATTTCTAAGAGCAAATTTGGTTAATTTAATTGGTAGTATTGTAAGTATGTCCAATGTAAGGCACTTTTTATATATGTTCTTTATTGTATGAGCAAAGTTCCTTCTATGGTTAAATTGTTTAGTACTACTTTATTGTATTATT
The DNA here is from genome assembly GCF_017639785.1 of Mesocricetus auratus. Classification (NCBI taxonomy): domain Eukaryota; kingdom Metazoa; phylum Chordata; class Mammalia; order Rodentia; family Cricetidae; genus Mesocricetus; species Mesocricetus auratus. Next base: position 91,210,189 of record NW_024429188.1, on the reverse strand, counting down.
CTACTATGATTAAAGTGATTTATTCAGACAGGGTTTCCATCTAACCAGAGTTGGCATTAAACTTGTAGTACTACCTCTGCCTCTCACAAGTATTAGATTTATTTATTTGCATATGTTCTGTTCAATAATTTTCGCATCCTGTGATGATATTCCATTGATTGTTGTAAGTTTTTATTAATATATTAATATGCTGTTTGGTTTAATATGAAATATTTCATTGAGGATTCTTGCATCTCTCTATACAAACAAACTATAATAATACATACACGCATGCACACACACACATATATATATATACATATATATATATATATGTATAATCACAGTATGTGGTGATGTCTTGAATGTACAAATAAAGCCACATACCTATGAACACCTGATGTTTGACAAAGAAGCTAAAATTACACAATGGATAAAAGAAAACATCTACAACAAATGGTGCTGGCATAACTGGATGCTGGCATGTAGAAGAGTGCATATTTATCTATATCTATTTCCATGCACAAAACTTAAGTTCAAATGAATCAAAGACCTCAACATAAATCCAGACACACTGAGCCTCTTAGAAGAGAAAGCTGGAAGTGCTCTTGAACACTTTGGCACAAGAGATCACTTCCTGAACATAGCACCTGCAGCACAACCACTGAGATTGACAATTAATAAATGGGACCTCCTGCGACTGAGAAGCTGCTATGAGACAGAAGATACAATCAATAATACAAAACAACAGCCTACAGAATGGGAAAAGATCTTCACCAACCCCACATCTGATAGAGGGCTGATCTCCAAAATATATAAAGACCTCAAGAAACTAGTCACCAAACCACCAAAGGATCCAATTAAAAAGGGGTAGAGTTCTAAATAGAGAATTCCCAATGGAGGAATTTAAAATGGCTGAAAGGCACTTAAGAAATTGCTCAACATCCTCAGCCATCATGGAAATGAAAATTAATACAACTCTGAGACACAATCTTATACCTGCCAGAATGGCCAAAATCAAAAACACTAATGACAGTTTATACTGGAGAGGATGTGGAGAAAGGGGAACACTTCTCCATTGCTGTTGGGAATAAGAAATTGTACACCCACTTTGGAAATCAGTATGGCAGTTCATCAGAAAAAAATGTGAATCAATCTACCTCAAGACCCAGCAATTCCACTCTTAGGCATATGCACAAAGGATGAATATTCATACCACAAGAACATTTGTTCAACTATGTTCAGAGCAGAATTATTTGAAATAGCCAGAGCCTGGAAGCAACCTAGATGCCCCTCAACTAAAGAATGGATAAAAAATGTACATTCATTACAATGGAGTACCACTCAGCAGTAAAAAAAACAATGATATCTTGAAATTCACAAGCAAATAGATGGAACTAGAAGAAACCATACTGAGTGAGGAAACCCAGATAGAGAAAGACAAACATGGTATGTACTCACTTATAAGTGGATATTAGACATATAACAAAAGATAACCAATCTACAATCCACAACTCCAGAGAAGCTAAGAAACAACGAGGACCCGAAGAGAGACATACATGGACCCCACGAGAAGGGTAAAAGGACAAGATTTCCTGAGTAAATTCAGAGCATGGGGAGAGGGGGAGGAATTCAGGAGACAGAGGAGGGGAGAAGGGGATGGGGAGGAGGACATGAGAAGCTACAAAGGTCGAGTTGGGGAAAGAATAGAGAAGGAGAGCAAAGATAGAGATACCTTAATAGAGCGAGATATTATAGGCTTAACTAGAAACCTGGCACTGGAGAAATTTCCAGGAATCCACAAGGATGATCCAACTAACAATCTCAGTTATAGTGGAGAGGATGCCTTAAATGCCTTTCCCTGATAATGAGACTGATGACTACCTTATGTGTCATCCTAAGAACTTTCATCCGGTACCTGATGAAAGCAGAAACAGAGATTCACAGCTAAGCACGAGCCAAACTCCTGGAATCCAGTTGTAGAGAGGGAGCAGGGATGAGCAAAGGAGTCAAGATTATGTCAGGAAAATTGACAGAAACAGCTGACCTGAGCAAGTGGGAGCTCACTGACTGATTGCCGCAGAACCTGCATAAGACTGTTCTCAGCTCCCTGAACGTGGGAGTCATTTGGGGGTTTTGTCATTTTATGGGGCCTCTGGCAGTGGAACCAGTATTTATCCTTCGTGTAGGAGCCCATTCTCAAATAAAGGATACTTTCTCAGCCTAGATACTAGGGGGAGGGCGTAGGTCCTGCCCCAAGTGATATGACAGACGGATTATCCTCCATGGGAGGCCTCACCTTCCCTGAAGAGTGGATTGATAGGTGGGATCAGGAGATAGTGTGGGTAGTGGGAGGATGAGAGAGAGAGGGAACTGGGAAATAAGACTATTTACATAAAACAAAAATTAATTAAAAAAACAAATAAAGCCTGTCTGAAGATTAGAGATTGGAGCTTGCCACTAGTTAACCATAGATGTCTGGAAGTCTGTACAGGAAGACAGGAAGTAAGATAGCTGGATGGAAACAGGGTATAAGCAGGGAGAAACAGGAATTCACTGTCTTGTCTGTTGAGATGCTAAGGAGTAAGGTGTGGCTGTGGCTAGCTCCTACTTCTCTGATCTCTCAGAATTTTCTCTTATATCTGAATGTGGGATTTTATTACATAGACCAATTAAGATCTCCCATTTTCCATAATATATATATATATATAAAACAGCCTTATACTCTTTAGGAAAACGATGAAATTTCCTTCTCCTGTATCTTGAGGAACAGTAAGGTGTCTTCATGTACTACTTTTACTCAATAGCATTGAAAGCCCTAAGTATTTTAGCCAGCCTAGAGAAAAGCATACATTATTACTTTTTACACATTACATGATCAAATAGATAGGAAGTTCCAAAGACTCTAAAAAGATGTAAAAGAAGTAATAACAAATGAATTCATCAAGCTTGCAAAATACAAAGTAAAAATTCAACAAGTAATTGTCCTATAATTGTATATATTGTCCTTTAATTGCAAATGTTGCTTACATTTTTGTATAGTTTTGGTTTAGGGTAATGATAACCTCATAATATATGCATACTCATAGATATATTTTGACTCCCTAGTTTAGTTCTATTATTAATTCTCTCCAGTGGATGATGTCAGAATTAGAGTATGAACATTCAAATCCATACTTTTAAAATGAAGCATATAGCATGAATTATCTTGTATCAGTCCTAAAAGTAGTTATTTCTGTAGTACCATTTATTTTAAAATGGCATTTGAAAATGACAACAGAGTTTTAGATATATTTGGTCAAACTTAAGTTTAGTCTTTTCTTCTAAGATTCCTCAGATGACATAGAAGAACAAGGATCTGCTTATTAATCTTCATACTAACATAAGTGTTGTAATATTTATTGTTCTAACCATCTGTATGCATTCTAAGCCAAACATAAACTCATACTGATGTCTTTAGTACTAACCTTTTATCACATAGAGCATTCTTACTTCTTAAGCTGATTGATATGTAAATTTCTATTCTAACAGTGAGAAATTTGATTCATACCATCTGTCATCGATTGAGTAAATTATTCAAGACCTATGTGTTATGTACCACTATTAGAACTGCTAACTTCATCCCTGTAGAACAGCAATATACCAACAAGAGTGTGTTGGGGAAGTCTTATGTCAATAAAGTACTGTTGAGCCTATAGGAAACCAAGATAGAAGGGACTAGGAGTCCAGGAGGACTCTGGGATAGAGAAACCCAGGGAGTCAAGATGTAACGCCATGGAGGTAGGAAGCCCGGAACTATTCTCCGGTAAGAGAAATACTTAGATTAACAATTATGGGGTAATTACTTAAGTCAGAGTTAGCCAGTAAGAAACAAGCAAGGCCAACAGCTTCATAATTAATATAGCCTCCTGTGTGTTTATTTGGGACTGATGCGGATCTAGAACCAGGCAGGCGGGAAGGTTTCTCACAAAGAAAAACTTCTCTTAACAAGAGTGCAATGAAATTTCTTATCCTATTCTTTACACTAGTTTAAAGTTATTTTGATCAATAGCTCCTTTTTCAGTGCTTCACTCAAATTGATTAGAACAATCAATTTAATGAAGTACTTTCACTTATAATACATTGATATTTTTCCTAAAATCTGTATTCCATCCTTAGATTCTTTCAAATTATTAACATTTTTTTCACACTTAATGTTCCTCTTTGTACTTTGTTTTATATATGTTTCTATACACAGTAATGTGATGGACGTGTCATAATTCTGCAAAATATACAATATTTATGTATATAATGTTGAGGGTCATTTCGGTTGCCCTTGATTCTATACAAAATAAGCAAGAGATTCAATATTGAATACTGGATTACTGGATCTAAAATTAGTGGTAGTTTTAGTAATGCTTCAGAAAATTTGATATTTCCATTTTTATTCAGGTTTTTGCCTTCTTAATATTGTGTTTTAGTTTTCCTTTGTATACTTTTAATACATATCATTTAATATATAAATTGTTCAGTATTTGTTTCACTGTCTATAGCTATCTCTTTAATGAACAGACATCTTTAATTTTAGTGAAATCTAACTTGTGGCATGTGAGACGGGGTGCTGCAGTTATAAGCAATTTCTACTCCTGTGGATGATCTGGGTTTGGTTTACAGCATCCATGTGAGAGCTTACAGCCATTTTAACACCACTTCTAGGGTATCTTCTTGCTCCTAAAGGCACCAGACATATGTGTGGTAAAGATATCATCCCTGGAAAGATATATACTAATAACATTATGCAGACTGAGAAGTGATATTTAGAAATACATATATTGATACATATACATATATGCATGAAAAACAACCAATAAATAAGAGGCCATGAATTTGAAAGAGAGCAAGAAGAGTTTGGATAAAAATCAGGGAAGAAAAAGCGTTGTAATTTTAGGCATAGATATGGGGAGTGCCAGCCTACAATCCCATGGCCAGAGAGTCTAGGAAACAGAACCTTCATTTAGTGGCTGATGGAAGCAGAGGCAGACTCCCATGGCTAAGCACTGAGCTGAACTCAAGAAATCCAGTGACAGAGAGGGAGGACTGATGACTGACTGACTGGGCTGGTTTAACCCCCAGAAACAGCTGAACTGACAAGGGTTAGCTCTGGAATCCCAGACTGATGCCTGGGAATTCAGCATGGGACTGATCCCTGAATGTGGGTGTCAGTAAGGAGGCCTATGTAATCTATTGAGCCTTGGGTATTAGATCAGTATTTATCCCAGGTATAAAAATGGACTGTGGACTCCCATCCAACAATGAGAGATGCACTCTCACCTTGAACTCTTGGGGGAGGGTCTAGAACCTGCCCTGGATGAAATGACAGATTATGGACACCCCCATGGAGGGCCTCACCCTCCCTGGGGAAATGAGGGGATATTGGGGAGGTTGGTGGGAGGGCACGGGAGGAAGGGAGGGAAAGGGAGAGGGACCTGGAATTGACATGTGAAACAACCTTGTTTCTAATTTAAATTTAAAAATAAAAAATATATAAAAAGTATTGTAATTTGTAACTATAATTTCAAAAATAAAAAGTAAAATGAATAAGTATAAACATATCTAACTTATTTTCTTACTGTTGCTGTGCAACTTCAGTAGATTAAATTCATGCAATATTGCATCCAGTGCAGAGGATGAGATTCTGTGGCATAGTAAAATGTATGCAGATATAAAGAAAGAGAAAATCGTTATATTTGCAGTAAATCAAATATTGAAGCAAGATGACATGATAAACAAAATAATCTGGACAGTAGAAGTAATTAAGAAAGACAAGTTCATATGTTTTTTTCTAATGCATGGATTACAGAAGAGCAGGACATGAAAATAGACGAGACACTAGATGAAAATTAAAGAGTCTCAAGGGAATGTGGAGAGGTGTGTAGGAAATGGCACTAGAGACTTTTATATGATAACATATTTACATGCTGAAAATAAAATTGAACCACATTATTTTATAATAAAATTGTGTAATTAAAAAAGGTAAAAAAAAAGAGTCAAAATGAGCATATTTATTTGACAATGTATCCTATGCTTAAGATGTCGCTCAGTGGTGTAGAATTTGATGATTTTACATGAAAACTGGAGTTCAATCTATAGAAACACACATATATACATCCTCCCATCCTTCCATGCTCCCCATCAACTCCTTTCCTACTCCTCCATCCCCAATCCCCAGGGACAATGAGGTCTCCCATAACTGATCATCAAAGACTGACACATCATTTGGGCGAGGATCTCCCTTCTTTGTGTATCTAGGCTGAGAGAGATCCTTCATAGGGAATGGGCTCCAAAAGCCAATTCATAAACTAGGGATAAATACTAGTTCCACTGCCAGTGGCCCCATAGACTGCCCAAATCCCCAACTGACACCCACGTTCAGGGTGCCTGGTTCAGTCTTATGCAGGTTCCCCAGCTGTCAGTCTGGAGTCAGTGAGATCCCACATTTGTGCCATAAATGTACACACACACACACACACACACACACACACACACACACACACACACTAATTTTAACATAAATGTGTTACATTTCCTAACTAAAAGCATAGAGAGATTGAATGGATAATAAAACAAAGCAAGATAGTGTGCTGGCTAAAATAAATTGGCTACTACAGGTTTAAGAACACATTAGCTAAAACTTCCACGCAATTGATAGTCAGAAGACACATAATTATCCTTATGTCAAAAACTGCCACAAGGCAGATGTAATGATTTACTATGGGAAATTGTCAGCTCACAAAGGTGAAATAATAATTAGAAGCATGTATAGTTCCTATATCAGAACACTAAAATATATATTACATTTTTAAAGAATTGACACTAACCAACCAACACACCAATAATTGAAACACAGAACATTTCTAACGTTTGTTTAAGAGTTACTCTGATAACCACAAATGGATGCTACAAGAAAAATATCAGAAACCAATATTCTTAGTGAAAATAGTCATAAAATTCTTCAATAAAAATACAAAACTAAAGTCAATATCCTAGTAAAGTAATTGTGTAGTTCTATAAAGAATGATATATCGCTACAACAAAAGGGTCTTTCAACCAAAGAAAGCAGGTAAACACAATGCTAGGAATGAACAGAATAAATATTAAAACATTCCATGGTTATCCAAAGAAGTGAGCAAAGTTATTTTACAATCTTTAGCAACCTGATGTTACAAAAATGATCAGTCAGACTGTGGGTACTGTAGATGGATAAAGAATTTGCTTAGCATGTGTGAAGACTTGAACTCAATCATCACTGTCACAAAATAAGCAAATATGTAGATGAATAAATATTAACCATGAGTTATAGAAAGAATGTACTTAATATAGAAAAGCCTATATGGAACAAGCTCATACATAAAATAATATTTCACAGTGAATTAATGAAAGCTTTACATTGAACATCTAATGTATCAAAAGGGTTCTTACTTTAACCACTATACTGCATAGTGCTCTAAAACCTCACTAAATAAATTAGGCAATAAAAAGTAGAAAAGAAAAGGTAAAGTCATTACTATTTGCAGATGGTGTAATCCTATATGTAATAAACAATAAAATGCTACACAGAAGAAAATGGTGGTAATAATAAAGAATTCTAATTTTGAGAATTTCTAAACATTAAAAACCTAATTGCAATACTAAAAATTTAGGGAATCAAAAATAAATAAATAAATGTGACAGAATGAATACTACAGAATCAACTTGAATACATATGAGAATCAAATATATTATAATAAATACATTTCATTCAATGAAGGAAACAGCTTATTTGAAAAATGTTATGTTGATAAATGGCTTATCAATTACAAAAAATAAACTGAGACACTGAGCCATTATTCACTGGATCATATATTTCAGACAGATTTATGTGAAAAATTCAACAGCTTAAAAGTAATGAGGGAAAATATGTGAAGTTTCTTTGTAATGAATAATTTGTTTAAAAGTTTTACTTAGTTTTAAAATGACAGATAAAAATATACATATCTATCATTTATAACAAAATATTTTCAAATAACTATATTTTGTGGCATGGATAAATGTAGGTAATTAATGAATTCATTGCCACATATAGCTATAATTTATGAATACTATCAACATTTTAATAATAAAATGCTATTAATTATTAAAATTGGCAGCAATATTATTCTGCCTGTCTAATTCTAATTATGACTCATTTGACCAATTTATCCTCCCTTTATCACTGTTTCATCACTTCTGGCAATCAATATTCTAGTCTCAAATTCATGAATCAGTTTTATAGTTTGTGTATATGAATGGGAATATGAGGTATTTTTCATTGTGTACCACTTTATTTCATTGTTCTTGATGTTTGTCCATGGTGTCACAGAGGACCAAGAAGCCCCATTTTTATGTGTAGTTAATATCCAATTTTGGGCACACAATCATAATTTCGGTATGAACTCATCTATTGATTAACACTTAAGCTGATTTCCATATCTCAGAAATTCTGAACAGTGCTGCAATGAACAAGGAAGTGCAGGTGTGTCTTCCATTTTCTGATATCATATCTTTTGAGTTTATCTGCAAAAGTAAGACTACTGCTGGACAATACAGTTGTAGATTTAGTTGGTCTGAATTAATGGCCCACTTTTTCACAATGATTGTATTAATTTACAATGGTATATAGCAGCTTTCTTTGTTCTATACTTACCAGAACTTTTTGTTCTTCCATGAGTAGCTGTCCCAACAATAATGAAGTATTATATTATTGTGATTTACATGGGTAAATCCCCAACAATTACAATTATTGGGTATTTTTGGTGTACCTTTTAGTCATTTCTATGGCATTAAAAAACATATATTCTATTCATGTGCTCTATGTAATGAGCAATTTTTTGGCTATTGAATAACTTCCCAAATATTTTTAATATTAACTTCTTAACAAAATTAAAATTGCCATGTATTTTATAATTTCCACCTTTATGTTACTGTCTTCTTTGCTGTGCAGATTTATAGTTTCATGAAGTCCCATTTATGTATTAGGTTTTTAAAATAATATCCTAAAAATCATCACCCAGACCACATCATGCTTTTCTCTTACATTTTGTCATGCCATCTGGTACTGTTAGTTCTTTATGTTATGGGTGTTGATTTCTATGTATAATGGGACAGTGACTATAGAAGTGTATTTTTATGTTATTCTTCTGTATATAAACATCCATGTTTTCCAACATCATCGATTTATTTATTTAGGAAGGTTATCATAAACTCTGTGCTGTTTTCACACATCCCAGCCTGTTTTTGATTCTTGCTATGCAACATAAGATGGCATTTGATTCATCATCCTTCTGTCTCCACCTGCTGAATGCTTGAATTGTAAGTTTATGCCTCCATGATCAGTTTGCAACATTTATTGAAAACATAATATTTTAGCATTTATTTTTGCATGCTTTTTATGCATGCTTTTATTGCATAATTAGTTTTTTTGTCTTTAGATTTATTTTCCTCCTTTGTATCTTAGATCATGAAGCAGCATTTTTTCCTTTACTGGGATAGATAATAAACATGTGAAGCTTTGTAAGCTATATAGCCTGTATTATATCTACTGAACTTCACATTTCAAATACAAAATCAATTCTAAATAATATGTAAAAATATTCCTATGTTTAAATACAACCTTATACTTCAGACCCTGAAAACTGCACTTCACATATATTAAAAATCTTCATTCCAGCCAGGCAGTCGTGGCATGTGCCTTTAATCCCAGCACTCAGGGGGCAGATGCAGGTGGATCTCTGTGAGTTTGAGACCAGCATAGTCTATAAGAGCTAGATCTAGGACAGCCTCCAAAGCCACAGAGAAACCCTGTCTCAAATTCCTCCCTCCCCAAAAACGCTTCATTTCAGGGATGCAAGGATGGTTCAACATATGATAATCTATCAATGTAATATACCATATAAACAAACTGAAAAAGAAAAAACCACATGAGCATCTCACTAGATGCTGAAAAATCCTTTTTCAAAATCCAACACACTATCATGATAAAGGTCTTGGAGAGATCAGACATAACAGGAACATATTTTGGGGGGTTTTTCAAGACAGGGTTTCTCTGTGGCTTTGGAGCCTGTCCTGGAACTTGTTCTGCAGACCAGGTTGGTCTCGAACTCACAGAGATCTTCCTGCCTCTGCCTCCCAAGTGCTGGGATTAAAGGTGTGTGCCACCAACACCCGGCTAACAGGAACATATTTCAACATAATAAAAGCAATATACAGTAAACCATCAGCCAACATCAAACTAAATGGAGAGAAACTCAATGCAATTCCTTTAAAATCAAAAACAAGACAAGACTGTCCATTCTCTCCATATCTCTTCAATATTGTGCTTGAAGTTCTAGATAGAGCAATAAGACAACATAAGGAGACCAAGGGGATAAAAACTGGAACAGAATAAGTCAAAATTTCACTATTTGTAGATGATATAATACTTTACATAAGTGACCTGAAAATCTCTACTAGGGAACTACTGTAGCTAATAAACACCTTCAGCAAAATGGTAGGACAGAAGATTAACAACAACAACAAAAAAACAGTAGCCCTACTAAATACAGATGATAAATGGGATGAAAAAGAAATTAAAGAACCATCACCTGTTACAATAGTCACAAACAACATAAAATATATTGGGGTAATGCTAATCAAACAAGAGGAAGGTCTGTAAAGAAAGAACTTCAAGTCTTTAAAGAAAGAAATTAAAGAAGATACCAGAAAATAGAAAGATCTCCAATGCTCTTGGATAGGTAGGAGCAATGTAGTAAAAATAGCAATCTTGCCAAAAGCAATCTATATATTCAAAGCAATCCCCATCAAAATACCAGCACAATTCTCCACAGACCTTGAAAGAATAATAAACTTTAGATGGCAAAAAAACCAGGATAATCAAAACAACACTGCACAATAAAGGAACTTTCAGGGGCAATACCCTCTTTGACTTCAAATTCTATTATAGAATTATAGTCCTGAACACAGCTTTGTATTGGCACAAAAATAGACACGTAGACCAATGGAATTGAATCAGAAATCCCTGATGTGGAAGCATACACCTCTGAACACCTGATTTTTGACAAAGAAGCTAAAATTATACAATGGAAAAGACAAAGCATCTTCAACAAATGGTACTGGCATACCTGCATGGTTACATTGATAAGACTGCAGATGAATCAATATCTATCAACATGCACAAAACTTACATCCAAATGGATAAAGGACCTCAACATAAATCCAGCCACACTAATCCTCTTAGAAGGGAAAGTGGGGAGTACCCTTGAAGGAATAGGTACAGGAGACTGTTTCCTGAACATAATACCAGTAACACAGACACTGAGGTTAACAATTAATAAATGGGACCCGCTGAATCTGAGCAGCTTCTGTAAGGCAAAGGATACAGTGAAAAACACAAATGGAAGCCCACAGAATGGGAAAAGATATTCATCAATCCCACATCTGAAAAAGGGCTCATTTCCAAAATGGACAAAGTACTCAAGAAGCTTGCCACCAAAACACCAAACAATCCAATTAAAAAGTAGAGTACAGAACTAAATAGAGAATTCTCAATAGAGGAATGACTGAAAGACACTTAAGAAAGTATTCAACATCCTTAGCCATCAAGGAAATGCAAATATAAACAACTGAGATACCGTCTTACTCCTGTCAGAATGGCTAAAATGAAAAATACAAATGACAGTCTATTCTGGATAGGATATGGAGAAAGATGAACATTCCTTCACCACTTGTGGGAGTACAGACTCGTACAGCCACTTTGGAAATCAGTATGGAAATTCCTCAGGAAAATGGGAATCTGTCTACCACATGACCCAGCAATTCCACACTTAGGCATATACCCAAAAGATGGACATTTATACAACAATGACATTTTCCCACTATGTGCATAGCAGCATTATTTGTAATAGCCATAACCTGGAATTCACCTAGATGCCCCTAAACTGAAGACTGGATGGAGAAAATGTGGTACATTTACACAATGGAGTACTACTCAGCAGGAAAAAAACAATGAAATCTTGAAATTGGCAGGCAAATGGATAGAACTGGAAGAAAATATCCTGAGTGAGGTAACCAAATCATAGAAAGACAAGCATGATATATACTCACTCATATATGGATATTAGACATAGATCAAATGACTACAGGCCTATAATGCACACCACCAGAGAAACTAGGAATCTAATGGAGTAACACATGTTCCCCCAAAGAATGGGAAAGTGACAAGAACAACTAAACAAACTGGGAGCAAGGGGGGAGACAGAGGGGAAGTAGGAAAAAGAGAAGGGAAGACGGGGATGGGGAGGAGAGCAAGAGGGTTCAGGAAGACTGAGACAGGGCAGGAATAGAGGAGAGCAACAAAAGTGATACCTTAATGGAGGGAGCCAGTATAGGTTTAAGGAGAAATCTGACACTAGGGAAATGTACAGAGATGCAAAAGGATGACCCCAACTAAGAATTTAGGCAGTTGTGGAAAAGCTGCCTTTCATGCCCTTCCCCATAATGAGATTGATGACTACCTTAATTGCTATCCTAGAACCTTCATCCTATAGCTGATCAACCAGAAGCAGGCACCCATAGCTAAGCACTGAGCCATACTCCAAGTAGCTAGCTGTAAAGAGGGAGTAGAGATGAGCAAAGAAGCCAAGAACATGATGGAGAAGTCCACAGAAACATTTTCCCTGACCTAATGAGAGCACAGAGACCCCAGTCATAAAGCTGGTGAACGAGCATTGACCCAAATCAAGCCCTCTGAATGGGTGCCAGCTAGGAGGCCTAGGCAGTCCATGAGACCTCTAAGAGTAGAGCCAGTGTTTATCCTGAATGCACAAATGGACTTTAGGAGCCCATTCCCTACGGAGGGATAGTAATGCAACCCAGATACACTAAAGATGGCCTAGGTCCTGCCCCAAATAATGTGACAGTCTCCTCTGTGGAAGGCCTCATTATCCTTGAGGAATGGGTAGGGATGGGTTGGGAGTGGTAGTGGGCATGGGAGGATGGTAAGTTGAGGGAATGGGTATCAATATGTAGAATAAGATTGTTCCTAAAGTAAAGAGAATAATAACAATAAAATAAGAAATAACTAATAAAAATAAACAAAAATAAAGATGTCTTAAGTGTCAAAATAAAAAAAGAAGAGAAAGTGGGAGGTACCCAGATCCCCTGAACATGGGTGTCAGTTAGGAGGCCGGGGCAGCCTATGTGGCCTCTGGTAGATGATCAGTATTTATCCCTAGTACACAAATGGACTTTGGAAGCCCATTCCACATAGAGGGATACTCTCTCAGCCTAGACAGATGGGGGAGGGCCTAGGCCCTGCTCCAAATGACATGACAGACTTTGAAGATTCCCACATGGAAGGCCTCCCCCTCCCTGGGGAGTAGAAAGGGGATGGGATAGGGAATTGGTGGGTAACAGGGGAGGAGGGGAGGGAGAGTGAACTGGGATTGACAAGTAAAACAAGCTTGTTTCTAATTTAAATAAAAAATCTTATTTTGAATATTTAACCTATTTAATAGTATAAATCACTTTTATTTTACTAACTATATTTAAAAAGTAAAAGGCTTAACAAATTTTGGATTATATTAAATATATAATTTGGTAAAATTTTGGACTAAATATAGAATTATGTAAACGCATTTTAGCTAAATATATAATTGCATGGTTATTCTAAATAAACAATTATATATTTAGATTAAATATATAATTTAATATAGTTTGGATATCTTTTAATATTTCTACTTTGTACTGGGGCAATCATTTAACTTTGCTCCTTTGCTTTGTTGGGTTTCTTTTTTAGTATTGTATGATTTCTGATTATTTGGAACTTTATCATGAGTTTCCTATTCAAAGGGAAAATATTGTTCCTTATATTGACACTATTTATAATTTGAAGCTCATACAACTATTTCAGTCTGTGTCACATAGCTTTTATATGTTTTTATTTTCTTTTTTCTGGCCTCATTTCTCATCAGACCCTCTGTCCAGACATTGTCACACAATTGTCTGCATGGAACCAATTTCAAGCATGATCTGAATATATTTGACCTGGTTTATGTACCACATCTTGGATTTTGTTTGCTAAGGTTTCTTGAATATGAATCTTGTTTCAGCACATGCAATATCAAAGTGTGGAAATTAAACACACAAAGGTGAATTGTTCATCAAGGGAAATTCAAGCTTGCATATATAAATTATTTCTGAGATGGACTTTTAAACATAAAACAAAACGTTATTTAGCTTCTTGTAAGAAAATTTTAAGTGTACATTTGAATAACATTCTTTTGCTCTGAGTTCATATTCTTTTCATTTTTACTCAGTTTCTTCGAGTGTGTTCCTTTCATTAAAAAGAAAGAGCATGTGCCTCAGGCTTTGTCTCCTGGGAAATACAGGCTTAACACAGTCACTATAATTTCTTTCAGACATTCTGGACCTATTTTTTTCAGTGAGTTCAACAGATTCCACCTATAATTTCAGCTAAGAAACCATGGGAAATGTATTTCCATTAACGACAATAGTTATGAAGATTGCCAGGTTCTCTTCATTGTAAGGAGAATAGCACCTACATCTGTGTATTTCCATATTCACCTAGTGAGAACTTTTAAATGTCACCTTTTGATATTTATAAATTCTGTGCCATGTTTGTAAACTTTAAGCTCTTAAGCCTAGGAAGGCATAAAATCATATCCACATTAAAACCATGATCCTGTCTTAAAATCTGATCTACATTAATGGTTAACATTATTTTAAGCAATATTATTTCATTGCTGTATTTAGAAACAAGGGAGTGAGTGAACTAATAATGAACTTTTTTTGTTAATTCATAGTCCCTAAGAAGTTACAGTGTTGTTAAAACATGAATAAAAGTTCAAAGTTTTCCATCCTTAACTGTGCAAAATAAAAACTCTAACACATTTATCTTATTGAATAATGTCCAAATTATATATCCTCAGAAAAAAATTAGCAGGACTCTAGACTGACTCTTGAAAGATAGTTCCACATATGTCCTGAGTTCTGTACACTTTTATTATAAGAGACTGACATCCCTCCACACAAGTAACAATATGTTCAAGAATTATTGCTTTGTAGGAACTCATGCTATGCTAAACTGAAATAATGGCTCTCCTAAGGTGTACACAGTCTACTTCCTCAAACCTCTGTACAGCTGCTGTATGTAGCAAAAGAGGCTGTATATATGATTAAGTTTTAAAAAACTTGAGATGAGGTAATTATCCTGGAGTATTCTAAAGAGTTCAATGCAATCAAGAAGGGATTTCATGGTAAAGAAATTGGAGGAATAAAGCCAGAGAAAGACAGACAACAACAAAGCCAGAGGTACCTTTCTAGAAGATACAAATATAAGGAAACCAATTCATCCATCAGAGATTCCAAAGGGAAACATCCTTGAGCACAACATAGTATTAGGCTATTAGACTCAGTTCATATGTCTGATCTTCTTAAGTATGAGAATAAGTTTGATGTGTTCAGTAATTAATTTTGCAAAAAATCATTAAGATATACACAAAAAATAAGACATGTGTGATGGCTATTCTTGGATTCAACTTGATTACAACTGGAAGTAACTAGAAAGCTAAGCACCTGGAAACTGTGTGGGACTATTAGTTAATTGGATCACTTTAGGTAGATGCACCCACCTTAAATCCAGATCATTTTGAGTTGCAATATCTACCCTAAATCTGGGCCACACCTAAAGGACACGGGAGAAAGAAGGTTTTGCTTTTTGTCTGCTTGCATACATTCTCACTGGCAAGTGCATATATCCTGCTAATGAAGTATTCCCTCCTTTGAGCATACTTTAGGGTTACAACAGATACTGAAAATAAGCTGAGATATCCAGTCTCCTGGACTGAACACCTATTAGATTCTTAGACTAACTCTACCAAAGCCTGTAAGCCACTCTAAAAATTCCCGCTTTTTAACATATATTCATTATATCAATTAAGTTCCTCTAAGGAACCCTTACTAACACAATATGTGACTCTTTCCTCAGTGATGGAGAAATTTATTATTTAGAAAGAGCAATGTATATGGACAATATAAATATGTAATTCAAAGTTATTACATCAAGAGTTTTACATGTAATAAAGAGCTTTCTTAGATATGGGGAAATAACACTCATTCACTCTTGGTGAGAATGTAAACTATTACAGCTACCCTGGAAACCAATGCAGAAAATTCTCAAAAAATCTAAAAATAAATGTATCATATGATCCATATATACCACTTCTTGGCATATGCTCAAAAGACCCAATGTTGTACTCCACAATTACTAGCTTAGCAATGTTCAATTTCATGCTAGTCACAATAGCTGCAAAACAAAAAAATCTAAATGTCCTTCAATAGCCAAGTGGATATAAAATGTGATGCATATACTAAATGAAATGTTATGAAGTCTCAAAGAAAAATAAAATTTTCAGGTAAATTCATTGACCTAGAAAATATTTTTTGAGGAAGGTTAACTAGCTTCCAAAAGACAAATTTCACATGATTTCTCTTATGTCTGGTTTCTAACTCCAAAACTCAGAGAGAAACATATAATCTGAAGTTGCTAAAGAGATCAGCAAAGTAAAGGGAGAATGAGGGTGGGCCTAGACAGAGAAATGCAAGGATTTAGGTTGTATGAAGGAGGGAATGAAAACAAGGAAGGAGGATCTAACTGAGTAGGTGTCAGTGAATTAAATACATAAGAGCAGAAATGAAGGGAGGAGCAAATATCACCAAGAGTGTTTGATAAGCCTCAAAGAATTGTTTCATTTTATGTTTACTTAAAATTACAGAAAATAGATTTGAGTATACACACATACACACACACTATATTTTTTCCAGGACAACAAAGGCTGCAATGTGTTGCATTTTATTTTGTTATGTTTTGTTATCTCTTAGAAGCCTGTTTTTTTCTAATGAAAGACAGAAGTGGAGTGGATCTGAATGGGAGGAGAAATGGCAAGAAACTTGCAGGTGTAGATGGAGGAAAAATGTAATAAGGATATATTATGAGAAAACAATCTATTTCCAATACAAGAGGGAAAGTTGAGGTAAGAACAAACAAATGAACAAAGAGAAAGATACACTTACCTTACATGAATTTATACCACTTGAGCTCACCAATGTTCTGCAGAAGAGTTCTAGATTATCTATCAAAAGTCATGGTGCCAGAAATGAGAAACTTCTGTTAAAGTTGTTTCTCAGGATAGTCTAAGTGAGACCCAAAGCCATGTGAACCATTGCTGCTTGCATTTGGTTACCAGGTGAAGGTTGAAAATATTTCTATTTTTTAAAACAAGCCACATTTCACACAAAGGATTAAGACTATCTGAGCTAGATCTAACCTGAAATCCCCCTTCCTGCAATGTAACATTCACAGTACTATATACTATGTAAGCTACCATGGAAGGAAAACAATCAATAGACCTATTCAGCTAATGATGTCAATGAATGGTAACAATGACCACTACAACAAGACATTCCTAATGGTGTAACAGTGTCAATCATATCTTGCTGGTAAGAACAGATGTTTAATTAGAGGTAAGGACCACTCAATAAGAGCAAAATCATCGTTGATACTAGAAGTCTGGTCAGTATCCTGAGTTTTGTGTTGTAATGACTCTTAGACAATAACCTATTACTATTAATTTACCAGACTGCCATAATTACTAACTGCATTCCTTATTATTATATCCACAAATAAGTGAAGCAACTAGCCCTCCTAGCCAAACAAGCTTTTATTTCCAGCAGAGACCATTAAAGAAAGCCATAATAGGTCATAAGGATCAATGGATCTTTGTCAACTCAAACAGACAATTCTACAACTCCTGTACCTAAGGCTGAAGAATATCCCTGAAATGGGACAGAAAGATTGTAAGAGTCATAGGATCAGGAGACTACTATGAAATCTTGTCTCTTAGAAATGACAAGTAAGACTTCTCTATGATTCCTCAATGATGTGACCACCTAAACAATACATGAGCAATGACAATACAGAGACATATAAAGAGGCTTAGCCATTCCTAAGGATGAATCATCTAATTGGTTATCTAATACAAAGTGCTCAGCCTTAAAATAAAATATACAAAACACAATAAATAGACTCAGCTGGCTGATTTTTATATTTAACTATTTATATGTATATCTAGTATGTGTTTGCCATAAATTTCAGAGGTTATGAGGGGTAGGGTTGAGGGAAAGAGATAGGAGGGATTGAAAGGAAGACAAGGAAGGGGTAAAGTGATAGAATTATATTTGAATTTTATATTTAAAGAAAATAGGGGGATATTCACAGAAACATTGAGGGGATGGGGATATAGTTTAGTTATACAGTGCTTGCCTTTCATGCTCAAGTTCCTGATTTCAGTCCTTTGAAATTTAAGAAATATGAATGCAAATGAAAAAATCAATTAAGCCTTAATAATATCTTTCTGTTAATTCTAGGCTATAGTAAGGTAGTATATACTTTTAATAATTGTCCACAACACAATGGGAATTTATTTGCTGTTCATGAGAGCCCCATAAAAATGGCCACACTGGTCATTTTATAGCAATAATTTTGCAATCCCCTAAATGGTAGGTACATTATTGAGGAATTTTGTGGTAACCTTCCTAAGTAGCAGGATAAGAACTGATATTTGGTTAATCGGTTAGTCTTTCTAACATTTTCATCAATTTTCCATCCTTTTCTGCCTTACAATGGAGGAACTATGGCTACTATAATTAACGGTAACTGCTGTAGCTTAATTATATGTCAGCTGAATTTTGCTATTTGAAGGTACAAGAAATGAGAAAGTCAAAGGAAAAGTGTAAAGAGAAACTTTTTCCTTTGAGAGACGCCTTCTCGCCAGCCTGGTTCTAGAGCTGCATCAGTCCCAAATAAACACACAGGAGGCTATATTAATTATGAAGCTGTTAGCCTTGCTTGTTTCTTACTGGGTAGCTCTGACCTAAGTATTTACCCCATAATTGTTAATCTAAGTATTTCTCTTACCGGAGAACTTTCTGGGCTTCCTACCCCCATGGTATTATATCTCAACTCCCCTTGTTTCTCCTTCCCAGAGTCATCCTGGACTCCTAGTCCCACCTATCTGGATTCCTATTGGCCAGCAGTGCTTCATTGACAAATACACAGGATTTCCCCAACAGAAAAGGACCTTGGGGAGTTTTTTAAATTTATTATCACTTTTTATTTTAATTTTAAATAGCTTGTTTTACATGTCAATCCCAGTTCTCTCTCTCTCCCCTCCTCCCGCAATCCCCAGACCCCCAGCCTCCCACCCTATTGTCAATTCCTTCCACATAGAGTCCAGGCTGAGAGAGCATCCCTCTTTGTGCTATGGGCACACGATGACACTTTGTATTCCAGGGATAGACACTGATCCACTGCTCAAGGCCCCATAGGTTGCCCAGGCCTTTTGTTTTTTTCGTTTATTATTTTGTGTCATCCCAGTGTGTCTTAAATTGACTGTCGTATGTCAAAGATTGAATTCCTATACCTCTTGCGTCTCTACTCCTAGTAAACAAAAAGAGATAAAGAAGGACATTTCATATCCATCGAAGGAAAAGTCCATCAAGATGAAATCTCAATTTTGAACATCTATGCCACAAAAACAAGGGCACCCACATTCGTGAAAGAACATTACTAAAGCTCAAATTGCAAATAAAAATCTCACACACTAGTTGTAGGAGACTTCAACACTCTGCTCTCACTCCTAGGCAGGACCTCCAGACAGAAACTTAACAAAGAAACAAAAGAACTAATAGAAGTTATGACCTAACTGGGTTTAACAGACATCTATAGAACATTCCACCAAAACACAAAGGGATATCCCTTCTTCTCGCTGACACATGGAACCTTCTCTAAAATTGACCACATAATAGGAATCATGGCAAACCTCCACAGATACAAAAAAATTGAAATAACCCCCTGTATCTTATCAGACCACCACGCATTAAAATTAGAATTCAACAATAACACAAATCGCAGAAACCCTACAAACTCATGGAAATTGAACAATGTACAATTGCACCATCCCTGGGTAAAGGAAGAAATAAAAAAAGAAATTAAAGAAAATGAAGAAAAGTCACACTAGAGAATTAATAGCACAGCTGAATGCTCTAGAACAAAAAGAAGCAAACTCACCCAGGAGGAGCAGATGCCAGGAAATAATCAAATTGAAGGCTGAAATCAATCAAGTAGAAACCAGGAAAAAATTGCAAAGAATCAATGAAACAAAGAGTTGGTTCTTTGAGAAAAATCAACAAAATAGACAAACCTTTGTCCAAACTAACCAAAAGACAGAGAGACAGAGCATGCTAATTAACAAAATCAGAAACGAAAAGGGGGACATAACAACGGACACTGAGGAAATCCTGAGAATTATCAGGGCATATTTTGAAAATCTGTACTCCACAAAATTCAAAAATTTAAAGGAAATGGACATTTTCCTGGATAGATATCACTTGCCAAAACTCAATCAAGAACACATATACAATCTAAACAGACCTATAACCCTTAATGAAATAGAAGCAGTCATCAAAAGTCTCCCAACCAAAAAAAGCCCAGGCCCAGATGGCTTCAGTGCAGAATTCTACCAGAAATTCAAAGAAGAGCTAATTCCAATACTCCTCAAAGTATGCCACACAATAGAAGCGGGAGGCACACTGCTAAACTCTTTTTACGAGGCTACAATTACCTTGGTACCCAAGCCACACAAAGACACAACTGAGAAAGAACTATAGACCAATTTCCCTCATGAACATCGATGCAAAAATACTCAATAAAATACTAGCAAATCGGATTCAAGAACACATCAGAAAAATCATCCACCATGATCAAGTAGGCTTCATCCCAAGAATGCAGGGATGGTTCAACGTTAGAAAATCTATCAATGTAATCCACCATATAAACAAACTGCAAAAGAAAAACCACATGATCATCTCACTAGATGCTGAAAAAGCCTTTGACAAAATCCAGGACCTCTTTTAAAATTCTAGATCTTCAGCTAGGAATGGAGTTTTATGGTAAAATGCTTGACTGGCATGTAGAACACTGTTGCTTTTATCCCAATAAAATAAAAGTGAAAGGGAGAGAGGATGGAAAAGAATGAGGAAAGAGAGCAGAAAAGAGAGAAGAGATACAGAGAGAAGAGAGATGTCAGATCTTCCCTGACATTTACCATGCCTTACTAACTTCTACCACCTGTGTATATGTGGACAATAAGAAACATATCATTCCAGTATCAACATTAGGTGCTTCCCTGTGCATTCTTGTATTGCTTAGGCTCATGCATGATTTTATAGATATCCCTTAATTAAATTTTCCTTCACTAAGTCATTTCTTCAATGTTATGTTGCTTCATCTCACTGCAGGTAGAAACAACCTTGACTGATATGGTTACAGAAACTGAAATAATTCTTAAATGAGGAATAAAGTAATTATTCAGCACCTAGTTAGAAATATAATCTAGGATATCCCCTATGGGGAAGGGAGTAGGGATAGAGTGGGAGGCTGGGCGGGCATGTGGGGGGAGTAAGGAGAGGAGGGAGAGGGAGCTGGGGTTGTTATGAGAATCAAGCTTGTTTCTAATTTTTAAAAAATTATAAATAATAATAAAAAATTATAATCTAAATATACAAATGTATATTGGTAAGTCTTCTGAAGTCAAGAATTGAGATTTTCCTGGTATTTTTGACTATTAAAAATACATTAAGCATTGGTGATTGAGAAACAACAGAAATTGGTGAAGACCAGAGGAAAAATGGCTCATGCCTGTCTTAAAAGCCAGTATTTTTGTTATGCAAAAACAGTAAATTACAGGAATCTGATCCATAGTTTGAGTGACTACAGTGTTAAACATTATTGATGAAATTTCCTGAAAGAATTGATTTCTACTCTTTTCACCATATAAAAGAGAAAGGTAACTAATTATGTGAAGTGTTTATAATTCCCTTGAATATATTGATCATTTTGCAAAATGCACATATTAATTACATCACAAACTTCCAGACTATAAACTTATATAATTTTTTCAGGGGAATATATCTGAATTATGCTGAATATCAAAATGCATAGTTTTGATAGTAGAGTAGATGTTTGCTGTAGAAGGACACGGTATGTGTATTTTTGGAATTATGGTGCTACTATCAATTTAGAAAGAACATGTAATGTTATAAGTCACATAATTCCCCACATAAAGCAATCCTGTGATGCTTTAGAACTCAAAATAATAAAGGATATGTTTTCTGAAGCAGAAAGAGGGAGAAAGAAAAGAGATTATTGGTTATGGCACCATAGCAGGTGTTTCCCCTCAAGGACAGTGATGACACTGCTTATACATTCAGAAACAGCTTCATGTGATCCTTGGCAAGCATACACAGATTCCTTTTTGTAAGTCAGTCAAGTGTCTGCATGTACAATATACAAATCCAGACTTTCAAGAGTATTTCACAGCCAAAGACCCTTAGTAGTCTGGCCAAAATAAAAATTTACCAAGTTGGTAACACTCATTCTGTGCCAAGTAGGTTCAAATGCTAAGGTGTGGTCAAATATCAGAAAAGATGGAAATGAGGCAGAGTCATTAAAAGAGTCTTGGCAGATGCTGAGATTCATAAACAGAAACTGGAAAATGCCTTTGATGGTTGAAAGTTAATCATGACATGCTTGTTCCCCGACTGGGTTAGAAAGTACAAACAGCCAGCCTAGGGAATCAAAGCACATACTCGGGCCATCTGTTAATAGTGTCTGAGAATACGGATTTGCTCCATGTCTTCCTCTATTCTCCACTGAAAATTATACCAGCGTCTATGAATGAAGTATGAAAATTGGTTAATTTAAAATGGAAATCACAAGATGGTATTCTTATGTTGATAGTGTATCATGGTATTTCTTTCCTCATAACAAAGACCTGGGACATATATAAATTACTCTTTTGAGTTTTCCTGGAAATACTTTTCAGGAAAGGAGCTAAATATAATGGTAAATCTTAGAGTCCTAAAATCAAGTTCAATGGCAGACTATATGGTTATATTTAACATATCTTTTTTACCTTATTTTATTTTTAGTACATATTTTCTCTATTTACAATAATCTTATTTTACATATCAATACTCCCCTTCCCTCCCCCTCCCATCCTCCCATGGCCCCCCAGCGACCACTCCTAACCCACACTCCAACCACTCTGGAAGAATAGTGATGCCTTCCATGGGGAAATCATCAAAGTCTGTCACATCATTGTGGGAGGGCCTAGGCCTTACTCATTTTATTTGGGCTGAAACAGTATCCCTCTGTAGAGGAGTACAGACCATGCAGATCGTGTCCCGATAGGAAGGAGAGTGGCCCAAGCTGACTGTATTGATAAAAGAGGGAGTATCCCAAAGCTAACTACCTGCACCATTACAAGATGGCTCTGGGAGGAAGCTACAGAGGCAAAGCTTCAAGTGTTTACTAAGAAAACTAATTGGCTGCCCAAACTCACACCAGATAAGGTCATCACACTCACAGACCATGCCCAATAGGGGATAGGACACTAGATACATCACACAAATACCTTTAAAATTATTGGCTAATACTTTTCCTGCCCTGCAGGTTTTTTTTTTTTTTACTTTAAGAGAGATTTACTGTTAAACAGTAAATGAGATCTTGTTTCACATGATTCCCTGTTGTGCTTGAATGTCTCTCGGTTTCAGGGAGGCTGCAGGACTGTTGAATAGTGCACTCCACCCTCTCTGACCTCCCCCGGGCCCCCCAGAGATCACCAACATCCCTCCATGGTGAATAGGTTCCCAATGTCCCTTTGTGCACTAGGGATAAAACCTGGTTCCACTGTTAGAGGTCCCATAGACTGCCCATGCCTCCTAACTAGCACACACATTCAGAGGGCTTTCTTTGGTCCAAAGCTGGTTCCCCAGCTTTACAAATGGGGTACCTGTGTTCTCACTAGGTTATGTCAGCTGTTTCTGTGGGTTTCTCTAGCATGGTTTAGACTTCATTGCTCATCTCTTCTCTCTCTCTACAACTGGATTCCAGAAGTATGGCTCAGTGCTTAGCTGTGGGTTCTTGCTTCTGTTTACATAAGCTTCTGGATGAAGGCTCATGTTTGTCTTTCTGTGACTAGGTTACCTCACTCAGGATGGCTTCTTCCAGTTCTATCGATTTGCCTGTGAATATCAAGATTTCTCCATACACTTTTTCCAGGTGCCTTTTATGTAGTTGTAAATCACTGTTGTCTTTCCAGTTGGTTAAAAATTTCATTGTGAATAAATATTTAGTTACAAATGCGTTTCTCTATGCATTCAGATACTAGGTTTTCCCCTCATTAGTTTATTGATATCTGTACATACATTGGGCTATAAAAGTTCAACTAACTTTACATTCCTAGAGTAGTTTTTAGGTTACTTTTGTAACCCAAAAGATCTGTTGTTCTGTAATTTTTATTTATTTTTTCCACTTTTTAATTTAAATTAGAAACAATCTTGCTTCACAATTCCAGTTCCCTTTCCCTCTTGTAAAACTACTCATCTCAAGTTTTATGGATTAATGACATCTGAACAAATAGCCGAAGTTTTAGTAATTGTGCTTATAGTATTGTGACTATTTTCACTAAGAAATATACATTATGCCAACAACCAGACACAATATTATGCATGGTCTTAAAAAAACAAAACCCCAAACAAAAAATACGAGCTATGAACTGTGAAATGGTATAGAAGTGGTAGCATTATTTTTGTGAATTAGTATAGATCACTTGAGACTGTACTGAGGGCATTTGCTGAGAATTCAATTGGACCTTATAAAATGAAAACATTATAATAAATTAAACACATTGGTAGATGGATATCTAAAGACATAATGATATGTAAATAAATTGTGTCTTTAAAATACAATTATAAAATAAATATTTGTATTTTTATAGATTAATTGACGAAGAATAGTGAAGAGATAAGATATGAAAATCAGGGTAATGAAAAATAGTGCAGAAAGAAGCAAAAATATTTTTTTAAATTAGTTTATTCTTGGACTGTAGATATGGCTCATTGTTATAATCACCAACTGCCTTTCCAAAGGATCAGGTTTCAATTACCAGCACCCACATGGTGGCTCAGGACCATATATAACTCCAGCTTCAGAAGAGCTTATACTTTATTCTAGTCTCCATGGGTACTGATTAAATGTGGTGGATAGATACACATACTGGTGAAACATCCATACACAAAAAGAAAATGTAAAAAATAATTAATATTGTGGGAAATATTCAACTGAATTTTGATTGCTTTGATACAATCTGATCTATTCTCATGTGGAATACTTTGTAAAAAATGATCTGTTCGACTCTGGCTGCTATACATTTTACTACTGACATAAATTATTTTAGACAAAATTGAATGAAAGTAGATTTATGAAAAGTTAATTTTCAGGCTTAAGTATTTAGAGGTATCACTAGAATTTCCTGAATTGTATATTTCCCTTAAGACTTCTATTGCTGAGTCAAACACCATGACCATAAATCAAGTTGGGGAGGAAAGTGTTCATTCAGCTTACATTTCCACATTGTTGTTCATCATTGAAGGAAGTAAGGACAGGAACTCACACAGGGCAGGAACCTGGAGGCACGAGTTGATGCAGAGGCCATGGAGGGGTGTTGCTTACTGTATTGCTTCCCTTGGCTTTCTCAGTCTGCTTTCTTATAGAACCCAGGACCACCAGCGAAGAGATAGTGCCACACACCATGGGCTGAATCCTCCACCACTGATTACTAACTGAGGAAACGTCTTAGAGCTGGATTTCATGGAGGCATTTCCTCAAACAAGGCTCCTTCCTCTGAATAATCTAGCTTGTGTCAAGTTGATGCACAAAAATCAGTCAGTACAGCATTCTTTTTTTTTTTGCATCTTAGTAATTTATTTATTCTACCAATACCTTTCAAGAAATCTTATTTTTATCATATAATTGACATCAAAATATTGCTGGAGTGTTCTGTTTCCTTTTCCTTTTCTATTTTTTTTAATTTTTTAATTTTTATATTTTTATATTTTATTTTCCAGTTTAAATTTAGATAAGAAACAAGGTTGCTTCACAAGTCAGTTCCAGGTCCCTCTCCCATTCCCTCCCCTCTTCCCGTGCCCTCCCCCCAACCCCCCCCCGTTATCCCCTCATTCCCCCAGGGAGGATGAGGCCCTCCATGGGCGTGTCCATAATCTGTCATTTCATATAGGGCAGGGCCTAGACCCTTCCCCAAGAGTTCAGAGTGAGAGTGCACCTCACATTGTTCTATGGGAGTCCAAAGTCCATGTGTATACTAGGGATGGGTACTGATCTGCTGCCCAAGGCTCAATAGATTCCCTAGGCCTCCTCATTGACACCCAGATTCAGGGGGTCTTGATCAGTCCCATGCTGGATTCCCAGGCTGATGCCTGGGATTCAAGAGTTAACCTTTGTCTGGTCAGCTGTTTCTGGGGGTTAAACCAGCCCAGTCTTAATCCCTTTGATCATCAGTCCTCCCTCTCTGTTACTGGCTTTCTTGAGTTCAGCTCAGTACTTAACCGAGGGAGTCTGCCTCTTCTTCGATCAGCTACTAAATGAAGTTTCTGTTTCCCAGACTCTCTGGCCATAGGATTGTAGGCTGGCACTCCACAGATCTATGTCTAAAATCCATATATGAGAGAGTACATGCCATGTTTCTCTTTTTGTGACTGGGTTACCTCACTCAGGATGGTTTCTTCTAGTGTCATCCATTTGCCTGCAAATCTCATGATTCCATTATTTTTTTTCTGCTGAATAGTACTCCATTGTGTAGATGTACCACATTTTCTCTATCCACTCTTCAGGTGAGGGACATCTAGGTTGCTTCCAAGTTCTGGCTGTTACAAATAAAGCTGCTATGAACATAGTGGAACAGACATCTTTGTTGTATGAATGGGCGTTTTTTGGATATATGCCTAAGAGTGGAGTTGCTGGGTCTTGTGGTAGGTTTATTCCCATTTTTCTGAGGAATCTCCATACTGATTTCCAAAGTGGCTGAACCAGTTGGCACTCCCACTAGCAATGGAGAAGTGTCCCCCTTTCACCACATCCTCTCCCGCATAAATTGTCATTGGTGTTTTTGATTTTAGCCATTCTGACTGGAGTGAGATGGTATCTCAGAGTTGTTTTGATTTGCATTTCCCTGATGGCTAAGGATGTTGAGCACTTTCTCAAGTGCCTCTCAGCCATTTTAGACTCCTCTATTGAAAACTCTCTATTTAGTTCTGCAGCCCACTTTTTAATAGGGTCCTTTGGTGTTTTGGAGATTTGCTTCTTGAGTTCTCTGTAAATTTTGGAGATCAGCCCTCTGTCAGATGTGGGATTAGTGAATATTTTTTCCCATTCTGTGGGCTGCCTTTTTGCCTTGCTGACTGTGTCCTTTGCCTTACAGAAGCTTCTCAGTTTCAGTAGGTCCCATTTATTAATTGTTTATCTCACTGTCTGTGCTACTGGTGTTATGTTCAGGAAGCTGTCTCCTGTACCAATTCGTTCAAGGGTACCACCCACTTTCTCTTCTAAGAGGTTCAGTGTGGCTGGATTTATGTTGAGGTCTTTGATACATTTGGACTTAAGTTTTGTGCATGGCGATAAACATGGATCGATCCGCATTCTTCTACATGCCAGTCTCCAATTATGCCAGCACCATTTGTTGAAGATGCTTTCTTTATTCCATTGTATATTTTTAGCTTCTTTGTCAAAGATCAGATGTTCGTACGTGTGTGGGTTAATACCCGGGTTTTCAATTCGATTCCATTGGTCTACCTGTCTATTTTTGTGCCAATACCAAGCTATTTTCAGGACTATAGCTCTGTAATAGAGCTTGAGGTCAGGGATGGTGATGCCTCCGGACGTTGCCTTGTTGAACAGGGTTGTTTTGGCTATCCTGGGTCTTTTCTTTTTCCATACAAAATTGATTATTGTTCTTTCTAGGTCTGTGAAGAATTGTGCTGGCATTTTAACGGGGATTGCATTGAATCTGTAGATTTCTTTTGGCAGGATTGCCATTTTTATTTCATTGATCCTACCTATCCAAGAGCATGGGAGATCTTTCCATTTTCTGAGGGCTTCTTTAATTTCTTTCTTTAAAGATTCAAAGTTCTTACGATACAGGTCTTTCACTTGTTTGGTTAGCGTTACCCCAAAGTATTTTATGCTGTTTGTGGCAATTGTAAAGGGTGATGTTTCTCTGATTTCTCTTTCAGCCCTTTTATCATCTGTATATAGTAGGACTACTGATTTTCTTGAGTTGATCTTGTAGCCTGCCACTTTGCTGAAGGTGTTAATCAGCTGTAAGAGTTCCCTGGTAGAGTTCTTTGGGTCATTGATGTAAGCTATCATATCGTCTGCAAACAATGAAAGTTTGACCTCTTCCTTCCCAATTTGTATCTCCTTGATCCCCCTTTGTTTTCGTATGGCAATAGCTAGAACTTCAAGTACCATGTTGAAAAGGTATGGAGAGAGTGGACAGCCTTGTTTTGTTCCTGATTTTAGAGGAATTGCGTTGAGTTTCTGTCCATTTAGTTTGATGTTGGCTGTTGGTTTACTGTATATAGCTTTTATTATGTTTAAGTATGTCCCTGTTATCCCAGATCTCTCCAAGACCTTTATCATGAAGGGGTGTTGGATTTTGTCAAAGGCTTTTTCAGCATCTAGTGAGATGATCATGTGATTTTTGTTTTTCAGCTTGTTTATATGGTGGATTACGTTGATGGATTTTTGTATCTTGAACCATCCCTGCATCCCTGGGATGAAACCTACTTGATCATGGTGAATGATTGTTTTGATGTGTTCTTGGATCCGATTTGCCAGTATTTTATTGAGCATTTTTGCATCAATGTTCATGAGGGATATTGGTCTGAAGTTCTCTTTCTTAGTTGTATCTTTGTGTGGCTTGGGGATCAAGTTTATTGAAGCCTCATAGAAAGAGTTTGGCAAAGACCCTTCTGCTTCTATTGTGTGGAACACTTTGAGAAGAATTGGTATAAGCTGTTCTTTGAATTTCTGGTAGAATTCTTCACTGAGGCCATCTGGACCTGGACTTTTTTTGGTTGGTAGACTTTTGATGACAGCTTCTATTTCCATAGGGGTTATAGGTCTATTTAAATTGCTTATCTGTTCTTGATTTAGTTTTGGCAAATGATAGCTGTCCAGGAAGTCATCCATTTCCTTTAAATTTTCAAATTTTGTGGAGTACAGGTTTTCAAAGTATGACCTAATGATTCTCTGGATTTCCTCAGAGTCTGTTGTTATGTCCCCCTTTTCATTTCAGATTTTGTTAATTTGCGTGTTCACTCTCTGCTGTTTGGTAAGTTTGGACAAAGGTTCGTCTATCTTGTTGATTTTCTCAAAGAACCAACTCTTTGTTGCATTGATTCTTTTATTGTTTTCCTGGTTTCTACTTTATTGATTTCAGCCCTCAATTTGATTATTTCCTGGCATCTACTCCTCCTGGGGGAGTTTGCTTCTTTGTGTTCTAGAGCTTTCAGCTGTGATGTTAATTCTCTGGTATAACTGTTCTCCTGTTTCTTCATGTGAGCGCTTAGTGCTATGAACTTCCCCCGTAGCACTGCTTTCAAAGTGTCCCATAGGTTTGACTATGTTGTGTCTTCATTCTCATTGAATTCAAAGAAGACTTTAATTTGTTTTTTTATTTCCTCTTTGACCCAGGGATGGTGCAGTTGAGCATTATTCAATTTCCATGAGTTTGTAGGTTTTCTGCAATTTGTGATGTTGTTGAATTCTAATTTTAAAGCATGGTGGTCTGATAAGATGCATGGAGTTATTCCAATTTTTTTGTAGCTGCTGAGGTTTGATATGTTGCCAAGTATGTGGTCGATTTTTGAGAAGGTTCCATGTGGTGGTGAGAAGAAGGTATATTCTTTTTCATGTGGATGAAATGTTCTATAGATATCTGTTAATCCCAGTTGTGTCATTACTTCTATTAGACCCTTTGCTTCTTTGTTGAGTTTCTGTCTGGTATTCCTGTCTAGTGGTGAGAGTGGGGTGTTGAAATCTCCCACTTTAACTGTGTGGGGCTTTAGATGAGATTTAAGTTCTAGTAATGTTTCTTTAACGAATGTGGATGCCTTTGTATTTGGGGCATAAATGTTCAGGATAGACACTTCATCTTGGTGGGTTTCACCTGTGATGAGTATGTAATGACCTCCTTCATCTCTTTTGATTGATTTTATTTTAAAGTCTAGTTTGTTAGATATTAGGATTGCTACCCCTGCTTGTTTCTTGGGTCCATTTGATTGAAAAATTTTTTCCCAACCTTTAACTCTCAGGTAATGTCTGTCTTTGAGGGTGAGGTGTGTTTCTTGTATGCAGCAGAAGGAAGGGTTCTGTCTTCGAATCCAATCTGCTAGTCTGTGTGTTTTTATGGGTGAGTTAAGGCCATTAATATTGAGGGATATTAATGACCATTGATTGCTCATCCTTTTTCGATTTGCGATGGTTGTTGTTGGTGGAATTATGGGTGGAATTTCACCCCTTTGTTCTTTTGACTGTTGGTAGAGAGGGATTCTCTAATGCTTATGTTTTTCTGGTTGTAGTTAGCTTCCTTGGGTTGGAGTTTTCCTTCCAAAATTTTCTGTAGGGCTGGGTTAGTGGACACATATTGCTTGAATCTAGTTTTGTCATGGAATATCTTGTTTTCTCCGTCTATAGTGATTGAGAGCTTTGCCGGGTAGAGTCGTCTGGGCTGGCATCCATGGTCTCTTAGTGTGGGTAGAATATCTATCCAGGACCTTCTGGCTTTCAGAGTTTCCATGGAGAAATCAGGTGTAATTCTGATAGGTCTGCCTTTATATGTTACTTGACCTTTTTCCTTAGCTGCTCTTAATATTCTTTCTTTATTCTGTATGTTTGGGGTCTTGATTATTATGTGGCGAGGGAATTTTTTTTTGTGGTCCACTCTATTTGGTGTTCTTAATCTTTCATATCAATACAGCTCAAGATGCAAATTATACTGGCTAATTCAAATGACTGAGGCATTGAACTCAGTAGAAGTTTATTAAGATATGATTATAAGCATATATATATATTCATACTTTTTTGAAGGTATGCTTCTTTTTTTCTAGGAATCTTGTGCATAAAATTCACCTGTTGTTATGACAAAGAAAGTAAAAAACAGCATAAGTAGCTATACTTGGTAACTCAAGCATAAACGTAAGGTGAGAAATGTCACAATGAAATCATTTCCATTCGGTAAGTGAATTAGTGGAGAGGTTATAAAATTGAGGTAAGTGAGATGGTTCAGCAGGTAAAAGTTCTAGCCGCCAACCCTGAAGACATAAATTCTATCCACTGAGGACCCATATGGTAAGAATTTAATTTCTGAAATTCTCCTTAAATCTCAAGAGGCATGCTGTGATGCACGTACACACCCATTCACAAAATAAATAAAAAATGTAACAAAATAAATTTATATGTATTTGTGAAACTTGTTTATGATGAAATATTCAATGAAGCCATTTTCTTCAGATAATGAAAATAGTGTATTGAAGCTATTTAGAGAACTATGCTAATAATATGGGAAAATATCTTTCTTCACTCTCTCCTGAGTATGAGTAAAGTAGCAATAAAGAAGAAATGAAAAGTATTATGACATTAGGGGAGAAAAAGCAGAGCAAGGGGAAGGGAGATAGAAGATAAGGAGTAGGGAGAGAAAGAGAAATATGTAGGACAATGGAGATTCCAGTAACATGTGTTCAGTGGAAGACAAAAATAAATAAATCTATTTAAAACATCAAAGCTTCAGAAACTTGCAGCAAGCTGAGAAATCTAAACCATCAGGATTATTGGTATATATTGCCTC
The DNA here is from genome assembly GCF_017639785.1 of Mesocricetus auratus. Classification (NCBI taxonomy): domain Eukaryota; kingdom Metazoa; phylum Chordata; class Mammalia; order Rodentia; family Cricetidae; genus Mesocricetus; species Mesocricetus auratus. The sequence goes on along the minus strand of NW_024429188.1, from coordinate 91,178,312 downwards.
AAAATTAACATATTCAACAGTTATTTCTATGTAGCTCTTTCTTCAACAAAGACAAAGGAGGTTGTTGTAAAAGGTTATACATTGGAGATACTGAATCAGAGAAACATGGAGCTTAATGATATTAGGAATAAATACAGATACAGATGTTATTTTTTATCATTTTATTGGCATTTAATTGAACGAAATAATTGTACATTTCGAATATGTACATAATATGCATCAATCATCTTCAATATTCTATTTTCATATCCTGTTTTCCCTTTTGAAGCATTGCTTCCCTTCTAAGCTACTTCTTAAAAAAGGAAAATGATAAATATAATATGGATGTCAATTTCAAAAGAGAGATTCATTGAAAGACTGCACTATAGCTGCCAAACTAACACTGCTCAGGGAGCATATTGAAACATTTCTTTGCTGCATGAAATATTTGGAGAAAGAGAAAAATCTATTGTATGTCAGAGGAGCAACGCTTACAGAAGAACTAAATGAGAAAGAGGTTGTCAAAAACCAGTTCTTTTTAAAGAATTTATTTAATTTTTAAAATTACATTTTACATTCCTATACCACTTTTCCTTCCCAACCCTCCTCCCTCCCCATTGCCCCCAACACTCCTCCTCATCCATCCACTCCTCCCCACAGGTAAGAGGATTAAGAGCTCCCATGAGGAGTTAATGAAGTCTGGTACACTAAGTTGGGGCAGGAACAATTCCCTCTCCCATGCATTAAAGCTGAGCATGGCATCCCATCAAAGGGCATGGGCAACAACAAGCTAGCTCCAGTACCAGTGTTCGATCCTGGCCCTACTGCCAGGGGACCTCAGATAGGCTAAGCTTTACAACTGTCTCCCACATACATAAAACCTTGTTCTATCCCATGAAGGTTCCACAGCTGTCAGTCTATAGTTCATGAGTTTCCACGAGCCCAGAGAAACTGTCTCTGCAGATTTCTCCTTGCTCATATATTCCCTCTTCCCTCTGTTCAACTGGATTCCCTGAGCTCCACCTGGTGCTTGGCAATGAATCTCTGCATCTGGTTCCATCAATTACTAGATAAAGGCTCTATGATGATAGTTGGGGTATTAACCAATGTGATTACAAGTGTAGGCCAGTTTGTGCACCCTCTCCACTATTGCTAGGAGTCTTATCTGGAGTCATTCTTGTGGACTATTGGGAATTACCTGAGAGAGGTAACCCAGACTCAGAAAGACAATATGGCATATACCCACTCATAAATGGATACTACATGTAAAGCAAAGGATAACAATACAACAATCTACAGCTTCAGAGAAGCTAAGTAACAAGGACAACCCTAAGAGAGATGCATGGATTACTCTGGGAAGGGAAATTAGATGCGATCTCCTGGGTAAACTAAGTGTAAGGGGGATGACAAAGGGGATGGAAGAAGGATGAGAACATGAGCAAACAATTCAATGGTTGAGGAGGACAGGGACAGAGTGGAAGAGCAATGAAAGAGATATCTTAATTGAGAAATACACTATGTGGTTAGGGAGAAAAGTAGCACTAGGGTAATTCCTAAGAAAGTGGTTCTTAGTATGTGTATAAATGGGCTGAGAGAGAAATCAGAGAAAGATCACCCTTTACAATAGCTACAAACAACATAAAATATCTTGGGGTAATACTAACTAACCAAGTGAAAAACTTGTATAGCAAGAACTTTGAGTCTTTAAAGAAAGAAATTAAAGAAGACACCAGAAAATGCAAAGATCTCCCATGTTCTTGGATAGGTAGGATCAACATAGGAAAAATAGCAATCTTGCCAAAGCAGTCTACAGATTCAAAGCAATACCAATTAAAATAATGGTACAATTATTCACAGAACTTGAAAGAACAATAATCAACTATATATAGAATAACAAAAGACCCATGATGGCCAAAACAACCCTGTACATTAAAGGAACTTTGGGAGGCATCATCATCCCTGACTTCAAGCTCTATTATAGTGCTATAATCCTAAAAGCAGCTTGGTATTGGCACAAAAATAGACAGGTAGACCAATGGAAACAAATTGACAACTCTGATATTAACCAACAAACCTCCAAACACCTGATTATTGACAAAAAAGATACAATTATACATTAGAAAAAAAGAAAGCATCTTCAACAAATGGTGCTGGCAGAACTGGATGCTGACATGTAGAAGACTGCACATATATTAGTATGTATCATCATGCATGAAACTTAAGTCCAAATTAATCAAAGACATCAAATAAATCCAGCCACAATGAACCTCTTAGAAGAGAAAGTGGGAAGTACCCTTGAACAAATTGGTACAGGAGACTGCTTCCTGAACATAACCACAGTAGTATAGACACTTGAGATCAACAATTAATAAATGGGATCTCCTGAAACTAAGAAGCTTCTGTATGGCAAAGGACACAGTAAAAAGAGAGAACAGCAGCCCACAGAATGGGAAAAGATATTCACCAACTCTACATCTGATAGAGGACTTATTTACAAATTTTGCAAAGAACTCAAGAAGCTAGTCTCCAAAACCACCAAATAATCCAATAAAATGTGGGGTACAAAACTAAATAGAGAATTCTCAATAGAGGAGTCTAAAATGACTGATAGACACTTAAGAAAGTACTCAACATCCTTGGCTATCTGGAAAATGCAAATAAAATAACTGTGAGATAACATTCTTACCTCTGTCAGAATGGCTAAAATCAAAACACCAATGACAGTTTATGCTGGAGAGGATGAGGAGAAAGGTGAACAGTCCTTCTTTGCTGGTGGGAGTTTAAATTCATATAGCCACTTTGGATATCAGTATGGACATTCCTCAGGAAAATGCGAATCAGTCTAACACGATCCAGCAATTCCACTCTTAGGCATATACCCAAAAGATGCACATTCATAAAAGGACAACTGTTAAACTGTGTTCATAGCAGCATTATTTGTAATATCCAGAGCCTAGATGACCCTCAACTGAAGAATGGATATAGAAAATGTGGTCCATTTACCCAATGGAATACTACTCAGTGGAAAAAAAACAATGGAATCTTCAAACTTGCAGGTAAATGGATGGAACTAGAAAAAACCTTCCCGAGTGAGGTAACCCAGTCACAAAAAGACAAACATGAAATGTACTCACTCATATATGGATTTTAGACACAGAGGAAAGGATTATCAGCCTACAATTCACATTGTCAGAGAAGCTAGGAAACAAGGAAGAGCCTAAGAGGACATAACATGGTACCCCAGAAAAGGGGAAAGTGACAAGCTCTCCTAAGCAAATTGGGAGCATGGTGGCAAGGGAGGGGGAACTAGGAGAAAGAGAAGGGGAGAAGAGGAGGGGAGAGGAGGACATGAGGGAACAGGATGTTGGAGTTGGGGGAAGAATAGTGGGGAATTTTAGAGGGAGCCATTATAGGTTTAAAGAGAAAACTGACACTAGGGAAATGTCCAGAGATCTACAAGGATGACACCAGCTAACAGTCTAGGCAATAGTGGACAGGCTACCTTAATAGTCCTCAATAATGAGACTAATGACTACCTTATATGCCATCCTAAAGCCTTCATCCAGTAGCTGATGGAAGCAGAAGCAGACACCCATAGCTAAACACTGAGATGAACACTAGAATCCAGTTGCAGAAAGGAAGAAGTGATGACCAAATGGGTCAAGATCAGGCTGGTGAAACTCACAGAAACAGATGACCTGAACAAGGGGAAGCTCCTGAAGCCCAGACTGATAGCTGGGAAACCAGCATAGGACTGATCCAGACCCCCTGAATATGGGTGTCAGTTAGGAGACCTCGGCATTCTATGGGGACTGTGGTAGTAGATCAGTATTCATCCCTAGCATACGAATGGACTTTGGGAGCCCATCCCACATAGAGGGATACTTTCTCAAGCTAGACACTCAGGGGAGAGCATAAACCTTGCTCCAAATGATATGACAGCTTTTGAGTATTCCCCGTGGAATGCCTGATCCTCTCTAGGGAACAGAAAGGGGACAGTATAGGGGTTAGTTGGGAGGCAGGGGAGGAGAAGAGCAAGTGGGAACTGGGAGTGAGTTGTAAAACAAGCTTGTTTATAATTTAATTTTACAATAGGAAAAAAGAAAAAGAAAATGGACTCTATCTCAGTATGCATAGAGCCCTAAATATAGATTTAGACTTGCTGCTGTTTAAGATCGGCCTGGATACATGGGAGAGAGTCTATGCCCTGTTCCAATTGATATGATAGACTTTGAAGATTCCCCCCACGGAAGGCCAGATGGCACAGGAGTTTGTTGGGGCAGGGGAGGAGGGAAGGGAGAGGGAACTTGGATTGACAGGTAAAACAAGCTTGTTTCCAATTTAAATTTAAAAAGAACAAAAAACCAAAGGGATGGATATTGATACCTTTGTTGCTTGTATGCTTGCTGATGAAACCAACTCACAAACCTAGGCAGGATAGTCGGTGTCTTTAACCCCAGACTGGGTGAGTGGAATTCAGGGGCAGACAGACCTCTTGTGCTCATTGGTCTGCAGTTTAATTTACTCAATAAGGTCTTGGCTTTGCAAAGAACCACATCTCAACTATTTATATGTATAGAAAATGAAATAATGAACTTTAAGGTAAATAGATTGATTGAATGAGAAGAGATCATGCTGAGTGAGGTAACCTAGAACCAGAAAGAAAAACTTTCCTTGCTTCCTCTTACTGGAGGCTCTTGGCTCCAAATCTTCAGATACAAATACACAGCCTGCAGTCAGTACAGAAATCAGAAAAGAAAAATGGAACCATTGCCATGATAAGGGGATTTGGGAGCAATAATGAATAGCAGGGCACATATAATCTGATTGGGGAAGTGGGAAAATGTGGGCCCTCTAGTGAAGGCTTGGGAGGTAAATATAGAAGAAAGTGAGAAGAGGGGAAAGACGAATAGCAGGATACAAGGAACTTGATAGGGGGAAAGAGAGTAAAAGAGGGTTTCTTAAGAAAGGGGCATGGATGTAAATACAGTGGAGTAGAGAGGTAGGTATAGTAGCATATGAAATTACTCCAAGAGTCAAAGACCATCTTTAAATTTTTTCAAAAATCAACAGCAGTCATAAGAAGTACTCTTTTGACTGTTTTCCCATGCTAAGAGACACCCCCAAAAACATGCAGTCTATTCCCATTGCCTTAACACAACATGTGGAAAATAGTTCTTTATTGCTAAGGACAATATGTATTTAAGGAACAGGGCCCAGGGGCATCTGAACTATCACTCATCTGAATGTGTCTTCTTAGAGGACTAGCTTCACGGTACCAAAGGCACCAGAAAAACTTACAATGGAGAGAAGCAAACAAGAGTTCCACACAGTGATGATGCCTATGAGCCACGTCAATGACCAATATGCTATCATGATCTCACAGGTGCAATAATGGCACACATGTCTTAGAAGTACCAATTTGTTCATTAATTGAATTTAAGATTCATTCAACACCATGTCTGGTTCTATAAACATAGTTAAATATTCAGTGATAGTGAAATCATAGTTATTGGAGGAGAATCTATGTCCACTAATTTAACAAACCAGTATATTCTCTAAGAATAATCTGTGGGCATTTATCTGTATACACAGAAATTTGTAGTATCCACCCCTCATCAAAGAAATTTCTCTTTGCAGCAAACAGGTATGGCCACCAAAATAAAAGAAACAACAACAAAACCCCACAACAAATATTAGAATCTCAAGAGCCTAGTCGCCAGTGTGTACATTTACAAAACACTCTCACACCCATGTCTTAGAGAACATTGCCAACGACTGGAGAGAAATATTGTAAAACCCAGAGGATCACTGGCTTTGGTTTGGGATTGTGGCTCCTTGTAATATCACATTATTAATATTCAGAGAAATTTTAATCAAACAAAAGTTTCTTTCCTTTATCCTTTGTAAATAAATCAATGTGTACTTTTTCTATTTATTTGACCATAATGCTTGGAGTGAAGTAGCTCTCCAATATGGTATTTGATGTTTACAGTAACGTTAGGGAATTAATAGGTTTTTATTACATTTATTGTGCTCATTTATCAAATTCTAGGAGAAATTTAGCATCTCAGAATTTTTATCTAATAAAAGTAGTAATACTGAAAATCAATGCTTATTATATATTTCACTTCCATCACAAAACTCCTGCTCTTGTATCTCCTAAATACATTTTTTTGTCAGTGAGTTAAAAAACATTCCGATTGTTCAACTGAGACTTTCTCTGTGAGCCCTAGGCTATTTCTAATCTCAATTTTTCTCTTTAATTTCCAGACCTTCCTACAGTAGACAGTTAATTGCACATTGCTGCAATGTCAAACTTTTAATGTGTAGAATCTTTGCTGTTACATCACATATCTATTACTTCTTTCTAAACTCATGTGAGATTTTGTCGATAGTATTCAGGCATCTGTACCGGCCTTTCCTAGGGGATACGCCCTCAGCTGCAGCCACTAAGAGCACCACCTTTGCATAATCACTGTTCCCTTTTAAAAGTGCCCTGCCCACCTCCCATCCTCTCTCTTTCTTTCTCACCCTCTCTCTCCTCTCTCCTCCCTTCTGCTGCTCCTGTGTCTTGATGGTTTCCCAGCTTCCCTTTCCCCTTTTTATGATCCCTTTCACTAATAAAAATCCCCTCTGCTTGAAGCTTGTCATATGGTATCTTTCTCTTGCATGGCATTTTCTCAGTTTACTACATTTATATCATCTGCCCATCTCCCATATTGATTAATTATTCCTCTATCTATCTATCGATCTATCTATCTGTGTATATAGATATATATATCTGATATTTATCACAGCAGATAATCAAATAGTACTTGGTTTTGGAACATTATAATATACTTAAATAATTAATGGATGATTATTTTCATATTAAAAACTATATCCTAATTTCAAGATCAGTTCTTGTTCTGACAATTCTTGTTCCTAACACCAAGTGACCGAAACCACATGTCCAGCCAATTTTCGTGAATGTATTTTAATAATTATGCTAAAGAGTTGCCAGGCATAGGGGGAATATATGTTTTGAAATACTTCACAGAAGTAGGGAAGAAAAATTATTTATAAACATAGACAAAATTTTGTGATGTTATGTTGTTTATGGTTTATTAAAGTTTGCCTGAGGGTCCAGAAAGCAAAGCTACCCACAAGCCATAGAGCCAGGCAATGGAGATACATACCTTTAATACCAGTAGGCATAATAGTTACCCAAAGAGTCAGTCGGTAGTGGCACACACCTTTAATCCTAGGACTCAAGAGACAAGCAGATGAATCTCTGTTAGTTCAAGATCTCACTAAAGTACATGAAATTGATACAGTCCTAAAGAGAAACAGCTCACATAAAGGTGATCTCAGCACTTGGGGTTACACACCTTTAATCCCAGCATTAGGGAGTTATTAAAGGAAAGGCAAAGGGACTTGTGTGAAGGTTTAGTCTCCAGTCACGTTGAGGAAAGGCAGCAGTCTTGAATTGCAGTCTGAGGATTTGTGGAGCTAGCAGGATCACACTTTCAGTCTAAGATAGAGGTAGGAGTTAGTAGCCTGCTGCCTTGCGTATCTGACTATCAGCTTGAACCCCAATGTCTGTCTCTGGGTTTTTATTATTCATGTTAAAAAATTTACACATTGTTCTTGTCTTTCAGGTAATTTGTATAGTGAGATATCCACCCCGCCCGTACCTGTAGCACAGACTATGCTCATTTGGGCATGCTCAAAGTTGAGTATGTGACAGGAATGAGTTTCAGGTTTGGGATCAGGGCAGGTGGCTCTCTGTTGCTAATCTGGCTGGGCACAGAAGAGCAGCCTGTGTGTATCCTTAAGGCAGGAACCTGTGTCAGCCTTCCCTTTCTTCTGCAAGTGAGTTCTCCATGAAATAAATTATATTTAATAATAATACCTAGTACCGTGAATTATTATCTATTTCTCCACACATTTGTCTTGGTATATGTATGATGTTAACCTCAATGACAATTTCTTATGTCTACAAATAAAGAACAGTATTCTGAAAATTATTAAATAACAATTTACACCCTGGTTGGTATGAATTATCCTTCATAAGGACAATCTCTATACAAAAGAACAAGTGAATTCAATAGCTGACTAACAAAATACTTGAGTAATTATAAATTGTACCAGGATTTTTCTCTTGTGCCTCCAACCAGCTCCCAAATAACAGCACAGAGACTTATTATTAGTTTTGAAGGGGTGGCCTTACTTAAGCTCATTTCTGGCTAGCACTTTTTAATTTTAAATTTAAATTAGAAAAAAACTTGCTTCACATGTCAATCCCAACTCTCTCTACCTCCCCTCCTCCCCTGCCTCCTAACAGACCCTCCAATTCCCCACCCAGTAGTGACTCCACTCTACAGGGAGGGTAAGGCCCTTCATGGGGGATATCCAAAGTCTGCCATATCATCCAGGATAGAGACTAGGTCCTCCCCAATGTGTCCAGGCTGAGAGAGCACCCCCCCATGTGGAATGGGCTCCCGAAATCCATTCTGGTTCCAGGGATAAATATTGATCTAGCACCCAAGACCCCAAAGATTGCCAAGGTCTCCTCACTGACACCCACATTCAGGGGCTCTGGATCAGTCCCATGCTGGACTCCCAGCCATCAGTTTGGGGTCCATGAGCACCCCTTATATAGAAAAGGGGCCGGTCAAAGAAACACACCCTGACCAGAGCAAAAGAAACACACTTTGGCCCTGCAACCAGAACTAATGAAATGTACCCTGACCCTGAAACCAGTGCCAAAGGAACACACTTTGTCCCTGGAATCTGAGTCAGTGAAAGAAGTGTACCCTGGCCCTAAAATTGGAGCCAAAAGGCTAAAAAGGACCAGAGAAAGAAACACTGTGGCCCTGAAACCAGAGCCAAATCTGACCTTAATCCTGTGCAGAAAATTAACCAATCCTCGATCAGAGCTCTACCCAATCTGAGCTCAGCACTGAAATCGGACCAATCCCTACCTTGGAAAAGCTTCCCCGCCCCCAGGAATCCCTATATAAACTCTGTGTATGTTCAGCTTGGCTATTCCAGCTGCTTCCTTCCAATAAACCTCTTCGATGAGCTTTGGGTGAAGATCTTTTGTGGCAGGGACCTGCCACAGAGCAAAGGTGACCCTGTGTAACACTCAGTACTCTGACTCCCGAGTGCCAGAATACTTGACCCGCTCCCGTTCCATCATGATCTACCCGAAATGCTTACACCCCTTGTTCAGGTCAGCTGTTTCTGTGAGTTTCACCAGCCAGGTCTTGACCCCTTTGCTCATCACTACTCCCTCTCTGCAACTGACTTCCAGGAGATCAGTTCAGTGTTCAGCTATGGGTGTCTGCCTCTGCTTCCATCAGTCACTGGATGAAGGCTATAAGATGGCATACAAGGAAGTCGTCAATCTCATTATCGAGGAAGGGCATTTAAGGTAGTATCTCCACTGTTCCTTAGATTGCCAGTTAGTGTCATCCATGTAGATCTCTGGAAATCTCACCAGTGCCAGATCTCAAACCTATAATATCTCGCTCTATTATGGTATCTCTCAACCTGCTCTCCTAATAACCTGTTTCCTAGGTTCTCTGGGTCTGTGGCTTGCAGGCTGATTGTCTTTGTTTTATGTCTAACATCCACTTATAACTGAGTGCATAATATATTTGTCTTTTTGGATTCAGTAACAAAGAGGACCCTAAAAGAGACTTAATTGTATCTGCCTAGAAAGGAAAAATAGAAGAACTCCTGAGTAAATTCAGAGAACGTGGTTCAGCAGGGAGGGGAGAAGGGAGGAGGGAAGGAGAGTGGGGAAAAATGTACAGCTCAATAATAAAAAATGAAAAGAAAAATAAAAAATAACCTGTTTCCCTTCATCTACCTTTTGTCTTGTGCCTTGGAGCTTTTCATCTTTCCTTTCTGTATGCATATAATATTACTTTCACTGCTTCTCATGTCTGCTGGCTGGAGACTGCCTGGCTCTTTGCCCCAGGTGTCTCCCTCATTCTCTCATTTTTCTCCTCTTCGGGGCCTATATTTCTCCTCCTATTCATTATCCCTCCCTGTCATCTCCACCCACACTTTCTCCTATCTACCTATTAACTGTTAAGCTCTTTATTAGACCAATCTGGTGCCTTAGGCAGACAAGATGAAACAAATGGTACATATCTTTACATCATTAAACAAATGCAGCAGAAACAAACATAAAATACCTCCACATAGTTAAAGTAAAACTCCACACCATAACAAATATAATACATCTTTACCTATTTAAAATAATATTTCACAACAAAGAATGACTAATTTTTCCCTCAATATATGTTTTATTTAAATTAGAAACATGAATGCTTCACATGTCAATCCCAGCTCCCTCTCCCACCCCTCCTCCCTTGTCCTTCCACCAGCCCATCCCCAGACCCCCACCCAATCCCCACATCATTGCCCAGGGAGGGTGAGGCCCTCCTTGGGGGGATCTCCAAAGTCTGTCATTTCATCCAGGGCAAAACCTAGGCCCTTCCCCATGTGTCCAGGCTGAGAGATCATCCCTCTATTTGAAATGGACTCCCAAAGATCATTCATACACCATGGTAAACAGTGATTTCTGAGGCCGCCTCACTGACACTACATTCATGGAGTCTGGATCATGAATGGCCTCTCAGCCATCAGTCTGGGGTTCAAGAGCTCCCCTTTATCCTGTCAGCTGTCTTTGTGGGTTTCATCATCATGGTCTTGACCCCTTTGCAAGTCTGATAATTTCATGCATATGTATGTCTTTTCCATATCCATGCCATATTCCCTGTGTTCCAATTCCTCCCTCACCCCTCAATATATTTTGTTCACACTTTGAAGTATTTTTGTTTTGTTACCCGCTGAGTCCACTTACTGATTCCTGTACATTCAAGGATGAAGGGCTATTTGTAAGAATATGGGCAACTTTTCAGAGGCTACACTCTAACTAAATTGAGTTTTCATTCAGTAGCAGTTATCACTAGCAAGTAGCTCCCAGGGTATGAGTGGGACTTTTGGAGGCTTTCCCTTTTCATGTGAATATTCCAGTTAGCTTGATCTTGTGTCGGTCTTGAGCACCCATTGACAACCACTGACTAAAACATTTATATTACATATTTCTTAATGCTGGGACAAGCTATAATAAATAACTCATGATACTATAAGGTTCCAAGGCAAGAAAACATCTTAAATATTATGAGGTAGCCTATATAGAGGCTTGTTTGTTCCCATACAATTGTCTGTATCATTAATAATTTCTGCACAATTATTGCCTTAATTTTGCATCTGGCACATATGTATTACTTGTAAATTACATACTTTTCCCAATACAATTACAGCTTTTAAGAGATACTCTAGTTAACATCTTTATTATTTCTAAAATATTAGAATTCTAATATTAGAATTATTAGAAAAATTAGGCAGCACACAGAGGCACTTTCCTAGTACTATCTTTATTTGTGATTGAAGGGGAGTCACTGGTAATATAAGAGAACTATAGAGTAGATAATTCCTTTAGATAGTTGAGCACAAGAGCTAGCACAATGAGATATTTTTATTGTAAGTTTCATTTAAAAAGTGATGTAGTACCTTGAAATATTCTCATCCTCTCTAAGATATGACATCATATTTCTAGTAAACTGCAGGCCTTCTGAATGCTAACAACATTCAGTTCCATGAGGGCTGCTCCAGAAAGACTTACACAAATGACTTCTACTGGAAAGCTTTACACAGACATTGCTAAAATTCAACATTTTATATCGAAGATATTTAACTCATGTAATTTGCAAGACATTCATCCTGAAATTATGAATGGAAAGAAAACACAAAACAATAAAATATTAATGGTTAATGATATGTTTATGTACAACAATGAAGTCATATTATAAACAATAAATGCATATAATTATGTAGGTCATTATAAAAGTAAAATTGAAAAATTAAAATTAGACATTTTAAAATCCAAAATAGGTGTGGATATCTGTCAAAGAATGAATGGATAATGAAACATATATATATATATGTATATACATGTATACATATACATATATGTATATATATACATAAACAATGCTGTTTTATTCAGCTCTAAATGAAAAAGAAACTTTCTTGTTTTCAGGTAAATGTTTCGATTTGCAACCTTTTGTAATGAGTTATGCAATGCAAGGCCAGAAAGATAAACAACTCATGATCTCTGCAATATATAAATTCTATTATTAAATTCTCACATTTGTATATTTAATTTGTAGTATATGTAGACAGGGAAAAATGTAAAAGGGACATTGTGATGGTGGATATATTAAAGGTAAGAAATAGCAGAGAATTGTACCATAGGTGATAAGAAAACTAATGCCAAGAGTGGATATTTTATGTAGGGATAGGGTAGGGGGAGTGAGAGAGTTGAGATAGAGGATGGTTAACATTCAACATAGGTATATGAAAAAGCCATTTGGATAACTATTACTTTGTTCGCACAGACACACATAAAGAGAAATAGAGATTGAAACACACACGCACACACACACACACACACACACACATATATATATATATATATATAGAGAGAGAGAGAGAGAGAGAGAGAGAGAGCTAGAGATAAAGAAGAAAAGAAATTTAGAAATGAAGAAGTGACATATCTATCAGGTACATGTATGGATAATGATGATCCTATAAAACAAAGGTTATTAAAAACCCAGTGCCATGTGGGAGGCATGACTGTGAGAGATCAGGGATCCCCTAGAGGCTCCCAAAAGTATATAAGTTCTTACCATTCTTCCTTGTTGTCCAAAAACTTGCTGGTAAGGTTCTATGACTGAGGAAACCACACACCATTATTGCAAGACCCAGGGAAATCATGCTGAAAAAGAGTAAGGGGCAACTCAGCAATCACTAGTTTTCATAGTACTTAAAGTTGTTATTCACACTTCTGATGAAGAAAAGGCAATGAACTTACTCACATGTGAGTGCTGCAAACTTCAATAACAATGTGTCAGGGAAGGTGTGTCCACAGCAGCAATAGTGACATGATTCTCATGGGGGTAGTCAAGCACTCTTGAATTGGAGAAGGAAATATATTCATGAAAACATGAACTCAGTCAAAAGCTCATGGTCAAGGCAGTCTTCAACTCTATGGAAGAAGTTAATATTTGTCAGCTAAACTGTCATGAAAACAGGATAACTTTTATGTATATGTGTTTTATACCCATAATGAAATACAAATCTCAGTCTTTATTAGAGAGGCTTCTCTACAATGAATGGAGCAAAATGCAAAAATGGTTGGCTGTAAAAAGTGTTAAGGAAAAGTGATGTTTCATTGTTGAGGACTAAACAGGACCTTTACACTACCCGCCTCAGGCTCTGGGAACTTCACAGAAGATGGAGCTAAGAGAATATACAACATGGAAAGGATTGTAAAGGTATTGCAGTTTCAAGGAGCAAGAGGTAACAGCATTTGTAATCCACTATATACATGTAAGCAATTGTCAAAGAACAAATTCGTTATTCTTTTTTAAACAATATCTGGAATATGATTGATTATAATGCATCTGAAGTGATCATTTAAAAAAGCTAATCTCAATTATATAAGTTTCTTACTTTATATAAGTTTCTCCTACATTTTTGAATATATAACATTTCCTTAATATTTTAATAATCACTGCCTACTTCATTAACATATTTATACTCTATTTATTGCATTTTTATATTTCAAAAATAGTAAACTACTTATGGTTCTTCTCTTGAACCATCTTATCTCATGTTTCTCTGTCTTATATGCTCTGATAACCACTTTCCTAACTTGGGAAATATCATACTCCTCCTTTAAACTTAAGTTAAATGACCAAGCCAGAAACTGTTGCATTTTTCTTAATTAAATATGTGTTCATTTTTGTTTTGTTTAAATTTTTTGAGACAGGGTTTCTCTGTGTAGCTTTGGAACCTATCCTGGCACTCGCTCTGTAGATCAGGCTAACCTTGAGCTCACAGAGATCTGCCTGCCTTTGCCTCCTGAGTGCTGGTATTAAAGACATGTGCCACTACTACCCAGCAAATATGTGTTCTTTTTTCTCATATACCATATTTAGGAGATGTTCTGTAGTTTGTCATTTTTTTGTTTTTATAGTAAGATGACGATTCTCTCAAGTCATTTTTTATCTACCATTTTCGGCAACAAATTATATAAATGTCAAACCACTCACCCAGGACTTCTGTAATAATAGTGTGAGGAATTAAATTTACTCTTTTCTCAAAAAAGTCATAACTTTAAGTTCATTTTAAACTATTAATTTCTTAAGGGTGTACAGTAAATGAAAAAGCATTTCTTCAAGAAAAAGAAATTAAGTCTTAACAAAAATAGCATTCTTTGGAATTTCATCTGCCTTCAACCCCCTCTCCACAGGCCCATATGAGAATTTTACTTTTAGTAGTATATAACTGCCAGATATGATAAAAAAGAACTGCATCTCTCCACCAAAGAGTTCTTATTCTGTAGTCACAGTATTATGGGAGAACATTGACATCAAAAACCTCTCCTATGCTTTTCCTCAGGCCAATGGTATGATAGTGTTATTGCCCAACTGAGATTCAAGTCAAAAGGCAGGAACCACAAAATCCACCATGTCTTTATTTGGGAGCTGGTTGGTGATTCAATGAAAATTCAAGTTACATGGACAGACTCATCAGTGTATTGATAGTTTCATTTGCAGTGCAGATTTTCTAAGACTCTTATGTTTTATATATATATATATATATATATATATTAATGTATGCCTGGAAAGTCTATCTTGATTCCAATTTTGTGATGAATAGCATATATTGACTTGTATAAATTGAGGTATCTTCGCATATCTGCAATGAAGCCAACTTGACCATGGTGAATGATCCAGTTGTTATAGTCCATTTTATTTTTAGTCAAAAAGCAAAATTTAGTTATTTATTCTGTAACACTTTTTTAGAGTTACAGTTATCTCTTTACACCTTCCAAAGGGCTTCCTCTGTTCTAGAAACACTAAATAGTTGAGGAGGAGATGAATTTACTGGGTACTCCAAGTCTTTCTTTTAAATTGAAAATAGAATATTTTTCATATAATATATACTGATTCTGATTTCCTCTACTCCAACTTCTCTCAGGTCTTCCCAGTTACCCCAGCCTCCCAAACTTTCTTTCATTAACAGTCATGCATCTAAAATAATAATAAAATAAAATAAAGAGAAACCAGAACACAATAAAACAAAGTAACAGAAAAAGTGGTGCCAAAGTAAAAGCACAAGAACCACATATAGACATAGTGACATACACATTTGTACACAGATAAATCCCATAAAACAAGTATTTTATTGAGCTTTAACACATCTACATTCAACAGGGGACACTGATGTTTAATTTTCTTTTTGGTATATCTTTATCTACTTTTGATGTTAGCACCATACTCGTTATTTTACAAAATGAAGGAATTTCTTCATTTTCTATTTATTGAATAGCTTTGAATAGGATTTGTATCTTCTCATTAAAGTTCAGTTCCAGTTATTCAGGGAATTTCTTTTCACCTGGATGCTTTTAGTTGGTGTTATTATAGGTATACTGAAGTTATTTATTTCATTTTGGTTTAACTTTGATATGTGAAATTCATTCAGAAATTCTCATTTCTTTTATACTTTTGTAACTCCATGCATGTTTTTAAGGTATATCCTTCTAGGTAGCTGGATTTTGGTGTTATCCATTGCGATGTCTATTTTATTCATATAATTTTATTAATTTGGCTTTCAAATTTTTATTCTACTAAGGCGTTAACAATTTTATTTATTTACAGGTCTTTCACTTGTTTGGTTAGCATTACCCCAAGATATTTTATGTTGTTTGTGGCAATTGCAAAGGGTGATGTTTCTCTGGTTTCTTTTTCAGCCCTTTTATCATCTGTATAAATTAGGGCCACAGATTTACTTGAATTGATCTTGTAGCCTGCCACTTTGCTGAAGGTGTTAACCAGCTGTAACAGTTCCCTGGCATAGTTCTTTGTGTCATTTACGTAAACTATCATATCATCTGCAAATAATGAAAGTTTGATGTCTTCGTTTCCAATTTGTATACACTTGATCGCCTTTGTTTTCGTATGGCTCTGGCTAGATCTTCAAGTACAATGTTGACAAAGTATGGAGAGATTGGACAGCCTTGTCTTGTTCCTGATTTTAGAGGAATTGTGTTGAGTTTCTGTCCATTTAGTTTGATGTTGGCTGTTGGTTTGCTATATATACATACATATATATGTATCTTTTATTATGTTTAGGTATGTTCCTGTTATGCCAGATCTCCCCAAGACCTTTATCATGAAGGGGTGTTGTATTTTGTCAAAGGCTTTTTAAGCATCTAGCGAGATAATCATGTGATTTTTGTTTTTCAGCTTGTTTATATGGTAGAATACATTTATGGATTTTTGTATGTTGAACCATCCCTGCATGCCTGGGATGAAACCTACTTGATCGTGGTGAATGATTGTTTTGATGTGTATTTGCCAGTATTTTATTGTGTATTTTTGCATCAATGATCATGAGGGATAGTTGTCTGTACTTCTTTTTCTTAGTTGTGTGTTTGTGTGGCTTGGGGGTCCAGGTTATTGAAGCCTCGTAGAAAGAGTTTGGCCAAGACCCTTCTGCTGCTACTGCGTGGAATAATTTGAGAAGAATTGGTATAAGCAGTTCTTTGAATTTATGGTAGAATTCTGCACTGAAGCCATTCGGACCTGGGCTTTTTTTGGTTGGGAGACTTTTGATGATTGATTCTATTTTCACAGGCGCTATAGGTATATTTAAATTACTTATCTGGTATTGATTTAATTTTGGCAAGTGATAGCTATCCAGGAAGTCATCCATTTCCTTTAATTTTTCTAATTTTGTGGAGTAAAGATTTTCAAAGTATGTCCTGATGATTCTGTGAATTTCCTCAGAGTCCGTTGTTATGTCCCCCTTTTCATTTCTGATTTTGTTAATTTGCAGGTTCATGCTCTGCTGTTTGGTAAGTTTGGACAAAGGTTTGTCTATCTTGTTGATTTTCTCAAAGAACCAACTCTTCACTGCATTGATACTTTGTGTTGTTTTTCTAGTTTCTACTTTATTGATTTCTGCCCTCAATTTGATTATTTCCTGGTGTCTACAACTTCTGGTGGAGTATGCTTCTTTGTGTTCTATAGCTTTCAGCTGTGCTGTTAATTATCTAGTATAACTATTCTCCAGTTTCTTCATGTGGGCATTTAGTGCTATGAACTTGCCCCGCAGCACTGCTTTCAAAGTGTCCCATAGGTATGGGTATGTTGTGTCTTCATTCTCATTGAATTCTAGGAAGTATTTAATTTCTTTTTTATTTTTCTTTGACCCAGGAAAGGTGCAGTTGTGCATTATTCAATTTCCATGAGTTTGTTGGGTTTCTTCAATTTGTATTGTTTTTGAATTCTAATTTTAACTCATGGTAGTCTGATAAGATGATGTAGTTATTCTAATTTTTTTATAGCTGCTGAGGTTTGATATCTTACCAAGTATGTAGTCGATTTTTGACAAGGTTCAATGTGGTGGTGAGAAGAAGGTATATTCTTTTTTATGTGGATGAAATGTTCTATAGATGTCTGTTAATCCCAGTTGGGTCATTAGTTCTATTAAACCCTTTGCTTCTTTGTTGATGTTTCTGTCTGGTATTCCTGTCTAGTGGTGAGAGTGGGGTGTTGAAATCACCCACTATAAGTGTGTGGGGATTTATATGTGCTTTAAGTTTTAGTAATGTTTCTTTTAAGAATGAGGATGCCTTGTTATTTGGGGCATAGATGCTCACAATAGAAACTTCATCTTGGTGGATTTCACCTGTGATGAGTATGTAATGACCTCCTTCATCTCTTTTGATTGATTTTATTTTAAAGTCTAATTTGTTAGATATTAGGATTGATACCCCTGCTTGTTTCTTGGATCCATTTGATTGGAGAATCTTTTCTCAACCTTTAACTCTCAGGTAATATCTGTCTTTGTGGGTGAGGTGTGTTTCTTGTATGCAGCAGTAGGATGGGTTCTGTCTTCGAATCTATTCTTCTAGCCTGTGTCTTTTATGGGTGAGTTAAGGCCATTAATATTGAGGGATATTATTGACCATTTATTGCTCATTCTTATTTGATTTGGAATTGTTATTGTTGGTGGAATAATGTGTGGAATTCCACCCCTTTGTTCTTTTGGCTGTTGGTAAAGCGGGATTATCTAATGTCTATGTTTTTCTGGTTGTAGTTAGCTTCCTTGGGTTGGAGTTTTCCTTCCAGAACTTTCTGTAGGGCTGGGTTAGTGGATACATATTGCATGAATCTAATTTTGTCATGGATTATCTTGTTTTCTCCATCTATAGTGATTGAGAGCTTTGCCGGGTATAATAGTCTGGGCTGGCATCCATGGTCGCTTAGTGTTTGTAGAATATCTATCCAGGACCATCTGGCTTTCAGAGTTTCCATGGAAAAGTCAGGTGTAATTCTGATAGGTTTGCCTTTATATGTTACTTGGCCTTTTTTCTTTAGCTGCTCTTAATATTCTTTCTTTATTCTGTATATTTGGGGTCTTGATTATTATGTGGCGAGGGGACATTTTTGTGATCCATTCTATTTGGTGTTTTGTAAGCTTCTTATACCTTCATTGCCTTGTCTTTCTTTAGGTTGGGAAAGTTTTCTTCTATGATTTTGTTTAACATGTTTTCTGCCCCTTTGAGATAGTTTTCTTCACCTTCTTTTATATCTATTATTCTTAGGTTTGGTCTTTCCATGGTGTCCAATATTTCTTGGATGTTTTCTGTTAAGAATTTGTTGCGACAAACGACGTGCGAGAGCGCCAGCTATCGGGATCATGAGATTCGCAGGCAAATGGATGACACTAGAAGAAACCATCCTGAGTGAGGTAACCCAGTCACAAAAAGAGAAACATGGCATGTACTCTCTCATATATGGATTTTAGACATAGATCTGGGGAGTGCCAGCCTACAATCCTATGGCCAGAGAGTCTGGGAAACAGAAACTTCATTTAATGGCTGATTGAAGAAGAGGCAGACTCCCTCGGTTAAGTACTGAGCTGAACTCAAGAAAGCCAGTAACAGAGAGGGAGGACTGATGATCAAAGGGATTAAGACAGGGCTGGTTTAACCCCCAGAAACTGCTGACCACACAAAGGTTAACTCTTGAATCCCAGGCATCAGCCTGGGAATCCAGCATGGGACTGATCAAGACCCCCTGAATCTGGGTGTCAGTGAGGAGGCCTAGGGAATCTATTGAGCCTTGGGCAGCAGATCAGTACCCATCCCAAGTATACACACGGACTTTGGACTCCCATAGAACAATGTGAGGTGCACTCTCACCCTGAACTCTTGGGGAAGGGTCTAGGCCCTGCCCTATATGAAATGACAGACTATGGACACCTCCATGGAGGGCCTCACCCTCCCTGGGGGAATGAGGGGATAACGGGGGGGTGGGGTTGGGGGGAGGGCACGGGAGGAGGGGAGGTAAAGGTAGAGGGACCTGGAACTGACATGTGAAGCAACCTTGTTTCTTATCTAAATTTAAACTGGAAAATAAAATAAAATAAAAAAAGAATTTGTTGGACTTACTATTTTCTTTGTTTGATGAATCCATTTCTCCTAGTGTATCTTCAACACCTGAGATTGTCTCTTCCATCTCTTGTATTCTGTTGGTAATGCTTGTATTGGTAGTACCTGACTGTTTGTTGGCAACTTTCCTACGTTTCTTGGCACTTGTATATTTCTATGATCTGTGGCACAGCCATGACAATTTAAAAATTTAAAAACCTGCTACATGTTCTCCAAATTTGTTTTGAATCTGTTTTCTTCTTTCAAGATTTCTTCTTTTAAAGTTCTTCAGGCCTGGCATGAAGTTTACTGTATACATAGCTTCTGGAATGATGTCCATTATGTTGGCATATTCTGAGATAATGATTGCTGAGTTTATGATTGTGAGCTCAGTCAAGGAAATTTCTATGCTCTGGAAAAACTTCCCCAAAGAACTCAACGTTTTTTTCTGAATGTTTTGTTGCTCCTTTAGTTTCCATAAATGTCTACCCTCTACCTTGGAAAACAACACAGGTTCTTACATAGTGTGATATGATATAAGTAAAATGTTTAACTCTTGTCTTAAAGTCTAAGAAATACCTTTTTAAAGGTTCACTTATACAATAATATTACAATTTTAATAAGTAAATCTGTTATTTTGTGTTAGGCATTAATTATTTAAAAATAATTTTCTCTTTATTCCTTAGTTCTTAAGTGTGGGGATTTTTGAACACTGTTCTCACTTCATGAATAAGAATACTGAGTCTTGTTGTACCTTTCTCAGTTATATTTAAGTCACTCTCTTAATTTCTCTTCTTCAATATAATATTTTTACATGACTCATCAGTCTCACATACAAATTATTAATCCTACAAGTGGTTCTTACAGCTGAATGGCTTTCTGTAAAGGGAAGCCTTTTTTTTTTTGAGAGAAGCCTTTCCTCCAGCCTGGTTCCAGAGCCGCATCAGTCCCAAATAAACACACAGGAGGCTGTATTAATTATGAAGCTGTTGGCCTTGTTTGTTTTTTACTGGCTAGCTCTGACTTAAGTAATTACCCCATAATTGTTAATCTAAGTATGTCTCTTACCGGAGAAGTTTCCGGGCTTCCTACCCCATGACATTACATCTTGACTCTGTTTCTCCTTCCCAGAGTCCTCCTGGACTCCTAGTCCCACCTATCTAGATTCCTATTGGCCCACCAGTGCTTTATTGACATGATTACAGGACTTCCCACATCAGCTTTCATAGCTCAAATTTACACATTTGGACTAAGAATTGTCTTCAGGGATGACTGATATAAGAAAAACTTAGGGCCAATCCTCCAGGCTTCTTGCATACACTCTAAAATATTAATTCTAGTTTTCTCTGTTTGATGTACCATGATCCTTTATGATATAAAAATCAATCATTTAACTGAAAATACATTATTGCAAAAGTGGCAACAGTATTTTGCTTCAGGAGCGGAACCATATTCATTTCTAGTTCAGACTGTATTTGGATAAATGCATTTAAATAAAAATATCCAATCAATGAATGATCCAGTGAAGTAATTATACAGTTCTCAAAAGAAAATTTACAAATGTTCAACAAATATATATAAAATATTTAAATGGTATAGCTGTTAGTGATATACAAATGAAGACAAGACGAAGATTTCACTTCATCTCAGTCAGAATGGCTATAAAAGAAACAAACTATAAATGTTAGCAAGGGTGTAGAGGAAAAGCAGCAGTTATACAATGTTGATGGTGATCTAAATTAGTGAAACTACTGTGGAAACTTTTATAGACATGCTTCAGTAAAGGGAATATATAAATACAATAGAATGCCATGGCTACCAGAGGGCATTGGCATTTGATAACTGCTGGAGGAGGGAGAGTCAGTTTTCTTTAATGAATTAACCCCTGGTAGGTTGATGACACTCCAGGGAAGACTCTCTTCTCAAGTGCAGTAGGGCAATGAAAAACTCTACTTGATAATCAAAATTAATGTTAATAAATACAACATTAATTTTATTAATTATACATTTAATGAAATACTGTAATGAAATTGAGAACATTGAAATGGAAGATGGAATACAGTACAAGAAGAGACTTTAATGGCTGGCTTCATCCTTCTTTGAAGAAGTCTGTAATTGAAATGAAGACAATCCTTATTGAAGATTTATGTAGGAAAGATCCTTTTGACTGATAACATGGGCAAAGGAACAGGGTATTTTGTATTTTATATGTTGTCAAAACGAATAATCAAACAAACCACACTTTTTCATTTAAAAATTATCAAGGTACATATCTCATTCCTAGATTCTTACCTAAAGGAAATAGTCAAGAACTAACAAAGGTACTTTCATACCTAGGGTTAACAACACTGTATACACTTCAACCAGATATGGACATATGGAACCACTATATAAGGAATGAATATATAAAGAAAAAGTATTACATAAAAATTAAATTTATTAATCCACAAATAAAAATGAAATTGTCATATGAAGCAAAATGGATTGAGTAACAGTTTATCATGTTAATCACAATAGACCAGAATTAAGATTATACTTTCTTACATATGTAGACTATCAAATTTTAAATGTAACATACACATATATAATTACATATGTCATATACAAATTAGGCATGATTTAAATAGGGAAATGTGAGAAAGTAATGACAATGAACAAGATTAACTTATCACATAAATGTATGAAAATACTCTAATTAAGTTCAGTAACTTGTACATTGAATAAAAAATCACTGATTTTAAGTATAATTTTGAAATATACATATATATTTCCCTAGTGAACAAGCATGTTAACATTTAATTTCAATATTTCTCAAGGCTGTGTGTCAGTTGTACTTCAATTTTATGCACATTTTAAAGAGGGCATAAACGAATTTTCTTTCCATTTCAATATTGCTATTGTGCATTTACTTTACTGTGTGAATGTTACATTTTAGAGACACTTAAAGCTAGAAACAAGACCACTGTATACAGCTTTGGAAATGGAAATGAGTATCTAAACTTAGTTCAGGTTAATATCTAATCAAGTTTGGTTTTGACATTCTTTTTACATTTTTATTGAGTTATGATTACATTCAGTAAAATGCACAGATCTTAAATATATACTTTGATTAGTTTTGACAAGTATCTACACCTGAATCTGCTATCTTAATCAAGATATAGAGCATTACTATCATCAAAAATTTTTTCATGTGTTCCTGTCTTGTCTATCCCATAGTCCACTACTTCTCTGATTTCTACCTCAATATACTTATTTCTCTCATGATGGAACTTCAATAAATGGAATCACACAGTGATGGATAGTTGGAATCTGATTGTAAAGGAGAGTATAGTGATTATATTTGAATATATGTAAATTGGTATAGTTATATCACTAGTACTTCCCTTTTGACTATGGAGATATGAAGCTGTAATCAATGTAAGATTTTTTCAAAGTATTTCTATTATAACTAAAACATCTATGAATATTTAAAATTTTTATTTATGTGTGTATTTTATGCTTCATGGGAAGCTGTCTCAAAGAAAAATTGCTCTATGACAAGAAAACAATTATGACAGTTAATATTATTCACTTCACAGTATCTAAAATCAAGTATTTCTCTGTGTTTATTCATAGGAAAATTCTAGACTGAGTTAATTGAGGTTGAAAGTCCCAATTCTAAATATGGATAATATCTAAGGACAGGCAATCAGGCAAGTGATCTCCCTTTTATCTTATTATCCAAACGACATGTCTTTTTAAAATTTAATTTAATTTTTAATTTTTTTCATATCAATCCCAGTTCTTCCTACCCCTCTTATCCTGCTCTCTATACCTTCCCCTCACCCTACCCACCATCTTCTCCTCAGAGAGTGTTTGGCCTCACACAGGGAGTCAACAGTCTATCTCATCAACATGCTGAAGTCTGACCAACCCCCCCATGTGACTGGACTTATCTCTCCATATGAAATGGGCTCCAAAAGGCCAGTTCATTCATGCACTAGGGATAGATCCTGGTCCCATTGCCAGTTAGCCTCATAAACTGTTCAATCCACCCACTGTCACGCACACCAAGGGAGTCTGGTTCAGTCCTATACAGGTTCCAATGCTGTCAGTTCAGGGTTTGTGAGCTTTCACTTTTTTGGGTCAGTTGTTTCTGTGGGTTCCCATCATGATCATGACCCCTTTATTTGTTCATATTATCTCTGCTCCCTTTCTTTTACTTTATTCCTGGAGCTAGGCCTAGTGATTACTTAAGGATCTCTGAATGTGTTTCCACCAGTTACATATTTGTCTTTCTGGGTATGGTTTACTTCACTCAGGATGTTTTTTCTAGTTTCATACATTTGCCTGCCAATTTCAAGATGTCATTTTTAATCACTAAGTGGCACTCCATTGTACAAATGTATCACACTTTCTCTATCCATTCTTCAGTTGAGGGGCATCCGGGTTGCTTCCTGACTCTGGCTATTATAAATAATGTTGCTATGAACACAGTGTAACAGATGTCCTTGTGGTATGAGTGTGTATCCTTTGGGTATATGGCTAAGAGTGGAATTGCTGGATCCTGAGGTAGACGGGTATCCATTTCCCAGAGAAACCACCATACTGATTTCCAAAGTGGTTGTACAAGTTTGCACACCCACCATCAATGGAGGAATATTCCCCTTTCTTCACATCCTCTCCAGAATAAACTGTCATTGGTGTTTGTTATTTTAGTCATTCTGACAGTTGTAAGTGTTGTTTTGATTTGCATTTCCCTGATGGCTAAAGATTTTGAGTAATTGAATGTCTTTCGGCCATTTGGGTTTCTACTGTTGAGAATTCTCTGTTTAGATCTGTACCCCAGTTATTAATTGGATTGATTGGCATTTTGGTGTCCACCTTCCTTAGTTCTTTGTATATTTTGAAGATCCTCTGTCAGAAGTGGGGTTGGTGAAGATCATTTCCTACTCTGAAGGCTGCCATTTTGTCTTGTTCAATGTGTGTTTTACCTTACAAAAGCTTCTCAGTTTCAGGAGGGTCACATTTATTAATTGTCTGTGCTACTGGTATTATGTTTACGAATTGGTCTCCTGTGCCAGTGAATTCAGGGCTGCCTCCTACTTTCTTTGTTATAAGGTTCAGCACAATTGGACTATGTTGAAGTCTTTCATCCATTTTGAGCATGGTGATAGATAAGAATCTATTTGCATTCTTCTTCATGTTCACATCCAGTTATGCCAGCATCATTTGTTGAAGGTGCTTTCTCTTTTCCATTGTATAATTTTAGCTTGTTTGTCAAAACTCAGGTGTTCATAGGTGTGTGGATTAATATCAGTGTCTTCAATTTGATTACATTGGACCACCTGTCTGTTTTTATGTCAAGACCAAGCTTTACCTCTACAATAAAGCTTGAAGTCAGGGATACTGATGCCTCCTGAAGTTCCTTAATTGCACAATTTTTTGGCTAACCAAGAACACAGTAGAAAAGTCATCAACCATGATCAAGTAGGCTTCATCCGAGAGATACACGGATGGTTCAACATATGAAAACCCATCAATGTAATTCATAATATAAACAAATTGAAAGAAGAAAACCACATGATAATCTCTCTAGATGCTGAAAATTCTTCAACAAAATTCAACACCCCTTCATGACTGAAATTTTGGAGAGATGGGGGATACAAGGAACTAAACATAATAAAGGAAATATGCCCCAAGCCAATAGCCAACATTAACCTAAATGGAGAGAAAAATCAAAGTGATCCTACTAAAATCAGGAACATGCCAAGGCTGTCCTCTCTCTCCATATTTATTCAATATAGTAGTCAAAGTTTTAGCTATAGCAAAAAGAAAATAAAAGGAGATCAAGGAAATAGAAATTCAAAAGGAATAATTCAAACTACTAATATTAGCTGATGATATGATAGTATACATAAATGACCCTAAAACTTCTACCAGGGAACTTGTACAACTGGTAAATATCTTCAGTAATGTGGCAGGATACAATATTATCTAAAACAAAATATCAATAGGCCTCCTATATACAGACGATAAATGGGCTGAATAAGAAATCAGGTTAACATCACCTTTTACAGTAACCAAAAATTAGATAAAATAACTTGGGGTATCTCTAACCAAATAAGTGAAAGACCTGTATAACAAGAACTTTAAGTCTTTGAAGAATGAAATCAAAGAAGATATCAGAAAAAGCAAAGATCTCCCATGCTCTTGGATAGGTAGGATTATCATAGTAAAAATGTTAGTCTTACCAAAGTAATCTACAGATTCAGTGCAATCACCAGCAAAATTTTTCAGGGATCTTAAAAGAACAATATACAACTTCATATGAAAAAGCAAAAAAGCCCTGGATAGCCAAACCACAAATATTGTTCCTAGCTTTGTATTAGACCCTCTGCTCTGGCTTACTCTTCCTCTCTGCCTCTATTTAAACACAGATCATCTCTAGACACTTTGCAAAACATCCCAATGCATTGCCTTATCCACCAACTGCAGGAAGCACTCTGGAAACCTGACCACCATACCAAGCAGGGAATTGGGTATATGATATTCACTCTCCCTTTCTCCCTCCAATCCCAATGTCAAAGTCTTATCCCCAGTTTTGTAGTAGACCACATGCCATGGCTTCTCCTTCCACAATATCACCATTTTCAGAGTTCATGTAGATTCATGCACACACCCAGCTTTCCTCACTCTTGTGGACCATCTCAGCCCTCTTGGAACCCAATGTCATTCCTTACTGTCTGCAAAAAATACCTAGAAAAATGTTCTACCCAGGAATCCAGAAAAATGTTCTACCCAGGAACCCAAGTGTCCATACATGTCAGGACTTCAGAAGAATTGACTGCCAGTTATCTTAAAGGCACCATATGCTTCTTAGAAAAGACAGGGGAACAGAAACCAAAGAATGGAACACTCATTCAACAAAAACAAGACCAGAAACCAAAAAGTAGAATTACAATTCTCCCAAACACAGATGCCTAGGCACATGTGGAAAATCACAATAAATAACGTCCAAGACATATGTCTCTAATAAAGCCCAGTAGACCCTAAGAAATGAAACATTGATGAAGTATAAAATGGCACTTCAAAATAGCTGTTAGGAATTTGTTCAAGGATTTTAAAGAGGATATAAATGAATATATTAATGAAATCTATACAAAAACAAACAACAGAAAGAAACTATTAAAAGTGTTAAAAACATGGAAGTAGAATGGAATCAATAAAAAACCGAAACCAAAGGAAAACTGGAAATGAAAAATTTAGTGACTCATACAGGAAACTCAGGAGGAAGCCTAGCCAACAGACTACTAGAGACAGAAGAGGGAATCTCAGGCATTGTAGACAAAATAGAAGAACTGGATACTTCAGTCAAAGAAAACCACCAATCTAAAATATATCAAAGGCACAAAATATCCAGGAAATATAGGACACTATGAAAAGACAAAGTCTATGGATAGTGAAAATAAATGAAGAAAAAGAAACCCAGGTCAAAGGAACAGAAAATATTTTCATCAAAATCATAGAAGAAAATGTCCCTAACATTAAGAATGAGGAGCCTATCAACATAAAAAAGCAAATAGAACACCAAATAGACTGGGCCATGAAATAAATTCCCCATGATCTATAAAAAATCCACTTTTACTTCTTCCTTCTTCTTCAATAAATGAAGGCCTCCAAGAGATGACAGTTTAAAAGTACAAAACAAAATACAGTAAGGGAATGGACAAGTCTCATATTGAGGCTAGGCAAGGCAATTCAATAGGAAAAAATTGTCCCAATAGCAAGCAAAAGACTCTGTGATAGAACTGCTTCTACTGTTAGGTGTCTTACAAGAACACCAGATAACAGCCATACCATATACCCAGAAGACAAGGTAGAGACCCTTGCAGGCCCTGTGCTTTGCAGCCTCAGTCTGTGTGATCTGTGTGAGCCCATGTGAGAACTGTTTAGTTGATTAAGTATGCCATGTTCTCCTTGTGTCCTCCATCCTCTCTGACTCTTACAGTGTTTCCTCCCCTTCTTCTATAGTTTTCCTACAGGAGGCACCCGATAGAGACCTAAAATTTAGACTCTTTATCTGCACAACATCTAGATTTGAGTCTCTGCAAAAAGTATTTATGGCAGATTTTTAAGGGAATAGCACACAGCTATTTTAAAGGATGTTATAGATATTTTTTAAATCTTGACTAAATAAGAAACTGATGATGGGAGAACTAGCAAATACCATTCATTCTTTGCCAAATAACAGAAGGTAGGAAGTTCAAGAGTGGCAAATGGGACATTATTCAGAATTACACATGATGCTTTGGGGGGAACAAAGGTTAAAACAAACAATGGTAATAATTTTCCAAACAATTTAACGTTTGTTGGGTGTCACTGGGTAGGAAGCTGCTTGAATATTCTTCTCGTTCCTTTGAAAGATTTTTACACTGTAATCTCCATTTTCTTTGAATAATTTTGATAAGGCTACAGAATGACATGTGTTTCATTCTTTGGATTTTCATTGTCCTTTCAAGCAACATTTGGGGATAATCCTTACAGAATCTGAGAATTAGAAAGTCACCCATCTGACAAAACACATATTGTTCTTGACTGTGGTGACACTGTGAAAAATGATGGAATAAAAATCTTCAACAACCTTCAGATAAACAGCCCATAAAAAAAGGAGAAGGGTGTTCAACTTTTTCTAACATCTTGAAGCATCTCTTATAATATTCATCTTACAGTTTTCTAATTGTTCTTTCACAAATGGGTTGCAATATTAGAAATAAAATGGCTTTGAGTTTTGGAAATGAAATCTGTGTAGAAGAAAACTGTAAACCTCTTGAAAATTAACAAACAAAACAAAACCAAAAACCAAGGATTCAGTCAAGAGTACCATGTCAAGAAAATCTTCAATTTGTACTCACAGAAACTGTGTTCATGAAATGAAAAGGGACCCCACACTAACCGGTCTATTGGTTTATGTTTAGAAATATACAATGACAGGAAGTCAAATATAGCACAAACAAAAGTCAACAGAATTGAATGGAACACATTTTTCAAAGCTTCTTCAAAGAGGCAATTTATTTCCATGTTTGCAATACAAAATATATGAGTTGATGTTATTCTCCTTAAAGGATTTTTGTCTACTAGAGTGACAAATGAAGTATCCAAAAATACTTCCTGGGAGAGAATAAAAGAACCATTATATTTACTATCAGAGCATGAAGAAAACAAACAGGAGTGGAAATGGTCTCATCTTTTGGGGATAGGATAGGACCAATTAATGATACTGAATTTTTCAAATCCACAAAGGTCCAGATCAAACACTAATTATTGTAACTGTCAAATACTTGGAGAAACTGAGCTAGAATTTATGTGGAAGTATTCTTACAGAGAACTAGTTCTTACAGTAGCCAAATGTATTATGTGACATACCATGGAAGAAAATCTGTCAACAGCTACTTTGTCCACAAAATACAATCATTATTAGCCAAGATACCCCTAAAGGTGCACTATTGGCAGTTACATTGTAGATATAATCAACATCTGTCTACTTTGGATTAAGATCCACTTAATAGGAATGAATCCATGCCTGATTAACCAACTCTCTATGGCTGGTAAGATACTAAATCCTTGAGAAAATCATATTACTGCCACATTCCTAAACAGGTACAATTTCTAACTGCATTCTAAATACTCACTATTATACCCACATGTTCATATAACTATTATTCCTTATCATAGATGCTTCTTTTACACAGGAAGAAGAAACTACTATAGAAATACACAACTAATAAAATTCAGGAGAACATGGTTGCTAATACCAACTGGTACTTCTACAACACATCCCCTGCACTTTATGTTCAGAGAACATTCCTAAAGAGAAAAATATTACAAGAGGAGGAGGATCAGTTCATCTGTTACAAAATAGTGTCGTGTATATATACAAGAAAGGTGCACCCATGAAATCTTAACTATGTTTTACTAAGGAAGCCTTGAAAATGGCAACACCATAGAAATGCCAGCATGTGTGAGAAAATTTCTTACGATCTCACACCTTGAAAAAGAGCTATTGGGAATTAGTGGCTGCCAAAAGGAAGAGAAGTCTTCTTCAGGAATGAGTTCCTTGACAGATTTTCTATTTGCAAATTGCCATAAACATATAAGCTATACATAGATATATGCAGAGAAAAGGAACTTGGGAGAAAAAGTGGGGGGAGACACTGGAAAAGTTATTGTGGACAAGAGACGAGTGCAAATAATGTTGGTCCAGTACTTACTCATGAATTAAATTGTCAGAAACATAAAAAATAAATGTGATTTGAAATTGGTAAAATCACTTAATTCAACATGTTTTAATGAGAACGTTCTCTTTATGTATACTAACTAGTTTTCTTAGTTCTCAGTAAATATGAAATGATACATACTGATTTGTGCATCACTTGATCCCAGATTTTAATATGAGATAAACAGCAAATAATGTGTGCATGTCCTTACTATTATATCTTTAAACATATGGAGGAAAAAATTAAGAGGAATTCAAGGCAAAGAAGAAGACATCTGAACTCCTTTTCAGGTAAAATTAAGCTATTTGTTTGTGCTAGAATTTAGCAGGTATTGAATATTTAGCTTCAGTAAAAGGAGTGGTTTTTAATATCTATTTTCCTTATTTCCCTTTGGGTAATTTTTATTTCTATATTATTTTGTGGTTATCATTCAAAATGACAGTTTTCTTTTTATATAAATTACAAACAAGCTTGTTTCACATGTCAATCCCAGCTCCATTCTGCTCCCTTCCTCCCCCACCCCACAACAACCACACCAAACCCCCTCACCCAATTCCCACTCCACTCTTCAGGGAGGGTGAGCCCCTTCATGGGGATCTCCAAAGTCTGTCATATCATCTGGGCAAGGCCTAAGACCTCCCTCATGTGTCCATGCTGACTGAGCATCTCTCCACGTGGAATGGGCTCCCAAAATCAATTCAGATGCAAAGGATAAATATTGATCTAGTACCGGAGGCCCCAAAGATTGCTGAGTTCTCCTCACTGACACCCATATTCAGGGTGTTTACATCAGTCCCATGTTGGCATCTCAGCCATCATACTGGTGTCCATGAGCTCTCCCTTGCTCAGGGCAGCTGTTTCTTTGGGTTACACCCACCCAGTCATGACCCCTTTGCTCATCACTCCTCCCTCTTTGCAACTGGTTTCCAGGAGTTCAGTTCAGTGTTTAGCTGTGGGTGTCTGCCTCTGCTTCCATTAGCCACTGGATGAAGGCTCTAGGGTGACATTATCAGGAAAAGGCATTTAAGGTAGCCTCTCAACTACTGCTCAGATTGCCAATTTGTGTCATCCTTGTAGACCTCTGGAAGTCGCATTATTAGTGCCAGATCTCTCCACAAAACTATACTGGCTCCTTCTATTATGGTATCTCTCATCCTGCTCTCCTCTATTATTCCCCTGACTCAATATTCCTGTTCCCCCATGTCCTCCTCTCCACTTCTCTTCTCCCCTCACTTTTCTCCAACTCCCTGTCTGCTCAACCCCATGCTTTCAGTACACTCAGTAGATCTTGTCCCATTACCCTTTTCTGGGGTACCATACAAATCTATCTTAGGGTCCTCCCTGTTTCTCAGACTCTCTGGCAGTGGGAATGTAGCCTGACACTCACCTGCTTCTTGTCTAAAATCCATATATGAGGGAGAACATACTGTGCTTGTCCTTTTGCGACTGGGTTACCTCACTCAGGATGGTATCTTCTTGTGCCATCCATTTGCCTGCAAATTTCAAGATTCCATTTTTTTTCTGGTGAGCAGTACGCTATTGTGTAAATGTACCACATTTTCTCTAACCACTCTTTAGTTTAGGGGCATCTAGGTTGCTTCCAGGTTCTGGTTATTAGGAATAATGCGGCCATGAACATAGTGGAACAGATGTCCCTGTTGTATAAATGTCCATCTTTTGGGTATATGCCTAAGAGTGGATTTGCTGGACCTTGTGGTAGACTGATTCCCAAGTTCCTGAGGAATCTCCTTATTTTCAAAGAGGCTGTATGAGTTGGCACTCCCACCAGCAGTGGAGGAGGGTTCCCTTTTATCCACATCCTATCTAGCATAAACTGTCTTGGCATTTTTGATGTTAGTCATTCTGACAGAAATGAGATGGTATTTCAGAGTTGTTTTGATTTGCATTTTCCTAATGGCTAAGAATGTTGAGCACTTTCTTAAGTGTCAGCTATTTTAGACTCCTCTAATAAGAATTCTCTATTTAGTTCTCTACACCACTTTTTAATTGGATCCTTTGGTATTTTGGAGACTTGCTTCTTGAGTTCTTTGTAAATTTTGGAGATCAGCCCTCTTTCAGATGTGGGGTTAGTGAATATCATTTCCCACTATGTGGGCTGCCTTTTCTCTTATTGACTATGTCATTTGCCTTACAGAAGCTTCTCAGTTTAAGGAGGTCCCATTTGTTAATTGTCAATCTCAGTGTCTGTATTACTGGAGCTAAGTTCAGGAAGCAGACTCCTGTACAAATTTGATCAAGGGCTCTTCCCACTTTCTCTTCTAAGAGGTTCAGTGTGGCTGGATTTATATTGAGGTCTTTGATCCATTTGAACTGACATTTTGTGCATGTTGATAGACATGGATCTATATGAAATTTTCTACATGTCAGCATCCATTAATGCCAGCATCATTTGTTGAAGATGCTTTCTTTTTTCCATTGTATAATTTTAGGTTCTTTGTCAAAAATCAGGTGTTCATGGGTATGTGGGTTATTATTAGGGTTTTAAATTCAATTCCATTGGTCTACCTGTCTATTTTTGTGCCAATACCAAGCTGTTTTCAGGACTATAGCTCTATAATAGAGCATGAAGTCAGGGATGGTGATGCCTCCGGACGTTGCCTTGTTGAACAGGGTTGTTTTGGCTATCCTGGGTCTTTTGTTTTTCCATACAAAATTGATTATTTTTCTTTCAAGATTTGTGAAGAATTGTGCTGGTATTTTAATGGGGATTGCATTGAATCTGTAGATTGCTTTTGGCAATACTGCCATTTTTACTATGTTGATCTTACCTATCCAAGAGCATGGGAAATGTTTCCATTTTATGGTATCTTCTTTAAATTCCTTTGTTAAAGACTCAAAGTTCTTGCTATACAGTTCTTTCATATTTGATTAGAGTTATCCCAAGATATTATATGTTGTTTGTGGCTATTGTAAAGAGTGATGTTTCTCTAAATTCTTTCTCAATCCATTTATCATTTGTATACAGTCAGGCTACTGATTTTTTGAGTTAATCTTGTATACGGCTACTTTGCTGAAGGTGTTTATCAGCTGTAGGAGTTCCCGTGTAGAATTTTTTTGGGTCACTTGCATAAACTATCATATGATCTGCAAATAGCGCAAGTTTGACTTCTTCCTTTCCAATTTGTATCCCCTTGATCTCCTTTTGTTGTCTTACTGCTCTAGCTAGAATTTCAAGTACAGTATTGAAGATGTATGGAGAGAGTGGACAACCCTGTATTTTTCCTGATTTTAGAGACATTGCGTAGAGTTTCTTTCCAGTTAGTTTGATGTTGGCTGTTGGTTTACTTTATTTTGGTTTTATTATGTTCAGGTATGTTCTTGTTATTCCTGATCTCTCCAGGACCTTTAACAGGAAGGGGTGTTGGATTTAGACAAAGACTTTTTTAGCAAGTAAGATTATCATGAGATTTTTCATTTACAGTTTGTTTATATGGTGAATTACATTAAAAGATTTTCATATGTTGAACCATTCCTGCATGACTCGTATGAAGTCTACTTGATCATGGTGAATGATTTTTCTGATGTGTTCTTGGATTAGATTTGCCAGTATTTTATTGAGTATTTTTTGATAAATTTTCACGAAGGATACTGGTGTAGTTCTCTTTCTTAGTCTTTGTGTGGTTTGGGTACCAAGGTAATTGTAGCCTCGTAAAAATAGTTTGGCAATGAACTTCCTGCTTCTATTGTGTGGAACACTTTGAGGAGTATTAGAAATAGGTCTTCTTTGTATTTCTGGTAGAATTCTGCACTGACACCATCTGGGCCTGGATTTTTTTTTGGTTGGGAGTCTTTTAATAACTACTTCTATTTCATTAGGGGATATAGGTCAGTTTAATTTGCTTGTCTGATCTTGATTTAATTTTGGTATGTGATATATATCCAGAAATTTGTCCATTTTATTTAAAGTTTTGAAATTTGTGGTGAAGTACAGGTTTTCAAAGCATGAACTGAAGATTTTCTGGTTTTCCCCAGTGTCTGTTGCTATGTCCTACTTTTCATTTCTGATTTTGTTAATTTGCATGTTCTATCTGCCTTTTGGGTAGTTTCCAAAGGTTTTTCTGTCTCGTTGATTTCCCTGAAGATCAACTTTTTGTTACTCTGATTCTTTGTATTGTTTTCTTTTATCTACTTTTTTGATTGAAGCCCTCAATTTGATTATTTCTTGGCATCCACTCCTCTGAGCTGAGTTTCCTTCTTTTTGTTCTAGAGTTTGCAGTTGTTAATTCTCTAGTTTGACTATTCTCCAGTTTCTTCATGAGGGCTCAGAATTAAGTATTCATTGTGATAGATTTTTCCTGTGATGAGTATGAAATGGGCGTCTTCATCTCTTTTGATTGATTTTAATTTGAAGTCTCATATGTCGATAGTGGGATAGCTACACCAGCTTTTTTCTTGGGTTCACTTGATTGGAAAATCTTATCCCAACCCTTTACTCTGAGGTAATATCTGTCTTTGAAGTTGAGGTGTGTTTCTTGTATGCAGCAAAAGGATGGATTCTGTCTTTGTATCCATTCTGTTACCCTGTATCTTTTTATAGGAAAATTATGATCATAAATATTGAGGGAGATTAAGGACCATTGAGTGTTAATTCTTGTTTGTTTTTGATTTGTTGTTGGTGATGTTATTGTTTGTGAATTTACCCCTTTACTTCTTTTGGCTTTTGGTAAAGTTGGATTATCTATTGCCTATGTTTTTGTGAGCATAGTTACCTTCCTTAGGTTGAAGTTTTCCTTCCAGTACTTTCTGTAGTGCTGCATTAGTGGATATGTGTTGTTTAAATCTCATTCTGCCATGGAATATCTTGTTTTCTCCATCTACAGTGATTGAAAGCTTTGCTGTTTACAGCAGTCTGGGATGGCATCTGTGGTCTCTCACTGTTTGTAGAACATCTATCCAGGCCCTTCTGGCTTTCAGAGTTTCCAAGGAGAAGTCACGTGTGATTCTGATAGGTTTGCCTTTATATGTTACTTTGCCTTTTTCTTTGCTGCTCAATATTCTTTCTTTATTCTGTGTATTTGGGTTTTTGATTATTATGTGGCAGGGGGACTTGCATCTCTAGTTCCTGATCATTTATTCGCCTTTTCTAATTCCAGAATTCCTTCAGACTGTTTTTTTTTATTTTCTCTATTTCAGCTTTCAAACCTTGCACTGTTTGAATTGTTTCTTGCAATTTTTAGTTTGTGTTTCCTTCCATTATTTTAAGGAATTTTCTCATTTCCTCTTTTAGGGACTCTATCATCTTCATGAAGTTGTTTTTAAGTTTATTCTCTTCTGCTTCATGCGTGTTAAGATGTTCAGGTCTTGCTGGGGTGTGCAGTCCATAGACTCTGGTGATGTCATATTGTTTTTTTTGTTGTTGAATGTGTTCTTATGTTGCTATATTCCCATCCCTTCTTCCAGTGGGTACAGGTGTGGTCTCTTCCTTTCCTGGTGTGTACAGCTCCAAGCTTCTTTTCTGGTGAGTGCAAGCAGTTCTAATACTATGATGGGTCTCTCAGTGGGTGCAGGCTGGTCTGAAGCACTCCCTCTGTGCTCTTCCCTCTGCCCTCTGCCATTAGTGGGCGTGGGAGTAGACCTGCACTCTCAGCATGCTTCTGGTTGCTTGGTCCTCTGGGAGTGAGTTGACCTGGCTGTAGTCCCCAGGCCAGGAAATCACAGGGCAAAAAAATTATTTTCATTATAAAAATTTTAATCATATCCAAGGGCATTTAAAGTCATAGGAAATTAAGAACAACTTTTAGCTATCCTCAGGAAAATATAGAGAATGTTATTTTACCAAGTAACTACTAGTGTCTAGCCACAGAAAGAACAGGAAGAACGCGTCAAATACGAAATGGGCATGAAACAAACATCTTCATTCCAGTGATAGACTAAACTGCTATCATGTGTCCTAAGAGTCCTTTACTACTATTTCAATAGCCAGATACAATCAGTGGTTGCTCAATTCAGGTTTATGTCTAGATCTTAATTATTAATTTTGAATAATGATTATATGAAGTCAACTTGTAGAATAGACAAGCATCTTTTTAAATTATTGATCTTATTGTGGTTTTTATTTTATAGGGCAGATGCTTCTACACATTAATTCTTAACTTTTAGCTTTTCTTAATATAATATAGGGTTTTGAAGTATGCCTTTATTCTTTGCTGAATTTCATTGTACTCAATTGTGACAGCTCTATGTTCATCTCTAATATTATGAATTTGGCCTTTATTCCTCTTTCCTTCATTTCATTTAGTTAAGTTTGACAATTTTGTTTACTTTTTGAAATAAGTAACTATTTCCTTGATTATTTCTGCCTGTTGCTTTCATTTACCTAGTTTCTACCCTGGTCTTAGTCATTTCTTCACCTCTCCTCCTTTTGGGTTTGGTTTGCTTGCTTTCCCAAATCCTTAAGACACATCTTTAAATTATTTTAGTTTTCCCAATTTCTTTTAATTTAGGCATTTATAACCACACATTTTCTTGTTAGGACTACTTTGACTATGTCCCAAAAGTCTTTTTTTCTTTTTTTCCTTTTTGGATTTTTAAATTTGAACTAGAAACAAGTTTGGTTTACAGGTCAATCCAAGTTCCCTCTAACTATGCTCCTCCCCTGCTCCCCAAGGACCCCCTATCCCATCCCCATTTTGCTCCCCTGGGAAAGTGATGTCTTCCATTCAAGATCATCAAAGTCTGTCATATCATTTGGAACAGGCCCTAGACCCTCCCCCATGTGTCTAGGCTGAGTGAGTATCCCTCTACATGGAATGGGGATAAATGCTAATCCTCTACCAGTGGCCCATAGATTGCTGAGGCCTCCTGCCTGACATCCGCATTCAAGGGTTCTAGATCAGTCCTTTGCTGGTTTTCCAGCTATCAGTCTGAAGTCCATGAACTCCTCCATGTTCACATCAGCTATTTCTTGGGGTTTCACCAGTCTGGTCTTGACCCCTTTGCTCATCACTTCTCCCTCTCTGGAACTGGATTCCAGAAGTTCGGTTCAGTGTTTAGCTGTGGGTATCCGCTTCTGCTTCCATCAGCTACGGGATGAAGGTTCTAAGGATGTCATATAACGTAGTAATCAATCTCATTATTTAGGAGAGGCATGTAAGGTAGCCTGTCCACTATTGCTTTGATTGTTAGTTTGTGTCATCTTTGTAGATCACTGGACATTTCCCTAGTGCCAGATTTCTCTTTAAACCTACAATGGCTCCTTCTGTTATGGTATCTCTTTTCTTGCTCTCCTCTTTTCTTCCTATGACTCATTCTTCCTGCTCACTCATTATCTTCCTCTCCCCTTTTCTTCTGCCTTCTCTTTCTCCCAACTCCCTCTGTCTTGTATGCTGCATTTTCATTTTCATTTTATTGTACCAATTCCTTGTTTCCTTTTATTTCTTTGGGAGAGAGCCTGAAAGACTGCCTAGTTCTGCTTCAAATGCACCAGAAATGTTATACCTCCATATAAGTTGTTGGTTAGGAAATTCTAAGAGATCCCCTTCCAAATAATGCAAGAGGCCGTCATTCTTCTTTGTATCCCATTAGATTGGATAATAAGACTTTATTGCTGAAGACACTACATATCTGATGATAAGATTTAGACCACACAGGTTGGAAGTGTGTTGAAAGATGTCTCTTACATGTTCAGGGGGCAACACACAGGCTGCTGGGAAATAAAGGACATCAATAATCATATGTAGCCATGAGTCCTATGAACCATAACACCCACCAGCTAGGCAGTGTCTACCCACTTGTGCAATGATGGTATATCTGTGTTGTTGAGGACTGTTAAACAGGAGGGAATCTATTCCTGGCTAGTAGTTCATTGCTGAGGAGGTCATAGGCACTAGGGCAGAACTAGACAGTATTTTTAAACTAAACTGACATCATCAGTCTTTTGTCTTTATACCCACAGGCATATTCTGTTCCCAGCTTTAATTGGAGTCCTTTTTTATGGTGAACAGTGATCTGTGCATGAGATTAAGTAAGTACTAAATGATTGATCTTAAAGAAGACATTTAGGACACACATTCTAGGGCTCAGGAAACAGCATACAGCATGTAAGTGTGTCCAGAGTTATATAAGACCCAGAATATGGGAGAAGTGGTGACAAAACTCTATTTTTGTGTATTAAACATAGTTTGTAATTGTGTTACCTGCACTTGTTCTGCACATAATTGGAGTTGTCAACAGTTAAGCATGGAAAGGAGAGAAGATAATAGGGCCCTGCCTCTCCCCTGTTGAACTTTTGGATATGGATTGGTTATGGGTAAGCAGAATAAATTCCTTGATTTTCATACCCA
The DNA here is from genome assembly GCF_017639785.1 of Mesocricetus auratus. Classification (NCBI taxonomy): domain Eukaryota; kingdom Metazoa; phylum Chordata; class Mammalia; order Rodentia; family Cricetidae; genus Mesocricetus; species Mesocricetus auratus. Next base: position 91,140,198 of record NW_024429188.1, on the reverse strand, counting down.
TTTGTGAGTTCAGTAGGTTTTAGTGGATACTTCAAAATTCTTGAATACATGAATGGTCCTCTTTAAACTCAAAGGGTTACAAAATGAAAACATTGTAGTTTTGGAAAGTTGTGGGGGAGAATGAGTTTGATAGAGATAGGTAAGAGAGGGTTTAGTGTGATAGGAATCAGAATTCCTTGCAATCTTTTATGAAATTTTTAAAAACAAATTCAATTGATGAGAAAGTATGAGCAGATTAAAGGTGTGTGATGATTTAAAACACTATTTTTATGATGGGGTGAGAGGTGCACTTATATGAGGGTATAACAATAAGTTTTTAGAATGAAATTAAAATTGGACTTGTTTAGGAGACTGGCAGTAGTAGGTTCTCCTCTGCTATACATGACCTTGCCTAATGTTGTGAAATATTACTTTAGCTATTTAAATATTTGTTACGTTTGTCTATGTTGCAGAATGTTTCTTTAACTTTGTAAACATGTTATATTTGTTTGTGCTTTATTTGTATAATTTTGTAAATATATATTGGTGTTTCACCTTGCCTGCTTAAGGTACCTGATTGGTGTAATAAAAAACTGAATGTCCAAAGCTAGGCAGTAGAGGGAAAGGCCTGAGAGACAGAGAGAAGGAAAAAGAGTGAAAAAGGAGAAAGAATGCGAGCCAAGCAGCTGCCAGACAAACAGACATGGAAAAAGCAGGAAAAGTATTATATGCAGAATGAAAAAAGGTAAAGAACCCTGAGGTGCTGTAGTTTGCTTTTTTTATTCTTTTGCTTTTCGAGGGACCCACCACCCAGCTCCCAAATAAATCACATGTAATCTTATTAATTTCCGGCCTTAGCTTGGCTTGTTTCTAGTCAAATTGTCTTCAATTATCCTGTCTACCTTTTGCCTCTGGGGTTTTACTTTCTTATTTCTGTATATCTTTTCTTTGCTACTTAATCCATGTTTGGCTCTGTAGCTGGGTGGCTGGACTCTGACGTCCTGCTCCTTATTTTCTTGTTTGTAGATGCTCTCCTCCCAGTTTTTTCCTTCCATTTATTCTCTCTACCTGCCAGCCCCACCTATCCTTTCTCCTGCCTTGCTTTTAGACAGTCAGCTGTTTATTAATCCAAACAGGTGTTTTATACAGGCAAAGTACCACAGATTCACCAAGTTAAATGTATGCAACTTAAAAGAATATAACACATGTTTACATCATTAAACAAATATTCCACAACATAAAGAAATATAACAGAGAGAGAGAGAGAGAGAGAGAGAGAGAGAGAGAGAGAGAGAGAGAGAGAGAGAGAGAGAGACGCTTATTATTACTAATGATTGCCAACCCTTAGCTTGGTTTGTTTCTAACCAGCATTTTTTATCTTGAATTGACCCATCTACCTTTTTCCTCTGGGCTTTTACCTTTCTTGCTCCTGTATATCTTACTTTCCTTCTTACTCTGTGCCTGTGTGGCTGGGTCACTGACCCCTGTTGTCCTCCTCTCCTTGTTCTCTTCTTTTCATTTCTCCTTCTATTTATTGTCTCTTCCTGCCCACCCCACCTATCCTGTTCATGCCTCACTATTTGCCATTCAGCTCTTTATTAGGACCACGAGGCTTTTTAGACAGGCACAGTAACACAGCTTCACAGAGTTAAAAATGCAGCATTAAGTAGGAGTAGAATAGGGGGAAGAGGGAATCATAGGATCGAAGACAGATCAGGCACCAGAGTGACCTCGAGTGATCTAAAGGTATAACATCAATTGGCAAGCTGAGCAATAGTGGAGGGACCACCTCGAATGCCCATTCCTGATAATGAACTTGATGTCTATAACCATCCGGGAGCCTTCATCCTGTGACTGATGGAAGCAGAGGCAAACACACAACTAATCACTGAACTGAACCCAAGGAACCCAGTGACAGAGAGAGAGGAGTGATGAGCAAATTGGCAAAGAATGGGCTGGCAAAACCAGCAGAAACAGCTGATCTGAACAGGGGAGTGCTCTTGGACCCCAGACCGACAGTGGGGAGGCCAGCATGGGACTGATCTGGACCCCCCAAATGTGAGTGTCAGTGAGAAGACCTGGGCAACCTATGGGGCCCTGAGATGTGGATCAGTGTCTATCCCTGGTATACAAACTGTCTTCATGTGCCTATAGCACAAAGAGAGATGCTCTCTCAGCCTGGACTCTTAGGGGAGTGCCTTGACCCTACCAAGAGTAAAATGACAGACTCTAGATATCCCCTATGTGGAAGGATTTGGCAATAGGGTGGGAGGGAGGGGGGGAAGGGGAGTGCGGGAAGAGGGGAGGGAGAGGGAACTGGGATTGACATGTAAAACAAGCTATTTAAAATTAAAATAAAAAATGATAAAATAAAATAAAAAAATGCAGCATTAAAATGTCACACACCTTTAAATAATATTCTACCACATGGCTAGGCATAAGATATGCCTGAGCATTAACAATTAATAATAAGTCTCCATGTCATTATTTGGGAGCTTTTTGCTGGCCCAAAAGAAAGTCAACTACATTGAGGAAAAAAGCTAGCCAGAAATGAACAATACCTAAAGTCAAGCATTCATAACTAATAAGAAGTTCCCTGCTGTGATTTGGGGGCTGGATGTCCAAGAGAAAATAGACTATAAGTAACCAGAAGTAATTGGATACATTTACAGTACCAGGAATGGTTTTCTTCATATTAAACTGGCTCAAGTAGTCAATTGTTGATTATTGCCGAGATATAATTCCCACTATTATACATGTGGTACACCATCCCTGTTGGTTTATTGTTGTATTTCATAGGATTTATAGCAGGGTAAGGACTATTTTTTGCTTTTCTCCCTTGGAGTCTTACAAAGTACTTCTGGATTCTATGAGAGGATTCTAAAAATCCTTGTTTTAGAAGGATTTAAAACTTTGTGAGGCTTTAAATTCAAGCGCAAACAATTCCTTGCTTGGTATTTCATTGCAACTGTTAAAACTGATGTATTTCATGTGTGTTTACTACCATTGTTAAAAATCATAATCTGTTTTTAAATATACCTTGCATTTCTTTTAAAGGCATAGACTCATAGAGAGTCATACAATTTGGAAAAACAAGACACTAAATCTTATCCCCATTTATGAATTATGCATGATAGCTCTAATGCAGAAATAAGTAGTCCAAGGTAGTGTAAGTTAGTTATAGTAATAGGTGTAAAATCTAGGATCCTAAAAATATGGCTCATACATTATATGAGCTATAGGGAGATTCACAGATAGATGATAGCACTTTTAAGATACAAGGTAGAGGAGTCATGAACAAAGACCTTATTATGTTAGAACTTGAAGACAAGAAATTTATACATACTTTAATAATCCTTGAATATTCATAAACATTTAGTAAGTTCAAAGGTTATTCAAAATAACAGGGATTCCTTACCGCAGCATATTATTCTGCAGGTGCATTGTTCAATGTTTTTGATAATTAGTAGATTTAACTTTTTATTGTTTTTAAGTTTATACCAATTTCCTTCAATAGAACAAAGGCTTTCTTAACCTTACATCCAATTGTTTCCTAAAAACGATCTCAATAACAAATTAGATTTTAATGGCCTGAATTTGGCCATGGGTAAATGACAGCTATTCAAATGAAATAAAGGTAATAAGATATCAACAAAAAATTCACTCCAAAATGTATAACTGTGGAAAATAGATTTTGGAAATCAGTTTCCGTTGTATATTTTGTACTACCACACAGATTCCCTTTCTCTACTGTATGTGGTAGAACAAAATTCCCTTTCTCTACTGTGTGTGGTAGAACAAAATCTTCTATAGGTTTCCTTTCCTTGCTCTTTCTTGGTCACTTTACTTCCAAAGCCATGGGAAATTATTGTATGAAATACTGTAGAGCAAGAATATGGTAGGTGTGTGTGTATGTGTGTGTGTGTGTGTGTGTGTGTACCAGGGATGGGCAAAAGGGTGATCACCAACAGTAGTTAGGCTTTGTCTGAGTTCTTTACACAGCGTGAGAGGGAAAAAATAACAGAAATTTACCAGATTAATTGATATTGCTCCCACTAGTCCTTTTATGGCAGTACCTTAAATACAAATGGGCCATTATCATACATTATTCTTATTATTATCATTGTATATTTATTAATAACACTATGATTATACAAGATCTGTATTAATAACAATATGATTATACAAGAAAGTGAAATTCAATGGTTTATGCACGTTTATTAGATGACAGATGGAATGCACCTGGGCATTTCTTTTTTTACTTCTCACATCAGGGAAATTTGTAAGTTATAGTTCTGGAAAAAGCACTTGTGCAATCTCAGGGCAAGCCTGGTATTGACACAATGACATACTTGTGTTACTCAAAAGTAAAGCAGAAATTTGCCTCATTTTTCACACTTCTTAGCTGGTATCTGTTAAGCTGTCATTTCCTGATTGCCTCATTTTAATTAATTGACACTTTTGCTAACCTCAATACAGAGATCCATTACAAAATAAGCAAATTAAATCATGAGGCAAACAGGGAAGTATTTTGATCACAATTTTCAAGGAATGTTTTTCAATTTTTGTCATGTGTCATATAAAGGAAAACTAAGCCAATATTTGTCAATCAAAATGAAAGTGAAGAACAAAAGAACATCCAGTGTTAAAAGAGAAGTGACCTGAATGCTTCCTAATACCGATGGAAAGCTATCCCTGAAACAGATGAGGAAGGGAGTAAAATTCTATATCTTCTATTTCAGTGGACAGGCACAAATTTCAGCTTTCACACAAAGAGAAGCAGGAGAATATACTTAAAGAATATTCTGATAGCAATCACATCCTGACCTTTCCCTCTGTTTTTTCCCACATCCTTCCTCCTACTATTGAGTTGAGTAGAGATTTTCATAAATTTCTTCCATACAGAATAAAGAAGGAATTCAGTAGTGACAAAGTTATAGCCAGCAAAAGCTACAAATTTTGTATTTGGCCAACCACAATGACCACATTTCATATAAATAGGCAATTATTCTTCCAAATGTAAAAGTATTTGTTCAGAATTTCACAACATGTAAGTGCTAAAATATTAGAGAGTTTTTTCTACATTGAATATTCTGTCTAATATGTGATGGTTTGCAGGTTGGTGTCCCCACTGTAATGAATAAAATTAGGAAGGAGGAATTATTTTCCATTTTGATGTTTATGTTTTTTTCTATTTCTTTTAGAAAAATGATCCATCTGAAGTTCAACAAATTTACTGAATAACCAAAGAATATAAAACAATTAATTATTTCCTAGGGAAGTATGCATGTTATTCATTGAACTTCATGATTTTGAGGACAGATGTTAATATGCTTTCAATAGTTCATTATTTTAATTACATAAAATGTCTGTGTCAAGCAAATAAACAAATCAGTAAGTCAATGTATTTATTACATGTAGCTTTACAGACATATATTTAATGAATTCTAAAATTTCATCTATGTTCCAAGAAACATTATTATACTTTAGGAATTACTGATTTTGTAAAGTTTGCTAACATGTTACAGTCAAAAGAAAATTAATTTTTGGTTAACATTTTGTAAAAATTCTTCATTTCATGTTGACAAATTTTAGTCATGCACCAGCACAAAAAATTTATTCAGTCATAAGCTATGCATATATTACTGGAGACCCATGTGTTTATATTAACTGCTGGGTTTCTAGTTCTGGTAACTCTCTATTGCCAAATCATCTAATGATGCATGTATCAGAATATGAATCTATTTCTTATTGTCTATTCAAATAGTTGACTAGTCATCTATATTTTCCATTGGAATTTTTTTATTATATCCTTGAATAGAAATTAAATCATTGGTGTAATATTTATGTATTAAAACAAAAATATTACAAATTAGACTAATATGAGTATAATTGCTTAAAATAAAGTCATCAATGTTCAACATGATTCTATACATTCTCAGAATAGCTTTCTGTCCAGTGGCATCTGAGTTATACATGTATCATGACTTCGTGGAAACAGAAAAATTATGAGGAAATGGAGATGAATTTCTATCTATATAAAAGGATTGCCCCAGTTATACTTCAGCAGAGATCCATAATCATGAATTTCTTATATTAACTGTCACTTTACTGATAAGGTAATTTTGCATTTAATATAAGGTAGCAAAGTAGTTTAAGAGAACACAAAGCTAGTGAAAATAGTTTGATTATCAAGAGTTTGAATCTTTTGAAACCCTTGGTAATATCCATTATTATTCGGAAAAACAAATCAGTGACATTTTTGGACATTTTAAAACACCTTATCTAAATGTTGAAAAGAATATTAACTGTATATATAACACAGATAAACTGTAGAGCAGATTAGAAATACACTTCTATATATCAGGTGGTGTGAACATCCAAGCATCAAATTTTTGCATGTATGTTCATCAACTTAGCAACTGACAAAGTGATGAAGGAGTTTTAAATATGAACTATCTTTGAGAATTATTTTTGGGTATAGGTTTTAAAATGTGTCTACCAACATTTCATATTCATGCCATGCAATTATATTTATAAGCAATAGCACAAAACTGCTAAAAATCTGAATATTTACAAAAATAAGATCTAAGAAAGAGAGCCACTCAACATAAAATGTGACTTATTGGTCCATTGAGATTTACACTGACAAATCTGTAGATGGATTTTTTAAAAGTTTGTAACAATAAATTTAATTATTATATTGTTTTGTTTGATATTAAGATCATAATTACTTCAAACATTTAGAAACTATTTGCAGTGATGTGAGAAAGGAATGCCTTTTGTTAACCATGTCTAAAATTCAGGAAACAGGAAATAATGTGAATATCTTATTAAATCACACTTGTTTCTTTGCCCCCACTAACACTAGACCTGTTAAAGAGTGTGTTACTTGTATTTCATATTTATTTTTTCCATATTAAAACTCTAATTCTCTTGTCTCTTTTCTGCTGGATCCTTTAATTTTTGCACTATGGTAAGATATACTAACAAACATCTAATGCCAAATTTCTATTCCAAATTCAAGTATTTTATAGAATCTTTCTATACATAACTTACCTGGCAAGATGTGTCCATTAGTTTAATGGTAAAATGACTGATGTAAGGATAAAAAATTGCCCCATAATTAGATTTAGAGGTTGCTCTACATTAAAGACTTCATGTCTAATACTATAATCTTGGTCCAAAATGCCCTAGTAGGATGCTTAATCCTTATTAGGATGTCTTTGTCCCAGGTTAAGAATAGACATAAAATGGCTACATACAAGAAGTAATGTACCATGAATCTTTACCCTAAGTGTCTAAGTGTACATTCACATACAAAGGGTACTTTGTCTTAAACAAATATCCTTCTTGCAATTAACAGAGATAAATGGGGAAGTTAGATTTCAGATGGTAGTGAGAAGAAATAATGGTTAAGGGCCAAGTTCTAGACAAGAGACAACCTTACCTTAAGGCTCATCCAACATTTTGGAAGATGTAAAAGAAAAAAATTCTAAAAGTCACAAAATAGGGGGTGGGACAGTAAAATGCCATCTTCTAAGCAGTACATAATATGGGAAACACAAACTTACAACCGCCATACATACTCATACTGACTCAGTCCATCTTAATACTCAGTTACTTATCGAACAATAACCCAGGAAGCTTTCCACATAATGCTGATCTTGTGGCAACCCACAGATTCTGGGAGGTATGGTATCAAGTTGTACACCCACTGATGAGTCCACAAGGATCTGATGGTTAGTTACAAACTGAGGTCACAAATATGGCCCTAACTATTGGAATACTGAATGAAACCCAAACTAATAAATAGGGAAGTAGATTGATAAATAACAGTGGGACTGGTAAGTATGGGAGAAATACATTGAGGAGGGACAAAAATGTATAGTGTACATGTCTAAACATATGAAAGAATGTTCAACATCATAACAATACTAAATACTGACTAGATACAGTCTAACATAATAATCACATATTTATTTCTTCTATTGACTCTTCCAAACATCACTTTTAATTATATGGCAATGGGCATGTACATTTGTAACCTACAACTGCTCTTTCCTTACAGACTATACTTTCAGGTACATGAAATGATAAAGTTAGTTCCTTAAGTAAGCCAATGGGTTCTCATTGTCCACAGAATATATTTTAATTCATTTTCTTTTTCTTTTCTTTATTTTGTTTTGTTTTTTGTTTTTCAAGACAGGGTTTTTCTGTATTGTTTCAGAGGCTGTCCTGAACTTGCTCTGTAGACCAGGCTGGCCTTGAACTCACAGAGATCTGCCTGCCTCTGCCTCCCGAGTCCTGGGATTAAAGGTGTGTGCCACCAATGCCCGGATTTAATTTTTTAAGCATGGCAAAGAAATTCGTTTATGAACTGTGTCTGCCACCATTTGCTCTATAGATGTACACTAATTAGCGGAACTGCATGCTTCAAACTTGCTCACTGTGACAAGCTTTGCCACTACTATAAAGTGAGCTAATGGGGTAGAAAGTCACCACATTTACTAATTCTTCATATTATGGCAACCCTATCTCTACTGAAGAGTCATATGTGATTTCTTTGCATCCTATATTAACAGCACTTAAAACCTAGCAATGGTCAGGCAGTGGTGGGACATGTGTTTAATCCCAGCACTTGGGAGGCACAGAATCAGGCAGATCTCTGTGAGTTGGAGATCTGCCTGGTCTACAAGAGCTAGTTCCAGGACAGCCTACAAAGCCACAGAGAAACCCTGTCTGGAACCCCCCCACAAAAATCTAGCAATAAATAAAAGCTTTGCTGATTTGTTTATGACTAAAGCTTTTAAACTGACATAAAATGAAGTTTAGACAGACACTTAAGCTTCCTGAGAGCATTGGACAATTGCTCATCAAAATGACATTTCAGCTACAAACTACATTTGATGTGAGGAAAACCTGGGTATTTTAGCCACCTGTCAAGTATTATAACAAAGTAACTAAAATAATCATTTTATAACTTAGATAAATAAAATATAAATAAGATAACAAATTAGATATAATAAGATAATGATTTTATAGCCTTGGGTGACTTTTTTGGCAATGGTAAATTGGCCATGTTTCTTTTAGGTCCTTATTGAGACATCATTCTATGGCAGAGTGTATGGTAGAAAAAATATGTTCACCTTATGGTCAAACACACAAAAAAGAAACAGAAAAAGAAATGGCTAGAGTTTTATGTACTTCAATGGCATACACTTAATAATATAAAGATCTTCCACAATGTGTTACCTTTAAAATTTTTCACTACTTCTAAATAAAAGCATTTTATAAGTGGAGACATTAATGAATAGGCCTTTGAGGGTATTCCAGATCCAAATTAGAACACTAGATTAACCCTTCTCTTTTGCCACTTGACTGAAGTTCATTTTTACCATTAGTAAAATTGAAAAAGCAAAGTTAATAGTAATTTAGTGGTAGTCATAATAAGTGATTTGTAAGACTATTGTTTGAAATCAAAAGATATTTCAAAATATCTGCTTGGAATACAGTAGGTATGTTTAATTTGGGCTATATCTAACATTCTTAGAATATTTGAAGTGTGATTTTGGAAAGTAAACTGGCATTTCAATCATTTTTTCATTTTAGGAAATATTGAATATTAATATTTATTTAATATTAAATGTTTAGGGGTGTTTTGTGTGTAAACTATCATTTAATGAACATGTATTTATGTGTGTACCTGACACTGCAATAGTAGGAAGCTTACATTAAAAATCCTTAATAGTAGTTAAAACCTGAAGCAAGTGTCCCATTTTGCACGTTTACGTGAAACACACATTCCAAGCTCCCAATTCAGCATTTCATACTCTCAATATTTTCTGTATAACCACTTCCAGAATGCAATTAATGAAAAGAGAAATTGTATCTCCCAATTTCTGGTTAGTTACTGTTAGCAATACTATTGAGAAAGGATCTAGAAAGTCAACCTAATTAACTCAAGATGACTGATAATAAATGTGTGTCTATATAATAAACATTCTCTTCCTGAATAAGATGTGAATTTGGAGCTAACAGGGAATGCAAGACTGATTAGTTCACAAAGGTACGCAGAAGAAAATTATGAGAGAGAATTTTCCCACTCTGTTACCTCTTCAAAACTCTATTAGGTCCTCAATCAGTAGAAGCAGAACTGTTGCTAAAGGCATTAAAGGACCACTCATAAACCTGCTATTAAGGACTTCATTAATTTTTAAGTATAAAATTTCCACATTCGAGAGAAAGGAGTCAAGTATTTAAAAACACATCATCTGATAGAGTCAATATGGTTGTGATTGCTCTTAGCTTTACAGAACAACCTAAGTAGTTGCATTTGACCATTTGTTTCTTTAACCAACCCAGTTGCTCTCAAAGGGATATTGTTCTGTTCTAGGAAACTGCCTGGTGTGTGTTCCATTTTAGAAGTACATTTATCATTGCTCCTGAAATGGCATTTTGCCTTTGGAATCGCTTATAGGAAGCAGTATTCACAAGGCGAAAAGATTTGTGAAAGCCTGAAAATTTCCCTGCAGGAACTCCAATTCTCAAAAATTCAAAAGAGCACAAAAGCTGGGCTATAGTTAATCCATACCATTAAAATAACAATGTTGTGGCAACTATGATGTAACTACAAAAATGAGAAAATAATAATTATTACCATTATTTACCACATACTGCTTCCTAATTTGTGTCCTTTAAACTTTAAGTTTAAAGTACTTTAAACTAGGTATCTCTGTCTTTACCATAGTCTCTTTAAATGTACAAACTAAAGCTTCAAAATTTATGCAATGTTGTAATTATTACACAGGTAATATGTTATCTGACACAGATTTGAACCATATTACCTGTTGTTCCACTCATCCTTGAAATAAGTAAATTAAGTTACACAATGATATGGTAGAAATATTAGCCTCTTTTTATAATAGTTTTCATGTGAAATATTTCATTCATAGATATTTATTGCTTTCTGGGTTTCAAGGCAGAATAGAAAGAGAATACATTAATAATTGGCCTATGCCTACTAGATATCATGGACTTTCCATTTGTTCTTATTTTCAGGAATGCTTGCCATGTTACCTGGCACCAATGTCATCATTGTCATTCAGTATGCAAGAAAAGGAAAGGGGGCTGGGCATTGGTGGCACAAGCCTTTAATCCCAGCACTCGGAGGCAGAGGCAGGCAGATCTCTGTGAGTTCGAGGCCAGCCTGGTCTACAGAGCAAGTTTCAGGACAGCCTCCAGCCTCCAAAACAATACAGAAAAACCCTGTCTCGAAAAACCAGAAAAAAAGAAAGAAAAGGAAAGGTGGATGAGGGTCATGGATCTAGAACGTGAATTCTTACATTTCTTAGAATTTTCATGCATTCTTTAGTGTCTTAGCAACGTGTGACACTTTGATTCTAACGCTCTTCTTAAGCTTGCTTTCCTTATGAATTATGTTGGCATAAATTATATCTAAGTTATGATAAAATAAGGAAAAGGCTATAAGTTTTTCATAAAAAGAGACAAGAGTAATTACTAAATATGATTTTATATTTGTGTGATAATATGCCTTCTTACTGCATTAACTGATTTAAACAATTAATTTAGTAAGACACAAAAATTTTTATCTGTTCATACACAGTTGAAATGTACAATATAATATTTAATAGTTTAAGAACAAGGGTTGTGAACATCAATTTCTTATGGACACAAATATCTTCACCTTTTCTACCACTGAGTTTACAGTAATTTGTTACTGAAGTTACTTATTGACACAATGGTTCTTTGTTATAAATGATCATAAAATCCAGGGGCTTTAACATAGTTTATTTAATTTAGGAGTCTAAAGGTTGGAAATAGAGACATATTTGATTTTGCAATGTGCATTATTTCATGAAAGGTAATTGTGACAAAGGTCATTTATCATACAGTAGTCTAAACTAGCAATGTTGTTGGGTTGGAAGAAGAGCAGTGAGTAAAGAAACAAACCTACAAACAAAATTTTAGAGTATCTGCTTAGACTGAAGCTTTTCTTCTCCCATCATTCAAAGACAGAATGTACAGACTACACAGAATAAATGTATCTATCTATCTCTCTATCTATCATCTATTTATTTATCTATCATCTAAAGTCTCATCATGATTATTAATATCATTCAATATGCAAAATATTCTTTTCTCTAAACCCGTGTCTCCAAAGTTTTATGTAATTTTGTTCATATTTCAAGATCTCATGCTCTCTTTCAGAAAGTAATAGCAGCAATTCTGGTTGTGTGAATACAAAGGGGTGTTAGATGTTGATGAACTACATCTAAATACATGTAGCTTTAAGCATCAATCTCTGAAGCCATGCTGTTTTTCTATTTTTCTTAGTCAGTTATGAAGAAAATATTTAGAAATATCACTTCTTAACTCTTTAGCAGAATTCCAAAACTTTAAAGGTCTGGAGGATTTTCAGAATTTTATACTCCCATATTTTTAAAAATCTTAGCTGTTCACAGCTTTGTATGTACGCAGTTTCCTTATATGTTTTGAGTTTCATATCAATACAAGTTTTTTCTTCTCCTTTGGCTAATGGTTGCAACCATTACTCTTCTGAAAATTACCTCTTTCTGGAAGCTTCATTAATACCTCCTTGGGCTGCCAATCCTCTAATATGTTTTTCCCACTAGATTGACATATTATCCTTATTTACAAAAATCTTTGCTGCAACTATTTATATATTATTTCCTTAGTTAATCACACATTTTTATCCTTTCATTATAACATCATTTTGTTTCTAAAATTCAAATTCCTATATTTGTTATCTACTACTCTAATATTACTACCTGAGAAAAGAATCTCTTCTTAGTAGTTTTAAATGCTAGCCATTTTTTGTCAAAAACATTTAGTAATGATTTAGAAATAAATTGTTTGGGCCATTATTCAGATTTTACTTGGCCTCGCTGGCACATTTGAAGGCTGACTGGCTGCCATCCAGGGTATCAGCCATGACTAAGCCATGTTTCTGAGGACCTGACTGCTTTCAATTTTCTGTCTTAATTTTTGATTTAGTTTTTGAAAATTTCAAACTGTTTTCTAATATTTCATTGGCAAAACTAGCTTCATAAACAAGCCCATAATTGATACAGGAAGGTACTAATAAAAAGGTCAACATAAGAAGATAGGAAAAATTGTAGTCATTACTTCAGCAAATATGGCATAATTGTAACTGTTTCAATTATGAATATTTATTTTCTCTCAAAAAATTGTAGATGATTTGAAAAACTAATTATGGCAATTTTAGTTTTGGTAGCAATGATTTAGCATTTATTTTTAAAATAGAATATAAGGAAGACAGAAAAATAGTTCACGAAGATGATGACTTGTACTTTTTAGTATCCAACAGGTGATAATATAATAATCAAAGAAACTAGTGGGTTCAGAAAACTATGGGTTGGACTGGAAATTTACATAACTGTATAGTGCATGGTCTAGTTAAAAGCAGAGATATTCTTCCATTCTAGAAGATCACACAAACAATTTGTCAGACATTCAGTATTTTTTTCAAATGAGGACTGAGATCTAGATTTTGATGCAAAGTACTTTTAAGACTATGGCAAAAAATAAGTGAATAATAAATCTACTACTAAACAGATTTTTATTATGTAGAATCACAAAAGAAATATATACAGCTTAAGTCTAGACCAGTCCCATGGCTTGTCAGATGTTTTGGAAGGATATTTGTATAGGCAAATAAATGGTTCCTAATTTGAAATTCAACATGTCACAAATTGTTCTAATCTGGCAGTAAACTCCTAGAAATTAGCACATCAATGAATTTTTAACTTTCCAGTAATATTACATAGGTATTCAGATATTTCCTTAGTTTCATGATGACCATACAAATTAATAGTATAAAATGGCAATTTGATCAGAAGCCTGTTTCAGACTAATTTAGGTTTAATTAAAATCTCATGAATGTGTCTAGCACCAAATAGCCAGTGGCAAATAGCCAGTGATTGGGTGAAACTCCTAGGTTCATTGTTCTTTGTAAAGTAGGAAAATAAAATATGTGAAAACTATACAGAGTAGTAAAACTAAGTTAAACGTAATCATCACCACTAAAGCTTCAGAAACCACTTCATGTTGCCATACATTAAATAAGAACAAATCTTTTCTTGGTCTCAAAATTAATAGGTATTTAGCACATGTGATACAAGCAATATAATTTTTACTTATGGGAGTTATGTTGTCTCTCCTTCTGAGCAATGGATTTGAAAAGGGAAGTTCCATGGCAGCATAGATTTAGGACAGAGTGAACAGGATAGTAATGCACAATGACATACTGTCCTAGCATTTGGGAAACAGAAATGGTCCCCTAGAAGTAAGGCTTTCAGTGTCAAAACAAGCAGAACAAACTAAAACAAGTTGGACTTAAAATCCACATTGAGGAAAGAACTGCTAGAAAATTTTGTCAAAACACATATCCCAAGCAAGAGTTTAGAGAAGACATTTTAAATATTTCTATGTACATTTAAAGTATGTTGCCATTATTTATTTCTATGACTGTGTGTTATAAGGACAAGTAGGTAAACATGTAGGTATGTTGCCATTATTTATTTCTATGACTGTGTGTTATAAGGACAAGTAGGTAAACATGTAGGTAGACATAGTTTGTTTTAATGTAAGAAAAAAATGTTGCTACCTGAAGACTGAATTAAACAGCTCAAGAAATAGTCTTTGATGAGAATTCTCGAGTGATGGCACAACTTCATAATGATTACTTAGTAATTCAAATATTGCTTCACAGTCACCTACAGCTAAGCACTGAGATGAACCTCTGGAATCCAGTTGCAGAAAGGGAGGAGTGATGAGAAAAGGGTCAAGACCAGGCTGGAAAACCCCCCAAAATAGCTGACCTGAACAAGGAGGAGCTCATGGAACCCAGACTGATGGCTGGGAAACCAGCATAGGACTGTTCTAGACTTCCTGAAAGAATATGTCATTTTAGAGGTCTGGTTAACCTATGGGACCTCTGGTAGTAGATCCGTACATATCCCTAGTACATGAATGGAATTTGGAAGCCCACTCCACATAGAGGGATACTCTTTCAGCCTAGACACAAGGGGTTGGGTCTAGATCCTGCTTCAAATTATATGACAGACTTTGATGATTCCCCCTTGGAAGGCCTCAATCTCTTTGGGGAGCAGAAAGGGTATAGGAAAGGGATAACTAGGGGTCAGGGGAGGCTGTGAGGGAGAGGGAACTGGGATTGACATGTAAAACAAGTGTTTTTCTAATTTAAATAAAAAGGAAAAAATAATTAGGACTGAGAAATAAATAAATCAATGGTTACATAAATAAATAAATGAAGTACTAATAAATGCTACAATCTTGCAAATACTATGCAAAGCAAAAGAAGTCAAGGCTAAAATTATATCATGTGATTCAGGTTCTGTATCGATGTAATGGTGTTTTTTATGGGTTTGATGTAAAGATTCTGGAATAGGAATAATTGTTACATGACAAATATGCTAAATAATGCTAATGGTCAATTTTACAATTTCTGTATTTTATCACAATAAGATACTCTCAGAGAAAAACAATGGAATCTTGAAATTCTCAGGCAAATGGATGGCACTAGAAGAAACCACTCCGAGTGAGGCAACCCAGTCACAAAAAGACAAACATGGTATGTACTCACTCATATATGGATTTTAGACATTGAACAAAGGATTACAATCCTTTGGCAATCCACAATGCCAAAGAAACTAGGAAACAAGGAGTACCCTAAGAGAGACATACATGGTCCTCCGGAGAAGGGGAAAGGGACAAGATCTACTGAGCAAATTGGGAGCATGGATGAAGGGGAGAGGGAGTTAGGAGAAAAGACAGGGAGAAGAGGAAGTGAGAGGAGGACATGAGGGAGCAGGAAAATTGAGTCAGGGTGGCGGAGGGAGAATAGAGGAGAACAAGTAAAGAGATACCATAATAGAGGGAGCCATTATAGGTTTAATGAAAAATCTGGCACTAAGGAAATTTCCAAAAATCTACAAGGATGACACCAACTAACAGTCTAAGCAATAGTATAGAGGCTACCTTAAATGACCTGCCCCGATAATGATATTGATGACTCCCTTATATGCCATCCTAGAGCCTTCATCTAGTAGCTGATGGAAGCAGAAACAGACACCCACAGCTAAACACTGAGCCAAACTCCTGGAATCCAGTTGCACAGAGGGAGGAGTGATGAACAAAGGGGTCAATACCAGGCTGGAGAGCCCCACAAAAATAGCTGACCTGATAAAGGGGGAGTGCATGAACCCCAGACTTATAAATGGGAAACCAGCATAGGTCTGATCCAGATCCCCTGAATGTGGGTGTCAAGGGGAGAGGCCTTAGCAATCTATGGGGCCTCTGGTAGTAGATCAGTATTTATCTGGAGCACAGTAATGGAATTTGGAAGTCCATTTCACATAGAGAGATGCTCTTTCAGAGTAGACACATGGGTGAGGGCCTAGGCCCTGCTCCATAGATATGACAGACTTTGATGATTCCCCATGGAATGCCTCTCCCTCCCTGAGGAGGAGAAAGGGGATGGGATAGGGAATTAATGGGGAGGAGGGGAGTGTGAGGGAAATGTGATTGACATGTAAATGATTGATTCTAATTTAAAAAAAGATACTCTGTCACATCATAGTTGTTCAGCAAGTATCAGCTATAATTAATAACTGATTTATGGCCTTTTATGTGCTCTCAGGACAAAAAATAGTGCTTCAGTAAACATTAGTAAATACTCATGCAAGAAAGAATTAAAATTTCATTTGTAAATGAAATATTACTAGTTCTTTATTGTCAAATTGGTTTATGCATGATGTAATTAAGAGAGGAGAGTATCTTCATTTAGCTAAGATAGCAAATATGCATTAAAATATCTTAGATTTGCTATCAAAACAGAATAGAACAATTTCCAAAGGGCAGTAGTGAAACTAATATCAATCTGGGGTTAGTGTAGCAACTGATATAAGCTGTCAAGCCACCTTTGAAGCAGACTTGAATAAGAGACCAGCCATGGATGAAGAAAGACTATTGTAGAAGAGAATTAGAAACAGTCACAGAGAATAGTGAAATAATTCAAGCATTAAATTAATTCTTAAATGTTTACCAAAGAGATGACGAGAAATACGCCTCCTCCTCTACTTCTCCAGGAGTGTTTAAGCTACTAGAGTGATTGAAATGTCAACCAAGCAGATAGTATCAGTGCCCCATTTAAACCTGAATTTTGCCTGAACCAATTTCTGTATCATTCGCTTTAAGGAAAAAAATCTTAAGCTATATCCTTAACCTCTTGCATTTGGATCACATACTACCAGGAAATGGCAAGATGGAAGCCTTAGTCACATTTCAAAATACTTCCATCTGCCAGAGACTACCACTTTTATTACCCACAGGACAGAACACCCCTTCATGAGATTGAATGAAAAAAGAATTGGCTATTTCCCAAATTCTGAGGCAGTAATAACACAAATCTGGATTTAATTTTCAAACTCTTTGCTTACACAATACAGGCTACATGAATTTGTTAATTTACAATACTCCCCCAAACTTACTTCCTTATTTGATGTAAGGGCAAATTTTTTTTCAAATTACTAATTGCATGAGAGTAAGCTAGAGTGTAATACAAATAAGGTTACAAAGATCAACAGAAGTTATATTTACTATGTTCTGAGTAGAAGCAATTCTGTACATTACTCTCATGGAGCTACAGAGAAAAAATAGGGGCACATTCTAATTTTCTGGAGTTCATACATTCTGCAGCAAGATGGGACAAAAGATTCTAATTTGACAAATACATACTAAGGTACTAAGGGCTTAAAAGTCTTAACAGGTTCATCTTAGAGTGCATATACATCACAGTTTACGGGTGAAGAAATGAGAAGTATCCATTTGATGATGCTTATGTATTCTTTTGCTCTGCATCTTCTTTGTTTGCCTATTTTAAATAACATCTTGTTTTACTCTCCAAAACTCCATTGTTTTGATTATAAATTCTGTGTTCATTACGATTATTGACGTAATAGATGTCAGAATCCTTATTTTGCTCTTTTTTGGAGCACAAACTTAAACTGGGAATTGTATAATAAGAATCTGAGAGAAATCAACTGCTGCTTTCTGAAAGCTTTTTGTTAATATAGTCATTTTCAGATCTCCATTCATCTTTATGTAAGCACTCTTATCTCTCTTTACCCCATGCTATCTGCTCTGTCATACTTATCTGTTCTCTCCCACCATTATCACAGTAACTACCACAAATTTCAATTGTAGACATTAGAAATTCAGTACTTGCATTGTTGATTCATCTATTAGCCCAATTTTAAAATTCCTTGACTGACAATTGAGTCCCTCGGAACACTTAATCTTATGGGTGGATTAGGTGGATATTAGGTGGGTATAAACTGACTCTAAAAATATTCTTTCACTTCAAAAGATCTAAAAATCCAGCATAGTCACACACTAAAACTTCCTCTTATTGATGAAGTAAAATCATGACATAATTCCTGCCTAACAAGCTTGCTTTAAGCTCCTGGAAATTATATATTTGTTGATTCCAATGTTTTCTGCCAAATAAACAGCATAAACCTGGGCTTGCTTTCTTTTTCCCAAAGTAGACATGAAAATATCTTTTTTCTATTATTGTTATTGCTCTATATAAGTTTTGACAACATGGAAACAAGGTAATGTATTTGTACCATATGGTTTCCCATAAAACCTGCATCATAACCATTACTCAGTAACTGTATTGTGAAAAAACATGAAGTAATTATCACAGGCGATATTTCTGGCTCTTTGACAAATTTTCTCCTTTTGATTTTCAGAATTACAAATGACACATCTGAAAGGACTCCCTGTTCTAATAACTCAACTTCTCCAGTGAACAACACAAATCGCAGAAACCCTACAAACTCATGAAAATTGAACAATGCGCAATTGCACCATCCGTGGGTCAAGGAAGAAATCAAAAAAAGAAATTAAAGACTTCCTGTAATTCAACAAGAATGAAGCCCCAAATTGCTTTCAAGTAATACATAAAATATTATTAATGTTATTAATCTTTGCATAACCGTATTATGTACTATTAATTTCATGTCTTGATTTGTAAGGTTTAAACCTCTACAAGTGTTACTTGTTTTTTCTCCCATCAATATGTGTCAGTCTTTGCTTTGGGATGAATGTTCTAAGCAATTGTATTCCCTGTAGCAATGCACATTGCATATGAGGCTCTATAATTTATTGACAGATGAGCATGTCTTCTTTCTCTTTGAAAAAGGGAATTGGGGATTATAGTAAATTCTTTTTTAAAAAAAATTGGCTTAGGGAAATAGTTCTTTTTTATTTAAATGAAAAACAATCTTATTTTACATAGGAATCTCAGTTCCTTCCCTCCCATTCTCCCACTTCCTGCAACTCCCACCATCCACTCTTCAGAGAGGGTGAGGCCTCCCATGGAGATCATCCAATTCTGTCACATACTTGGGGCAGAACTGAGGCCCTCCCCCAGTATCTAGGCTGAGAGAGTATCCTCCACATGGAATGGACTCCCAAAGCCCATTCGTGCATAGACACTGCCAGAGGCCCCATAGACTGCCCAAGCACCCTCTCTGACACCACGTTTAGGAGGCCTGGTTTGGTCTTACGCAGATTTCCCAGCTGTCAGTCTGGAGCTCCCACTTGTTCAGGTCAACTTGTTTCTGTAGGTTTGCTCAAAATGGTCTTGACCCTTTTGGTAATCAATCTGCTCTCTCTACAACTGGATTCCAGAAATTGGGCTCATTGCTTAGCTGTGAATCTCTGCTTCTGTTTCCATTAACTACTGGATGAAGGTTCTATGATGGAATTTAGGGTAGTCATCATTGTCATTATTGGGGAAGGGTATTTAAGGTACCCTCTCCACTATTGCTTAGATTCTTAGTTGGGGTCATCCTTGTGGATTCCTAGGAATTTCCCGAGTGACAGCTTTCTCATTAAGCCCATAATGGCTCCCTCTATCAAGGTATCTCTTTCCTTGCTCTCCTTCTGTTTCCTTCCACTAACTCTACCTTCCTGATCCCACATTTTCTACCCCCTTCTCTGTCTCCTACCTCCCTCTCCTTTCCCACATGCTCCCCATTTACTCAGGAGATCTTGTCCCTTTCCCCTTCTCCAGGGAGGTGTGGGTTTATATATGTCTCTCTTAAGGTCCTCCTTGAGTTCTAGATTCTCTGGGGTTGTGGATTCTTGTATTAAAACAGTGTTTAAGAGAGAATTTCACATTCATCAACAAGTTTTTTCCAAATATGAACATGTTCAAGTAATGAAATTGCTTATGTTTAAACATTTAAGTGTTTTAAATTATTCTACAATAAAAGTAGGTCTTTGTGAAGGACATATATTTTTACTCACCATGAAATTGCTTCACCAGGCCAGGGTGTTCATGACTTGACAACCTCTAACCAGATTCACTTCATTACTTGTTAGTAGAAAAGCTTCTGGCAATGGAAGCCTCATTATATTCTGAAAAATTGGTCTTTTGAGGACATACACTAAATATGTCCAAAAATGATATAATATAATATATTTATACTAATAATTTAATATTAATAATTGTATATCTATTATAATATTATTAAAATATTATTATGTACTATATAACTTTGTATTATAATACTATAAATAAGAATTTCCAGTTATGAAAGAGGATGATTTCTGTTAAATATCTCAGACATTCAGCTAGGAAGCTGACGGGGCTAAATTCCAGAGTAAGGATGAAGTTGAGTAGACAAACCTGTGTAAAGATACTCATTGGATAAAAACATATAGGATTGTGAGTACCTTCATTGAGAAATGTGTAGGAGTCAAAAATATATGATTCTTGCAGGAAAATAGCATCTAGAAACTGAATTACTGAATTATTCTACAATTTTGTAAGTAAATCTTTGTCTGGCAATAATCCATAATTATAACTAACTACACAGTAAGAAATCCTGTCATGAACTAAATTTTCAGTATAACCTGAATGTAGGATATTCATGTATGAAATTATCAGACAATGACAATAGAATGTGGCTACTAAAGAATATTTTTTTAAATTGTGAGAAATAAGAACTTAAAGAGATTGTATGCTAATTTTATTATGGAAAAAATAGATAACTGAAAATACTCAAAAGATAAGTTTTTTAAAATGTGTATACAAATGAATAATGAAGTAGTACATTGGAGATTATTCTATAAATTTATTTGTTTGAAAACATTGGGAAACAAAAAGTGATGAATGACAATAAAGACTATCAGCCATGCAATTTATCTGATTCTTCAAATTTGTGTAAGTCTATTATGTTTGCTACATGAGCCCATGCTTTCACTAGAGGAGCCATGAGTTAGCACACAGGACTTGATCCTATAAGAATAATAAAATTGCTATTTATACCAAAGTAAATGCTGTCATAATTTTATTTCAAATAAATCTCATTTATCTGTTCTCTCATCTCAGGACAATCAAGTTTCTATGAATGTTTAATAAATAGTAAAAATTAACAGAATGTTATTAAACCCAAAGGAAAAGTCCAACAATAGATGTGTATCTAGTTATAATCAACTCATTGAAGTTCTAAATTAGAAACATAAACAATTATGAAGAATCTTTCCTAGCACATGGAAATAATGGAGAATTTCACAGACAAATACAGAATTAAGATAATGAAGTTAGCATCCTAGGAGTAGACAAAAAAGCTGCAATTAATAACTATACATTTTATTAACATATTAGATAGAATGCAGTATAAAATATCTGTCTGGAAGGTAGATTAATTTTAAAGGTCCAAAACTAAGTATAAAGTGGAAAATTAGGTTAGACTTTCAAATCTGTGTACACTGAAGATAATGGATTATAATTTTGGGTTTTTCATTTAGCTTAAGTGTTCTATATAAGACTGGCTTCCTAGAGTGAGTATGTCTATCATATATTATTATTTTTAAAAGTTGAAAGAGATATACATGTTACACCAGAGAAGGGGAAGGGGCCAGGATCTCCTAAATGGACTGGGAGCACTGGGGGAGGGGACGGTGAATTGGGAAAAACTAAGGGGGAGAAGAAAAGAGGAGAGGAGGACATGGGGGAGCAGGAAGTTTGACTTGGGGAAAGAATAGAGGAGAGCAGGATGAGAGATAACATAATAGAGGGAGTCATTATAGGTTTGAGGAGAGATCTGGCACTAGTGTGATTTCCAGAGATCTACAAGGATGATACAAACTGACAATCTAACCAATAGTGGAGAGGCTACCTTAAATGCCCTTAAACAGAAGGAGAGCAAGGAAAGAGATACCTTGATAGAGGCAGCCATTATGGGCTTAATGAGAAAGCTGTCACTTGGAAAATTCCTAGGAATCCACAAAGATGACCCCAACTAAGAATCTAAGCAATAGTGGAGAGGGTACCTTAAATATCCTTCCCCAATAATGACAATGATGACTACCTTAATGAGATTGACAACTACCTTGTATGCCATCCTGCAGCCTTCATCCAGTGACTGATGGAAGCAGAGCCAGGCACCCACAACGAAACACTGAACTAAACTCCTGGAAACCAGTTGCAGAGAGGGTAAGGTCCTCCATGGGAGATATACAGAGTCTGTCATTTTGCTGAGGGCAGGGCCTATGTCCTCCTCCAAGAGTCCAGGATGAAAGAGCATCCCTCATTGTGGGATTGGCACCCAGAATCCATTTGTAAGCCAGGGATAAATACTGATCTATTACCCAAGGCCCCATAGATTGCCTAGGTCTCCTAACTGACAACCACATTCAGGGTGTTTGATTCAGTCCCATGCTGAACTCCCAGCCATCAGTCTGGTGTCCAAGAGCTCCCCCTTGTTCAGGTCAGCTGTTTCTGTGGGTTAAACAAACCCAGTGTTGACCCCGTTGCTCACCAGAACTCCCTCTGTGTCACTGGGTTCCAGGAGTCCAGTTCAATGTTCAGCTGTGGGTGTCTTCCTCTGCTTCCATCAGTCATTGGTTGAAGGTTCTAGGATGGCATATAAGGAAGTAGTCAAACTCAGTGTCATGGAGGGACATTTAAGTTAGTCTCTCTACTTTTGCTTAGTTTACCAGTTGGTGTCATCCTTGTACATCTCTGGAATCTCACTAGTGCCAGATCTCTCCTCAAACCTATAATGACTCCTTCTATTATGGTATCTCTCATCCTGCTCTCCTCTATTCTTTTCCGACTCAACCTTCCTGGTTCCCCATGTCCTCCCCTCCTATCCTCTTCTCCCCCTCTCTTTGTCTCGGCTTCCATGCTCCCCATCTGCTCAGGAGATATTGCCTCAGTCACCTTCTTTAGTGTGCCATGTATGTCTCTCTTAGGGTCCTACCTGTTTCCCAGACTCTCTGGCAGTGGGATTGTAGGCTGGCACTCCCCTGATCCATGTCTAAAATACATATATGAGTGAGTACATACCATGTTTGCCTTTTTTGTGACTGGGTTGCCTCACTCAGGATAATTTCTTCTAATGCTGCCCATTTGCCTACAAATTTCAAGATTCTATTGTTTTTTCCACTGAATAATACTCCATTGTGTAAATGTACAGTACTAGGGCTAACAATTTCCTTCTTGGAACTTTATTTAATATGTCATAGAGGTTTTTATTGTCTTTTTCTTTCCATTTAGTTCCAAGAACATATTTTCTTGTTTTATATTTGACTCACTTTTCATTCAGTAATAAATTAGTTAATCTCCATGACTTCACACACTTATTTTTAGAATTTTGTTTGCAGTTGATGTCTTAATTACATAACGATCAAAAAGAATACCTGGGATTATCATTTCTTGCACTTTTTCAGACATCCTCATTGATATTTACTCACTATTTCCATATTCATCTTTCTGCCCTTTCTAAAGAACCCCCACTTCCCCATTTCTCTACCAGATCACATGTATATACTATCATTCCCCTTTTCTTTCTCCCCCTTTCTTTTGCATTAACCTGCTTCCCTTTCCCAAAGGGGCCTCCTTTTCCTATTTCCATGATCAGAGTACTTGTTCTCTATAACTTCCCTCTCTATTGTTCTCCAAATACCCTATCCTGGAAAATGTCATATTTTACTTTCCTTGTTTATGTAGTTAAAATAGGTTGTGTATTCACATCTGAAAATTTGGAGCTAGGTATCTCCAGTATGAAAGAATGTATGATTTTTGTCTTTATGGGACTGAGTTATCTCACTCAATATGTTCAATTTACCAGCAATGTTCATGATTTCATTACTTTTTACTTCTGACTATTATACTGTTTTGTTGTAGTATATATTTACAATTTTCTCGTTATCCCAATTGTCAATTATAGGGCTTTTATGCTATTCTTATTCCCTAGCTACTGTAAGCAGCAATGAACAAGTCTGAGCAAGTATTGGTGGATTCCAATATTGGATCCTCTGTGAATATTCCACAGAATAATTCATGTGGTAGATTTATTTTTACTTTTTTGAGAATTGTCCACACTATTTAACATAGTAGCTGCCCAAGTTTGTAATACTACCAACAATGATTCCCCTTCCCTGTATTCATTCCAGCATTATTGTTGCATTGATTTTGCTATTCTTTTGCATCATTTAAGAATTAGCATATGTACTCATTCACGTATTTCACATTAATGAGAAAAAACTCATGTTATAATGTTTAGGATAACCATTAAATAACCCCAAAATCATTTATTGCTAAGGTTATAAAGATTAATAGAATAAAAGCACTCAATCTAAAATAATTTAAGGGAAAGTAATGACAATGCAGACAAGACAGGTATATTAAATGACAATAACTAAAGATTTTAGTTGCAGACAAATGCTGTCATAATAAAAATGAAAATAAAATACAAATGCTGTTTATAGAGATAGACTAAAGATAAAGAAATATAAAACTGAAAAGAGGGTGAAAATACATCATTTATACACTAGCCCAGAGCAAGTTCATTTTTTTAAATATCAGAAACATTGAAATAAGAAAATAAAAAAGGAAAATGATAACTAACAAACTTCATCATGGCATAATTACAAGTCAATATGAAACAATAATTGTAAATATACATGTCCTCATTTACATAGTTTGCATATTTATGCTATTCATTTTCAGAAAGCTAATATATAATTATATTGTGGTATTATTTCATTAAATGAAAAGGACTGAATATTTGTTAATTAAAGACACTTAGCTTTAGCTACTACTGTGTTATGTAGCCCAATGTTATTTAGTAACAGCTTGTTACAGTCCACCCAGCTCATTCTTCCCATCCTTATAGTTCCAGGAAGCATCATCATAGACTGTAGTGGTAAACAGAATATTCATACACAAATAGGACTAAGAATCATTTACAAATTTAAGTCATAACTAAAGTCATATAATGCAGATCAAGAATTCAAAAAATATATTCTAATATTTCCTTCCTTATCTTTCTTTAATGATTCATAAAACTCATTGTGGTGTTACAAACAGAGTCTATAGAAATATCTCTTCTGTCCAGGTTAAGTATTCAGAAGGGCATGTTTACAAGTCAGCAGTCATGTTCTGCGAAACATTTATAGCTTTAGAAAAGGATAGTTTTGGTGCCTTGTATGATGAGTGTAGGTAGGTTTGTGTTTCCCACAATATTCCCTGAATTACAGAATTTTATCCCAATTCAGAGTAGATATGTTCTCCAGTAATACTTAATCTACATGAGTATCCCTCTATTTCAGTAACTTAGTACCTTATTCCAATGGCCATCCATGACAGCATTCTCTCAAAAATTCTCATCATACTTCTTTTTATTTATATAATCCAATGCACAAAACAGATGCATCGTATGAAATAGGAAATTGCATCCAGAAACAAAACATAGACTTCTCTGCCCCATGATATTGTTTCTAATTTTCAGTTTCTTCTAAATGTGTTTTTCTAGCAACAGTCTCATTAACACATTACAGCTATTGAAGATTTGTGTATTCTTTTTTTCTTCAAATGTTTTTTTTTTCCTTTTGTTTAATCTAAATTAGAAACAAGCATGCTTCACATGTCAATCCCAGGTCCCTCTCCCTCCCCTCCTCCCCTGTCACACCACCAGGTCCCCCATTCTCCCACCCAATCTCCACTCTGATTCCTAGGGAGGGTGAAGCCCTCCATGGAGGATCTCCGGAGTCTGTCATTTCATCCAGGGCAGGGACTAGGACCTCCCCCTAGAGTCCAGGCTAAGATAGCATTCCTCTTTGTGGGATGGGCACCCAAAGTCCATTTATAAGCCAGGGATAAATAATACCCAAGGTCCCATAGATTACCTAGGCCTCCTCAGTGACACCCACATTCAGCGGATCTGGATCAGTCCCATGCTTTCCACATAGCCATCATTCTGCAGTCCAAGAGCACATGCTTGTTCAGGTAAGCTGTTTCTGTGGATTAAACCAACCCATATTAACAACTTTTCTCATCAGTTCTCCCTTTCTGTCACTGGATTCCAGGAGTTCAGTTCAGTGTTTACCTGTAGGTGTCTGCCTCTGCTTCCATCAGTTGCTGGATGAAGGTTCTGTTTCCCATACTCTCTGGCAGAGGGATTGTATGATGGCACTCTGCTGATTCATGTCGATGGTTTCTTCTAGTGCTGTCCATTTGCATGCAAATTTCAAGATTCCATTGTTTTTTTTCTTCTGAGTAGTACTCCATTGTGTAAATGTACCACATTTTCTCTATCCAATCTTCAGTTGAGGGGCATCTAGGTTGCTTCTGGATTCTAGCTATTACAAATAATGCTGCTATGAACATAGTGGAACAGATGTTCTTGTTGTATGAATGTGCATCTTTTGGGTATATGCCTAAGGGTGGAATTGCTGGGTCTTGTGGTAGACAGATTCCCATTTTCCTGAGGAATCTCCGTACTGATTTCCAAAGTCACTGTGCGAGTCCTCACTCTCACCAGTGGTGAAGGAGTGTTCCCCTCTCTCCACATCCTCTCCAGCATAAACTGTCATTGGTGTTTTTGATTTTAGCCATTCTGACAGGAGTGAGATGGTATCTCAGAGTTGTTTTGATTTGCATTTCCTGGATGGCTAAAGATGGTAAGCACTTGCATATGTGTCTTTCAGCCATTTTAGACTGCCGTACTGAGAATTCTCTATTTAGTTGTGTACCCCACTTTTTAATTGGATCCTTTAATGTTTTGGAGCCTTGCTTCTTGAGTTCTTTGTAAATTTTGGAGATCAGCCCTCTATCAGATATGGGGTTAATGAATATCTTTTCCCAATCTGTGGGTTGCCTTTTTGTCTTGCCGACTGTGTCCTTTACCTTACAGAAGCTTCTCAGTCTCAGGAGATCCAATTTATTAATTGTCGTTCTTAGCATCTGTGCTACTGGAGTTATGTTCCAGAAGCAGTCTCCTCTACCAATTCGTTCAAGGGTACCTACCACTTTGTCTTCTTAGAGGACCAGTGTGGCTGGATTTATTTTGAGGTCTTTGATTAATTTGGACTTAAGTTTTATGCGTGGTGATAGACATGGATCTATCTGCAGTCTTCTACATGTCAGCCTCTGGTTATGCCAGCACCATTTGTTGAAGATGCTTTCTTTTTTCCATTGTAAACTTTTAGCTTCTTTGTCAAACATCAGGTGTTCATACATGTATGGGCTAATGTTAGGGTGTTCAGTTTGATTCCATTGGTCTATCTGTGTATTGTTGTGCCAATACCAAGGTGTTTTCAGGACTATACCTCTGTAATATACCTTGAAGTCAAGGACGGTGATGCCTCTGCATGTTGCATTGTTGAACAGGGTTGTTTTGGCTATCCTGGATCTTTTGTTTTTTGATATAAAGTTAAGAATTGTTCTTTACAGGTCTGTGAATAATTGTGCTGGGATTTTAATGGGGATTGTATTAAATCTGTAGATTACTTTTGGTAAGGTTGCCATTTTTACTACATTAATCCTACCTATCCTAACGCATGGGAGACTTTCCATTTTCTGGTGCATTCTTTAATTTCTTTCTTTAAAGACTCAAAGTTCTTGTGATACAGGTCTTTCACTTGTTTGGTTGGCGTTGCCCTAAGGTATTTTATGATGTTTGTAACTATTGTAAAGGGCAATGTTTTTCTGATTCCTTTTTCAACCCTTTTGTCATCTTTATATAATAGTGCTACTGATTTTCTTGAGTTGACCTTGTATACTGCCACTGAGCTGAAGGTATTTATCAGCTGTAGTTTCCTGGTAGAGTTTTTTAGGTCATTTATGTAAACTATCATATCATCTGCAAATAGTGAAAGTTTGACCTCTTCTTTTCCTTGATTTCCTTTTGTTGTTTTATTGCTCTATCTAGAACTTCAAGGAGGATATTGAAAAGGTTTGGCGAGAGTGGACAGCCTTGTCTTGTTCCTGATTTTAGAGGAATCTCATTGAGTTTTTGTCTGTTTAGTTTGATGTTGGCTGTTGGCTTGCTGTATATAGCTTTTATTATGTTTAGGTAAGTTCCTGTTATTCTGGATCTCTCCAAGTCCTTTATCATGAAAGGGTGTTGTATTTTGTCAAAGGTCTTTTCAGCATCTAGTGAGATGATCATGTGATTTTTGTTTCTTAGCTTGTTTATATGGTGAAATACATTGATGTATTTTCATATGTTGAACCATCCCTTCCTCCCTGGAATGAAGCTTACTTGAGCATGTTGGATGGATTTTCTGATGTGTTCTTGGATCTGTAAAAAGAGTTTGGCAAAGACCCTTCTGTTTATATTTTGTGGAACACTTTGAGGAGTATTAGAATTAGCTCTCCTTTGAATTTTTGGTTGAATTCTGCACTGAAGCCATTAGGCCTGGGCTTTTATTGGTTTGTAGACTTTTGATGACTGCTTCTATTTCCCTAGGTGTTATGGGTCTATTTAAATTGCTAATCTGTTCTTGGTTTAATTTTGGCAAGTGATATTTTTACAGAAAATTTTCCATTTCCTTTAAATTTTCAAATTTTGTGGAGTACAAGTTTTCAAAGTATGACCTGATGATTATTTTGTTTTCTTCTGTGTCTGTTGTTATGACCCCCTTTTCATTTCTGATTTTGATAACTTATATATTCACAATCTATCATTTGGTATGTTTGGATAAAGGTGTGTCTATCTTGTTGATTTTCTCAAAGAACGAACTATTTGTTACATTGATTCTTTGTATTTTTCCCAGTTTCTACTTTATTGATTTCAGGCCTCAATTTGATTATTTCCTGGCATCTAGTCCTGTGGGCTGAGTTTGCTTCTTTGTGTTCTAGGGTGTTCACTTGTGCTGTTAATTGTCTAAGTGTGACTATTCTCCAGTTTACTCATGTGGGCACTTAGTTCTATGAATTTTCTTCTTAGCACTGCTTTCAAAATTTCCCATAAGTTTGGGTATGTTGTGTTTTCATTCTCATTAAATTCAACAAAATCTTTAATTTCTCTATTTATTTTTCTTTGACTCAAGAATGATGCAATTGCACATCATTCAATTTCCATGAGTTTGTAGGGTTTCTGCAATTTGTGTTACTGTTGAATTCCAACTTTAACACATGGTGGTCTGATAAGGTATAAAGGTTATTCCATTTTTTTGTATTTGCTGAGGTTTCATATGTTTTGAGAAGGTTCCATGTGGTGCTAAGAAGGTATATTCTTTTGTGTTTGGATGGAATGCTCTATATATGTTTGTTAAAGCAAATTGTGTCATAATTTCTATTAGTTCTTTTGCTTCTTTGTTGTGTTTTTGTCTGGTAGTCCTGTCTAGTGGTGAGAGTGGAGTGTTGAAGTCTTCCATTGTAAGTGTCTGAAGTTTTATATATGATTTGAGTTTTAGTAATATTTCTTTTGTATTTGGGGCACAGACGTTCAGAATTGATACTTTATCTTTGTGGATTTCTCCTGTGATGAGTATGAAATGACCTCCTTCATTTCTTTTTATTGGTTTTAACTTAAAGTATAATTAGTTAGATATTGGGATTCCTACCTCCGCTTATTTCTTGGGTCAATTTGATTGGAAAATCTTTTGCCATCCCTTAACTCTGAGGTAATGTCTGTCTTTGAAATTGAGATGTGTTTCTTGTATGTAGCAGAAGGATGGATTCTGTCTTTGAAATCATTCTGTTAGCCTATGTCTTTTTATGAGCAAATTAAGACCATTAATACTGCTGGATATTAATGACCATTGATTGCTTAGTTTTGTTTGTTTTGAAGTTGTTGTTCGTAGGAGATTTGTGTGTGGATTTTCACCCCTTTTTTCTTTGGCTGTTGGTAAAGTGGGATTATCTATTGCCTATGTTTTTCTGGTTGTAGTTAAATCCCTTGGGTTGGAGTTTTCCTTCCAGAACTTTCTGTAGGGCTGGGTTAGTGGATATGTATTTTAAATATGTTTTTGTTTCATGGAATATCTTGTCTTCTCCATCTATAGTGATTGAAGTCTTTGCTGGGTGTAGCAGTCTGGGATGGCATTCATAGTCTCTTAGTGTTGGTAGAATATCTACCCAGGACCTTCTGGCTTTCAGCGTGTCTATGGAGAAGTCAGGTGTCATTCTGATAGGTTTGCCTTTGTATTTTATTTGAACTTTTTCCTTAACTGCTCTTAATATTCTTTCTTTATTCTGTATGTTTGTGATCTTGATTATTATGTGGTGAGGGGATTTTATTTGTGGTCTAATCTATTTGGTGTTCTGTAAGCTTCTTATACCTTCCTTGGCATATCTTTCTTTAGATTTGGAAAGTTTTCTTCTATGGTTTTGTTGAATATGTTTTCTGCCCCTTTCAGGTGGTTTTCTACAACTTCTTTTATACCTATTATTCTTGGTTTGGTCTTTTCATGGTTTCCCATATTTTCTGGTTATTTTGTGTTCAGTATTTGTTGTACGTAAGATTTTCTTTGGTCAATGAATCTATTTCCCCTAGTGTATCTTCAATACCTAAGATTCTCTCTTCCATCTCCTGTGTTCTGTTGGTTATGCTTGCATCTGTGGTACCTGACTGTTTGCCCAGCTTTTCTATTTCTAGAATTCCTTCAGACTGTGCTTTTTTATTGTTGCTGTTTCAGTTTTCAACCCTTGAATTGTTTCTTGTAACTTTTGTATTGTCTTTTCTTCTCTTTCTTGCATTTGTTGGATTCTTTGGTTTGTTTTTTCTTCCATTTTTGGCATTGTTTGCTTTCTTTTTCTTCCATTTCTTTAAGGAATTTTGTCATACACTCTTTGAGGGTCTCTATCATTTTCATGAAGTTGTTTTTAACGTCTTTCTCATCTGCTTCATCTGCATTGGGCTGTTTAGGTCTTGAGGTTACAGAGTCTCTAGACTCTGATGGCGTCATGTTGGTTTTTCTGTTTCCAGGTCTGTTTTTATATTGTCTCCTTCCTATCATTTCTTCCAGTGTGTGCAGAAGGAGTCTCTTCATCTCCTGGTGGGTATGTAACCATGGTTCCTTTCCAGTGGGTGCAAGCACGTCCAATACTCTAGTGGATTTCCTTTTGTGTGGATGTAGGTGGTCCTAGTACCAGGGCCTTGGCCATCTTTGGGTAGGCTGGACCGTGTTGAAATGGCATCTGCAGTGTGCAGTCCCCAGGAATTTAGGCTTGCCTATCCCATAGGTGGAGAATGAGACTTGGATGCCAGCAGTCTCTGGGCAGGCTGGCTCCTGCCTGGGTGGGTGCTACACTGCACAGTACCCTGGCATAGGCTAGTTATGTGCAAATCACCGGAAGGCAGGCTGTAAATAACTCCAGGCCTACCTAGCCCTATGGGTGGAGAAAGGGACTATGGTTCTGGCAGTCTCTGGGCGGGCTGAATCCCATCAGGATGGAATCCTCAGGGCTCACTCCCCAGCTCTCTGGTGGCTCTGCTCAGGGCACCAGAAGGCAGGCTAGAAACAGTCCCATGCTTACCTTGCCTATCCAGTGGGCAGAGAATGGGACTTGGATGCTGGCAGTCTCTGGGGGGCTCCTGCCGAGGTTGGACCTGCAGTGCTTAGTACCCTGGCCTCAGCTAGTTGTGTGTAGATCACCAGAAGCAAAGATTTGCATATTCCTTAAGGATGAGATAGCAAAACCATTTAGATCAGTGATTCTCACACGTTAATATGCATGACAATTACCCAGAGGTGTGCTTAGCATGCAAATTAACTAGAGGTGTTCTTAACATGCAGAAAAGAGTAAAGATTCCTCTTAACCACTCAGCATATATTTAGCGCTATTCAATAGTACTGTATTTAGTAATTGTTGCATTCTGTTAACAAATATTATTACTTATACTGATAAAGAAAGAATACAGTCAAATATGTCTCAAAAATCATATATATATATATGTATATATTGAGAGAGAGAGAGAGAGAGAGAGAGAGAGAGAGAGAGAGAGAGAGAGAAAGAGAATCCTATATTTGAAAGCTAGATTTGGATTCAAAACTAAAAAAATTCCTCCTTTCTCTGACAACATCTAAATTTAAAATAACTAACCTCTAATAAAGTGTAGTTATGCTATTAATTCAGATGAAAGTATGAAAAGATATAATAAAGCAATACCGGGGCGTGCAGGAGGGCACTGAAAGGACTGATTTGTCTATCCAGTTGATTGCAAATATGTATAACACTACGTGGCCAAGAATAGAACATTCAAAAGAGAAAACAGTATAAAAGAGAGAAATAGAACTTGAAGAGATATTAATATTAATCTAGCTTTTCTTTTTACCCATTTATTTTGTATTTCTGCAAAGTATGATTCTTATGTTGGAATAAGTAAGAATGAAGAGAAAATAAAACAAAATATTCTCTCCAAAACTCCTCTTTCCAGCAAAGGAAACACTGAATACAATTCATAAAGAACCCAAAGACTAAGAGAAGATATTTGCAATCTACACATATGTCTAGTGGTTGATACCCAGGATAGAGAGAAATTCAAACTCAACTACTTGACTGTAAACCATGAAATCAATGTTTAACCATTTTGTAATTTTTAAATCATTATATATAATAATATAATATATTGTTCCACATGGTAGAGTTCAATGCTCTTCCTAGAAACCATAAACTATCATTCAAAATGCCCAGTCAGATCTGAGATACTTCCTCTTGAGTTCTTTTCCAGCAGGAATTCAAGAAACCTTAAAACAATATTAGCTATTGTCATTTAATTTGGTTTCCCATAATAACTGCATAGCAGGGCCTTATTTCTGAAGACACTGCACATTTGATTCAATGGCCTTAAAGAAATCAAGTGAGTACTAACATAGAAAAAAGTTCCCTGATGGCCAGCTTTTACAGTGCCCTAAGTTACTAGTCATTGTACCTGGGGATAAAAGGCACCACAAGTTGAACCCAAATGCAAATTCTGTGAAAAACAAAAAAGAATGCAACTTGAAAGAAGACAGTCCTGTCATTTGCAACAAATGCAATAAACACAAACACATATACTACATAATATCACTCAGATGAGGAATTTTATTTGCTGTTTTTTTGTTCTAAACGTTGTTTTTGTTATTTTTTATTTAAATTAGAATCAAACTTGTTTTACATGTCAGTCCCAGCTCCCTCTCCCTCCTCTCCTCCCCTGTCCCCTTCCAGCTGCCCAACCCACTACCCAATCCCAATTTAGCTCCCCAGGGAAGGTGAGGCCCTCCAAGGGGTATCTCCAGAGTCTGTCATTTCATTCATGGCAGGGCATAGGCCCTCCCCAGTATTAGAGCATATCCCTCCATGTGGAATGGGCTCCAAAAGTCCATTCCTTTGCCAGGGATAAATACTGATCAACTACTTGATGCCCCATAGATTGCCAAGGCGTCCTCACTGACACCCAAATTTAGGGGTTCTAGATCAGTACCATGCTGGCCTCTCAGCCATCAGTCTGGAGTTCATGAGTTCCCCCTTGTTCAGGTCAGCAGGTCAGCAGTTTCTGTGGGTTTCACCAGCCTGGTCTTGACCCCTTTTGCTCATCACCCTTCCCTTTCTGCAACTGGGTTTCAGGAGTTCACTATTTAGTTGTGTGTGTCTGCTTCTGATTCCATCAGCCACTGGATGAAGGCTCTAGGATGGCATATAAGGTAGTCCTCAATCTCATTATTGGTGAAAAGCTTTTAAGGTAACCTCTCCACTAGTGCTTAGTTTGCCAATTGGTGTCATCCTTATAGATCTCTGGAAATCACACTGGTGTCAGATCACTCCTCAAACTTATAATAACTCCCTCTATGATGGTATCTCTCATCCTGTTCTCCTCCGTTCTTCCCCCAGCTCAACCTTACTGCTCCCAATTTCCTCCTCTCCCCCACTCTCCACCCCTCTCTTTTTCCTAGCTCCCTCACCCCTCCCACATGCTCCCAATCTGCTCAGGAGATCCTGTCCCATTTCCCTTCTCTGGGGTATCAATCACATCTTTCTTAGGGTCCTCCTTGTTTCCAAGAATGAATCTTGAAACTTGCAGGCAAATGGATGGCACTACTAAAAACCATCCTGAGCGAGGTAACCCACTCACAAGAAGACACACATGGTATGTACTCCTCATATACGGATTTTGTACATGGATCAGGGGAGTGCCAGCCTACAATCCCACATGAGGAATATTAAAACAATTCATCTCCAAGAAGTTAAGGGTAGAATGGTTATCAGAAGATGCAGAATGTTGATTATGATAACTTCCAGTTGACATTGAGAACTACGTGATAGACATACGTACCTTGGGTGTGATATTGCATAGGAAGGTTGTGGTTTGCATAAAAATATCCCTGTAGGCTTGTGTATTAAATATTGGCTGCTAGCTGGTGGCAATGTTTGGGCAGGCTAGAGAAGGTGTTTTGCTGTGGGTTGGCTTCTTCCATCTGCTTTGGTCATTAAGTTTTATCACAGCCACAGCAAAGTAAATAATGCAAAGCTGATGATAAATAGTATTTTTACTGTAATATACCTTCCTTTCAAAAGCTAGAGGAAAGAATGGTGAATGGGCTCACTGAAATGATAAAACATTCAAGGAAACAGATATACTCAATATTTAAACATTACATAATATATACACATAAAAATCATGTTACATCATTTATATGCAAACTTTAATCAGTTAATATATGCAAATACCTTTATAGAGCTATACCCATGTTACAGAATATGACTTACGATGAACATTATCAGGTCAAATTGAATTTTGATGAAGAGATAAATAAAAGGAATTCATTTCATACCACTAGTAGAAATACAAACTTGGCTTGAATGAGATATCCTTCATAACTTTCGCATTTGAATACTGGGTCCCCAGTTGGTGGCTATTTGGGAAAGATTAGGAAATGTTGCCTTATTGGAAGAGGTATGTAACTGGGAAAGGCTTCTTTTCAAAAGACTAGGTATATCCCCAGTGTTCTCTCTTTCTGCCCCCTCTCTCTGTGTCTCTTTCTCTCTTTTTCCTGTTTTCAGATCCAGATGTGAGCTCTTAGTTGTTGCTCTAGCTCCACACCTGTCTGCGTGCTGCCACGTTCCCCAACATACTGGCAATGAAGTCCTATCCTTATGGAACTGTAAGCACTAAATAAACCATTTATTACAAGGTGCCTGTTCTGACTACTTTTCAATAACTTGACACAAGTTATAGTTATTTGAGAAGAGGGAACCTCATTTGAGAAAATGCCTCTGGTAAGTTTGGGTTGTAGAACATTTTCTTAATTAGTGATTTATGAGAGATTGATGGCCCAGCCAGTTTTGCTTGGTTCCATCCTTGGGATGACAGTCCTCAGTTCTTTAAGAAAGCAGGCTGAGCAAGCCATGAGGAGCAAGCCAGTATGGTAAACCCCAGTATGGCTTCTGTATCACTTCCTGCATCTATATTCCTTACCTGTTTGAGTTCATGTCATTATTTCCTGTGATAATAAACAGTGATGTGGAAGTATAAGTAAAATAAACTCTTTCTTCCCCAACTCACTTCTGGTCGTGATTTTTATTTTAATCACACTACAGTAACCCTAAGACATTGTCTTGGTCATGGATTTTTTTTTCGTAGCAATACAAAATAAACTAAGACAATATCCTTCATGAAAAACTGCATGATAGACATTTCTCAAAAAAGTTTTATCTTTTTAACTATTTAACTAAAGCTATAACAAATTCTGAAAATTCTGTATATATATACATATATATACATATATATACATATATATGAAATGCGTTTGATTTTCACAAAGGAAAGTACTATAATGTTTCTAAGGGGGAATATGAATATTTAGATAGAATAATGAAATGTCAGGAATGAAATAATTTAAATGTAAAATTGATCTTAAAATGGAAAAAATGGTATTTTCATTCTGGATAAATTAATTGTAGTAGTCTTAAAACCATGTGTAACCTAGATACTAATTTGAATATACATTAAAATTCCTTATATCTTCAAGCAAGTAAAATCATTTTCCCACATGTATCAATTAGATTTCATTTCTTCTTAAGATATTGATATAAGATATTGTTGAAGTAATTGTCTCTTGTGGTCTATAAAGCAAATGGTGATCCACAAAAATAAATAAAAAAGAAACCACTTATGGAAGTTAGGCTATACTTTTCACATGACATAAACAATCAGAAAATTTTTATTGAAATATGCATAGAAGTTTTGAAAATTCGGATAAGTTATCTACTCAAATTTTTGTCCTATATAATGAAGTATATTGAAGAAACCATTGTGCACATAATGTTAAGATACAGAATTCATTATATTGGAAGACATGTTATTGGAGTCTTTCTACCCCTTCCAAAATATTATGAAAGGCAGCTAGCCTAGGAACTTTAAAGGCAATTAAATCTATAGCAAATTGAATTTGCTTTCTATTATTCTGCCAGAGCTACTTTCTTTAAGTAGTATATACTTTCCTTTACTGATAGAAATATTTTTATGAATATACCGCTTAGTTCATTTGCTTACTTTCATGCTGTTTTATAACTCAGCATACCCAACAGCTTATTATAAAATTTTTCATTTATATGTTCATATTTTTTTTCATTTTTAAAGTTTTTATTATGTTTTTTTGCATTTTTATTTTTTACCTATTTATTTAAATTAGAAACAAGCTTGCTTAGCATGCCAATTCCAGCTCCCTCTAACTCCCCTCCTCTCATGCCCCCCAACCCCTGCAGACCCCCACCCAATCCCAAGTCCACACTCCAGGGAGGGTGAGGCCCTTCATGGGGGATCTCCAAAGTCTTTCATATCGTGCCTGGGAAGGGGCTAGGTACTCCCATATGTGTCAGGTAGAAAGAGCATCCCTTCATGTGGTATGGGCTCCCAAAGTCAATTTGGATGCCAGGGCTAAATACTGATCTATTGCCCGAGGCCCCAAAGAATGCAAAACCTCCTCACTGGCACACATGTGCAGGGGGTCTGGATCAGTCCCATGCTTGCCACTCAGCTATCAGTCTGGGGTTCATGAGCTCCCACTTGTTCAGGTCAGTTGTTTCTGTGGGTTTCACCAGCCCGATCTTGACCATTTGATCATTGCTCCACCCTCTTTGCAACTGGTTTCCAGGAGTTCAGTGATTAGCTGTGGGTGTCTGCCTCTGCTTCCATCAGCCAATGGATGGAGGCTCTAGGTAAGGTCATTTAAGGTAGCCTCTCCACTATTACTTAGATTGCCAGTTAATGTCATCTTTGTAGATCTCTGGAAATCTCACTAGAGGCATATCTCTCCTCCAACCTATAGTGGCTCCCTCTATTATGTCATCCCTCACCCTGCTCTCATCTATTCTTCCCCTGACTCACACTTCTTGCTCCCCCATGCCCTCCTCTCCCCTCCTCTTGGAACACTCTCATTCTATCAGCTCGCTCACACCTCTCCTCATGCTCCCATTCTCCTCAGGAGATCCTGTCCCATTCCCCTTCTCTGGGGTACCATGGATATCTCTCTTAGAGTCCTCCCTGTTTCCCACACTCTCTGGCAGTGGGATTTTAGGCTGACACTCCCCTGTTTTGTGTCCAAAATCCATATGTGAGTGATTACATGCCTTGTTTGTCTTTTTGTGACTAGGTTACCTCACTTAGGATGGTTTCTTCTACTGTCATCCATTTGCCTGCAAATTTCAGGATTCCATTGTTTTTTCCCACTGAGTAGTACTCCATTGTGTAAATGTACTACATTTTCTCTATCCAATCTTCAGTTGAGGAGCATCTAGGTTGCTTTCAGGTTCTGGTTATTACAAATAATGCTGCTAAGAACATATTGGAACAGATGACCTTGTTGTATGAAAGTGCTTCTTTTGGGTAGATGTCTAATAGTAGAATTGCTGGATCTTGTGGTTGTTTGATTCCCATTTTCCTGAGGAATCTCCATACTTCTTTCCAAAGTGAGTGTAGGAGTTTGCATTCCCACCATCAATGGAGGATTGTTTCCCTCTCTCCACATCCTTTCCAGCATAAACTGTCATGGGTGGTTTTGATTTTAGGCATTCTGACAAGGGTCTGACAAGTTTTGTTTTGATTTGCATTTCCATGATGGCTAAGGATTTTGAGCACTTTCTGTATTGTCTCTCAGTCATTTTAGACACCTCTACTGAGAATTCTCTATTTAATTCTGTACCCCAATTTTAAGTGGATCCTTTGGTGTTTTGGACACTTGCTTCTTGAGTTCTTTGTAAATTTTGGAGATGAGCCCTCTATCAGATGTGGAATTAGTGAATATCTTTTCCCATTCTGTGTACTGCAATTTTCTCTTGTTGACTGTGGACTTTGCCTTACAGAAGCTTCTCATTTTCAGGAGTTCCAACATATTAATTGTCTATCTCAGTGTAATGTTCAGAAAGTGGTCTCCTGTACCAATTCTTTCAAGGGTACCTCCCACTTGTTCTTGTAAAAGGTTCAGTGTGGCTGGATTAGTATTGAGGTCTTTGATCCATTTCGTCTTAAGTTTTGTGCATGGCAATAGACCTGGATCTATCTGCAGTCTTCTACATGTCAATATCCAGCTATGCTATCCTTTTTCCATTGTATAATTTTAGCTTCTTTGTCAAAATTCAAGTGTTCTTTGGTGTGGTGTTTTATGCCACTGTTTTCAGTTTGATTCCATTGGTCTGTCTATTTTTGTGCTAATACCAAGCTGTTTGCAGGACTAAAGTTGTATAACAGAGCTTGAAGTAATGGATGGTGATGCCTCCGGTAGTTCCTTTATTGTACAGGGTTGTTTTGGTTATTCTGTGTCTTTTGTTTTTCCATATAAAGATTATTATTGTTATTTCAAGATCTGGGAAGAATTGTGCCAGTATTTTGATGGGACTTGCGTTGAATCTGTAGATTGCTTTTGGCAAGATTTCCATTTTTAATATATTGATCCTGTCTATCCCAGAGCTTGAGAGATCTTTCCATTTTCTGGTTTATTCTTTAATTTCTTTCTTTAAAGACTTAAATTTCTTGCTATACAGGTCTTTCATTTGTTTGGTTAGCGTTATACCCAGATATTTTATGTTGTTTGGATATATTATATGTGTGATGTTTCTGTGATTTCTTTCTCAGCCCATTTATCATCTGTATATAATAGGGTTACTGATTTTTTAGGTAATCTTGTATCCTGCTACTCTGCTGAAGTTGTTTAACAGTTGTAGGATATCCCGTGTAGAGTTTTTCAGGTAACATATGTAAACTATCACATCATCTGCAAATAGTGAAATTTTGACTTCTTCCTTTCCAATTTGTATCCCCTTGATATCCTGTTGTTGCCTTATTGCTCTACCTAGACCTTCAAGTACAATATCGAAGACACAGGGAGAGAGTGGACAGCCTTGTCTTGTTCCTGATTTTCGAGGAATTGTGTTGAGTTTCTCTCCATTTATTTTGATGTTACCTGTTGGTTTACTGTATATTGCTTTTATTATGTTCAGGTATGTTCCTGTTATCCCTGATCTCTCCAGACCTTTGTCATGAAGGGGTGTTAGATTTTGTCAAAGGCTTTTTCAGCATAATGTGAGATTATCATATGATTTTTCATTTGCAGACTTTTATATGGTAAATTAAATTGATAGATTTCCTTATGTTGAACCATCCATGCATCCTTTGGATGAAGTCTACTTGATCATGGTGGTTGATTTTTCTGTTGTGTTCTTGGATTTACTAGTATTTTATTGAGTAATTATAAATCAAAGTTCATGAGGGATATTGGTCTGTAGTTATTTTTCTTAGCTGTGTCTTTGTGTGGCTTGGGTACCAAGGTAATTGAAGCCTCATAAAAAGAGTTTCACAATGAACCTCCTGCTTCTATTTTGTGGAACACTTTATGGAATATTGGAATTAGATCTTATTTGAATTTTTGGTAGAATTCTGCACTGCAGCCATCTGGTCCTGGGCTTTTTTTGATTTGGAGACTTTTGATAACTGCTTCTATTTCAGTAGGCCTTATAGGTCTCTTTAGATTGCTTAATTGTTCTTGATTTAATTTTGGTAAGTGATATCTATCCAGAAAATTGTCCATTTAATTTAAATTTTTGAATTTTATCGAGTACAGGTTTTCAAGTTATGACCTGAAGATTCTCTGCATTACCTCAGTGTCTGTTGTGATGTCCCCCTTTCATTCCTGATTTTCTTAATTTGCATGTTTTCTCTCTGCTTTTTGGTTAGTTTGGATAAAGGTTTGTCTATCTTGTTGATTTTCTCATTGAACCAACTCTTTGTTACATTCATTCTTTGTATTGTTTTCTTTGTTTTGACTTTATTGATTTCAGTCCTCAATTTGTTTTTTCCTGGCATCTACTCTACCTGGGTGAGTGTGCATCCATTTTTTTTCAGAGCTTTCAGTTTTGTTGTTAATTCTCTAGTGTGACTATTCTCCAGTTTCTTCATATGAGCACTTATTACTATGAACTTTCCTTTTAGTACTGCATTGAAAGTGTCCCACAAGTTTGGGAATGTTGTTGTCTTCATTTTCATTGTATTCTAGGAAGTCTTTAATTTTTTTCTTTCTTTCTTTCTTGACCCAGTAATGGTACGATTGCACATTGTTCCATTTCCATGAGTTTGTAGGTTTTCTGCAATTTGTGTTGTTGTTGAATTCTAACTTTAAAGGCTGGTGGTCTGATAAGATACAGAGGGTTATTCCAATTTTTGTATGTGTTGATGTTTGCTATGTTGCCATGTAAGTGGTCAATTTTGAGAAGGTCACATGTGGTGCTGAGAAGGTATATTCTTTTGTGCCTGGATAGAATGTTCTATAGATGTCTGTTAAACCCAATTGGATCAAAACTTCTGTTAGTTCCTTTGATTCTTTGTTAAATTTCTGTCTGGTTGTCCTGTCTAGTGGTGAGAATGGGGTGCTTTTTACTCTGAGGTAATGTCTGTCTTTGAAGTTGAGGTATGGTCTACGGCCATACCACCCTGAATGCGCCCAATCTCGTTTGAAGTTGAGGTATGTTTCTTGTATGCAGCAGAAGGATGGATTCTGTCTTTGTTTCCATTCTATTACCTTGTGTCTTTTTATAAGCAAATTAAGAACATTAATATTGAGGGAGATTAAGTGTTAATTTTTGTTTGCTTTTTATTTGTTGTTGTTGGTGTTACTGTTTGTGGATTTACCCCGCTGTTTCTTTTGGGTGTTGGTAAGGTTGGATTATCTATTGCCTATGTTTTTGTGAGTGTAGTTACCTTGCTTAGGTTGAAGTTTTCCTTCCAGTACTTTTATGTAGGGCTGGATTAGTGGATATGTGTTGTTTAAATCTGGTTTTCTCAAGTTATATCTTGTTTTCTCCATCAATAGTGATTGAAATCTTTGCTGGGTATAGTAGTCTGGGCTGGCATCCATGGTCTCTTAGTGTTGATAGGATATCTATCGAAAACCTTCAAGTTTTTTCAGTTTCCATGGAGGAGTCAGGTGTGATTCTGATAGGTTTGCCTTTATAAGTTACTTGGCCTTTTTCCTTTGCTGCTCATAATATTCTTTCTTTATTCTGTATGATTGAGGTTTGTCTTATTATGTGGCAAGGGAATATTTTTGTTGTCCACTGTATTTGGTGTTCTGTAGGCTTCTTGTACTTTCATTGGCATATCTTTCTTTAGGTTGGGATAGTTTTCTTCTTTGATTTCGTTGAATATGTTTTCTGCACCCTTGAGCTGGGTTTCTTCACCTTCTATCCCTATTATTCTTAGTTTTGGCCTTTTCACAGTATCCCATATTTCTTGGATACTTTGTGTTAAGCATTTATTGGATTTAAGATTTTCTTTGGTTGATGAATTTATTTCTCCTGGTGAATCTTCAATGCCTGAGATTCTCTCTTCTAAATCCTGTATTGTGTTGGTTATGCTTGC
The DNA here is from genome assembly GCF_017639785.1 of Mesocricetus auratus. Taxonomy (NCBI): domain Eukaryota; kingdom Metazoa; phylum Chordata; class Mammalia; order Rodentia; family Cricetidae; genus Mesocricetus; species Mesocricetus auratus. The sequence goes on along the minus strand of NW_024429188.1, from coordinate 91,097,992 downwards.
ATCTGTAGTTCCTGATCACTTACCCAGTTTTTCTATTGCCAGCATTCCCTCAGACTGCTTTTTTATTGCTTCTGTTTCAACTTTCAAACTTTGCACTGTTTGAACTGTTTCTTGCACTTTATGGTTTGTCTTTTCCCTCCATTTCTTGAATTATTTTTCTTCCATTTCTTTTAAGCATTTTCTCATTTCTTCTTTTAGGTTCTCTATCATCTTCATGAAGTTGATTTTAAGTTCCTTCCCTTCTGCTTCATCTGTGTTTTGATGTTCAGATCTTGTTGTATAGTCTCGAGATTTTGATGGCATCATATTGTTTTTTCTATTGATGATTTTGTTCTTATATTGTCTTCTTCACATCTCTTCTTTCAGTGGGTGCAGGTGGGGTCTCTTCCTTTCCTGATGGTTACAGGTCCAAGTTCTCTTCTGGTGGGTGCAGGTCCAATACACTGATGATACTCACAATGGGTGCAGACATGTATGAGGAACATCATCTCCTGGTGGGTCGGAGCTCTGCCCTCTGCCCTCTGCCCTCTGCCCTCTGCCCTCTGCCCTCTGCCCTCTGCCCTCTGCCCTCTGCCCTCTGCCCTCTGCCCTCTGCCCTCTGCCCTCTGCTCTCTGCCCTCTGCCCTGAGTGGGGGGTGGAAGTAGAACGTGTCTCTCAGCAGACTCCTGCTTGTTTGTTCCTTCTGGGACGAGTTGAGCCACTGGCCAGGAGACCCCAGAGAGGGTGAGCAGAAGGAAGTAGAAACCAAGATGGAGACCTGGAGCTCACCTCTGCCCTCTGCCCTGAGTGGGGGCAGGAGTAGACCTGCTCTCTCAGCAGGCTCCCGGTTGCAGGCTCCCTGTTTCTTGGTTGTCCTAGGGCAAGTCGAGCTGGCTACAGTCCCTGTTCATAAAATTTTAAGCAATGTTGTCATAGATAATTTTTATTCTACCTTTTACTGTTACATTTATTTTCATTTTTATTTGTTCTTTGTTCATTTGGTACAATGCATTTTGGTCATAGTAGCCGACGTTTTGCCTGCAAGATCCAAAATTGCTTTCCCTTCTGATATGCCTTTTTGTCCTCTTCATTTTATTAAAGCCCATCAAGTTTTGTTTTCCCTATACACTCATATATGTGATAGGAGTATAGTAAACACAACTGAGGCCATACACTTAACAAAAACCAACTCTTCCTCTTCAAGAAGTTGTCAATTGACAATAGCTACTAATCCAGGATCAGTACATCTTGCCTGCCTACCATCATAGACTGGGATTTTTGTCTGCCTTGAGATTTTGTTAACAAAGGGTAGGAGTTCCTATGTGCAATTCTTCTTGTTATGTACAGAAATCACTGTTTCCTTATAGTCGTCCATCACCTCTGGCTCTTACAATGTTTCTGTCCTGTCTTTCACAATGATATTGAGCCTTTAAATTGGATTTCTGCAACAGAGGTTCCATTTTATTTATTTATTTATTTATTTATTTATTTATTGTACATTCTCTAACTTTCTGGACCTTGATTAGTTGCAAGTCTCTGAGTTCATCATAATCAGTTGAAAGACACTTCTCTGATAGGACTGAAAGATTCACTAATCTACAATTAGAAAGATAATTCATTACAAGTTGTTTTAGAATTCTTGCCATTTAGCAGAATAATAGTAGTAGATTCTCTTATAGGTCCTATGTACTATCTTCTCATAGCTTCTTTGAGCTGATAAAATACCAAAAGCTACTATCCCCACATAAGTGAATACAGACAATGTTTGTCTTTCAGGTTGAGATACTTCACTCAGTATGATATTTTTTCATGTTCTTTTCATTTACCAGTGCATTTCATGATTTTGACTTTTGCATGATTTTTTTAATTTTATATTTTCTCTCAAATAATATGTCTTGATTATGTGTTCCCCTTCTTCTACTGTTCCAAGTTATTTTCCACATCCCTTCTCTTCTGGATCCACTCCCATTTCTGTCTTTCATTAGAAAACAAACAGGCTTCTAAGATATAATAATAACATAAAATGTAGTAAGATAAAATAAAATTAACACTTTGGAATAGGATGAAACAAATAGAATGACCCTTATGGAAATCAAAAATGACATATCTAATAGAGTTTGTATGTTAGTAGTACTGGTCAGACTGGGTGCCTTCATGGAGAAGAATGAAAGCAGATCCATACTTATAACCCTGCACAAAAATCTCCTTGAAATGAATCAAAGACCTCAATCTGACCAGTACCATTAACATAAATAGAAATTCAAAGCATTTCCACTAAAATCAGGAACAAGATCAGGTTATGTATTCTGTCCATGTCTTTATTCTTTATGATTTATGAAAACAGCTTTCAATTTATAAAAGGTATCTGGCAGAATTTTTGCTGCGTTGTAATTTCCCTCCTTAGATTTTTGGGGGAAGTGTTTGTCTTCATAATTGTAAGTATTTCAATTAATGTCTCTTCATTAATTGCCTAGACTGACAAAAGAAAAAATAAAATGGGAATGTGCTGCAATAGAATTAGGGACTAGAAAGCAGCCCTTCCTAGCTTCTCAACACAGAAGTTTGCTAAAAATATATAGATGAAATTAATTTAAATGGAGAAAAATTTAATGGATGAGACAATATTTTTTCTTTTAAAATCACTTCTTATTTTCATAAGATACTCTTTGTATTATTTTCATGTTATTCACTTTTATTTAATGTTTGTTTGATTTCATTTACATATTCCTTCCACAGCCCTTTGCCATTCAACCTTTACCTAACAAAGAATCTGAAGAAAATCATATTTTCATGGTACATAGAAATATATTCATTATAATTAATATTCCTTGTAAACTGGCAGCTAGACCTGAAATACATATTGGACTAGAGACAAATTGGAATACATTTTGTTCAACTAATGTGATGTAATTTTCTTCCATTATGAGACAAATATTTCTGTGGCAATGAGTTCAAGACTGTTCCTTACTTTCTATTGTACAAGATTCAGTGTATGTGACCATATGTTGAAGTCCTTGATTTATTTGGAGTTGAGTTTAGTGCAGTGTGATGAGTATGTATTCATTGATTTCTTCTACACTATCCAGGTTGAGCAACATATCTGTTGAAGATGCTAGTTTCTTCCATCGTGTATTTCTGGCATCTTTATCAAGAATGAGATGTCTGTAGGCATATAAAATTATGTCTGTGCCTTCAGATAATTCCACTGCTTAATCTGTGTATTTAATTGCCAACACCATGTTGTTTTTAATATTATACCTCTATCACTTGAATACATGGATGGTGATACCTACAGCAGTTATTTTATTATTCAGAATTGATTTGTCTTTCCATATGAACTTTAAGACTAGTATTACTTCAAATTTTACAAAGAATTTTGATAGAATTTTTTGGAGGTTACAAAGAATCTGTAGACTTCTTTTGGTTGGAGGGCCATTCTCACAATATGAATACTACAAATCTATGAGCATGGGAGTTGTTTCCATATTCTCATACCTTTTTCAACTACTTTCTTTAATGTTTTAAAATCTTATTATACAAGTCTTTCACTGATTTGGTCATAGTTATCCCAGGCTAGTGTGAATAGTGCTCTTTTCCTGAATTCTTTCTCAGTATGTTTGTCATTTGTATATATGAAGACTCAGTTTATGTGTTCATTTTATATTCTGTTACTTTGTTGAGTGACATAAAATGCCACCAATTAAATCCTGGAGTACCAGAAATGGTTTACATATTGTTGAGTTATAGGCCAAAGAATTTCCTTAGATATCTCCAACACCACCAATAGCACAGGGTATTGCCAAGACTGTTGTATACTCCCTACAACATGGTGGTAAAGACAAATTTCTGAAGACACAATTTACTTATATTATTAAACACAGAGAAATCAAGCTGCTACTCAACTAGAATGTTTACCCCTGATTCTGGATAGCACTTTCCACATTATTAGAGGACTAATCAACAATATTATCCACATACAAATATTATGACCTACAGCAATGACCTGCCCAACACATATACCAGAACAATAGTGGCATAAATGTTATGGAAGTAGTCACCTAGTGTTTATTTGGAATTATGGCCCACCCTATGATATGCCTAACACTGCTTTAGTGACAATGAACTTGAGACTAGATAGGCCATGAGTCTAGGAGGAAACAAAATACTCTTTTTTTTCTGCTAAAGAAACATAGCAGTAAATGACTCCGTATAACTTTCTGTTATACTCATACATCAATGCATTCCTCAACCCTCATCAGAGATGCTTTTTCTTATAGTAGATGGAAAATAAAACAAAGATTCACAACAGCACAATGCACAGAGTACTAAAGATTTTGGAAAATTCAGTCTGAATGGAAAGTGTTCATCAAAACTTTCCCTTTAGGATTAAGGAAGCTATGCAGAAGATGAGGAGGAAAGATCCTAAAGAGCAATAAAGTATAAATTCTTCAAGGAAATTTTCTTCTAGATACAACAGGATTGATACAAATATGAAATCTCAGAGACTGTGATTACAGGCAAAAATATCTTGCACAGGTTCAAACCAGAAAACATTCTACACTGAGAAGGGAAAGTGAAAATAAAGTCCCAGACCTAATAAAGAAGTCATTTAAAATTTATAACTGCCAGAAAAAAAAGAGAGAATCAGTGTTCTTATGTGGAGTGTATTTGTGTGACAGACTATAAAGCAGCCCTTATGCTCAGAAGCAGTTGTCTAAAGGGTGATGGACTGCATATTTTTGGCTTTGATTTTCGGGGGCTGTGGGGGGACCATTTGTTTTGTTTCACTTTTCTTTACTATTTTTTTCTCTTATTGGATTTTTTTACTTTGTTTGGATTATGTTTTCAAAAAAGGGGCCATGAAGTTTGGAGATAGAGATCCATGACAAAATATATTGCTTACAAAAATCATTTTAATAATTTTTTAAAGAGAAAAATCTATATTTTAGAATCAAAATCCAAGGGCTCTTGGATTTTTGAATGTTTTAAAACACTTTTTATTATATATTTAAATTAGAAACAAGTTTGCTTCCCATGTGAGTTCCAGTTCCCTCTCCCTCCTCTCCAGGCCCACTCCCAACCCAGCCCCTCCACCCCCCAATCCCCCTCCCAATCCCCACTCTCTTCCCCAGGGAGGGTAAGGTCCTCCATGGGGGATTTCTAGAGTCTGTCATTTCATTCTGAAGATTCCCCAGGCCCTTTCCCAAGTGTCCAGATTGAAAGAGCATCCCTAATTGTGGGAAGGGCACCCGAAGTCCATTGGGATAAATACTGATCTACTACCCAAAGACCCATAGATTGCCTAGGTCTCCTCACTGACACCCACATTCTGTTCGTAATAGATAGACCCTGGAAGCAACCTTCATGCCCCACAACTGAAGAGTGGACACAAAAAATGTGGTACATTTACACAATGGAGTACTACTCAGCGTAAAAATGCAATGGAATCTTGAAATTTGCAGGCAAATGGATGGCACTAGAAGAAACCATCCTGAGTGAGGTAACCCAGTCACAAAAAGACAAACATGGTATGTATTCATTCATATATGGATTTTAGGAATGGATCAGGGGAGTGTCAGCCTACAATCCGAGTGTCAGTGAGTCTGGCAAGCAGGGAGCTTCCCAAAAGATATACATGTTACCCCAGAGAAATGGAATGAGGCAAGATCTCCTGAGCAGATTGGGAACATTGGGAGAGGGGAGAGGGAACCAGGAAAAAGAGAGAGGGGATAAGAAGAGGGATAAGAAGGCATGGGGGAGCAGGAAGGTTGACTCGAGGTAAGAATAGAGGAGATCATGATGAGAGATACCATAAGAGATGGAGTCATTATAGGTTTGAGGAGAGAGCTGACACTAGTGAGATTTCAAGAGATCTACAAGTATAACATCCACTGGCAAGCTAAGCAATAGTGGAGATACTACATTGACAGGCCCTCCCTGATGATAAGGTTGATGACTACCTTATATGCCATCCTAGAATCTTCATCCAGTGACTGATGGAAGCAGAGAGGCATACTCACAACTAAACAGTAAATTGAACTCCTGGAACCCAGTTACAGAGATGGAGGTGTGATGAACAAAGGGGTCAAGACCATGCTGGTGAAGCCCACAAAGACAGCTGACTGGATAAGGGGGAGCTCTTGAATCCTAGACTGATGGCTGAGAGGCCAGCAGGGGACTTATCCAGACACAATGAATGTAGTGAGGAGGCCTCAGAAATCTCTAGGGCTTTAGGTACTAGATCAGAGTTTACTATGGCGTGTGAATAAACTTTGGCAGCCCATTCCACATGGAGGGCTGTTTTCTCAGCCTGGATTCATGGGGAAGGGCCTAGGTCCTGCCCTGGATGAAAAGACAGACTATAGAGAGCGCCCCAAGGAGGGTCTCACCCTTCCTGGAGAATGATGTGGGGATTGGGTGGGGGTCTTGGGAGGGGACTGGCAGAGGGCCAAGGGAGGAGGGGTGGGAGAGGGAGCTGGGATTGACATGTAAAGCATGCATGTTTCTAATTTAAATAAAAACATATATTGATGAAAAATAAAATATAAGTAGTCAAAAATAAAAGTGGGTGGTAAGAAAAAGTATACAGCTTTTTTTGTTTGTTTTTTCAAGACAGGGTTTCTCTGTATTATTTTGGAGGCTGTCCTTGAACTGGCTCTGGAGACCAGGCTGGCCTTGAACTCACAGAGATCTGCCTGCCTCTCCCTCCCAAGTGCTGGGATTAAAGGCGTGCGCCACAATGCCCAGCTAAGTAAAGTATACAGCATTTTAACATTCCATTACATGTAATTCTTTAACACTAAAGAAGATGTCTGCCATACAGCATATTTTAATACTAATTTAACCATGTGTGGTACCACATTATTATGAAAACTTATAGATAATATAGTCATTATTTCCCAAAGGAAATACCTAGCTTTTGCCCAAATATGCAGAGATTAACAATTTTGTTTCATATTAATTCTATTGAGTTGGGAAATGAATACTTTCAAACTTAAGAACCGGTTGACTTCAGGCAAAGTACTTTACCATTTGTGAATTTTTTACATATAACAAATATCTGCCTCATTGAATCACATGCATTACAGCATTACAGCAGCTAGAATTATTGCAGCTAAGGTACTTAGGAAAATTAACCTCTTCATGGTTACATAGTCCTCTGTGAAATGGGTATTAGTCTCTACTTCACAAGATTACACTATGGATTAAAATAGTTCATCTTTGCAAGATAACTGAGAAATTCCTAAAACCCAAAGCTCTCATTATTATTAATGAAATTCCACCTCCTTCTATTATAACTGCCTCAAGGACTGGGCACACATGAATCTGTTAGTAAAAATTTTTAAACTGCAGTTGATACAGGTTGAGAAAGGCAAAAAATAATACACATGGGTTTAGATTATTTTATTATATTGATTAATTTCTTTCAGTGATGCCTACATATTCAAAAGAATGTTAAACCCTTTCCATCCCTTGTAAATCCCTTAATTATGTATGCTGTATGGCAATTTATTGGAATCTCTTTTACTTAACCACAGGGGTCTTGAAATATGCAAAGTGGTTCCTTCTAGATGCAACTTGGATATTAATAAGCTCTATAGTATAAAATTGAGAGAACACAGTTTTTGAATGAGGATGTGTGACTAGTCCTTTAAGTGTCACTAGTGTTTGCAGTATGACTTGTTATAATTGCAATGGATTTCTGTTCTTTCTTTTTGTTCCCTCAGTAAAATAACACTCTCATAATAATTAATTGTGATTAAAATGAAAAGTTCTTGTTTCCTAGCTTGAACTCTTACAGAATGACTGTATGAGGGCATTGCCCTCTATAGACAAATTTGCTTGTTCATATATTTGTCAAACTGCTTATCTCCAAAGAAAAATAATTGAATTGCACAACTATAGTCTGGAGAGCCATGCAGAGATTTTATTTGGAAAACAAACAAATTTTAAGAGGTGTGTCCATAACTAAATACCTAAAGTTCCATTTCCAATGCAATTTCAGAAGGCTGTGTTATTACCTGCTTTAGTGGCCATCTAGTATTGCATAGACACTTGTTCTGCACAGTAAACACTCCAGGTTTTCAGTGTCATACTTTGACTATCCCATGTCCATAGAGAGAAGGAAAAATTTAAGGTTTCTGATCAAGGATACTCCACTACTAACTGTGTGCTTTTGACCAAGTCATTCCCAATCATCAGTATTATGTAGCTACACAGAGATGTATTGAAAATCAACTGTGTTTAGTATTATGTCAAGAAAGCAAAATTCTTTTTCTCTCATTGCAGAATTAACAAAATTAAAAACACTAAAGCCTATGAAATCTATGATTCTTTTCAAGAGAAAAATCTCTGTTTCAACCATGCTCTATGCAGCATATATTTTAATTACTGCATGTTTCAAATAATTTTTTGAGTTTGTAGCACTTTAATTGATCTTTCCTATTATCTCCAATTACCTATAACTTTTTACATCCATTTCCTGAAGGTGTGAAACTGTTTCACTACTTCTGTTCTCTAATGTCCCATGCGAGGCATAGGTAGCTGCCTGATCTTAGCTCCAAATCTAAAAAGTAATCTTCCATATTAACATAGACATTTTAGTAAGAATAATTTACTACCTTCCTAAAACTTAGGGAACATAATTAAGAGGACCTCTTGCTAAGGGGTCTGTTGTGAAACTGGTAGGTAGATTAATAAATTGTTGTGTAATACTACTTGAGTGCTTCAATGTGCAAAGTTGTACTATGGTATTGGACACTAAAAGAGAGAGGGGGAGGGAGGGAGGGAAAGAGGGAGGAAGGGAGGAAGGGAGGAAGGGAGGGAAAACATTTTACTTATACTCTAGATTCTAACAGGATGTAAAAATAACAATAAGTGGACAGGGTCTATGTTACTAAAGGTGGAAATGAAATTTGAGTTTTGAGAATACTTGATGGGAAATCATAGAAAGCTTGTAACAGGAAAAATCACACAATGCCAACTAAAATATGACTTTGTTATCTCTTCTCTAGACTGAATATGCCCCTTTCATAGAGGAGGCCTCAACTGCTTCCTAAATATTCCAAAATCCACACCTGGCATATTGGCTTAGGCCTGTAATATCAGCACTCAGGTGTCTGAGGCAGGAGGATCCTCATGATTAGAGGATACTTCTACTAAATAGTGAGTTCTAAGATAACCTACAGAGTGATATCATGTCTTTAAAGTAAAACATTTGACCTGACCTAGAGAGAGAACAGAGACCCTAGTTGTAAAGCTGGGGAACCAGCATTGGACAAAATCAAGCCCTCTGAAAGTGGATGCCAGCTAGAAGGTCAGGGAAGTCTGTGGAAACTCTAACAGTGGAGGCAGTGTTTATCCCTAGAGCACAAATGGACTTTGGGTGCCCATTCCCTATGGAGGGATACTATTGCAGCCCAGGCACAAGAAAGAGATCCTAGGCCCTCCCCCAAATGATGTGACAGACTTTGATGGTCCCCGGTGGAGGGCCTCACTATCCTTGGGGAGTGCATGGAAAGTTGGTTGGGGCAAGTCCTTGGGAACATGAGAGGATGGCAGGGAATGGGGGAATTGATATGCAAATAAGAGTGCTTCTAAAATAAAAATTAGTAAAAAAAATAAAGTAAAACCAAGACAAGTCAAGAAAAATAAAGGAATCCCAACATATAAAGTTACCTCTCCATCAATTCTTACTAGTTAGGATGGGATGTATATAGTTGGAATGGCTCAGTGCCAGAACTTCAAAAGTACATTTGATGTATCTCATAGTATTATTAGCACAAAATCACGTCAACCTATAAAAATATACACTGTCTACAAATTACTAAGAAAAATTTAATTGAAAATCTTAAACATAGTTATTCAATATAGTTCCAGTATTGATGCTAAGATATATGTATTAAAATTGAAAATAATAACTAAATACCTAATTATTTAATTCTTAACACATTGCATATAATTTTGATATATTTAGTACAGAAGCACTATTTATTTTTATATACTTTTCATTATACATTTAAATTAGGAACAAGCTTGCTTCCTATAACCATGAAAAGTATGAAAACCAATACATACTATATACAATTAAAGAGTTTATTAAAAGTCTAAACTGATAAATTACTTTCCAGGTGTACATCTCTTGCATTTTCCTTCAATCCTTATCCCCCTTCCTTCTTTGCTCATTACATGACCTCCTGCTATGCACCATGCACTTCTATGAGAAGCATATTTCACCTGTACCCAAGGTACTCATACTCTGATGGCATGAACTTACTCAGCACTTCTGCTAAGTGAAAGATAGGCAATCTATTACAGCAGCATGCATGAATTGGTAAAGGTATCCAAGAAATAATATAAAACCTAACTAAAAAGATACCTGTAAAAAAAGCACAAAACACCTTGATTTTTGTAATTCCACGTATTGTTGCTCATAGCTAAAATATCATTTCAGCTCAATATTGCCAAGAACTTTATCGTGCTAAGTTTTCTGAAAATAGCATCAGTTAAGTTCTATAACTGTGCTATTGAATCAGATTTAACAATCAGACATCAATTATTTTTGTCTCTTGAGTCTAAACAAAGGAGATTATACTATATTACAGTAGAAGGTCCCTTTAATCTCTGTATAATAATATTGCTACATGTTTAAAAAATATATATGTATATGTATTGTGTAAAAACTATTAATGAGAAAAGAGGTAATAAATTTGAGAAGGAAGAAGGAGGTTGAAGAGAGGAGAGAGAGGAGAAATTATATAATTATATTACACTTTCAAATATTAAAAGAAATTATTTAAAGTATAATGACATGCAGCTCACTGTATTTCATAATATCTTCTTCAGTTCAAACACTGCACATGACCCTGAGTCAGGGCCAAGTGACTAAGTGTCAGGAAGCATCTGCCTCCATGTCAAGAAGTCTGCAGTGTTGCTATGTTGCTTACAACAGGATGCCCTGTAAACTCAGGTCCAAATGAGTCCCCCTCATTACTTGTGGGCAAAATGGTGTTCATACCTTTATACATCTAAATTTTGATATCTGGCAAAGATCTTAGAGATTTGCTGTTGAAGCAATCTACAGTGAAAACAATAAGACTAAAATAAAATGACTGTAATACTTATTGTTATTTGATCTCTATAGGAGCTGTTTAGAAAAATAAAAATGATTTGTGCAGGATTGTGGAAATGAAGAAAATATTTCAACATAATAAAAATGATATAATTTTTTAGTGATCCAGGCATGCCATTTACATGTGTTTTTTTTTTACTTTCTGAGGCTTATCATTGCTTATTTGGTAATTTTGTTTGTTTTGTTTGGCAGCTTCTTCTTTGTAACACCTAGTCAAAAGAATGCTTTGTCTACAGAGCTTACAGTTTTACTTCCACTGAAATAAAAGAAGAGAAATAAGATTGCATTCACTATGAAAACAGAAATACCACCTTATACCTAGAAATATCAAAAGGATATGCTCTACACACACGCACACACACACACACACATACACACACACACACAACCCAGACACAGTCAAGCTTAAAATGTAGATATTTCTCTAAATTTTTAGTTTCCATTGCATTTCCCTTTCCTTTGTATACATCTCTTTAATAATTTCATCTATTTTTGTCTTTCAAGTATTGCTTTACAATATACACCCCTTGTTATGTTTTCTCTTCATATTACCAAATACCACCAGAGCATTTCCAGTTTGATATTTTGATATTTCAAATATCAGTTTAATTGCATGGTTTCCATCTTTCCTCTAGGGCATTCTAATTCTTATTATTAAGGAGGAAATTAACTTTTAAAATAATTTAAGCTATAAATATTTTATTTGATATTCCCTACACATGATTTTCAACTACTCACTTAACATGAAAATTATGACAATCTGCTGATTGTCCCTTCACAATGACTTACTTTTCTTTTTCCTACCTTTCTTACACTATTTTAGATACTTTCCATTTTTAATAATAAGAATTCCTATAATACTCTGAAAGGGTTCCCTCTCTTCCAATCTATTCTACATAACTCTCAGACAAAAATCTTCCACAGTACCATGTTCACACGTCATATATGCTCAGAGTCTTTCAGTGGCATTCAAAATGACTTTTAGGACAATTTTTAATAGCCCACCATTCATGCTACTGATATTCAGGAAAAACTACTCTTCTTTTAAATTATTTTATATCAATCAAATAAGTACATGCTTAGTGTCTTTTATGCCATCATGAAAGGTTATACAAAAAAGAGAAAGAACACAGTCTGTGCCTCATGATTTTAGTGCTTCATCAGGCCTCTCTTTCCATCAGCAAATTGTCTCCCAATCATTTATTTGACCAAGATAAGCTTACCAATTCTCAGCAAGTGCTCACATTTACAGTCATAATGATATTTAATTTTTTCAAGCTATATTATGTGTCACTTATTTAGAATTTGACACCATTCTCCTGTACTGCAATGAGCTATGTATATGTTTGTGTGTATGTCTGTTCACATCTCATTAGATTGCCAGCTAAGGACAGTTAAAACCCTAGTATCGTCTTTCTTCCTCTCAGGAACTCTAACAAAATGCTTACCATTTACTGGTGTTTGATTACTGAACATATACTAAAACTTTATAGTTTGCCTTTGCCCGGTGAAGTGTATAAAGCATTTGATTGGATTCAAATTTTTGTTGTATTTATGTTATTTTAAATGTGTGTATGTAGACCTTGCTTGAATTAACCTGATATTCCTATAAATTATAACCTGCAGAGCAGTCCACCTCTCATTTCTGCAGATGGAGTTTCAAACTGTGACCATTTCTTTTAAGCACATCAGTCAAAATACTGGTTCAGAGTTATTTAAAGTGGTTTGTATTTTATGGTCCTTTGAAGGCTTCAAATTACAACTGCTGAGCTTTAAAAACACAGAAACCAGAAAGAGGGTACAAGGAACTGCCATCTGTCCCTATAAACAATTATCGGCAGGCCATCTGCCCATAGACTGGATAATGATTTCAATGCTGGTAATATCTGACTGAAATACTTTCTATCCATGGAGCCAAAGACAGGGAACCCATTAAAAAATGCTGATCCTTCTATTTGTTGTTTGTAAATGTGTGTGCTTTTTTCTCTTCCTCATACAGGAAGTCGTCATTTAATTGGGATTCTACATCATTCACTATGTATGGAAAAGTTATTCTTTCTGACCTATGCGTAAGCACCTGCTCCCTTGTAAATAAATGATTATCTACAAATTACCAAAAGAAATTAGTGCTTCCATAAACTATTATTTAGACCTATCCAAGTGAACAAAAATACCCGATACATGGGATCCAGAAGTGAATAATAATGGGATTTACAAAGAACCTAAGGCTCAAACTAAGCAGAGTAAAAAAAAAAAAAAAAACTATGGGCAAACGAAAAGAGAAGTTCTTCTGCCTTCAAAATCAGTTCAGCAAAGAAGTTCTCAGTCAGTGTAATAAACGTACCGCTTTGTTAGTTTGTCTGTGATCTAAATATTGAAATATTGAAGTAAGTCAGCAATGAATAATAATTTTTTTTTTGATTTTGGCCAGAACCCAATCTGTTCTTTTTAGGGCAAAATATGGCTATTTGAAAATGAGTCAATTTTCACATATGCACTATATAATAGAATTTAATGTTTACTTTTTATCATGATACTTAGCAATGGTTCCTTCACAAAGAGAATGGTGATATAGCCCATAGCCTTCACTGATGACATATATAAATATATATATATATATATGAATGGTGAATTAATGAATGCTATTTAATTCAGCCATTTCATATTTCTTAAATGGAAATTTTTGTCAATATTAACCTGGCTATAATAATTTATGGGGAAAACACATCTATGTTAATCAAACATGTTCTTGCTTTGCCTTAAGAACTCTAGATATTACTTTTTCTGTTCCCTAAATAGCATGGTATCTCAGAAATCTTGTTAGGGTAGCTTGGTAACTAGATCTTTAAATACTGGCTAGATCATAAAGGTACATGATAACAACTATAAAATGTAATTCTCAAACATTTTGTGCAAGATGAGCTTTGTTAATTCTAGGAGGCCAGAATTTATTCTGAGATACCTGGATCTAAATAAGCATCAGTCCCACAAATTTCAGGAGTTTGCTGTTGCAAAAGAGCATGGTAACTCCTGTTGCACGAGATCCAATACCCTCTTCTGGCCACAATTTGACTCAATGCCAAATAAACTGCCCACATCTAAATATGTTGCTCTCATTCAGAAATTTATTCTGCAAAGCATAATAATAAATGACAGACATAATATTAAGTCACATAAAATGTTATATTTCTTCTTTTATCAATCCTATAAACATCATTTTTTCACTTAAACAGAATACTTAGCTCCAGATTTTTAAAGAAGTCTATTTTTTCCTTTTGCTTAGATGTTCACACATGACTGACAGGCATAAGGATGCAAATGTAAATGCCATGCTAATCCCATGTCTCCCTTTATTAACATAATCAACATCTATATATTGCATACCATATATAATACAATGTATAATTTCATATACTACCAGTTGTCTTATAGTTTGCCTAGCCAGTAACCATTCATTGCTTATTCAGTGCTACTCATAACCCAATTCTGTTCACCTACCGGGTGTCCAAAATGTTTGGGTATCTTCCCACTTTGGTGTCAATGGATATATTTTTGCTAATCTATGCCAATAAAGAAAATCACATTTCTCTTCACAGATAAATATAATGTAGCTCTTCTGGGACAGATTTGGAACCAAATATATGACATTGCTTTCTAGAGTTATGGCAACCATTTTTGCAAACATGGACATATTTATAAGGATACAGAATAGAAGGAATGAACATGACTACTTGTTGACATTGTGGGACCTCTAAACTAACTCTTAATATCCATAGCTACACCTTAAAAGATAAGGTAAAATGCTCTTACTATTTTGAGCTATCTATGATGTATGAATAATCTATAGCAAACTTAATTGCATTAATTTTTGTGTGTAAACACACATGTGTGTATCATGGTGCCCATGTGCTGGTCAGAGTGTAACATAGGAATAGGTTCTCCTTTTCTACAATGAGGGTCTTAGGATTCAAATTGTAGTCATCAAGATTGAGGGAAAGTACCCTTACCAGCCACGCCATCATGCTGGCCTAGGTAATTTTACTTATTATAACTAGACAATTCTGATAAAAAATATTCAATTAGCTAGAAGTAAAGATAATACTGATACAACCCAAATATACTGTATAAATTCTTCTCCAAAATAGTAAATTTCTACCTATAAGTTTAGAGTTAATATTTGGTATCTATTATAAAATTTAAAGGTTTAACATTTTCTTATTTGCCTTTATTTATTTTTAATTTTTCCCTTTTTAAATTAGAAACAAGCTTGCTTCACATGCCAATCCCAGTTCCCTCGCCCTGTCCTCCTCTCCCCCAACCCCCCACCCAATTGACACTCCACTTTCCAGGGAGGGTGTCTGTCTTTACAATTCCAAACAAAGGTATGTGTACTTCATTTGATATTGATCAGCAAACTAATTTTGAAAAGATTCATCGTATTTTTAACCTAAATCTATGGATTTAACCTACATGGTATATTTGCACAATGAGTGTACCTATAGCTAGTCATCAGCCATCATAATGGGTGTGGAGAACTTAACTCAGGGCTTCTGCAAGAATCACAAGTGCTTTTAACTACTAAGCCATCTCTTTAGTCCTTTGACAATAAATCACTTGATGTCATGATGGAAGCCATATAAAATCTTACCCTATTTTTACATATTCAAGGGAATTATTTTCAACACCATTTCACAAATATCATAGCTCTAACCTGGATGAGGTATTTGTAATTCTGGGAAATTGCCTAAAGTCTTCATGATACCCTAAACTCTAATTCAAAATGATTTTACCCATAGAACTATATCATACTGTCATCAAGATATTACTTAAATATTGGTGAAATAGATCAAGTACACGGTGGCTTAAGCTTGAAGTACATAAAATACCGGGACTCAGAACTTGATTACCATACAAGTTAAAAGTAACAGGAAAGCATATTGTGTTGATGCTAGGACAGATGTTTATTTTCTGAAAACTGACATCAGGGCCCCATTGCAGAGGACAACATTCCCACATCTCATTGAACACAGAGAGGTTGAGCTGGTGCTTACATAGAGCCTTCACTCCTACATTCTGGTCTCTTTTATTGTGGGAATGTACCCTTCAGACTACAGAAAGGAAACCTGAACATCAACCCAGCCACAAACCCCTAGACCTACAATATATCTTGCCTGTAAGATGTGCTGGGGCAATCCTGGTTCAGAACATGTTGGAGTATCCAAGCAGTGATTATTTTTAATGTGAGGCCAATGTCATGAGAGGGAGCCCATATCCTATAGTGCCTGGATGGCCAGGAACTAGACTGGATAGACCAAAGACCCTGGGTAGAACTAAATACCATTGGGAAAAAAAATCAATGAAATGATTCCTAATGATATTCTTCTATACTTGCTATACTCATTGATTGGTATCTATGTCCAGTCATCATCAGAAAGATTTCCTCCAGCAGCAGAAGGGATTGGGTGCAGAGATCCAGAGCCAAACATTATGCAGAGAGTCTAAAGCAAAGATCTCCATTGGGCCCCTCCCTTTGGAGGTCAGGGAATCCCAGCAAATCACATGGAAGAAGGTTAGGAAAGACAGTAGGTGTTGGAGGGGATGGGGGACACCAGGAGAACATGGCCCACTGAATCATCTAAGCAGATGTCACCTGGTATCAAAGACAGTGGGAAGGAAGCACCATATCTGCATGTACCATGCTTCTGAGTATATGTTATACCTGTTTTGGGGGGACTCTTAACAGTTGTAATGGGTGTTCTTTCTCACTTTTCAGACTTTTGCCTGCTTTTGGACTCTTTTCGTCCTATATCAGGTTGCCTGGTCCAGCCTCAGTATGAGTGCATTTGCCTTGTCTTAATGTAATTTTTTCCCTATCTGGCTTTCCTTTCTTGGAGGCCTGCTCTTTCTGAAGACAAAATGGAGACACAGTAGATCAGAGGGAGAGGAGAGTTGGGGGTATCTGAGAGGGGTGAAGGGAGGTGAACCTGTGGTAGGGATGTATTGTATGAGAAAAGACTCTATTTTCAATAAAAAGAAATTAACAGAGAAATTATTCTCAAACTTTAAAATTATTTCATCCTTTTTGCTCTTGTAACAATTCCACAATGATTAATATGCAGTCGTTTATCTTAATTACTTTCCTATTCATAATTTCCTTAATATCTAGCTCAGAAGAGGGATGAGTCCACTGTACCTTAATTATTATTATTCAAGTAATTTGTAAGTTTTATTTTGAAAGCAATACAAAATGTTATAATTGTGAGTTTTGAAGGGAAAACTAAAACTCAACATATTAATTTAAAATGTAAATCTTGACCAAACATCAATACTGCTCTACAGACATTTCCTATATATTTCTTGTATCATAACTTGCTCCTTCCTTTCAAAGTTTAAAACCTTCCCAAACACAGTTAAGTAAAGTATTTCATTATCTGTTCCCTGGGCATTTAAATGTTCACTGTGTTTAGAAAGTCAATGTTAATCAGATATGTGCAGAAAAAAATACTTCAATCAAAAGAAGATGTAACTATATTCTAGCCATATATGCTTACTCATTTCTCCACACTGTTTTCTTTTGCTCATTCAGGTTTTTTTCTTTGCTGTCGTTTAAACTACGTACAGTTTTCCCTGTTCTAAGTGTTTTTAAAACTGTGTTGTGAAAGTAGGCCTTCACAAATTCCACAGCTGAGGAACTCCTTTTATCATAGCTTCTGGAAAACTGTGACGATAAGCAACTACCACTGTGCCCTGAAGTCATAGTTGAATGTCAAAGCAGAATGACTGATGGTGTTTAAAAGATAAAGGATGCTTCTTATATTCTGAAACTGAAATGGAGAAACCGATTAAGCCCACTGTTCTATGGCAGAATGCTTCTTAACACGTGTGGGAGAAGTTCCCAGCACTAAGACAATGAGATTCTTTTTTTTTTTAAATTTTATTTTCCAGTTTAAATTTAGATAAGAATCAAGGTTGCTTCACAAGTCAGTTCCAGGTCCCTCTCCCATTCCCTCCCTTCCTCCCGTGCCCTCCCCTCCCCCCCCGTTATCCTCTCATTTCTCCAGGGAGGGTGAGGCCCTCCGTGGGGGTGTCCATAGTGTGTCATTTCATATAGGGCAGGGCCTAGACCCTTTCCCAAGAGTTCTTTGTGCCATAGATTTCCTTTAGACTACTAGACCCAAATGTTCTTCCTGACCTTATGAAAGCAGAAGTCTAGGGAAAACATCAAGAGCAAACATAACTCTCTCTGAATTTTTAAATATAAAAGTTAAATGCAAAGCAGAAATCATCTTAATTGTCTCTATTATTAAGCCTCCAGAAAGCCCTCAAAGTCTGCATTTTGATTTGACTTGATATGATCCTTCACTTGGACTTTCTTGAATCTTTCAGGCAAGAGTTTGGAGCTCCTCTGCACTGAATAGCAGCTTGTCCTTACATTTTTTACTCCTCCCCAACTAACAAGTCTAATAAGCACCAGGAAACACTTACATAAATAGCTCTTCATCATATTCTGTTTCAAGCAGAATTTGTATGACTCCAAATCCATTTCCCTGCCCACCTCCTAACATATGTCTTTAAATTCACTTATCTGAGAAGAGCATGAGTAAGCATGCTATTTGGCAGATAAACTTGTGTAAGAGGATTAGTAAATCATCACAATTTGTCTCAGAGCAGTTAAAAGTCACAGGGAAAATTGGCCTCAAATTTTCAAATGAAGTCATTTTTTGCACCTTTAGAAAATCAACAATAGTTAAACAACATGAATGCTATTTGTATCATTTCTTTTCAACTCATTTTCATATTGTTTTCCTCAATATCTAGCTCAGAATATAAAAACAGAGTTCTATATCATACACTAAGATAAAACCTTAAAACAAATGTTGAACCAAGAACTTACATTAAATTCAGAGAGAGATTTCAGTCTGTTTTCATGTGACATCACCGTTAATTAGCAAATGTTTAAAAATGAATTTTATTGCATATGTCTGTTGCTAAAGAAACAGGAAATAGGTGGCATAATCCACCTGTGTTTTAGGTAAATTCATGAAAAGAGTGAGAGGAGTGATAAACAGTAAATGAAACCTCATAGGGAAATGGATAAAAGAAAAGCAGGCTTCTATTTTTTAAATCAATCTCTTTTGTAAATGAGATTCTTAATTATGGAATCAAACCCTTCTAATGTGAATAAAAAGGAATGAGAATGACTTATTCACTCTTGTCCCAAGAATACGGTGTATATATAAATCTAGGCAGAGACTTTTGAGCATGCTTATTTATTGTGGTAGATAGAACTCCAAATGATGGCAACTACTAAGTGTCATTTTATCCTATAGTCACATTACTGAAATGCATTTATAAATTTGATACTTACTAGTACAAGATGTTGTTTGAGAAGTTTATATGATGGTTAATCTTATTTTTCTTCTTAAGAGGTTTTAAAAACATTTTGATAGCTGGACAATTAACAGAGTGGCATTATGCTTTCATCATAATTTAATTCATCAAAATCAAATCAACAAGAATGTAGTAATTTTTTATTTTGAAAAATATATACTAAGTACCAAGGATAATTGGATGAAAATACACACACTCAATATATATTGCTCTCCAGGGAATCACAGTATATCAAATATAAAAAATAATCAACTGGTTTTTATATAAAGTAAAACGAAACAAACACAATATGGAATTTTCTTGCAATTTATAGTAGTCACTTGTGTTTACTTTATTTAACTACACTACACTAGAATTTACCTGCATTATGGGTAGCATGTAGGTATTACGTTTATTGTGTTTTTGGCTTCCAGCATTATGTTTTATTTTCTTAATTAATAATTCTTTTAGTTAACTTTTTGTCAAAGGCCTTTTTAACATCTAGTGAAATGATCATGTGGTTTTCTTTTTCAGTTTGTTTATATGGTGGATTACATTGGTGAATTATCGTATGTTGAGCCATCCCTGCATCCCTGGTATGAAGCCTACTTGATCATGATGGATGATTTTTCTGATGTGTTCTTGGATTCCATTTGCCAGTATTTTATTGACTATTTTTGCATCATTGTTCATAAGCAATATTGGTCTGTAGTTTTCTTTCTTCCTTTTGTCTTTTTGTGGCTTGGGTATTGCATGCAGGTCAATTCACCCCCAGCTCACCAAGCAACCATGAGACTGCTGAGATTGCTGGGCCACCCCTGCCCCTAATGAGGGCAGAGGTGAGCTCCAGCCCCTGACACAGCCCCACTTCTGTTTGCCCACTCTGGGATCCCCTGGCCTGGGGACTGCAGGCAGGTCGATTTTCCCCCCTATTCATCAAGAAACTGTGAGTCTGCTGAAGGCACAGTCCTTATACAGCTCCCCTACCCCCACCCCAGGAGAGGGAGTGTCTCAGACCTGCCTGAACCAACCATGAGACCATCAGAGTATCAGACCTACTTGCACTCATCAGAAGAGAGTCTTGGACCCATACCCACCAGGAGAGGAAGAGACCCCACTTGTACCCACTGGAAGAAGAAATGGGAAGATGACAATATAGATCTCTTTTTTTCAACTTTTGTCTATCTTTCAGAATCCTTGGTCCTTCCTTTGACTATAATTACTCAGTAAGATACATCCAGGCTCAAACATTGACACTATGGAGGAAGGGGAAGAAGCTGAGATAAAAGGAACAGAAAACATTTCCAACAAATAGAAGAAAATTTCTGTAAGTTACCAAAGGAGATGCCTATCAAGGTACAAGCAGCATAAATAATATCAAATATACTGGACCAGAAACAAAATTACACATGACACATTAACAATCAAAACTCTATACATATAGAACAAAGAATTTATATTAAAGGTTGAAAGGGGAAAAAAGTAACACATAATGGCTAACCCATTAGAATAACACCTGACTTCTCAATGGATATGTAAAAGCCAGTAAGTCCTAGATGAATATCCTATAAATTCTATGAAACTGTAGATGTGAGTACAGTACAGAGTATTACACCAAACAAACTTTCAATCACAATACATGGAGAAAATATTACTGTATAAAAACCAAATTTAAGCAGTAAGTATCCATCTATGAATACAGCTCTAACAGAAGATAATAGAAGGAAAACTTAACATGAAAAGTTTAACCACACCCAAGAAAACACAAGGAATAAATAATCCCAGACCAGAAAATCAAAAAAGGGGCAAAAATCCCACAGCATAACAACAAAATAACAGAATGAACAAACACAGGATACTGTCCACACACTCAGAGTATGTGGGACAGGTGAGGAATAAAAGGGGAAGGGAAAGCAAATCTTTCTCTCTCTCTCTTGGATGCTGGCCAGCTTTCCAAGGGCTTCTCATCTTCCCAGCTTCTCAAGTAAGTGATTTTTCCTGTTAATAAATATCCTTGTTTCCCCATTGCATTGATTCCTCATCAGCTAGTGTCAGGAGTGAGATCAATTCATTGGTCTGGAATTGTTTCAAGCAATGTAGTTCCAAACTGGTTTCAGGATGGTACTAGTCAGGTGGAGTCAATGATGTGGGGCTGTTCAGATACAGCAAGTCAGATCGGGTGGAGTCAATGATGTGGGGCCCCATTTTCTTTCTGAAGCGTTTGAAGATTGCTGTCAGGAAATTCATTGTTCTCTGGAAAACTCAAACATTAATGTTAACAGAGAAATTTTCAACTATTATATGTATGCATACTTGGAAAGGCAACAATAAGGAAGATAGTAAACTTGAGGGAAATTAGACTTTCAGAAAAGGAACTGAGTTTAAACAGATGACATTATCTAGTTTTGTTTTCTTCTGTCTTATATCAGTGACTCCTTGATATAATACAGAAATTTTGAATTTTATTTTAACAACATGCTTGGATTTAGAGTAGGAGAGTCAATTCCACTCCAAAGCTAGATTCAGTTAAATGAATTGAGACTAAGAAAATATTAAGAAGCAAGGAGAAATGGATATTATAAGAACAAGATGGAGAGAGTTAGACATTGGTACCACACAGTAGATTACTGTTTGTTTGATGGTCCTCTGGATAGTTATCCTTTCTTCTTTAGGTATCTATACATCCAATATTTTTTCATTGTTTGGACATGGGTGCCCCTGTGTAGACAAGAACAAAATACTTCCATTCCTTTGTGAGGTCACCTTACATATTGGAGAATATGACTTTGTGGATGAGCTGTCATCTTTCCTCCTCCCGAGGTTTCTCCTGTTCAGATTGAATCTTGATTAATTTTGATGGAATCCAAAGTTTTTCTTCTCCTATGGAAATTAAGGCAAAATCCCTTCCCCAACATAACACATATCCTTATTTTCAAACTGAGGTCTGATGAAGGTGATCAACTTGTATGTAAATAAATATACTATATTCCATATTGCGTTGATCACCATCATCAGAGGTCATAACATCCTTGAAATACACTGGTTGCTTTAGTTCAGAAGTTATACAGTACACCTTCTATAATCTAGCCGGAGCATCAGACAAGAGCTTCAATCAACATTAGAACTTCAGTCAAGAACTTCAATCAAGAATCTCTTGCCAAACAGAGACTATTTAACTAACATTTTCTTCCTCCAGGTTCCCATGAGAGTGTTGTCATACCATTTCAGCAGGAAGTAATTTTGAGAATACCATGCCCCTTTCCCTTCTATTGATATTGCAGGATACTTCACACCTGTTCCTTGTTAAGAGAAGCTTTTCCCTTGAGAGAAGCTTTCCCGCCCGCCTGGTTCTAGATCCGCATCAGTCCCAAATAAACACACAGGAGGCTATATTAATTATGAAGCTGTTGGCCTTGCTTGTTTCTTCCTGGCTAGCTCTGACTTAAGTAATTACCCCACAATTGTTAATCTAAGTATGTTTCTTACCGGAGAATAGTTCCGGGCTTCCTACCCCATGGCATAACATGTTGACTCTGCTGTGTTTCTCCTTCCCAGAGTCCTCCTGGATTCCTAGTCCCTCCTATCTAGATTCCCTATAGGCCAGACAGTGCTTTATTGACAAATGCAGGCAAATAACAGGACTTCCCCAACATCTCCTATTTTCTGTTTAAACAAAAGAAAGGTCTTAACTTTAACATAGTCAAATTATATACAACAGAACAGCTATCATGGGAGAACACAGTTACAACATTTTGTCTATCAACATTTAACAAGATTTAAAGAAAATATCATCTATCTCATTCTTGTGAGTCTAAAGTTCTATATGTAGGTTATCTTTTATCATAACTAAGGAAAACTATAATTATAACTATCTGTCTTCAATTCCATCAAAGACCACAGAAGGATAATATATAATCACTAGGATTGACAGAGATATCTTACTGCCTGGACAGTCACCCGAAGTTCCTCTGTAACGTTGGGGCATCCATCTTTAGCCCATAGGCCACAATGTGTCTGGAACACTTCTCAGCAAAGCAGGAAATTTCAAACTGTCCATCTGCATCGGCAGTCTGTCAGTCATTTCTCTGTGTCCTGCAGAAAGTCTTGTAGACTCTTCCATGAAGCAGGAACCCTGTAAGACTGAGTTCAACAGTCACTTTTCTGTTGGTCCTGCATGTCCAGATTATACAACAACAGTCAAGCATTACAGGCAAGAGCAGTTTCTTGTCCAAATGGCTAATCCTGCCATGTTGAAAGCAAACTCCATAACAAGTTTCTTCGATGCCCATTTTCCTCTCAGACATAATTGGTGCTGCCAGGAGCAGACATTTCTCATTGTCAAGAAAAACCCTAAACCATTTTAAATGCCATTTTCTGAAGGTCTTTGAGAGGTTTGAAGACTATCTATCTGTCTCAAATACATCTCTATATATCTAGAAAACCTAACTTACATAACTAAAAGTTCTGACTATTGTAAGTAAATATCTATAGTCTATATTCAATTATGTTTTATGTTTAAAAGATCAGTATAAGCACAATACTTAATCAAGAGGAGAAATATACACATCACAAAGTTGACCTTGAATTTGTATCAATAAATGAAAAACAATACCCATACCATAATTCCCCTTTTTACCATTAAAAAAGATTGGCTGTGTTCATTAATCAATTATAAACAATCCCATATAAATGAAAACAAAGGTTTATAAACAAGATGGGAATTAGGACGTTGCTCATTCCAAACTGCTTCATGCTGGTAGGGGGCACTGTTCATACCATGGGAATCATGACAAAACTCAGAAACCCGTATCAGTCCTTTTTTTCGGGGTCTGTAAGACTGCATCATCTTAGCTGTTTTGATTGTTGGAACACCTGGCCCACTGCTTCCGGGGGTCTTGGTTCATCAAACCACAGAAGCCTGGAAGGAATCCTCAGC
This sequence comes from Mesocricetus auratus, assembly GCF_017639785.1. NCBI lineage: Eukaryota > Metazoa > Chordata > Mammalia > Rodentia > Cricetidae > Mesocricetus > Mesocricetus auratus. Next base: position 91,073,575 of record NW_024429188.1, on the reverse strand, counting down.
TTTTCATTTTCTGTAGAAATATAAGTAAAATCTCCTTTTCCAAGTAACATATCCTTATACTTAAATTTTGAAGTCAAGGCATTTTCAAAAGATAGAAGTTGAATTAATTCAGCAGCATTTATAATCAAGTGTACTTTAGCAGTTTTTCAATTATTTAGTGTTGGGATTGGAAGAAAGTGTTCAGATTTGGGCATCTCTTTCAGATAAGTTTAGGATATAGATGGTATAGATATGATTAGTTTATGATATAAGTAGATTGAAACTTGTTTACCACCTATGTATATATGGTTTAAATCATTTATTTTAGACTAGAAGGGAAATTGTAGGAGAAAGATCACATACTCAAGATACCATCCACGCCCCATTGGGCCGTGGACAGGAGTATGTGGGACAGGTAAGGAATAAAAGAGGAAGGGAAAGCAAATCTCTCTCTCTCTCTCTCTCTCTCTCTCTCTCTCTCTCTCTCTCTCTCTGACGCTGGCCATGTTTCCAAGGGCTTCATGTCTTCCCAGCTTCTTTTGTAAGTGACTTCTCCTGTTAATAAATATCCTTGTTTCCCCATTGCATTGATTCCTCATCAGATAACTCGAAAAAACCAATGGTCTTAAAAACCCTAATAAAAGGACATAGATTAAAAGACTGGTTGGGGCAACAGGGTTTAAGCTTCTACTGCATCCAAGAAACAAGTCTTGTCATCAAGGATAGACATCATGTCAGAGTACTGGAATGTAAAAGATGGTTCAAGAAAATGTACACAAGAAGCAAGCTAGTGTAGATGTATCTGATGAAATAGATTTTATCGCCCAAACTGATGAGAAGACACAGGAAAGAAGAATAAATATCACATACTCTGCAACCGTCCAATACATTGAGAGGGCACAACAGTTTTCAACATTTTTGAATCAAACACAAGGGCATCCAACTTAATAAAATTACTACTGTAGTTAAAATCACTATTGAACCTCAAACACTGATTTTGAGAGATTTCTGTACTTCACTCTCCTCTCACAAATAGTTCATCCAGACAAAAATAGAGAAATATATTGGAGCTTATTGACATCATATGTCAAATAGACCAAACAGATTATACATATACATATATATATATATATATATATATAATCTCACCTAAACACAGGTAAATATACCTTTCTCTCATCACCTCACATAATTTTCAACAATATTGACCATATACTTGAATACAAAACAAGTCTGAAAACGGAAAAACATCCTGCTTCCTTTCTGACAACTACAGCACCCGGATGTCAGCCTCAGAAACAACAGAAAGCTTACAATATCACGGAAGTTGAGCAACTCACTAGTAAATAAAAATGGTTCAACAAGGCAGAAAGTAAGACATAAATTAAATAGTTTCTAAAACTGAATAAGAATTTCCTCAAGTCACAGAACTAAATGAAGTCAAGTTTTAGGAGTCAAGTTCATAGTAATAAGTGCCTACATAAAAATTAGAGACATCTAATATTAGGAACTAACTTGCACATCTGTAATTTACAGAGTAAAAAAAATACCATAGCACCATTAGTAGACACCAAGAAATAGCGGAATTTGTGGTTTAAATAAAAAATGTAATAAGCAAACAAGAAACAACGCAAGTAATCAATGAAACAAAATTTGGTTCTTTAAGAGGCCTTAGCCAAGTTAATGAAAAAACATAGAGAGAAGATACAAATTAATAAGAATAGAAGATGAAAAGACGGACATACCTGATAAAATGGAAATTCAGAGAATCATAATGACATATTTTAAAAATCCGTACTCTACCAAATTAGAAAACCCAGAATAAATGGATGAATTTCTCAATATATGTCACCTACCAAAGTTAAATTATGATTAGATAAACAATTTACACAGACATATGACCAACCACTAGTGAATACTCATTACTCAGAATTTTCACTTAAATCAGGTAGGCTATACATAAAAAGACAACTATGGTATGTATTTGCTTATTTCATGATGTTAGCTATTAAGTTTTCGATGTGCAAACTATAATCCATATACACAAACATAAGGTATAATGTAAGTGACTAGTAGGGAGGGAAATATCTCTTTAGGAAAGGAAAATAAAATAGAAAGTTATGGTGGAAAGTAGGACAGTGTTGGATCAAACAAGGTGGGATAAGGAAGGGAGTTAGGGGGAATATAAAAGGAAGGCAATACAGGGAGAGACAGCCAACACTGAAGGCCATTTAAGGGGTTGTATGGTAACCTAATAATGTAAGGCTTCTTAAAACATAGACTTATATGAAAGAAATCTAATTGGAATTGCCAAATAATGAGTGAACCCGAGACCCATCTCTTCATCAAATAAGACCTCTAGTTTAGGGAATGAATTACATATAATTGAGTTATTGGTCAAAAGGACCCATGGAAACCTCCAAACTACCTAGGCTACTACCAAATCTATTGCTTGCTCTCCAAAAACTGATGATGGACTCTATTGTTGAAGAGAACACCTATATAACACATTGAACATGGAGATGTCAAACAGGTGTCTACCTATAGCCTTCACCCCTTTAAAGACTAGTATTCTTAGTACTGGAATGTTCTCTGCATACTACCAGAGGAGAAAGGTAAACACCAGATAAAAACTCTGATATCCACAATTTTAACCCCTCTGCAAGATACATTTGTGCAATAGTGGCATAACCTGTTGGATTTAAAGCACAATCCATTAGACGGAACCCATGCCCAGGTAACCAAAAACCTGAGACTAGATAGGCCATTGACCAAGAGAAAAACAAAACACTGTTATTTGACTAAATGAATGTAGCAGTTCAATGACTCCCAATGATATTGTGCTATATTCACAGATCAGTGTCTTGCCCAGTTATCATCAGGGAACCCTCCTCCTACAGTATATCAAAACAAATACAGAGACCCACAGTTGCACAATGTGCAGAAAGTGAGAGACCTCAGAACACTCAGTCCCAAATGGGATGTCTCCAGCAATTCCTTTCCCTCAGGAAACTCTAGAAAAGAACAGATAGAAAGACTGTAAGAGTCAGGGGAATGGAAGACACCAAGGAAACAAAGCCTTCTAGATACAACAGGACAAATGCACACAGGAACTCATGGAGAGTATGGCAGCATGCACAGTTCTGACCCGGATGAGGTCCCAGTGTTGTGAGTAGAAGTGGACACAGTCCCTCATTTCTAACCTTGAAGCAATTTCTGATTGATAATTGCTTGTAAAGGGAAAACATAATTTTCCCAGAAGAGTAGTCTTACTGAGAACTCAAACAACACTTAAGAACAGGCCCCAGGCCCAGATGTAGGAATCTGAGAGGAATTGGGGTAGGGTAACTATAATAAGAATATATATTATATGAAGAAAAATCTATTTTCAATTATTTTTTAAATAAATTCTAATTTTAAAAGAAAAACCTGGCTTCTCACTGTGGAAATATTAAAACATGTCAAAAAAGTAGCATGACAAAGACCCATGTCTTTACAAGCTATCTTTGGATAGACCCATGTGGATTATGCTAAAGTCAAGTTCAGATGTCTTTCATTTTGTGCCATGTTCCTCTAATTCATGAGAGAGTATAACAACAATGTCAATTATTGTCAATCCAGGCCCTGCCCTGGATGAAATGACAGACTATGGACACCCCCATGGTGGGCCTCAGCCTCCCTGGAGAAATGAGGGGATATTGGGGGGATTGGTGGGAGGGCGTGGGAGAGGCACATGAGATGGACATGTGAAGCAACCTTGTTTCTAATTTAATTTTAATTTAAAAATAAATATATATAAATATATTAATATATTCTTATTTTTCTGGTAGTACTGGGAATCAAACTCAGGGCCTTGCTCGTGCTAGATTAGTGTTCTACCTCTGAGCTACACCTATAAAATTTTAGTAAGTTTAATATAATGGAACACATATGAGCAACAAACCTTTAGATGCTGACAGCTTACCCATATAAATTGCTTTGTTCACAATTGATCAGATGATGAATAAAGTATCTGAGGATTGGAATCATCTAGTTTGCAGTTATTATTGACACCTGTGAGAAGATGGCCAACCTTTCAATGTTGCATTCTTCTCAACTTTAGCTAATTTTGAAGAGCTCATTTTATTTATATTAGGTGAGTTTTATTTAGTGGTCAGTTCTCTAAAATTCTTGGATATTCTTCTAACACAGCACAGCTGTTAAGTGAAACAACCTGGCATTAAGCTTGATAAGAGTCCTTATTCACAATTCCAAAACCATCTCTATCTTTGCAGATTTAGGCAAATTATTCAATTTCTAACTCCAATATATTCATTTTGGATACGTAAAGCTTATAATGGTACTTATTTCTTACAGTTTTGGAACTAAAATGAGATAGAAAAACATGAAATATTTCTGATTCTTAGTAGGTGATTAATAAATGCTATCCACACTCAAAATATGACTAGTCATTTAATGCTTACTTTTTCTTCCTTTGGTTTTCTTTTAAAGTCGCTATTGTTGACCATGCACTTCAGACACAGGACTCAGAGGAATCGTGCTTGATCTGGACAAAATCCTGCATCCCTTAGGAATATCTTTCATAGTATCAGTTGATATGACAACTTCCAAAGGAATCAGTAGTCATACCCAGGTATGATTTCCATGAACTACAACAAAGATCAACATGGCAAGCTATACCTAAAGTTGCAACTCTGGAACATGCATCTTGGATGTAAAAAACTGAATTAATTAAGAAAAGGGAAAATACGTCTGGTATTGTAAATCTAGCCAACCACGATGGCTCAGTGGTTTTATATATATCAAAGGAGACCCTATTACTTGTTTGTTGTGGCCCTATAGTAAAGAAAGGTATCATACCAGCAAGAATGTATGACTGAGCAAATTTATGTGCCTGGAGATAGCCAAGAAGTTGAGAGTTATATATAAATAGAGGGTTCAAAGAGATGTTATAACAAATAAAGTTTTACTTCTTCTGATCTGCTCCATACCCAAAAGTTCCCATCGCCTCTCAAAATGCCATCAAATTATGAATCCTTCAGTAGATTAATCTATTGAATAAATCACAGTTCTCATGTTATAAGTACGTCTCAGTGGTTAAGTCTGCCAGTGAGGTATTAGGTGTTCAACATATGAGACTTTTGAGGGAAAATTCATACCTAAGTCAAAACAAAGAGCAACAAACACAAAAAAATGTCAGTCTTGTTTATGCATTTAGTCAACCTCATTTTACTTCTGTTAACATAGTTATAATACATCTCCATACAGGTAACTCACAGCCCCCAGAAAGTTTCAGTATTCTAAGTAAATTTTTGAAATTGCTTCTCAGCATACAGCATCTTTGTAAACTCCTTAGCAAGTAAAACATAATCTAAGTAGGTATTTACCAGTTTTAAACATTATTTTTACAGATAAAGTATTAAAATGGCTGTAATTTAAAGGAAAGAACACCGTGCCTATCTTTACCCTTGTTATGCACTGAGGCAATTCAATTGACTTTCCATGAGCACATACTGATCATTAGGCTAGCAGTTGAGCAAGAACAAAGCGAACTGAATTTAACAAATAGCTCCGCTTAAGACTTCTAATAGAAAAGTTATAGAAATTGTATAAACTAATGTTCCCAGTGCCTCTCATCTTAAGAGATTTTTAGTCCTGACATCAGACTTGTCCCAGGGCACCTATCTAGAAATAAATATTCTTTTTACCTTTATACCTCCATCAATCTACCTTATTGGTTTGTTTTGTTTGGTTGGTTTCATTGGTAGGTTATCCTAATTGATTTGAACTGCTTTGAAAATTTTACTGGAGTTTTCCTTTTTAAGTTAATGAGTTAATGTAGTAATGAACATATTTTTAAGTATATACCTAATACTTGTCATCCAAATAAAGACACAATTAGAAAAACAGTGGATAATTATTGATAACTATGCTGGGAGAAGAAAAATAAATCATGGTTGTTGGGGAAGTCTTATGCCAATAAAGCACTGTCTGGCCAATAGGGAATCTAGATAGGAGGGGCTAGGAGTCCAGGAGGATTCTGGGAAGGAGAAACACAGGAGAGTCAACATGTAACGCCATGGGGGTAGGAAGCCTGGAACTATTCTCCGGTAAAAGAAATACTTAGATTAACAATTATGGGGTAATTACTTAAGTCAGAGCTAGCCAGTAAGAAACAAGCAAGGCCAACAGCTTCATAATTAATATAGCCTCCTGTGTGTTTATTTGGGACTGATGCAGCTCTGGAACCAGGCTGGCAGGAAGGCTTCTATCAAAGAAAAAGCTTCTCTTTACACATGGTTAACATTGATAAACTAGGAGATATATTTTATCTTTATAATATACAAGTGGATCTAGTATCTATGATGCGACTCTTCTGGTGTCATATAAGTTTTTTGGTTGTTGGATGTGTTCTTATACTGTCTTCTTCCCATCTCTTCTTGCAGTGGGTATAGAGGGAGTCTCTCCCTCTCCTGGTGTGTATGGGTTCACGTTTCTATCCATCCCTCTTTTCCTCCCTCCCTCCCTACCCCCCTCTCTCTGTACCGGAAAGTAGAGGGACAAGACCAGTATGGTGGTCGACGATGGTGGCTGCTTTCTTCTGCCTCCAGGTCACTCTGCAGGGTTTGGTAGCAGGAGGGATCCTGTAGCCACAGGGGTTCTAGAGGATGAAAAGGCAGGCCACAGGAGGTCCACGGACTCATCTATTTACTAAAGGGTGGAGGGGCAAAACCAGAATCCTTAAAAGTTATTTTAAACTGATTCATTTTGCATATCTCCTCTGAAATGCCTCCCAGATCCCTATGAGACCACCTCCCTACTTCATGTTCTCTTTTCTTTCCTTTGTTAATAGCCTGCTGAATTGAGATAGGGTTGCTCATATGTACACAAGTATAAGGTGAGCCCACAAAACGCTTCATGCCCATAAGGGCAGGGATAGGGAAATTTAGCACAGGTGAGGATAAAAGGAAGTGAAAGAAAAAAACGAAGCTCTCTTTTCCTCTCGAAGCCCACCACACTTTCTGTCCCCCAGCTTGTATGTAAATAAATGTATTATATTCCATATTGCATTGGCCCCCTGTCTCACACAAATGTGGGGCCATGCACTGAAACATGGGCAACCTCCCAGGATCACACTGCTAAATATAAATGACTCTCCCTCCTCTAGCAGATAGAAACTGTCAATATTTTCTCAGTTAGATGTGGAGGCACATGAGCCCCTCTTCCTCCATACTAGAATATTTACTGGCTTAATTTTCCATTGCATCTGTACACACAATCTGTGATTGTCACAGGTACTATGAGTTCATGAGTATAGTAGCCCTGTCTCGTCCAGGATATTCAGGATACTCTTCTTCATAGTAGTGCTCCCTGACTGCTGGCTATTAAAGTCTTTCTATCCCCATATACATGATGTTTCCAGAGCCTTGCTGGGAGAGTTGTTGTAACCCATTTTTGGCTGAGCACTCTACAGTTGTACATTCTCTGCACTTCTATGAGCTGGGAGTCTCTACATTAACAACCATTCAGTGTGCAAATAATCTTCTATAATGAAGACTAACAGTTATACTAATGCAACATTGTAGATACACATATTTAGAATGCTGTTTGTTGTTATGTCCACTTAGTAAAATAATAGTAGTATGTTCTCTGATATAGTCTATGATCACCCCAGCCGATAGGTTCATGACCAGATTTAGAGTAACACTCATAATTTCCTTCCTGTAGAGAGGGCCTTAAATCCAATCAGAAATCAATCAGTTACCTCTATAATACTCATGTCACATGTGCACCCATGGTCATATTTTGTCAGGATTAGTGTTATTGTTGTTTATTGAATTCACATCTGGGTAAATGTCAATGACCTTTTCCCCCAGAAACCTACATAGCACCTTCTGCACTATGAAAGATAATCAGCAGGGAAGTTAGAACCAATAGTTTTTCCCCATGGTTTCCAACCAAAGTGTGTGTGTCTTCAGGATTAAGGTTTTACCATAAAGTTCAAGAGGACAACCACAAGCAGAGACATTAGCTGTATGTTGTGGAGGGATCTCTGGGACAGCTCCCCGATGAGAAACTCATTGAGCTTCATGCTTTACTATGTTTTCAGATATATCTTATGGTAATTTTATTACAATTTGAAGTTTAGCATTTCTTTTATGGCAGTCTGAGTGATCATGATTTATTTGAGGGTTTATTTACCCAGAGATATCTTTGTCTCTTTATTTTGGAAGAAGTTATGCTAGGTATAGTATTCTTGGTTGACAGTCTTTGAATTAATCAGCTTAAATAAGTCATCTCATTGCCTTCTTGCTGTTTATAGCTTTCTACAGAAAAAGGCACTTATAGCCACTGCAGATATTTGCATACAACAATTTTCTTGTTGCTATAGAACTCTCATTGTTTTTAAATTTTGACAATTTGTTTATAAGACGTCTTGCTGTGGAAATTTTAGTGCCATTTTATTTCTTGTTTTGAGACATTTGTTTTCTTCTGTATAATCTGAATGCTTTCAGTTACTGGCTTATTTAAAGATGGTGTCAAAAGTGCACAGTACTGCATATACAAACATTTTAACCAGTACTTAATCTGGGATCCTACTTCTTTTAATGAGCTTGTCTTCTTTAATTATTCTCTCCTTTCCATATCCACAGTTTTATAATTCTCTTAAGTTTTTTCACTTTTTTATTATCTCACCCACATTTTTTCAAATGTCTTGGTTGTGGTATCATTAAGGTCAGTATGAACATTTGCCTTTGAGTTCTGTTAGTGTCTACATTTTACAGAGAAGACAATTTTCCAGTCCTTTCTAAACTGTTCTCATACAGGGAGGATCTCTTCCATTATGAACCTATTTAGGAAATCATGGTTGCTTCCTCCTCTTTTCTTCTCCAAACCTGACTTTAGAAGTTGTCATTTTCATTCAGTTTCTGTTGCTGAGTTAGGTAAGGGAGCTGAATGTTTACTTCAATAATTTTAAGAAATGTAAAATGTGTATTTGCCTAGTCAAGTCAACAATGTGCAAGACACTGCCATAATGAAGAAGTAACAACAAAATGCATATATTGGAAAGGAAAACCTAAACATGTTGTACTGATACAATATAACTGCTTAATAGAGAACACCAAAAGATTGAAAGCACTGAATACAAAACAAATACAAAAGGAATACATTTTATTCATATATGATCTACTAATTAACAATCTCAAATCCAGTTTTTAAATACATAAATTTTACTATGGCATGGTGGCATATTCCTGAAGTCCCAGTATGGAAGGGTGAGGTTGAGAAGGATTAATTAAAGAGAAGGCCAGCTTACATAATAAAATACTGAATTGAAACTATAAAATATAAAACATAAAAACACAAAAAATATTTAGTCATGCAATATGTAAAAACCATATGAAGCATTATTGCAAAGTATCATGAGAAACTAAACAAATTTTAAGATGTAATATATTCTTTTATTTAAATACTCAGTATTGCTAACGTAGACATTCTATTCAAATGTGTCTATACACGAAATTAAATCTGTAACAAAATTCTAACTACTTTTTATAAAAATAAGCCACTTAGAAGACCAGCCCTACAGATAGTTTGGAAGGAAAACTCCAACCCAAGGAAGGTAACTACAACCAGAAAAACATAGGCATTAGACAATCCCTCTCTACCAACAGCCAAAAGAACAAAGGAGTGAAATTCCACACATAATTCCAACAACAACAACCATTGCAAATCGAAAAAGAATGAGCAAAAAAATGGTCATTAATATCCCTCAACATTAATGGCTTTAACTCAACCATAAAAAGACACAGGCTAGCAGAATGGATTCGAAGACAGAACCCTTCCTTCTGCTGCATACAAGAAAACCTCACCCTCAAAGACAGATATTACCTGAGAGGTAAAGGTTGGGAAAAGATTTTACAATAGAATGGACCCAAGAAACAAGCAGGGGTAGCAATCCTAATATCTAACAAACTAGACTTTAAAAGAAAAATCAATCAAAAGAGATGAAGGAGGTCATTACATACTCATCACAGGTGAAATCCACCAAGATGAAGTGTCTATCCTGAACACCTATGCCCCAAATACAAAGGCATCCACATTCATAAAAGAAACATTACTAAAATGTAAATCACATATAAAGCCCCACACAGTTATAGTGGGAGATTTCAACACACCACTCTCACCACTAGAAAGGAATACCAGACAGAAACTCAACAAAGGAGCAAAGGGTCTAACAGAAGTAATGTCCAAACTGGGATTAACAGACATCTATAGAATATTTCATCCACATAAAAAGTATACCTTCTTCTCACCACCACATGGAACCTTCTCAAAAACCGACCACATACTTGGCAACATATCAAACCTCAGCAGCTACAAAAAAATTGGAATAACTCCATGCATCTTATCAGACCACCATGCTTTAAAATTAGAATTCAACAACAACACAAATTGCAGAAAACCTACAAACTCATGGAAATTGAATAATGCTCAACTGCACCACCCCTGGGTCAAAGAGGAAATAAAAAAAGAAATTAAAGACTTCCTCGAATTCAATGAGAATGAAGACGCAACATACCCAAACCTATGGGACACTTTGAAAGCAGTGCTACGGGAGAAGTTCATAGCACTAAGTGCCCACATGAAGAAACTGGAGAATAGCTATACTAGAGAATTAACAGCAGAGGTGAAAGCTCTAGAACACAAAGAAGCAAACTCCCCCAGGAGGAGTAGACACCAGGAAATAATCAAATTGAGGGCTGAAATCAATGAAGTAGAAACTAGGAAAACAATACAAAGAATCAATGCAACGAAGAGTTGGTTCTTTGAGAAAATCAACAAGATAGAAAAACCTTTGTCCAAACTTACCAAACAGCAGAGAGTGAGCATGCAAATTAACAAAATTAGAAATGAAAAGGGGTTCATAACAATGGACTAAGAGGAAAACCAGAGAATCATCAGGTCATACTTTGAAATCCTCTACTCCACAAAATTCGAAAATTTAAAGGAAATGGACGACTTCCTGGATAGCTATCACTTGCCAAAACTTAATCAAGAACAGATAAGCAATTTAAATAGACCTATAACCCCTATGGAAATAGAAGCAGTCATCAAGAGTCTCCCAACCAAAAATAGCCCAGGTCCAGATGGTGTCAGTGCATAATTCTACCAGGAATTCAAAGAACAGCTTGTACCAATTCTTCTCAAAGTATTCCACACAGTAGAAGCAGAGGGTCATTGCCAATCTCTTTCTGCGAGGCTTCAATAACATTGATCCCCAAGCCACACAAAGACACAACTAAGAAAGAGAACTTCAAACCAATATCCCTCATGAACATTGATGCAAAAATATTCAATAAAATACTGGAAAATCGGATCCAAGAACACATCAAAACAATCATTCACCACGATCAAGTAGGTTTCATCCCAGGGATGCAGGGATAGTTCGACATACGAAAATCCATCAACGTAATCCACCATATAAACAAGCTGAAAAACAAAAATCACATGATCATCTCACTAGATGCTGAAAAAGCCTTTGACAAAATCCAACACCCCTTCATGATAAAGTTCTTGGAGAGATCTTGGATAACTGGGACATACTTAAACATAATAAAAGCTATATAGAGGAAACCAATAGCCAACATCAAACTAAATGGACAGAAACTCAATGTAATTCCTCTAAAATCAGGAACAAACAAAACTATCCACTCTCGCCATACCTTTTCAACATGGTACTTGAAGTTCTAGCCATTGCCATCCGACAACAAAGGGGGATCAAGGGGATACAAATTCGGAAGGAAGAGGAGTTCAAATTTTCACTGTTTGCAGATGATATGATAGTTTACATAAATGACCCAAAGAACTAAACCAGGGAACTCTTACAGCTGATTAACACCTTCAGCAAAGTGACAGGCTACAAGATCAACTCAAGAAAATCAGTAGCCCTACAATATACAGATGATAAAAGGGCTGAGAAAGAAATCAGAGAAACATCACCCTTTACAATTGCCAGAAACAACATAAAATACCTTGGGGTAATGCTAACCAAACAAGTGAAAGACCTGTATCGCAAGAACTTTAAATCTTTAAAGAAAGAAATTAAAGAAGCCCTCAGAAAATGGAAAGATCTCCCATGCTCTTGGATAGGTAGGATCAATGTAGTAAAAATGGGAATCCTGCCAAAAGCAATCTACAGATTCAAGGCAATCCCAGCACAATTCTTCACAGACCTTGAAAGAACAATAATCAATTTTGTATGGAAAAAGAAAAGACCCAGGATAGCCAAAACAACCCTGTTCAACAAGCCAACGTCCAGAGGCATCACCATCCCTGAGTCAAAGCTCTATTATAGAGCTATAGTCCTGAAAACAGCTTGGTATTGCCACAAAATTAGACAGGTAGAACAATGGAATTGAATTGAAAACCCAGATATTAACTCACACACGTATGAACATCTGATCTTTGACAAAGAAGCTAAAAATATACAATGGAATAAAGAAAGCATCTTCAACAAATAGTGCTGGCATAACTGGAGGTTGGCATGTAGAAGAATGCAGATAGATCCATGTTTATCGCCATGCACAAAACTTAAGCCCAAATTGATCAAGACCTCAACATAAATCCAGCCACACTGAAACTCTTAGAAGAGAGAGTGGGTGGTACCCTTGAAAGAATTGGTACAGGAGACAGCTTCCTGAAAATAACACCACTAGCACAGACAATGACATCAACAATTAATAAATGGGACCTCCTGAAACTGAGAAGCTTCTGTAAGTCAAAGGACACAGTCAGCAAGACAAAAAGGCAGCCCACAGAATGGGAAAAAATATTCACTAATCCCACATGTGACAGAGGGTTGATCTCCAAAATTTACAAAGAAAGCAAGAAGAAAGTCCAAAAAAACAAAGGATCAAATTAAAAAGTGGGCTGCAGAACTAAATAGAAAATTTTCAATAGAGGAGTCTAAAATGGCTGAGAGGCACTTGAAAAAGTGCTCAACATCCTTAGCCATCTGGGAAATGCAAATCAAAACAATTCTGAGATACCATCTCACTCCTGTCAGAATGGCTAAAATCAAAAACACCAATGACAATTTATGCTGGAGAGGATGTGGTGAAAGGGGAACACTCCTCCGTTGCTGGTGGGAGTGCCACCTTGTTCAGCCACTTTGGAAATCCGCATGGAGATTCCTCAGAAAAATGGGAATAAACCTACCACAAGACCCAGCAACTCCACTCTTAGGCATATATCCAAAAAGACGACCATTCCTAAAACAAGGATGTCTGTTCCAGTATGTTCATAGCAACATTATTTGTAATAGCCAGAACTTGGAAGCAATCTAGATGCCCCTCACCCAAAGAGTGAATAGAGAAAATGTGGTACATTTACACAATGGAGTACTATTCAGCAGAAAAAAACAATGGTATCCTGAGATTTGCAGGCAAATGGATGACATTAGAAGAATCCATCCTGAGTGAGGTAACACAGTCACAAAAAGAGAAACATGGCATGTACTCTCTCATATATGGATTTTTGACATAGATCTGGGGAGTGCCAGCCTACAATCCCATGGCAAGAGAGTCTGGGAAACAGAAACTTCATTCAGTGGCTGATGGAAGAAGAGGCAGACTCCCACGTCTAAACACTGAGCTGAACTCAAGATTGCCAGTACCAGAGAGGAAGGACTGATGACCAAAGGGATTAAGACTGGGCTGGTTTAACCCACAGAAACAGCTGACCTGACAAAGGTTAAATCTTGAATCCCAGGCATCAGCCTGGGAATCCAGCATGGGACTGATCAAGACCCCCTGAATGTGGGTGTCATTGTGGAGGCCTAGGTATTCTATTGAGCCTTGGGCCGTAGATCAGTACTCATCCCGAGTATACACATGGACTTTGGACTCCCATCCAACAATGCGAGAGGCACTCTCACCCTGAACTCTTGTGGGAGGGTCTAGTCCCTGACCTGGATGAAATGACAGACTATGGACACCCCCATGGAGAGTCTCACCCTGCCTGGGGAAATGAGGGGATAATGGGGGTGGTTGGCAGGAGGACTCAGGAGGAGGGAAGGGAAAGGGAGAGGGACCTGCAACTGACTTATGAAGCAACCTTGTTTCTAATCTAAATTTAACTTAAAAATAAATAATAATAAAATTTAAAAAATGAAGACCAGATATTTTGCCTTCCTGCACACTTCCCAAAATTTCTAATGTTGCTTGGGTAGAAACCTCTTGCCCAACCATAGGCCACCTTGCCAGAAAACCACGTAGATCCCCTACCCTATTCACATTATCCTCTGCTCTCCTCCTCACCATTTGCTAGTTCCAACTCAGGCTGGCACTCTCTGCAGGTCCAAATTCAAGCAGACAACAAGAATACCAACCCCCAACTCTGGCAAAGAAACCCTTCTGGACAAGAGACTAGTAGGTCACCAAAGTCCAGGCCCCAATTTGAATGGGTATCTTCTGCAATACCACAGGACGTGCAGTCTAGAATAATAGAGAGGAAACAGAAACCAAGGTACAAAACACTAATCCAACAAACTCAACCCCAGAAGTTGACACCTAGACCTATTATTAGTCAAAAGCCTGATGGCTAGACACCAGCATAATAACATAGTCAACAACATCCAGGCTAATATGTTACCACCAGATGCCAGATATCCTACTAGAGCAAATGCTAAATATTCCAACATAAGTAAAGCAGCATAATAAGACACTAAAACTAACTTTATGGAAATGATACAGGTCCTTAAAGAAGAAATGAAGCAAAGAAATACAGGAAAGGACAAAAAATTGAAGTAAATCCATTAATGAAAGCCAAGAAAAAGCAAACAGTTGAAGGAAAGTAATAAAATTATTCAAGTTATGAAACTGGAAATAGAAGCAATAAAGAAAACAAAAACTTAGGGAATTATGGAAATGGAAAATCTTAGCAAGTGAACAGGAGCTCTAGAGATAATCATCAGAAACAGAATACAAGAGATGAAAGAGGGAACCTCAGGCTTTGAAGAGACAATAGAAAAATAGACATATCATTCAAAAAGTATTAAATCTACAAAAAAAATTGGCACAAAACATCCAGAAAATCTGGGACACTATTAAAAGACATAAGAGTAATGGGAATGAGAAAAGGAGATGAATCCCAGGTAATGGTCAAGAAAGCATCTTCAGCAAAATAATAGAAGAAAAAAAATTCTAACCTAAAGAAGGGGATGCGTGTAAAGGTACAAGTAGCTTATAGAATACCAAATAGACTGGAACAGAAAAGAAAGCCTGCTTGCCACACAAAAAACACAGAATAAAGAAGGAATATTAAAAAGCTGCAAGGGAAAAAGAATGAATAACACATGAAGGTAGATCTATAAGAATTATACTGCATTTCTCAATTGAGACACTAATATCTAGATTGGAATAGACAGGTATGTTGCAGACTCTAAGAGACGACAAATGTCAGTCCAGAATACTATACCTAGCAATACTTTCAATAATTTTAAGTAACAGACTTTCTCAGATTTTCCAAAATCATGACATGGAGTCTTTTTACTAGTTATGAAAGCTCTATCTTATCTTATTCTTGTCCTACTAGCTGTTATAACTTAATTTCATCTGTTCCTCTTCATCTCATTTTGCCTCAGGGATTTTTGTCTTTCTTTCATTCTGTATTTCCTACTCCATGTCTGGCTAGCTGGTGGCTGCATGATTGAGTGGCCCAGATTGTCTCCCTCATTCATGTCTTCCTTCTGTCTTGAGCTTAGATTCCTCCTCATATTTACTCCCTTGGCACTCTAGCACCACATATCCCTCTCCTATCTACCTACTGGCCATTCAGCTTTTTCTTAGGCTAATCAAGTGCCGTAGGCAGGCAAGGTAAAATAGCAATATATTCTTACATAATTAAACAAATCTACCATAAACAAATGCAACATATCTTTGCCTAGTTAAACAAATGCAAGATAAGCAAAATCAATGCACCTTGACATAGTTAAAGTAATAGTCTACAGCATAAAGAACTGTAACACATCTTTACATAGTAAAAGTAATATTCCACAACAATTATAGATGTACAAAAGATATATTCCATTGTAAAGTCAAATCTAAACAATATCTATCTACAAATAGAGCCCTACAGAAGATACTAGAAAGGTTGGATGTTGGTGGCACACACCTTTAATACCAACATGGAGGAGGCAGAGGCAGGTGGATCTCTGTGAGTTTGAGATCAGGTTGGTCTACAGAGTGAGTTCCAGAACAGCCTACAAAAACAATACAGAGAAACCCTGTCTTGAAAAAAAAACAGAAAAGAAGATACTAGAAATAAAATTCCAACCTGAAAACAATAACTGTACCATTGAAAACACAGAAAAAAATGATATAAAACAAGAAAAACCAAAAGAAGGGAAGCATACACACATACAAACACACACACACACACACACACACACACACACACACACACACACACACAAACACACTACCACCACCACCACCAACAGCACCACCAACAACAAAACAGGAATTAATCAATGGTCATTCATATCTCTCAAAAAATGGACTCAAATCCTTAATAAAAAAGACACAGTCTAGTATAGTGGAAGAAAAAAACAATATCCATCATGATACATAAAAAAATACCTCAACATCAAAGATAGACATTACTTCAATGCTTTTTCCAAATGGACCTAAGAAACCAGCTTGTGTAGCCATTCTGATATCAAACTGTAACTGCTCTGTTATATATAATTTGACTGTGTTAAAGTTAAAACCTTTCTTTTTATTTAGACAGAAAGGAGGAGATAATGGGGGAAGTTCTGTGCATATTTCAATAAAGCACTGTCGGCCAATATAGAAGAAAGATAGGTGGGAATAGGAGTCTAGGAGGATTTTGGGAAATATAGTGAGGAGACTGGTCACCATGTGATCTCCCGGGAGCAATGGGAGCTCAGGAATGAGTCCTCAAAGGTAAGCCCTTATAAAAATATATATTGGTGATCATGGGTCAATGATTAAGTCGGAGCCAGCGATAAGAAATCATAGCAAACAGCCAACAGCTTCATAATTAATATAGTGTCTCATATGATATTTGGGGGCTGAACGCAGCAACAGGACCCAGGGGGCAGGCATGAAGACTACACGTTACATGTAACAAAATAGACATCAAACTAACATTAATCAAAAGAGATGAGGAAGAACACTTAATACCCATCAAAGAAAAATCTACCAAGATGATTTTTCAGTTCTTAACATCTAAACCCTAAAAACAAGGACATACATGTTTGTAAAATAAACATTACTAAAACATACTAAAACCATTACTTTTATTAAACATTACTAAAACCACACATTGACTCTCACACATTGATAGTGGGAGACTTCAATACCCCACTCTCACCAATGGACTGTTCATCCAGACAAAAACTAAATACAGGAAAATAGGAGCTATCAGACATGATAAAACAAATGGACCTAACAGTTATGTACAAAACATTTTACCTAAACAGAAAAGAATACACCTTCTTCTCAGACCCTCACAGACCTTTCACCAAACTGAAAAAATGCTTGGTCACACAGAAAGTCTCAAAAGATACAAGAAAACTGAAACAAACCCTTTTATCCTATGAGACCACTATGACCTTATACTGGATACCAACAACAACAAAAAGAAAAAATTGATTTACAAACTCGTGGAAACCAAACAACTCTCTACTGAATGAAATATAGGTCAAAACAAAATAAATAAAAGAATACCTAGAATTCAATGAAAATTATTGCAAAGCATATACAAATTATGGGATACAATAAAAGTGCTGCTGAAATGAAAGTTAATAGCACTAAGAGACCACATGAAAAATTTGAGAGATATCCAAATTTGTTAATAGGACAAAATGGCAGCCTACGGAATGGGACAAGATTTATACCAACAACATATCTGACAGAAGGCTAATATCCACAGTATATAAAGAGGTCAATAAACTAGACATCAACAAACCATTCAATCTAGTTAAAATGGGGTACAAATCTAAGCAGATAATTCCATTTTGTACCAGACCTCATGGCTAAAATCAATAACAGAAATGACTGCTTATGCTGATGAGTATGTGGAGCAAGGGTAACACTTCTCCCTTACTGTTGGGAGTGCGAACTCATATAGTCACTATGGAAATCAACATAATAGTTCCCCAGAAAATTGGGAATTGATCTAAGTTTAAATAATTATGACCCCATAGAGTCATATGCTGATTTGAATGCTTTGCTTGTCGAGATTGTTACTAGGTGTGGCCTTTGTCAAGTAGATATAACCTTGTTGAAGAAAATGCATCATTGTGGGGGCAGACTCTTGGTGATATTTTGCTTTTGATCTGGCAAATAAACATGCCAGAAGATCAGAGTGCAGTGGTGGCACACTTCTTTAATCCCTGAACTTGGGAGGCAGAGGCAGGCCAATCTCTATGTTCAAGGCCTGCCTGGTCTACACAGTGAATTCCTTGACAGGTTCCAAAGCTACCCACTGTACAAGAAAAGTAAAAGGAGCTACTTCAAAAAGGCATGTTAGTGAGTAAGGAAATGTAGGTAAACATAAACCTCCTGGTGGAGAAGTGATTACACAAATTCAGAATGTTCTAATATTGCAGGTGTAATACATAAACCATTCATATCCTTAGTATAAGGACTAAACAAAACACAAAATAACAACTGCCTTGACAATATTAAGCATCAAAGTATATAGAAACACAAAATGGAATGCCAGATAATAAAAATGTAATGAATAATAGAATGCAGACATAGAATTTTATTATACTGACATTACATGTTGTTAATATTTTCCTATATTAGAAAGCTCAAACTGGCTACCAACAAACTACAGAACTAACAAATGAATAAATATGGTACTCTCTTCTCTCTCTCTCTCTCTCTCTCTCTCTCTCTCTCTCTCTCTCTCTCTCTGTGTGTGTGTGTGTGTGTATAAAACCAGTAGCACTACTAGAATTCAAAAGCAAATTTACAGCAATGGGAATTAGCAATTCTATTCATTACAATTCAAAAATAGTTAAAAATAAAGTGGCAAAAGACTTCTACAATAAAAACTGAAAAATATTGATGAAGAAAATTAGTCATGACACAGGCATATTGAAAAGACAACTTGTCATATTGTGTTGGAAAAGTCAGTATTATAAAATGCATACAACTGCAACAGTTCATAGAATCATTGCTGTATCTACCAAAACCCCAATGGAATTATTCTCAGAACTATAGAAAACAATTTAAAGCTTACATGGAACTACAAGTATGTCAAACAGTTAAATTCATTTTAAGCTAAAAGAAAAAAAACTGATTGCAAAGTAAGCGATGAGGTAATAGTATCAAAATACAGCATGATAAATATAAACAAAAGCCAACAGTATAGAAGAGGGCCTTAATAGAAACCCACATATCTCTCATCAATGGTTTTGCAATGAAGATGTTAAGAATATGTATTAGATGAAGGAAATGAAGAGAGTTAAGAGGCAATCTGTAAATTGATGATAATTATTATATGGCTGATATCTGCTAACTACTTCAAATATACAATTTATGTGTGCAATGCATGAATAATAATACAAATATTTAAAAGATAAAGATAAATAACTCAATTGAAATGGTTAAAAAAGATATAAATATCTGTTCCTCCAAAGAGAAAAAACAAATATACTGGAGGTACATGAAGGAAGTGTTCAAGGTCACTAATCATCATGGAGTACAAATCCAAGCTAAAATTTGATTTTCACTTCAATCTAGTCAGCACAAACTATCAAAAAAGACAATATATACAAAGTACTGGTGAGAATACAGAAAAAGGAAATCATTGCTTCCTGTGGATATGAATACAAATTGGAAAAAATATAGGAGAAAACAATATGAAATTTCCTGGAAAATGAAAATTAGAACTAATACATGGAAATCGCAATCATGAGGATGCATGCAAACGAAATGAAATCAGTATGTTTAAGAGACAATTGAACTCCAATGTTTCTTGCAGCTGCTTACCATTCTTTTTAGTGTTTTTTGTTTTTTGAGATACGGTTTCTGTGTAACAGCTCTGGCTTTCCTGGAACTTGCTCTGTAGACCAGGGTTATGTATATGCTGCCAGTGTGCCTTGGGACAGCTCTTAACTACTTTTTGACCCTAAGATAATTCAAGCTCAGAGAATTGTTTTTGTTTGTGTGTGCATGTAAGCTAGAATTTTTGCAGCAAGGGGAGAACAATATAGAAACTGATGTAGGAAAGTACGTAGTGAAGAGTTCATTTTGCCCTCAGATCCTTCTATGTCCCGTGTTTATTATAAAATTTCTGTCTGAACCCTGAAGAGGTACTGAGGCTGGTACTCAGAGGCCCCCCAAACATAAAAGTTATTTTTACTTTTAATTTTGTTTATGCATGTTTCTTTTTCTCTGTGTATTGGTACACAGTGAATTCAGTGCATGATAAAGCAAGAAGTGGGTATTTAATATCCTAGATTTGGAGATACTGGATTTGGACCTTGGGAGCTCAACTTGTGCCTTATGCAATATTATTAAGTGATCTTAACTATTGAGTCATTTCTCTAGGCCCTGAATAACTTTGAAAGGAACAACAAAATAAATTCCCTATAACTCCTCTACCAATAAAATGTACAGAAATGATTATACTGGAAATCTATAAACCATAGTAGAACATCTTTTTAATTGGATATGATAGATTGTAGAGGTAGGTACGCAATCAAATGATAGTGGCCACTGCAACAGGGGTAGACTACTGAATAAAACAGTCCCTACCCATAGCCTGGTCTTACAATCACAATCCATAAGTTGTAGCTAGATATGTAACATTATAGTGAGCCATTTTGCACTTATTGGTAATCCAACAAGGATGAATTGAAATCTGAGAATTTATTCAGAATATTTATAAGAATCCCAGTGCTGTTTGTTTATTTTTGGTTATAACAAAGTCATATTCCTGCATGGCCATCAACGGCACAAGATGTAGCAAATAGTTGTATGTAGAATTCGGTTATTATTCATACACATTACAAGCACAATAAAGTTTTGAACTGTGTGACATAAAAATTTTTATTATAAAAAGAAGGCTTATAAATTGTGCACAATAAAACATATTAAATTAGATTCAAATATTGGCAGCCCTTTTGAGTGAGTGTATATTTTAGAAAAATAATTTTCTGAATCTGAGGAATGCATCCAATCGTTGTGTTTTCTCTGGTAAAATAAAATATTTGTTGGCAATGAAAGCCTAATTGTAAAAACAAAAACTTCTTTATATTAATAGCTAATTGTTTCTCTATGCTATCTGAAAGAAAATATTGGACTATGAACAAGAACAGAGATCATAATTTGTGTGCTTATTGCCACACAGAGCAAATAATGCACAAGCACTTGATAAAAAGATAGACCCAATGTTTAACATTTTATTATCCATCTTTGTTCAATATAATCAAAATCTTTTTGTAGGAAAAATAAATTTATTACCGTAGTTTAGAAAAACCAGTGCATACCTAATCATCAGAGATTTTGTTTGAGAAGGTTGCATTGAATACAAGTCCATCACATTATGATTTATTTGAAGGAGGGAAAGTAGGTTTGTGTATTTTTCAATTATCTGGAATAATTTTACTTTTTAAAGTTTATGTTGACTTTTCATTCATTTGACCTAGAGTTCTAAAGATCATCATTCAAACCCTACCTGTTCTCATCATCTGCGTAACCTTTAGTAAGTTGTTAATGTTATTTTTTCTTTTTTTAAATTAATAACTTTTTCTTTAATTATTATTGTTAAACAAGCATATATGTGTATATAAATAGAATCTGCTTCGTCTATTTATGGTTTGTGAATGAGTGTGTGTGTGTTTATGTGAATGTGTGTTTCAGGATAAAAACTTAGTACTGGAGAAACCTACCAGGGCACTTATCACTAGGGAAAACCGATTCTTCCTACATAGCATCTGTTTGGAATTAAGATGTATGCAATAGAAAGGACTTCATGTCTGGTAGAGTAAAACTAGTAAAGTACTAGCTGTAGTATGTAATGATGAACCTAAGGAAAGAAACTACTTTTGACACAGTATGATTTTTTAATTGCAATGTTTGACAAACGTAACAATCTTAACAGTTTCAATTATTCTGAACAATTTATAGATGACATTTTATTCTACTATTAATTTATGATTTTTCCTTATCAACCACGTTTATATGAAGGCATTGGGAGTATTCTTTACTTAGAATATTGATTTATTTAGTTAGTTAGCGCTGTGCAGGTGCAGATGTGGATATCAAAAAAACAACTTTTCAGAATCATTTCTCTTCTTCCACTGTGGAATCCAGGGATCAAAATAACGTCACCAGGCTTGTGTGGCGAGTGTTTTATTCAGAAACATCTCATGGTCCTTGGGAATCTTTGGTTTTAGTAAATGCAGGATAATCTACAATACAAACATTTAAAAATTAATCCATTTTCAAATGTTCTACTGACTACAAACATACTTTATCATAGTTACCAAGATATTTTAGGTTGTTCAAAATTACTAATTTTGAATATTTTAAAGTATAGCCCATGTAAGTCCTGACGTTTTTTGGTGAAGAGCTTTGAGTAGCTGCTAAAAGAATTTGTTTGATGACAATTAAATTCCATTTTCAGGAATAATGAAGGGAGGTGAAGTTTGGAGAATAATCCCTATTTCTGAGTACAGGTAAAAAATTGTTCAAACATGGCTAATAGTATTAATCATTTGGGACATTGAATTGACAAATATAAATTGTTCAAATTTATTTTTATTTATTTCATGCATACATACATACATATAGTTAATATTAGTCATATTCACTCACCATTTACACTGTTTATACCTTCATATTTTCCCACTAAATCCCTTCTTTTTTAAAACAAGTCCTCTACTCTTTACCTGCTATGTGTGTGTGTGTGTGTGTGTGTGTGTGTGTGTCAATACTGTGGAAGATGTTGTGGAAAAATGGAAAGTCTGGAGGCTCTGTCCTATATAGACATTTTCTGCACATGACATTGTAATGATCAATTCACTGCCACTGTGGGTTGGCCAACAATCAGTAATGAAAAAGGAAGGGACACACTGGATCATGACTATTTCTGATGAACTGTTTTCAATTGATCAAATATGGGCAAGGGGAATCAAGTGTCTTTAGTTATATACTCACTGCTGACCCCACCATTCTCCAAAGGATAACACCAAACCCATGGTCATATAGATGTCTCTGGTTAAACTCAGTGAATATCAAAACACAATGAATAGACATGAAGATAAAAATTAGATTCATAGGAAATGGTAGGTAGAGAGTAATGAGAATAGTCAGTATGTATTATATTCAAGTGTGAAATTGTCAAAGAACAAATTTAATTAATAAAAAGTCAAAATATTTAATTTTCAACAAATAGTGTATAAATTAACTTCAAAATACCCCTAGGAGAAATGAGATTCCAGTGATGATAAAAATGCCAAGTCATTACATACGTAAAACCTCCTTAAAACCCATATAACAAACAGGGCCAGTATTATTTGACCCAGTGAAGTTAACTTCAGTTGTGAGGTTGGATTTCAATGCCTGTACTAGTCTACAGACGATATTTCACAGCCCTTCAACCTGCCTTCTACCTTTTGCATTCTTGTGATCATCTCTTCTCCAATGTATAGTGAGTGGCAAAAAATATCTTATTGAGGGCAGAAACCTCAACTCATTTATTTGCAGCATCTTGAACAGGCATGACTCTGCATTCACTGTTATTTTATGCAGAGAGGCTATGATTAAAGCTTAGGGTAGCTTTTTTCTATGGGTATAAACCTTGATATTTAGAAGGCAATTTGATACCATGTAGTAAGTTT
Source organism: Mesocricetus auratus (assembly GCF_017639785.1). NCBI lineage: Eukaryota > Metazoa > Chordata > Mammalia > Rodentia > Cricetidae > Mesocricetus > Mesocricetus auratus. Next base: position 91,049,703 of record NW_024429188.1, on the reverse strand, counting down.
CTGACTTGATCCCAGGACTTCCCAGGAATAAATTGGTAAATGGGCTGACAGTACCAGGTATAAGTTCTTGCCTGTGCAATATATTTAAAGTCTAATCAAAGGGAAATTAGTTACTCCCACATTTGTACCAATATTACACATGTAAACATGTCTCTTTACTTTTAAGATAAAAATTTGCCATATTTTTATTTAAATTTCAATTCACATGAGAAAGATAGCTGCCCCACGTATAGTCTCTGTATTACAGGCCTATATGGTAAAAACAATAGGAAAAAGTGGTTCTTGGTCTTGGTTTGAAAAGGAGGCAATTAGTTACCTATAGAATAATACGTATAACTTAATGAAGCACTATATTTATTTCCAAATAAATTAAATTATTACAAAATGAAAGTGACATTGAACAAAAAATGCTGCTTACTAGAGAAGTAAGTTTTGATTTTCATATGAATTCAAAACTTAGACTAAATAGTTTGACTTATATAATATATAAAAGTGTAAAAATAACTTGATTATTCACTTCCCTCCTCTAATCATTCCTGTCACTATTCTTTAAATTCAGAACTTGCCAAAATTTATTCATTGGAATAACCTTTATTTTTAGCTATGTTGTTCTTTCTCAACTAAAAGTCACTGATGCATAGAAATTTTCCATCTAGTCACTGAATTGAAAATGATAATACATGGTATTTTTGTGGCATGGCAAAGGATCATACAGTGAAGTAATTCTCTAAGTTGTAATTGTAGGCAGTGCTTCAGTTTGAAGCAATTTGCTTTTAAACATTAAACAGCATAAGACCCAAGGATAGTTAGTTCTATAAAGTATTATCTCCATTAGCAACTTGGAATATTCCTCTGGCCATACTATTTATGTATCCTCTAAAACACTCAAGACTTTGATCACAAAGTTACTGTAGAAGACTAGGTCAAGACTAAAGAGGCAACCCCAAATGAATCAGAATACTAAATAGCTATATGCTACATGTATATAAATAATGCATACATGTATAACTATTGTGGAGCCTCAGAGGTTTACAAATGTTAGCTATAGGATGTCCATTCCTGTTGTACAAAGTGAACCAAATATGTTTTGGAATGGTTCTATATATTCACATATACTGTACTTGTGACTGTTTAGACCAAAGGAGAAATCACTGACACTTAGCATTAATTTTGTATTAAGGTATATTCCATTATAATGACCAAGAAATATTTGTCATGTTTATTTTCTGTCACAATAAGTATTAAAGTTAACATCAAGACATATGTTCAAAGAAATTAGAAGTATATTGGAGATAGAAAATGTTTTTCCTATGAAGGTATTGTCTATAATAATTTATAATGACCAAAAATCACGTTTCTCACCAAACAAACTTGAAATGTACCTCTCTTGACCTAGAGTCAAGGTGAAGCATAATCAACTGACTCAAGTTACAAAGTTATAAATATTATTTCTTTGGGTTATTTGATTTATTTTTCTATTATTTCTTAAGATATAGTAATGGATTGATATCAGGGTCTTTGATTTGATTCCATTGGTCTACCTGTATGTTTTTGTGCCAATACAAAACTGTTTTCAGGACTATAGCTCTATAATAGAACTTGAAGTCAGAGATGGTGATGCCTCCTGAAGTTCCTTTATTGTACAGGGTTGTTTTGGCAATCCTGGGTCTTTTGTTTTTCCATATAAAGTTGAAGATTGTCCTTTCCAGGTCTGTGAAAAATTGTGCCCATTTTTTGATAGGAATTTCATTGAATGAACAACTGATCTTTGACAAAAAAAGCTAAAACTATGAAATGGAAAAAAGAAAGCATCTTCAATATATGGTACTGAAGTAACTGGATGCTGGCATGTAAAAGACAGAAGATAGATCCATATCTATCACCATGTACAAAACTTAAGTCCAAATGGAACAAAGACCATAACTTCAATCCAGCCACACTGAGCCTCTTAGGAGAGGAAGTGGGAAGTACCCTTGAATGAATTGGTATAGGAGACCACTTCCTGAACATAACACCAGTAGCACAGATACTAAGATTGACAATTAATAAGAGGAACCTCCTGAAACTGAAAAGCTTCTGCAAGGCAAAGGACACAGTCAACAAGAAAAACAACAGCCCACAGAATGGGAAAAGATATTCACAAACCACACATCTGACAGAGGATTGATCTCCAAAATTTAAAAGAATCCAAGAAGCAGTTTCCAGAACACCAAAGGATCCAATTAAAAAGTGGAGTACAGAACTAAATAGAGAATTCTAAGTAGAAGAGACTAAAATGGCTGAGAAACACTTGATAAAGTTCTCAACGTCCTTAGCCATCAGGGAAATGCAAATCAAAACAACTCTGAGACACCATCTTACTCCCATCAGAATGGCTAAAATCAAAAGCTCCAATGACTATTTATGCTTGAGAGGATGTGGAGAGAGCAGAACACTCCTCCACTGCTGGAAGTAGTGCCAACTTGTGCAGCCACTTTGGAGATCAGTATGGAGACTCCTCAGGAAAATGGAAATCAGACTACCGCAAAATCCAGAAATTCCACTCTTAGGCATATACCCAAAAATGTACACTCATACAATAAGGACATCTGCTCAACTATGTTCATAGCAGCATTGTTTGTAATAGCCAGATCCTGGACGCAACCTACATGCCCCTTGACAGAAGAGTGAATATTAGAAAATGTGGTACATTTACACAATGGAGTACAACTCAGCAGAAAAAAAATGGAATCTTGAAATTTGCAGGCAAATGGATAGCACTAGAAGAAACCATCCTGAGTGAGGTAATCCATTCACAAAAAGACGAACATAGTATGAACTCACTCATATATGGATTTTAGTCAATGAACAGGACATTGCCAGCCTACAATTCCTGAGAGTCTGGGAAGCAGGAGGACCCTAAGAGAGATATGCATGGCAACCTGGAGCAGGGATATAGGACAGGATCTACTAATTGGATTGAAAGCAAGGGGGAGGGAGGGCAGAAGGAGATAGGAGAAAGAGAGGGGGAAAAGAGGAGGGGAGAGAAAGACATGGGAGAGCAGGAAGGTTGAGCCAGGGAAAGAATAGAGGAGAGAAGGATAGGAGATACTATAACATAGGGAGCCATTTTAAGTTGGAGGGGATATCTGGCATTAGTGAGATCTTCACAGATCTACAAGACTGACATCAACTGACATTAAGGCTACTTTAAATGCCCTCCCATGATAATGAGACTGATGACTACCTTATATGCCATCCTAAAACCCTCATTCAGTGACTGACTGAAGCAGAGGCAGACACTCAACAGCAAAAAAACAAATTGAACTCCTGGAACCCAGTTCCAAAGAGGAGTTATGAACAAAAAAAATCAAGATCAGGCTGGAAAAACCCACAGTCAGCTGACCTAAACAAGGGGGAATGCATGGACCTCGGACTGATGACTGAGAGGCCAGCATGGGACTGATCCAGATACCCCCCTTCTGCCTAGAGCCTAGGTGTCAGAGAAGAGGCCTTGAAAATCTGTGGTGCCTTGGAGAGTAGAGCAGTATTTATTCCTGACATACAAATAGACTCTGGGAGCCCATTCCACATGAAGGGATGCTCTCTCAGCCTGGACACATGGGGGAGGATCTAGGTCCTGCCCAGGATTATATGACAGACTCAGAAAATCCCTTATAGAAGCCCTTACACTCCTGGGGAGCAGAGTGGGGAGAGAGAGGGGATTGAGAGTAACATGTGTAAAAAGTTAAACAACAAAGGAAAAAAAAGATACAGTAATGAAAATATCCAAACCAAACTAGCAGAAATGGGTACAGTTACTCTACCACAAGACCCAGCAATTCCACTCTTAGGAATATATCCAAAGGAGGCAAAATCATACAACAAGGGCATCTGCTCCACTATGTTCATAGCAACATTATTTGTAATAGCCAGAACCTGGAAGCAACCTAGATGCCCCTCAACTGAACAATGGATAGAGAAAATGTGGTACATTTACACAATGGAGTATTACTCAGCAGAAAAAAAACAATGGAATCTTGAAATTCGCAGGTAAATGGATAGCACTGGAAGAAACTATCCTGAGTGAGGTAACCCAGTCACAGTTACTCAAAATCTGTTTTGTACAATAGAAAAATTGCTTTGCAATTGAAATGTAAAATTTGGTCATCAGCAATACATAGGAAGCCTGTAATACATGCACTGAATTCCAAAAATGGTTGATATTCTGTTTAGAGAGTGTTGTGGCAGTGCATTTGTCTCCAGTTTGTGATCAATTTGAGGCATATATACTATAAAGACAATGAATCATATGAGCATATGATGAAGCTTTAGCACTCTGCATACCTAAGAACATGGCTAGCTTTAAATTTCCTGCTTGTGATTGAATTCTAAACAACTGGATTCCGATCTATTTACCCATCTTGTCACAGTTTGAACCCTGAGTGACCTGTGTATAGCTCTTCACTCTGAAGAGTCATTTTCTTTATTATTAAGAAGAAATATACAGTTTACACAAGGACTGTTTAGGAAATACTTGACCTTTGTTATAATCAGTATTGTACATTTCCAAATGTTTTTCCTAAGGTGTCAAAAATTAGCATTAAATTGAATAACAGGCTTTCTTCTTTAGATTGTATGGCATGACCTTTAAATAAAATAGAGTTTGTTTTAGGAATAAATGAATATTTATTTCATTTATTCACAACTTGTGCTGAATGATTTTGTCATTGTTGTTGTTATTTTTAATTAGGTTACACGAACGGCTTTATCATTGGCTTCCATTTTTGACATTAGAGAAATACATCACAGTTTATAGAATACATGGTGATCATTACGAAAGCCCCCATTGTGTCCTTTTATGCTTCCCCAATACACTTTCCTATAGGAGAAACTGCCTCCAGACTACCCAAGGTGCAGGTGCCCAGGCCAGCCTGTATGAGCATGTGCAGCAGGCACTTCCTGCCTGAGCCAAGCTTGCCTCTATGCCCAGAGACTGCTGAGGATGAGACACCTGACCCAGAGACACCAATGAGCAAAGGACAATGCAGCAGAGTCTGCACCTGAGCCAATGGGACCTTTGTAGGGGGTATAAAGGCAGACCCAAATACCTTAATAAATGAGTCTGCAGCACATTCTGCAACTCTTTTATAGTTTTCAAATACTTTGCTTTTTAAGAGGACACTGAATTAGACTAGTTCTGTAATTTGGTTTAAGTTACCATAGCTAGTTTAAGGCAAAACAAATTTTGAGTGTATTAATTGAATTTTTAAGTTTGAACTTTTGTTTATTTTCTTGTATATTTTCCTAATTATAAAACTCCTTCCCAACTTCATTATACTATCTTAATGTACTGTTATTTATAAAGAAATAACTACATAACACAAGGACATGTGTCACCAGTTTATTTTAGTCTCACCTTTTCCAATATTTTGTACGAGATATTTACTATTTCTGTCTGGTAAGGATTGTTATGCACTTCATAAGATGATTTGCACAGAGCAGTGCCCTGTCTCACACCATTAGATTCCAGAGGCAACCTCCACACACATCTACTGGTACTCAATAAAACTTTCTGCAGAGAGTTCATTATACACAAAATCTCCAGCTTTACTTTGAAGTCATTCTAGTTTCATCAATGATAATCTATGTCCCTCTCCTAGGGATGAAAAATTGATCACATATTTTCCAAATATTTTCATGAAAGCTGCAGATGTTTTCAAATGATAATAAACAACTAGGCTAATAAATAAGCAACAGCTAATATATATAAACTACAGCATACATAATTGTTTCTTCAAAGACTGCATGTTCCATTTCAACAATAATTTTATACTATTCAGAGCAGCTACTTATGTCCCAAATTGCACATTGAAAAAAAAAGGTATGAGGATTTCTTTGAAGAATTAACATGCGATCAATAAAGTACAGCTTTGAGACATAAAATTTGGCATAAGCAATTGAAATTCTAGTGGATCAGGGCTATGCCATCAGAGAATCAATCCATCCACCTCCTTTATAATTTTCCCTTGTCAGGAAGGCTCCACTTTATTGCTAGCAATGTTAATTACTGACTATTACTCTGCCATTATGCTCCCCTTCAAAAATAAATATTATTTATGAATCACTAGAATAATATATAAACTGTTTACTTGTTATGTTTATTCAACACTGACACTTCCTTTCCAAACAACATTGCTCAGTTCTTACTGCTGCTCAATCAGAACCATCATGCTTTCCAAAATGCCTTGCCAACATGTTTATCTTTGCATACACATATTTTTTTCTTTGAGAGTCAAAGAATAGAAATTAGGCGATCCCAGGTGGTGTGGTTACCAGAAGATAATCACATCTTGAAGCCATTGGAGACTTCACACACAATGAGACTGAATTCTCAGGCATATGATTATCTCATTGTTGCTCCTCTTAATACTGTGTCGATATCCCCTTATGTTTTCACAGTGCTAACTTACAGATACTTTGAATACCTTATCCCCAATTAAGACTATTCTACCATGTAATCATTCTAAGACCACTGCCAGAAAACAACAATCAAAAAAGCCAACACAGCATTGTGCTGATAGTATCTTGCAATGTACTGTAATATTTAGTTGCACTATTTCTTATATTTTACATAATTCATTATTTGGGAGGAAACTGCAGACATATAGACTCTAGAGAGATGAGATTTTAGCAGGCAGAAGTCTTATCTCAATTTCCTCATATTTCAATCCTCTGCTGAACCTTTTCCAAAATGTTAGCATATAGCTTGAACTAGAGAGAGTATACAGTTGTTGTTTCATTTAGCAAGCATTTGCAGTCAATCAATGAAATACTAGAATACCTTAAAATATATTTTAGTTTAAATGTCTATAAAAGAAATATTTTCAAATGAATCTCAATTTTTTTACTCCACCCCTTAAAGTGACTCTTTGTTACAATGGTGTGCCTCAAAATATTAACAGCCTATAAAAAGCAAACACAGTTGTTCAAGTTTTAAAATATCTAGGTTAATTCAATTTTATTGATCTATTAAAGTGTCTGAGAAATCTTTTGATTCTAGTCTTGGGATTTCTCAGAAGAATTTTTTCAGGAAAATATTTCTAAGATTCATTTGTTTTCAAACCCCCTTTCAGTTTACATCAGATATCATAGGAATGGATAAATGTAATGATACATATGACAAAATTATACCAAGAGAAAAACAACTTCAACTGATCTATAATGTGCAATGAGACTGAGCTATAATAAAAAGTCTTCCAACTAAAAATAAGTCCAGGTAAGATGGATTCACTGCTGAATTCTATCAGATCCATAAAGAACTAATGCCAGTGCTTCTCAAATTCTTTCAGAAAACAAAATAAATGAGTTCTATTCCGATGCCTAATTCAGCAAAAGACATAACAACAGCCAAAACAATTGAAACATCAAGGAAAAGTCCTTTAAAAACCTCCACCAGTAAGCCCAATTAAACAACACATCGGAAACATTCATTCAGTATTATCAAGTGAGAAGGATATAAGCAAACTGATAAATGTAATATATCACATAAATAGATATTTCTAGTTTACATTTTGTCTCTGTGATAAAACATTGACCAAAAGCAACTTTAAGAGGAAAGGATTTATTTCATCTTCCACTTCCAGGTAAGTCAGACTCATCACCGCAGGAGCTCGAGGTTCCTAAAGTCAGAAATGAAGAGGAAGTCACCAAAAACAGTAATTACTGGCTTGTTCCATTCTATATCTGCTGCTGTCCTTGATTGCCATCACAAAGTCCTAGCTTCTCCAATATGTTGGGAACTCCTCTGCAACCAAAGCTATCCCTTCAACAATGGCCTTCCCTGGCCTGTCAATGTGGAGGACAACAAGCCAGTAGTACCTCTGTCTATAACGCTTGTTGCCTCAGCAGTCCCAATCTAGTGCTGAAAACCTGGAATATTCACAGAATATCACTGGTCCATAGTTCAGAATGGAAGTCTGGAAACACTGGTTCTGACATTAGCAAAAGAATTAGCAGCAACCACAACAACAATACAAATCAACTTGACAGTAAACGGGAAGGCCAAATGCACAGATTGCAAGAGACCTTCCTTCTGTCATACCTTTCTTATGTATACTGCAGCCAGAAGTTACTTCCTACAATGTGGCAGGTCTTCCCACATTGGTTACCATAGTCTGGATATTTCTTAAGTTAAGGTTTCATACTCAGGTAATTCTAATTTGTGTCAAGTCAATGTTAAACCAAGCACAATACAGATCAAAGATAGCACAGGATCATATCAGTAGATACAGAAAGCCCTTGGACAACTACAACATCAATTCACGATAAAAAAGAAACACTGATAAAAGTAGGAAACTGGAAATGAGGGCACAGTCCTTTAATCTCAACACAGTGGCTTGACAGGCAGACTGATCTCTGTTAATTTGAGGCCTTCTTGATTTATATAACATGTATCTGGACAACCAGAGATGCACAATAAAATCCTATTTCAGAAAAATTAAAAAGCAACAAAAACTAGGAATAGAAGGGATATATTTAAACAGAATAAAAATATACAAAACAAGCCTATGCCAATTATTATACCAACTATAGAAAACCTAAAAAAAATCCCAGTAAAAGTTAGGAAAGGTTGGCAGCACCACAACCTAACATAGTATGTGATATCTCAGCTAGAGAAATAAGACAAAAGAAATAATAGTGATACTAACAGGAGGCGTCAAAACCAAATTATCCATTTGTAGATGATGTTGTCCCATGTGTAAATGACCTTAAAATCTCAAAACAGAAAACCCTTAGATTTTAATGTACTTTCTGCAAAATAGTAGAATATAAAATCCACATGCATAAACTAGTAACTTTGCTACCTATCAATGGTGACACTGTTGAGAATGAAATTAAGGAGATAATCTTAAAATAGATTTTAAAATATCTGAAATTAATCTAAATAATAATTTAAATATCTTTACATAAACTTAGACACTGAAGAAGGAAAAAACAAACACAATATCTATAGGATTCCCATAAAAACAAAATAAAATATTGCAATGATGAAATAACAGAAACAATCTTATTCAAAATTGTGTAAAATATATTGGAATTAATAAAGTAGGTGAAAATTACTATGATGAAAATACTTTGTGCTTATTTTTTACTAGCTCTTTGAGAGTTTCATACAATGAAATTTGATTACCCACTCCTCCCAGATAAATCTCCCTTTCCTTACCCAGAACAAACATACAAAAAGAAATAGAGCTAAATATGTGAAATACAGCTGGAAGGTTGTCTTCTAACAAGGGATAATACCCATAAAAAACAGACTCTTCATCTCCCAGCTGTTATCAAATGTCAATATCTCTTTAACCAAGGTGGTACTTAAAGCTCACCTCAAATGTCCATAGTAGATTTTCTGTGTCCAAAACATGCATAGATCTTGTGCAAGTCATCTCAACTTACATGAATTCATATGTTTAGCTGCCCTACTCCTTATATAAAACACATTTCCATTGTTTTATAAAATCTATGTCTCTTAGATTCTTTCTCCATGATGCCTGAGGGGTTATGATATAGATGTCCTGTTAAGGGCTGAACATACCGGAATCTCTATTTTTCTAAACCTTAAATAATTGTGGGTCTTTGTGTTAATCACCATCTATTAACAAAGGAAGCTTTACTAATGAGGTCTGTCCAATATGCTAACCAATGGATATAACAATAAGCCATTAGGGTTGAGTTCAACACAGCACTCACTTATCAGAATAACAATATTAAGTTCATCCCTAGGGCCTATGACCTGTTTAGCCATAGGCTCTTATCCTCAATAATATTAAAAAAGGGTTACAACTTGTCCAGAAGGCCTTAAATCCAACCAGAACGTGCATGGGTGCTTTCTTAATGTTTGAGCTACTAATGAACCGTTGGCCATGTCTTTGCCAAGACAGTCATTATTTTAGTTTAAAAGATTCTTAGCCATGTAAGATTTCTCATTCCTTTGCTTTTCAGGTAGCATGCATAGAACCTTTCAGTAATATAAAAGTTAACCAGTCATAATGAGAATTCCAGGTAAGTAACAGCTTGATTTGTCTATGTTCTATCTCTTGCATATGGTTCCTTGAGCAAAGGGACCTTAACATCTACTTCTGGAGAGTAACCAAGATCTTTCGCAATAGTTTATTTGGGGATGCTATATGGAATTTACTTCCCAAAAACTGTATAAGAGATAATTATTATCAGCATCAAGGTGTTTATCTGTTATCCTGTGGTGTCAAGTAGAGGCACTGTTGCCCTGCTACAGATAACTATAAAAATGTGTATGTATATATTTTATGAGGAGTCTATAGTAGCAGATTTCTGTGAGAATTTTTGAAATATCTTTAGTCTGTTAACCCGTTCAATAGTCCCTCATCTATCATCTCCTCCTATTCCCTATGCCCATTACACTCTTCATATTCCATGATTTCCCTTTAATCTTCAACATTTAAGAAGATAATCTTAACTCCCTGCCTTAAAATCATCTTTCTATTGCTCCTTACTGATTTCCCAATCTCTGTGGGTATTCCCAACAAAATAAACACATATGAAGACGTAAATTAACACATATTAATAAGAGAAAACATAAAACATTTGTCTTTCTGAATTTGGGTTACAACTCCACCAATTAACCTGTGAATTTGATATTTTTGTTTTTCTTCACATCTGAATAACATTCCACTGTGTAAATATACCACATTTCCACTCTCTATTCTTAAGTTAAAGGGCATCTATGCCTTTTCCATTCCCTAATTAAAGTAAATATAGCATCAATTAATATGGATGAGTGGGTATATCTAGAGTAAGAAATAGAGTCCTTTGATTATAAGTCCAAGTGGTATAGCTGAAACATGAAACATGTGGTAGATTTATCTCTAGCTTTTTGAGGAATCTCTACATTGATTTGCATAGTGTCTATACTGATTTGGATTCCCACCAACAGAGAATAAGTGTTCCTCTTTTCCCACATCCATGCCAACATTGATCAGCATTTCCATTTGTTTGTTTTTGGATCTTAGCCATTCTTAGTTTTGGATGATGAATTCCCAAAGAAACTTTAATTTTCATTCATTCCGAATAACTGTGGATGTTGAACATTTTTCGAAAATGATTCTCAGCCATTTGCATTTTTCCTCTGATAACTTCTGCTTTAGTTCCATGCTCAATTTCAAATTTTGTCGTTTGTTTTCTTAAAGCTTATTTTCTTTTATTTCTTTATATACTCTAGATGCTAAAATTCTGTCACATGTATATACAGCTGTCAAATATTTTTTCTCATCCTGGGATGGTATCCTTTGTTATATAAAGACTTCATTGCATGAGTTCCCATGTTAATTGCTCATCTTAATGCCTGTACTATTGGAGAGCTCTGTTCAAAAATCATTTCCTGGGTCATCGTATTCAAGCGTGCTCCACATTTTCACCATTGACAGATTCAGGGTTTGGGCTTTTATATTGAGAACCTAAATCCCTTTGTGGTTGCATTTGTTTATGGTGAGATATAAGGATCTGTTACTATTTCTTTACAAATGCTTATCCACAATGACTAAAACAATTTGTTGAATATACTGCCTTTTCTTCAATGTTTATCATTTGCCTATTTGTCATAATTCAGGTAGTTGTAGCAATGTGCACTTATATGTGTGCCTTCAATTCTGTTCTATTGATCAATATAATGTGTGTTCTTATGCCAATGCAGCACTATTTTTTAATAATGTAGCTATAAAGTATAACTTGAAATCTGGGATGGTATTATCTCCATCTATTCTTTTATTGTTCTTGGTTGTTTTAACTTTCCCGTTACTTTTGTATTTCTGTATGAAATTTAAAATTATTTGTTTTACTTGTTTGAATAATTGCATTGGAATTGTATTGACTCTCTAAATTGGTTTTGGTCAGATGGCTACTTTCACAATATTAATCCTGCCAATCAGAGAGCAGGGAAGTTCTTTCCATCTTTTGATATTTCTCCAGTTTCCCTTTTCGATGATTATAAGTTTTTCACTTCCATAGGTACATTTATTTTATAGAATATTAGCTTTAAGATGTGTTGCATTTATTTATGCTGTAGAATATTTCTTTAGTGATGCAAAGATGCATTTTTGACTCCATAAAGCTGTGTTACTTTGCCTGTCTAAAACACCTCATTGGTCTAATAAAGATCTGAATGACCAATAGATAGGCAGGAGAGAGAAATAGATAGGCCAGGCTGCCAGGCATAGAGAATAAATAAGAGGACTCAAGAGGAAGAAAAGAAGGGGAAGAGCGGGTAAAGAAGAAGGAAAGGTGGATTCCAGGATCCAGGTGATTGCTACACAGCCAGCCACTGGGTAAGAAAGAATAAAGACATAAAAAATAAAGAAAGATAAAAAAACCCAGAGGCAAAACATAGTTAAAGAAAGACAGGATAATTTAAATTAGAAAATAAGGATAGAAACAAGCCAAGCTAAGGGCATGCATTAATAAGGAATAATGAGTCTTTGTGTATTTATTTGGGAGCTGTGTGGTGCACCCCGAAACTGTAAGTAATAGTGATAAAAATAACACTAAAAATATCAGAATTAGGCCGGGTGTTGGTGGCACACACCTTTAAGCCCAGCACTCGCGGGTAGAGGCAGGAGGATCTCTGTGAGTTCGAGGCCAGCCTGATCTACAGAGCGAGTGCCAGAACAGCCTCCAAAACAATAAAGAGAAACCCTGTCTCGAAAAACGAAAAAAAATATATCAGAATTATTGCAAGATTTTGATGGTATTGTAAGTGAAATGTTCCATGATTTTCTTCTTAGTAATTTTGTCGTTTGTAGACAGGAAAGTTACTGATTTTCGTATGCTGATTTTTGTACACTGATACTTTGGTGGATGTGTTTATTAGGTCAGGAGATTTTTAATGGAGTTTTAGGGGTAGCTCATGTATAAAATCACAGGATCTACAAACAAAGGTGCATTCACATCTTCCTTTCCTATTTATATTCCCTTTTTCTAGGTAATTTGTTTAGTTCCCTGGCTAAGGAAAAACTTCCAGAACTATACTGAATAGTATGAGTCAAAATGGAAATCCTTGTCTTATTCCTGATTTTAGTAGAAATACATAGAATTTTCCACACTTAGAATGGTATTTGTGATGATTGACTCTGATCTTCTTGTATATTATTTTTATTATACTGAAATACATTCCCTTCATCCCAGATTCTCTGTGAAGAGATGTTGGATTTTGACATAGGTCTTTTCTGAATCTAATGAAAGTGTCATGTAGATTCTATCCTTAAGTCTATTTATGTGTTAGATGTTGGATTTTGAATCATACTTGCATCTCTGGGATAAACTCAATTGATTCATGATGAATAATATTCTTGATGTGTTTTTGCATTTAATTTGCAAGTATTTTATTGATAATTTTAATCCAAGGTCATCAGATATATTCCTTTATAATATTTCTTTTTGCTATGTTTTGTCTGCTTTAGGTATCAGGGAGGGTAATAGGGCCTTCATAAGGATGAGGTTTTGGTTTTTATAAATTTGTATATATATATGCATATTTTATTTAACTTTTTACACATATTACTCTCAGTTCCCTTTCCCTCCCCTCATACCTTGCCCTCCCATTCCTCCCATCCCTCCACCCCACTTCATCTCCCTTTTGTTCCCCAGAGTGTAAGGCCTTCCATGAGGGAATTTCAGAGTTTGTCAGAGGATCCTAGGTCCTCTCCCATGTGTCTAGTCTGAGAGAGCATCACCCCATGTGGAATGGGCTCCCAGAGTCCATTTGTATGCCAGGAATAAATACTGATCTACTCTCCAAGGTCCCATAAAATGCAGAGGACTTTTCTCTGACACCCAGGTTGGGTGTGGGAGGTGCCTGGTCTCTCAGTCATCAGTTTGGGGTACATGTGCTCCCCTTTGCTTAGGTCAGGTGACTCTGTGGGTTTCACCAGCCTGGTCGTGATTCCTTTGCTCATGGCTCCTCTTTGCAACTGGGTTCTAGGTCTTCAATTTGGTTTTTAGCTGTGGGTGCCTGCCTCTGCTTCTGTCAGCCCCCAGATGAGGGTTCTAGGATTGCATATAAGGTAGTCATCAATGTCATTATCAGGGGAGGGCATTTAAGGTAGTCTTAATGCCACTTGCTGTCTTTTTTGTAGATCTGTGAAGATCTCACTAGTGCCAGATCTCTCCTATAACTTATAATGGTTCCCTCTATTATAATATCTCTCATTCTTCTCTCCTCTATTCTTGCCCTGGCTCAACCTTCATGCTCTCCTATGTCCTCTTCTCCCCTCCTCTTGCCCTCCTCTCTTTCCCCTATCTCCCTCTCCCCTCCCTGCCCTCTGTTCCTAATAAAATTAGGAGATCTCCTCCCATAACCCTTCTCTGGGTTACCATGCATATCTCTCTTAGGGTCCTCCCTGCTTCCCAGACTCTCTGGCTATGGAACTGTAGGCTGGCAATCCCCTGCTCCATGTCTAAAATACATATATGAATGAGTACATACCATGTTTGTCTTTTTGTGATTGGGTGACCTCACTAAGTATGGTTTCTTCTAATGCCATCCATTTGACTGCAAATTTCAAGATTCTATTGTTTTTCTGCTGAGTAGTACTCCATTGTATAGATGTACCCCATTTTCTCTATCCACTCTTCTGTTGAGTGGCATCTAGGTTGTTTCCAGCTTCTGCATATTACAAATAATAAAAATATATCTATTATTGTCCATTTACCTGCAAAGTTAATGATTTCATTTTTCCTTGTATTCCATAGTATATATGTACCAAATTTTCATCATCCATTTGCTGGTTTTAGGATGTTTAGGTTGTTTCCATTTCCTAGATATTTTTAATTGAGACACTAAATATAGCTGAGCAAGTATTGGTGAAATAGAATATTGATCCCTTTAAGTACCTGCCAAAGGACAGGTAAAGCAGGGTCATAGGCTAGATTTTTTTGAGAATTCTCCATACTTATTTCCACAATACTAAAGAGTTATATATTTACCAATGTTTATTTCTATTCTATTTTATCTTTTATACTTATTTCCATTTTGACTGTTTCTCTTCAGATAGAAATTGGAACCAGACTTTATGTTTATCAACTGATAAATGGATAAATGTAGTATGTATACACATACCAAATGAATTTTTTGTATGTAAACAAAAATAAGTGTATATGTAATTTGTAGGAACATGGATGGAACTGAAAAATATATTGAATGAAAGCATTAAAAAATCCTGAGTAATTAAAAATAGTTCTGAGCCAAAAGAACGATGTTGGATTGATCCTATCACCTCACTTCAAACTACAGAACAGATATTTAACAGAACAACATCATGGTAATTGAATAAAAACAAACACATGGACCAAGGGAACAAAATAGAACATGAAACAATAGACTCATGTGGCTTCAGCTACCTGACTTTTGATGAAAGTGCCCAAAATATGCTGTGAAAAAAATCCTCTTCGGTAAATACATAGCCACATATAGAAAAATAAAACTAAGTCTGGTCTTATACAGTCAATATAAATTAAAGATTTGAGAATAGGAAAATATAGGGAAACACTTCAATACACACACCCACACACATACACACACACACACATATGCAAGTGTTCTCTGAAAAATACTCCAGTAGCATAGGGGATAAAATCAAAACTTAGTGGTGTTTTTATATCATATTAATAATAAAAGAATCATCTGTCCACCCCCACTAAGGGGAGAGGGGAGAATGGGCCCCTGTCTTGGGCCTGACTTCCACTTGTTCTTTTTGGGATCTCCTGTTTTGGGTACAGCAGGCAGGTCCACTAGGTCCAGGCTGTTCAATCCATCCAGAGACTGCTAATATCACAGTGCTAGTACCACTTCCACCCACCTGGGGAGGGAGTGTCTCAGACGCACTTTCACCTATCATACCTATCACAATGTTGGACCTGCTTGCATACAGAGTAAGAGTACATACCCCCGTAGATTACAATCAAATTAAAGAATTGGCCGAATCCATTTGTAATTATGGGGTCAATGCTAACTTTACCACAATACAGGTGGAAAGGCTTGCTAATTTTGCTATGACTCCCACTGACTGGCAGACGACAGTGAAAGCAGTGCTTCCCAACATGGGACAATACATGGAATGGAAGGCTCTCTGGTATGATGCAGTCCAGGCGCAAGCTAGAGTTAATGCCACGGCTGGAGATGAGAATCAGAGGCAGTGGACATTTGAAATGCTGACAGGTCAGGGTCAACATGCCCTTAATCAAACCAACTACATCTGCGGCGTCTATGCTCAGGTGTCGGCCGCTGCTATTAAAGCATGGAAGGCCCTCACAAAAAGGGGAGAATCCAGTGGACACCTTACAAAGATTGTCCAAGGACCCCAAGAGCCATTTTCAGACTTTGTGGCCAGAATGACCAAGTCTGCCTGTCACATCTTTGGTGATTCAGAACAAGCTATGCCCCTGATTGAGCAACTTGTCTATGAACAAGCAACCCAGGAATGTCGAGCGGCTATCGCCCCTCGCAAAAGCAAAGGTTTACAAGATTGGCTCAGAGTGTGCAGGGAGCTGGGGGGACCCCTAACCAATGCAGGACTAGCTGCCGCCATTTTACAAACACACAGGCTTCACGACCCATACCATGGAAAACAGAGGAGCCGTTATGGGTCTCTCAATGTCCTCTATCCTCTGAAAAATTAGAGGCTGTCACAAGATTAGTGCAAGAACAGGAGCGGCTGGGGCATCTAGAGCCTTCTACCTCCCATGGAATACACCAGTTTTTGTTATTAAGAAGAAATCTGGGAAGTGGAGATTACTCCAAGACCTGCGGGCCATTAACAATCAGATGCATCTTTTTGGCCCTGTTCAAAGAGGCCTTCCTTTGCTTTCTGCACTTCCTCAAGATTGGAAGCTTATTATTATAGCTATTAAGGATTGTTTCTTCTCTATTCCACTTTACCCATGGGATAGACCAAGGTTTGCCTTCACTATCCCTTCTCTTAATCATATGGAACCAGACAAGAGATTTCAGTGGAAGGTACTGCCGCAAGGCATGGCCAATAGCCCAACAATATGTCAGCTGTATGTGCAGGAGGCTTTGGAGCCAATTAGGAAGCAATTTACATCTTTAATCATGATCCATTATATGGACGATATTCTTATTTGTCACAAAGAGTTAGATGTTTTACAAAAGGCTTTTCCCATGCTGGTGGCTGAATTAAAACAGTGGGGATTAGAGATTGCCTCAGAAAAGGTTCAAATTGCAGATACAGGCCTCTTTTTGGGCTCAATGATTACTCCCAAAAATATAGTTCCTCAGAAAATAGAAATTCGCAAAGACCACTTACAAACATTAAATGATTTTCAGAAACTTCTGGGAGATATAAATTGGTTGAGGCCCTTTTTAAAAATTCCATCTGCTGATCTAAAACCCCTTTTGATCTCCTTGAGGGTGAGCCTCATATCTCCTCACCCAGAAAATTTACCCCTGCCACCCACTGAGCCTTACAGATGGTGGAAGAGGCCTTACAGGAAGCACAATTACAACGTATTGAGGAGTCACTACCTTTTAATCTGTGTGTTTTTAAGACAGCTCAATTGCCAACTGCAGTCCTGTGGCAACATGGACCATTACTTTGGATTCATCCAAATGCTTCCCCTGCTGAGATTATTGACTGGTGCCCTGATGCTGTTGCACAGCTCGTGCTTCGCGGAATAAAAGCAGCTGTTACACATTTTGGCAGGGATCCTGATTCCTTGATTGTGCCTTATACTGCTGCACAAGTTCAGACCTTGGCAGCCACATCTAGTGATTGGGCAGTTTTAGTTACTTCCTTTTCAGGACAAATTGATAATCATTTTCCAAAGCATCCAATTTTACAGTTTGCCCTAAACCAGGCTATAGTGTTTCCACAAGTGACAGCTAAAGACCCACTCCCAGATGGGACTGTGGTGTACACTGATGGATCGGAAACTGGTATGGGAGCTTATGTGGTCAAGGATAGGGTTATATCTAAACAATATAATGAAACTTCACCTCAAGTTGTAGAATGTCTGATAGTACTGGAGGTTCTTGAGGCTTTTCCAGGACCCCTCAATATTGTATCAGAGTCCTCTTATGTGGTTAATGCAGTTAATCTCCTTGAGATAGCTGGAATAATAAGATCCTCCAGCAGAGTTGCTAACATCTTTCAGAAGATACAAGCTGCCTTGTTAAATAGGAGATTTCCTGTTTTCATTACCCATGTCCGAGCACATTCTGGACTCCCAGGTCCCATGTCCTCAGGGAATGACTTAGCAGACAAGGCTACAAAGCTGGTGGCCGCTGCCTTGTCTATCCACGCACAAGCAGCAAAAGAATTCCATCAGAGCTTTCATGTGACGGCTGAGACCTTGCGCCGTCGTTTTGCTCTATCCAGGAAAGAGGCTAGGGAAATTGTTACTCAATGCCAGAATTGCTGCGAATTCTTACCTGCTCCCCACGTGGGAATAAACCACGTGGCATTAGACCATTGCAGATGTGGCAGATGGATGTTACTCATATTCCCTCTTTTGGAAGGCTTCAATATGTTCATGTTTCTGTTGACACCTGTTCTGGCATAATGTTCGCCACGCCCCTAACAGGGGAAAAGGCCTCATATGTGATTCAACATTGCCTTGAGGCCTGGAGTGCTTGGGGAAAACCCAGAATTTTAAAAACAGACAATGGACCAGCATATACCTCTCAAAAATTCCGACAGTTTTGTCGGCAAATGGATGTTACCCATCTAACTGGCCTACCTTATAACCCTCAAGGACAGGGCATTGTGGAACGTGCCCATCGTACACTCAAATCATATCTGATTAAACAAAAGGGGAGTATTGAGGATGTTCTACCCTCGGTACCAAGAGTTGCTGTGTCCATGGCACTTTTTACCCTTAATTTCTTGAACTCTGATGCCCAAGGCCACACTGCGGCCGATCGCCACAGTTTAGAGCCTGATAGGCCAAAAGAAATGGTAAAATGGAAAGATGTCTTGACTGATCTCTGGAAAGGCCTGGATCCTATTCTTATAAGATCCAGGGGAGCTGTGTGTGTTTTTCCACAGGAGGAAGAAAACCCCCTGTGGATCCCTGAAAGACTCACTCGAAGAGCTCCTTCACAACTCCAGAATAAGAAGGATGGAGGCCAAGTGGGTGATGAAGACTCTCCTACTCGGGATGATGGTTCCTAGTATGATGGGAGAGTTACGGTGGGCCATCATGTCTACCTTCCCCTACCGATGCCAGTGATGCATAATGCCCAGGTGTTCCCTAGATTTTTCACAACTAATAGAGAGTTGGGGCTTGCCTTTTTGCCTTTGGATCCTCAGATACAGAGTTTTCAGGATGAGAGAACCTTGTCATTGGTAGGAAGCTTGTGCTTTACTGTGATTTCTTCATTAAAGGATAATTTTACTCATATGGATCCAGAAAGATCTAATGCTAATCCTTTTGAATTAATGGAAGCTGTACTGATCTTTCTCCTATGGCAATGATTGCTGGAGGATATAGTGAGAAGGGACAGATTACTTTTGATTGGAAAGGGGCATTAGGCAACAGTCTGAGTGAGGGACAGAGCTCTGGATCATCTGATTGGTCCTCCTCCAATGTTAAGTATACCCCTTTTAAGAGAACTAATTATTCAGCTGCTCCAATTTGTGTTTGGCTGCCCTTTATTTGGGTTGTGAGTAATGATACCTTAGGTAAGAATCAGAAAGAAATAAATTGCTCTGCTTAGAATTGTTTTTATGCATTATGCTGGGATGCTATTAAGCACCCTTTTGCTTTGGTAATGCGCATGCCTCGATTTGTTCCAGTTCCTGTTGAGGCGCCAAGTAGTTTGAGTTTGTTTAGGGAAAAGCGAGATTTTTGGGATCTCTGCTATTATTGTGGGCCTGATAGCCGCCGCCGCGGTTACTGCTTCGGTTACCGCCTCGGCCCTTGCACTTTCCGCCACTGTGCAGACAACTCAAACCATTAATGAACTATCGGCCACTGTGACCATGGCCCTAGATAAACAGGCCACTGCCAATTCTCAGATACAAGGAGGCCTGATGTTGGTAAACCAACAGATTAATTTGGTTCAGGAACAATTGGATATATTGTGGCAGATGGCCCAATTGGGATGTGAACAAAAGTTGCCTGGCCTTTGTGTCACTTCAGTACAATATGAGAATTTTACAAGAGCAGCTAACCTGTCAAAAGCTCTGTCTCAACATTTATTACAGAATTGGACTTTTGAGTTTGAGCAGACACTCCGTGAGTTGAGAGTGGCGATCCTGCAAGTGAATTCGACGCGTCTGGATCTTTCTCTGATGGAAGGCCTCTCCTCCTGGATTTCATCTGCATTTTCTTATTTTAAGGAATGGGTGGGGGTGGGATCATTTAGCCTAGTTCTCTGCTGTGGAATAGTGTTGATGCTTTGGATGGTGTGTAAGCTCAGAGCCCAAACAAAAAGAGACAAAGTGGTGGTGGCACAAGCACTTGCTGCCTTAGAACACGGAGCCTCCCCTGACATTTGGTTAACCATGTTAAAGCAATAGGTCGCTGGCCTCCCGGCTCTTGCACCCCACGAGGCTAGTCTCATTGCACGGGATAGAGTGGGTAGGCTTCAGCAGCCCAAGGAGTTGCAAGGCTAAGCACTGCACAGGAGAGGTCTGCGGTATAACGACTTTCTCCTGGGAGATAAGTCATCTTGCATGAAGGTTCTATGTCATGATCTCCTTCCCCCAGAAAAACGACATCAGGACTGGTCAGGGCTCCCTCTGGGGATAAGACCCTGGAGAGGAGCTTTGTACATGTTCCAAATTTGCACATGGGGATTTGACCTCTATCTCCACTCCAAAGTTGTGGGTGTCCTATGGCTTCAAAAATAAATGAATAGGGGGAGATGTGAGGAGCCGCCCTCGCTATCGCTATTGCCATTAGAAGATGGCGCCAACATTCGTTGTCAGTTGGAGTCCACCGTTTAAGCTCTGCCTCTCCCGTGGTGTCATCTGGGGTGATGAGCAAACCACCAATCCCGGCTCTACACGTCTCACTCAGAGCTCCTAGGCTTATATAAGGGGCTGGGTTTCTTAGCTTGGGGTCTCTCTCTCAGAAGCTAATCATCTATCTCTCAAGATGCATTAAAGCTTTACTGCAGAAGAATCCGAGTGTCCTGTGTCGTTCTTGCTGGCGAGACTGTGGCGCAGGACACCAAAGAAAACCTTATGTTCAACAAATCCCTAACAAAAATTATCCAGAAAATATGTAACACTGTGAAAAGGCCAAACCTAAGAATAACAGGTATAGAAGAAGAGGAAGACACCAAACTCAAAGTTGCAGAAATCATATTCAACAAAATCATAAGAGAAAACTTTCCCAACCTAAAGAAAGACATGATAATGAAAGTACAAGAAGCTTACAAAACGCCAAATAGAGTGGACCAGAAAAAGTCCCCTAGCCACATAATAATCAAAACCCCAATATAGAATAAAGAAAGAATATTAAGAGCAGCAAACGAAAAGAGTCATATAACATATAAAGTGAAACATCTCAGAATTACACTTGACTTCTCCATGGAAACTCTGAAAGCCAGAAGGTCCTGACCAACACTAAGAGACCTCTAATGCCAGACCAGGCTATGATAACCAGATAAGTTCTCAATAACTGTAGATGGAGAAAGAAAGATATTCCATGACAAAACCAGATTTAAACAATACATATCCACTAATATAGCCTTACAGAAAATATTGGAAGGAAAACTTCAACTTAAGGAAGTTAACTACACTCACAAGAACATAGGCATTAGATAATTCCACTTCATCAAAAGTCAAAAGAACAAGCAGGGTAAATCCACACAATACCACCACCAAAAACAAATCATTAAAAAACAAGAATTAACACTCAATGGTCCATAATTTCCCTCAATGTTAATGGTCTTACCTTACCTACAAAAAGACACAGGCTGACAGAATATGAAGACAGAATCCATCTTTCTTCTGCATCCTAGACATAGACCTCAACTTCAAAGACAGATGCTACCTCAATTTAAAGGATTGTGACATACTCCAATAAATGGACCCAAGTAAAATTCTGGTATAGCTATAATGATATCTAACAAATTAGACTTCTGTAGCATTCAATTTTCTCCCTAGCCTGTTCCCTGAGCTGCATCAGTTCAAAATGAGCCCGCAGAACACTATATTAATTAAGAAACCATTGGTCATTTGCTGTTTTTTCTTAGTGGATAGCTCTGATTTAATTATTAACCCATAGTTACTAATATATATTTTTATAAGTTCTTATCTTATTGAGAATGCCAGACATGCTCCCTCTCCTCCTGGGATCATATGGCAACTCTCCACTCTTGATTCATTTTCCCAGAATCCACCTTGAATCCTCTTCTCACTTATCTTGCTTCCTTATTGGCCAACAGTGATTTATTTATCAACCAATAAGACAATATATACACAGAAGTACTTCCCCCATCAGACTTCAAACTAAAATCTACCAAAAGAGATAAAGAAGGTCATTTCATATTCATCAAAGACGAATGCATTCAGGATGAAGTCTCAAGTATGAACATTTATGCCCCAAGTACAGAGGCTCCCCTCTTTGTAAAAAGAAAATTACCAAAACTCAAATCACACATAACATCTCACACACTTATAGAAGAAGACTTCAACTCTCTACTTTCACCACTAGACAGGATTGCCATTTGAAAACATATAAAACAACAGAACTAACAGAAGTTATTGTACTACTGGGTTTAACAGACATCTGTATAACATTCCATCTAAACACAAAAGAATGTACCTTCTCCTCAGCAACAACCTTCTGTACAATCAACTACATACTTGGGAGCATAGCAAACCTCAACACATATGAAAAAATTGGAATGACACCCTGGATCTTATCAGACCATAATGTTTTATCAACAAAAACACAAATTTTAGAAGGCCTACAAAGTCATGAAAATTGAACAACGCTCAATTGCACCATTCCTTGGTAAAGTAAGAAATAAAGAAATTAAAGACTTCCTAGAATTCAATGAAAATGTAGACACAACATACATTGGTCACATTGAAAGCAGTACTAAGAGGAAAGTTGATAGCACTAAATGCCCACATGAAAAAACTGGAGAATAGTTACAGTAGAGAATCAACAATACAACTGAAAACTCTAGAACGAAAAGAAGCAAATTCATGCCAGAGGAGTAGATGCCAGGGAACAATCAAATTGAGGGCTGAAACCAATAAAGTAAAAAAAAAGAAAACAATACAAAGAATCAGTGTAGCAAATAGTTCTTCAAGAAAATCAATGAGATAAAAAACCTTTATCCAAACTATCCAAAAGGCAGAGAGAGAACATTCAAATGAACAAAATCAGAAATGAAAAGAAAGACATAACAACAGAAAATAAGGAAGTCCAGAGAATCTTCAGGTCATGTTTTGAAAACCTGTACTCCACAAATTTCAATAATTTAAATGAAATGGTAAATTTTCTGAATAGATATCAAGTACCAAAATTAAATCAAGAACAGATAAGCAATTCAAACAGACCTA
The DNA here is from genome assembly GCF_017639785.1 of Mesocricetus auratus. Lineage (NCBI taxonomy): Eukaryota > Metazoa > Chordata > Mammalia > Rodentia > Cricetidae > Mesocricetus > Mesocricetus auratus. The sequence continues at coordinate 91,026,148 of NW_024429188.1, read as the reverse complement.
AACCCCTTAATTAAATAGAAGGGGTCATCAAAAGTTTCCCAACCAAAAAAGCCCATGGCCAGATGGTTTGAGTGCAGAATTCTACCAAAAATTCAAATAAGAGCTAATAAATACCAATACTCCTCAAAGTGTTCCACACAATATAAGAAGAAGGGTTATTGCCAAATTCATTTTACCAGACTACAATTACCTTGGTACCCAAGCCACAAATAAGAAAGAATACTACAGACCAAAATCCGTCATGAACATTTATGCAAAAGTGCTCAATAAAATATTGGCAAATCAAATCCAAGAACACATCAGAAAAATCTCCCACCATGATGAAGTAGGCATCATTCCAACAATGCAGGGGTGGTTAATCATAAAAAAACAATTTTTATTACCCACCATATAAACAAAGAGAAAAAGAAAAAACACATGATAATCTTACTAGATGTTGAAAAAGCCATTGACAAAATCCAACACCCCTTCATGATAAAGGTAATGGAGAGATCAGGGATAACAGGAATATAACATTATAACAATAACATACAATACAAGATATTCCATGACAAAACTAGATTCAAGCAATACGTATCCACTAACCCAGCCCTACAGAAAGTTCTGGAAGGAAAACTCCAACCCAAGGATGTTAACTACAACCAGAAAAACAAAGGGATTAGAGAATCCCACTCTACCAACAGCCAAAAGAACACATAATTCCACCACCAACACACACACATTCCAAATCAAAGAACAGCAACTTTGGAAACCAGCATGTCAGTTCCTCAGGAAACTGGGAGTCTGTCTACCACAAGACTTAGCAATTTACTCTTAGGCATATATCTGAAAGATATACATTCATACAACAAGGACATTTGTTCAACTACCTTTATAGCAGCATTGTTTGTAATATCCTCAAAATGGAAGCAACGTAGATGCCCCTTAACTGAAGAATAGACAAAGAAAACGTGGTATATTTACACAATGCAGTATTATTCAGCAGATAAAAACAATGGAATCTTGAAATTCGCAGGCAGATGGATGGAACTAGAAGAAATCTTCCTGAGTGAGATAACCCAGTCATAAAAAGACAAACATATTATGTACTCACTCATATATGGATTTTAGACATAGAGTAAAGGATTACCAGCTTATAATCTAAAACACCAGAGACTGTAGGAAACAAGGAGGACCCTACGAGACACATACATGGTCCTCCGGAGAAGTGGAAAGGGACAAGATCTCCTGAGCAAATTGGGAGCATGGGGGAAGGACAGAGGGAGTTAGCAGAAAGAGGAGAAGAGAAGAGGAGGTAAAAGGAGGACATGAGGGAGCAGAGGAAGATTGAGTCAGGGGAGGAATAGAGGACAGCAAGAAAAGAGATACCATAATAGAGGAAGCCATTATAGGCTTAAAGAGAAATCTGGCACAAAGGAAATGTCTAGAGAGCCACAAGGATTACTCCAACTAACAAACTAAGCAATAGTGGAGATTCTACCTTAAATATCCTTCCCCTATAATAAGATTGATGGTGCTTTAAATGCCATCCTAGAGCCTTCATCCAGTAGCTGCTGGAAGAAGAAGCAGACACTCACTGCTAAACACTGAATTGAACTCCTCACCCTCCCTGGGGAATGAATAGGGGACTAAATAGGGGGTTGGTGGAGGGGTAGCAAGTGAGGAGAGGACTAAGATAGAACTAGGATTGACATGTAAAACAATCTTGTTTCTAATTTAAATAAAAATAAGTATCATCTTAGATGATAAAATGGAAAAATCTTTGCTAGCTATAAAGAAGATTAATATCTAGAATCTACACATTTGCAGGTGGAACTGATTGGATTATTGTTATATTGAGTGATACACTGCAGTTCCCAGTGTCCCTAGGACAAATGAAGAAGTTCTGGATAGATGAGAAATATGGAGGAGCATAGTGGTTTTGTTTGTTTTTAATTAATTGTCAGTTTATTGAGGGGGCATTCTGTGGGGATCCCCCATAGAATGCCTCACTCCCCACTGGATGGGGGTGGTATGTGGGGTTGGTGGGGGACATGGGAAGAAAGAGGGGGCAGGAACTGGGATTAATGCATAAACTAAGATTGTTTCTAATTTAAATAAAAATTTATATAGTAAATAATAAAAATGAAATTTAAACATTCAAAAATGTAGTAAAACAAAAAGGCTAATATAAGATGTCCTTTCTGTCTATTTCTCTTCCTCTCTCTTCTGTCTATCTGTCATTTGTGAATATTAGATTTTACAAAGACAAATAAAATTATTTCTAATATAAAAAATGAAAGTCAGCATGAGACTGTGGAGAGCAGTTGTTCTCAACCTGTGGGTCGTGTTGGCAAAGTTCTCGTTGGCAAAGTTTTAACTCCAAAAATATTTACATTACAATTCATTGCAGCAACTAAATTACAGTTATGATGTAGCAAAAAAAATAATTTTATGGTTGGGTACGACCGTAACATTAGGAACTGTATTAATGGTCGCAGCATTATGACTGTTGAGAAATACTGGTCTAGAATAAGAAATAAGCCTTGTGAGAGAATGACGTGACAGAGCAAATGAGGTACTAATGAATAAAGACCAATAGAAATTTAAAAGAGAAATATTACAAAATATTGGGAAAAGAAAACATTCCACATTTTATATTGAAAAATGCTTAGCAAGCTTAGCATATGTATTTCAAGCTTGTAATTAATAAACATGGCTCCAGGGATCATTCCTGACATCTGCATTTTTTAAATCAAAGGTTAAATGGTTAATAATGTGTGTTTTTCGTCCTTTATAATTCATACTACATATTAGTTATATATTCATTCACCTATCAAACAAACCACAACAGTCCTAACTTTAAAATTAATGCAAGGAAGTTTGATGTTGGTTTCTCTAGTCTACATTTTCTGCCAATTCAGTGTTCCTCCTCCTCCACCTCCTCCTCCTCCTTCTCCTTCTCCACCTCCGTCTCCTCCTCCTCATCCTCCTCTTATTCTTTACCTTCATATTCTTGCTTCCAGAACCCTCATTTTATTTATTTCCTTCTAGTGTGTTGTCATAGCACTCTGGATCTATCTATATAAGAAAATTTATAGCAAAAATAAAATATTGATTTACTTATTTTCTGCCTGGGTATTGTATCTCAAGTATGTGTCAGTGTAGATCACACAAGAAACTTATAAGGACATTCTTTTTTATTCTCTTTATATTTTATTTATTCTTTTAAATTTTATTTTACATTCCAACCACAGTTCTCCCTCCAACATCTCCTCCCACCCCACCTCACCTCCCACCCAGCTCACTCCCAGTCCACTCCTACTCATGGGTAACTCATGAGGAGTTAACTATGTCTGACATAATAGGTTGGGGCAGGGCCAAACCCTCTCCCATGCATTAAGTCTGAGAATGGCAGCCCACCATAAGGAACAGGCTCCAAAAAACTAACTCATTTACCAGATATGGGCTTACTGCCGGGGGCCTCTCTTATAGTCCAAGCCTCACAACTGTCTTCCACATATAGAGGGAATAGTTTGGGTCCCTGGAGTCTGTACTGCTGTCAGTCTAGAGTTAATGAGTTTCCCAGAGTTTGAAACAGCTGTCTCTGTAGAAGTATCCATCATGACCTTGACCCCATTTGCTTATATATTTCTGCCTCCCTGTCTTCCACTGGATTTCCAGAGCTTGTCCTGGTGCTTGGTTGTGGATCTCTGCATCTGTTTCCATAAGTTACTGGATGAACGCTCTATGATGATGGTTAAGGTATTTACCAAACTGATTTTAGTGGAAGGCCAGTTCAGTCAACCTCTCCACTATTGCTAGTAGTCTTAATTGGGGGGGTCATCCTTATGGATTCTTCAGAGTTACAAGGTTTCTTCCTAACACCATAGTGACTCTCTCTAATGATGACATCATGAAAATAGCAGGCAAATGGATGGAAGTAGAAAAAATCATGCTGAGTGAGGTAAACCAGACTCAGAAATACATAGATGGTATATAATCACTTCTAAGTGCATATTAGATGTGAAGCAAAGGATAACCAGACTAAAATCCACAGATGAAGCTAGGTAACAAGAAGGATCCTAAGTAGGACATGGATTTCCCTGGGACCAGAAATTAAATCAGATCTACTAGGTAAACTGGGGATAGTAGATTGGTAAGGGAGAGGAGAGGGTGGATGGGACCATGAGGAATTGGCATGGTCGAGGGTGGGATTCAGTGAAAGAACAATGAAAGACATACGTTAATATAAGAATATTTTAAGAAGGTACAATAGAAACATCTTAGGTTTGTCACAAAGGCATGGCATGAAATATTTTGAAATAAAGTTGTGTTTTAATTCTACATCTGAAACCCCTTTTGCAAGAACAAATTTTTATTCCTGTGCTTTATTTATTATACTGACATTCATAACTGAATGAGTGTGGTAGCAGTAGGTCATAAAAAGAATGCAATGGGGATGAGTCTTTCTTGGCAGTATTTTTAACAAATACAGGAGTGGAGAAATCTAGCTAATTTGATATTTGGGAGACAAAAATGTAGTAAATTTTTTCACTGCTATGTATTAAAATGCATGAGATTCAACTTACTGGTGGAGGCAGGAATAGAGTCTGCAAGGCAATGCATTGTAACTAAGCATCCACTTGGATTTGTGTTAATTAATTTCCCAGCGTTATTGCTTTTTATTATTCTCTTTGTAATGAAACAAATGTACAGAGACTGACTGAGATGAGAAATAGAGAGACTACAAGCTTGGTCATAGTGAAATATTTTCCATCTCCATAAAAGTAGAATTGGCTGACATCTAGAATGGCTGGGACACCTGGGATTGCAGATTATACAGCACAGCAAGTATGTAGACAACATAGCTGCTTTTGATAACTAAAGTTGCTCTGCTTAGTACATTAAAGGCTCTCAAGTTTTCCCCCAGTAATATCACAGGCTGTCAGTACTTTCTCTGACAAATGAGGCCATGTCGCTAGGCAAAAGCCTGAATCCAGCTTCAAAATCTGATAGAACAATGATTCTCCACGTTGCCAGTATGTTTCCTGAAATGGTCCTTAATTTTGAATCTCCCATCCTTGCATTTCCATTTCCCTTGTGAAACCTCAATTCTCACTGTTGTCAGCAGAAGCAGTTGCTCGGTGTGGTGCAACAAGCCTGATGGATAGCTTTAATTCACTAGTCCCTGACTGCCTTTACAATTGCTCAGGTCCCAGAGAGAGATGGCCACCCCAGACAGTAATCAAATGCCTGTGTTTCAACTTTACATCAATGTCCAGGAGGCATGGGAGCTGGTGCCAACAAAAGAGAGAAACAAAATTCTCGTGATTTTTTCAATACCAGATTTTAGTGGCATAATGGAGGAGGTGTTAAGATAATAGAATTTCTTCACAGTTGACAATAGTTTCCCATTTGTAATGATTCCTCATGAAATTTAAGTTAACTATAAAAGTAATTTGCATTCATAAGATGGGATGCAGCTTTCAAAGAAAAGGCTGTCTTCTATAACTTCTTTACTCTCCTTCATTTCTCCATTATTGCTTTAACTTTTAGTTATTCTTTTTGAAAGTGTAATATAATTACAAAATTTCTCTTACCATTTCTTCCTTCCAAACCCTACCATATAATCCCACTTCTTTTCTGTCAAATTTATGGCTTCTTTACTAACTAGTTATTACATAAATAAATGTATATTTATATACATATATTCCTGAATATAAGAATATAACATTCTCAGTATGTATAATGTTACTTGTATGTATGATTTTGCATGCCAATATGTCTGTGTAAGAACACAATAAACAACAACCTGGGCAATATGCCACTACCAGAGCCTACCTATCCTATGAGAGCAACACTTGAATACTCCAATGCAGCAGAATCATAAGAAAAAGACCTTAAAGCCAACTTTATGATGATGATAGAGGTCCTTAAAGAGGAGATTAAGAACTGCCTGAAATAAATTGAGGGAAAGACAACCAAAACATTGGAGGAAATCAACAAATCCCTCAAAGAATGGCCAGAAAGCCAAGAAAAAACAAACAGGTGAAAGAAACTATTCAAGACGTGAAAACAAAAATAGAAGCAATAAAGAAAACACAAACTGAGAGAATTCTAGAAATAGAAAACCTAGAAAACCTAAGAGGAGCTACAGATAAAAGCATTGCCAACAGATATCAAGAAATGGAAGAAAGAATCTCAGGCATTGAAGATGTGATAGAAGAAATAGATCCATTGGTCAAAGAACACATTAGAGCTAAAAAAAACCTCCTAAAACAAAACATTCAGGAAATCTGTGACACCACGTAAAGACAAAATCTACAAATAATAGGAATAGAAGGAGAAAACCCAAGAAATATATTTAGCAAAATCATAAAAAGAAACTTCCCTAAGCTAAAGAAAAATTACTTCTTAAAGCATACATGAATATCATTTTATTTTAATGTATCAATTTTATTATTCAACTATTTTTCACATGTTAATATAATTAATAGTTTATATTTTAAAGTTTGGCATTTATGTTATTATTTTATATAGGCAACCTGCTGAGTGTACTTAGTGGTGATTATATGTAGGTGTGTTTATGGCTGACCAATTGCAATAAGATAACCTATCAGATGATTCATCCCTGGAGAGGACTGATCCATCTAAGAGCCCTACATTGCATGTATCTCTTCACTAGGAGTGGACACTTGTGAGATTTCCACCATCTATATTGTCAATGTGCAATGTGGAATTATCAACTTGGGATGGACACTCAAACCTCCACCTCTCTGGCTATATTTTGTTATCCTAATAGCATCATTTTAAAAGAGAAACTAAAATTTGTGTTAAAATCTCAAAAATTCTGTAGATTGAAGCCTTTCCCTTTCCCCACCAGTCACCTGAGATCTGCCGCGTTGTAGTCCCCAAATAACACACATGACGTTGTATTAATTATGAAGCTATTGGCCTTGTTGTTTCTTACTGGCTAGCTCTGACTTAAGTATTTATCCCATAGTTGTTAATCTAAGTATTTCTCTTACCGGAGCAAAGTTCCGGACATCTTACTTCTCTGGCAGGCTACATCATGACTCCCTGTGTTTCTCCTACCCAGAGTCCTCCTGGAATCCTAGTCCCACCTATCTTGCTTCCCTATTAGCCAACAGTGCATTATTGACATATACACAAGACTTCCCCAAATTCTATTGGTATTTTATGTATAATTTCATATAATAGCTCATAAATGAGGCCAAGGTCACTAAGGAATTCAATATTTTCTTTTGCAATTTCTGTAATTTTTTATTTTTGCCAATGATAAATGAGATAATTTTAGCAAAATAAACATGGATCCTGGTCTAAGTGAGTAATTTGGGTGTGAATAACCAATGTTACTCAAACTTGTACTGAAAGAGCATCCTTCTTTCATGTAGATGTTTCATGGTTTCCCTGACTCTCCAAATGTCAGGATAGAGGATTTTCATGCTACCTCAGTTCTCACCACAAGGTTTAGAAAAACTGATTTTTAAAGCTTTTAGTTTTTATTGCAAAGATGGTATAATAGTTTCTAAGTCTTTTCATGTTGGTATTCAAAACAAGATTTACACTTGTTCTTAATTCAATTTAGCCTTTAAAAGATATGACCATCTTGTGGCAATTAGCAGGAGGATCCACAAAATTAATTAAAGCAGAATTTCCTTATGATCCAGCTATATCATCCCTTTATGGTATACATATACACACAAAGAGACACATGGACAGACAGAAACACACACACACACACACACACACACACACACACACACAAACAACTGAGTAATATTTGGCCACAAAGAAAAAGGAAAGAATGTAATTTGTAGGAAAATAAAACTGGAAAATATCATGTTACACAAAATCGACAAGACTCAGAAAGAAAAGCACTCCATTTTTTCTCAGGTGCAATGTTTATATTTAATCATTTTTAAGTTTTGCTATCATGTAAGCATGTGTAACACATGCATATCGGTGCCCGAGGAATTCAGAAAAGAGTGTTGGATAGCCTCAAACTAGAGCTAACGGTGGTTTTGAACCTCCATGTGGATGCTAGGAAGCAAACCCCAGCAATCTGCAAAAGCAGTAAGTACTCTTAACCACTGAACCATCTCTTCAAACATAATATATAGATTTTAAAAGAACAGAAAGCCCCCAACATCAAGACATCTCTTAGCTATCCAGAACTGGCCATCTCCTCTAATCAGGTTGGTGACTATCCTAAATGTCATCAGAGAGCCTTCATCGAGTACCTGATAGAAGCAGATAAAGAAGACACACAGCCAAGCACTGGGCCAAGCACCAGGACTCCTGTTGAAAAGAGGGAGAAGGGATTTATAAGCCAGGGTTGGTCAAAGTCACAAGGGAAGCCACCCACGGAGACAAGTAACCCAAGTTCATAGGAGCTCACAGATACTGAAGTGACAGACAGCTAAGGAGCCACATGGGACCCACCTAGGTCCTATACATATGTGCAACTCTTCTATAGCTTTGTCTACTTGTAGAACTACGAGCATCGGGAGCAAGCCTCCTGATGCTTTGTAAGGCTTTTGGGGCCTTATTCTTCATACTGGGCTGCCTTTTGCAGCCTTAATACAAAGGAAGGTTCTTAGTCTTACTATAAGGCCTGCCCCTTTCTGAACAAAAAAAAGAGGAATTGTGGATTAGGAGGGGTTAGGGTTAGTGTTAGGGAATGGGAAGAGAGGAAGGGGGGCACCTGTGGTTGTGATGTAAAATAAATGCATAAATTTAATTAATGAAATGAAAGATCAGAAAATGTAAAATATGGAATTTATGGGGAAATATTAGGAATTCAATTGGTGACAAAAGAGTTATGGGGTTGAATATAACTGAAATTATTCATTACACACATAAAATCTGCTACTTCATGTAAGGCATGTGCTTACAAAATTTTAAAAAATGGTTAAGTGGCTCTAGGTGAATGGATTATTTGTAGGTTTTATTTTTATTACATTTGTCTACATATCTACTCCTATGACAGTAGAATGATATTTAAGTTACTGTAAACTTTTAGAAAACTTAAAATGGGAGTGTTTCTCTTGGCTATTTGGGGACCCATGAAATTCTACATGAATTTGAGGATACATTTTTCTATTTCAGGCATGCCCTTTTCTGAAGAGAAAAGGAGGGGAGGTAGATGGGAGGTTGAGAGAGTGACTGGGAAGATAAGAGGAAGGGAGAACTATAGCCAGGATGTAACATGAAAGAAAGAGAGACAGACAGAGAGAGAATGAGAGAATATGTTTTCTAGAAATTCAAAATTATAAAATGAAAAGCCAAGAATGGGACCAGTGAGATTAGATTGTTTTTCAAGTAAATGCACGTTCCGTGTGAGTCTAGTGACAAGAGTTCAGTCTCTGGATCCCATGTAATTTGCAGAAATAGACATACTCAGCACAGTTGTCCTCTAACCTACACAAGTGTGTTATGATATGTGTGTCCACACAAACAGCATGAAATACAGGCACAAACGTTCATACTTATATATTCATACTAATGAATAAATACTTTAAAGCCAAAAACAAATTTTCCCAACAGACAGTGAATTTAAAAATAATGAAAATTAAGATATTTTAATTTAGTCAAGTAAAAATTTGCATTTGTTTGAAAATATGATCAAATAATATAAAATATTATTATGAATATAAAACCTTAGCTTCCTTCTTCAACATACATACAATTGGCAATGTAAAGAACTGCCATCACACTAGATGCATGGTATAGCTTGATTTATATATGGCAGATTTAAGGGGAATATGAACAAGTTAATGTAGAGAGTTTTCCTCAGCTGCATTTGTTATCCTTATGAAAATCATGTAGATGTAAATGTCCTTCCAAAAATAAAACTTGGAACATGGAGATAAGCAATGAAAGTATGCTTGGCACTTTCTGAGAAATAATACTTCATTAAGCAAGTGTATTTAAATTCATGCTGAGAAAAGAGATAGAACAATTTGTGTTTCCTGTTACATAACACACTCAAATGTTCCCCACATTCTGAAACAGTGTCTGTCTTCAATATACAAAATTAGTTTTATTTGGACACATTTATTCATAGGACATGTTAGGTGGGAAAAATGCCCCCCACCAAACCAAACGATGTCATCCACAAGAAACTTGCTTAGGATTATGAGTGTTAGTGCCAAATGCTAAGTCATAGAAGATCTTATATAATCTTTAATAAGTTGAAAAATATATTCTATAGTGATATAAAATTATCAAGCGCATGGAGCTACAGATAGGTTCCTCTCTCATTGATCAAACATGGCCCTGAGTACATGAAGAAATTGTTCATGTAATGTAGGATTAGGAGCTGTTTACTGCAATGAAGATCTATTTCTGAATTAGTGTATATAGGGACCTGCAGATGTGTTCATTTGAATGGCTGTGCCAGAGTTCATTTTCATGTTGTTTACCCAGTTCCTCCACACGAAGAAATGGTGAAAAAACAGATTATACATGTTTTAATTTATAACAAGCATCAATAGAAAACTGCTCCAGTTAATTTATGCTCTCCCAAGCACTCCCTGCAGAGATCTGGAAAGACTATTTCTGTTCATATAGACACAAATCAGAACTGTAGTATGTATCTCTATGGGTGTTTATGCTTCTGGGGATTATGCTTCACCCCTGAATTAATACAATCCTCAGACTGATATCTGAGGATCCTGAGTTGAAAATTTTGTGTCTCCATAGAAGCTTCTTTAAAATGAATAATGTCATTCGAAAAATCTCTTCTCACTTCCCAGGGTAGGGAATGGAGGGCTTGCATTTAGTCCTTCCTATTAGCTGACAGACAAACAGAAAACATAACAACCTGCACAATAACAGAGAAAGGTAGTTCCAAATAACTAAAACTGATTAATTAAATATCTCTTCCTGAAATATGTGATCAAGAAACTCACATGTAACATAAAGATAAAGAAAATCAACAGAATAAAACAGTAATTTTAGAAACAAGCAAAGCATAAAGTTCAAGAAAATGGTTTAAAAATGTAATTTTCAAAAAATGTGAGAAAATTTTATTTCTGGCAAGAAAACAATCTTGAATAACAGTTTCTAACTTAGGAAATTTCACATGTAACCACTAGCTATTGGATTTGGTAGTATTTGTGTTAAGAATTTAAAATTCAGACTCACATTAATACTTGTACATAAACACAAAGTAATTTTAATAGTAATAAATCATAAGTAATCATTTCCCAAATGTAAAAACTTCAATAAATAAGTCACTAAAAACTAAAAACTTTACAACCAAATCATGGAATGGTATTCAGCAATGAGGAAAATTTTGGAATGTGTATAAATATGTGTGTGTATATACAATGAACTGTGCTGAGTGAACAAAGCTAAGCACATTTTATAATTCTGCTTCATGAAAAGTTTAAAATCACAGTGTGATGTTCTCAAAATTATTTCAGTACTCTTGAGTTTATGCAACCAAGTTTCGGGTTTGTATACAGATTTTTTTTCAGTATCTGCATGACCATTCCTGTTTCTTCATACCAAGAAAGCTATTAAATTTGACTGATCCATGCCATAGAGGCCCTTTCAGTGACAAAAAGGTAAACGAAACAGAATTTAGAGCTTTAGGGAGGCAGAAAAACAGGGTGAATTTTGTAATCTGTAATTTTCACAATGTTTAAAAGCTTTTTGCATATATTTCAGGACACATTTCCCCTTCCTTTGGTTAAAGAGCAAATGGCTGTTTACCATACAGTTTATACGTGAGAGCTTCAGCTAACTGTTATTTCATCGGAAAAAAACATGCTGTGGAGTGAAGAAAACAGACTTTTTTCCAGAAATAGCGATGTCTACATAGGCAGTCAATATAAAAAATACAAGACGTGTGAAGAAATGTAATTTTGGGAAGATTATTGACAGGAAAATTGGAAGAAAACGCACTGTCAGTTTTATCTTCTGTTCTTTGTTATGAAGCCTAAATTTATATTTGCTTCATGTTCCTTTCAGGAAGATGAATAAGTTATGTAACAGAAAGCAAAGCGACATTTAAATTATATTCAACAGCTTACAATTTAAAATAAGTTGACAATGAGATAAGCAAAAAGGTCCAATTAAAAAACCCTTGGGCAAATTACTATTCCATTTAATAATTCATAATTTTCATAATCTATAGTAAAATTTCTTGCCCAACTACTTCCTGGTCTACTTCAATTAAAATAAAAGTGGTATTTATTAATGACACTCTATAGCTAACAACTTGAATTCTCCTATCAAACCCAGGCAAGAAATCATTAAATTCATAAAAGTGCTTTTATTGCATTTTAATGGAAATGAAATTAGATCTGTCTTATCAGAGGTGGGAGTAGTCAACACTAAAAGAAGCAGAAGTGCTGCCAAACGGTCAATTTACATAAATAAATTTGCCTTCTTTACAAGGCAAGATGTCTTTTCATGAGAGCTTGTAAAGCAACATCATTCCCCAAGCTGACTGTGAATTGATGAACTAGTGGTGAGTCTGATAAGATTTAAGCAAGACCTTTCCTCTCTGTCTCTGCACTAGGTAATTTTTAACCTTTGCTTTTCCTGCGATACCTATCAAAATTTTCATACTGCACATCCTTTCCATGCTACTATTACATTCTTAGGGGCGAAGTGTACATTGGAACACAGCATTTCTATTCAATCTGAAATAATAGATAATTTGGAATACTTAGTTCTGACGATTTCATTTACAAATTCTATAGCTAGGATTGCAAAGTTTTCTTTCTAAGGAATTTACTAAATTTCTTAGAAACTGCTGTACAAAATAGCGAATTTTATTATTCAGAAATATGTACCAAGCCAAACTCATATAGGTGTGTGTGTTTCTGTGTGTGGGTGTGTGTGTGTGTGCATGTACGCTAAACTTTAAGTTTACTAAAGTAAATTTTACTTACTTATACACCCTTTATCAACTTGAAAATAACTATTTGAATGTCACTAGGATAAATTCCCACCAGATTAGAAAAAAGTATCTTCTATAGCATAGGTCAGTAGAGCACTTGCTGGTCCCTGGAATGCTTTCAGGAACAGCGTATACAACTGTACTCTTGGCTTTTTAGCTGTTTACATTGTCAATTGTTTTCTTTCTGCTTTGTCTTGATTAAATTATATTCACATTTCTGTGTCTCCTCTAACCCTGTGAACTCTGATGGTTCTGGGGCTGGAACAGTCACCAGAAGCATGGAAAAAAATCTCATACTAGATTCTCCTGCCATTAGGTGAGAGCCATAAGGAATATTTTCCATCAAATGCCTTTGATCATTTCTTCTCAATTGTATAACTTCTCTCTATTTACTGCATAGCCATTCCTGTAAAAGAAAATCCTAATATATTTATTTTTGAGACACTTTCAAATTGTTGAAATTAGAAAAATTCTCCCTGTTGCAATAGCCTACATTTCAAATAAAGCTTCTCATCTCAGTCTGCATTTGTTTTTATTGGAAAAATTCCTTTTAAAATATGTGAGTGTTCCCAACTTTATACTTTAAATAATTTGCATGCTTCTGAACTGGTTTACTTACTCTGCTATTTCTAATTAATTTCTGCCTTCCCTCTTCTATCTATTTTCCCTGCCATTTTACAAAGTCATGGACTTCAGCTTGAATATATTTTTATAGCTCTAAAATTCTAGCTCACTGGTTCGCTGAACAAACTCCATGACTGTTGATAATATTTTCCACTTGAAATATTGCTTCTCCCATGGTAGTATGAGTATACTCTTAGAAATGGTTTCTTAAGTATATTGTATTCAGTAATATAGTCACTATATTCTCTTCCAAGTAGTCACTACTGTCTATTAACCAGCTACTAAATATCTTTATTAGCTCACCTAAAATGTAATTTCTCCCACTGTACATCATGAGCTTCAGATATAACTTAAATTTTGAAATTTCACAAACATCTGGCATTTAGATATATGTATATTTACAGATTTATCTGCAAGAAACAAATCAATCAAAATTCCATTAGTATGAGCCTATAAAAATTAACTTAAATCTCTGCCATATAGGGAAACTGGAAATGGTATTATGGGCTCCATCATCAGGACATTGTAACTAGGATCACAGGAAGAGACTTAGATTTAAATAAAGTCCTTATTTCCTTCTCTGCCACATAATTGAACACCACATTACAAACCATATGGAAGAAAAGGAAAGCTCCTATATCCAAGTATATAAATTTTATATAATATGTATTAAGAAAGTCTCCTATTGAATACACAAAACAACAAACATCCTAGAGTTAAGGGACTGAGTATAACTGTTTCTGACCAAAATGGGTTAGTTAGGATAAGTGCAATTATAATACTTCCATGAATCCCTTGCCTCCAAAAAAACAAGACTGAGAAAATATTTAAAAATTAGTTTTCTATATGGAATGCTGCATTTTAAATACAATTCTGGCAACATAGATACATAAATTAACAATGAAAACACATAGCAATATGTACATTACTTTACACTAATATCTTAATATCTTAACTTTTCAAATGTATTTTCCCTCTACAGAATTGTTACATAGAAAATGAGCTAGGTGGGACTGAACAGGACCCAAATGATAGGACATTATACAGACTGAGCAGGTTATATTCATGTATTTAGCAATATGCATATACATATATATACACATATATATATATGTATATGTGTGTGTGTGTGTGTAACAATCAATGTAAAAAGAAGCCACGAATTTGATAGAGCGCAAAGAAGGTTACCTGGGAGTGTTTGGAGGGAGGAAGGTAAATGAAAAAATGATGCAATTATAATACTTTATTGAAAATATAAAAGTGTAAAAAGGAAAAGTTTAAATTAAGAAAAAAAAACAAGAACAATGGATAGTCCAACACAAGACCCTAGAACAGGATGTAAAGATGACAATGGTTGACTTGTTATGGTATCAAGATAATGGTTCTGGTACACTCAAGATGGCCCAGCTCAGAGATTCTAGAACAAATCATATTGTTTATGCTAGCTAGTTCAGATTACAATAACATCAAAATTTCTTCTCCAGGTGGTCATGCAGAGACTGCTGATACCCTTTCCCCTAGTAAACTTTTCGTATTCATAGGTACTTAAAACCCTATGACTCAACCACACTGAATCTCATAGAAGAGGAAGTGGGAAATAGCCCTGAGTGCATTGGCACAGGAGACCACTTCCTAAATACAACACCAGTAGCACAGACACTGAGAGCAACAATGAATAAATGGTACCACCTGAAACTAAGACACTTTTGTAAAGCAAAATACATGACCAAAAAGACAAACTGGCAGCCTACAGAATGGGACAAGATATTTACAAACCCCACATCTGACAGAGGATTGATCTCAAAATATACAAATAACTCAAGAAAGCAAGCATCAAATGACCAGTTAAAAATGGGATACAGACATAAAAAGACCACAGGCTGGCCTTGAATTCACAGAGATCTGCCTGCCTCTGCCTTCCTTATGCTGGGATTAAAGGCATGTGCCACCACAACCCTGCTTAATTTAAATTGTTAACATGACTAAATTTATAATCTTCTAGAAATACTCATCTGGCTTATTGGTAAGGAAATTGTCATAGAAGAGTTTCTGAGAAAAAGAAGACTCAGTCTCAGAGCAGGAACCTTCCAGTTGGGAGCTAGAGTCATAAAGAGTTTAAAGAACTATTACATATTTGGCTACTTCCCCTGCTCCCAAAGTTAGTACATCTACTATTGTTGCTTGTCATCCTCTGCAAATACTAAACCAAACAATAACAATCTACTCTTCCAATCTGGAATGTATACCAGTAGTTAACAAAGAATTTTCCAGCTACTGGGTTCTCTACCATTCCAGGATGAATATGGCCAGTGTTGGATAACCTATTCCTATGATGTCAGTATATCCAATAAATTTCATAAATATTTATATATATACAACCTGTACATAATATATTATGTATACTATCCATAATATAGTATAACCAATGATATTCCCCCTTATATGCAAAAGGTGATTGAACATTTGAATACTGCACAATGTAATTCACCATATCAATAGTCATGAAGGCATAAAAGACGATGAAGAGAATAAATTTAAAGTGATAGTGAAGTCATAGTATAATAAGATCATCTAGGGTTCATCTTCCTAGGTGAAGCCATGAAAATGTTTGAGAGATCAGATCACAGCATCTGTTTTAGCAAAATATTCAGGAATGATCTATTAAAGAAAATGGGCAAAAGGAAAACTTTTAAACACCATTTGCCTAGTTCTTTTTTTTTTTTTTGGTGTTTACGAGACAGGGTTTCTCTGTATTGTTTCTGAGGCTATCGGTCCAGCCAGGCCTTGAACTCACAGAAATCCGCCTGCCTCTGCCTCCCGAGTGCTGGGATTAAAGGCATGCGCCACCACTGCCCAGCCCATTTGCCTAGTTCTAATGAAGTGTATCACAGAGAGACACTTGGTAAGGAATCAGAGATAAAGATTTAAGTACTGGTCATAAAAGTGAATAGCCCTATTATATTCAGACGATAAATAGGCTGAGAAAGAAATTAGAGGAACATCACCCTTTACAATAGCTCCAATCAACTTAAAATATTTGGGGATAACACTAACCAAAGAAGAGAAAGACCTGTATAGCAAGAACATTTAGTCTTTAAAGAAAGACATTAAAGGAGATACCAGAAAATGGAAAGATCTCCCATGCTCTTGGATTGGTAGGGTTAACATAGTAAAAATGGCAGTCTTGTCAAAAGCAATCTATAGATTCCATGCAATCCCCATCAAAACACCGGCACAATTCTTCACAAACCTTGTAAGAACAATACTAAGCTTTATAGGGAAGAACAAAAGACCCAGAATAGTCAAAATAACCCTGGAAAATAAAGGAACTTCCAGAGGCAACACCATCCCTGACTTCAAGCTCTATTATAGAGCTATAGTCCTGAAAAGAGTTTGGCATAAAAATAGACAGGTAAACCAATGGAAGTGAATTGAAAACTCTGATATTATCCCACACACATATGCACACCTTATTTTTTGACAAAGAAGCTAAAATTATACATTGGAAGAAAGACAGCATCTTCAACAAATGGTGCTGGCATAACTGGATATTGGCATGTATCAGACTGTAGATAGATCCATGTCTATCACCTTACATAAAACTTAAGTCCAAATGGATCAAAGACCTCAACATATATCCAGCCACACTGAAAATATTAGAAGAGAAAGTGAGATGTACTGTTTAATGAATTGATACAGGAGACTACTTTCTGAACATAACACCAGTAGCACAGACACTGAGATCAACAATCAATAAATGGGACCTCATGAAACTGAGAAGCTTCTATAAGGCAAAGGAAAGAGTCAACAAGACAAAAAGGCAGTCCACAGAATGGAAAAAGATATTCACTAACCACACATCTGACAGAGGGCTAATCTCCAAAATTTACAAAGAACTCAAAAAGCAAGTCTCCAACGTACCAAGGTATCCAATTAAAAGTTGGGGTACAGAACTAAATAGAGAACTCTCAAGGGAAGAGTCTAAAATGGCTGAGAGACACCTAAGAAAGTGCTCAACATCCTTAGCCATCTGGGAAATGCAAATCAAAACAACGTTGAGATACTGTCTTACTCCTGTCAGAATGGCTGAAATCAAAAACACGGAAGACAATTTATGCTGGAGAGGATATGGAGAGAGGGGAAAACTCTTCCACTGCTGGTGGGACTGCCAACTCATACAGCCACTTTGGAAATCAGTATGGAGATTCCTCAGGAAAATTGGAATCAATCTACCACAAGACCCAGCAATTCCACTCTTAGGCATATATCCAAAAGAGGCAAACTCATACAACAAGGGCATCTTCTCCACTATGTTCATGGTAGCATTATTTGTAATAGCCAGAATCTGGAAGCAACTAGATGCCCCTCAACTGAAGAGTGGATAGAGAAAATGTGGTACATTTTTACAATGGAGTACTACTCAGCAGAAAAAAAAACAACGGAATCTTGAAATTTGCAGGAAAATGGATGGCACTAGAAGAAACCATCCTGAGTGAGGTAAACCAGTCATAAAAAGGCAAACATGGTATGTACTCACTCATATATGGATTTTAGGCCCAAAATAGGGGAGTGCCAGCATAAAATCCAACAGTCAGAGAGTCTGGGAATCAGGACCCTAATAGATAGATGCATGGTAACCCAGAGAAGGGGAACAGAACAGAATCTTCTGAGGGAATGGAAGCACGGGGGGGGGGGCGTAGGGTGAGGAGGAAGGAAGCTGGGCGAAAGAGAAGGGGTGAAGTGGAGGGGAGAGGAGGACATGAGGGAGAAGGAAAGTTGAGTTGGGGGAAGAATAGAGGAGAGAAGAATGAGAGATACCATAATAGAAGGAGCCATTATACTTTTGAAGAGAGATCTGGCACTAGTGAGATGTCCAGAGGCCTACAAGGATTACACCAACTGGTAATCTAACCAATAGTGGAGAGTCTACCTTAAATGCCCTTCCCCGATAATTTGATTAATGACTTCCTTGTATGCCATCCTGCAGCCTTCATCCAGTGGCTGAAAGAAGCAGAGGAAGACAACCACAGCTAAACACTAAACTGAACTCTTGGAACCCAGTTGCACAGAGGGAGGAGTGATGAGCAAATATGTTAAGACTTGGTGGGTGAAACCCACAGAAATAGCTGACCTGAACAAAGGGGAGCTCATGGACTCCAGACTGATAACTGAGAGGCCAGCCTGGGACTGATCTAGACCCTCTGGACATGGTTGTCGGTGAGGAAGCCTCAGCATTCTTTGGGTCCTTGTGCAATAGATCAGCATTTAGCCCTGTCATCCAGATGGACTTTGGGAGCCCATTCCAAGTGGAGGGTTGCTCTATCCACCAGGACACATGGGGGAGGGCCTATGCCCTGCTCAGGATATTGTGACAGACTATGGAGATCCTCCATGAAGTGCCTTGGAGAATGGAGTGGGGATTGGGGGAGGGTTTGGGAGAGGGTTCAAGGGGGAAGCAGAGGAGGAGAGGAGAGGGAGCTGAGATTGACATGTGAAGCAAACTTGTTTCTAATCTAAACTAAATAAAAATATTAATTTAATAAAAGGGAAACAATATCAGTATTATGCAGCCAAGAGCCTCAATTGCAATTGTATGATACATCAGCCTTGGGAAAAAAGGAACTGACTCTAACATCTATCCACTGATCTTGACCAGCATAGCACAAATAAAGTCTCATCCACTGGGGGACAAACAGGGAGGTGCAAGAATTGGTTTGAACTTAGTTCTGGACCCACCACAAGATGGGACAAAATGACTAGGGATTGAAAATTCAGAAACCATGAAAAAAATAAACTCCTTATTTATTGCTTGACTTTTTCTTGTGTTTTTTCATAGTGACAGAAATCATGTTAACACAGAAATCTCATATTTATTGATTGGAAAAATCAATATTGTTAAAACAATCATACTGCCCAAAGAAATCTGTAGTCCAGAATTAGTACAATCCCTGAAGATGCTTCAAAGCATAAGAAAAGATTGATAAAATTAGGATAGAATCACAAACCTCTAAATATATCAAGTCATTTTAGCAAAAAAGTCACAAAGCTAGAGTCATTACATTAATTGGCTTCATAATATTCCACATAAATAACCATAACAATTGAAACAACATTGTGTTTGCTTAAGAAAAGACACATAGATCAATGGGGAAATTGCCATGAGTAAACCCATGCATCTACAGAGGAGTAATTTTAGACAAAGATGCAAAAATATTAACTGGAAAAAATAATTGAACATTATATTTAGTGAAACAATCCAGGTACTGAATGAAAAATGCTGAAAGATTTCACCTAGGTGGAATCTAAAATGTTAATCTTGTAGACATTAAGGGTAGAGTGGGAGGAGGGATAAAGGCAAACTTGTCAATGGTCACTGAGTTTCAATTAATTAGAAGGACTACATTCTGGCTTGCAGTTATATAGCAGGATTATATTAAAATAATGTTCTGTATAATTCAGTGATGCTAAAAAAAGGTGATCTGTTCTTACCACAAATAAATGACAAATGCTCCAAAAGAAACTTTTGTTAATCCTGATTCAATCATGAAACTCTGTGCATATGAATCAGAACATTATGTGGTACCACAAAGTTTATGAAAATATTTGTGTTTACTTAAACAATAGTGAGGAAATACAGGTATTAAAATATCTAGAGACGTTAACTTTTTCAGTTTTGATGTTTGAATAAAACAGTTTTATGTAAATTTATTGACACTATAAATTTAGTTCAAACTTTTACTAAAAAAAGCATTTGTCATACTGAAGGTTTTAGATTGAGCAATTTCTGAAGAATCAGAATTTTATTTTTCAAAGAATAAATGTTAACAGTCATACATTTGTATTTCCAAGATTTTTTGTTTCTGTGGGAAAACTACATATTAAGCAAAATTAGAGAGATAAATAGCAGCATGTTAATAATTACTCATATACAAATATGAAAAGTTATTTGAGTTTTTAACCAGAAATTGGAAAATTATCTTTAATATCATAGGTGAGTTATCTTTTAATACCATGGATATATGGATGTACATACCTTGATGTACTTTAAATTTTACCTATATAAATATGTATTACATATTAAGTATACTAAAGGAAACATGATTTCCTAGGACTGTTGATTGTTGCCATGAGTATGTACTCATTTTTAAAGATTAGTAATATATTTTAAAGCACACACAAGTTAACAATAATAAAGTACTCCAATTTCCACTCCAAATAGATCTTTTCTTTATCTTTAGCTATTTCATTTTCAGCCCATATTAGATATATTAGATGTAAATATGTAAAAGAAGATTAATAATAGATAATTCTCATTTAGAGGCTTTATTATATTTATAGGTTGATTTTATTTAAGTTAGACAACTCTACTATTTTTTAATTATAGTTTATAGAAAACTATGTGGAATGTATGCTGAGTTCAACTTGGCCAACAATAACTAACAATTTTTATAACTAATGTCTTGCAATGGAAATTTGTTAACAATTAGTATTTTGCTACATATTTCTTACTGTTAGATAAGCTCCACTGTTGATCTTAGAACTCAACTTTTGATGTCACTTATCTCTGAAAGTTGACTCATACATCATAGTATGCAGCTACTACTGTTTTATACAGGACAGGTTTAATACTCTAAAACTGTGCTGTCCTCAACCCACATATGGAATTTCCTTGAAGCGATAGAGTTTCTAATGGGAAGAATATTATAATAAATCATTATAATCTGATATCTATAAAACTATCCAATATATTTATTTAAAGCATTCCTTTCTAAAATTATTTTTTCTATATGGAAATTTTATTTATTTATTTGTTTTTGAAATAATATTTCTCATTGTATTCAAGACTGGTCAGGAATTCTGTATGCAGATCAGACAGGCCTCATACTCAAAATGTTGCTACCTAAGTGCAAGGACAATACACATGAGCTACCACAACCATCTCTTTTCTTTATGTCAGATATTTAAAATTTTTTCTGGGATATTGTACATATATATTTATCCATATAGCATTATTTTCAGTAAACATTTTAGTGATAATCAGAATGGTCTCAAGCCTTTAAATCTTTTAAGCATACATTCAAAAGCTTCTATTATACTCCATGTAGATATGTACCAGACATTGTTTTATCATTTTACTATTGTTTGTACTTGAAATGTTTCACAATTTGTGATTTTGATGAAAAAGAATTACTACAAACAATAAAAGTACATATAAACATTTGATATAAAGAAATACACAAAGATAAGGGGCACATTATCTGAGCTGAAATGCTAGTTTAAAGATCAGTATTCAAGCTGAATTTCTAGTTTAAGGAGTATCAGTACTGATAAGGTTTTAGAAAAGTAATTGTATACTTCTTTTAACAAAAGTATCAATTTATGTTTCTTTAATAATGCATGATTTTGATCCCGGCATGCCTTACAGTGACTGTGGAAGGCCTCAGAGTTTCTCATCCCAGTGGGAGCAAACACTCCAGATCCCAGGGCTTCTCTTCCAACAAGGATTCCAGGGGACCAGCTGTTCCTTTGGGACTAGGTAAAACAGGTCCTACATCCGGGCCTGCATTCCAGTGCCTGGAACTACCGATGCAAGCATTACCAACAGAATACAAGAGATGGAAGAGAGAATCTCAGGTGTTGAAGACACACTAGTATAATTGGATTCATCAACCAAAGAAAATCTTAAGTCCAAGAAATCCTTAACACAAAACATAAAGGAAATATGGTACACCATGAAAAGACCAAATCTAAGAAAAATATATATAGAAGAAGGTGAAGAAAACCACTTCAAAGGGGCAGAAAACATATTCAACAAAATCATAAAAGAAAACTTTTACAACTTAAAGAAAGACATGCCAATGAAGGTACAGGAAGCTTATTGAACACCAAATAGAGTGGACCACAAAAAAGTCCCCTCGCCACATAATAATCAAGACCACAAATATACAGAATAAAGAAAGAATATTAAGAGCAGCTAAGGAAAAAGGCCAAGTAACATATAAAGGCAAACCAATCAGAATTACACCTGATTCTCCATGGAAACTCTGAAAGACAGAATGTCCTGGAGAGATCTTCTACCAACAGTAAGAGACCATGGATGCCAGCCCAGGCTACTATACCTGGCAAACTCTCAATCACTATAGATAGAGAAAACAAGATATTCCATGACAAAATTAGATTCAAGCAATACATATCTACTAACCCAGCCCTACTGAAATTTTGGGAAGGAAAACTCCAACCCAAGTAAGTAAACTACAACTAGAAAAACATACGCATTAGAGAATCCCACACTACCAATAGCCAAAAGAAAAAGGGAAGGAATTCCATATATAATTCCAACAACAACAACCATTGCAAATCAAAGAAAAATGAGCAATCAAGGGTCATTAATATCCCTCCAAATTAATGGCCTTAACTTACACATAAAAAGACACAGCCTATCAGATTACCAGAATGGATTCGAAGATAGAACCCATCCTTCTGCTGCATACAAGAAACACACCTCACCCTCAAAGACAGACAGTACCTGAGAATTAATGGTTGGGAAAAGATTTTCCAATTAAATGGACCCAAGAAAAAAACAGGGGTAGCAATTATAATATCTACCAAATTAGACTTTAAAAGAAAATCAATCAAAAGAGATGAAGGAGGTCAATACATACATATCACAGGAGAAATCCACCAAGATGAAGTGTCTATCCTTAACTTCTATGCCCCAAATACAAAGGCATCCACGTTCGTAAAAGAAACATTACTAAAACTTATATCACATATAAAGACCCACACACTTATAGTGGGAGATTTCAACATGCCACACTCACCACTAGACAGGAATACCAGACAGAAACTCAACAAAGAAGCAATGGGTCTAATAGAAATAATGGGATTAACGGAAATCTATAGAACATTTGATCCACATAAAAAAGAATATACCTTCTTCTCACCACCACGTGGAACCTGCTCAAAAATCGGCCACATACTTGACAACATATCAAACTTCAGCAAGTACAAAAAATTGGAATAACTCCATGCATCTTATCAGACCACCGTGCGTTAAAATTAGAATTCAACAACAACACAAATTGCAGAAACCCTACAAACTCATGGAAATTGAATAATGCACAATTGCACCATTCCTAGGTCAAAGAAGAAATAAAAAAATAAATTAAACACTTCCTAAAATTCAATGAGAATGAAGACAAAACACACCCAAATCAATGGGACACTTTGAAAGCAGTGCTACAGGGGAAGTCCATAGTACTAAGTCCCATATGGAGAATAGTTATACTAGAGATTTAACAGCACAGCTGAAAGCTCTAGAACACAAAGGAGCAAACTCCCCCAGGAGGAGTAGACACCAGGAAATAATAAAAATGAGGGCTGAAATCACTAAAGTATAAACTAGGAAAACAATACAAACAATCAATGCAACGAAGAGTTGGTTCTTTGAGAAAATCAACAAGATAGACAAATCTTTGTCCAAACTTACCAAACAGCAGAGTGAGAACATGCAAATTAACAAAATCAGAAATGAAAAGGGGGACATAACAACGGATTCTGAGGAAATTCAGAGAATCATCAGGTCATACTTTGAAAACCTGTACTCCACAAAATTCGAAAATTTAAAGGAAATGGATGACTTCCTGGATAGCTATCACTTGCCAAAATTAAATCAAGAACAGATAAGCAATTTAAGTAGACCTATAACCCCTATGGAAATAGAAGCAGTCATCAAAAGTCTCCCAACCAAAAAAAGCCCAGGTCCAGATGGCTTCAGTGCAGTATTCTACCAGAAATTCAAAGAACAGTTTATACCAATTCTTCTCAAAGTTTTCCACGCAATAGAAGAAGAAGGGTCTTTGCCAAACTCTTTCTACGAGGCTTCAATAACCTTGATCCCAAAGCCACACAAAGACACAACTAAGAAAGAGAACTTCAGACCAATGTCCCTCATGAACATTGATGCAAAAATACACAATAAAATACTGACAAATCGGATCCAAGAACACATCAAAACAATCATTCACCACGATCAAGTAGGTTTCATCCCAGGAAGGCAGGGATGGTTCAACATATGAAAATCTACCAATGTAATCCACCATATAAACAAGTTGTAAAACAAAAATCACATGATCATCTCACTAGATGCTGAAAAAGCCTTTGACAAAATCCAACAACCCTACATGATAAAGGTGTTGGAGAGATATGGGATAACAGGAACATACCTAAACATAAGAAAAGCTATGTAGAGCAAACTAACCATCGAACTAAAAGGACAGAAACTCAATGCAATTCCTCTAAAATTAGGAACAATACAAGGCTGTCCACTGTCTCCATATCATTTCCATATTGGACTTGAAGATCTAGCCAGAGCCATATGACCACAAAAGGTGATCAAGGGGATAAAAATTGGAAAGGAAGAAGTCAATCTTTCACTATTTTCAGATGATATGATAGTTTACATAAGTGAGCCAAAGAACTCTACCAGGGAACTCTTACAGTTGATTAACACCTTCAGCAAAGTGGCAGGCTACAAGATCAAATCAAGAAAATCAGTAGCCCTTGTACATACAGATGATCAAAGAGCTGAGAAAGAAATCAGAGAATCATCACCCTTTACAATTGCCACAAACAACATAAAATACCTTGGGCTAACATTAACTAAACAAGTGACAGACCTGCATCACAAGAACTTTGAATATTTAAAAAAAGACATTATAGAAGCCCTCAGAAAATGGAAAGATCTCCCATGCTCTTGGATAGGTAGGATCAATGTAGTAAAAATGGCAATCCTGCCAAAAAATCTCCAGATTCAATGCAATCCCCATTAAAATCCAAGTACTATTCTTCACTGACCTTGAAAGAACAATAATCAATTTTATATGGACCCACCATAGCCAAAACAATGCTGTTCAACAAGGCAACATCCGGAGGCATCACTATCCCTGACATCAAGCTCTATTATAGAGCTATAGTCCTGAAAACAGCTTGGTATTGGCACAAAAATAGACAGGTAGTCCAAAGGAATCGAATTGAAAACCCTGGTATTAACCCACACACATATGAACATCTGATCTTTGACAAAGAAGCTAAAATATACAATGGAATAAAGAAAGTATCTTCAACGAATGGTGCAGGCATAACTGGAGGCTGGCATGTAGAAGACTGTGGATCGATCCATGTTTATCACCATGTACAAAATTTAAGTCGAAACGGATCAAAGACCACAACATAAATCCAGCCACACTGAACCCATTAGAAGAGAAAGTGGGTGGTACCCTTGAAATAATTGGTACAGGAGACAGCTTCCTGAACATAACACCAGTAGCACAGACAGTGAGATCAACAATTAATAAATGGGAACTCCTGAATCTGAGAAGCTTCTGTAAGGCAAAGGACACAGTCAGCAAGACAAAAAGGCAGCCTACAGAATGGGAAATATATTCACTAATCCCACATCTGACAGAGAGCTGATCTCCAAAGTTTACAAAGAACTCAACAAGCAAGTCTTCAAAAAACCAAAGAATCCAAGTAAAAAGTGGGCTGCAGAACTAAATAGAGAATTTTCAATAGAGGAGTCTAAAATGGCTGAGAGGCACTTGAGAAAGTGCTCAACATCATTAGCCATCTGGGAAATGCAAATAAAAACAACTCTGAAATACCATCTCACTCCTTTCAGAATGGCTAAAATCAAAAACACCAAAGACAATTTATGCTGGAGAGGATGTGGTGAAAGGGGAACAATCCTCCATTGCAGGTGGGAGTGCCAACTGGTTCAGCCACTTTGGAAATCAGTATGGGGATTCCTCAGAAATCCCTACCACAAGACCCAGCAACTCCACTCATAGGCATATATCCAAAAGATGCCCATTCATACAACAAGAATGTCTGTTCCACAATGTACATAGCAGCATATTTGTAATAGCCAGAACTTGGAAGGAACCTAGATGCCCCTAAACCGAAGAGTGGATAGAGAAAATGTGGTACATTTACACAATGGAGTACTATTCAGCAGAAAAAAACAAAGGAATCCTGAGATTTGCAGGAAATGGATGGCACTAGAAGAAACCATCCTGAGCAAGGTAACCCAATCACAAAAAGAGAAACATGGCATGTACTCTCTCATATATGGATTTTAGACATAGATCTGGGGAGTGCCAGCCTACAATCCTATGGCTAGAGAGTCTGGGAAACAGAAACTTCATTCAGTGGCTGATCGAAGAAGAGGCAGACTCCCATGGCTAAGCACTGAGCTGAACTCAAGAAATCCAGTGACAGAGAGGGAGGACTGGTGACCAAAGGGGTTAAGACCGGGCTGGTTTAACACCCAGAAACAGCTGACCTGACAAGGGTTATCTCTGGAATCCCAGACTGATGCCTGGGAATCCAGCATGGGACTGATCAAGACCCCCTGAATGTGGGTGTCAGTGAGGAGGCCTATGTAATCTATTGAGCCTTGGGTAGTAGATCAGTATTTATCTCAGGTATACAAATGGGCTTTAGACTCCCATACAACAATTAGAGATGCACTCTCTCCCTGAACTCTTGGGGGAGGGTTTATGCCCTGCCCTGGATGAAATGACAGACTATGGACACCCCCATGAAGGGCCTCACCCTCCCTGAGGAAATGAGGTGATATTGGGGGGGTTGGTGGGAGGACATGGGAGGAGGAAAGGGAAATGTAGAGGGACCTGGAATTGACATGTGAAGCTACCTTTTTTCTAATTTAAATTTAAATTAAAAATAAAAGTAATAATGCATGGTTTTTTAAAATGTTCATGTGCTATAACTAATGTTACACATATTTATAATCAAGTATTTAAT
The DNA here is from genome assembly GCF_017639785.1 of Mesocricetus auratus. Taxonomy (NCBI): domain Eukaryota; kingdom Metazoa; phylum Chordata; class Mammalia; order Rodentia; family Cricetidae; genus Mesocricetus; species Mesocricetus auratus. Next base: position 90,998,778 of record NW_024429188.1, on the reverse strand, counting down.
GTGTAAACATAATTTCCAGTTTTTAATGGTGTCATTTTTCAAGAATAAACCTCAATTGCTAATAAACAAATAATCATACCATAAATGATAATATAATCTTGTTGCTTTGAATTTGAGAATCAAATACATAAAAAAATCATATTCAATAAGTAAGTGTAATCACTCCCCTTTCGTCTAAAATTTATGAACACTACATGTATTAAAAACAAACTTTAGTATTTTAAAGCATTAATCAAATTACCAGTACATCATTGTTATACAATCATTTTTACCCCATGTAATATTTGACCAACTATGCATGGTGGCATTCTTCAATGCATTGGATTTGTGATTTTTCTTTATTGCTCATGAAATTTTTATTTATTCCATAATTTAACTATTAGATGTTTATGATAGCAGCTGAGTTACCAAAAGATAAATGGAATTTTCTCCATTTAAAAATTTATCAAAATATTTCAGGTTAGTGTTTATATTTGCATGTGCAATTAGTATTCTATTCAAGAATATTGTGTCCTATGCCAATGCATTGAAGGCTCTCTCTCACTTTCTCTTCCATCAGTTACAGTGTAACTGGATTTATGTTGAAGTCTTTGATCCACTTGGACTTTAGTTTTGTGCAGGATGGTAGATATGGAATTATTCATCTTCTTCTATATACTGACATTCAGATATGCCAGCACCATTTCTTGAAGTTGTTTTCTATTTTCCATTGCATAATATTGACTTATTTGTCAAAAAAATCAGGTGTCCATAAGTATGTGGATTTACATCTGAGATTTGATTCTATCAATCAACTTACCTACTTTTATGCCAATTTCATTCCGTTTGGATTACTATATTCCAGTAGAAGAACTTTAAATTGAGGATGGTGATACCTACAGAAGTTCCTTCATTATATAGGATCATTTATATATCTTGGGTTTTTTCCATACAAAGATAAGTATTTTCATATCAATGTAGGTAAAGACTTGTGTTTGAATTTTGATGGGGTTGTGCTGAATCTGTAGATTGCTTTTGGTAAGGTAACCATTTGTACTCTGTTAATCCTACTGATTCATAACATGGGAGCTCTTTCCGTCTTCTGATATCTTCTCTAGTTTCTTTCTTCAAAGACTTGAAGTTCTTGTCATACAGGTCTTTTACCTGTTTGTTTAGAATTACCCAAGAGATTTTACATTATTTGTGGCTATTATAAAGGGCATTGTTTTCCTGATTTATTTTTTCATTTGTTAAAGATATTATCTTTTTCTCTTTTTTTTTTTTGAAGTCATTGATAGTTCTTTATTTTATATCATTTGGGAATTTCTTTAGAGATGACAATATGGCAACCTAACTCAGCAAATGCACACTTGTTAGCTATGGGTACATTTTGTTGTACAATCTTTTTTTTAAACATTTTTTAAATTTTATTTTCCAGTTTAAATTTAGATAAGAATCAAGGTTGCTTCACAAGTCAGTTCCAGGTCCCTCTCCCATTCCCTCCCTTCCTTCCGTGCCCTCCCCCCCCCCCCGTTATCCCCTCATTTCTCCAGGGAGGGTGAGGCCCTCCATGGGGGTGTGCATAGTGTGTCATTTCATATAGGGTAGGGCCTAGACCCTTCCCCAAGAGTTCAGGGTGAGAGTGCACCTCACATTGTTCTATGGGAGTCCAAAGTCCGTGTGTATACTTGGGATGGGTACTGATCTGCTGCCCAAGGCTCAATAGATTCCCTAGGCCTCTTCACTGACACCCAGATTCAGGGGGTCTTGATCAGTCCCATGCTGGATTCCCAGGCTAATGCCTGGGATTCAAGAGTTAACCTTTGTCTGGTCAGCTGTTTCTGGGGGTTAAACTAGCCCAGTCTTAATCCCTTTGATCATCAGTCCTCCCTCTCTGTTACTGGCTTTCTTGAGTTCAGCTCAGTACTTAACCAAGGGAGACTGCCTCTTCTTCGATCAGCCACTAAATAAAGTTTCTGTTTCCCAGACTCTCTGGCCATAGGATTGTAGGCTGGCACTCCCCAGATCTATGTCTAAAATCCATATATGAGAGAGTACATGCCATGTTTCTCTTTTTGTGACTGGGTTACCTCACTCAGGATGGTTTCTTCTAGTGTCATCCATTTGCCTGCGAATCTCATGATTCCATTATTTTTTTCTGCGGGATAGTACTCCATTGTGTAGATGTACCACATTTTCTCTATCCACTCTTCATGTGAGGGACATCTAGGTTGCTTCCACGTTCTGGCAATTACAAATAAAGCTGCTATGAACATAATGGAACAGACATCTTTCTTGTATGAATGGGCATCTTTTGGATATATGCCTAAGAGTGGAGTTGCTGGGTCTTGTGGTAGGTTTATTCCCATTTTTCTGAGGAGTCTCCACACTGATTTCCAAAGTGGCTGAACCAGTTGGCACTCCCACCAGCAATGGAGGAGTGTCCCCCTTTCACCACATCCTCTCCAGCATAAATTGTCATTGGTGTTTTTGATTTTAGCCATTCTGACAGGGGTGAGATGATATCTGAGAGTTGTTTTGATTTGCATTTCCCGGATGGCTAAGGATGTTGAGCACTTTCTCAAGTGCCTCTCAGCCATTTTAGACTCCTCTATTGAAAACTCTCTATTTAGTTCTGCAGCCCACTTTTTAATAGGGTCCTTTGGTGTTTTGGAGACTTGCTTCTTGAGTTCTTTGTAAATTTTGGAGATCAACCCTCTGTCAGATGTGGGATTAGTGAATTTTTTTTCCCATTCTGTGGGCTGCCTTTTTGTCTTGCTGACTGTGTCCTTTGCCTTACAAAAGCTTCTCAGTTTCAGTAGGTCCCATTTATTAATTGTTGATCTTACTGCCTGTGCTACTGGTGTTATGTTCAGGAAGCTGTCTCCTGTACCAATTCGTTCAAGGGTACCACCCACTTTCTCTTCTAAGAGGTTCAGTGTGGCTGGATTTATGTTGAGGTCTTTGATCCATTTGGACTTAAGTTTTGTGCATGGCGATAAACACGGATCGATCCGCATTCTTCTACATGCCAGTCTCCAATTATGCCAGCACCATTTGTTGAAGATGCTTTCTTTATTCCATTGTATATTTTTAGCTTCTTTGTCAAAGATCAGATGTTCGTACGTGTGTGGGTTAATACCCGGATTTTCAATTCCATTCCATTGGTCTACCTGTCTATTTTTGTGCCAATACCAAGCTGTTTTCAGGACTATAGCTCTATAATAGAGCTTGAGGTCAGGGATGGTGATGCCTCCGGACGTTGCCTTGTTGAACAGGGTTGTTTTGGCTATCCTGGGTCTTTTGTTTTTCCATACAAAATTGATTATTGTTCTTTCAAGGTCTGTGAAGAACTGTGCTGGGATTTTAATGGGGATTGCATTGAATCTGTAGATTGCTTTTGGCAGGATTACCATTTTTACTACATTGATCCTACCTATCCAAGAGCATGGGAGATCTTTCCATTTTCTGAGGGCTTCTTTAATTTCTTTCTTTAAAGATTCAAAGTTCTTACGATACGGGTCTTTCACTTGTTTGGTTAGCGTTACCCCAAGGTATTTTATGTTGTTTGTGGCAATTGTAAAGGGTGATGTTTCTCTGATTTCACTTTCAGCCCTTTTATCATCTGTATATAGTAGGGCTACTGATTTTCTTGAGTTGATCTTGTAGCCTGCCACTTTGCTGAAGGTGTTAATCAGCTGTAAGAGTTCCCTGGTAGAGTTCTTTGGGTCTTTGATGTAAACTATCATATCGTCTGCAAACAGTGAAAGTTTGACCTCTTCCTTCCAAATTTGTATCACCTTGATCCCCCTTTGTTGTCGTATGGCAATAGCTAGCACTTCAAGTACCATGTTGACAAGGTATGGAGAGAGTGGACAGCCTTGTTTTGTTCCTGATTTTAGAGGAATTCTGTTGAGTTTCTGTCCATTTAGTTTGATGTTGGCTGTTGGTTTACTGTATATAGCTTTTATTATGTTTAAGTATGTCCCTGTTATCCCAGATCTCTCCAAGACCTTTATCATTAAGTGGTGTTGGATTTTGTCAAAGGCTTTTTCAGCATCTAGTGAGATGATCATGTGATTTTTGTTTTTCAGCTTGTTTATATGGTGGATTACGTTGATGGATTTTCGTATGTTGAACCATCCCTGCATTCCTGGGATGAAACCTACTTGATCGTGGTGAATGATTGTTTTGATGTGTTCTTGGATCCAATTTGCCAGTATTTTATTGAGTATTTTTGCATCAATATTCATGAGGGATATTGGTCTGAAGTTCTCTTTCTTAGTTGTATCTTTGTGTGGCTTGGGGATCAAGGTTATTGAAGCCTCATAGAAAGAGTTTGGCAAAGACCCTTCTGCTTCTATTGTGTGGAACACTTTGAGAAGAATTGGTATAAGCTGTTCTTTGAATTTCTGGTAGAATTCTGCACTGAGGCCATCTGGACCTGGGCTTTTTTTGGTTGGGAGACTTTTGATGACAGCTTCTATTTCCATAGGGGTTATAGGTCTATTTAAATTGCTTATCTGTTCTTGATTTAGTTTTGGCAATTGATAGCTGTCCAGGAAGTCATCCATTTCCTTTAAATTTTCGAATTTTGTGGCGTACAGGTTTTCAAAGTATGTCCTAATGATTCTCTGGATTTCCTCAGAGTCTGTTGTTATGTCCCCCTTTTCATTTCTAATTTTGTTAATTTGCGTGTTCACTCTCTGCTGTTTGGTAAGTTTGGACAAAGGTTTGTCTATCTTGTTGATTTTCTCAAAGAACCAACTCTTCGTTGCGTTGATTCTTTGTATTGTTTTCCTGGTTTCTACTTTATTGATTTCAGCCCTCAATTTGATTATTTCCTGGCGTCTACTCCTCCTGGGGAGTGTGCTTCTTTGTGTTCTAGAGCTTTCAGCTGTGATGTTAATTCTCTGGTATAACTGTTCTCCTGTTTCTTCATGTGAGCATTTAGCGCTATGAACTTCCCCCGTAGCACTGCTTTCAAAGTGTCCCATAGGTTTGGGTATGTTGTGTCTTCATTCTCATTGAATTCGAGGAAGTCTTTAATTTGTTTTTTTATTTCCTTTTTGACCCAGGGATGGTGCAGTTGAGCATTATTCAATTTCCACGAGTTTGTAGGTTTTCTGCAATTTGTGTTGTTGTTGAATTCTAATTTTAAAGCATGGTGGTCTGATAAGATGCATGGAGTTATTCCAATTTTTTTGTAGCTGCTGAGGTTTGATATGTTGCCAAGTATGTGGTCGATTTTTGAGAAGGTTCCATGTGGTGGTGAGAAGAAGGTATATTCTTTTTTATGTGGATGAAATGTTCTATAGATATCTGTTAATCCCAGTTGGGTCATTACTTCTATTAGCCCTTTTGCTTTTTGTTGAGTTTCTGTTTGGTATTCCTGTCTAGTGGTGAGAGTGGTGTGTTGAAATCTCCCACTATAACTGTGTGGGGCTTTAGATGAGATTTAAGTTCTAATAATGTTTCTTTAACGAATGTGGATGCCTTTGTATTTGGGGCATAGATGTTCAGGATAGACACTTCATCTTGGTGGGTTTCACCTGTGATGAGTATGTAATGACCTCCTTCATCTCTTTTGATTGATTTTATTTTAAAGTCTAGTTTGTTAGATATTAGGATTGCTACCCCGGCTTGTTTCTTGGGTCCATTCGATTGAAAAATTTTTTCCCAACCTTTAATTCTCAGGTAATGTCTGTCTTTAAGGGTGAGGTGTGTTTCTTGTATGCAGCAGAAGGAAGGGTTCTATCTTCGAATCCAATCTCCTAGTCTGTGTCTTTTTATGGGTGAGTTAAGGCCATTAATATTGAGTGATATTAATGACCAATGATTGCTCATCCTTCTTCGATTTGCGATGGTTGTTGGTGGTGGAATTATGTGTGGAGTTTCACCCCTTTGTTCTTTTGGCTGTTGGTAGAGAGAGATTCTCTAATGCTTATGTTTTTCTGGTTGTAGTTAGCTTCCTTGGGTTGGAGTTTTCCTTCCAAAATTTTCTGTAGGGCTGGGTTAGTGGACACATATTGCTTGAATCTAGTTTTGTCATGGAATATCTTGTTTTCTCCGTCTATAGTGATTGAGAGCTTTGCCGGGTATAGTAGTCTGGGCTGGCATCCGTGGTCTCTTAGTGTAGGTAGAATATCCATCCAGGACCTTCTGGCTTTCAGCGTTTCCATGGAGAAATCAGGTGTATTTCTGATAGGTCTGCCTTTATATGTTACTTGACCTTTTTCCTTAGCTGCTCTTAATATTCTTTTTTTATTCTGTATGTTTGGGGTCTTGATTATTATGTGGCAAGGGGATTTTTTTTTGTGGTCCACTCTATTTGGTGTTCTGTAGGCTTCTTGTACCTTCATTGGCATGTCTTTCTTAAGGTTGGGAAAGTTTTCTTCTATGATTTTGTTGAATATGCCTTCTGCCCCTTTGAGCTGGATTTCTTCTCCTTCTTGTATACCTATTATTCTTGGGTTCGGTCTTTTCATGGTGTCCCATATTTCCTGGATGTTTTGTGTTAAGGATTTGTTGGATTTAAGGTTTTCTTTGGTTGATAAATCCATTTCTCCTAGCGTATCTTCAACACTTGAGATTCTCTCTTCCATCTCTTCTATTCTGTTGGTAATGCTTGTATTGGTAGTGCCTGTCTGTTTGCCCAGCTTTTCTATTTTCTGCCTTTCTTCAGATTGTGTTTTTTAATGACTCTATTTCAGTTTTCAACCCTTGCAGTGTTTGCATTGCTTCTTGCAATTTTCTGTTTATCTGTTCGTCCGTTTGTTGCCTTTTATGAATTTTTTGGTTTGTTCTTTCTTCCATTTCTTGCATTTTTTGGTTTGTTTTTTGTTCCATTTCTCGCATTTTGTGCTTTGTTTCTTCTTCCATTTCCTGCCTTTTTTGGTTTGTTTCTTCTTCCATTTTTTTCATTTTTTGCTTTGTTTTTTCTACCATTTCTTGCATTTTTTGCTTTGTTTCTTCTTCCATTTCCTGCCTTTTTTGGTATGATTCTTCTTCCAATTCTTGCATTTTTTGCTTTGTTTTTTCTTCCATTTCTTGCATTTTTTTCTTCATCTCTTCTTCCATTTTCTGCCTTTTTTGGTTTGTTTTTTCTTCCAATTCTTGCATTTTTTGGTTTGTTTTTTCTTCCATTTCTTTGAGGGATTTTCCAATATCCTCTTTTAGGGCCTCTATCATTTTCATGAAAGTGCTTTTAAGGTCGTTCTCTTCTGCTTCGTCCGCATTGGAATGTTGGGGTCTTGCTGGTGTCGAGTCTCTAGAATCTGGCGGTGTCATATTTGTTTTTCTGTTGCTGACTGTGTTTTTGTATTGTCTCTTTCCCATCTCTTCTTCTAGTGGGTGCAGAAAGAGCCCCTTACTGGTCTGGGGACCAGAGTTCCCTTTTGGTGGGTGCTAGCAAGTCCAATAATCTGGTGGTTCTTCTATTCCTTGTCCGAATGCTGGTCCCGTGGGTGGAGAAGAAGAACAGGAATCTGGGGCACTTATCCTCTTACCTGGTCCCCTGGACCCTATGCTGGGTCCTGTTGTACTTGATCCAGAACAGCTACTCCCCTGGTCTCCCTGGGTCCTCTGGTTTCCTGGTCTCGTTGGTGGAAGAGAAGACCTGGGGTCTGGGTGCTTGGCTCCTGCCGGGATTGGGAGCTCTGTGCAGGTCCCAGGCGATCTGCAGGCACTGGAGCACAGGCCGGGAAGCCGGCCTGTTTACCTGATGCTGCTGGAAGAACCGCCGCTTCCCTGGACTCCCAGCCTCCTCTCCTTTCCTGGTCTTGTTGGTGTGAGCGAAGATCCGGAGTCTGGGGTGCTTGGCTCCCGCCGGGATGGGAGCTCTGTGCAGGTCCCAGGCGATCTGCAGGCACTGGAGCACAGGCCTGGAAGCCGGCCTGTTTACCTGATGCTGCTGGAAGAACCGCCGCTTCCCTGGACTCCCCTTTTCCTGATTTTTTTATCACCCTGGTTCTCTTTTGTATAAGTAGTCCTAAAAAGCCAAATTAGTCAATTAAACATGGGGTTCATATCTAAACATAGAATTCACATCATAAGAATCTCAATTAGATGAGAGACACTTAACAAATTGTTTAACATCCTTAGCCATCAGGAAAATGTAAATCAAAATGACTCTGATATTCCATCTTACATAAGTCAGAATAACTAAGATGAAAAACACTAATGACAGCTTATGCTGGAGAAAATGTGGAATAACGAGAACATTCTTCCACTGATAATGGGAATGCAAACTTGTATAGCAATGCTGGAAAACAATATGGAGATTTCTTAGAAAATTTGGAATCAATCTACCTCAAGACACAGTTATACCACAAGGATACTTGCTCAACTATGCTCATAGCAATGTTATTTCATAATAGCCAGAACCTGGAATCAGCCTAGATGCCCCTCACCAAAGAGGGGCTAGAGAAATTGTGTTACATTTACACAATTGAGGATTATTCAGATGTTAAAAATTATGACATCAGGGAATTAGAAGGAAAATGGGGGGAACTAGAGGAAAATCTTCCTGAGTGAGGTAATCCAGACACAGAAAGGCAAACATGGTATATACTCACTCTCTAAGTGGATATTAGCCATAAAATGAAGGATAACCCCAGAGAGGCTAGGTAATAAGTAGTGCTCAATGCAGAATGCGGACACATGGATTTCCCTGGGAAGAAGAAATAGAAGAGATCTCCAGGGTAGACTGGGGAGAAACCAGGATGGGAACATGGATAATTGGGTTAGGGTAGGTTGATGGGAAGAGTAATGAAAGAGATGTCTTGATGCAAGGGCATTTGGGGGTCAGGTATAAACCTGGTACAAGGGAACCTCCCACAAATCTATAAGGATGACCCCAGCTAAAACCCCTAAAACTACTGTAGAGGTAGTCTTAACTGGTCATCTTATATAATCAGATTGGTAACTACCCCAGTTGTCATCAGAGAGCATTAATCCAGTGACAGATAGAAACAGACGAAGAGATTCACAGCCAAGAATTATGCTGAGCATGGGGAAGTCTGTAAAAGAGAGGGAGGAAGGACTGTGTGAGCCAGGGGGACAATGGAACCCAAAGAAACAGCTAACATGGTCTCATAGATGCTCACAGACTCTGTACCAACAGCTAGGGAGCCTGTGTGGCCCAACCCAGGCTTTCTACATATGTGTGACAATTGTGAAGTTTGATATACTTTTGGGACTCCCAGTGGCAGACACAAGGCTTGTGCCCAACACTTTGGCTGGTGCCCAGAAACTTACTCCTCATAGTGGCTTGCCTTACCCAGCCTTAACACAAGGGGAGGAGCTTAGTCCTACCTCAACTTGATATGCCACACTTTGTTGACACCCATGGGAGGCCTGCCGTTTTCAGAACAGAAAGAGAGGAGTAGATTCAGGGAGGCAGAGGGAAGGTGGAGGGAGAAAATGAAAGGAGAGGAGGGAGGGGAAAGTGCAGACAGGATATAAATTAAATGAATAAATTTAACTAATAATATACATATTTTAAAATAAAATATTTGAAACAAGAAAGAATAAAAATAGAGAAACTGTTCATCCATAAGGTACAAAGTTAAGATGCATAATGACTGAATATAAGTTATTACAATTAAGAATATTCACAATAATTTATGTTCACACTAAGCACATTGCACATTGATCAGTTTATATTATTGTTTTCCACATAAACATCCTATAGACCTAACAACATATTCAGATCTTCCCTCATAACTTTAAAATAGCTTCACTTTATTTATAGTTGTCTATATGTTTTCAAAAAGTAGAAACAAAATTTTAGTATCTTTTTATGCATATACTGTAATGAATATACATTTTCATTTGGCCAAATGTATAATAGATTATAGTGACTGACTAGTATTAAGTCAATCTTCTTTCCTAAAACAAAACCAACTAGCACAATCAAAATTATAACATATTCATTCTACCTAATAAAAGTCTTTATTTCATTTTTTAATGTCAGTTTAGAAGACTTAACACACAATATGTTTTGATCATACTCACATACTTTCCCCACTCCTATTGAATTGATACCTAGCAAACTATGTGTCCTCTATATTTTTTTAAATCCACTGAATACAGTTGGTATTTTCCGTATTGAATATATAACCTTCCATTGTAGTCAATTCACATGGAATGTCAACCTAAAGAAAATGACTCTCACCTTCCCCAGCAGCTAGCAAGGCCAATAGCTCCTTAACTAGGAGTAAGACTTCTTACCGAACTCCGTTCTCCTTATAGAAATATTGTCTAGCTTGAACTTAAATAGTTCCATTGCATGCTGTCCCAGCTACTGTGAATTCACACATGCATCTTCCCTATTGCACATCCAAAGCAGTTTTATTTCAATAAAACCTCATCTTCTGTACAACTTCCAGAAGTTGTCTTTAACTTTCAGTAATTGAGTTAGGATTCTCCTTTATTCTAATGTTGTCATTGATTTTGGGTATATCCTCAGTATGAGATTTGGAAAGCTCACATGAATAACAGGAAGTAGAAAATAAAATTAAAGTGCAAGTTAAATTAAAGGCAAGAGACCATTCAGTAACCAGTGTCACTGTGGGATTCATGTTAAGTCTCAAAACCCACAAATGGCTGAGGCATATCAAGGTGGATATGGCCACCAGGTTATCCCAGTGTACCACAGTCCCTACCTGTTGCAGGGTTCCCTGGCTTGGATGACCCACCACGTACACTGAACACTCGAGCCCAGGGGAGTTGTGCTGCTCTTCCATATATAATCCAGCCATTTTGATAACTTGCCCTTTTTAAACTTTTACCCTCTCGGCTGCAGCAACTAGTTGTCCTCTTCCTCCTCTCCCCACATGTCCCATCTCACTAAGGGGCATGTTAGTTCTGAACTCTCCCCGATGCCACTATTTCTGGCAATGCCCCCCATTAACTATAATAAACTTTCTCTTCCACCATACTGATGGGGGATATCCTTCCGTATATGATTCTCTTATTTGTTGATGAATAAAACACTGTTTGGCCAATAGAGGCAGGAAGATAGATAGGATTAGGAGACAATGAAAATTCTGGGAAAAGTAGGCAAAGACCATGAGGAGATGCCACGTAGACACCAAAGGAGTCCTGGAATTCTCTGATAAGCCAAGACCATGTGGAAATACATAGATTAATAATTATGGGTTAATAATTAAGACAGAGCTAGACAATAAAAAGCTCTAGCTATCTGCTGTTTATGGCTATTGTAAAGGGTGATGTTTCTCTGATTTCTTTCTCAGCCACTTCAACATCTGTATATAATAGGGCCACTGATTTTTTTTATTTAACCTTGTATCCTGCCACTTTGCTAAAGGTGATTATCAGATCTAGGAGTTCCCTTGCGGAGTTTTTCAGGTCACTTATGTAAATAATCATATCATCTGCAAATAGTGAAAGCTTGATTTCTTCTTTTCCTATTTGTATCCCCTTGATCTCCTTTTGTTGTCTTACTCCTCTAGCTAGAAATTCAAGTACAATATTGAAGACATATGGAGAGAGTGGACATCCTTGTCTTGTTCTTGATTTTAGAGGAATTGAATTGAGTTTCTCTCCATTTAGTTTGATGTTAGCTGTTGGTTTACTGTATATTGCTTTTATTATGTTCAGGTATATTCCTGTTATCCCTGATCTCTCTAGGACCTTTATCATGAAGGGATGCTGGATTTTGTCAAAGGCTTTTTCAGCATCTAGTGACATGATCATGTGGTTTTTCTTTTGCAGTTTTTTTATATGGTGGATTACATTGATAGATTTTCCAATGTTGAACCATCCCTGCATTCCTGGGATGAATCCTACTTGATCATGGTGGATGATTTTTCTGATGTGTTCTTAAATCCATTTTGCTAGTATTTCATTGAATAGTTTTGCAACAATGTTCAGGAGGGAAATTTGTCTATAGTTCTCTTTCTTAGTTGTGTCTTTGTGTGGCTTGGGTACTAAGGTAATTGTAGCCTGGTACAAAGAGTTTGGCAGTGACCCTCCCGCTTCTAGTGTGTGGCATACTTTGAGGAGTATTGGAATTAGCTCTTCTTTGAATTTCTAATAGAATTCTGCACTGAAGCCATCTGGGCCTGGACTTTTTTTGGGTTGATGACTGCTTCTATTTCATTAAGGGTTATAGGTCTGTTTAGATTGTTTATCTGTTCTTGATTTACTTTTGGCAAAGTGATATTTATCCAGGAAAGTGTCCATTTCCTTTAAATTTTCGAATTTTTTGGAGTACAGATTTTCAAAGCATGCCCTGATTATTCTCTGGATGTCCTCAGCGTCCGTTATGTCCCCCTTTCCACTTCTGATTTTGTTTATTAGCATGCTCTCTCTCTCTCTGTTTTTGGTTAGTTTGGACAGAGGTTTGTCTATTTTGTTGATTTTCTCAAAGAAACAACTCTTTATTTCATTGATTCTTCTCAATGTTTTCCTTATTTCTACTTGATTGATTTCAACCCTCAATTTGATTATTTTCTGGCATCTGCTCCTCCTGGGTGAGTTTGCTTCTTTTTGTTCTAGAGCATTCAGCTGTGCTATTAATTCTCTAGTGTGACTAATCTCCAGTTTCTTTATGTGGGCACTTAGTGCTGTGAACTTTCCTCTCAGCACTGCTTTCAGAGTGTCCCATAAATTTGGGTGTGTTGTGTCTTCATTCTCATTGAATGCCAGGAAGTCTTTAATTTCTTTTTGTATTTCTTCCTTTACCCATGGATGGTGCAATTGTGAATTGTTAAATTTCCATGAGTTTGTAGGGTTTCTGTGATATGTGTTATTGTTGATTTCTAATTTTAATGCATGATGGTTTAATAAGATACAGGGGGTTATTCCAACTTTTTTGTATCTGTGGAAGTTTGTCATGTTTCCTATTATGTGGTCAATTTTAGATAAGGTTCCATGTGGCACTGAGAAGAAGGTATATGCCTTTGTGTTTGTGTGGAATGTTCTATAGATGTCTGTTAAACCCAGTTGTGTCATAACTTCTATTGTTTCTTTTGTTTCTTTGTAAAGTTTCAGTCTGGAGGTCCTGCCTAGAAGTGAGAGCAGAGTGTTGATGTCTCCTACTACTAGTGTGTGAGATTTTATGTGCGATTTGAGCATTAGTAATGTTTCTTTCACGAATGTCGGTGCCTTTGTCTTTGGGGCATAGTTTTTCAAAATTGAAACTTCATCTCAATGGACTTTTCCTTTGATGAATATGAAATGTCCTTCTTCATCTCTTTTGATTGATTTTAATTTGAAGTCTAGTTTGTTAGATATTATGATTGCTACACCCGCAATCCAGCCCGGCCTCGAACTCACAGAGATCTGCCTGCCTCTGCCTCCCAAGTACTGGGATTAAAGAGGTGTACCACCACCACCCGGCGTAATGTCTGTCTTTGACATTAAGATGTGTCTATTGTAGGCAGCAGAAGGATGGGTTCTGTCTTCATATCCATTCTGGTAGTCTGTGTCTTTTTATAGGCAAGTTGAGACCATTGTATTTAAGGATATTAATGACTATTCATTGATGATTATTGTTTGTGCTTGATTTATTGGTACTGGAGTTATTTTGTGTCTGTTCTCCTTTTTTCTTTTGGTGTTTGGTAAAGTGGGATTATCTATTGCCTGTGTCTTTGTGAGTGTAGTTATCTTCATTGGATCTAAGCTTTCCTTCCAGCACTTTCTGTAGAGCTGGATTCATGGATATATATTATTATTTAAATCAGGCTTTGTCGTGGAATATTTTATTTCTCCAACTATGGTAATTGAAAGCTTTGCTGGGTATAGTAGTCTGGGCTGGCATCTTTGTTCCCTTAGCGTTTATAGGACATTTGTCCAGGATCTTCTGGCTTTCATAGTTTCCATTGAGAAGTCAGGTGTAATTCGGAAAGGTATGCCTTTATATTTTACTTCGTCTTTTTCTTTAGCTTCTCTTAATATTTTCTCTTTATTCTGTAGGTTTGATGTTGTGATTATAATGTGGCAAAGTGACTTCTTTTTCTGGTCCAGCCTATTTGGTGTTCTGTAAGTTTCTTGTATTTTCATAGGCATACCCTTCTTTAGGTTAGGGAAGTTTTCTTCAATGATTTTGTTGAATATGTTTTCTGTACCTTTGATCTGTATTTCTTCGCCTTCTTCTATACTTATTATTCTCAGGTTTGGCTTCTTCACGATGCGTAAAGAGAAGCTTTTTCCTTGAGAGAAGCCTTCCTGCCAGCCTAGTTCTAGAGCTGTATCAGTCCCAAATAAACACACAAGATGCTGTATTAATTATGAAGCTGTTGGCCTTGTTTGTTTCTTACTGGCTAGCTCTGACTTAAGTAATTACCCCATAATTGTTAATCTAAGTATTTCTCTTACCGAAGAGGTTTCCGGGCTTCCTACCCCATGGTGTTACATCTCAACTCTCTATGTTCCTTCTTCCCACAGTTTTCCTGGACTCCTAGTCCCACCTATCTAAATTCCTATTGGCCAGCAGTGCTTTATTGACAAATGCACAGGACTTCCCCCCAACATCTTCTCTTTTATGTCTAAAGAAAAAGAAAGGTCTTAACTTTAACATAGTCAAATTGTATATAACAGAACACTTATCAAGTAAGAACATAGTTACACTATTTTGTCTATCAACATTTAGAAAGATTTAAAGAAAATATCATCTATCTCATTATTGTGAGTCCAATGTCCTATATGTAGCTTATCTTTTATCATAACTGAGGAAAACTATAATTATAACTATATGTCTTCACCTCTATTAAAGACCTCAGAAGGATAATATGTAAACACTAGAACTGACAGAGACATCTCGCTTCCTGGACAGTCACCTGGAGTTCTTCTGTAACGTTGGGGCATCCATCTTCAGCCCATAAGGCCACAATGTGTTTGGAAGACTTCTCAGCAAAGCAGGAAATTTCAAATTGTCCATCTGCATTGGCAGTCTGTCAGTCATATTTCTGTGTCCTGCAGAAAGTCTAGTAGACTCTTCCATGAAGCAGGAACCCTGCAAGACTGAGTTCAGCAGTCACTTTCCTGTGGGTCCTGCATGTTCAGTTTATACAGCAACAGTCAAACAGTCTAGGCAAGAACAGTTTCTTACCCAAATGGCTAATCTTGCCATGTTGAAAGCAAACTCCATAACGAGTTTCTTCAGTGCCCATCTTCCTCTTGGACATAATTGGTGCTGCCTGGAGCAGACATTTCTCATTGTCAAGAAAAACCCTAAACTATTTTAAATGCCATTTTCTGAAGGTCTTTGAAAGGTTTGAAGACTGTGTATCTCAAATATATTTCTGTATATCTAGAAAACCTAACTTACCTAACTATAAATTCTATTATAAGTAACTATCTATAGTCTGTATTCAATTATGCATTACGTTGTAAAAGATCAGTATAAGCACAATACTTAATCAAGAGGAGAAATATACACATCACAAAATTGACCTTGAATTTGTATCAATAAATGAAAAACCATACCCATACCATAATTCCCCTTTCTACCATTAAAAGGATATTGGTTGTGATCATTAACTAATTATAAACAATCCCATTTAAATGAAAACAAAGATTTATAAACAAGATGGGAATTAGGACGTCACTCATTCCAAACTGCTTCGTGCTGGAAGGGGGTGCTGTTCATACCATGGGGATCATGACAAAACTCAGAAAACTGTACAAGTCCTTATTTTCGTGGTCTGTAAAGCTCCATCATGTTAGCTGTTTCAGTTGTTGGAACACCTGGTCCACTTCTTCCGGGGGTCTTGGTTCATCAAACCACAGAAGCCTGGAAGGAATCCTCAGCTTTTCATTTTCTGTAGAAACATATGCAAAAACTCCTTTCCCAAGTAATATATCCTTATACTTAAATTTTGAAGTCAAGGCATTTTGAAAAGATAGAAGTTGAATTAATTTATCAGCATTTATAATCAAGTGTACTTTAACAGTTGTTCCTTCCTGAGCAATGAAAAAACTGAAAAACACAATAGTATACAGTATCCAGACTCTCTGTGTATTTTCCATCTTTGCGTGGTTTATTTATTTATCTATTATTACTCTATTTCTTTTACTTTTATTTATTTTTCTCTGAGGCAGGGTTTCTCTTTGGAAATCTGCCTGCCTCTGCCTCTGCAGCAAATCCTACCGGGATGTGCCATCACAGCCGGGCTGTTTCTTTTTCTCTCAATTCTACATATATTTTTAAACACACTGTAAACCTTTAGAGGTTTTTCTTCATCTATGTCTGATTTTATTGTAAATCTTTATGTTTTTCTGGCCACAAGTCTTATCTGTAAAACCGTGGCTGTTTTAAACTGATGTTTTTTTCCAAGATGGCGGGCAAAAGCATAACTCCAGCTTACTGTCTCAGTCGGACATCCAGCAAAAGCTGCCGGCTCAGAGATGTGGTCACTGCCACTTCTAGCTGTACAGAAACACTTTTCAATCATTAGCAGAGCCTCTTCAAAGACCCTTGCTGTTTTTTTTTTTAATGCTGAGTCAGGAAGACTCGAAGACTCCCTTAAGCGAGTCACATGAGTCTCTGCTTGTCGCTAGCAAAACAGAGCCCGCCTGAAAAAAAATGCTGCTACCAAAAATCCCATGCTTTTCTCCGTTCTTTTGTTTCTATAATTCCTTTAAAGCTTTTGTCATTGTACGTGGAAATTCAATCCCACTACTGACAACCATTATGTAAAGAGAAACCTTTTCCTTGAGTGAAGCCTTCCCACCAGCCTGGTTCTAGAGCCACAACAGTCCCAAATAAACACACAGGAGGCTATATTAATTATGAAGCTGTTGGCCTTGTTTGTTTCTTACTGGCTAGCTCTGACTTAAGTAATTACCCCATAATTGTTAATCTAAGTATTTCTCTTACCGGCAAGGTTTCCAGGCTTCCTACCCCATGGCATTACATCTCAACTCTCTGTGTTCCTTCTTCCCAGAGTTCTCCTGGACTCCTAGTCCCACCTATCTAGATTCTTATTGGCCAGCAGTGCTTTATTGACAAATGCACAGGACTTCCCCCCAACAACGATGTCCTATATTTCCTGGATATTTTGTGTTAGGGACTTGTTGGTTTTGAGATTTTCTTTTGTTTATGACTGTATATCCTCTAATGAGTCTTCAACACCTGAGATTCTCTCTTCTGTCTCTTGTATTCTATTGGTGTTACTTGCATCTGTAGTTCCTGATCCTTTACCCAGTTTTTCCATTTCCTGCATCCCCTCATTCTGTGTTTTCTTTATTGTTTCTATTTCAGCTTTCAATCCTTCAACTGTTTGAGTTGTTTCCTTCATTTGTTTGGTTGTGTTTTCTTGGTACTCTTTAGAGTCTTTGAGAGATTTGTTTATTTCTTGAAATTTTTGGTGTGTCTTCCCGCCCTTTTCATGTATTTTTTGTTTGTTTTTTTCTTCTATTTCTTTAAGGGATTTCCTAGTTTCCTCTTTGAGGGTCTCTATCATCTCCATAAAATGATTTTTAAGGTCTGTCTCTTCTGCTTCATCTATGTAGTGCTTTTCAGGTCTTGCTGTCATTGGGTCTGTAGATTCTGGTGGAGTCATGTTGGTCTTTCTATTGCTGAGTGAGCTCTTATTGTGCCTTCTTCCCATCTCTTCTTCCAGTAGGTGCAGGTGGGGTCTTTCTGTCTCTACTGGTCTCGTTCTTTCCTGAAGCTGGAGGGTGGGGTCTGAAGCTGGGGACACTGGAGGGTGGGGTCTTGAAAGACTGATACCTTTCCTGTGTGGGCGGGTCCTCTGGCTGAAGCTAGGGACTCTGGAGTTTGGGGTCTGGAAGGACAGGTGTCTTTCCTGTGTGGGCGGGTCCTCTGTGTGCCAGGAGAGAGGGCCCAGGAAGTTTGAAGGAGTGGGTGTTTGGGGGGGTATGGAGCTTGTTCCCAGGGGGACCCAAGCTCACCTGAAGCTGGTGAAGCAGTAGGTTGGGGTTTGGAAGGACTGATGCCTTTATTGTGTGGGCGGGTCCTCTGGATTCCAGGAGCAGGGAGGGAGTGGGGGAGATTGAGGGGATGGGTGATGGGTGGGGGATGGGGAGTATCCCCAGGGATACCCAAGCTCACCTGAACCTGGGGACCCAGGAGGTTGAGGTCTGGAAGTCTGTGTTATTCTTTCCTCTAATTTTATCCCTGAGGAAAACTAAAGATTCTGGTCAGCTACTCAAGACCACACAGATGATCTCCATCACATGGACAGTTCCTATTGGGTGGAGGCAGACACAGTCCCCAATCAGATTTCCACTGAAAGTATCAGATTAATGCTGAGAATCAGTTGATATTCAGGGTAGCCTGAGAAAAAATGGTTACTTGTGTTCTGGCTCCTCTCCAAAAGACTTCTCATTTGGAATTTTTTTTATATAAATTGAGTGAGGTCACCCAGAGTGCAGTTGATAATCCTGACAAGTTCCTTGTGTGATGTACTTTTAATGTACATGAAGTGTGTCTCTGTAGGGGGTAGGCTTTGGGGTTACGTATGCTTAAGACACTGCCCAATGGCCTGGACAATTTCCTGTTGTCTGCAAGATATAGGACTCTCAATTATGTCTCCAGTCACACATATGTTTGCATGCCACCATGTTCCCTGCCAAGATGACAGTGGACTGGCATTCTGAACTCTAAGTCACCACTTCAATTAAATGATTTCCTTTTTAAGAGTTGCCATGATCATGGTGTCTCTTCACAGCCAGCAGTAGATACCCCAATTAAGGCAGAAGATGGTAACAGGGACTGGGGTGTTGCTGTGATAGGCTGGACCATCTCTTTATGTTTGCAGTAATATGGACATGCTACTTTGGGTTATGAAA
The DNA here is from genome assembly GCF_017639785.1 of Mesocricetus auratus. Classification (NCBI taxonomy): domain Eukaryota; kingdom Metazoa; phylum Chordata; class Mammalia; order Rodentia; family Cricetidae; genus Mesocricetus; species Mesocricetus auratus. The sequence goes on along the minus strand of NW_024429188.1, from coordinate 90,980,013 downwards.
GCAGTGGAATGCTTAAACACTGCTTAATTGGGCATACTAGAAGGCACATGGAAGATAGTAGTTCTAAGTGTGATTTGATGAACTGTTGGGGGATACCGCAAAAGGTTTCATAGAAGAATTTTAATATGTGGCCTTGAGATTGTTCTTGTGATATTTCAGCAAAGAAAGTGACTGCCTGTTTCCCTTGTCTGACTAGTCTGCCTGAGGCTAAATTGAGGAGTTTGGGGTTAATTCCATTGGCAGAGGAAATCTCAAAACACTAGTATAGACCTGTTGTGTAGTTACTAGTTGTAAGTCTAATTAATGTTTATAACCAAAAGAAGCAAGCTGAATAGGATAAATTACAAAATGTAATTTTTGAGGAGAAAAACAGCACCAGGAAGTAGAATGGAGCTAAATACTGTGTTAAAGGAGATAAACAGATTAAGAAATGAAATAAAGTCAGACAATATCCTACCCAGTTAATTTTCCACCTTGTGAAAAGGAACTAAAGAAAAGCTTAGAGTAGGATGGAGTAGTTCACATCTTTAATCCCAACACTGGGAATGCAGAAGCTGAAAGATCTCTGATTTGTGGCCAGCCTAGTCAAGAGATTCATTTTCAGGACAGCTAAGCTTATGATGTGAGGAGCCGCCCTCGCTATCGCTATTGCCGTTAGAAGATGGCGCTGACATCCACTGTCAGTTGGAGTTAACTGTCGCTGTCAGTTGGAGTTAACTGTCGCTGTCAGTTAGAGTTAACTGTCGCTGTCAGTTGGAGTTAACTGTCGCTGTCAGTTGGAGTTAACCGTTTAAGCTGTGCCTCTCCCGTGGCGTCATCTGGGGTGATGTGCAAACCACCAATCCCGGCTCTACACGTCTCACTCGGAGCTCCTAGGCTTATATAAGGGGCTGGGTTTCTTAGCTTGGGGTCTCCCTCTAAGAAGCTGATCATCTATCTCTCAAGATGCATTAAAGCTTTACTGCAGAAGGATCCGAGTGTTCTGCGTCGTTCTTGCTGGCGAGACGGTAGCGCGGGACATCTGGTGCCGAAACCCGGGAACTCTTCAACATCGCCGGCGCCGCGGGAGACCCCTCGGAAGACGGGGCGGATTCAGAACTGCAGGGACGTAAGTTCAGAGAGGTATGCTTTATCCTGAACACCCCCTTTCTCGACTTTGGCCTTAGTTTGTCATCACCGTGGGACGGGTCAGTGGAGGCTTTGGTGCTAGTCCTGTTTGTCCTTCTCCTTCATCGTGGCTGGTGCTGACAGAACGGTGCTGTCAGTCTGGTGCTGTCAGTCTGGTGCTGTCAGTCTGGTGCTGTCAGTCTGGTGCTGTCAGTCTGGTAACGGAGTTGAGCGCGTTTTTTAGATAAGCTGTCAGCGCGATGGGGTCGTCACAGTCAGTGGTTACAGCCTTACAGACTGTGCTAAAACAAAGAGATCTTAAAATTGCACCACGAACACTTCAAAATTTTGTGAAGGAGGTAGATAGAGTGGCACCATGGTATGCTTGTTCCGGGTCCCTCACTGTGGCCTCATGGAACAAGCTAGGTAAAGAACTAGACAGGAAGCATGCAGAAGGAGATCTCTGCTTAGGTACCAAAGCCATTTGGAAGCTAGTTAAAAACTGCTTGGAGGATGAGGCCTGTCACCCTGCTATAATAGAAAGTCAGGGAACCTTAGAGGAAGTTCAGGATAGCATGTCAGAAACTGAACGGAGTGAGAGAATGGGAGCTCGCAAAAGAAAAGACATGTCTAAGAAAAAAGGCCCTCCCCAGGAAGTTAAGAAAGGGGGAGAGAAAGAAGGGAGTTATCATTCACCCCTTAACAAATCTAAGAAAAAGAAAAAGCCAGAATCTAGTCTATACCCTGCAGTAGAGCTAGAAGCCTTGGAGCTAGATAATTCTGATTCTGACACTCTGGATTCTAGCGAAGAAGGTGGTCTAGAGGAGGAGGTGGCACGGTATGAGGAAAAAAGATATCACCCTGATAGACACCGGCCACTGAAAACAAAAATGAATGTGAGGCCACCGCCTATAAATCCGGCGGGCTCACGCCCCTCAGCGCCTCCGCCATATGAGCTTCGGCTGAATACTGGTACTGACTCCTTTTTACCTTTAGAGGAACGGAGAAAAATACAAATGGCTTTTCCAGTATTCGAGAATGTGGAAGGCGGAAGAGTACATACCCCCGTAGATTACAATCAAATTAAAGAATTGGCCGAATCCGTTCGTAATTATGGGGTCAATGCTAACTTTACCACATTACAGGTGGAAAGGCTTGCTAATTTTGCCATGACTCCCACTGACTGGCAAACGACAGTGAAAGCAGTGCTTCCCAACATGGGACAATACATGGAATGGAAGGCTCTCTGGTATGATGCAGCCCAGGCACAAGCTAGAGTTAATGCCACGGCTGAAGATGAGAATCAGAGGCAGTGGACATTTGAAATGCTGACAGGTCAGGGTCAACATGCCCTTAATCAAACCAACTACATCTGGGGTGTCTATGGTCAGGTGTCGGCCGCCGCTATTAAAGCATGGAAGGCCCTCACAAAAAGGGGAGAGTCCAGTGGACACCTTACAAAGATTGTCCAAGGACCCCAAGAGCCATTTTCAGACTTTGTGGCCAGAATGACAGAGGCCGCCAGTCGCATCTTTGGTGATTCAGAACAAGCTATGCCCCTGATTGAGCAACTTGTCTATGAACAAGCAACCCAGGAATGTCGAGTGGCTATCGCCCCTCGCAAAAGCAAAGGTTTACAAGATTGGCTCAGAGTGTGCAGGGAGCTGTGGGGACCCCTAACCAATGCAGGACTAGCTGCCGCCATTTTACAAACGCACAGGTATAGAGATTTATCTAATCGAAAAGCTTGTTTTAATTGTGGGAGAATGGGGCACCTTAAGAAAGATTGTCAAGCCCCTGAAAGAACAAGAGAATCGAAGCTTTGCTATCGTTGTGGTAAAGGTTATCATAGGGCTAGCGAATGCAGGTCAGTCCGGGATGTAAAAGGGAGGCTTCTGCCCCCTATTGAAGAATCCAAGGTACCCCAATCAAAAAACGGGTCACGGGGCCCATGGTCCCAGGGCCCTCAGAAATATGGGAACCAATTTCAGAAAAGCAATCAAGAGGAAGTAGAGGTTTCCGAGGAACCTCCGGAATGGACTTGCGTGCCGCCTCCGACTTCTTACTCATGCCCCAAATGAATGTTCAACCGGTCCCAGTCCATTCCCCTGGACCTTTGCCCCCTGCCACCATTGGGCTTATTCTGGGCCGTGGCTCCTTAACTTTACAGGGACTCATTATATATCCTGGAATTGTTGACCCGTATCATAAAGAGGAGATTCAAGTTCTCTGTTCTAGCCCTCGGGGTGTATTTTCTATAAAGCAGGGAGATAGAATTGCACAACTGGTGTTGCTGCCCTCCCTCGGGGATGGAGAAACCTACACTTTACAAAAAAGGGCTATGGGATCTTCTGGAAGTGATTCAGCCTATCTGGCTATACCCCTAAATGAGAGACCTACAATAAAATTGTTAATTAATGGACAAAAGCATTATTTCACTCCATTGGTGGCCGAAGTCTTGGCCCACTGTTGTTTCATCTCATTCTCTACAAGGTCTTGGATACCAGTCCTCTCCTGCCATCAGTGCCTCAGCCTTAACCTGGCGGGATGCTGAAGGCAAACAGGGATGTTTTACCCCCTATGTGTTGCCACTCCCTGTAAATTTATGGGGACGAGATGTGTTACAAGCCATGGGCATGACCCTAACTAATGAATACTCCCCCCAGGCATCAGCCATTATGGCAAAGATGGGGTATACAAATGGTAGAGGCTTGGGTAGGCAAGAACAAGGCAGAATAAAACCCATTACACAACACGGAAATCGGGGTAGAAAAGGACTGGGTTTTATTTAGGGGCCGTTGAGGCTTCACGACCCATACCATGGAAAACAGAGGAGCCGTTATGGGTCTCTCAATGGCCTCTATCCTCTGAAAAATTAGAGGCTGTCACAAGATTAGTGCAAGAACAGGAACGGCTGGGGCATCTAGAGCCTTCTACCTCCCCATGGAATACACCAATTTTTGTTATTAAGAAGAAATCTGGGAAGTGGAGATTACTCCACGACCTGCGGGCCATTAACAATCAGATGCATCTTTTTGGCCCTGTTCAAAGAGGCCTTCCTTTGCTTTCTGCACTTCCTCAAGATTGGAAGCTTATTATTATAGATATTAAGGATTGTTTCTTCTCTATTCCACTTTACCCACGGGATAGACCAAGGTTTGCCTTCACTATCCCTTCTCTTAATCATATGGAACCAGACAAGAGATTTCAGTGGAAGGTACTGCCGCAAGGCATGGCCAATAGCCCAACAATATGTCAGCTATATGTGCAGGAGGCTTTGGAGCCAATTAGGAAGCAATTTACATCTTTAATCGTTATCCATTATATGGACGATATTCTTATTTGTCACAAAGAGTTAGATGTTTTACAAAAGGCTTTTCCCATGCTGGTGGCTGAATTAAAACAGTGGGGATTAGAGATTGCCTCAGAAAAGGTTCAAATTGCAGATACAGGGCTCTTTTTGGGCTCAAAGATTACTCCCAAAAATATAGTTCCTCAGAAAATAGAAATTCGCAAAGACCACTTACAAACATTAAATGATTTTCAGAAACTTCTGGGAGATATAAATTGGTTGAGGCCCTTTTTAAAAATTCCATCTGCTGATCTAAAACCCCTCTTCGATCTCCTGGAGGGTGAGCCTCATATCTCCTCACCCAGAAAATTTACCCCTGCCGCCCACCGAGCCTTACAGATGGTGGAAGAGGCCTTACAGGAAGCACAATTACAACGTATTGAGGAGTCACTACCTTTTAATCTGTGTGTTTTTAAGACAGCTCAATTGCCAACTGCAGTCCTGTGGCAACATGGACCATTACTTTGGATTCATCCAAATGCTTCCCCTGCTAAGATTATTGACTGGTACCCTGATGCTGTTGCACAGCTCGCGCTTCGCGGAATAAAAGCAGCTGTTACACATTTTGGCAGGGATCCTGATTCCTTGATTGTGCCTTATACTGCTGCACAAGTTCAGACCTTGGCAGCCACATCTAGTGATTGGGCAGTTTTAGTTACTTCCTTTTCAGGACAAATTGATAATCATTTTCCAAAGCATCCAATTTTACAGTTTGCCCTAAACCAGGCTATAGTGTTTCCACAAGTGACAGCTAAAGACCCACTCCCAGATGGGACTGTGGTGTACACTGATGGATCAAAAACTGGTATGGGAGCTTATGTGGTCAAGGATAGGGTTATATCTAAACAATATAATGAAACTTCACCTCAAGTTGTAGAATGTCTGATAGTACTGGAGGTTCTTGAGGCTTTTCCAGGACCCCTCAATATTGTATCAGATTCCTCTTATGTGGTTAATGCAGTTAATCTCCTTGAGATAGCTGGAATAATAAGATCCTCCAGCAGAGTTGCTAACATCTTTCAGAAGATACAAGCTGCCTTGTTAAATAGGAGATTTCCTGTTTTCATTACCCATGTCCGAGCACATTCTGGACTCCCAGGTCCCATGTCCTTAGGGAATGACTTAGCGGACAAGGCTACAAAGCTGGTGGCCGCTGCCTTGTCTACCCATGCACAAGCAGCAAAAGAATTCCATAAGCGCTTTCATGTGACGGCTGAGACCTTGCGCCGTCGTTTTGCTCTATCCAGGAAAGAGGCTAGGGAAATTGTTACTCAATGCCAGAATTGCTGCGAATTCTTACCTACTCCCCACATGGGAATAAACCCACGTGGCATTAGACCATTGCAGATGTGGCAGATGGATGTTACTCATATTCCCTCTTTTGGAAGGCTTCAATATGTTCATGTTTCTGTTGACACCTGTTCTGGCGTAATGTTTGCCACACCCCTAACAGGGGAAAAGGCCTCATATGTGATTCAACATTGCCTTGAGGCCTGGAGTGCTTGGGGAAAACCCAGAATTTTAAAAACAGACAATGGACCAGCATATACCTCTCAAAAATTCCGACAGTTTTGTCGGCAAATGGATGTTACCCATCTAACTGGCCTACCTTATAACCCTCAAGGACAGGGCATTGTGGAACGTGCCCATCGTACACTCAAATCATATCTGATTAAACAAAAGGGGAGTATTGAGGATGTTCTACCCTCGGTACCAAGAGTTGCTGTATCCATGGCACTTTTTACCCTTAATTTCTTGAACTGTGATGCCCAAGGCCACACTGCGGCTGATCGCCACAGTTTAGAGCCTGATAGGCCAAAAGAAATGGTAAAATGGAAAGATGTCTTGACTGATCTCTGGAAAGGCCCGGATCCTATTCTTATAAGATCCAGGGGAGCTGTGTGTGTTTTCCACAGGAGGAAGAAAACCCCCTGTGGATCCCTGAAAGACTCACTCGAAGAGCTCCTTCACAACTCCAGAATAAGAAGGATGGAGGCCAAGTGGGTGATGAAGACTCTCCTACTCGGGATGATGGTTCCTAGTATGATGGGAGAGTTACGGTGGGCCATCATGTCTACCTTCCCCTACCGATGCCAGTGATGCAGAATGCCCAGGTGTTCCCTAGATTTTTCACAAATAATAGAGAGTTGGGGCTTGCCTTTTTGCCTTTAGATCCTCAGATACAGAGTTTTCAGGATGAGAGAACCTTGTCATTAGTAGGAAGCTTGTGCTTTACTGTGATTTCTTCATTAAAGGATAATTTTATTCATATGGATCCAGAAAGATCTAATGCTAATCCTTTTGAATTAATGGAAGCTGTACTGATCTTTCTCCTATGATAGTGAGAAGGGACAGATTACTTTTGATTGGAAAGGGGCATTAGGCAACAGTCTGAGTGAGGGACAGAGCTCTGGATCATCTGATTGGTCCTCCTCCAATGTTAAGTATACCCCTTTTAAGAGAACTAATTATTCAGCTGCCCTTTATTTGGGTTGTGAGTAATGATACCTTAGGTAAGAATCAGAAAGAAATAAATTGTTCTGCTTAGAATTGTTTTTATGCATTATGCTGGGATGCTATTAAGCACCCTTTTGCTTTGGTAATGCGCATGCCTCGATTTATTCCAGCTCCTGTTGAGGCGCCAAGTAATTTGAGTTTGTTTAGGGAAAAGCGAGATTTTTGGGATCTCTGCTATTATTGTGGGCCTGATAGCCACCGCCGCGGTTACTGCTTCGGTTACCGCCTCGGCCCTTGCACTTTCTGCCACTGTGCAGACAACTCAAACCATTAATGAACTATAGGCCACTGTGACCATGGTCCTAGATAAACAGGCCACTGCCAATTCTCAGATACAAGGAGGCCTGATGTTGGTAAACCAACAGATTAATTTGGTTCAGGAACAATTGGATATATTGTGGCAGATGGCCAAATTGGGATGTGAACAAAGTTGCCTGGCCTTTGTGTCACTTAGTACAATATGAGAATTTTACAAGAGCAGCTAACCTGTCAAAAGCTCTGTCTCAACATTTATTACAGAATTGGACTTTTGAGTTTGAGCAGACACTCCGTGAGTTGAGAATGGCGATCCTGCAAGTGAATTCGACGCATCTGGATCTTTCTCTGATGGAAGACCTCTCCCCTGGATTTCATCTGCATTTTCTTATTTTAAGGAATGGGTGGGGGTAGGATCATTTAGCCTAGTTCTCTGCTGTGGAATAGTGTTGATGCTTTGGATGGTGTGTACGCTCAGAGCCCAAACAAAAGGAGAAAGTGGTGGTGGCACAAGCACTTGCTGCCTTAGAACACGGAGCATCCCCTGACATTTGGTTAACCATGTTAAAGCAATAGGTCGCTGGCCTCCCAGCTCTTGCACCCCACGAGGCTAGTCTCATTGCACGGGATAGAGTGGGTAGGCTTCAGCAGCCCAAGGAGTTGCAAGGCTAAGCACTGCACAGGAGAGGTCTGCGGTATAACGACTTTCTCCTGGGAGATAAGTCATCTTGCATGAAGGTTCTATGTCATGATCTCCTTCCCCCAGAAAAAAGACATCGGACTGGTCAGGACTTCCTCTGGGGATAAGACCCTGGAGAGGAGCTTTGTACATGTTCCGAATTTGCACATGGGGATTTGACCTCTATCTCCACTCCAAAGTTGTGGGTGTCCTATTGCTTCAAAAATAAATGAATAGGGGGAGATGTGAGGAGCCGCCCTCGCTATCGCTATTGCCGTTAGAAGATGGCGCTGACATCCACTGTCAGTTGGAGTTAACTGTCGCTGTCAGTTGGAGTTAACTGTCGCTGTCAGTTAGAGTTAACTGTCGCTGTCAGTTGGAGTTAACTGTCGCTGTCAGTTGGAGTTAACCGTTTAAGCTGTGCCTCTCCCGTGGCGTCATCTGGGGTGATGTGCAAACCACCAATCCCGGCTCTACACGTCTCACTCGGAGCTCCTAGGCTTATATAAGGGGCTGGGTTTCTTAGCTTGGGGTCTCCCTCTAAGAAGCTGATCATCTATCTCTCAAGATGCATTAAAGCTTTACTGCAGAAGGATCCGAGTGTTCTGCGTCGTTCTTGCTGGCGAGACGGTAGCGCGGGACATTATGCAATAAAGGAAAACAGAAAGTTGGTAAAGATGTAATTAAACAAGGGGTCATGTTTCAGCCCCAGTGACTACCACAACTTGTCAGCTTTGGCCCTGTGGCCCTGGAGGTATGGATAAAAGAAAAGGGCTAAAGAATTTGCCTCTAAGCTTAAGGAAAGCTGCTGATCCCAGGCATGTATCAGGAATTTCCCCAAACAGAAGCCTAGTAGAGAGGCCATTGCATGAAGCTATAAAGTTGAAACATGGATTACCATGGAGAACTCAAGCCATTAGAGTTGCCAGAGTGGTGAGGTACCTGACAAGGACAGCTGTTAAAAAGGAGTGGAACCAGCCCAAAAGAAGGTGTGTTACAGTCAACAAAGCTGAACATAGTTGGAGATCTGAAGAGTGTTTTGACATCAGACATGGAGATACAAAGTTTAGAGTTTGCCCAGCTAGTCCAGTGTTTTCTTATTATGCTTGCTCCCTTCCCTATGTTTTTGGATGGTAATGTCTATCCTGTGCCATTATATGTTGGAAGTTTGTGATCTGTTTATTGATTTTGTAGGTGATTACAGTCAATAGATTGCATGAATCTCAGAAAAGACTTTGAAAGTTAGATTTTAAAACATTGCTGAGATTATGGTATATTACGGGAACATTTGAAGTTAGACAAAAAAACATTTTTCATTATGACATTTTTACAAGCTTATAGGTGCCAGGGAGTGGAATGTGGTAGTTTTAATGTAATTGGTCCATGTAGTCTCATAAGGAGTGGCACTGTTAGGAAGTTTGGCTTTGTTGGAGTGAGTATGGCCTTGTAGAAGGATGTGAGTCACTGTGTGGGGTGGGTGAGTTTTGAGTTTTCCTATGCTCAGGATACTTCCCAGTGTCTTAGACAATTCCCTCTTGTCTACAAGATGTAAGACTTTCAGCTTTTGCTTTGGCACCACATTTGCCTTCATGCTGCCATGTTCTCCTGTTCCCCACCATGACCATAATGGAATGAACTTTTGAACTATAAGCCACCACCTCAATTAAATGTTGTCCTTTGTAAAAGTTAACACGGTCATGCAGCAACAAAAACCCTAACTAAAACAAGGAGTCACAGACCACTTTGAGAATTTGTGGGAAGATATGGATCTTCTTCATAAACTCATTAAAGAAAATTCATGATCCTCTTGACATATTTGGAGGCAGTCTTATATTCATCATTTCTGCTCTCATCACAATGGTTGGCACAATATATAGGTTCAGGAAAATGGTAGAAAAAGATATAGTTCATTGAAAAAATAAGGGACACTGGAAGCATGAAATTAGTCCCTTTCAACACTGTTCTCAGTTTCCATATTTCTGATAAATCCATTTAGGTCTTTTATTTCTTGTTGAATCAATTTGATAAACTATCACTTTCCAGGAATTTTTGCCCCTAATTTTAAAAATATGCCTCAAGATAGTCACTTTTTGAGTTAACTTATTACAGGATAAATTTATGCTACATTACATTATAAAATGGTGAATATATACTTTTTTCTTTTATTTAAAATGGACTTTTATATTATATATTCTGATTATGTTTTCACTTCCCTATACTCCTTCTGGTTTCTTCCCACTTTCCCTCCCAATGGAATCCACTCCATTTTTGTCTCTCATTAGAAAATACAATGCTTCTAGGGTAGAAGAATAAAAACTAAAGTTAGATAAAATAAAAATAAACATATAGGAATGGGACAAAACAAAAAAAAACCGAAGGAAAAGAGGCCAAGAAAAGGCAGAAGAAACAGACAGATACAGAGACCCGATTCCTTGCAAGCTCAGGAAATCCACAAAATCCCTAAGCAGGAAGCTACAATATGTATACAAATACCTGTAGGATTATAAAAGAAGAAAAATAAAAAATAAGACAAAATCATCTTAACATTTAATGTGTTATATGTTATGATGCAAACCCTTTTGCAATGTAATAAAATTAATAGTAAAATATAAAATGTAAAAACATTTGAGATTATATGAGAAACTTATTGTTAAACAATCATTTAATATACATAATATTTTACCATTTATTAAAGAGGAAAACAACTATGTATACTGGTATAGATGCCTTGTTTACTTTTAAATAAAGAATTAAGTGCTGACTGGGATGTTTGATTCTGCAAGAGGATCAACCTTTTTAAAGTTGATCGAAAGTTAGATTTTAAAATTGTCAATTCTGAGAACACTACTACTCAAAAATATGTAGCGTAAAATGGCAAAAGTAAGCTTTAAGCTAATTCAGATATTATGAGATAATAGGAAATCCTAAGCCAAAATACATTTAATGAAATTTAAGTCAACAACTCAAAAAGCAACTTTATTAGTAAATGTGCTAACCAAAGATATAATAAACTGATACATGGTAAAGAACAATGGTAAGAAAATACATTGTTGTTTTCTTCAATTAAACCATTTTCATCCTTTATGAGCAAAAAAAATATGTAAACCAGGAAAATATTGTGATTCATAACATTGGTAGTTTTAAATCTGAACTTAGGTACTTAAATCAGGTGAGTTTGAACCGGATGTTATCTTAATTTTTCTCCTTTTACTCTGATTAAAAAACAGCATCATCTTAAGGAAAGGAAGGTTTATTTTGGTTCACAATTGCGCATTATAAAGAATCATAACAGTGTAGTCTTTGTGACAGGATCTTGAGGAAGAAATTAGCATCATATCCATAATTAATAACGGAAGCAATAAATGTATGTAAGTTAGTGTCCAGTTCAATATCCAATGCTTAGGGAATGGTGCCATCCACAGTGGGTATGTTTTCCCACCTCAATTAATGTAATTTCCCAGACTCCCTTCCCAGGAAATTCCAGGTTTAGTTAAATTGGCAGCAGTAAACACCATGCATGGCTCAACTACAAGCATAATTCACAATGCATATGTTGCATGTTCATTATGAATGCTTCAGTGATGTTACATGAAATATCAGGGTAAGAATTATCAGAGGCATTGTATATTTATCATATGACTGATTTTGCATATTTCATTGTTGAAGATTCTGATACCTTTTGTAGCTGTCAAATGTTTCATTCTCCCACATTCAGTCACATAACCCTATGTAAGATTGCAACCTGCAGTCTAAAAATCTCCTTATTGTGTATTTGATTTGTTTGTTCTAATGTTATCTATCAATGTTTTTATTATATTCAAGCCACTATTTTAATTTTATTTTACATTTATACTTATTGAACCAGCTAACAGAAGTAGTTTTAACTTTGCATATAATTTCTTGAATGTGAAACTAATATTCTTCTTTTTTTTTGAAGACAGGTCCTTGTATAGAACTGGCAGGCCTGAACATCATTATGCAACCAAGACTGACCTTAAATTTATAACCCTCCTGCCTTATTTCTCTGAGTGCTAGAATTAAAGGCATGCAGAACCATAGACAGCCACTGTACAAATTTTTAGTGCCTTACTTTTATTAGCATATATTATGTGTACAAAGTAATGGGCCTAATCATGACATTTCCATATGCACATATAATGAATTTTGATCATATTATTCCCCTCTACAATTCTTTACTATCCTATTCTTTATATTTTTTTCCTATTTCACTACTCTAACAGTCTGTCATTCAGAAAATTACCATATGCTATCATTCCCCTATATTACACATGTGGAAGAAAAGACATATTTCCCTTTATAAACACCTTCAGCATTGTGGCAGGATACAAGGTAAACTCAAAAAAATCAGTGGCCCTATTATATACAGAAGATGAAGTGACTGAGAAAGAAATCAGAGAAACATCACCTTTTACAATAGCCAAAAACAGCATCAAATATCTGGGGATAATGTTAACCAAGGAAGTGAAGGACCTGTATATCAAGAACTTTGTGTCTTTGAAGAAAGAAATCAAAGAAGATAACAGAAAATGTAAAGATCTCCCATGCTCTTGGATTGGTAGGATCAACATAATAAAAATGGCAATCTTGCCAAAAGCAGTCTACAGATTCAATGCAATCCCTATCAAAATTCCATCACAATTCTTCAAGGACCTGGAAAGAACATTAATCAACTTTATATGGAAAAACAAAAGGCCCAGGATAGCCAAAACATCCCTATACAATAGAGGAACTTCAGGAGGCATCACCATACCTGACTTCAAGCTCTATTATAGAGCTATAGTCCTGAAAACAGCTTGGTATTGGCACAAAAATAGGCAGGTAGACCAATGGAACCGAATCGAAAGCCCTAATTTTAACCCACACACCTATGAACACCTGATTTTTGACAAAGAAGCTAAAACTGTACAGTGGAAAAAGAAAGCATCTTCAACAAATGGTGCTGGCATAACTGGGTACTGGTATGCAGAAGACTGCAGATAGATCCATGTTTATCGCCTTGTACAAAACTTAAGGCCAAATGGATCAAAGATCTCAACATACATCCAGCCACACTGAAACTTTTAGAAGAGAAAGTGGGAGATACTCTTCAATGAGTTGGTACAGGAGACCACTTCCTAAACATAACACCAGTGGCACAGGCACTGAGATCGACAATTAACAAATGGGACCTTTTGAAACTAAAAAGCTTCTGTAAGGCAAAGGACACAGTCAAAAAGACAAAAAGGCAGGCCACAGAATGGGAAAAGATATTCACTAACCCTACATCTGACAGAGGGCTAATCTCCAAAATTTACAAAGAACTCAAGAAACAAGTCTCCAAAACACCAAAGGATCCACTTGAAAGGTGGGGTACAGAGCTAAATAGAGAATTCTCAGTAGAGGAGGCTAAAATGGCCAAGAGACACTTAAGAAAGTGCTCAACATCCTTAGCCATCAGGGAAATGCAAATCAAAACAACTCTGAGATACCATCTTACTCCTGTCAGAACGGCTAGAATCAAAAACACCAAAGACAATTTATGCTGGAGAGGATGTGGAGAGAGAGGAACACTCCTCCACTGCTGCTGGGAATGCCGACTCATACAGCCTCTTTGGAAATCAGTATGGAGATTCCTCAGGAAAATGGGAATTAATCTACCACTAGACCCAGAAATTCCACTCTTAGGCATTTATCCAAATGAGGCAGGTTCATACAACAAGGGCATCTGCTCCACTATGTTCATAGCAGCATTGTTTGTAATAGCCAGAACCTGGAAGCAACCTAGATGCCCCTCAACTGAAGAGTGGATAGAGAAAATGTGGTACATTTACACAATGGAGTATTACTCGGCAGAAAAAAACAATGGAATCTTGAAATTCGCAGGGAAATGGATAGCACTGGAAGAAACCCTCCTGAGTGAAGTAACCCAGTCGCAAAAAGACAAACATGGTATGTACTCACTCATATATGGATTTTAGACATGGATCAGGATAGTGCCAGTCTGCACTTCCACAGATAGAGAGTCTGGGAAACAGGAAAGAACCTAAAAGATATGCATATATGCATAGTACCCAAGAGAAGAGGATGGAGACAAGATCCTCTGAATGGATGGGGAGGGGGGAGTGGGACCTGGGAAGAATAGAGGGGGTAAAGAGGAAGGGAGTTGGTCATGGGGGAACAGGAAGTTGAGGGGGTGGGGGTAGAATAGGGGGAAGAGGGAATCATAGGATCGAAGACAGATCAGGCACCAGAGTGACCTCGAGTGATCTAAAGGTATAACATCAATTGGCCAGCTAAGCAATAGTGGAGGGACCACCTCGAATGCCCATTCCTGATAATGAACTTGATGTCTATAACCATCCGGGAGCCTTCATCCTGTGACTGATGGAAGCAGTGGAAAACACACAACTAATCACTGAACTGAACCCAAGGAACCCAGTGACAGAGAGGAGTGATGAGCAAATTGGCAAAGAATGGGCTGGCAAAACAAGCAGAGACAGCTGATCTGAACAGGGGAGTGCTCTTGGACCCCAGACCGACAGTGGGGAGGCCAGCATGGGACTGATCTGGACCCCCCAAATGTGAGTGTCAGCGAGAAGGCCTGGGCAACCTATGGGGCCCTGAGCTGTGGATCAGTGTCTATCCCTGGTATACAAACTGTCTTCATGTGCCTATAGCACAAAGAGAGATGCTCTCTCAGCCTGGACTCTTAGGGGAGTGCCTTGACCCTACCAAGAGTAAAACGACAGACTCTAGATATCCCCTATGTGGAAGGATTTGGCAATAGGGTGGGAGGGAGGGGGGGAAGGGGGGTGCGGGAAGAGGGGAGGGAGAGGGAACTGGGATTGACATGTAAAACAAGCTATTTAAAATTAAAATAAAAAAAATGAAAAAAAAAGAATTTATTTTGTTCTACTTGATCAAGCTAAGTTCCATCCATCTATCTGCAAGTGACATCATTTCATTATTCCCTTCTTTTTGTGGTTACTAAGTTGTGTGTGAAGATATGTATATATGGGTACATGTGTGCCCAAGGATTCTTGTGGAGGTCACATTAGGTTTTCTCCTTCCACCATGTTGGTCCTGAGGATCTATTGCAAATTGTCAGTCTAGGGAGTCAGTGATTTGAGACATCTCAGTAGTGTAAATCTAATTTATTATGCATGGGCAAATAATACTAAATTATCTACATATTATTCATAGACTTATCTGATGACAGGCACCTAGGCTGAATGCTTACCTTGCCTTTTATGAAAGGTAAAGCTGTGACCATGAATTTTTAGTATTCCCTTAATAAACTGACATGGATTAGACACAGTATCATACACAGATGCTTTCAACCTCTGTGCTCTGGTACCTGAAGCAGGTAGATTGTAAATTTGAGGTCAGCACTGACTACATAGTAAGGCTCTACCTCAAAGTAACAAAAAGTGTTTTTTTTATCTGATTCTGAAGTGGCATAGGTGGAATGTATAATGTTTCTATTTTTAGATTGTTAAAGAAACAAAATACTCATTTCCCTAGTGTCAGAACTGATTTTCATCCCACTACCATTATTTAGAGAGTCGTTGTTTCCCCACATCATCTCTAACATTTGTTAATTTTTTTCTTTCATGATGATAACCACTCTTGTAAGGTGTTCTGTGTTGTGTGGGATGATCTAAGAAAGAGGGCCACTCCAGAATGTAATTAAGGCTCTGTGGCAGCAGGGAGGAACATTATCTATGAATTGAACTCTGAAAAGTCATGCAAAGGAATATTTAATGATTGTTACATAAAAGTTGTGATCATGGTGTTTCTTCATAGCAATAAAACCCTAACTCCTTAACTCTCTCTCTCTCACTCTCTCTCTCTTTCTCTCTATCTATCTATCTCTCTCTCCCCTCCCCCATCTCTTTATATGTGTGTTTGCATTTGTGTGTACATATATATGTGTGTATACATATATTGATATAAAAATTAGTATATCCAGTGATAGTGCCAGATGTGAATTCTTTTTTAGTTTTTTGCCATTGAAGTCTTATAGGCCACCCCAATCACCTAATCATTACAGATTATAGACTCACACACACAAGAGTTTAAAAACATTTAAAATGGCATTACTGATTGTTTGGGGGGAGGGGAAGATTGTTGGACAATGAGTTCCCATAGAACACCATTCATAATACGCTATTGCCATTGTCTTTTGTTACACTCACAGAACTTGGCAATAAGACTGTATTGTTGAAAACACTGCATGTTTAAGTCATAAAACATGGGAAAATCAAGCTAGAAGCCTTAGTACTACTGTGTGGTGATATCTTGCTTATACAAATAAAGTCCCTCTGAGGGTCAGAGAGTAGAGCTTGGCACTAGGTAAGCACAGAGGTCTGGAGGTCCATATAGACAGATAGGAAGTGAGGTAGCTGGGCAGAAACAGGATATATATATATAGGCAGGGAGAAACAGGAAATTGCTCTCTTGTCTGCTGAGGTGCTAAAGACATAAGGTGCTCTGTGGTTGCTCTTTCTTATCTCTCAGCATTTCCCTCAATATTTGACTCTGGCTTTTTATTGTCTAGGCCAATTAAGAACCCCATTTACACTAATGGATAACTTTTATAGTGCTGGAAGGTACAGTGTAAGTCACAAAAGAGAAAGAGTCATTATCACTCATTCTGATCTATGAATTCTTTGAACTCAGTTGGCCTAAAAAAAACATGCCCACTGATGCAAGAGTGGAACAAACATATTGGGATAACCAAACATTTTATGATTGGATTTGTCTTACTACACAGGATGAAATCCAATTCTGGTACCATTATTGTGCTAAAAATCTATGGCTAGAAAGGTTATAGGCCCTAGCAGAGACTATACTAGTATTATACTGCTAAATGGAAATAGTATTACATAGACTCATCCTGACTTACTGCTATATTCATACATCAAGGCATCTGTCATCCCTCATCTGAGAAACTTCAAATTATAGCAAATTGTGATTAACAGCTATCCACAACTTGTCAACATGAAGAGAGTAAGAGATTGGGGAATACTATATTTTACTCCCTTCCATTCAAGCCTTGGGGATCATTTCAGAAAAGGACACAGAAAGACTGTTAAAGCCAGAGACAATGGATGACATAGATATAGTGTCTTTTGAACACATCAGTGCAAATGAACCTATGAACTCACATCTTTTGGGATAGCACATACAAAACCTGTATAAGCCCAATCAAATCCCATTATGGAGTGGGAAAAGGGGCACACAATACTACCTCAAAATGTAGAGATATTGGTAACTGTTAGCTGCTAGGAGATGGACAGACAGTTTTCTCTGAGAATACACACCCTGGTAAGTGGACAACTATTTAGGAGAAGAAAGCACATCCAAGAATATCTTGGAATCACAAAATTGGTTTTTAAAGATTTTAAAATATGAAAGAAAGTAGGTTGGGTAGGTAAGGGAGACGAACCTTGGAAAAATGGAGAGAAGGGAAGTATGACCAAAACACATGAGACTCTCAAATAGCTAGAGAAAGTCATGCCTATTTTTATTTCAGATTATACATTTTACCTAATTACTATGTCAAGAATTTTATTGGTATTTTGGACACCTAATTGCTTACGTTTGTCATCTTGTTCTGAATTTACTGTGTAACACAAGTGCCTTAGCTAGAGTTTCTTTTGCTGTGAAGAGACACCAGGAACACAGTAACTCTTATAAAGGAAAACATTTACTGTTCATAAGTTCAGTCCATTATCAGCATGGTGGCACACAGAGAGACAAGGTGCTGGAGAGAGAGCTAGGAGTTCTACATCTTGATCTGCAGGCAACAGGAAGTGAACTCTTTGTCCTCCACTGGGTGTAGCTTGAGACTATGAGACATCAAAGCTCACTCCCACAGTGTCACACATTCTCCACCAAGACCACATATACTCCAATAAGGCCACACCTCTAATAGTGCCACTCCCTGTGGTCCAAGATTTCAAACACATGAGTCTTGGAGGGTTTTCTATTCAAACCAACACAATGAGTTAAAAATTATTTATGTCAAAGTAATTGTTAAACAGATAATACCTAAGTTATAGAAGGAATTGCTAAAACTAAGAATCTTACTGGAAATAGATATATGTTATCAATTTATATGTTTAACCCTCAGAAACAGCTGACCCAACAAGGGTTAACTCTTGAATCTCAGGCTGATGCCTCTGAATCCAGCATGGAACTGATCAAGACCCCCTGACTCTAAAGAAGATGGAATGTTGACACATGCAACAGCACATATGAGCCTTGAAAATAATATATTAAGCAAAACAAGTAAAAAACAAAAGAACAAATATCATATGATTCAAACTGTATGAATTGTGCAGGTTAATTAGGAGGAGATACATTGGTAGTAGAAGGGCTAAGCAGAATAGTGTAAAGAGGACAGAATCTTTTTTCCATTGACATAAAATATGCAAATGAATATTGATAATAGCCATCAAAACAACTTGAATGTCCACAATTACCTTCAATCTACTAATGAAAAGGATTGGTGAATGGTCAAGTAAAATATTTCAGAATGTAAATAAATATAACAAGATAATTACTAACACAGTCTTTATATTACCAAAATACATGTGAAAAATTTGAGTCACCATGCACACTATACTCATAAAAAAACAAAGAAATATTGTACAGTAGAGATCCACACTTTATGGATGAAACCAATTACAATAAAAGTGGCAGTATAATGGAAATAGTATCAAATGAAATAAATGATATAAAATACTCAAATAGTGTTACAAATGTGAGTAATAAGAAGACAGAGGTAGTAGAAATCCTAAATGTGAATCATGCTTATCCTCCATTGTGTGTCCCCCATAAAGTATTTAAAAGAAATAAACAAATTAAGATGGCAGGTATAAAGTCAACTAAGGAAGCCTGATTTCATCCATCACCAAACAGAGATCTTCACATATGATTTTTAAAATCCCAAGGATGCTTTTCCAATATGGATACTGAATTTGATGTTGTAGAAAGATGGGAAATAGGAAATATATGTCAATTAATAGGATAATGAAAGCACATATAAACAAACTGGTTACATAAATATTAACAAAACAAAATCATATAGCACGAAAAAGAAAGATTAAAATGTGTAAAAGTCATGAACAATTATTATACAACCAATGCTATTTTGTAAAAGTTAATTGTCTGATCCCCAAATTCAAATTTGAGAAAGTCTACAATGTGTTAAAAATTTCATTGAACTTTCACAGAAACAATAAACCAAATTACATAATAAAGAGGGTTAGAAGAATCAAATGAATGAACATATTTAAAAGACAACATATTCATTACATTCTTGGATCAGTTTGAAAGAATTTACATAATATCTCAAAATGAGTAAAATTTATTCTAAATGAATAAACTGAACACAACAGAAATGGATGGGAGCAATATCTCTGAACTCATTGGCACAGGAAAAGATGTGCTGAAAAGAATACTGTTAGTACAGATACTAAGATCAACAATTAATAAATGGGACCTCATAAAACTGAGAAGCTTCTGCACAGCCGCAGACAAACCCTTTCAGATAAATGTCAGCCTACAGAATGGAAAAAGGTTTTATCAACTACAAATTCAATAGAGGGTTAATATCAAAATATATAAAGAATTCAAAGAAGTAGATATGAAGGAAGAAAATAACCAAATTTTAAAATGGTGTATAGATCTAGACAGAACTCTTTAAAAGAAAAAACTCAAATGACTGAGAAATACTTAAAGAAATGTTCAACATCGGTGGCCAACAGAAAAATGCAAATAAAAACTGCTTTAAGATTCAATCTTAAACTTTTCCTAATAGCTACAATCAATAAAACAAGTGGCAGTTCATGCTTGTGAGGATATGAATTATGGAGAATACTCATCGGTGGGAGTACAAACTTGTACAACCACTATGAAAATCGGTGCAGTGGATCTTCAGTAAGATGAAAATTGATCTACCCCAAGAAACAGCTCAAACATGCTTGTTATTGCTCTATGCATAAAAGCCAGAAGGAGGAAAGAAGCTAGATGTCTCTCCACAGAAGAATGAGTAAAGAATATGTGGTACATTTACACAAAGCAATATTTTTCTGCTTTTAAAAATTGAAATCATGAAATTCACAGGAAACTGGATGGAACTAGAAAACATCATCCTTAATGAGATAATCAAGAGCTGGAAAGAAAAATATGATATGAATTTGTTTATATATGAATATTAGATATTAAGTCAATTATAAACAAGCTACAATCCATAGAACCACAGAGGGTAGGTATAGAGTAAGTGATTAAGTGGGGCAGAAAGCTCTCCTTAGGAAGGGAAATAGAATAGCTAGTTCTGGTTATCGATGGATTTGGGGACTGGAATAGAAAGACCAAGTAGGGAGGATGGGGTCAGAGGGATGAAGGAGCGAGTATGGGGAGACAGCTAAATTTAAGCCCATTTCAAGGGTAGTATGGGAACCTAATACAGTAGCAGCTTCCTAAAATATACGAAGGCATTATAAATGAAGTCACCAAATATTGGGGGAGCCAGAGTCCCAACTTGCCCTTTCGCGTTATCAAATGAAGCTTCCAGTACTGGAATTGGGTTACAAGAAATTGAATTGGTGGACAAAGGTGTTCCATGAGAATTCCCAAGCAACTCAGGGTGTAGCTAAACTATAATTTGGGTTTCACAAACATCAAGGTCCCATTGGTGAATACAGTACCTACACAATTCATTAAACATGAAGAACTCCAACTGGTGTCTACTAGAGCATTCATCCTTTTGTGCTAGTATGTTTGTTATAGAAAGTTACTCAATAAACTGCCAAATGAGGATAAAAAAACACCAACCTAGCCACAAACCTTTATTTATAATGTTGTTCTGTCTAGAAAATATGCTAGGGCAAAGGTAGTACAAATCTTGAGGGAGTAAATAAGCAATATCTGATTTGACTTAAGGCCCACTTCACAAAATGGAACCCATAACCAACCCTGCTTAGATGAACAAGAGCCTGAGTGAAACTAGATACCTCAGGGACCTAGGGGAAAACCAAACACTACTGTTCTGCCAAAGGACAGCAACAATAAAATGATTCCAAAGGTAATTCTGCTACATTCATGCATCAGTACCTTGCTCAACCATCATGAGAGAAGCACCCTTCTGCAGCAAATTGGGACAAATATATAGATCCACAGCCAGACACACAAGAGAATGAGGGAACACTCAAGTCCCTCCCCCTACAACTCAGGGAACCCTATTAAAG
Source organism: Mesocricetus auratus (assembly GCF_017639785.1). Lineage (NCBI taxonomy): Eukaryota > Metazoa > Chordata > Mammalia > Rodentia > Cricetidae > Mesocricetus > Mesocricetus auratus. The sequence continues at coordinate 90,958,844 of NW_024429188.1, read as the reverse complement.
ATTTTTAGGCCCCAGAGATCTCTGGGGTCTTGGGTAGTAGATCAGTGTTTACCATGGCGTGCAAATGAACTTTGGGAGCTCAATCCACATGGAGGGATGCTCTCTCAGCCTGGACGCATGGGGAGGGGCCTAGGTCCTGCCCTGGATGAAATGACAGACTCTGGAGATCCCTCCAGGGAGTGCCTAAACCTCCCTGAAGAATGATGTGGGGATTTTGTGGGAGACTGGGGGAAGGCTGGGTGAGGGACATGGGAGGAGGCGTGGGAGAGGGAGCTGGGAGTGACATGTGAAGCATGAATGCATGCTTCTAAGACATAATTTATTTTAATAAAAATGAATTTCTCATAAAAAAGAACTGTAGGGTGTAGAGGATACAGAGGAAACAAGGCCCCCTAAATCAACATGAGGAGAGCTCATCTGAACTCACAGAGACCCAAGCAGCATGCAGAGGGCCCACATGGTTTTCTACCATATCCTCTCTCTATGTATTAGGGCTTACAATTTAGTAATTTCATGGGATTCCTGATTGTAGGAAGAGTATGTCTCTGTTGTGCCTTCTGCTGTGTTCTTTTGCTTTTGCTTATTTGTCTTGCCCAACGCCAATGTGTCAGTGTTTGTTTTATGTTATGCTTTACTATATTATATTCTAATTTATTATTATCCCCTAGAGGCCTGCTTGTTTTCTAATGAGACACAGAAAGGAATTGGATCCATATGGGAGGGGAGGTATGGAGGAACTGGGAGGAGTAGAGGGAGGGGAAACTCTAATCAGAAGATATTATGTGAGAAAAATCTATTTTCAAAAAAAGGAAAATAGAAAATAAAAATAAACTAAAAATTCAAGCATCTAAAAATTGAAGATTTTGATATTATTTTGTCACCTAAATTTTAAAATGTTTAAATCTGTGGTTTCATAATGTTTTATCCATGAAGTATAATATCCACAAAGAACAAAGAAGCTAGTAGTTTCTTTGACAATGCTAAGAAACAAGGCTGCCTTAATTCATGGATAATTTAAAAAAACAACCCTAAAAGTGGATGAAAACAAAAAATGATTTTATTAACCAAAATATTAATACTATATTAAATATATATTAAACAGAATTAATACACTTAAAACTTTGTTTTATTTTAAAACACTGATTAAATTAAAAAATTCACAACAAACACCTATTGCATTTCTAGTCATTATGAAAAAGCTATTACCAAAATATATTTTAATATGAAATAAGCTTACAATAACAACATTACTATTGAATATCTACAAGTAAATATAATGAGAATATGTGCAATCTCTGTTCCCAAGAAACTAGTTAATTTTATAGAATAATAAAAACCTAAAAGGAGATAAGAAAGTTGTGAAAAGGTATCAATTATCTAATTTACATAGTTACCTATATTCCAATTATAATAAAAACTAAATTTTTCAATGATATAATTTTAAAAATTTATTTGGTATAGTAAAAATAAAATAGTAGCTAATTTCCAACAACAAAACCACTGTAGATGGAAATGTCTGCAAGATATAAGGATTAATTTATAGTTGTGAATATAGAACCATGTTGAACTTTCATTGACACAGATAAAAGGATAAACAGAATGTAAGATAGATTGGGATACAGATGTTCATTATACATAACTGTCCCATAAGAAATATGGAATATAACAATTCACTAGGAAAATAATCAATGTAAATAACACACATGAAAAAGATTATTCTTAATAAAAAACATGCAAGATATATACTCAAATGCTGGAAAATAGAAGAAATCATAGTTGAAAATATTGCTCTACTCAAAGTGTGGAGAAATATGTTACATAAATTTTAAAATATCTTGGCTCTTACAGAAAAACTGGATAAGACTGGACATAAAAAAGCAATAATTTCTGTTTAGCAAAAAGTATCCTAAGCAAAGTAAAATCATATCTCTGGTACTGAGAAAATATATTTATAATGAGTATAGTCAGTAAAATGTTTTCAATAAGAATTATGTTTATTATAAACACTAAAACCCAAATCTTAAAGATTAATAGAAGACTCGAGTATGAATCCCATAGAAGAAATGCATATGTCAGTAAATTCATGAATAACCTAATGATACTCTGAGTATTCATAGAAACACAAACTAAGATCATAAAAGATAATTTATTTTATGTGCATTCAATTTGCAACAATGAAGGTTTCTTTTACTATGCCCTGAATAGGAATGACAACGGATTAATAGGTCTAAGAAAAATCTAAACCTAATAACTCACAAGAAAAGAGTTGGTGATGCAAAAGGAAATTACAAGTGTATAACATTTTAATGATATCAAATCAAAACAGTACTAACAACAAAGACTATACATTTATTTAAATATAGACATAAATCTAGATATAGAAACATATGGGACTAGCAGCACATTTGTCTAATCATTGTGGCAACAGGAACAGGATGATCATGATTTGAAGGCAATACTTAACCTCAATGTAAGTTGGGGGATATGGCTGGACTACTTGAGAAAAAAGAAAGAAAGGGAGGGCAAAGAAAAAGAATGAGAAAGGAGACAAAGGAAAGGAGAGGGGTATATGGAATAAAGGGAAGGAAGAAAAAAGGAAACAAACTGGAGCAAAATCCTGGTAACCATAGTATTTATGATAGTTATAATGGCTAGCATGGAAGGAAGTAAAACAAATTTAGTAAGTTATTATCAATAATTTTAGCGTTATATTTGGGTTGTTTTATATTATATCATTTACATTTGGATGAGGCAAATATATAGGTGAGTGAGATGTTATCATTAATTATGGTTTTCCTAAGATCCATTTCTTTTTCCTTTTTATCATTTGAGGATTTCATATATACCTATAGTGTTTTTTGATCAAATCTACCCCTTATTCCTTTTTCTTCTCCCCACCACTTTACCTTCCTGCCTGTTCGTGCTCTTAAAAAAAACTGATTCTTCTTGGTGCTGTCTGTATATACATTGGTGCAGAATAATCTATGAAATCTATTTCTAAAATGTTTGGATCTTAGCAATGCAGTAAGTGAAAGGTTCAAATTGCCAAAGTGCTTATAAATCAAATATAGATACATCATTGTATGGTAAGGAAGAAAAAAAAAATAACAAAAAAAAAACCACGAAGCACAAACACCAGTCTCTGGAAAGTCCTTGAAATGTCAAATATAATTTCTTTCAAATTCTCATTCCCTCAGTAATTTTCAGTTTTCTTTCTATACTGCAAATAACTGTGGACTGTATCTATTCTGCAAGTTAACCTCTCACTATTCACTGTTCACTCTCGATTTGGTACACAGAGGCTCTTTCATTTTCTAGCCATCAGCATCCCATACATCTATACATTTTAAAACCCATTTCTATTTAAATTAAACAATCTAAAAAGATCAGATCTATCATGTAGAAGGGGCACAAGATGAGATTTTCCTTGTATTTTCTATTACAAAATCCTATAAGCATGTTATGTTAACTTTTTTCATTCCAGAGAGAAGAAACAATTTTAAGGGTACATTCAAATTAAAACCGGGATGAAAATTGGGAATTGAAAATAATGGGGAGAAGAATTAGAAAGGGAAAAATGGGAAAAAAGTCATAGAAGACTAGAATTTTTAACATACTACAGAAACTGCAAATTCATGATTCATAGAGAAAATAATAGGCTGTTGGAGTTAATTATATTTACTACAGTTATTACTAATCTCAAACTCTTTGCATGGGGTTGTATTCATGGCATGCTTCAACGTCATCATTTTTCTGTGGTAGTATGTAATACTGAGCATGGAACTCAGGGAGTTTTCAAGGCAAGTGTAGTTTGTAACTAAGAGAACCTCCTAAGCATTCCCCTCAATACTGAATTCCACAGATGCTAATTACAAATTCTCACAAGTATCACAATTCCAATTCAATTTACATTTCATTTTGCAAGGTCAATCATTTGGTCAGACCTTTCCATAGAGTACAATATTATTTCAGCATGCCACCACATTACATGGAAATAATTAAGCATTACTTCTCATCTTAAAGAAGACAGGTATACCAGGCCTTTTGTTTAGGGTCACAAGCCAGTTGTCAAATCATGAAATAGAGACTTAATATTAGTTATGAATGCTCAGGCTAGCTTAGGCTCATTTGTGGCTAACTCCTTTCTTTAACTTAAATTAACCTTTTTGCCTTTATCTAACTTTTGCCTCAGGAGTTTTATGTTTTTTTTTCTTTTTTTATTCCTTCCTTCCTTTCTCTTACTTTCTGTCTTTCTTTTGGTCCTCCTTTCTTCCTTCCATCCATCTTCCTTTGTCTTTCTTTCTTTCTTCCCTCCCATAGGCATCTCCCTCTCTTTCTCTCCCATTCTCCTTCTCTTCTCACATTCTTCAATTTATTCTCACTGCCTGCCAGCCTTGCCTATCCCACTTCTGCCTAGCTGTTGGCCATTCAACTCTTTATTAGAACAACAAGGTGCCTTAGGCAGGTAAGGTGAGACAAATGCAACACATCTTTACATAATTAAACAGACGCAGCAAAACCAAATGTAACACATTTTTAGCTTGTTAACAAACACAGCAGAAACAAATGTAACACACCTTAACATAAGTAAAATAATATTGTGTAACAGAGGTTCAAATTATTGGAAATAATTACACAATACACAATTAGGAACATGATGAAAGAAAAGCTATACAGGTATGCAAGTGTAAATCTTCAATGCTTTGCCAAATATGTCATATTTAAATACTGTTTTGTCATTAACAAAGTTAAGATAATTATACTTGACTTTTGCCAATATCCTTCTTACAACTCTGTACAAAATAAATAGAAGAGTTAGAGTAGAAGAGTGTCTTAGTTAGGGTTTTCTATTGCTGTGATGAAGCACAATAACCGAAAAACAAGTTGTGGAAGAAAACGCTTATTGGGCTTACGCTTCCACATTGCTGTTCATCACTGAAGGAAGTCAGGACAGGAACTCAAACAGGGCAGGAACCTTGAAGCAGGAGCTGATGCAGAGGCCATGGAAAGGAGCTTCTTACTGGCTTGCTCCCCATGTCTTGCTCAGCCTACCTTCTTATAGAACCCAGGACCAGTAGTTCAGGGATGGCACCCTACCACATTAACCACTAAATGATCAAATGCCTTACAGCTGGATCTCATGGAAGTATTTCCTCAACTGAGGCTCCTTCCTCTCCGATGACTCTAGTTTGGAACAAGCTGACACAAAAAAACAGACAGTACAAAGAGATAACTGTCTTCAAAAACAAATTACTGTATTGATTTAGGTAGCAGTGCATTGCCTTTCCTTATCTGCAGCTTTACTTTCTATAGTTTCAGTTAGCAGTGGCCAATTTAGTCTAAAAAGTGTAAAATACTAGAAACAGTTCACAATTCTTAAATTTTATCTTATTCTATGTAGACCGATTAACTTTATTTATATCCCATGTAAGACATGAACTATTGTCAGCGCATGCATTATGTATATTTAAGTATATACTACTCTTCAGTTAGCTTTTCAGTGACTATTGCAGTTGAAAAGTGGAATGTTGTACATAAGCTCCTGTTTAAACACTTGGTCCTCATTTTGTGGTGCTGTTTAGAAAGCTGAATATGTTGAAAATGGAGCCTCACTTGAGAAAGCATGCTACTTGATGTTTGCCTTTAAGTTTTACAGCCAGTCACTGTCTTCTGTACACTCTACTTCTGAGTGTGGATATCATGGGACCAGCCTACTTCTCACATGCTGTTATGGTCTTGATGAAACACATTTCTTCCAATTGTGAGAAAAATAAGCCAGTTCTTCTTATGTTCCATTTTCTTGTATTTTTGCCACACCAACAAATATAGTATGTTATCATTTCCACTGATCATAAATTTCTGTACATGTATTCAACTAACCATTGTTTGGAACCATTGTACCAACATATATGAGTAGTGATAAAATGATTTATGTTGAAGAAAAGCCATGAAACATTTCCTGTAAGTGAAGTGGCTAAACAAGAACTTAATAAGGAAAGAAAAATCATAGCCTGAATATGTGTTAAAATGAAAAAGGAACTAGGATTCAATCCATGCATTTGTGAAGGGGAAGAAGGAGAAGAAGAAGAAGAAGAAGAAGAAGAAGAAGAAGAAGAAGAAGAAGAAGAAGAAGAAGAAGAAGAAGAAGAAGAAGGAGGAGGAGGAGGAGGAGGAGGAGGAGGAGGAGGAGGAGGAGGAGGGGGAGGAGGGGGAGGAGGAGGAGAAGGAGGAGGAGGAGGAGGAGGTGGAGGAGGAGGAGGTGGAGGAGGAAGAGGAAGAAGAGGAGGTGGAGGAGGAAGAGGAAGAAGAGGAGGAAGAAGAGGGAGGGAAAGGAGAGGGGGAGGGGGAGGAGAAGGGGGAGGAAGGGGAGAAGGAGGAGGGGGAGGAGGAGAAGAAAACTGTTCTAATTTTATCACTATCCTTCAAAATAAAATATATACAATATTGGTAAGAAAGAAGTGTTTATTCAAGCTAGAAATTTCATTTAAATTTTGTTTGCATACAAAAGACAAATGGAATATGCATATGGTTCTGTATTACCCACAGATTTCACATCTCTTAAGGACCTTGGAATATTTACTCTCAGAGAAGACATATGCTATAGTGAATGTTGATGATAGAACAAATATAAGAGATAGTAAGTAGTGATACCTATGAGATATAACAATTGTTCCATTTAGGAAAAGAAAGACTGATTTGAAACAAAACTTCTAAAATTTATTAGAAATAATTTATGTTTCCCTACAGAGTCATCTGATAAGATACAAATAACTTTAGTTTGGAAAGTATGATGTATGTTTCATAGTTATGTTTCTTTGCTGTGATAAAAGTATGACCAAAAGCAATGTGGTGAAGGGTTATTTGGCTTACATATTCCAAGTCATATACCATTAAAAGAAAGCAAGGCAGGAACTGAAGCAAAGTCCTTAAAGAACTGCTACTTACTGGATTGCCCCTCACCATTTATTTAGCCTGATTTCTCGCATAAGCCAATACCATCTGACTAAGGGTGCAATCTCTGCATATGGCTGGGCCCAACCACAAAAAACCATTAATCAAGAAAATGCTCCCCAGACTTGCCTGTAGACCAATCTGATAGAGATGATATCTTAATTGAGAATTCCTATTCCCATGTATGCCTAAGTTGTGTGAGTTTTACATAAACCATCCAGCAGAGTATGTCAATTGTATTTCTAGGAATTATTGTTAACTAAACAGATATGTTCCTGAATCTTGCAGCATCATAGGTCTCTCTCTCTCTCTCTCTCTCTCTCTCTCTCTCTCTCTCTCTCTCTCTCTCTCTCTCTGTGTGTGTGTGTGTGTGAGAGAGAGAGAGAGAGATCCTATAATATATGTATATGGAACTGCAAAGTATTGGACTTCAATTTTCTTCGTTTACCCATGTTTCTTATACAAAAGAGAACACAGAAATTTGTCAGTGTTAAGAGGGAAATAATAATAGGTGACAGTTTTATATGTTTAAAGATATTATGAAAATATTTTCTTTTAAATTGGAACAGGCTAGAGGACATTAAGTATAGATTTTGGGACACTCTAGAGAGATATGTATATCACAAATATTGATAGTGTAAAAGTAAGAAAACATGATATACTGAACTAGATTCCACAAAGGAAGACCTTGGATCAAGAACTTAGGGGTAAGAATTTCTTGATTGATTTGGTTTGTCTTATGCTGTTTTAAATATATATTTACATTTTTAGGACTAGAGAGTAATTATTTTATATTTCAGTTCATATAATCTCCATCTCTACTATTCACCACAGCCACTGATCAACAAAGGCAGTCATAAATGATGCATAAGTGAGTTATCGTTCTGTTTTATTTATAAAAGCAGGTGAGTGATCACTTTCCTGGATCTCCTACTGTGGAACTAGGTCTCTCTAAGAAGTTTGAACTGTAAAGTGGTTATGGAGCCTGCAAACTTATATAATGGAAATGGGAATTGGAGATCCTGATCTCTACCTCTGAAATAAGCAGCCTATATGCCTTCAGGAATCATAAATTCATATGTAAATTATGTTAAAACAACCAGTTAATTCAAGCAAGTTAATAAGTAAATCATGCAGTTTACATTGGAATTTATGGGTTTACTTCTCATAGAGGAGACTTTCTTCCTGCTGACATAAACTAGTAATCAAGAAGTCAAATGCTTCTGAAATATTATTAAATACTATCTTGTCATAAATAAATAAAATGGTTTGGTTTTGAATACTAATGGAAAGTATCAGAACTTTGGCTAAAAAATTCTGACTTCTAATTACATTAGCATGCTTATTGATTCCAATAGCGCCTCATCTCTCATGTCAACTACAAAGCCTTGGTAATGAGTGAGCATTGTGCAAAAGAGTCCCAGGAAGTACAAAGACTACATAAAATAACTTAGTACTCAGTGCCAGCCCAACACTCCTTTCGTACATGCTTATTTCTTTGATATGGAGTTGTCCAATAGGCTATAAGAGATGAACCTTCTTATCATCTCATAGCTGGGACAAGGTTCATTTGAACTTTGCTTGAGGGCATCACTGAATTTTCAGTTCTTGAAAATTGCTAGAGAACCTCTGAGCAAGCAAGATTGCCTCTTTACCATTATTATTAAAGTTAACAGCTTCATTTGTACACAGGCCAAAGAAAAACATTTGTTCTATTAAACGTATCCTCCCAAACATTCAAGATTCTTTAAGAATGTATTGGCCTGCTCCCACATCAACTTGTCAACAATTTCATTAGCACAATGTTTAGCTGAAGTGCAGACAAATAAGTCTTTTTCCTCTTAGGAAGGATTTGTGAATTTTCCCACTCTATTGACTAAACCCATTCCATGCTGGTGTCTTACTCTGTATTTTTCTGCCAAGTTGTGGTATATTTTGGACATACCACCACGTACTTTGAATTAAATAATATCAGTGTTCTTTTCTACCACCGGAAATTGTGATTGCGCAACACTATGTTTTTAATTTGCCTTTGGTTTTATATGTGCAGGGAGGGAAATTAACAGAAAAGGACAGCGATCTAGAATATTAGACATAATTTCAATTTAGAATTCTTCCCAACTCAGATTTGTACAGCAGGTTCTTAGAGCACAGATACTGTTATTTCTTCTAATGTATCTGCTCAGGGCATTTTCTCACCATTCAGCACATTTCTGAGCCCAAATTTTATAAACTCATAAAGGTCACAAAATCTTACTTAGACTGATTACATGTGTTACCTCTTATCTTATCTTCATAAGAGCAATTTCAGGAAAGTAATGGCATAAAATTACAGAGGATATCTAAAATAGGCCTTATAAGTTAACTACAAGTGTTTTCCTCACATTATGTTTTAGGAAATTTAGACCTGAGAAAAATAAAACTATGTGTTAAAATCTTCAAGTTAAATGGTGCCAAAAGCTGGACCAAAACTCCCAACCCACTGCTCTTTTGACTCCAATTTATTTCTTCTCACACGTATCAAGAATATTGGAGATTACCTTCCTCTGTTGTTAGATTTTTAAACTCTGTCAATGAAGAGTCCAGTTGTCTTCATATATATTAAAAGTAATCAATTTTTAATTAAGAAAACAAGTAAATGATTAATCCATATACAAGGAAGAATTAATCAAATTGTTGTTGGACTAGATCAATATTTTTAATTTGCAGGTGGCCACCAATTATTGGGTTTTGTATTCATTTTTTGTGTGTTACAAATATATTTTAATAGAATGGTATGGAATAGAAAACATCAAAATGCTTCTCATTAGTAAAGGATTTTCATAAAATTTTTATTGGTTATGTATGATTATATATATACAAATATATAATGTTTCAGTAGAATTATATCTCTTATTGTATTTTAGCATAAAATTGAAAGTGAACGGACTGTTTATCATTTCAGTTTCTGTGCAGGAAAACAGGAGACAGAGCCAAATAAAATAAAATGACTTGTGTAGCAATTGGCACTAAATTGGTTTTAGGGTTTTGCTTATCAAGTTACTTAGAAGATGGTCTGCCTATTCTTCACTTGTACTTCTTTGGGAAATCTCTGAGTACTGAGGGAAAACTCATCTGTCCCTCATCTTCCAGAGGCAACCTACAGACCCTCACAAAAATACAGAATGACATCACCACTGCTTTAATAGGCAGCGGAGCTCCACTTGACAAGTTTCTGAGAAAATGCTGACAAAAGCAAAATGTCTCCTTCAGCTGCTGTGAAAAAGCAACTTCCAATGAGCAGAGGGAAACATTGTGCCAAGCAGTGAGGCATAGCTTTCTGCTGATGGTAAAGAACATTAGAGCTAAGCCAGAGAGTTGGAGACAATCTGACATTCCCTGGGGCCAAAGAAACCCCTTAGGAAAGAAGGCAGTCTTACTATCTTCCTGTTTCCAACCTGGTAAAGTGACATGGGAAAGGATGTTTTTTCCACAGTGATTATTTGTGTGATTTCTATCAGTTCCTACATTTTGCTATAACATTCCTGCATGGTCAAAATATACTTAGTTGCAAGAGTTCTGAGTAGATGTCAAACTGGTAGACTAACATTGAGTAATTTGTGTTTGGAATGCTAACAAATTCTAAAACATTCATGGAAGCATTTGTAGCCTGACAGACATTCAGGAAATTATAGCTGATATTAGAGATTACTGAACTCAAGTAGCCCATCTTAACACTAAATCCTTCCTCTAGTTTATATTAATCTCCATATACCATATCATGGTGGAGCATGTGGTGAATATTATTACACCTACTGAGATTTCCTCTCTTGATATCAGCATTTGGCAAAAGGAAAAGGAATTTATTTCTTACAAAAGTGACACCATGCATCAGGTTCAAGTGAAAATTTACAAATAATAAATAAATACAGAAATCAGAAATTACCATAAGCCAACCTCTTAAATCAGATACAGGAAATCACTTAACTGAATCAACATTTCTTGTGACTAGGAAAGGAAGAAGACAGACATTTACGAAGAAAAACCCTTACTTCAGCACAGTAAGACAGCCTTACTCATTAAGTTTCTAGTGCCCCTTTCTATTCAATTTGGAAAGGCATTCTGACACTCTCTCTATATTCAGCTGGATTTTGTTAGGTATTATTCTTTCCATTTTCTCTGTTCCAGAGTTATGGGACATATCCACATATATTTATTTTAACCCAGGTAATATCCTTGTGATAGATTTAGGTATGTTCTGAATCGTTTTTAAAACGCACAGGGGTTTCAAAAGGTATTCATCACCCCCTCCCTGCCCACCGAATCCAACTTTACTTTTCTCTCTCTTGTTCAAGAAAATATTGGTTACTTTTTTTAATTACAGAGGAGCAGAAGAAATGACTCACTGCCGTGTATATTCCCAAATGCTATTTAATAATTTTATATAATGCTTTAAAAATCACATCACTGTGTTTCATTTTAACTCTAATATTGAGTATATATAACTATATCAAATAATAAAACTCATAATTCACTTTCTTTATATCTACTATCTTCCAGTGTTTCTTTCACCATTCTTAGCTTAGGTCTTCTTGGTGCCCTACCAACCCCTTTTAGAAGAAACAATATTCTTCATACATGATCTTCAAGAAAGAAGCTGAAAATATACAATACAAAAAGAAAGCATTTTCAACAAATTCTGCCATGTAGAAGGCTGCAGATAGAACGATGTCTATCACCATGCACAAAACTTAAGTCCAAATGGATCAAAGAACTCAACATCAATCCACCCACACTGAAACACTTAGATGAGAAAATGGGAGGTACCCTTGAATGAAGTGGTACAGGAGACTGCTTCCTGAACATAATACCAGTAGCACAGACGCTGAGGTCAACAATTACTACATGGAACCTCCTGAAACTGAGAAGTTCCTGTAAGGCAAAGGACACAGGCAATAAGACAAAAAAGGCAGCCCACAGAATGGCAAAAGATATTCACTAACCCCACATCTTACAGAGGGCTGATCTCCAAAATATACAAAGAACTGAAGAAGCAAGTCTCCAAAATACCAAAGGATCCAATCAAAAAGTGGGGTACAGAACTAAATAGAGAGTTCTCAAGAGATGAGTCTGAATGGCTGAGAGGCACATGAGAAAGTGCACAATATCCCTAGCCATCAGGGAAATGCAAATAAAAGCAACACTGAGATACCATCTTACTCCTGACAGAATGGCTAAAATAAAAAACACCAATGATAATTTATGCTTGAGGGGATGTGATGAAAGGGGAACACTCCTCCACTGCTGGTGGGAGTGCCAACTCATACAGCCACTTTGGAAATCAGCATGGAGATTTCTCAGGAAAATTGGAATCAGCCTACCTCAAGACCCAGCAATTCCACTCTTAGGCATATATTCAAAAGATGCACATTCATACAACAAGGACATCTGTTCCACTATGTTCATAGCAGCATTATTTGTAATAGCCAGAATATGAAAGCAACCTAGATGCTCCTCAACTGAAGAGTAGATAGAGAAAATGTGGTACATTTACACAATGGAGTACTATTCATCAGAAAAAAAACAATGGAATCTTGAAATCTGCAGGCAAATGGATGGCACTAGAAGAAATCATCCTGAGTGAGGTAATTCAGTCACAAAAAGACAAACATGGTATGTACTCACTCATATATGGACTTTAGACATGGATCAGGGGAGTGCCAGCCTACAGTCCCACTGCCATATAGTCTGGTAAACAGAACCATTAACCAATGACTGATGGAAGCTAGAGGCAGACACCCACTGCTAAAGACTGAGCTGAACTTAAGGAACCCAGAGACAGAGCAGGAGGAGTGATGATCATAGGGGTCAAGACTGGGCTTGTTTAACCCACAGAAACATCTGACCTGAACAAGGGGGAGCTCTTGAACCCCAGACTGATGTCTGTGAATCCAGCATGGGACTGATAGAGACCCCCTGAATGTGGGTGTCATTGAGGAGGCCTAGGCAATCTATGGGGTATTGGGAAGTAGATCAATATTTATCCCTGGCATACAAATGAACTTTGTGTGCCTGCCTCACAATATGAATTATTCTCTCAGCCTGGATTCTTGGGGAAGAGCCTAAGCCCTGCCCTGGATGAAATGACAGACTGGATACCCCCCACTGAGGGCCTCACCCTCCCTCAGTAAAGAAGCAGGGGTGGGGGAGGGGAGATTGGGGGGTTGGTAGGAGGGCATGAGAGGAGGGGAGGGTGAGAGAGAGGGACCTGGGATTGACTTGTGAAGCAACCTTGTTTCTAACTTACATTTAAAAATAAAAAAGACATTAGAAGAAATAGTATTCTTAACTTTTTGGAACTGAAACTTATGAAAAAGTTACTACAATTTTATAACCTTTATTTGAACAAGAACAAGTCTCTATCGCCAGAAAATTTTAGTTTCAACAAGACGATTATGTATGTATTTTGTTGTAATTACTTTTGGACAGTGATGGGTAGTTAAGGAACTTCAAAATTATCACCAGTGCTTTCTGGTCTTAGTTCAATTAAATGCACATACAGAGTAAATTGTGTTTTGAGACCTTTGTAAATGCAAAGGTAAGACATGAATTCTGGTTTACTTTCTAAAGATTGATGTCTCTTAACCTACTTCTATATGGTGAATCTGTAGCTACTGAATTTAAGTGGAAATTCTCTGGCTTCTCCACATAATATATACGACTCTTGTCTAGAAAAGCAGCCTTTAATAGAACATCGGTAGCTTTCTGAAAATTCTACCTTGATACTTTCAAACCAGATGAGAACAAATTACAAACTGGAGCAAATTGAAGCAAATATTACAATCAGGTGGACAAGCAAGGTGGGCTAAAAGATGATATGTATATATTTTTGTATGCATTTTAAAGTTCTTGCCAACATTGTACATTTCTGGAAGGTAGCCACACATATGATGTGGAAGGCATGACAGCAGGAATTTGAGACAGCTTGTCACCTTGCGTTCATATTCAGGAAGCAAAGAGCAATGAATTCTGGAACTCAGTTACCTTTGTCCACTTTCCTTAGTCCTGAGCCCTACCCATAGAACAGAGCTGCCTATAATTCGGGTGGATCTTCACATCTCAATTAACTTTGTCTACAATATTCTTCTCAGAAATATCCAATGTTTCTCTCTTCACCATGTGTTTCTAGATCCTATAAAGTTAAAAATCATCATTAACCATCATAATGATCAATCTATTTTAGTGTGTATTTTTAAAATGTATTTGGTGAAGAAACTTATATTACTGTGCTATTGAAATTAATGACTCTCAGAATCATTTTACCAAACCTGAATTTGAACATAGGAATTGGCATTATGTACTGAAATAAAAGTTTTTCACATCTATAAAGACAACTGAATAATAATTTCTTATAGAATTAAGGACATAATGTGAATATGCAAAGAACCATAAAGATTTATGTGTCTTACATTTATTCAATGAATATTTGCAAAGGGCATTTTATATGGAAGGCACTATGCTAAACCATCAACATTCTCATTAGGTGGAATTTTAATTTCAAAGAGGATAAAGTTAACATATTTTTCAAAAAGTTACATACACGTATCATACATGACCACATGTGTCTACAAAGTAAACACAACCATGGTTATTTAATATAACAACATATCTACTGCTCAGTTGTATATTTGAAAAGAAGAAGTTTTCTTCGTGACTTGAAGATCTCAGCCTTCATGTACATGTTGTAAATTATAATGGATGCTCATTATTTGAATATAATTTCATTGTTGGAAAATTATGGTATATATTTTGAAGGTATAATAATACATACAAAAATTGGTAATATGTGATCAATCTGAATAACATCAGACTGGGACAGAAGTGTCTCAAAGGAAATATTCTATGAACCAGAGCCCAACAAGATAAAAAATTCTTCTAAAGTTGTTGCAAAAAAAACTGATAAGTTATTTACAAATAATTGCCATTGGTATCCCACTAAAATAATATTTATGTTAACATAATTTATGTTACTTTATAAAGCATGAAAAACTCAAAATTTGAAAGTTAGGACATTACATTTTTGTTTCATTCTGACAATATTATGTTAGTAATTTATTTTCTGTAAGTTCACTGAATTTACTACAACTCATATAAGATATGGTATTTTAATACATTCTTTCAAATGCAATATTTTATATATAGAAATGTTAATGATGTGCCAAGTTGCTTCTATGATGAATTTTAATATCTTCTTTACCTGATTTTAACTATGTGTTCATTTTTCTCTAATTTATCTTCAGGAATTAACTAGAACATGGTATCTCATCTAGTTTGTCTCTTCTAATTTCTTTAAACATTGTATATTCAAATCCTTCCTGTTCAGAGGCTTTAAAATAAAGTGAACAAAACCCAGTAAATCCTTTGATACCATATTCTAAGGAATTAATTACAAATGTAAAGCATGTTCTTTTCTCAAAGACACTAATACAGTATTTACAATAACTTTTGTTGTAAGTTTCAAAATCAAACAAAAGTTGGAATAAAACATGGGAAATTTTAGTTTATTCATCTATAGAGGCACTTGAAAATGGAGGCCGAGCTTTTTTGTCCTTATCACCCAGTCTCAAATAAACACACAAAAACTTGTATTGATTACAAAATGCTTGACCTATAGCTCAGGTTTATTCCTCTTACAACTTAAATTAGCCCATTTTTATGAGTCTACATTTTGCAACATGGTTTCATGGCTTTACCTGTCCTCTGGCATGTATTGTATCACTGACAACTGGCTCACATCTCCCCATAACTCCATGCTTCTTCGTCTCTGAATTTACAGTCGGGTTTCCCCACCTATCTTTATTCTTCCTTGCTATAGGACAAATTAGCTTTATTATCAACCAATGAGAGTAATACATATTCACAGTATGCAGAAGGATTGTCTCACAGCAGGCACTCAACAGTAGTTTGTGAAACATGGGACAACTTGTTCTCAGGATAGGAATTTCAAAGCTGCCTATCACAGTTTTCCTCTTAATATCTGTTTATTTTTCACCTCAACTCAGTTGTTTTCCATACAACACTACTGCTTCTACTTCTACCTGCCAATAGTATAGCTTCTCACAGGTATTTTTAAACTGTTAATGAGAATGCTTGTTACATATGCAAGACTCTATAGCAGAAGAAATTATCTAATAGAGCTTAAACATTAAGGCTAATAATTTATCCTTTGAACTATAGCCTGAAGAATAGGATCAAACTGCAATATAATGCAATCTTCAGAAATTATGCAGTGGATGATAAACAAATGTATGTATTCAGAAGTAGTCTGTATCACTGGACAGGACACTAATGAGAAATTTATTAAAGTATAAATTGATGGGAGCATCCTGTGTATATGTCAATAAAGCACTGTTGGCCAATAGGGAAGCAAGGTAGGTGGGACTAGGAGTATAGGAGGATTCTGGAAAAAGTAGTGAAGAAGCTGGTCGCCATGTGACTCCAGGGAGGAAAGGACACAGCAGGAGTGTGTCCTAGCAAAGATAAGATCTTATAAATACATATGAGTAATTATGATTAATATAGTGTCCTGTGTGTTATTTGAGGTTCAGAAAGCTTGGTAGGGCCCAGGCAGCTGGTGGGGAATAGAACATGTTACAATAAATATTGTAAATAACTGATAAACAAAAATTTTATTTGTTAAGTAAATTAATATTTGTATATCAAACAAACTTGCTGATATCTTTGGAAATGTGTTTGTGTTTTTGTTTCTGTTTTTTCTATTTTGTCTAGATGAAGAATCTGGCTATGTATCTTAGAGTAGTCTTAGATAAGTGATTCTCCTACATTAGCCTCCTGAATCCTGAAGATTATTGGAATATGCCACAATTCCCAGCTTATAAGAATATTTGAAAAGATGTTCTAGAAATAGAGATAAATTGTTTTTATATAATTTCACAAAAAGTCACAATTTAGGTGTTAGGATGCATACTTGGAATCCTAGAACTTGGGAGGTACAGAAAAGATGATTCAGTGCTTAGATACTTCCCTCAATATATAGTGAGTTTGAGGTCAAACTGAGAGGCATGAGAGACTGCCTCAGTAAAATCCACAAGTAATAGGATATTAAAACATTCATGTATTAGTTCCTGTTATATAAAAATTAAGAGAACATGTCAAATACAGAATGATATTGACTATTGGTGGCGTGTTTTTCTTGTTTAGGCAGAGTTGTATTTTTCAAGTTTCTGAACTTCTTTTTTCATATTTTTATTTAACTTTTTACACATGTCACATTCAGTTCCCTGTCCCTCCCCTCCTCCCCCACCCCCCAATCATCCCAACCCCTCATCCCCATTCCATCCCCAGTCCATCCTCCCTCCACAACCCAGGGAGGGCAAGGGCTTCCATGAGAGATTTTCAGAGTCTGTCATATCATCCGGGGAAGGACCTAGGTTCTTCCCCATGTGTCCAGGCTGAGAGAGCATCCCTCCACGTGGTATGGGTTCTCAGAGTCCCTCTGTTGCCAGGAATAAATACTACTCTATTCTCCAAGGTCCCATAGATTGTCAAGGCCTCCTCTCTGTCACCAGGTACGGTGGGAGGGATGTCTGGATCAGTCCCATGCTGGCCCCTCAGTCATCAGTCTGGAGTCCATGTGTTCCCCCTTCTTTAGGTCAGCTGCCTCTGTGGGTTTTGCCAGCTTTATCTTGATTACTTTTGTCATCATACATCTTTGCAACTGGGTTTCAGGAGTTCAAATCAGTTCACAGCTGTGGGTGCCTGCCTCTGCCTCCATCAGCCACTGGATGAGAGTTCTAAGATAGCATATAAGGGACTCATCAATGATATCATGAGAGGGCATTTAAGGTAGCCTTAAGGTCAGCTGTTGTCATTCTTGTAGATATGTGAAAATCTCACTAGTGCCAGATCTCTCCTCCAACTTATAATGGCTCCGTCTTTTATGGTATCTCCCATACTTTGCTCCTCTATTCTTACCCTGGCTCAACCTTCCTGCTCTCCCATGTCCTCCTCTTGTGTCCTCTTTTCTTCCTCTCTTTCTCCCATCTCCTTCTACCCTTCTCTTCTCCCCCCTCAATCCAATTAGGAGATCGCATCTCCTAACCCTTCTCTGGGTTACCATGCATATCTCTCTTAGGGTCCTCCCTGAACCACAGACTCTCTGGCGGTGGGATTGTGGGCTGGTAATTCTCTGCTACATGTCTAAAACACATATATGAGTGATTACATACCATGCTTGTCTTTTTGTGACTGGGTTACCTCACTCAGGATGGTTTCTTGTAGTGTCATCTATTTGCCTGCAAATTTCAAGATTCCATTGTTTTTAATTGCTGAGTAGTACTCAATTGTGTAAATGTACCACATTTTTTCTATCAATTTTTCAATTGAGGGGCATCTAGGTTCTTTCCAGGTTCTGGCAATTACAAATAATGCTGCTATGAACCTAGTTGAGCGGATGCCCTTATTTATGAGGGTACATCTTTTGGCTATATGCCTAAGATTGGAATTGCTAGATCTTGTGGTAGACTGATTTCCATTTTCCTGAGGAATCTCCATACTGATCTCCAGGTCATTCTTGTGATATTTTTGTGAAAACTGTGGATACTTTTTTCCCTTGTGTAAAGAATTTGCTTGAGCCTAAAGTGAGAGTTATATATTAATTACATTGACACAGGAAATCCCAAAAGAGCCCATTATAGATTGTCATATGGTTATTAGTTGTAACTCTGAAGGATATTTGTAATGAAAGGAAGCAAGATGAGCAGGGGAAATTTCAAGATGTAATTTTTGAAAAGAAAAACAGCACTAGAAAATAGAATCAAATTGATTCTTGTGTTCAAGGAGATTAAACAGATCAAAAATGGAAAACAGAGAGTGGTGACATAAGGGTAAGATTTCACTTATATAAGTTTCCAACTTGTGAAAAGAAACTAAGGAATAGTTTAAACCTGGGTGTGATGGCACACACCTTTAATTCCCACACTGGAATGGCAGAGATTGGAAGATCTCTGAGCTTGAGGTCTGCCTGGTCATTGCTAAACTTAGGCAATAAAGAATAGTAAGCTGGTGAAGACATAATTGAATGAGGGGGCCATGTTCTAACCACAATAAACAGCAGAACTTGGCAGCTTTGGCCACATGGTTCTGACTTTAGTATTAAGGATAGAAGAAAGGGGTTATGGAATTTACCTCCACTCCTAAAGAGAGTCCAAGATCCTAGAAATATATGAAGGGTGACCCTGAATGTAGGCCTGGGCCATTTAATGAGGCTGTGAAGATGAAGCCTGGATTGCCTTGGTGAACACAAGATGTTGGAGATGCCAAAGTCATGGGAAAGCTGTCAAGGAGAACAATCAACAGGGAATAGAACCAGCCCAACAGAAAGAAGTGGGTTGCAATCAACAAAACTGAAAGGAGTTGGAGATCTGAAGAGCATTTTGCCATCAGACATGGAGATACAGTGTTTGGAGTTTGCCCAGTTGGTTTTCAGTCTTGCTTTGGTCCAGTGTTTCCTCACTATGCTCCCTTCCCTGTGTTTTGGAATGGTAATGTATATCCTGTGACATTAAATGTTGGAAGTATGTAATCTGCTTTATGATTTTGATTTTTATGGGTGATTACTGTTGAGATTACAGGCATCTCAGAAGAGATTTTGAACTTTAAAGATTGTTGAGATTGTGATAGACTATAGGTACTTTTGAAGTTGGACTAAATGGATTATGAATTATGATATTGCTACAAGCTTATGGAGGACAGGGAGAAGAAAGTGGTAGTTTGAGTGTTATTGGCCCCAATGATCTCATAGGGAGTGGCACTTTGTTGGAGTGGGTATATACTTTTGGAGAAAGTGTCTCACTATGGGAGTAGGCTTTGAGTTTTCCTATGCACAGGATACCGCCCAGTGTCTCAATTGACTTCCTGTTGATTGTAAGACTCTAAACTACTACTCCAGTACCACAACTGTGTGCATAATGCCATGTTCTCTGTCATGATGATAATGGACTAAATTTCTGAAATAGAAATGAGCCATCCCAATTAAATATTTTATTTATTAGAGCTGCCATGGTCATGGTGTGTATTCACAACAATAGAAACCCTAACCAAGATACATGTCTACGATTCATATTTGGAACCTTCTAACACAGTAATCATGATGTTTCCATAGTGTTCTGATGAAACAACAAAAGATGTTACTTAAAAAGAAGCATCAGTAATAACACTTTAATACTTATAGCTTTGTTTTAGACTTTACAGGAGTTTACGTATCTGTAATCTACTTACTCTTATATGGTAATAAACATCCCCATCTTCTTTTTAAAAAGTAGTTCAACTAAATGTGTTGGTATATAAATATAAATGCCAGTAGTCAGGAGCCTCACACAGGACTAAAAGTTTAGGACCAGTCTGTACTATATAGTGAGATGCTATCTCATAACAGCAATAAGAAAAAGACAAATTCAAATGAAATTATAAACTCTATCCTTTACAAGAGAGTTTTTGGGAATTTTTTCCACACAAGCAAAGACAAGTATCCACTATCCCCAGGTAAGGCACCAATGAAAGATGAACACATAATTCCTTCAAAGTTCAACTTTGAGTCCAGTGAGTTTGTTTATAAATCATATGAGGTGTTGGGAAGGGTAACTAGTTCCTCACCTGAGGTTATAGTCACACCTTCCTATATGTCTCTTTCTCCAATATATATGTAAATTTGGCCAAAATACATATTGTCTTGTGATGTCATCAGCTCCTTTGGTGATAGACTTTATAGATAATTCAAGTGTAACTGAAAGAGGAATATTTTATATGCAGTTAAAGGGACGTTATCATCTATGTAGGTGTGATGTGTTTTTAGTTGCATTGCTGTTTTGGGATCATTGATGCTCTTTGAATTAACATAGATGCATAAAGAGATCAATGAGAACCATGAATTACTTATGGCTACTTGATAAATGATTTGTATAAGAGAGAAAATATGAGTTTATATCTATATTATCATTACTCAAAATTAAATATATCGAATATCTAAGTAAGTAAAATATAAAACTGCAGGAGAAACTGCGGCCAGCCTACCTAAACTGCAGTTGCCCTGTCCCTGGTGCCCAGGCCAGCCTGCATGTACATGCACAGCAGGCACTTCCTCCCTGAGCCAAGCTGCCTTAATGCCTTAAAGATGGAGAGACACCTAACCCAGAAACACTAAACCCAAAGACACCAATGAAAAAGGACATACAGCAGAGTCAGAGCTTGAGCCAATAGGACCTTGGGAGAGGGTTTAAAGGTGGGCATAACTTACTTAATTAAAGTGTCTGCAGCACACTCTGCTACTCACTGACTCCTGGTATCTGAGTTGTTGGTACTGCATCTTCTTACCCCCTCCCCCAAGGGGGTCCAAGCTTCATAACCCACAACATAAAGCTACTAATATCATAGAAAACAATTGTACAAAATGGACATAGCATTAAACTATACCCTAAATATTTATATTTATACCCATAGACTATTGTAGCTCTCAGCTCTAATCCCAGAAACTTCTTCTTGTTGTAAATATTGGTTAGTAAAGAGACTCACAGCTGGTCAAAATGTAGAGACAAGACCATGGAGTGCCTACTCCTAAATGGGATATCTATATCATACCCCCTACTTCAATGATCATGAATCATAGAAGAGAGAAAGAGAAGATTTTAAGAGCCAAAGGTATTGGAAGACTTATAAAAACAGTATTTTCCAGGCATGGCAGTGCCACTGCACACATGAACTCACAGGGGCTGCCAATATGAAACCAAGTCAGCCAAAATTTTAGCATAGATGAGGAAGAAGCTCACAATGTACCTTGTCTATCTGAGATGCTATTTGCAATTGATGGCTGCTAAGGGGAGAGAAGTCAGGCTTCTTTAGGAATGCAGTCACTTATAAGATCTGAAACTCTGAATTAAGGGTCAGAAAATAGAGAAAATACTTAAATATATAGGCATATGTAAGGGCTTCTAAAGTAGAACTCCAGAAGATGAGGGAGTAAAATAAGCAATTCACAAAAATGATCTCATGAAATGAACAAGCTAATATACAATGAAGGAAACTGTTAATCAAGGGGAGAGGAAGCCTATACAATGGGATAAAATATTTTCTAGCTGTTCATCTGACATAAGACTAATATGCAGAATATAAGAAACTAAATACAAAAAGAAAAGAACAAAAAGAGAAAAGAAAGAATGAAACAGAAAGAAAGAAAGAAAGAAAGAAAGAAAGAAAGAAAGAAAGAAAGAAAGGAGGGAAGGAAAGAAGGAAGGAAGGAAAGAAGAAAGTCAGTAAATGAACCAATGAATTCAAGTCTGTTCTCAAAAAAGATACAAAATGCATATTTTACAATGTTTTCAACATCTGTAGAAGTTAGGGAAATAATAATAATAATAAAAACTACTTTGAGAATCTATCTTAATCAAGTCAGAATTGTTATCACTAAGAAAACTATTGACAACAAACTGTGAGGATATAGGGAAGGAGAAGCCCTTATTCACTTCTGGTAGAAGTATAAAGTGCCACAAGTAATATGAAAATCAGCATGGAGATTTCTCAAAAATTTAAAAATCACTGTAAGATCCAATTCTATCGACTACTGGGCATATAAACAAAAGATTCTATATTCTGCTACAGAGATTTATTTGCCCATCCATGTTTATTTATGGTCTGTTCACAACTGAAGGGAAATGGAATCAACCTAGATGCCCATCAATAGATGAATGAATAAAGAAAGCATAGTTTATAATACACAATAAAATTTTATTTGAGAGTGAATGCAATTGAAATTATGTAATGCTCAGAAAAAAATGGATGGAACTACAAACTATGATCTGAAGTGATATATACTACTCAACAAGACAAACTATGTGGATCTTAGTTAATGTAAGTCTATTTATATGGTAAGAAGTGTGTATAGATGCCAGTAAACTAGAAATGACCCTATAAGAAGAAAAGTAAGCTTATACAGAAAGAGGCAGGGAAGGTAATAGAGCACACAGGAAATCACAAGGTGGTATCCTGGGATGAAAACAATTAACTGGAATGAGAAAAAGAAAATGAGTAAGGAAATCAAAACCCACTACATTTGAAAGTGAAAAAGCCACCATTTTAAGAACAAAAAAATCATCATCACATATCAGTTTAAACTATAATTTTTAGAAGAAAATACAGGATAAAATCTTCCAAGAAGTTGAAGGTATAAAAATTTGGGAAGTATGATGGTTTATCATGATTAGATCTAGAAGCAACTAAGAGGTAAGTCACAGTTACTTCCATTGCTCCTAAATTCCATTGGTGATATTGTAACCCAACCTCTTCAAGCTCCCAAGTTAGACTGAAGACCAGGTTGGATTTCCAGTGTTTTCCAGGCCTTCAGAGCCAGATTGTGACTCCTGAAGCACCTATCTTCCTGGAGGGAGCAAATACCAGGTTCTAAGGCTATTCAGTGTGTAGAAAATACTTGTAGAGCTACCCAACCACATCATGTAACCATATATTCTCATATACATACCTACACATATACACATACATTACCCGTTTTTACTTCTAAAGAACCATAACTAATATAGGAATAAAAATAATAAAATCAAAGAAAATATTTTCAAAATCACATATAAGTGATACAATACTATTGTCCAAAATATATAACAAACTGTTATAAATCAACATCTCCATTAAGTAAAGGATCAGACTGTGGTGATATATTGTTTATGATCTAATAAAGCCACTAGAGATCAGTTTAAGAAGCCAGTCACACTAGTTAGCTATAGAAAGTAGGCAGTGGTGGCCACACCTTTAATCCCAGCACTCCTGGGACTTGGGAGATAGGCAAATGAACTTCTCTAAATTCAAGGCCACTCTGACCTACTCAAGAGTGAAGAGTAACAAAGCTCATGGCTTTGATTACAGCACTTGGGATTGTAAAACTTTAATCCCAGCACTAGGGAGGTGGAGACAGGAGGATATGGCTAGGCAGAGAAAGGAATTTAAGGAGGAGGAGACAGGAATTCAAAACCTTTTGTTTCTGAGGATTCTTCCAGACATAATTTCCATTTCAGCTGGGTAGAGGTAAGACCTACTGTCTTGGCTGCTTTGCTTTTCTGATCTTCAGCTTGAAATTAGAATTCCTATATCAGTCTCCGAGTCTTTTATTTTTCATGTTACATCAGAAACCTTCAGTATGACCTCTCTACACTGCATTCTATAATTCCAGCATGCACAGGCTTAGTCAGGAGGATCATGTGCTTGATGATAACTTGATCTACAGAGCAATTTCAAGATCACTTTGACACCTTGTCATTAAAAATTTACCATAGCAGTATGCCAAATATCAAATGTCTAGAGTACTTAGATTTCATTAAAAAGTTACATAAAATATTTTGTCAAATGTTACTAGTTCAAATAAGTACTGCAATCACAGCTATTGCAAATTGTTTATTCATAAATATTTTAGTTAACAAAATACTTTCTCTGATATTGTAATCTACATAGTCTGAAATATTTTGTTTCACAATATTCAGAAAAATATTCAAATATTGTTCTCCATGGTTTGAAGTGTTAGTCTCTACACTAGTAACAAGCATATTGTTAGTATAATGTTACAGAGATTTCTCCCACTTTAACATATGTAGGTGCAATGAGAATGTCTGTGTTTCTCAAATAATTAGCAAATGTAGTCTATCAAATTTTATTATATTGCACTGAGAGGACTGTTGTGCTGCAAAGTAAGCCAAATGAGAAACAAAAAGACATGTTACATATCTATTTTTGTGACTTAGACTTAGAATGAACCACATCAAACTCAAGCCTTAATCTGCACATGATTTCATATTTTTCCTTCATTACTGTTTGAGGACAACTCACCTCAGAATGGTTATTTTATTAAGTATTTTCAGTGTGTGTGTGTGTGTGTGTGTGTGTGTGTGTGTGTGTGTGTGTGTAAAATAGAGAGATATTGAAAGACGAAGATAAAATTCTATCCTAGGATATATAACATATTTATGTAATGTGTCAAGGACTGCTTTAGCATGGCAAACTGAAAATAATTCTTCATCAGACATATATACATTTCATGATCTCCAAAACCTATAAACATCAGCTTATATAAGAATATAGTAATCATAATGTCATATACAAAATAAGTAATTAAGAATGTTGGAGATTTTATCCCAGATTATCACTAAGTTCTAGTAGAGCAGAAATTAGATGGAAGCAAACATAAGCAAAAGAATTTCAGAGAATAATGAGAAACCATTAGAAATCAATAAACAAGAAAACACCGGATTTGGGACTTGTGACTTCCAGAATAAAGGTTTAAATTTTTTCTGTAATCTTAGGCTACCATACTTCTCGACAACATGAACAGGAGTATTGATATAACAATAGTTACATCATCTAGTGATGTTTAGGATAAAGTACTTGTTTTAGCTTGAAAACTGTCTCAAAAGTAAGTGTTTGTGTGTGTGTGAATGTGTACAACATTTTTGGATGAATGCAGGCATGGAAAGCAATTAAAGTCAATAGCCGTGTATCCAGGGTTGTCTGGCCTGAGAGATAAAGTATGTCAGGAATGTTTAATATCAGGTTTCCAGGTTTAGTCCTTTTTGAAAGTCCTGTACTAACTGTAACTTACAAGAAGTTTCCTTGCAGAAGTAGTTAATAGAGAATATATGATGAGCAATTCATTTATATTTCATATGTAATTAGTAACTGGCAAGTAAAACAAATTAGGTGTTTGATAAACATGCACAATTATATTCTTTGAAACAGTCGTATTTATGATCAATGGAAGGGACAGTTTTATGAATGTGTAATCAAGGATGTAAAATTGGAAAGACAACAGCATTGAACACAGCTAATTTGATGGTGGCAACAAATTTAAATATTTCCAAGCACCCACCCTCCACCCTGTGTGGTGTATGCACTGCCCTGATAAATGCTGTTCTTGGCAAGGCATCACACCAAAACGAGTCTGGCGCTCATTATTCTCTTGCTGCCCTCCTTTATTACTCCTCTGAGGAATTAGTGGCTATAAAATAAAGATCTGCACCAGTAAAGATAACAGACTCCCATTTTCAGCCTCACCTGTTTAAAATCATGTGAAAGATGATGCTTCGAAAAACATGACATTTCTTTTTAAAAATGGCACACAATTATGGCATATAATCTGTACATCTTTCCAGATAATAAATTTTTTCAGACTGGTTACATAATATGTTCAAGAAGTTACAGGATGAAGCCTAGACTCAAAAGAATATGATAAGCTCCTGCAAAGCATCAGCATCAACAGGTCTATGCTCGAAATAAGTGGAGAACCAGCTCCAATTTGTCTTCATTTTCAATCAACAAATACATACTAAACATTACCAATTTTTCATGCACTCCTGTGCCTAACTAGTTTTAAAGCTGAGTTTTAAAGGTCTCTGTCTCAGTGAAGCTTATAGTGTAGTGAGTATCAGAGAAAGAAGAGGATGAATTTAAATAGGAAGAAAGGATAAGGAATATCAGAGAAACTTAACTTTAAATGAAGTAGCTATGTGGGTACCTGGGGAATAGAGAAATTTAATAAGAAAATACTTGAGAAAGTGAAAGCTTTCTGTAATCAAGGCCATGGAGCACAAAGAACTGAAGGAACAAAAAGTATGAATGGTCTGAGTTAGTGCTGTGTTCTATTGTTATCTGAAGAATAGAAAAGGGGGCTATAATTGCTGAAACCAAATAAGTTGATGGGAGTAGGGGATCATCACAGATAAGGTTAGCAAGACAACGAGATCTAGGTCTATAAAGACTCTGGTATTTACTCAGAATGATATGGGAAAATATCTGAGAATCTCAGTGGAAAAGCATCATTATTTTACATAAATTTTAAGATTTATTTATTTATTTTGTGTGTGTGTGTGTGTGTGTGTGTGTGTGTGTGTGTGTGTGTGTGTGTGTGTGTTTGTAGGCCAGGGGTGGGTTCCCAATGCCCTGGAACTGGTGTTATAGGCAATTGCAAACCACCTAACGTGTTGAAGGATACTTGTTTACACTGTGTGAAAATATGTCATTGTGATTAGTTTAATAAAAAATTGAATGGCCAATAGCTAGGCAGTTTAGAATAGATGGGAATTCCAGGAGAGAGAACGTCTGGGAAGAATAGAGGTGGGGAGACACTAGTGAGATGCAGAACAAGTTGGACTTACCCAATAGGAGACAGGTAAAAGCCATGTGGCAAAACATACATGAATAAAAACTGGTTAAGTTATATGAGCTATTTGGAAACAAGACTAAGGTAAAGGCCAAGATTTCATGATTAGTAATAAGTCTTTATGTCCTTATTTAGGAAATGGCATTCCCAGAGAAAGCCCACCAAGGAAGTCTGGCTATGTATGGCACCCAACATCCAGCCATGTATATCCACATAAGACCTGGTAAAGCCAAAACATAAAGCTCCAAACACAGGGTTGGATGCAGCTTCCTGGCAACCATGCTCTCACATAGACTCAGCGTGTGCTGAGTACAGAATCACAGCATTTTTAAGAGGCCCAGCAATGCAGCAGAGCATTTGAATAGCACACTACCAGTGGAATATTAGCAGCATGGACACAACAGCTTCCAAGAACAAGGCCAGTTTGGTGTGACTGAGATGGTGAGGCAGACCCTAAGGGAATGGAGCCATCCATCAGTGCCATGTACTAAGCTAGCTGACCTACCGGGTGAAAGACATTGCAGGCACTTAGTAAAGTCAGGCCAGAATTAAAAAAATAAAACTCTACATTTGTAATACTTAAAAAATGTGCTTAGATGCTAAAGGAAAAAAAGAAAAAAGGTATAGATAGTCATAGAAAATATAGTTTAAAATGATAGTAAAGTCTTTAAAAAAGAGTAAAGTAATTTAAAAAGAATAAACCATACATGTAAGGATGGGAAATATGCAGGGCATCTGGATCCTGTATATTGCTTTCTTGATTTTGAAATTTTTAAATACTGTTGAGCAGAGGGCAAAGGCTGCTAAGAGATATTGGATTGTAGGAAAAACCTGCTAAATTAAACCACCCTATGTATTTTAAGGATGTCTTAACTTCAGAGTAGAAGTTAGAAAATACATAGCATTGAAGGAGAGTTTTTCCCCTTTCTTCCACAGGAAACAAAACATTACCAATTTTTTCAAAATTAATGAAGATCATATTTGAATGGGGAAGACCTCCTGAAAATCATATCAACAGACATGAAGGAAAAAACAAAACCAAAAACCATACAAGCTAAGTGAAATACATGCTGATCCCTCTCCGTGGGAACAGCTCTGAAACTAGATGATACATAATGAATCTTGTTGGCTACAGAGTCCTCAGGAGAACTTAGATATGCTGTCCAAATGGACTTACAAGGTTGACAGATGTCTTTTACCTGGTCAAACATAGAACAGAGAATCATCTTTAGTTAATCTGTGCATACCACCCATTCCACACCTATGTTAATGCACATATATATGCTACCTTTAAAATTTTGTTTATTTTCAGAACAAATGGATCAGACACCAATGAAGACAAGAAGCCCAGGAGAATCAACCTTTCATAATGTCTCTTTTTCAGTTTCCTCATAAATCTATATCTAAAGCAACCTCAAAGCTGCTAGCTGAGAGGATCTAGCCACACAGACTACTCTAGTCAGGACTTCAGTTAAACCCTGCACTTTCATATTACACAGACACTGGACAACAAATGATACAATTAGCCCACCCAGAACTTGAACATTATCCCAATTTTCTCAGTGTCCCCTAATTATTTTATTGCCTTCACACAACAAAAAGCAGTCTAGAGAATATGACATCCATATTCTCAAGAGTTAGGGTGGGTTGGTTTTGGTAATTGGGTGTTATGGATGTTCATCATTGTTTAGGGAGCTCAGATGCAACTTGGTATTGGTCATGGTCAAGAAGGAAAATAAACAAAGGAGGTTATATTCAGGGATCTCTTTCTGAAAAGAAAAAAGGAAGGTATAGGAATGACAGGAATGACAGTATAATTGGATAAATTATTGAATAACTAAATTATTCATTCAATAAATTATTGAATCTACTTTTAAAATGAAAACCAATGATAAATAATAAACATTTTCATTAGTATGGATTTTTGTATATTGATACAAATTTAAAGTTATATTTTAACTTACTGTATATATGTTTCTACTCTTGTTTAAGGTATTGTACCTATACAGCTCATTTAAATATATAATGTATAGTTAAGAAATGCAGGTTAGTAATTAGTCATCTATACTAATCAAATTTGTAGTCATGTTAGGTATGTTTCATGGTTAAACAGAGATATATTTTAAATAGATAATCTTCAAACACATTAGAGACCTCCAAAATATGACATTGAAAATGTTTTAATAACACAAGGCTTTTTCATGAGAGTAAGACACACCTGCTACTGGAGGAATCAATTTACCTCAAAAAAGGATTATAGGCATCTAGGAAACTCCATATGGAGTTTGCTTTCATTGCAACAAAGTTAGCTACTAAAAAAGAAACGTCCTTTGCTCAATTGATGACAGTAGGCTTTCCAAGTTGGACAGGCAGGACACAAAGGAAGGTGACCGTTTAATTTTGCCAAGATAGGGTAGGAGAATCATTCGAAAATTCCTGCTTCGACAGGCGTTGGTGGCACATGCCTTTAATCCCAGTATTCGGGAGGCAGAGGTAGGCAGATCTCTATGAGTTTGAGGCCAGCCCACAGAGCGAGTTCCAGGACAGCCTCCAAAACAATACAGAGAAACCCTGTCTCAAAAAAACAAAAGAAAAAAATCCTGCTTCACAAAATACTCTGTCAGATAGTCTATCATGTAGGCTAAAGTTAGATACCCCAATGTTGCAGAAGAACCTTGGGTGACTATTCACAAAGCCAGTTGTTTATGTCATTTCTTTATTTTTGGAAGTTGCTTACACTAGGCTCCTATTTACTCAGGTAATATTATATACTTCTCTGATCTCTGATGATGTGGAAAAACAATTACAGTATTACAGTTTCCCTCATTACCAAATTCAGAAAAGAAAGTTACATCAGAGATGTGAAGTTTATAAGGTTGAGAGACACAAGAACTTAAGTTGTTTATCAAAGAAAATGTTTTAGTGTCTATAAAGATATTTTAGGTTGGTTATGCAAGTTATGATAAATAGTGGTTTAGTTATAAAACATCAGATTCATAATGATAAATAGATAACATGGTATTTTCTTCAAATTTTCCAAGTACTAATGGACTGGACATTGTGAATGTAATTCATACCTGCTAATTTTTCTTATTGCATATAATTTTACTTTATCAGAGATAAAACCTTTTTTTAACTTATACAAAAATGGGAAATGTTGAAGGATATTTGCTTATATGTGTGATGATGTGTCATTGTGATTGGCATAATAAAAAAAGCTGAACTGCCAATAGCTAGGCAGGAGAGAATATGCAGAACATCGGGAAGAGAGAGAAACTCTGTAAAGAAGAGAGGTGGAGAGACATCAAGGAGATGCAGAACAAGTTGGATGTATAGAAGGGAAGAAAGGTAAAAGCCATGTAGTAGAAATTATATTAATAGAAACTGTTTATTGAGTTATAAGAGATAGTAAGAAACAAGCCTAAGTTAAAGGCCAAGCTTTAATAATTAATAATATGTCTTTATGTCAATACTGGGGAGGTGGCAGTCCCAGAGAATGTCTGATGAGAAAGTGTGACTATAAGCATGAGTACTGGGAACCAAAGTGTGATCCTTTGGAAAAACAGCAAAAGACCTTAACTGATGAACTGTATCTCTAGCCCCAATTTTCATTATTAAAGGCCAAGCTTTCATAATTAATAATATGTCTCCGTGTCAATACTGTGGAGGTGGCAGTCCCAGAGAATGTCTGATGAGAAAGTGTGACTATAAGCATGAGTACTGGGAATCAAAGTGTTATCTTTGGAAAAACAGCGAAAGTCCTTAAATGTTGAACTGTGTCTCTAGCCCCAATTTACATTTGAATATTATCAAGATGCATTTTATGCAATACTCAAAGATTTCATAAAAACACTATATTGTTTTAAATTAAAGAAGAATACAAATAAAGAAAATCCACTAAGATAGATAAGAATTCTGTTCAGAAGAAACGGAGCTTTTAGAAAGCTCTTTGAACAATATTAATAAAGAAAGACGATGACCTTGTGGAGGATGGCCTCAGAGACCCCTACCAGAGACAAACACAGTGGAGGAATGAAGTTATATTGAGAGAGATTGGATTAAAATAGTCTTACAACAGGTTCTTAGTTAACAGGAACAACCTTACTAGCATCTATTACTGTGATAGGATTACAAAGTACTCTATTTTCCCAGTGACTTGGATTTAATGTATGCTAGTTGTAATTATCATAGATATAAATGTGACTGACATCTACAGCTAGAATGGGGATGTTTGTATGGTTAATGGTAGCATTTCCCTTTATTTTCCCAAAACAAAGAATACATTACTTATAAAAGTGTCATTTGATATTTTTCTGAATATGTGCATATATAATCAAGTCATAATTTATCAAAAACATGAAAATCTACTGTCATTATTTATAATGGATCTAGATAAATATTTTATCATATATTAATGTAGCCAATCTGCATATAGTTCTCATAAAAATTAATCCTGCCATAAATTATATTCATGTAAATCTTTTATTTTGGTTTTTTGAGATAGGGTTTCTCCTGGAGCCCTGGCTGTTCTGGATCTAGCTCTGTAGACCAGGCTGGCTTTGAAACAACAAAGATCCCTCTGTCCCTGACTCCTTAGTGCTGGGATTAAAGGTGTGTGCCACCACCACCTGGCCTAATGTAAATCTTATCTTTGTAGAGTAGAAGATAATATGAATTGAATGGTTAAATTTTCCCTAGAAAGAATACAAACATAATATAATAATTCATGTATTCCCAAACAGGTATCACTATCAGCCACATTTTTACTAATAAAGGAACTGATAGATAATAAAGCACTGATAGAGTATACTTGCATGTCATCACACACCTGGGAAACAAGGGAGCTAGGATCCACGTTCATATAATTATTGTATAGTATTGTGTTCTTAGTAGTCATACTGTACTGGTTATCTAATATTAAAAGGGAACAATTTTTAATTGTTAGCCTCTGGTGTTTAGTAGGGACATCATTATACAAACAAACTGTATTATCCTTTACGTATATATTCAGTTAATTCTGAATTAATCCCCTTGTGAAATTTGCCACCCTTTTCAGAGTATTGAGAAATAATATTTGTTGAGACATACTGGACATATGAAAAAGATTTTGCTAACTATGTGCAAATGTGAATTATGTAAATGTAAAGGTAATGTGGACGAAGCCCTTGTTGTTGACATAAGAAATTAATTATACTTTTAATTCGTATGTCAACTTACACATATCTAAACCACACATTTATGATATTTTTCTCCTGTAAAGTATCTAGTAACTGCTCCAGGAGCAAAGAGAAAATAAACAAGAAATTGTTTAACTTATATAGAAGGGTTACTCCAACCCCAATCAGAATCTTGCCATATTTCCTTCCTCTTGGCTCAACTATGTGATAATTAACCTACATTTGCTGGTTCTATATAATGTCAGTACCCAATCTCAATATAGCAATTCAGTGTATATTATATACTGTATATGGATAAAAATCATAGTTATATTGAAAGACATCAGCCCCTCCAAGACCCCAACCCCAGCGAGTCCACCTTCACGTGAGATTGGGTCTCCAGCGGGGACCGCCCGCCCATCCCCCATCCCCCTTGATCTTCGGGGCCGCTCCTGGAATCCAGCAGACCCGCCCACACAGGAAAGACATCAGCCCCTCCAAGACCCCAACTCCAGCGAGTCCAGCTTCAGGTAAGATTGGGTCTCTGGCGGGGACCGCCCGCCCATCCCCCATCCCCCTTGATCTTCGGTGCCGCTCCTGGCATCCAGAAGACCCGCCCACACAGGAAAGACATCAGCCCTTCCAAGACCCCAACCCCAGCGAGTCCAGCTTCAGGAAAGACATCAGCCCTTCCAAGACCCCAACCCCAGCGAGTACAGCTTCAGGAGACCTGCCCACACAGCAAAGAAGTCAACAATTCCAAGACCCCAACCCCAGTGAGACCAGCTTCAGGAAAGACATCAGCCCTACCAGGACCCAAACTCCGGGTCAGGATCCCCAGCTTCAGCTGCAGGAAGGAAGGAGACCAATGGAGACGGAAAGACCCCAAGAGCACCCACTGAAAGAAGAGACGGGAAGAAGACAGAATAAGAGATCACTCAGCAATAGAAACACCAACATGACCCCACCAGAATCCAGGGATCCAACACCAGCAAGACCTGAAAAGCACTACATAGACGAAGAAGAGGAGACAGACCTTAAAAATTATTTCAGGAAGATGATGGAGACCCTCAAAGAAAAAATGAGGAAATCCCTTAAAGAAATAGAAGAAAAAACAAAAAAAAATCCATGAAATGGGGGAAAAAATTCAAGAAATAAACAAATCTCTCAAAGAATCTAAAGAGCACCAAGAAAGAACAACCAAAAAATTAAGGAAACAACTCAAACAGTTGAAGGATTGAAAGCTGAAATAGAAATGATAAAGAAAACACAGAATGAAGGGATGCTGGAAATAGAAAAGCTGGGTAAACGATCAGGAACTACAGATGCAAGTATCACCAATAGAATACAAGAGATAGAAGAGAGAATCTCAGGTGTTGAAGACTCATTAGAGGATATAGAGTCGTCAACCAAAGAAAATCTCAAAACCAACAAATCCTTAACACAAAATATCCAGGAAATATGGGACACTGTGAAGAAGCCAAACCTGAGAATAATAGGTATAGAAGAAGGTGAAGAAATTCAACTTAAAGGTACAGAAAACATATTCAACAAAATCATAAAAGAAAACTTCCCTAACCTAAAGAAAGATATGCCTATGAAAGTACAAGAATCTTACAGAACACCAAATAGGCTCGATCAGAAAAAGAAGTCACCTCGCCATATAATAATCAAAACATTAAACCTACAGAGTAAAGAGAAAATATTAAGAGCAGCTAAAGAAGAAGGCCAAGTAACATACAAAGGCAGACCTATCTGAATTACACCTGACTTCTCAATGGAAACGATGAAAGCCAGAAGATCCTGGACAGATGTCCTACAAACGCTAAGGGAACAAGGATGCCAGCCCAGACTACTATATCTAGCAAAGCTCTCAATTACCATAGATGGAGAAAACAAAATATTCCATGAGAAAGCCAGATTTAAACAATGCGTATCCATGAATCCAGCTCTACAGAAAATGCTAGAAGGAAAACCTAGAGCCAAGGAAGATAACTACATTCACAAAGACACAGGCAATATATAATCACACTTTACAAAACACCAAAAGAAAAAGGGAGGAGAAACTACACAAAATAACTTCACTAACAATAAATCAAGCTCAAACAAGGATCACCAATCAATGGTCATTAATATCCCTCAATGTCAACGGCCTCAACATGCCTATAAAAAGACACAGACTAGCAGAATGGATAAGAAGACAGAAGCCTTCCTTCTGCTGCATAAAAGAAACACATCTCAAGATCAAAGACAGACGTTATCTCAGAGTAAAGGGTTGGGAAAAGATCTTCCAATCAAACGGTCCCAAGAAACAAGCGGGTGTAGCAATCCTAATATCTAACAAATTAGACTTCAAATTAAAATCAATCAAAAGAGATGAAGAAGGACACTTCATATTCATCAAAGGAAAAATACATCAAGACGAAGTCTCAATTTTAAACATCTACGCCCCAAATACAAAGGCACCTACATTCGTGAAAGAAACATTACTAAAGCTCAAAATGCACATAAAATCTCACACACTAATAGTAGGAGACTTCAACACTCTGCTCTCACCGCTAGACAGGACCTCCAGACAGAAACTTAACAAAGAAACAAAAGAACTAATAGAAGTTATGACCCAACTGGGTTTAACAGACATCTATAGAACATTCCACCCAAATACAAAGGGATATACCTTCTTCTCGGCACCACATGGAACCTTCTCTAAAATTGACCACATAATAGGAAACAAAGCAAATCTCCACAGATACAAAAAAATTGGAATAACCCCCTGCATCTTATCAGACCACCATGCATTAACATTAGAATTCAACAATAACACAAATTGCAGAAACCCTACAAACTCATGGAGATTGAACAATGCACAATTGCACCATCCCTGGGTAAAGGAACAAATAAAAAAAGAAATTAAAGACTTCCTCGATTTCAATGAGAATGAAGACACAACATACACAAACTGATGGGACACTTTGAAAGCAGTGCTGAGAAGAAAGTTTATAGCACTAAGTGCCCACATGAAAAAACTGGAGAATAGTCATACTAGAGAATTAATAGCACAGCTGAATGTTCTAGAACAAAAAGAAGCAAACTCACCCAGGAGAAGCAGATGCCAGGAAATAATCAAATTGAGGACTGAAATCAATCAAGTAGAAACCAGAAAAACACTGAGAAGAATCAATGAAACAAAGAGTTGGTTCTTTGAGAAAATCAACAAAATAGATAAACCTCTGTCCAAACTAACCAAAAGACAGAGGGAGAGCATGCTAATTAACAAAATTAGGGATGAAAAAGGGGACATAACAACAGACTCTGAGGAAATCCAGAGAATCATCAGGGCATACTTTGAAAATCTGTACTCCACAAAATTTGAAAATTTAAAGGAAATGGACAATTTCCTGGAGAGATATCACTTGCCACAACTAAATCAAGAACAGATAAACAATCTAAACAGACCTATAACCCCTATTGAATTAGAAGCAGTCAACAAAAGTTTCCCAAACAAAAAAGCCCAGGCCCAGATGGCTTCAGTGCAGAATTCTACCAGAAATTCAAAGAAGAGCTAATTCCAATACTCCTCAAAGTATTCCACACAATAGAAGCCGGAGGCTCACTGCCAAACTCTTTCTACGAGGCTACAATTACCTTGATACCCAAACCACACAAAGACACAACTAAGAAAGAGAACTATAGACCAATTTCCCTCATGAACA
The DNA here is from genome assembly GCF_017639785.1 of Mesocricetus auratus. Lineage (NCBI taxonomy): Eukaryota > Metazoa > Chordata > Mammalia > Rodentia > Cricetidae > Mesocricetus > Mesocricetus auratus. Next base: position 90,922,818 of record NW_024429188.1, on the reverse strand, counting down.
TTGATGCAAAAATACTCAATAAAATACTGGCAAACCAGATTCAAGAACACATCAGAAAAATCATCCAACATGATCAAATACGCTTCATCCCAGGAATGTAGGGATGGTTCAACATTAGAAAATCTATCAATGTAATCCAACATATTAACAATCTGCGAAAGAAAAACCACATGATCATCTCACTAGATGCTGAAAAAGCCTTTGACAAAATCCAGCACCCCTTCATGATAAAGGTCCTAGAGAGATCAGGGATAATAGGAATGTACCTGAATATAATAAAAGCAATATACAGTAAACCAACAGCTAACATCAAACTAAATGGAGAGAAACTCAAAGGAATTCCTCTAAAATCAGGAACAAGACAAGGCTGTCCACTCTCTCCATATCTCTTCAATATTGTACTTGAAGTTCTAGCTACAGCAATAAGACAACAAAAGGAGATAAAGGGGATACAAATAGGAAAAGAAGAAGTCAAACTTTCACTATTTGCAGATGATATGATAGTTTACATAAGTGACCCAAAAAACTCCACAAGGTTACTCCTAGAGCTGATAAACACTTTCAGCAATGTGGCAGGATACAAGGTAAACTCAAAAAAATCAGTGGCCCTATTATATACAGACGATGAAGTGACTGAGAAAGAAATCAGAGAAACATCACCCTTTACAATAGCCAAAAACAGCATCAAATATCTGGGGATAATGTTAACCAAGGAAATTAAAGACCTGTATATCAAGAACTTTGTGTCTTTAAAGAAAGAAATCAAAGAAGATACCAGAAAATGGAAAGGTCTCCCATGCTCTTTCATTGGTAGGATCAACATAATAAAAATGGCAATCTTGCCAAAAGCAGTCTACAGATTCAATGCAATCCCTATCAAAATTCCATCACAATTCTTCAAGGACCTGGAAAGAACATTAATCAACTTTATATGGAAAAACAAAAGGCCCAGGATAGCCAAAACATCCCTATACAATAAAGGAACTTCAGGAGGCATCACCATACCTGACTTCAAGCTCTATTATAGAGCTATAGTCCTGAAAACAGCTTGGTATTGGCACAAAAATAGGCAGGTAGACCAATGGAACCGAATCAAAAGCTCTAATTTTAACCCACACACCTATGAACACTTGATTTTTGACAAAGAAGCTAAAACTGTACAATGGAAAAAAGAAAGCATCTTCAACAAATGGTACTGGCATAACTGGGTACTGGTATGCAGAAGACTGCAGATAGATCCATGTTTATCGCCTTGAACAAAACTTAAGGCCAAATGGATCAAAGATCTCAACATACATCCAGCCACACTAAAACTTTTAGAAGAGAAAGTGGGAGATACACTTCAACGAGTTGGTACAGGAGACCACTTCCTAAACATAACACCAGTGGCACAGGCACTGAGATCGACAATTAACAAATGGGACCTTCTGAAACTAAAAAGTTTCTGTAAGGCAAAGGACACAGTCAAAAAGACAAAAAGGCAGGGCACAGAATGGGAAAAGATATTCACTAACCCTACATCTGACAGAGGGCTATTCTCCAAAATTTACAAAGAACTCAAGAAACAAGTCTCCAAAACACCAAAGGATCCAATTAAAAGGTGGGGTACAGAGCTAAATAGAGAATTCTCAGTAGAGGAGGCTAAAATGGCCAAGAGACACTTAAGAAAGTGCTCAACATCCTTAGCCATCAGGGAAATGCAGGGAAGAGGAAGTTCATTGGTAAAGCACATGCCTATCATGTGTGAAGGCCTAATTTCTATCCCAAGTTCCAAAATTGTTTTCTATTTATCTCATTGTGGGTTGCTTGCTTGCTCTTGCTTTTTGTAAATATTTTCTCTGTCTTTATAATTCATGCTATTATGCCTGATTTCTTATCTTTGTATCAATCTTATTCCTTAAATGCTAATATATTTATTTAATTAGTGTTGTGTGTATGTGTTTGGACACACAAGTATCACAATGTTTGTGTGTGTGTGTGTGTGTCCCTGTATTCCTTTACCATATGAGTTCGAGAGTCTGAATTCATATTCTAAATTTTGATGACAACAACTGTTATCCACTGGGTAATATGTCTTGTCTTTAAATCAATTTTATTGAGCTTGATGCATTTGTTTAAAATTGGGGTTTTTTTGATGGGAAGAAAATTGGACTCTGAGATACCATCTTACTCCTGTCCGAATGGCTAAAATCAAAAACACCGAAAACAATTTATGCTGGAGAGGATGTGGAGAGAGAGGAACACTCCTCCACTGATGGTGGGAGTGCCGACGCATACAGCCTCTTTGGAAATCAGTATTGAGATTCCTCAGGAAAATGGGAATTAATCTACCACTAGACCCAGCAATTCCACTCTTAGGCATATATACAAATGAGGCAAGTTAATACAACAAGGGCATCTGCTCCACTATGTTCATAACAGCACTTTTTGTAATAGCCAGAACCTGGAAGCAACCTAGATGCCCCTCAACTAAAGAGTGGATAGAGAAAATGTGGTACATTTACACAATGGAGTATTACTCAGCAGAAAAAATCAATGGAATCTTGAAATTCGCAGGGAAATGGATAGCACTGGAAGAAACCATCCTGAGTGAGGTAACCCAGTCGCAAAAAGACAAACATGGTATGTACTCACTCATATATGGATTTTAGACATGGATCAGGATAGTGCCAGTCTGCACTTCCACTGATAGAGAGTCTGGGAAACAGGAAAGAACCTAAAAGATATGCATATATGCATAGTACCCAAGAGAAGAGAATGGAGACAAGATCCCCTGAATGGATGGGGAACACGGTGAGGGGTGGGGGGGGAGTGGGACCTGGGAAGAAGAGAGGGGTAAAGAGGAAGAGAGTTGGTCATGGGGGAACAGGAAGTTAGGGGGTGGGGGTAAAATAGGGGGAAGAGGGAATCATAGGATCGAATACAGATCAGGCACCAGAGCGACCTCGAGTGACCTAAAGGGATAACACCAATTGGCAAGCTAAGCAATAGTGGAGAGACCACCTCGAATGCCCATTCCTGATAATGAACTTGATGTCTATAACCATCCGGGAGCCTTCATCCTGTGACTGATGGAAGCAGAGGCAAACACACAATTAATCACTGAACTGAACCCAAGAAACCCAGTGACAGAGAGAGAGGAGTGATGAGCAAATTGGCAAAGAATGGGCTGGCAAAACCAGCAGAGACAGCTGATCTGAACAGGGGAGAGCTCTTGGACCCCAGACCGACAGTGGGGAGGCCAGCATGGGACTGATCTGGACCCCCCAAATGTGAGTGTCAGCGAGAAGGCCTGGGCAACCTATGGGGCCCTGAGCTGTGGATCAGTGTCTATCCCTGGTATACAAACAGTCTTCGTGTGCCTATAGCACAAAGAGGGATGCTCTCTCAGCCTGGACTCTTAGGGGAGTGCCTGGACCCTACCCAGAGTAAAATGACAGACTCTAGATATCCCCTATGTGGAAGGATTTGGCAATGGGGTGGGAGAGTGGGTGGGAAGGGGAGTGCGGGAGGAGGGGAGGGAGAGGGAGCTGGGATTGACATGTAAAACAAGCTATTTAAAATTAAAATAAAAAATTATAAAAAAATCATAGTTAATATTAAGCATATTTCAAAAGGAAAAGACAGTTTATTGCTAGTTTGAAGTGAACTCATTTCCCTTATCTAAAAAGAAAATAATTTAATTTGATTGAATGTCTATCAAAAGAAAAATATAAAATGAAATAATGCAATGCAATACCAATAGCATTCTTATTTACTGTTTATTAAAACACATTAATAAGTCATTAATAAGACATCATTCCTTGAAAAGCAAATTCTTTCCTCTACATCATTATGATGTTGAAATTGGCATCATGCTCTAAATGTTATCTGAAGATTCGATCTTAAGTTGGATGATAGATATTTAAAGAATTATAACCAATTCCACCTATCTACATACACAGATAAAGTACTTAAATTGTGGCATCCCTTGCCCAGTTTCAAATGATAGAAACATATATATAGTTCAGAATTCATCTGAAATCTCCATGAGTCATGATATCCATGTAAAATGGGAATGGGCATCAAATGAACAAAAAGTTCATAGGTATAACTGAGTATGGTCTTTAAGGAAAGATTTATATTTTCATAGAGTTATATAAAGTAAAGCACAAATATTAGGGTTACTTGTAAAAATATCATCTTCAGTAGCCTAGATGAAATCAGAATGAGACATTTTGGCCACTATTGCACATTTGGCTATCTCTGTGATAGGATTTTAAACATATTAGCCAATCAACAGATGGCAAATTCTCTCTTAAATGAGGAGCTGCCTTCAAGAAGCTACTGAATAAACCTTCAGGCACCAAGACCTCATAGAACTCTAAGTTGTTTTAATGTGTGTTCTTTTATAATGCAGCTTTAAGAAGAGCAAAGAATTTGATAATTTGCCCCAAATAGAACAGAAATGAGCAAAAAGAAAAGAAGAGGCAGGGATGCAGAAAAGTTAGACAACACTATGTGTACTTCATATACATTTTCAAATGCGATCATGGTCTTAAAGGAAAGAGTCTTATGTGTTGGTGTCTGAGAGACTGATTTACTAATTTTTAAATTCACAGTTCTCAAACATATTAAGTACATGTAAATGAGGCTACATCTGTTTATATGCTTCTTGCTGTCGATTCTCAAGGATTCACCTCTAAATTGCCCACAATTAAGATGAGAGATAAAAATGATGCCTCCACTGTTTAGTAGCTTATACAACTATTCTAAGGATAAATTGCTAGAATCAAATATTTGATGTAATACATTTAGCAGAGTTTTGTAAATAAGATTTTATGTTAGCTTATGTAAGTCCTACCTTTTATTTATATGGTTGAAAAGTTTGTTTTGTGAATGATTCTATTTTCCATAATTCAATAAATCCCACAAATTAAAAAAATAAGAGTATTTTTAAATGTTCACAATTTTATGACAATAAGTATCCTTTATAAGCAATATTGGGATCTTTGCTAGGGAAGAAAGAGAGCTCTCTCATTAAGTTACAAACATAGGGTTAACTTTGGCTGTCATAGTTTAAAGGCTTACATACCAATAACACTGCATATACACATAATCATTTTATGATCAATAAATATCACCAAATGTCTCCCTGTTTACAGTACTTTCAGATCTATTTTAAATGCATTATACTATTTCTCCAATGAAATAAGTAAGAAGCTCCAAGTGCAGAGTTATATGAAATTTTCTTCTGCCTACTGTAAACCTTTCTCTGCAGGGAGTATTGTTTCTGGATATATATTAATCATAGATCCACTAATTAATCCCCCTGGAACAGAATGTCTGAGATAAGCAATATATTCCTTCATTAAAATCCAAACTCTTTCAATAAAAATCCAGCATTTCTCATTTCCATTTGCATAACAGGAGGAGAGGGTGTACAAATTTGGCATCTAATATGATATGCAAAGCAAAATGTTCAGAAGACCATTTAACATAAACATGATTCATATCAAAGAATGCTAGGAATTTAAAAGTATAGAAGGGTTGGTTATTTTCTAATAAATTCCACTTGAATGGAATTTAATTGAAATGAGATACATCAATGAGTTAGTAGCACAACCACATCCAGCATGAAATTTACTAATATCATTTCCTTTATTAAAAATATACAATGGAAAACATGCAGTGTGCATCCAATAGTAAACTACTTGATTACCATGCACAAAGTTCTGAGTTCAATCACCAGCATGTGGGAAAAGTTATAAAATATCATGGTGGAAAGTTTCTCAAAATGTGAGAAGATTCATCCTACAGTCAAACACAAGGAAGAGTTGCACTGTGCAAATGATATCTAAATTCCAAGTTCAAATTTATCCTTCAATATGAATATTTTCCCAACATTTCAGACTATAAAGTATTTTGTGTATATACACCAGCCTCAAATTGATTTGAATCTCTTGAAAAGACACTACTTATAAATTTTTAGTATACTAACCTAAATGATATACATTCAAGACAGAGAGTTACACCACCTCATACAAATGGCTGCTTACATCTTGAATTCACTCAAATGAAAAGTATATAATTTATTATTTAGAACTGTAAAGGCAAAACACCTGAATGAAAACTTGACTACTATGGAATCATAGTACAGTTTTGTTTTACAGGCAAACATTGATAATAGGGACTATTGAAGCGTTAAGGGGAAGTACAGTGGCTTCCATGTAGGAAAATGAGGAAAATAAAAAGAAATAATTAAGCAAAAAATCCCAGGGAATAATATGTGTACAGAATTATAATTATTTGAAAGTGCTCATGCAATTCTACAGAAGCAAGAACACAAGAAAGTTGAAGATACCCTTTCTTGTAGGAATAATAGAATTATTGAAAGCTTCCCTTTCAAAATCACCTTAATAACTATTACTGTATTAACTTCTTTGTCAAATCAAATGAACACAAAATCCAAAATGACTTACAATCTAGCCCACAAAGAAAATGTCTCACTTCCCAATAAAGTAAAATGTTTCACAGAACACATGGGTTAAAATCATATGGTAATTGTAGGATAACTTGTCCTCCTGTGTGACAGTTTCTTCAAAATATTGGAGAAAATCCAGAAGTAAAAATCCTATCCAGTAATGGGAGTCATATAAAATGAAAGTTTTAACTTAAAACATCAGTGTGGTTTCCTTGAATGTCATCCTCAATGTCTCATTGACCTTGATTTCTTAACTTGGGACTAATCTATATGAGATATACAATAAAGACAAACTTGTGAAGTAGTTAGATAAATAAAGAGCAATTTAATCTAACTACATGTGTCCTGATGAATTTTTATAAAATAATACTCTTATTGGATACCCCAGGTAAATTATATGGTATATTATTGAAAGTATAATATTCTGTGCTTTCAGAAAATTAGTTTGTGTTTTTCCTATAGCCCCGTTCAGCTTCATTTCCTTTTAGTCATCTACATTTCCATGTGATATTCACTAACTCAAAGATTCATTCTCTAACAGGATCCCCAGTGGTCCCATTGGCCAGGGACTTAGGTAGGTGACCTTTCTTATCATTCCTCTCTCTATTACAATCTCTCTAGACTTGCTCTTAGTCCTTCTGCTGCTTGACTCTAGAATCCCTCCTCCTAGCACACCTCCATCATCTGAGGGTGTTACCTTTTAGTATGGACCCAAGGGCCCCCCAGTTCATTCCTACCTACCTGTGAACCTTCTCACCCACCTCCATCCATTTGTGATACCTGATGATCTGCAGTGACACTCTACAGAGACCCAATAACCACCATACTTTCTTAGGATCCAGAGTAGGAAATAGCAACGAAATTACATGACACCCACCCAACAAAGCTCAGACCATATATATGTATAATATATATACATATATATATAATCACTTCAAATATCATGAACTCAGATGCCTAGATCCCAGTGTAAAAGCACTAACTTGAACAAGAAAGACAATATGTCTCTTCCAGAATATCAAAATCCTATTGCAATAGACCCCAAGGAAAAGAATTTAGCTACAGTACATACAAAAAAGACTTTAAAACAACTATTATGAATAATAAGTGTCTAGCACCAGGAATTTATTATCTCTGTTAAAGATGTTAGCCAATTAGGACTCATAGATCTGGGAACATTACAGGCTATTATCCCTATTCTTTGTTCTCTTAACTTTGACAGTAAGACTTTAGCATATATGTCAGTCATAGATATGAAGAAATCAAGATGCTACTGACCTGGAACCTTCAACATGACTAAATTTTATAGTGTTATCTTGGCTATGTACACCAGTGGCCTAGAAATACAATCTTCAGTCTTATCCAGATTTGAATTCTGAAAGCAGAAATAACACCTGTATCAGCAAGATATACCCACTGATACAATAGTAGCATACAAGTCATTGGAGAATCTGGATACTTTGTGATTGGATTTAAATAGTGCTCCACAAGATACTACCTAAACCTGGCACCATTGTGTGAGAAATAACCTGTGATGAGACAGGTTGTGGGCCTGACCGGAGAATCTACTATTATTCTGCTAAGCAGACATAGTATTAGATTTTTCTTTTTATTTATTCGTTCATATAATATATCCCAATTGCAGCCTTCCATTCCTCTATTCCTCCCAACGCCCTCTATCCTTCCCTATTCTCCAGATACTTCGTTTACCTTCAAAAAAGAGCAGGCCACCCAGGTGTATCAACTGAAATCAGCATAAAAAGATGAAATAAGGCTAGATGGAATCCCTCACATCAAGGCTAGATGAGACAACCCAGTAGCATTAACAGGGTCTCAAGAGCAGGCAAAGGAGGCAGAGACTTGCCCATTCCCACTGTTAGGAGTCTTAAAGAAACCACAAGGTAAACAGCCACAACATATATACAGAGGACCTAGTTCAGACCCATGCAGGTTCTGTGATTGCTGCTTCAGTCTCTATGGACCATGTTCTCCTGGTGTCCTTGATCGCTCTGGCTCCTATGATAACCCTCCCCCTCTTGTGTAAGGTTAGTTCCATCTAATATTGGCCGTGGAGCTCTGCTTCTGCCAGAGGAAGCTTCTCTGATGATGATGGGGATAAGCCTCAAACTAGGAGTATAGCAGGTTATCATTAAGAATCATTTTATTTCATTGACTTTTTCCTTTTCTTTTTTTTTTGAGCATTTTTGGTTATACCCTAGGTCTCTGGGCCATTCAGCTTCTGGTTCCTGGCTACCCAAGCAGTGTGGGGTGTGGGATACCTCTCATGGCTTGGGTCTCATGTTAAAACAGTCATTGATTGGTAACCCCCAAAATCTCTGAATCACCATGGCCCCAGTACATCTTGCAGGAACGACAGGTTGTGGGTTGAAGGTTTTGTGGCTGGATTGGTGTCCCTGTTACACCACTGAATACCTTGCCTGATTACAGAAATGCTGGTTCAGGTTCTGTATCCTCCATTAATAGGATTCCTCACTAGGGTTATGCTCATAGGTTCCAGGAAGTTTCCACTACACCAGGTTTCCACATTACCTTGTAATTCTTCCAAATTTCAGTCATCTTTCTCTCCATCCCTCTTTTCCCCAACATGATCTTTCTTGTTTCCATCCCCACCTATCCCAGTTCACAGGCATAATCTATTCTAGTTCTCCTCCCCAGGGAGATCCATATGCCACCCCCAGATCCCTCCTTGCTCCTAGTCTTTCTGGGTCTGTGGATTTCAAAATTTATTTAACATCTAATATGACTTATAAGTGAGTACATATCATGTTTCTCTTTCTGAGTCTGGGTTTTTTCACTTAGAATGATTTTTTTCTAGTTTCTTCCATTTGCCTGCTCCATCACAGTACATGTATAACAGAAGACCAGGTAGGCTAGCTGCTCATAGATTTCCCCGATTCTCCCTGTTCCCTTGGATAGCCACCCTCTGCCCAACCACAGGCCATGTCTCAGAGAAGACTAAACAGGCTTCCTGCCTTCGGATCCTCCCCACACTCTAGCCTCCAACAGACCCAACCCTCAGTCATCATATATTTTGTCGCTGTGCCCCACCCCAAATTTGGCAATCAGTCCTTGCACTAACACAGACCATATCTGAAAGAAAGCTAGCCCCCAACCTGGTTGGAGACTCCCTGCTGTATCTTAGGCTATGTAGACTATCAGAAGTCAAACATTGGACTTGGGTGATGACCCCTTCTCAACCACAGGCCACTCTGGTCAGAAGCCCAGAGACGAAACAGAATCCAAGGAACAAAACACCCTCTCAACAAAGAAAATCCCAGAAATTGGCACCTAGAACTATAATCAGCCCAAAGCCAGATGCCTAAACAAACACCAATGTTGCACATATGTATCTCAGAAGTTAAGACAGCATGCACAAGACCTGTGCAAATTCAAGCCAAAACAAAATCCTGCCATGGAAACAGGAGTTGGGCAAGAAGTCTTACCCCTCACTGAGGAACTGTTGGCAATTGACAGCTCCTGTAAGAGGGAAAGTCTATTTCCTTAAGAATTAAACGTACTTACTGCTCAGCAAGTGAGCTATTAGGAATTTATTCCAAGCAAATTATAACTGAATGTCTAGAAAATGCATACAGTAAATTTTATGGAATCTTTATTTATGACAGCCAAAGCCTTGATAAATCTAATTTACTTTAGTAGGTGAATAAGTATACATGTTCCATACCATGTGAAACTACCTAGTAATACATATGAATAACTTTTGCTATCACAAATTGACTTGGCTGAGTTTCAAGGAAATTACCATTGGTGAACAAAAACTGATCTCCAAAGGTTACATACTATGAGATTTCATTTTATTTAACATTTGGTGGTTGTTACAAAAATATATTTACAATAAAATTTATTTGAATAATGCTTATATGAAACTGAGTACTTTTAATACTGATGGAATCTAGATAAGCTCTTCATATTTTCCTAGTGTAAATTTCTGCGTTTGATATAAAGATGTAAGTCATTGATACTGGTGCTGGACACTAGATCAAAATAGAATGCTTGTAAATAATTTTATATTATCTTATAAATCTACAATTATCTCAAAGACTTTTAAAGTCTTTTGTTGAGGTAATTTAATAAATGAAGACAAAAATAATAACAAAGCTAAATTTTATTAAGTGTTTCAAAAATCAGAGAAAGCTATAAAGAATAAAAAATATCAGTGGGATGATATAGATATGAACTGTAATGGGACTAATCCAAAATACAGCAGGAAAGCACTTAACATTCTCTAAATTTCTCTTTACTTAAACATTTTTAGATTAGACTTAATGTCTTAGAGTTTCATTTGCTGTGTTGAAACATGACCGGAAACAACTTGGGCAAGAAAGAGTTTATTTCAACTTACAGCCTATAAGTCCATCACTGAAGGAAGCCATGGTAGGAACTTGGGGACAGGAACCTCGAGTCATTAGTTTATGATGCAGAGACCATGGAGGAGTGCTGTTTACTGAATTGTTTTTCATAACTTCCCCAGCCTGATTCTTACAGAATCCAAGACCACCAAACCAGAGGTGGCATCGCCCAAAATAAGTTGGGCATTCTCACATCAATCATCAATCAAAAATACGTACCACAGGTGTGCTTGTCTACAGCCCAGTCTGGCCGGGTCCTTTTTTCATTTGAAGTTCCTTCATCCCAAATGTTTATCACTTGTGTCAAGTTGACATGTAGTTTGGTGATTTTTTTTCTCTTTTATACCTGTTTCCACTGTTAGTAAAACACTAGAAAAATAAAATTTTCTGAAAAGCTAATATGGTAAGACCACATATTTTCTATAAACAAATTAATAAATGTATTGTGTATGTTCTTGATAAAAATATGAAAATGAATAATAGACACTGAAGATCTATATTAAAAATTAGATACAGAGACAATTACATTCTGAGAAATTCATTGCAAAACACCTATTTGCATTTGTAATCTGGTTTTTCAAGGTGGCTTGGAAGAATTGAAATATTTCTAGATACTAATCACATTGATTTTCATCCCACTTTTGAGATGCTAAAGAAGCTTAAGGACCCTAGCTCAACTGAATGAAAGCTTTAAATTTAGAGAAATGCATGGGAAACTAACTTATGTTCCCAGACCAACATGAATCAATTCCAGTATTAAATGCTTGTGATAGTCTAAACTCCAGAGTTGATAGAATTAGGGTGAACTGCCAGAGCGGATACAGCAAAAGTAAAAGATGAGTAATACCAACAGTACAATTGAAAACACACTTCTTAATTGTTTTGAAAAGTGTTGGAAATTGTTTTACTTTAAGTAGGCATAGACCAAAAGGGAGAAATATTGTTTTATAGAAATGTACTTAGTTATTAAAGAAATAGTACTAGCTATGGAGGAACACATTTATTTTCTGTTTATATATATGCACTTCATCTGTGCACAACTGTGTTTTTGTTACCCAAACATCACGGGACATTTTTAGTGCTTATTATCATATTTTTGTCTCTAATTTTTAAAGGAATTATGCAGAAAGAGAAAATATTTTATTCTGTGGAGAAAAATATGCCCACAAGCAAAGCAGGAGGTAGCATTTAAGCATGGCTGCTGTGGATAGAAACATGAGACCAGCAATATTTTCTAATTAAAACTAACTTTGCTCTGAGTCATACTTTATAAATCTGTTTGCTTTTCATTGCTAAACTGTGAATAGTTTTTCAAATATTGCTCTTGATAATGGCAAGTAGAGAAAGTTTTGAAGCTGAGATAGTATATAAAACATAATGATGTAAGGAAAGAAATAAATATCTTCTGGGCATCTCTGCCTAGATTACTCACAACCATAACTCACAATAAGCATATTCTACATAGAGCATAATTCCATTATTTATATACTACCAGCATTCCTTTCATGTTCCATATTTTGACAAATTGCTTCAAACTTCAAGTAGCTTCCAAATTCGAAACTTTATCAACTGGTTCTTTATCATATCAGCACAATAAAAAAATCTAGACAAGTATTTCCTATAAATGGACATTTTAAGAATATGTTTAGGAATCTGAGCTTGAGTGTGGTGTTCTGGTGCTTTAGAACACTTGGTTATCCCAACATGATTCTCCTTCTTGATGTGTTCATACCGCATTCATGCTCAGCCCCTATGCATGTGGCCTGCTCTACCAGCATCCTCTCCTCCTTCATATTGTTTTCCCAAAACTCTGCTTTAATGACATCTCCATATTTGCTCCCTCTCTCATGGGCACCTAGCCTCCATGTCACCAGGTTCTCTGAATGGCTGCACTGTGGAGCTCTTTGCTTAAACACCAGGCTTGATACTTCAAGATGAGGTGTCTCTTTCATCCTTCTTTATTCTTTTAACCTAACATGACCTGAGTTCCTTTTCTTGGGGTTAACTGCTTATGAAATAAAAAGAATAGGATTAAGTTAAAATAAAAAACCCTAAGATCCACACATTCTCTCCTACTGCTCAGTTTCTCATCCTACTTACACTTTGAATCACTGTGATATTTGTAAAAATTTATAAAAACAATATATGTATATTATGTCCAACCAAGTTCACATATTACTTCAAAACATCATTTTTGTGTTTCACATTTCATGTTTGACAAATACTTGGATCATATATAATGATATGTATCCACCATTACCATGTCACACAGTTTCAATGTCCCAAAATTGCCTAGTTCTATACACCCCTCCTTCCCTGTATTCCCAAGAAACTCTGGTAACCACTAAGCATTTAATTGCCTGCACAATTTTATGTGTTTCTCAACGCCATTGCTATTGGAAGCATAAAATATGGTATTTTTCAAATCGTCTTCTTTCAATTAGAAATGTACTTAGAATCAATACATGTCATTTTGTGTATTGGTATGTTGTTTTTTCTTTCTGTAAAATTCTTCATTTCCTGGATTCTTCAGGATTATTTTTATCCACTAATCCACAGGAAAACATTTTAATAGCTTATGTCTCTTGGCAATTACTATAAAGTTGCTAGAAATATTTGTACAGAGGCATTTGTGTATATGTAACTTTCCCCTCATTTAGGTATAGGTCAGGGAGCATGGTGGCTGGACAGCATTCTTAAGAGTATAGTTGTCAGAACTACCCAAAGCTGACTTGTAAAGTGGTTGTCATAGTGTTGAATTACAATCTGCAATAAATTAGAATTTCTGCTGCTCCATGAACTCCTAATCATTAGCTGCCATCAATATTTTGAATTTTAACAATTCTAATAGGTGCATAGTAATATTTATTTTTCTTATTTGAAATGCTTTAATGACATGTTTCTAATTTGTTCACATAATTATTTGCCTATCTGCATGAAGTTTTGTTCAGTTCTTTTATGCATTTTAATTGCCTTCTTTCATTGACTCATTTTCTTTGAGTTTGTTCTGTGTATTTTGGACATAAATATTTTATCTTATGTGTTTGTCAAAATTTTTCTCATACACATGGCTTTCTGTAATGAAGTCTAATTCTTCATGTCAATTTCAAATGTTCTTTTGGTTCAAATTGTGATTTGGAAACCAGTAAAATAAAATTACCAAAGAACTGTGCTGATGACATGGATTCTGAAACCATTTCTATTTGATATATCTTAAACAAAAATTATAATATGAAAAATGGAAAAAGTCCTTTTATATTAAGTATATAGAAACAAAATATCGGAAGTAGAGGAGGCTCAGATGATAAAGTAGAAGTAGGAATTCAAAGTGGAGTTTAAGTTCCTTTCCTTGTTTTTAGCTCATATGCCTACTTTTCTGTGTGTAGGCTTGCTTTAGGCTCTCTCTCTCTCTCTCTCTCTCTCTCTCTCTCTCTCTCTCTCTCTCTGTGTGTCTGTCTGTCTGTCTGTCTGTCTGTCTCTGTCTCTCTGTCTCTGTCTCTGTCTCTCTCTCTGCCTCCCCATCTATGTCTGTCTGCCTGTCTGTCTTCTCCTTATCTCGTTCTCCCCATCCTTTCATATATTCTCCATTATTCATTAAATATGATTCAAACACAGTAGACTCATACTCACAACCTTACTTCCTGAAATTTGAACCTCTCAGCTCAAGGGAGCTAGGAGAACTAACTGGAATTTTTGTGTTAAAACGTATGAATTAATATCTTGGAGAATATAAATAGTTTTTTCCCAAGATCAGTTTTTCTCAAGATCAAGTGTATGTTCCTGATTCAATTTGCTATGCCCAGGAAGAAAAATCATATTACTTACTATTCACCTAATACAAGTCCAGAAGTCCCTCTGAAAACGTAATGTTTGTAGAGCTTTCTATATTTACAAAAGTTACAAGACATTTCAGTCATGGGACATAGTACTAACTCATTATACTCATTATTCTAGTCACTTATTAATGCTTGTGGAAATTTGTAGTATCTCTATCAATTTAACAACTTAGTACTATATTTCTATCTTTCATATTCTTACCATAAAGTCTATTTGATTCATTTGTTCATTTTTCTTATTTTCTTCCTTGATTGTATTTTGTTTTGTTATCTAACCGTTATTTTCCCCTTCTGGCCTCACCTTCCTCCTTCTTTCCTTTTCTCCATCCTGTTGTCCCGTCTTTGTATTCTACAACTATCATTAGGACACTAATTTATTGGAATGTGGCAGTGAGAAAAGATTGACATTGCCAAAGTTAATGGCCAAAAACGGGGTAACAAAATTTATTTGTATTCCAAAAGCTGTGTTGCTCAAGCTGTTTTAAAGTGGGAAGAGTATCATGTAGCTTTATCTGAAGTGTTCCATTGTTCTAACTCAGATCCGTAATTGTACAGTATCAAATAAATGTCATTTCTTGGAAATCTCGGTCCTTAAATATGTCCCAGTTATCTATTTCTCTAAAAAGACAGAAGGACATAGAAATTTGTCATACATAAGTGATTTGGAATGACCATTGAAACACATTAACAATGATGAGTCCTCTAAGACTGTATCTCATCAAAAATGGAAAGTCCACATAAATGGCAAATCTGTTGTCCATCTAGTTTTATATTATTAAATATATTAAATATGTTTAAATAAATATAAATAAAAATCTTAGAAAGTTGTTCAGTGGCAATTAACTAATTTTTATTGCTAAACTACAATGGTATCCTTCCTTAGATTGCCATCCAGAGCAAGGTACCTTACCATACAATTTTGTGAACAATCTCCACCATTGTACCAAAGTTGCTTGATCAATTAATTGCTTTCTGCAGTTAGTAATAACAATAAGTGTTTGTTTAAATAAAATAAAAGAGGAAAGAGTATTTTAACTATAAAGAGATAGAACAGGAAACTAACAAAGTTTATCTTATCATAGAAAAAGATGAATTCCCATCATCAATTGATGATATATTTTCTTCAATAGAAAACGAAGGCTAATTTTCCTAAATAAATAACTGAGTAACTATTAGTACAAATTTCTAAGTTACCTTCATTTCAGCAAATATATTACCCATTCTGCTCATAGAGTTATTGAGTTAGGATTGATTGGAACAAATGGTTTTTGTCTGTCTATTTTATTAGAAATGGATCATTTTATTACATAATAAATCCAGAAACTGGAAAAAAACCTAGATGTCTCTCAGGAGAATATGTAATGAAAATGTGGTACATTCAGGCAATGGAGTATTAATTAATCTTAAAAAAATAACATCATGAATTTGCAGGCAAATGGATTGAACTAGGAAAAAAATCTCCCTGAATGAGGAATGCAAGACCTAGAATGACAAGTATGATCAGTGTCTTGTTCAGCCATCATCAATAAAAGTACATTCTATACCAGATGGGAATAAATATAGAGACCCACAGCCAGACCTTATGCAGAGAGTGAGGAACCTTGCAACACTCATCCCATAAATGGGATGTTTCCATCAAGTACTTCTCCCCAGGGTTCAGAAAATTCTGCAGAAGTAGAGGCAGAAAGAGTTTAAGAATCAGAAAGGACAGAGGACACCAAGAAAGCAAAGCCCTCTAAATCAGCATTAATGAAGCTCATATGAACTCACAGAGTCTGGGGCAGCATAGACAGGGCCTGCACAGGTTTGAATGGGTTGACATTGCACCAGGTCAACAAGCACAAGCAAAATAGTCTGAGGGAAGGCACACTCAGGAATCCCATAAAAAACACTAAACTGGAAGACATAATATATACACAGAGGTCTTGGTGCAGACATCCCACTTAAGGTTGAGTGGACTGAAACAAATCTTAGAAGTTAAAACAAACCAGAAAAAGAGAGACCTGTAGATTTTCTTATATTTGAATGAATTATATACAGTAGTAGCATGTGTTTAAACAAGAAAGCAGTAATAGAAGGAAACAGTCATCTACCATGTTTTGCTGTTACAACAGATATCAGTGGTCTCTGAAGAAATATTAAGGTTTTTGTAAAAAGCACTTTTAATTTTTACTTGAATAGAATAAATGATAAAATTTTATAAATTGAAGGAGGATGAGTCATACAGAATATTATTAAGAGTAAAATAAGATAATCTACCTGAGTAAAAAATGAGGAAGTGAGGGAAGATTACAAATTAGGATTATGAACGAGTTGTTTTGAACATGGAGTTGCTAAGAAAATGTTAAACCATAAAGACAGAAAATATGAGATTAAGAATACAGGTTTATAAATAGAGAATTTTCAATAGAGGAGGCTAAAATGACTGAGAGGCACTTGAGAAAGTACTCAACATCCTTAGCCATCCGGGAAATGCAAATCAAGACAACTCTTAGATACCATCTCACTCCTATCAGAATGGCTAAAATCAAAAACACCGGGAGACAATTTATGTGGGAGAAGATGTGGTAAAAGGGGAACACACCTCCATTGCTGGTGGGAATGCCAACTTGTTCAGCCACTTTGGAAATCAGTGTGGAGATTCCTCAGAAAAATGGGAATTAACCTACCACAAGACCCAGCAACTCCACTCTTAGGCATATATCCAAAAGATGCCCATTCATACAACAAGGATGTCTGTTCCACTATGTTCACAGCAGCATTATTTGTAATAGCCAGAATTTGGAAGCAACCTAGATGCCCCTCAACTGAAGAGTGGATTGAGAAATGTGGTACATTTACACAATGGAGTACTATTCAGCAGAAAAAAACAATGGAATCCTGAGATTTGCAGGCAAATGGATGACACTAGGAGAAACCATCCTGAGTGAGGTAACGCTGTCACAAAAAGAGAAACATGGCATGTACTCTCTCATATATGGATTTTAGACATAGATCATGGGAGTGCCAGCCTACAATCCCATGGCCAGAGCGTCAGGGAAACAGAACCTTCATTCAGTGGCTGATGGAGGCAGAGGCAGACTCCCATGGCTAAGCACTGAGCTGAATTCAAGAAAGCCAGTAACAGAGAGGGAGGACTGATGACCAAAGGCATTAAGAGAGGGCTGGTTTAACCCCCAGAAACAGCTGACCTGACATGGGTTAGCACTTGAATCCCAGACTGATGCCTGGGAATCCAGCATGGGACTGATCAAGACCCCCTGAACGTGGGTGTCAGTGAGGAGGCCTAGATAATCTATTGAGCCTTGGGTAGCAGATCAGTATTTATCCCGAGTATACAAATGGACTTTGGACTCCCATCCAACAATGAGAAATGCATTCTCACCCTGAACTCTTGGGGTAGGATCTAGGCCCTGTCCTGGATGAAATGACAGACTATGGACACCCCCATGGAGGGCCTCACCCTCCCTGTGGAAATGAGTGGATATTGGGGGGGGGTTGGTGGGAGGGCATGGGAGGATGGGAGGGAAACGGAGAGGGACCTGGAATTGACATGTGAAGCAACCTTATTTCTAATTTAAATTTAAACATAAAAAATATATTTAAAAAAATACAGGTTTAAAAAAGTAGATGTAAAACAATGAGTTTAATTTTGCATAGGCAATTCAAAAGCTAAAAACTATGCATGATATTATGCAAATAGACGTTAACATAAAAACATATCCCAAATTAAATATAATGCTTTATATGGAAATATTTTTGACATACCAGTAAATCTTGAAGGGAATGAAATGTGTAACTCTTCCATTCTATCTTATTTTCTCTTAGTGATAAAGAGTTGAATTCACTGCATTAGACAGACCATGTGGGAGAAAGGTTAGAGTACAGAAGCATTATTGAGAAGTTCACAAATATAGCACTGTAAAATAAATGAAGAGTTGTCTATAAATAATAAAAGAGGAGAAAAAAATTAAAGCTCAGAGAAGAACATACAAAGAAGTATGACAAATCATAGCAGCCATCATCTCTAAAAATAGGGCCATGTCATTTTGTTTGTAAGTCTTTAACCCAAACACTCCAGAGGCAAATACAAATAGGTAGTTTGAAGCCAACCAGAACTGTATAGTGAGATGCTGTCTCAACAGAAGGATAGGATAGTGAATAGCATCATTTCTATTTTGTCAAAGACTAGATAATAAAATACAAAATTTTGAATTTATGCAATAAAAATCTTGCTATCTACCCAAGTATCAATTAATTAAACTGATAGTTTCATAACAAGTAGATAAAGAAAACCAATTTCTCCTTTCAATTGATTATTATAATCATATAATACTACTGATATTAAAAGTTTTATATTATTCTTTGAAAAAGTATAAAGGAATTTTAGAAACAGAAGAACAGAGAGAAGCACAGATTTTGGTAGCAGCATTTTTCTCAGGTGTGCTTTGTTTTGCTAGCAACAAGCCGAGATTCACGTGGCTCGCTTACCGGAGTCTTCCTGACTGGGCATAAAAAGAAAAAAAAACCAACAAGGTTGTTTTAAGAGACTCTGCTAACGATTTAAAGGGGTGTACGTACAGCTGGAAGTGGCAGCTTTTGCTGGATGTCAGCATTGACTGAGGCGGTAAGCTGGAATCATGCTTACACACGCCATCTTGAAACAGCGGTTTTACAGATAAGACACGTGGCCAGAAAAACGTAAAGATTTACAATAAAGTCAGACTTGGATGAACAAAACGTTTAAAGGTTTACAGTGTGTTTAAAAATTGAGAGAGAAAATGAAATGACAAAGTGGTATATAAATACAAAAGCCGGCGTTGTGGTGGCACACGACGGTAAGATTTACTCCAGAGGCAGAGGCAGGCGGATTTCCAAAGAGAAATCCTGTCTCAAAGAAAAATAAATAAAAGTAAAATAAATAAAGTAATAATAGATAAATAAATAAGCCACGTAAAGATGGAAAATACACAGAGAGTCTGGATACTGTACGCTATTGTGTTTTTCAGTTTTTTGCTTGCTCAGGAAGGAACTGCTACTAAAGTACACTTGATTATAAATGCTGCTGAATTAATTCAACTTCTATCTTTTAAAAATGCCTTGACTTCAAAATTTAAGTATAAGGATATGTTACTCAGAAAAGGAGTTTTAGTTTATGTTTCCACAGAAAATGAAAAACTGAGGATTCCTTCCAGTCTTCTGTGGTTTGACGAACCAAGACCTCCGGAAGCAGTGGATCAGATGTTCCAAAAATTGAAACAGCTAAGATGATGCAGCTTTCCAGACCCTGAAAATAAGGACTTATACAGGTTTCTGAGTTTTGTCATGATCCCCATGGTATGAACAGCGCCCCCTTCCAACAGGAAGCAGTTTGGAATGAGTGACGTCCTGATTCCCATCTTGTTTATAAATCTTTGTTTTAATTTAAATGGGGTTGTTTATAGTTGGTTAATGATCACAGCCAATCTTTTTTAATGGTAAAAAGGGGAATTATGGTATGGGTATTGTTTTTCATTTATTGAGACAAAATCAAGGTCAATTTTGTGATGCTTATATTTCTCCTCTTGATTAAGTATTGTGCTTATACTGTTCTTTTAAAACATAATACATAATTGAATACAGACTATAGATAGTTACTTATAATAGAATTTATAGTTAGGTAAGTTAGATTTTCTAGATATACAGAAATATATTTGTGATATATAAACAGTCTTCAAACCTCTCAAAGACCTTCAGAAAATGGCATTTAAAATGGTTTAGGGTTTTTCTTGACAATGAGAAATGTCTGCTCCTGGCAGCACCAATTATGTCTGAGAGGAAGATGGGCATCGAAAAAACTCGTTATGGAGTTTGCTTTCAACATGGCAAGATTAGCCATTTGGGCAAGAAACTGCTCTTGCCTGTACTGCTTGACTGTTGTTGTATAATCTGGACATGCAGGACCCACAGGAAAGTGACTGCTGAACTCAGTCTTACAGGGTTCCTGCTTCATGGAAGAGTCTACGGGACATTCTGCAGGACACAGAAAAATGACTGACAGACTGCCAATGCACATGGACAGTTTTGAAATTTCCTGCTTTGCTGAGAAATCTTCTGGATACATTGTGGCCTATGGGCTGAAGATGGGTGCCCCAACATTACAGAGGAACTTTGGGTGACTGTCCAAGCAGTAAGATATCTCTGTCAATCCTAGTGTTTATATATTATCCTTCTGTGGTCTTTGATGGAGTAGAAGACAGATAGTTATAGTTATAGTTTTCCTTAGTTATGATAAAAGATAAGCTACATATAGGACTTTGGACTCACAAGGATGGGATGGATGATATTTTCTTTATATCTTGCTAAATGTTAATAGACAAAATGTTGTAACTGTGTTCTTACTTGATAACTGTTCTGTCATATACAATTTGACTATGTTAAAGTTAAGACCTTTCTTTTTGTTTAAACAGAAAAGAGGAGATGTTGGGGGAAGTCCTGTGCATTTGTCAATAAAGTGCTGTTGAGCCTATAGGGAACCAAGATAGGAGGGACTAGGAGTCCAGGAGAACTCTGGGAAGGAGAAACACAGAGAGTTCGAGATGTAACGCCGTGGGGTAGGAACCCGGAACTATTCTCCGGTAAGAGACATACTTAGATTAACAATTATGGGGTAATTACTTAAGTCAGAGCTAGCCAGTAAGAAACAAGCAAGGCCAACAGCTTCATAATTTAAAAAAAGGAGGGTAAAATGAGAAATAAAATAAAAAAGTCTCCAGTCTTTCACCTGATCCACTGAGGTCAGGAAAGTAAAGGAAAACTGAGAGATTTAAAAAACTCCAACAAGTAAGGCTATAAGTAAGGATGTATTAAAAAGGGGGTACCAAGCTAGGGGTACCAAATTAAATGTCTAGGCCCTCACCTAACAAAGGTCAGGAAAAACAGGGAACCTAAGATAAGAAGTTGCCCTCAGTTGGAGGGTGGATTGAAGGATCATCCTCAATGGGAAGATAGATTAAAGATGGGTAAATTAAATAAACTGGTAACAGTTAATAAATGAGGTATTAGTATTCAGTAAAAAAAAGACAAAGGTATATAAAATAAAAATGTTTGGTTACATTTATATGGGGTAGGTTATTGAATTTTTTGAATCATCTCTAAAAACTTTTGACAAAAGCCTGGCCTTCCACTTTACATCTACAGAATTACAAGGATTGGGTATGGCTGTAGCCCCTGAGTGTAGCTCAAAACTTCTCTAATAAAGAAATAATGAGGGACATACAGGACTTTTTCAACCTTTTGTCTTAATTCAAAGATTGACTGGAGTTGTTCTGTTAAAGAAGTTTCAGTTCAACAAACTAATCATAACCTAGGCAAAAGGAGAGATATGTATGCATGGTCTGTGTGTATGGACGTGGCCATGTCAGTATGTATGAAGTGTGAAATGTAAATGCGTGAATGTTGACAAAAGCAACTGTTCTAATTGCCTTGGATTTGATTAAAGGGATACTTAAATCCCTTCAAACAGTTAAAAACTACCTAAATCGATTTAGATATAGCCAAAAGAAACATCCAGTCAGTCGGTTAATATTTTAACAAAAAATTCAAGTTAAGCCCTCAGAGCCAGTCAGAGAGAGAGAGAAAGAGAGAGAAAGAGAGGTTTTTTCAGGGAACTGTCCTGCTGCTTTGGCAGGCCCCCACCCCCAAAGGTGTCTGTGTAGATGCAAATTAGGCCTTGTCAGTTCAGATGCAAACGAGGCCTTGTCAGCTAGTGAGAGCTACAGGTTAAAAAAAAAGGGACTATTTGGGACATAGTATAGTTTACAATCCTTAAATGATTCTCAAAGGTACTTAATGGTTATGTCCCTTTTAAAGGACATCTACTAATACTTTAAATAGTGATCCCAATTCACCTAGATAGTTGACTAAGGAGGGTAGACAAATCCTTCTACTGTTATGGTCCAACTTCAACAGTTCAAACAAAATTTAAAAATAAAAGGGGGAGTAATGTCCCCAGTCCCCACATGATTCATTAAATTATCCACTCCTCATTTAAAAATTTTTTAGATGTAAATGCCAGTGAGGAATCTGCTTCAGACAGATTCTGACATAATGAAAGTTACACAACTATTACTCAGGTCAAATGGAAACATCCATACACTAGACAGTAGAGAAGACCCTAATTTAGGGTGGAGGGCATGTTTGTGTTTTCTTACAGGAAAAGAATAAAGCTTCAGTAGCTGTCACAACATTTGGTGAGATGCATGGAGCAGAGAAAACTGGACCTGAGACTGTGGGAGCCTGCTCAAGCCAGTTTGAGATCTCCTCAGTCGGTGTTCCTGACCCTTGATGTCATCAAATCTACAGCCCGAGAAAGAAATAAAACAGTCAGTTCGAGATTTCCAGTTTCTCATCAGGCTTGCTACATCAACCTCCTGGACCCATGAGTTTTCATCCCAAAGCCAACAAAACTGGAAGATTAGCAGCTAGCCTTTGATACACCTTAAAACAACAGAATTCATTTTGCCAGCTTTTCACTTTGGGGGAAAAAGGACCCATTTAAAACATTTGGACATTGGTATGGACTGTGATGAGTGGCAAAAGCTCTTTTCAGTATTTGAACAGGACATGGTCACTTGAAATATCAGACTTGGTAGTTCCTGTTTCTGGAATCACACCTATGCCAGTGTGTTTTTCTGGAGAAATGTGGTTTGTCCTGGTGCGACAAAAAGACTTTGACTCGGGTTACATGTTCAGCTGATACTACTGACATTAAATCAACAGACTACATCACCACAGAAACAAATTGGTACTCTGTAAATAGTGCACAAGCCTCTTGTTCATATTTTTTATAATGCTACATGTGTAACATCAATGATTGTACCTAATGTATCTGTGCAAGTGCACTCTCTAATGCTTTCCTAAGTAGATCTTAAAATGATTGTAAATGTTATCACTGTTTTGACCTTCAAATTGTAATTATAAATCACCCTTGTAGCAAAGAAAGGCTGGTGGTAGAATGCTAAGGCCCAGATCGGGGGATGGGCAGATGACAGAGAGGCGCTATGTCAGTGGGGGTCCTAGGAATTGTAACAATGACAATAAGCAATCTGACTTCATGCTGAGTTCAAAGTGCCTTAGCCCATGGCAATCCCGATAGCCATAAAGCCTTATTACAGATGATTCTAAGGGTGGGGCCACTCCAAAGACGGGCAACCTGTGGGGAAGACCCCTCCCACCTAAGACAGGGGTTCAAGGTCCCCCAAAGACGGGCCAGGGAGGGTGACCCTACTTGACCTAAGCCAGGAGTGCCTCATTTAAAAATAAAAAGAGGTGAATTGTGGGGACACCAGACCTTGAGCAGAAACCCACTTCCCCTTCGGCCTGGGAGCAGGCAGCTGTGTAATGTTTACTGAAAACAATTCAGTGCTTTAAAGGTCTTGATAGGGCTCAGATAAGGGCTCACTCACTGAGATACCATGACTTTTACACCCCCTACGGCTAGATGCCTCTTCCTGTCCCCCTTGCGGTGTCTCCCCGATTCTGGGGCCGGAGATTAAACCACCAGCCAGGAGGGTGAGAAGTCTGGAAAGAATTGTATGTAGATGGATGGTAGAAGTCCTTAAAATGGGAAGCTCTTTTTTCTTGGAGAGACTTCTCCTGAGAGCTCTCTCCTAAGCGGACTGGGGTCTCCTCCTAAGCTGATTTGGGAAGCATAAAGTTTTCTTAAAGCAACTGACCAGTCTCTGTGTCATCTATCCCGACCACCTTGCTACATTCTCGGATGCAGGCCGCACAGCAGGTGCGACATGTATACTCTTGCTAAAGCAAGAGTCATATGTGGCTTTTCCTCCAAGGGCTTATTGTTAGAAGTTTCATCTTCAGAACTTCTAACAATTGGGGTGGTGGAGCCAGTCAGAGGTTAGATGTCTTGGCCAAAACCCCAAATCAATTAATATTGTTCTCACAGGGCCCTGAGTTTTATTTATTATGATAGGAGATTATTTACAAAGAAAGATTGAGTGGACCTCCAGATTTGTTCCTTCTTCCTCTCTTTCAAGCTTTTACAGATTTTAGGTTTATGTAGTTACACATTCAATTATTTCATCAGTCCATTAAGATTACCAAATATTTCTATGGTATATCAGGAATCCCCCTTGTACAAAATGCTCATTGAGGTTCTAATGTCTCTAGACCTCTAACTCTATGTGTCATAAAGACTTTATTATATGACATTCAGATATCCAGCAGGTTTTACCAATAGGGAATTGTCTTTGTTCTACAGCTTTCCTTTTGTCTTTCCAAATCTCCATGTATGTCTAGATTCTGGTGCTATGTCTGAATCCCTTAGAATATACCCTAAAGGTAAGGTATATTCCACAACACCACTGTCAAGACTCAGGGATCATATCTGAAGCAGGGGCAAATCCTGTAAGAGCCTGAGGTAGCTGGTGACTACAAGAAAACATTGTTTTCTTCATATAGAAAGTACACAAGTGAACTCACAGCATTTAGAACAGCATATGAAAAACCTGTGCTAGGCCAAAACAGATAAAATCCCAGCAAGGGGAGAGAATTTTCAAACAGAATCTCACCCCAAGCCATGTAGCTATTTGAGATTGTGAGCTCCTGGCAGAGGAAGAACAATTTTCTTAAGAGTATAGCTCTTTCATAAGTCTACTACTCAAGTGGCATATCATACATCTGTGAATAAAGGAACAGGCAGCACAAATTGGTTTGAAGGAGTAGTAGAATCATAAAATGTTGATGGATAGTAAAAGAGGTAATGAAATGTGGAAGACTTAGGAAGGGTGAATATGACTTAAAAATATGAAACCTGGAAATATAAAACAGAAAAAATGGTATGAATTGCAACTTCTTTATTTTATGATGATGTACAGGGTTATATTTTCCATAGACATCCTAAATAGAATTTTGCATTTTGAGCCTACGGGAGGTCTGAAGGTAAACAATGCAATACTCTGTTGACATGTTGACAAGCTGTTTACCATAGTAAACCACAACTTTTAGTCAGTCAAATAATTATGTAGGCAAACAATGAGGAGATCACAGTGTACTATATTGATAAACTAAGATACTTCATAAATTAGATGCATTCATCACATTTCAAAGTTGAGGACCATCTGAATGTTCACAAACATACACACATATCTGGTTATGACTGCTAAGCTACTAAGTAAAGGAATATTGGAGTCTGCAAAAGAGCCTTCATCATTTTTCTGAACTAAGTTATGGAAGTGCTATAAAATAACTTAATGCTTTGGAGCACTTACTCCTCTTCCAGAGAGCCTGGGTTTGATTCTAAGCATTTATACATTATCTCACAGCCTTATGTAATTCCAGTTCCAGGATATCCAATGTTATTTATTACCTTCTAAGTATACAAGGAATGCATTAGGTACATACATACATGCAGACAAAGCAGCCCTTCATATTCATTTAAATTAATTCATTGTTTTGAATTTAAGAGTAATAAAGAAAGAAATCACAAGTTATACCAATTTTACAAATGCTTAACATTTTATTAAAAGTTTCACTAAAACCTGAAGGCCCCCTTCAGGTTTGTTAGAACTCTTTGAAGTCATGAATGATGGATCACATTTTCTTTCCTAGACTCTGTGTGGCATAGGAACCAGAGCAGGGAAGAATAATTAGAAAATATGAGCTGTATGGTCTGGAAGTCCTGTGTATATGTCAATAAAGCACTGTTGGACAATAGAGAAGCAAGATAGGTGGGACTAGGAGTCGAGGAGTACTCTGGGAAGAAGAAACACAGGGAGTCACGATGTAGCCCGCCAGAGAAGTCAGATGTCCGGAACTTTTCTCCGGTAAGAGAAATACTTAAATTAACAATGATGGGCTAAATAATTGAGCCAAAGATATCCAGTAAGAAACAAGCAAGACCAACAGCTTCATAATTAATACAGTGTCTTGTGTGTTATTTGGGGTCTACAACATGGTAGAGCCCAGAGCATCTGGTGGGGAAAAAAACCAAAGCAGCTTGCAAAGAAAAGGCTTCTCTCTGCAGCTGTATATTGTGGTTACTCCTGAAATACATGTTTATCATATAACCACTTAGTTTGCAGGTTGAATTTTTTATGAGAAATCAGGGAAATTAAAATAATAAAAATATATTTGAAACATAAAAGAAGACGAACAAAGAGAGTTAACTCCAAGGAGCTGAGGGAAATCAATGCTTCCAAGAAAATTTTTCTGATTAGGCTTCTATAGTGATTAAAACTAAGGTGATACTTCTACGGTTCACTTGCATATGAAGAAATAATTTTTTGGATGAACCACATGCTATTCTTAACTTCTAAAATTATACTGAATATAACTATAGATTTTACAAATATAACTGTAAAACATATAATCTAAATATATTTTGTGTCAAAATTGATACTAATACAATCTTTACCTAAGTCTATACTTGGAACATTTATGTAAATGAATGGAAGATCATGCTGTCAATGACATAAGAGGTTTTGGGTTTTTTTTCTCTCAGTTTCACAAATTATAAATTTTTCCTTATCTCTAACTCAGCATTTTCATAGCCCCAAACTGAATACAAGGCTAATTATAGGCAAGATTTTAAAATATTCAAAGACATTTATCTTTAAGATACACACACACACACACACACACACACACACACACACACACACACATAAAATCCATGGACTTATTTTCAACATTTGTATATTGATAATACAACTCTTGTTCTATCCTTGGTTGAGACCCAACAGAAATTAAATTAGTTCAGTTTATGATAGACTTTAATATTCTTTGAAATAATCACTAGTAGTTCAGTTTATTTTTGACTCAGAAAGCAATATGTTTCCTAGAATAAAAACAAAATGTCACTTTTTTAAGGGAAGACTGGCCAGATGGCTAAGTGGGTAGATTAGCCCAGGTCTCACAACCTGAGTTCCATTCCCAGAACATGTATAAAGATAGAAACAGAGTTCTGATGCCACTGAATTTTTGCCTGTATTTCACTAACATGCTGTGGCACATGTGGACTGTTTCCTTTCACTCCCACACATACATCATATACTTACCCACTAATAATAAATTGAATTTTAAACATGTTTAAGAACTTGAATCTTGGTAATCCAGCATGGGACTGATCAAGACCCCCTGAATGTGGGTGTCAGTGAGGAGGCCTAGGTAATTTATTGAGCCTTGGGCAGTAGATCAGTATTCATCCTGAGTATACACATGGACTTTGGACTCCCATCCAACAATGTGAGATGCACTCTCACCCTGAACTCTTGGGCGAGGGTCTGGGCCATGCCCTGGATAAAATGACAGACTGTGGACACCCTCATGGAGGGCCTCACCCTCCCTGGGGAAATGTGGGGATACTGGGGGGTTGGGGGGAGAGCACAGGAGGAGGGGAGGGAAAGGGAGAGGGACCTGGAATTGACTTGTGAACCAACCTTGTGTCTAATGTAAATTTAAACTTAAAAATAAATAATAAAAAATAAAAAAGAACTTGAATCTTTTTCTGAAATAGTTACTAAAAACATACTAATGAAACTAGCCTGTAGGTTATGACCTCTTTGGGATCAAGTGACCCTTTCACAGAGGTCATCTAAAACCATCAGGAAACACAGATATGTATATTACAATTCAAAACAGTATCAAAACTGTAGTTATGAAGTAGCAACAGAAATAATTTTATTGTTAGAGTACATCACAACTTAAGGAACTGTAATAAAGGGTCACAGCATTAGTTAGCTTGAGAACCATTAGGTTAGACAGTTAGGACTACTGTTTCCTTTAACAAACATACCATTTATTATACAAATGTAGTTAAATATTCTCTGAAACTTTACTGTGTGATTAGCACAGAAAAGATAAGGAAATATATGCTCATAACTACATAATCAACATGAACTAAATTTACATTCAATAAAATATTTGACCGGTGAGTATTTTTATTCTAAAATTTATTCTTATCAGCAGAAAAAGTTACTTTTGAAATATGTCACTTATTTTATATCACTCATCATAGTTAAGAATTAGAAAGTAATGGATCTCAGAGTGATAGCTGGGAAAACAGCATAGGACATTAAGAATTAGAAAGTAATGGATCTCAGAGTGATAGCTGGATAAACAGTACAGGACAGACCCAGACCCCCATGGGTGTTAGTGAGGAGGTCTGGGCAATCTATGGGGCCTCTGGTAGTGGAATGGTATTTATCCCTAGTATACCAATGGACTTTGGGAACCCATTGCGCATAGAGGGATACTCTCTCAGCCTAGACACAGGGGGAGGGCCTAGGCCCTGCTCCAAATGATGTGACAGACTTTGAAGATTCCCATGGAATGCCTCACCCTCCCTGGAGAACAGAAAGGGGAAGGGATAGGGGATTGGTGGGAGGCAGGG
Organism: Mesocricetus auratus; assembly: GCF_017639785.1. Lineage (NCBI taxonomy): Eukaryota > Metazoa > Chordata > Mammalia > Rodentia > Cricetidae > Mesocricetus > Mesocricetus auratus. The sequence goes on along the minus strand of NW_024429188.1, from coordinate 90,893,739 downwards.
GAGAAGAGGAGGGAGAGGGAACTGGGATTGAGAACAAGCTTGCTTCTAATTTAAATTTTAAAAGGGGGAAAAGCAGGTTGATCACATCAAATGCTGAAAAAAAGAATTAGAAAGTAGAATAAAATATTAATTTATTTTTGAAACAAACATCTAAGTTTATCATATCTGAGCATCTCCCTCAAATTATTCTTGCTGACTTTAGTTTACTCTCATTTCAGCCAAAACTTCTCTTGTCCAAATTCACTTAATACTCTCCTTTCAAACCACATCACGTTCAAAATTTTCCTGTGAGCTGAAACCAGTTCATTTCACTTGTTCATTGACAATAAATGAAAAGTAATTGTGTACAAAAATGTTTCATGTCCTGCGTGGCAGGAGTTTAATATGATAAATGAGTTTCTTTGAGAAAGATAAAATTCCAATGTAGCAAAGGCCAATTTTAATTTATAGGAAATATACATTAATGCTGTTAAATCAAGGAAGTGTTACTTGAGATAAATGACCTGGGATTGGTACATACAACTATTAGAAGTTGACTGCAATATTCTGAATAAATAACTTACTCAAACATATACCTGAACTGAATACTTCATATCTAATGGAACAAATTTTACAAAATTGTGATTAAATACCATCTATTTACTTCTAAGATGGTCTCTGCTTGGAAATTGGTGTCATCAATCTCTGACACCAGTCGCAGCTGTCGGGAACACATTGGAATATCGAATAGCTTAAGAGCTTGTTTGGGCACACAAATAACAAACTGGGTCTTGTAGTTAATGTTCCTTTGGTTGATTTTTCAGGTATGATCTTTTCAAATTAAGAGTATTCTAACTTACCAAGGAGTGTTCTATCCCCCCTACCCCAAAAATATCATTTCTCTAAAAAGAACTGTCAGTCTTCAATTCCAAAGCCTCCCTCAGGTAGTTCTCTGCATCTTCTAAAGCAGAAAAGCATTATAAAATGCTGAGACCATTCAAGGGGATTGGTCAGACATATTCTTATGTTAGTTTACAGGCAGCACAGAATATTGTATTCCAAAAATCATATTCCAAAGTTGCAACATATTGAACAAATGTGCATTCTGAAAAGCCATTTATCGTCAAAACAGTTACAGAATGTCACATTCAAGGTCCTCAGAAGCCTTCTTTAAAACTACACTTACCTTCTGAGATAAGTATGTTTGGGCTGTGTTCCCAGCCAGAACTCAAATTGCATGGAAATCTATCAACAGTGAGCCCATTAAGAAAGTACCTAATACTCTATCTGCTCTAGGATAAGGCACAGTATCAAAATATAAATTTTCCTTATGCATTTTAATTGCACTTTTAAAAGAATTCTTTCGTGATCCCACACTTACCTAATTATTTTAATTGCTTGAACAATTATCATTTGTCAGTTCAGAAATTAAAGGGAAACAATGATAAATACCAGACTTTGAATATGTATTCTGGGCACTAATAACTTTCTGCTTATTACCTCAATTTAATGACGATTTTTCACATTGGGCTAGAAAAATTATTTGTAATTCCACAACTAAATATCTTTTATGTTTTCTCTAAAATTAGGCCTCTCAGTTGAGATGACCTATATGTGGAAAATAACACATTCAAATTTTCTTTTTATATGAAAACACAAGGCAATAGGAGTGAATTTTCTTTTCAAAGTTTAAATGGAAATTTGGTAAGGTGAGGATATACAAGAGTTAAAAAATAAAATACAAAATATGACATAGAGGACCTCTACATTTGCTTACCACTTTTAAAATCATGATGACATCTTTTCCACATTTGACATTAGAAAATGAGGTATTATATATGCTCCAATGACATATATACAATTTCAATACATGTGGGAGCTTATAGTGTTAAAATGTTAAATGATCAGATCTGTTGGGAGAAGGTAGACAAATACCAGTATCTACTTTCTTCACTAAACAAAGTAACATGAAATTCGGTACACATACGGAAAAGAGAAATAAGTCAACAAATATGCCAACTTTAAAAGTTGGACTGACAAAGTAGAGATCTGTAAAGTCACAATCATGTAGCCAGTCAGTATCAACTTTCTCATTGTTTTCACTGCAAAACCCCCTAAGTATTTAACAGCAGTGTACCAAAGGTTGATAACAAGATAGGAGAGCCAGGAACAAAATGAAAACAAAAATAGTAACATGGACAGAGTAAATATGCAAATACAAAGTTTAGGATATCAAATGACATAAAGGATTCTGAAATATATTTCATAATGCATAACAAATGGTCCATCAAGGACTCGGGAACATGATATCAGAATAGGGATATATACACACAGTTTCAGAAAGAAAACAGGACTGTGGAGATCCCTAAAAAATTCAGCCTGATGCTATGACAGAAAGTCACTCTCTAAAAACTGATAGTGAGCCCCATTGCTGAGTACAAATTCCACTCAACTCATTGAACATAGAGAGGTCTAGCTGATGGGCTTGCAGCCTTCACTCTTATGCTCTAGTCTCTTGGACAAAAGAAGGTAATCTTCAAATTATGGAAAGAGAAACTTTGAAACCAACCCAGCCCCAAAATCCTCTTCCTACAATCTGTCCTGCTTCCAAGATATGCTGGGGCATGGGTAGAGGAGAGATGCCTCCCCACCCCGCCCATCAATGCCTGAGGCAGGTGGGAGAGATAGCACGAGATCAGAAGAGCATGAGAGCTGCCCCTGCCCCTCACTAGCTGCAACACTCGCCTAGGCAGCACAATAGAACCAATCCTGTTGGCAGAGGTATGGATGTGCCAGGCCTGAAGTCGTGTGGCAGCATAGGTAGGAGAAAGATTGCCGCCACTCCCACCACTCATCAATGCCTGAGGCAGGTGAGAGAGCAGATCCTGAGGTTGTTAGAGCAGGAGAGCTGGCCCTACCCCTCCATCAACTAGGGAGAGTGGCCCCTATGCCACACCTGGGCAACACAGTAGAGCTGGCCCTGAAGGTATAGATGTGGGAGAATTGACCCAGAGGATGTGAAAGCAGGAGAATTGGCCCCTTCCCTTATTGATCACCACAAGGAGGGAACCAGCCAGGACCATGCAGGAGAGCTCAAGCTAGTGGTGAGGACACGGGACAGCTGAAAGGCTGACCAACACTGCAACTACTCAGGCCCACAAACAGGGTTTTGAGTTGACCAACCCCAACATCCACCCTATCTGTAACCTGTTGGAGCATGTGAAAGGGCCAGTCCTGCAGACCCAAAGCTACAGGATCTCCAGGACACAGGGCAACAACAGGACAACCAAGATGCATTCCAGTGAGGGCCATGCTTGAGTAGTGTAGCAGAAACCAGAGGCCAGGAACCAGACCAATGACTCTTTGCAATGAACAATTACAAGTAAATATATATGGATAAAAGGGTTTATTTACTTCATGATTCACTGTGTCACACTACAGCTTCCATGATGAGAATTAATTTTTCTTTTTTTCTCTATTCTTTTTTCTCTTAAATTTTATTTTATTTTATTGGGTGGGGGAAGATTGCAAGGGCAGAGAGCAGATATGAAGGGACAGGGAAATGAGTGGGATAGAGCTGCATGATGTGAAAGACACAAAGAATAAATCAACAGTGAAGTTTGAAAACCAAAGATATACTGGGGCAATGGTGACACAGAACTTGTGGGAGTGAACAAACAATACTTGGTTTAACTTGAAGTCCATGCCATATCAGGGATCCCATGTTCTACACTGCCTGCATGACCAGAAACCAGAGACTAAATATTACAGAGACCTAGGCCTAGGATAGAACCAAACATGATTGGCAAAAAGGAAATCAATGAAATGATTCCTGATGATATTTTCCTACATTCCTAGAATAGATTAGTGCCTTGTCTAGTTGTCACCAGACTATCTTTCTCCCACAGTAGATGGGAGAGGGTGAAGAGATCTACAGCCACACATTATGTGGAGAGAGAAACTAATTTTGAGGTCTCTATCAGGTTCTTCACCAGGAATATCGGGGAACCACATGGCAGATGGGTGGAAAGACTGTAGAAGTCAGAGAAGATGAAGGGCAACAGGAGAACATGGCCCAAAAAATGAAGTGATCAGGGAATTCATGGGCTCACAGAGACTGGACCAGCAAGCACAGTGCCTGCATAAGTCAGCAACAGGTCCTCTGCATATATATTATGGCTGTTAGCTTTGTGGGTTTTTTGGGGGGGAGGGACTCCTCACAGTGAGAGTAGGTGTGAATCTTTTTCCTGCACTTAAGACTCTTTCCTTCCTATTGGAAAGAAAGAGAGGGAATGGATCTGGGGGAGAAGGTGTAAAGGGAAGCTTTTCCTTGCTAGCCGCTTTGGTTTATCACCCGCCAGTCGCCTGGGCTCTGCCGCGTTGTAGACCCCAAATAACACACAAGACGCTGTATTAATTATGAAGCTGTTGGCCTTGCTTATTTCTTACTGGCTAGCTCTGCTTTAAGTAATTACCCCATAATTGTTAATCTATGTATGTCTTTTACCGGAGAATAGTTCCGGGCTCCTACCCCATGGCGTTACATCTCGAACTCTCTTGTGTTTCTCCTTCCCAGAATCCTCCTGGACTCTTAGTCCCTCCTATCTAGATTCCCTATTGGCCAGACAGTGCTTTATTGGCATAAGACTTCCCCAACAAGAAGGTAGGTGGTGGGGAGCTAGAAGAAATGGAACCTGGTGGGGATGTGCTGTATGAAAGAAAAGTCTATTTTCAATAAAATACATTTAGAGTTGTTAAAAGATTAAAAAAAGAAGAAGAAAACTATAAAGCAAAATAAAAAACCTTCTGCATGGCCTAAAATGATGAGTAACTGATCTATCCATCATGAAGGTTCTGTGATCTGGAAAAAAAATATAAAACAAAGAGTATTAAATTGGCATCAACAAAGGCTATTCCAGACCCACACTAAGAAGGCATTTTCAAAATTTAAAATAATGAACCTGGTTCATAAATATGTTCATGGTTTACAGTTTTAAAAATATTCAATATCTTTACCTAGCTACAGGACATGAAATGTGTATCTGACATTTTTAATGGGTCTGAGAACCTCTGGTTAGATAGCTCACAGCCATAAGGGAAAACCTACGGTTATTGTGCTGCTAACTATGTATGGAATTAAAACTGAAGCTAATGATCTTTTGCTACACACATAGATCAGTACATATCTCTACCCTCATCAGAGAAGCGTTGTCTTGTTATAAGTCATGATTAACAGACAAACTCTCAACTGGTTAACATGCAGAAAATAAGAGACTGTGGATTGCTCGCCACAAATGAGATATACATAGCACAACCCACAGCCTATGCTCAGAGTTTGGTTTTGCAAAATAATAGTCAGAAAGATTGTAAGAGCCAGAGGTAATAAATAACTTCAAGAAATCGGTGTTTTCAGGATGCAATGGGGCTGTTATACACATGAACTCACAGCAATTGTGGCAGCATGAACAAAACATCCTCAAGCTCAAGACTGGTTCCAGAGACACATCAGTCCCAAATGAACACACAGGAGGCTATATTAATTATTAGACTGTTGGCCCTTTGCTTGTTTCTTACTGGCTATCTCTGACTTAAGTATTTAACCCATAAATTTTAATCTAAGTATTTCTCTTACCAGAGAAAAGGGTCCAGACCTCCTACTCCTATGGCTGCCTACATGGTATGTGACTCTGCCACTCTTTCCCAGAATCCTTCTTGACTCCTAGTCCCACCTATCTTGCTTCCCTATTGGCCAACAGTGCTTTATTCAAACCAATCATACACATTTTTTACAGAATGACATCTCCCAAAACAAAACAGACAGAATCTCAGCAGAAAGGGGATGGTGGGTCAAAATCTTACAACTAGATGAGTAGGTACTGAAATTTGATGGTTAATTAATGATGTGAACACTGGTAGGTCAAATAAAATCCAGGACAGCCCTTATTCCCCAGGGTACTTTGACAACAAAAACTGGACTTAGAATATTAAAAAATAGTAGAAAAATAAAATTAGAGGTTGAGGTGGTAGGGAGGTGAGGGTCAATAGAGTGCACTAGGAAGTGTTGAAAGCGGGTGAATATTGCCAAATTATATTGCATTGCATTCTCCACACTATGGAGGTCCTTTGGGTACCAGCACCTCAGACTTCTTAGAGTTCATACAGAAAGCTTACAGCAACGTGGAACTTAGCAAGATCTGGGGGTGCAATGAGTTCTCCACTAGGTACTCTTCTGTATCAGTTTCTTTATTGTTCTGTTTTTACTCTGGTAATCCTGTCCTACTTCTCAGTCCTCCTAGCTTCTTCTTCCAGCTTCTTCTTTTTCTATTCTAAAAACTCTTCTCCTATGGGAGCCTTGAAGCCATTTGTTGAAAAAAAATTTATTAACAGGTACCTAAAATCATAGTCTTAATGAGGTAGTATTTTGATACTATATAATGATCATTAATATATATTTAATTAGAATATGTATATATTGCAACATTAGTAATTTCTTTTCACACATTTCTTTCAAAATTCTTTCTGAAATTTATACTATATTATCACTATTTATCACAGCCCTACTGTGCAATAGTGCACCAGAACATTTTTATTTTTTCAAGACAGGGTCTCACTATGTAGGTCTAGTTGTCCTGGAACTCACTATGTAAACCAGGCTAGTCTGGAACTCACAGAAATTCATCTGCCTCTGTTTGCAGAGTTCTGTGATTATAGATACGTGCCACTACACCTGACAAGAACTTTGTAATCTAATGGTAACTTGGTTTTCAAATCTAATGGTAAATTGGTTTTCATTGCAATGAAAATTCAGTTCAGTTTACTTCTTGACACAATGACTTGCTGGACATATCACACACACACACACACACACACACACACACACACACACACACATATATATATATATATACTCTCATACTGCTTTCCATAATGGATATACTCACTGATGTTTTAATTTGAAATGCCTTAGTGATCGATGGGGTTGAGAATTTTACATATATCTTTGGGATATTTGAAATCCTCTAAGGTGAAATATGTACTTATATTGTTTACTTTGTCCTAAGTTTGTTTTCTTGATTATATGTTTTGGGGATTCATTGTTTATTCTAGATATCAACATCTCATGAGATATTTGGTAAATATTTTCACTTATTGTATCAGCTGTTTTTTAATCAGTTTATGTAACTTTATATATTATACTATTGCAATCTCCAGAACACAATAAAGTATAACAAATTTGCACAGAAGCATTTAATTATGTACCATGAGAGAAATAGCAAATACAAATAGACTTGAATGAGTTAAAGGATGGCTTGAACTGTTCCAATTTTCTTTCTTTTTATTAATTTTTTATTTTAATTTTAAATAGCTTGTTTTACATGTCAATCCCAGTTCCCTCTCCCTCCCCTCCTCCTGCACCCCCCATCCCCCCATCCTCCCACCCTATTGCCAATTCCTACCACATAGGGGATATCTAGAGTCTGTCATTTCACTTAGGGCAGGGTCCAGGCACTCCCCTAAGAGTCCAGGCTGAGAGAGCATCCCTCTTTGTGCTATGGGCACAGGATGTCTGTTTGTATTCCAGGGATAAACACTGATCCACTGCTCATGGCCCCATAGATTGCCCAGGCCTCCTCACTGACACTCACATTCGGGGGGTCCAGATCAGTCCCATGCTGGCCTTCCCGCTGTCGGTCTGGAGTCCAAGAGCTCTCCTCTGTTTAGATCAGCTATCTCTGCTGGTTTTGCCAGCCCATTCTTTGCCAATTTCCTCATTGCTCCTCTCTCTCTGACACTGGGTTCCTTGGGTTCAGTTCATTGCTTAACTGTGGGTGTTTGCTTCTGCTTCCATCGGTCACTGGATGAAGGCTCCCGGATGGTTATAGACATCAAGTTCATTATCAGGAATGGGCATTCGAGGTGGTCTCTGCACTATTGCTTAGCTTGCCAATTGGTGTTATCCCTTTAGATCACACCAGGTCACTCTGGTGCCTGATCTGTCTTCTATCCCATGATTCCCTCTTCCCCCTATTCTACCCCCACCCACTCAACTTCCTGTTCCCCCATGACTAACTCTCTTCCTCTTCACCCCCTCTCTTCTTCCCAGCTCCCACCCCCCCACCCCTCGCCGTGTTCCCCATCCATTCAGAGGATCTTGTCTCAATCCTCTTCTCTTGGGTACTATGCATATATGCATATCTTTTAGGTTCTTTCCTGTTTCCCAGACTCTCTATCAGTGGAAGTGCAGACTGGCACTATCCTGATACATGTCTAAAATCCATATATGAGTGAGTACATAGCATGTTTGTCTTTTTGCGACTGGGTTACCTCACTCAGGATGGTTTCTTCCAGTGCTATCCATTTCCCTGCGAATTTCAAGATTCCATTGTTTTTTTCTGCTGAGTAATACTCCATTGTGTAAATGTACCACATTTTCTCTATCCACTCTTCAGTTGAGGGGCATCTAGGTTGCTTCCAAGTTCTGGCTATTACAAATAATGCTGCTATGAACATAGTGGAGCAGATGCCCTTATTGTATGAATTTGTCTCATTTGGATATATGCCTAAGAGTGGAATTGCTGGGTCTTGTGGTAGATTGATTCCCATTTGACTGAGGAATCTCCATACGGTTTTCCAAAGTGGCTGTACGAGTTGGCACTCTCACCAGCAGTGGAGGAGTGTTCCCCTCTCTCCACATCCTCTCCAGCATAAATTGTCTTCAGTGTTTTGATTTTAGCCATTCTGACAGGAGTAAGATGGTATCTCAGAGTCCAATTTTCTTCCCATCAAAAAAACCCCAATTTTAAACAAATGCATCAAGCTCAATAAAATTGATTTAAAGACAAGACAGATTACTCAGTGGATAACAGTTGTTGTCATCAAAATTTAGAATATGAATTCAGACTCTCGAACTCATATGGTAAAGGAATACAGGGACACACACACACACACACAAACATTGTGATACTTGTGTGTCCAAACACATACACACAACACTAATTAAATAAATATATTAGCATTATGGAATAAGATTGATACAAAGATAAGAAATCAGGAATAATAGCATGAATTATAAAGACAGAGAAAACATTTACAAAAAGCAAGAGCAAGCAAGCAACCCACAATGAGATAAATAGAAAACAATTTTGGAACTTGGGATAGAAATTAGGCCTTCACACATGATAGGCATGTGCTTTACCAATGAACTTCCTCTTCATTCTAACCCATGACTATTGTGCTATGAAAGCTGCCAAGACAGAAAAGAAATTAATAGTTCCACTTGGCCATAAAGACTACAAATCACAAACATGATCAGCATGGAAAAATATAACCAAAGATGAAATAGTGTCATTCTTATCTTGGAGTTAAGCAACAACTTTCCATTTGGATTTAGGGCTCATTAAATAGGAGGGAATTCATGACTGGTATTGTAAACCTAGCCAACTGCCCATGACTGGAGAGGTAATAGACTCTAGAGAAGAACATACAACTGCCATTTTCCTAAACCAATATCATTTCATACTGTACTCTAATGCTTATCCTTGTATCCACTGATAAGTGTAGCTCTCACTGCTTATCATAGAAGTTTCATTTGACAGCAGACAAAATCTACCACAGAGATCCACAGTTAGTCAAGATGAAGAGAATAAGTGACAGTTTTGTGCTCATCCCCAGTTGATACACTGATAATGCAACCCCTATATCTAAGGCTCAAGGCACATCACGAGAGTATGCAAGAATGGTTATAGGAGCTACAACACCAGGTTATACTGTGATATGCTGTATTTTAGTCTTGACAGGGAAGCCATAAACATGAAAACTCAAAAGTATGGTATTCTAAGCAAACTCTGCATAATGACAGCACAACTTGATATTCCAAAAAGGACGGAGGAAATTTCACAAGGTCTCACCCTTAGATGTAAAGCAGTTCATGGCTGCTGAGAGGGAGAATCAGTCTCCAAAGAAAATAGTTCATCCAATTCTAAATGGTTAATCAGACCTTAACACACATACATAAGATCACCATTAAATGGATTCAGTAGATGGACCAGAAGGGAGTTGTGGGCGAGAAGAAAATGAAAATATAAATTTAATTCTCATGTATAAAATTATCAAAATTATATTAAAATGAACAACGAAAAGTGTTTTTCCCTTAGGGCACCAGAAAGACATGTTGGCATTCACATATGTAGGCAAACTGACTTAGGAAGTTGCAGCCTATGTCAGATTTCTGGCCTATAATACTGTATGTTTAAATTGTAAGGTTCATGAAGACCTCTGTTTAAAGAATTATTTAAAATCTGTAGTTTCTTTAACTCCTCAAATGATTACAGTTTTCAAATTGGTCTTTTGATCAGTTTGATGGTTGGCAGAAATTTCTCCACTTAATTAACCTACACTACACAGATAAGGCTTTTGAATTTACTCTCCTCGTGCAGACTGCATAGCACCTTCTTGTATAATAAATCTATTTAGCAGACAAGAAACTTCCTGGTCAATACCAGACTGTTGTCTCCATGTTCTCTTACCAAAATGTGTGTTTTCTTCAGAAATAAACTATAACTCTGCAGTTCTGATGACAAACCAAGAACAATCACAACAGATGTATTGTAGAGGTTCTTTTGGACACTCCTGGCTAGCAATGTGAAGAAAGACAGTCAATGTCTGACACTATATTTTTAAAAAAATCATTAGTGCTGATTATTCCTCCTTTTTTCTACCTCCCTTCTAAACCTACTCTCCAATCCTTCTCCCACTTAAACCTATTTCCCTCCTATTATTGTACACTCTCCCACCATGAACAAGAGAGAAAAATATTGTAACAGCAAAGATCATGGAAGACTGTGGTAAAACAGTATTTTCTGGCCATTACAGGAATACTGCATTCATTAATTCACAGCATATGTTGCTTGTGTAAGACCTATCCCAGATCAAGAAAGACAACATTCAAGCATGGAGAAAATAGAGTCTCATGAAACCTGAACCTTAACTGAGGCACTAGTAACAGCCGATGAGGAAAGGAGTGTCAAGTTTCTTTAACAGTATCTTCCATGGTGAGTCAACCATATTTACCTTGTCAAATACAACAAATAAAGTTTGGATATGAGAAAAATATTTAAACGTAACTATCTCGGTTTTTATCATAAGAAGCTATAAGATAAATAACAAAATAAAATTTAAAAGTATAGAAATAATTATAAATAAAATGAAACAAAATAAATGTAGAAAATCAATAAAGTAACTATCAACAAAATTAATGAATCGTTAGTAAACTGGTAAATAATAGAGTAAAAGTACTCAAATCTTGAATTAATGAAAAAATACCACATTGTAGTTCATCCAAATATTGGATACATTTGACTATAAATTGAAGACCTTCCACAGGTCATCAAGCATGCAAACAAGTGCCTTAAACTGCTAAGTCATCTTGCTGGCCTTAAGTGATATGTTTTTGTTTTTATGTATCTTGTGTATTTAAATTCAAAACAAGCTTGATTCACATGCCAACCCTCATTATTAATGGTCTTAACTTGCCCATTAAAAATCACAGGCTGGCGCCAGGCGGTGGTGGCACACGCCTTTAATCCCAGCACTCAGGAGGCAGAGGCAGGCGGATCTCTGTGAGTTCGAGGCCAGGCTGGACCGACAGTCTCGAAAACAATACAGAGAAACCCTGTCTCGAAAAAACCAAAAAAAAAAAAATCACAGGCTAATAGAATAGATTCAAAGACAGAAGCCATCCTTTTGCTGCATACAAAAAACACACCTCAGCCTCAAAGATAGACATTACCTCAGAGTTACGGGTAGGGAAAAGATTTTCCAATCAAATGGACCCAAGAAACAGGTGGGAGAAGCAATCCTAATATCTAACAAATTAGATTTTAAAATAAAATCAATCAAAGGAGATGAAGGAGGTCATTTCATACTCATCACAGGAGAAATCTACCAAGATGAAGTTTCAATTCTGAACATCTATGCCCCAAATACAAGGACATCCACGTTTGTGAAAGAAACATTATTGAAACTCAAATCATATATAAAATCACACATACTTATAGTGGGAGACTTCAACACCCTACTCTCACCCCTCGACAGGACTACTAGACAGAAACTTAACAAAGCAACAAGGGAACTAATAGAAGTTATGACCCAATTGGGATTAACAGACATCTATAGAACATTCCATCCAAATAAAAAAAAGAACATATCTTCTTCATAGCGCCACATGGAACCTTCTCAAAAATCGACCACATACTTGGCAACATATCAAACCTCAGCAGGTACAAAAAAAATGGAATAACTCCATGAACCTTATCAGAATTCAACAAGAATACAAATTGCAGAATCCCTACAAACTCATGGAAATTGAATAATGCACAATTTCACCATTCCTGGGTCAATGTAGAAGTAAAAAAGAAATTAAAGACTTCCTAGAATTCAAGGAGAATAAAGAAACAATATACCAAACTTATGGGACACTTTGAAAGCAATGCTAAGAGGAAAATTCATAGCACTAAGTGCCCACATGAAGAAACTGCAGAATAGTCACACTAGAGACTTAACAACACAACTGAAAGTCCTAGAAGAAAAAGAAGCAAACTCACACCGGAGGAGCAGATGCCAGAAAATAATCAAATTGAGGGCTGAAACAATAAAGTAGAAACTAGGAAAACAATACAAAGAATCAATGTAACTAAGAGTTGGTTCTTTGAGAAAATCAACAAGATAGACAAAACTTTATCCAAAGCTGGGGAAACAGCAGAGTGTGAATATGTGAATTAACAAAATCAGAAATGAAAAGGGGGACCTAACAATGGACACTGAGGAAATTCAGAGAAACATCAGGTCATATTTTGAAAACCTGTACTCCACAAAATTAGAAAATCTAAAGGAAATGAACAATTTTCTGGATAGCTATCACTTGCCAAATTTAAATCAAGAACAGATAAGCAATTAAATTAGAACTACAACCTCTAAGGACATAGAAGCAGTCATCAAAAGTTTTCCAAAAAAAAAGTCAAGGGCCAGATGGCCTCAGTAGAGACTTCTTCCAGAAATTCATACAACAGCTTATATCAATTAGAAGGAGAAGAGACTTTGCCAAACTCATTCTACAAGGCTTCAATAACTTTGACCCCAAGCCACACAAAGACACAACTAAGAAAGAGAACTTCAGACCAATATCCCTCATGAACACTAATGCAAAAATACTCATTTAAATAATGGCACATTGGATCTAATTACACATCAGAAGACTCATCCACAATGAACAAATAAGCTTCCCAGTGATGCAGGGATGGTTCAACATATGAAAATTCATCAATGTAATCCACCATATAAACAAGCTGAGAAATAAAAATCACATGATCATCTCACTAGACGCTGAAAAAGCCTGTGACAAAATCCAACACCCCTTCATGAGAAAGGGCTTGGAGAGTTCTGGGATAACAGGAACTTACATTAACATAATAAAAATTATCTACAACCAATCAACAGCCAACATCAAACTAAATGGACAGAAACTCAAATCCCTCTAAAATCAGGAACAAAACAAGGCTGTCCACTCTCTCCATACCTTTTCAATATTGTCCTTGAAGTTATAGCTCATAACAACAAAAGGAGATCAAGGGGATACAAATTGGAAAGGAAGAGGTCAAACTTTTACTATTTGCAGATGATGTGATAGTTTACATAAGTGATCCAAAAATCTCTACCAGAGAACTCTTACAGCTGATAAATGTCTTCAGCAACTGGCAGGATAAAAGATCAACTCAAGAAAATCAGTATCCCTAATATACACAGATGACAAAAGGGCTGAGAAAGAAATCAGTGAAACACTACCCTTTACAATGAAATCGAATCGAACACTTTGACATTAACTCATACATGTATGAACACCTGATCTTTGACAAGGAAATTAACTTTATACAATGGATAAAAGAAAACATCTTCAACAAATGGTGCTGTCATAACTGGAGGTTGACATGTAGAAGACTGCAGATAGATCTATGTCTTTTGCCATGCATGAAGTTTAAATCCAAATGAATCAAAGATCTCAACAGAAATCCAGCCCCACTGAACCTGTTAGAAGAGAAAGTGGGAGGTACTGTTGAACAAATTGGCACAGGAGCCCTCTTCCTGAACATAACTCCTATAGCTCAGACACTAAAATCAACAATTAATAAATGGGACCTCCTGAAACTGAGAAGATACTGTAAGGCAAAGGACACAGTCAGCAAGACAAAAACGCAACTCACAGATTGGGAAAAGATATCACTAAACCCACATCTGACAGAGGGCTGATCTCCAAAATTTACAAAGAACTCAAGAAGCATGTCTCCAAAACACCAAAGGATCCAATCAAATATTGGGGTCCAGAACTAAATAGAAAATTCTCAGTAGAAGAGTCTAAAATGGCTAAGAGAGACTTAAGAAAGTGCTCAACATCCCTAGCCATTAGGAAATTGCAAATCAAAACAACTCTGAGATACCATCTTACTCCTGAAAGATTTTAGCAGAAAGGCTAAAATCAAAAACTCCAATGACAGTTTATACTGGAGAGGATTGGAGAAAGGGGAACACTCTTCCACTGCTGGTGGGAGTGCCAACTTGTACAGCCACCTGGGAAATTAGTATGGAGTTTCCTCAGGAAAATGGGAATCAGCCTACCACAAGATCCAGCAATTTCACCATTAGGCATATAACCAAACGATGTACATCATACAACAAGGACATCTGTTCCACTATGTTCATAGCAGCATTATTTGTAATAGTCAGAACATGGAAGCAACCTAGATGTCCCACTACTGAAGAGTGGAACTAAAAAAAAGAAAAGAAATAATGGGTTTCATCAGAAAAGACAGACGTTCTCAAAGACAAATTGATAATTGTTCTCTGTTAACTTGTATTGACAGACTCAATATAAAAATAAAACATTATGTAGTGACATAAATTTTCCATGCATTATTTCTAATGCTTTGATGGTGCAATGGTTACTTTCTGTAGAGCTATTTGTTAAAAGTGACTGGATCTAATTAGATTTTTTTTCATATTTTCCCAAGGATTTTAATCTTCAGTGAGCTCTGGTTGGCATAAAAGGACTTAGACAGAGTTCTACTTCAAAAATAGATCTTTCAATAGTTTTGGAAGATTATTGCCTTCTATCTCCGGTATCATTGTAGGTTTTCTTTAGAAAAATAAATGTTTGTGAGGAGGAAAAACGCTGTCCAAGAACATTGTAAAATGTCAATATTATAATCTCTCTACTTACTGTGTAAACAACTGGTGGTCTAGTCAACTAAGGTGATGTTATGTAATCTGATAGGCTCAAACGTGACAGGCTTATAAAGCCTGTGTTTTAAAAAATATCAATACCTCTAGTGAATGGCATGGGGGAGATACATCTTTAATTCTATCTTCTAATGTCTGCTACAGTTACTTGAGCACTCTTTTTGTAATTGTGACAAAGATCATAATATATAAAACACATTAGCATTTAGACAATAAAGTGTAGACGAATGGAAATTAAACAGGGACAGGAATGGTTCAATTCCGTAGACGTGACAGGACTTCCTCTGTATTACTCCCTTTCCCCTTATGAAGACAAAATGTTATAGGAAATGAGTTGTGAACAAGGCATATTTAAATTCCTTACTATCAATGTTTCTAAGTAAACAGCCTTTCTGAGTGAGCAGTCACTTCATTAGCAAAGTGGCATTAAACCATTCCTTATTACTTAGTAGAGTTGTAGGAAGTAAGGTAATATATTAGTGTGAAGATGTTGTTATTAATTTATGAGCATTACGGTACAGATTATGAAGTGTCTGCCCCCAAATCTTATATGTTGGAGTTTTGTTCCCCAGTACAATGTTTATATGTAGGGCTTTTAAGAAGTGACTGCATGAAGCCAGGTGGTGGCGCATGCCTTTAATCCCAGCATTTGGGAGGCAGAGGCAGGTGGATCTCTGTGAGTACGAGACCAACCTTGTATAAAAGAGTTAGTTCCAGGACAGCCTCCAAAGCAACAGAGAAACCCTATCTGGTAAAACCAAAAAAATTGGTATGGGAGGATTGGATGAAGAACAGTCTGATGTAATCAATTGATGGATTCTTAATTTTATTGCATTAATACAGGTTATGGAAAGTAGGATCTACATCCTCACTAGCAGCTAGAGGTATCTGAGTATGAAACTTTAAAGGATATATCTTATGGCCATCCCCTCCACTTTCTTTTCTTTCCAACACTCTGCTCAATTATACCTTCTCTGTCATGCTATTCTGCCCTGCCTCAGACTCAAAGCAATGGAGTCAAGTAATTAGGTAGTGAATTTCTGAGATGATAAGTTAAAATAATTCTTTCCTCCCTTAAGTTAGATTCATAGATAACTTGCGGCATATAGAAAAATGATAAAAAGTCAGAGTTGATTTTATTGCACCCTTAATTTCATCTATAGCACATCAATGCTATAATTGGTTTCTTCTGATAGATAATGCTATTACATGAGCAAAGATTTTCATGAACAACAAATCTGAACTAAATGACCACAAATACACTTTATTTTTCTCATCATTTATTTTTATGTCACTATAATCAACCATTAATAATTTTGTTCTTTTAATTTTCCTATTTAATGTTTGTCTTTTAGTTTAGCAAAATTATTTTCTTGTGTGACCTTTGAAGAATAAAAATATAGTGGAATCTGTTACATTCATAAGAATTTCATAAAGTAAGGTTTAACTTTTTGTTTTCAAATACATGAGAGCTACCATTTTAGTCTACTGACTCTTTTGTTCCCCTTTCTTTTCAGATCCAAAGTGGACCATTATTTCTGAGAAGGTTGACATTATAGAAACTCAATGTTATTTTAATATCTATATTCCATTTGTGCGTCAAATATTACATAATATAAATACGATAATTTGTATGTATTCTACTTTTGGGCTTATAATTCTCCAGACATAGGTGAAGTGCCAAAGGCTACTGAAGTCATGGATCTTGTATGAGAACCTACAACCACAAACTTAATTAAACTATTACAACGCATAACAACACTCTTGTCTTATGCTTGTTACACCAGCTCTTACAACTTAAATTATCCTGTTTCTCTTCACCTACATTTTGCCTCAGGAATTTTTACATTTCATTCATTCTGTATACCCTGCTCTGTGTCTGGCTGACTGCAGTCATCCTGAGCCTAGATTCATCCTCCTACTAATTCTCTTTGCCATACCCATCTATCCCTCTATTGCCTAGCTATTAGCTGTTCAGTTTTTTTATTAGACCAATCAGGTGACTTTGGCAGGCAAAACAACATATCTTTACAATGTTAAACAAAAGCAGCATAAACAAATGTAACACATGTTTACAGAGTTAAAGAAAAATTCTGCAACATAAACAAGTATGACATCTTTATATAATTAAAGTAACATTCCACAATATAATGGTTCACTATGGATGTTACATGCAGAGAGGACCATAAGGAATAATGAGGATGAATTAAAATAGTACTGAATTAATCAAAAAAATAATTTCTTTCTCTATAGTGGCTTAGATGGAGCTGTTGATATTTTGTGAGATTCTGCATGATTTGACATTACTGACCAGGTGTACTGACTGATTGTATGGGGGTTATGAAAAAATTGGAGCCAATAATCACATGCTGGCTTTTTCCTAGAATTTAGTTGCCATTAACTGAGAATAATAGAAAAAGTCTAAAATAACCTCGTGTGTTTCATTCCTGCTGGTTATCATACTTTGTACAATTCCCTCCTAAATTGTAGGCTGGATTGACAAACTGTTTCTAACCAATATAATACAGTGGAGAGAATTGAAAGTAATTTCCATGATCATATTTCAAGTGACTTACAAGAGTCACTTCTATCTTTCCAGTAAAATCTCTACTTTGTGCCTTTGAGAAAGCAAGCCGATAAGTTAGTTTTATTGGCAAAAATAACAATACCAATGACTTCAAATACAGCTTTTAGTATATGTTCAAAAATAACATGAGGCTACTTAAAAACATGAGTGTAGAGTTCATCCTTATCAAAATGAGTTTTCAAATTACAACTTAAACATTGATGATTCCTTGATTACTGTCTTGTGAAAGACTCAGAGATGAAAGCTCCAGATAATCTCTCTCCTGTTCCCCAGAAACTTTTAAATAAGAAATATACTTTGGGTTAAGGCATTATATGTTGTAGTGTTCTTTATGCAACATTAAGTAATAATTACACACTAAGAAAGGAGTAACAACTGTAGAAATAAGATTTGTAACTAAAAATCAGAAGTTAAATATTGAACATACTAAGTTAAGTGTATTTATTATAAATATAAGATATGTGAGTCTAGAAAAGTCTGAAAACAAGCAAGTTTCTCTGTGTGTGTGTATGTGTGTGTGTGTGTGTGTATGTGTGTGTGTGTGTGTGTGTGTGTGTGTCTAGAAACCCACTTCAGCTGGCATTCATCAGGATATCATCTACCTTGGTTTTTAATACAAGGTATTTCAGTAGCCTCCAGCTTGACTAGAAGGCTTGTCTGACTAGCCATCCAGCCCCAGAGATCTGCTTGACTCTACTTCCTCAACACTGCAATTGCAATGTGTAACCTACCACAACTGACATTTTTGCTTGGGTTTTAAGAATTGATCTCAGATTCTCAAGTTTGTATAGGAATCACTCTAACAACTGAGCTATTTCTCTACCCTGAAGTATGTGGAATTTTGATAATCTGAAACATATAGGTGAAATTTGAAAACATGAAAATACATGAGATCATCAAGCAAGTAAATAGAGGGAATAAAGAAAATACAAGAACAACTAAGAAACCCCTGAGTAGGAGAACATATTATACAAGGGAATACTTTGAGGGTAACACTTAAGACCTTTTTAAAAAGTTATATGGAAAGCTGCTACTGTAGAAGCTTCTTAAAACCTAAACAACACTCTTGAAGGGTATTACACTGAAGAAAAGTAAAATTAGAATGTTATAGTGATATCTTGTTTATACTCTAGCAAATAAAACTTGCCTTAAGATGAGAGGGTGGAGTTAGCCATTAATTAACCATTAAGGTCTGGAGGACTGTATAGACAGGCAGGAAGTGAGATGAGTGAACAGAGAGAGGAATATAGGTGAGAGGAGACAGGAGATCAGTGTCTTTTCAGTATGAGGATTTTGTAGTGGCTGACTGCTCTGTTTCTCTGACCTTTCAGCTTTTACTCCCTAATATCTGACTCTGGACTTTTATTAATTAAGACCTATTAGAACTTTTGCTATAGAAAATGGCTGGTGGATGGTAGTGAGTTCCAGGTAGGATAATATTGTTATTGAACGCCAGTGCCTGCAGATCGCCTGGGAACTGCACAGATTTCCCAATCCTGGCGGGAACCAAGCACCCCAGACCCCAGATCTTCTCTCCCACCAACAAGACCAGGAAACGAGAGGAGGCTGGGAGTCCAAGGAAGCAGCTGTTCCTCTGGCAGCATCAGGAAAACAGGCCTGCTTCCCGGCCTGTGTTACAGTGCCTGCAGATCGCCTGGGAACTGCACAGAGCTCCCAATCCCGGCAGGAGCAAAGCACCCCAGATTCCAGATCTTCTCTCCCACCAACGAGACCAGAAAACCAGAGGAAGCAGGGAGACGAAGGGAGTAGCTGTTCCGGATCAGGTACAACAGGACCCAGCATAGGGTCCAGGGGACCAGGTAAGAGGCTAAGCGCCCCAGATTCCTGATCTTCTTCTCCACCCACGGGACCAGCATTTGGACAAGGAATAGAAGAACCACCAGATTATTGGACTTGCTAGCACCCACCAAAAGGGAACTCTGGTCCCCAGACCAGTAAGGGGCTCTTTCCGCACCCACTAGAAGAAGAGATGGGAAAGAGACAATACAAAAACACAGTCAGCAACAGAAAAACAAATATGACACTGCCAGAATCTATAGACTCCACACCAGCAAGACCCCATTATTCTAATGCGAACGAAGCAGAAGAGAACCACCTTAAAAGCACTTTCATGAAAATGATAGAGGCCCTAAAAGAGGATATAGGAAAATCCCTCAAAGAAATGGAAGAAAAAACAAACCAAAAAATGCAAGAAATGGAATAAAAAACAAACCAAAAAAATGCAAGAATTGGAAGAAAAAACAAACCAAAAAAGGCAGGAAATGGAAGAAGAAATGAAGCAAAAAATGCAAGAAATGGAAGAAAAAACAAAGCAAAAAATGCAAGAATTGGAAGAAGAAACATGCCAAAAAAAGGCAGGAAATGGAAGAAGAAACAAAGCAAAAATGCGAGAAATGGTAGAAAAAACAAAGCAAAAAATGAAAAAAAGGAAGAAGACACAAACCAAAAAAGGCAGGTAATGGAAGAAGAAACAAAGCAAAAAATGCAAGAAATGGAACAAAAAGCAAACCAAAAAATGCAAGAAGTGGAAGAAAGAACAAACCAAAAAATTCATAAAAGGCAGCAAATGGACGAAAAGATAAACAAAATTGCAATAAGCAATGCAAACACTGCAAGGGTTGAAAACTGAAATAGAGACATTAAAAAAAAACACAATCTGAAGAAAGGCAGAAAATAGAAAAGCTGGACAAACAGTCAGGCACTTCCTATACAAGCATTACCAACAGAATAGAAGAGATGGAAGAGAGAATCTCAAGTGTTGAAGATACACTAGGAGAAATGGATTTATCAACCAAAGAAAACCTTAAATCCAACAAATCCTTAACACAAAACATCCAGAAAATATGGGACACCATGAAAAGACCAAACCTAAGAATAATAGGTATAGAAGAAGGAGAAGAAATCCATCTCAAAGGGGCAGAAGGCATATTCAACAAAATCATAGAAGAAAACTTTCCCAACCTTAAGAAAGACATGCCAATGAAGGTACAAGAAGCCTACAGAACACCAAATAGAGTGGACCACAAAAAAAATCCCCTCGCCACATAATAATCAAGACCCCAAACATACAGAATAAAGAAAGAATATTAAGAGTAGCTAAGGAAAAAGGTCAAGTAACATATAAAGGCAGACCTATCAGAATTACACCTGATTTCTCCATGGAAACTCTGTAAGCCAGAAGGTCCTGGATAGATATTCTACCTACACTAAGAGACCATGGATGCCAGCCCAGACTACTCTACCCGGCAAAGCTCTCAATCACTATAGACGGAGAAAACAAGATATTCCATGACAAAACTAGATTCAAGCAATATGTGTCCACTAACCCAGCCCTACAGAAAATTTTGGAAGGAAAACTCCAACCCAAGGAATCTAACTACAACCAGAAAAACATAAGCATTAGAGAATCCCTCTCTACCAACAGCCAAAAGAACAAAGGGGTGAAATTCTACACATAATTCCACCAACAACAACCATCGCAAATCGAAGAAGGATGAGCAATCAATGGTCATTAATATCCCTCAATATTAATGGCCTTAATTTACCCATAAAAACACACAGACTAACAGAATGGATTCGAAGACAGAACCCTTCCTTCTGCTGCATACAAGAAACACACCTCACCCTCAAAGACAGACATTACCTGAGAGTTAAAGGTTGGGAAACAATTTTTCAATCAAATGGACCCAAGAAACAAGCAGGGTAGCAATCCTAATATCTAACAAACTAGACTTTAAAATAAAATCAATCAAAAGAGATGAAGGAGGTCATTACATACTCATCACAGGTGAAACCCACCAAGATGAAGTGTCTATCCTGAACAACTATGCCCCAAATACAAAGGCATCCACATTCGTTAAAGAAACATTACTAGAACTTAAATGTCATCTAAAGCCCCACACAGTTATAGTGGGAGATTTCAACACACCACTCTCACCACTAGACAGGAATACCAGACAGAAACTCAACAAAGAAGCAAAGGGTCTAATAGAAGTAATGACACAACTGGGATTAACAGATATCTATAGAACATTTCATCCGCATAAAAAAGAATATACCTTCTTCTCACCACCACATGGAACCTTCTCAAAAATCGACCACATACTTGGCAACATATCAAACCTCAGCAGCTACAAAAAAATTGGAATAACTCCATGCATCTTATCAGACCACCATGCTTTAAAATTAGAATTCAACAACAACACAAATTGCAGAAAACCTACAAACTCATGGAAATTGAATAATGCTCAACTGCACCATCCCTGGGTCAAAAAGGAAATAAAAAAACAAATTAAAGACTTCCTCGAATTCAATGAGAATGAAGACACAACATACACAAACCTATGGGACACTTTGAAAGCAGTGCTACGGGGGAAGTTCATAGCACTAAGTGCTCACAGGAAGAAACAGGAGAACAGTTATATCAGAGAATTAACATCACAGCTGAAAGCTCTAGAACACAAAGAAGCAAACTCCCCCAGGAGGAGTAGACACCAGGAAATAATCAAATTGAGGGCTGAAATCAATAAAGTAGAAACCAGGAAAACAATACAAAGAATCAATGCAACGAAGAGTTGGTTCTTTGAGAAAATCAACAAGATAGACAAACCTTTGTCCAAACTTACCAAACAGCAGAGAGTGAACACGCAAATTAACAAAATCAGAAATGAAAAGGGGGACATAACAGCAGACTCTGAGGAAATCCAGAGAATAATTAGGTCATACTTTGAAAACCTGTACTCGACAAAATTCAAAAATTTAAAGGAAATGGATGACTTCCTGGACAGCTATCATTTGCCAAAACTAAATCAAGAACAGGTAAGCAATTTAATAGACCTATAACCCCTATGGAAATAGAAGCTGTCATCAAAAGTCTCCCAACCAAAAAAGTCCAGGTCCAGATGGCCTCAGTGCAGAATTCTACCATAAATTCAAAGAACAGCTTATACCAATTCTTCTCAAAGTGTTCCACACAATAGAAGCAGAAGGGTCTTTGCCAAACTCTTTCTATGAGCCATCAATAACCTTGATCCCCATGCCACACAAAGATACAACTAAGAAAGAGAACTTCAGACCAATATCCCTCATGAACATTGATACAAAAATACTCAATAAAATACTGGCAAATCGGATCCAAGAACACATCAAAACAATCATTCACCACGATCATGTAGGTTTCATCCCAGGGATGCATGGATGGTTCAACACACGAAAATCCATCAATGTAATCCACCATATAAACAAACTGAAAAACAAAAATCACAGGATCATCTCACTAGATGCTGAAAAAGCCTTTGACAAAATCCAACACCCCTTCATGATAAAGGTCTTGGAGAGATCTGGGATAACAGGGACATACTTAAACATAATAAAAGCTATATACAGTAAACCAACAGCCAACATCAAACTAAATGGACAGAAACTCAACGTAATTCCTCTAAAATCAGGAACAAAACAAGGCTGTCCACTCTCTCCATACCTTTTCACATGGTACTTGAAGTTCTAGCTATTGCCATACGACAACAAAGGGGGATCAAGGGGATACAAATTGTGAAGGAAGAGGTCAAACTTTCACTGTTTGCAGATGATATGATAGTTTACATCAATGACCCAAAGAACTCTACCAGGGAACTCTTACAGCTGATTAACACCTTCAGCAAAGTGGCAGGCTACAAGATCAACTCAAGAAAATCAGTAGCCCTACAATATACAGATGATAAAAGGGCTGAAAGAGATATCAGGAAAACATTACCCTTTACAATTGCCACAAACAACATAAAATACCTTGGGGTAATGCTAACTAAACAAATGAAAGACCCGTATCGTAAGAACTTTGATACTTTAAAGAAAGAAATTTAAAAGCCCTCAGAAAATGGAAAGATCTCCCATGCTCTTGGATAGGTAGGATCAATGTAGTAAAAATGGCAATCCTGCCAAAAGCAATCTACAGATTCAATGCAATCCCCATTAAAATCCCAGCACAATTCTTCACAGAACTTGAAAGAACAATAATCAATTTTGTATGGAAAAACAAAAGACCCAGGATAGCCAAAACAACCCTGTTCAACAAGGCAACATCCGGAGGCATCACCATCCCTGTCCTCAAGCTCTATTACAGAGCTATAGTCCTGAAAACAGCTTGGTATTGGCACAAAAATAGACAGGTAGACCAATGGAATCGAATTGAAAACCCAGGTATTAACCCACACATGTATGAACATCTGATCTGTGACAAAGAAGCTAAAAATATACAATGGAATAAAGAAAGCATCTTCAACAAATGGTGCTGGCATAATTGGAGACTGGCATGTAGAAGAATGCGGATCGATCCATATTTATCGCCATGCACAAAACTTAAGTCCAAATGGATCAAAGACCTCAACATAAACCCAGCCACACTGAACCTCTTAGAAGAGAAAGTGGGTGGTACCCTTGAACGAATTGGTACAGGAGACAGCTTCCTGAACATAACACCAGTAGCACAGACAGTGTGATCAACAATTAATAAATGGGCCCTACTGAAACTGAGAAGCTTCTGTAAGGCAAAGGACACAGTCAGAAAGACAAAAAGGCAGCCCACAGAATGGGAAAAATATTCACTAATCCCACATCTGACAGAGGGTTGATCTCCAAAATTTACAAAGAACTCAAGAAGCAAGTCTCCAAATCACCAAAGGACCCTATTAAAAAGTGGGCTGCAGAACTAAATAGAGAGTTTTCAATAGAGGCGTCTAAAATGGCTGAGAGGCACTTGAAAAAGTGCTCAACATCCTTAGCCATCCAGGAAATGCAAATCAAAACAACTCTGAGATACCATCTCACTCCTGTCAGAATGGCTAAAATCAAAAACACCAATGACAATTTATGCTGGAGAGGATGTGGTGAAAGGGGGACACTCCTCCATTGCTGGTGGGAGTGCCAACTGGTTCAGCCACTTTGGAAATCAGTATGGAGATTCCTCAGAAAAATGGGAATAAACCTACCACAAGACCCAGCAACTCCACTCTTAGGCATATATCCAAAAGATGCCCATCCATACAACAAAGATGTCTGTTCCACTATGTTCATAGCAGCTTTATTTGTAATAGCCAGAACTTGGAAGCAACCTAGATGTCCCTCACCCGAAGAGTGGATAGAGAAAATGTGGTACATCTACACAATGGAGTACTATTCAGCAGAAAAAAATAATGGAATCATGAGATTTGCAGGCAAATGGATGACACTAGAAGAAACCATCCTGAGTGAGGTAACCCAGTCACAAAAAGAGAAACATGGCATGTACTCTCTCATATATGGATTTTAGACATAGATCTGGGGAGTGCCAGCCTACAATCCTATGGCCAGAGAGTCTGGGAAACAGAAACTTCATTTAGTGGCTGATCGAAGAAGAGGAAGACTCCCTTGGTTAAGTACTGAGCTGAACTCAAGAAAGCCAGTAACAGAGAGGGAGGACTGATGATCAAAGGGATTAAGACTGGGCTGGTTTAACCCCCAGAAACAGCTGACCAGACAAAGGTTAACTCTTGAATCCCAGGCATCAGCCTGGGAAGCCAGCATGGGACTGATCAAGACCCCCTGAATCTGGGTGTCAGTGAGGAGTTCTAGGGAATCTATTGAGCCTTGGGCAGCAGATCAGTACCCATCCCAAGTATACACATGGACTCTAGACTCCCATAGAACAATGTGAGGTACACTCTCACCCTGAACTCTTGGGGAAGGGTCTAGGCCCTGCCCTATATGAAATGACAGACTATGGACACCCCCATGGAGGGCCTCACCCTCCCTGGGGGAATGAGGGGATAACGGGGGGGGGGTTGGGGGAGGGCATGGGAGGAGGGGAGGGAATTGGAGAGGGACCTGGAACTGACTTGTGAAGCAACCTCGTTTCTTATCTAAATTTAAACTGGAAAATAAAAAAAGCATAAACTTGAGTAAAAAACAAAAAAAATATTGTTATTGAACAGAAAAAGAAGAGTGATTCAATATGAGGAGAAAATAGAAGTTGATGGTGAAAGAAAACCTTTGGATAGTCAGGATGGAATGATATCCAATGCATAAAGAAAAATACTTAGTGAGAGATATGATGAGATCATTAATTGTAATAGAGAAGAAAATATATGACTTCAGATGCCAAGAAGTTTGGATATTTGATTGCTATTTTGGACAAGTTCTTTCCAATTAGGTAAATCTTTTATGTGGGATGATGTAAGGGCTATGCAAGGAGGTACTGAAGGTTTGATGATAGAAGAAAAATATGAAATAATTTGGGAAGGTGAAGTACTGAAAGGATGAATAAATATTTTATAAACGCATGAAAGGATTAAGGCAAATCTAAGATATGCAGATGTATCTTTATAGAAAATTATTTATAAGAAATCTATGATTTCCTATTATAGGCATGGGAGGTAAAGGAATGCATATGAAGAAAAGATATTAGTTATGTATTAGGAAAGCAGTTCATATTAATCTTTTCCTTGGGTCTTCTTAAGGACACTGGGGACTTACTATCTTTTGGTTAAGTAGTTTACACCAAATCCTCTATCTTCAAGTATCTTTGGGCTATAATATCCCAGTCAATTTATTCTTCTGCATATGAATATCTTGGATATCCTCTTGCTTCTGGATTCAGAACATGATGCTGGTCCCTAAAGCATTAATAGCAAGGCCCCTATAAAATTAAGCAAGTGTTCACTGTTAAATAAAAATATCTCTTCAAAATCTCAGAAATCTAAATGCCTCATTCACTGTTATCTTCCTTTTATTATAAGAGAGAAAGTTATTGTACTTCATGATTTTCCAGAGATAACTCATTTTTAAGATTATCTATTGGTAAGGAAATATATGAGTCGTATTTCTTTCTTTATGAAGAACATCATTGTTTGATTCTTTGTTTTATTTTAATTTATGTATATCAGTATTTCACCAACATTCATATCTGTGTACCATGCATACACAAGTGTCCACAGAAGCCAGAGGAGGGCATTGTCATAGACAGTTATGAGCCATCATGTGGATGTTTGGAATCAAATCCACATGCTCTGGAAGAGTAGCCAGTGCTCTTAACTACTTTTTCATGTCTCCAGCCCCTTCTCTGTTTTTTATTTCTTTTTGTGATTATAAAATATCATTTCTCCCTTCCCTTTCTTCCATATTTAACTCCTTGATCTCTTTCAAATTCACAGACTCTGTTTTCATTCATTGTTGTTACATGTTTACACACACACACAATTTCCTACTATTCTCAGAATTTCTTAGTTGCTTGTAGTTATTTATGTTTAGCTTCATGCCTTTCTCTATCCACTTTGGCATGACTATTGGTGTCATTTTTGTTCAGCTCATGTTAATTTTAAAAAGGACATGCAACTATTTATTTTGATGCATCCATAGTGTCAACATATCAATGTCAGGACTGAGTTCAGTAATAATCATTAACTATATTCCAAGACAGACATTCTTTTTCAATGTGTTAAACATTCACATTGTATTTCAGACATCAGTTAAAGTCTTTTTCTTGTCAGCTTTAATTATTGTCTGGTAAGTTATGTCTTGGATCACATCAGTCCTTTCAATGTGCTTTAACGATTTTGACACTTCTGGAAAAAGATTGGGGATTTCCTAATTTATCTAGAAATTTCTCATCTATCTTCTCCCCCCATCTTCTTTGGTATTTCAAGATAGGGTTTCTTTGTATAGCCCTAGCTATCCTGGAACTTGCTCTGTACACCAGACTTTCCTTGAATTCTCTGAGATCTGCCTGCCTCTGCCTCTGGAGTGCTAGGATTAAATATGTGTGCCACCAAGCCTGGCAGAAATCTTCTTATACTTAATAAATTATGGAAATAAAAATAGTTATCTGTGGTAGGATTTTTCTTCACTTACCAAAAATATTGTAGCATTAATACATTTAAAATATCTAACTATGTCTTTAAGCTTGTGAGTATTAGATATAAAGCTTATAATGTTATGAAATTCCTGATGCCTCCAAAACCAGCACCAAGAGCTAATTTCTGTTTATATATTACATTGGCCATTATCTTTAACAACAAAAATAACATTCCAGATTACAAACTTGTAGCATCTGAATTTATCTATGAGCCTCATTGCATTATATTTATAAAATGCAATACTTTATAGTTATGTATCACAGTGTTAATAATTGGTAATTTATAATTAAGCATAGATTCTTAATTATAAACACTGTAACAGCTAAATAAGAATATACGATATGAGTCCACAATCTTATTAATGAACTGAGCACCTTCTAACTTCCCTTTGGATAACCATCTACTCACCAACTGTTTAACCAAATCATTATAGGTCAAATATGGCTACAGAATTTTTAATTAATATTTTCATTTATGTTACATATTGACCACAGTTTTCCCTTCTTCCTATCTTCTCATTCATTACCCCTGCCACTCATCCAACTCCTCCCCATCCGCTCCTATGTCTCCATTCAGAAAGGGGAAGGCCTCCCATGGGCATGAACAAAGCATGGCATATCAAGTTAAGACAGGACCTAGAGAGATTCTCCCCCCGTATCAAACCTGGGTGAGGTAATCCAGCATGGACAAGAGGTTCTCAAACCTACTAAGTGCCTGGGACAGGTCCGGATCTTACTCAGTGCTAGGAATCTTACAAGAAGACCAAGGTACACAGTTGTTACCCACACAAAGAGGGCGTAGGTTGGTCCCATGCAGGCTCCCTATCTTTTGGTCCAGAGAACGTGGGCTTTTTTTTACTTATAAAATAAATATTATCAAGGAAGATGAAGGTTATGGACATGGCTGCAGTTGACTTTATTTTAATTTTCCAAAAACATGCATTATAGCTCTGCAACATTTTAGATGTAGTCTGAGGGTTTCTTACATACACACCTGTAAAATTTTAATTTTAAGGTAATAAGAAGGTATAAATTCGAGACCAGGGGACCAGCTGTTCCAGAAGGACCAGATAAAACGGGCCCTGCATCCGGGCATGCGTTCCAGTGCCTGGGGATTTAATGGGAACTGCACAGAATTTCTAATCACAGCAGGAGCCAAGCACTACAGATTCCAGGTCTTCTCTCCCACCAATGAGACCAGGAAACCAGCAGATACAGCAAAGGGACCAGGGGACCAGGTGGGAGGCTAAGCAGCCCAGATTCCTGGTCTACTTCTCCACCCACGGGACCAGAACGAGGACAAGGAATAGAAGAACTACCAGATTATTGGACTTGCTAGCATCCACCAAAAAATAACTCTGGTCCCTTAACAACCAGACCAGTAAGGGGCTCTTGCTGCACCCACTAGAAGAAGAGATGGGAAAGAGACAACACAAAAACACACTCAGCAACAGAAAAACAAATATGACACCACCAGATTCTAGAGACTCCACACCAGCAAGACCCCAACATTCCAATGCAAATCTAGCAGAAGAGAGCAACCTTAAAACCACTTTCATGAAAATGATAGAGGCCCTAAAACAGGATATAGGAAATTCCCCCAAAGAAATGGATGAAAAAACAAACCAAAAAAGGCAAGAAATGAAAGAAAAAACAAACCAAAAATGCAAGAAATGGAAGAAAAAACAAAACAAAAAGGCAGGAAGTGGAAGAAAAAACAAAGAAAAAAATGCAATAAATGGAATAAAAAAACAACCAAAAAAATTAAAGAAATGGAAGAAAAAGCAAACCAAAAAAATGCAAGAAATGGAAGAAAAAACAAACCAAAAATTTATAAAATGCAATAAATGGACTAAATGATAAACCGAAAATTACAAGAAACAATGTAAACAGTGCAACGGTTGAAAATTGAAATACAGACAAAAAATAACACAATCTGAAGAAAGGCTGGAAATAGAAAAGCTGGGCAAACGGTCAGGAACTACCGATGCAAGCATTACCAACAGAATACAAGAGATGGAAAAGAGAATCATAGGTGTTGAACACACACTAGGAAAAATGGACTAATCAACCAAAGAAAACCTTAAGTCCAACAAATCCTTAATAGAAAACATCCAGGAAATATGGGACACCATGAAAGGCTAAACCTAAGAATAATAGGTATAGAAGAAGGAGAAGAAATCCATCTCAAAGGGGCACAAAACATATTCAACAAAATCATAGAAGAAAACTTTCCCAACCTTAAGAAAGACATGCCAATGAAGGTACAAGAAGGTTACAGAACACCAAATGGAGTGGATCACAAAAAAATCCCCTTGCCACATAATAATCAAGACCCCAAATAATCAGAATAAAGAAAGAATATTAAGAGCACCTAAGGAAAAAGGTCAAGTAACATATAAAGGCAGACCTATCAGAATTACACCTGATTTCTCCATGGAAACTCTGAAAGCCAGAAGGTCCTGGATAGATATTCTACCTACACTAAGAGACCATGGATGCCAGCCCAGACTACTATACCCGGCAAAGCTCTCAATCACTATAGGCGGAGAAAACAAGATATTCCATGACAAAACTAGATTCAAGCAATATGTGTCCACTAACCCAGCCCTACAGAAAATTTTGGAAGGAAAACTCCAACCCAAGGAAGCTAACTACAACCAGAAAAACATAAGCATGAGAGAATCCCTCTCTACCAACAGCCAAAAGAACAAAGGGGTGAAATTCCACACATAATTCCAACAACAACAACCATTGCAAATCGAAGAAGGATGAGCAATCAAGGCTCATTGATATCCCTCAACATTAATGGCCTTAACTCACCCATAAAAAGACACAGGCTAGCAGAATGGATTCGAAGACAGAACCTATCTTTCTGCTGCATACAAAAAACACACGTCATCCTCAAAAACAGGCATTACCTGAGAGTTAAATGTTGGGAAAAATTTTATAATCAAATGGACCCAAGAAACAAGCAGGGGTAGTAATCCTAATATCTAACAAACTACATTTTAAAATAAAATCAATCAAAAGAGATGAAGAAGGTCATTACATAGTCATCACAGGTGAAATCCTCCAAGAGGAAGTGTCTATCCTGAACATCTATGACCCAAATACAATGGCATCCACATTCATAAAAAACATTATAAAAACTTAAATCACATATAAAGCCCCACACAGTTATAGTGGTAGATTTCAACACACCACTCTAACCACTAGACAGGAATTCCAGACAGAAACTTAACAAAGAAGCAAAGGTCTAATAGAATTAATGACCAAACTGGGATTACCAGACATCTATAGAGCATTTCATCCACATAAAAAAGAATATACCTTCTTCTCACCACCACATGGAACCTTCTGAAAAATTGACCACATACGTGGCAACATATCAAACCTCAGCAGCTACAAAAAATTGGAATATCTCCATGCATCTTATCAGACCACCATGCTTTAAAATTAGAATTTAACAAAAACACAAATTGCAGAAAACTTACAAACTCATGGAAATTGAATAATGCTCAACTTTACCATTCCTGTGTCAAAGCAGAAATAAAACAAGAAATTAAAGACTTCCTTGAATTCAGTGAGAATGAAGACACAACATACGCAAACCTATGGGACACTTTGAAAGCAGTGCTACAGGGGAAGTTCATAGCATTAACTGCCCACATGAAGAAACTGGAGAACAGTTATACTAGAGAATTAACATCACAGCTGAAAGCTCTAGAACACAAAGAAGCAAACTCCCCCAGGAGGAGTAGACACCAGGAAATAATCAAATTGAGGGCTGAAATCAATAAAGTAGAAACTAGGAAATCAATACAAAGAATCAATGCAACGAAGAGTTGGTTCTTTGAGAAAATCAACAAGATAGACAAACCTTTGTCCAAACTTACCAAACAGCAGAGAGTAAACATGCAAATTAACAAAATCAGAAATGAAAAGGGGGACATAACAACAGACTCTGAGGAAATCCAGAGAATCATCAGGTCATACTTTGAAAACCTCTACTCCACAAAATTCAAAAATTTAAAGGAAATGAAGGACTTCCTGGATAGCTATTGCCAAAACTAAATCAAGAACAGGTAAGCAATTTAAATAGACCTATAACCCCTATGGAAATAGAAGCAGTCATCAAAAGTCTCCCAACCAAAAAAAGTCCAGGTCAAGATGGCCTCAGTGCAGAATTCTACCAGAAATTCAAAGAACAGCTTACACCAACTCTTCTCAAAGTATTCCACACAATAGAAGCAGAAGGGTCTTTGCCAAACTCTTTCTATGAGGCTTCAATAACCTTGATCGCCAAACCACACAAAGACACAACTAAGAAAGAGAACTTCAGACCAATATCCCTCATGAACACTGATGCAAACATACTCAATGAAATACTGGCAAATTGGGTCCAAGAACACATCAAAACAATCATTCACCACGATCAAGTTGGTTTCATCCTAGTGATGCAGGGATGGTTCAACATACGAAAATCCATCAATGTAATCCACCAAATAAACAAACCTGAAAAACAAAAATCACATGATCATCTCACTAGATGCTGAAAAAGCCTTTGACAAAACCCAACACCCCTTCCTGATAAATGTCTTGGAGAGATCTGGGATAACAGCAACATACCTAAACATTATAAAAGCTATATACAGCAAGCCAACAGCCAACATCAAAGTAAAAGGACAGAAACTCTATGCAATTCCTCTAAAATTAGGAACAAGACGAGGCTTTCCACTGTCTCTATACCTTTTCAGTATTGTATTTGAAGTTTTAGCCAGTGACATACGATCACAAAAGGAGATCAAGGGGACACGAATTGGAAAGAAAGAGGTCAAACTTTCACTATTTTCAGATGATATGATAGTTTACATAAATGACCCAAAGAAATCTACCAGGGAACTCTTACAGATTAACACCTTCAGCAAAGTGACAGGCTACAAGATCAACTCAAGAAAATCAGTAGCACTACTATATACAGATGATCAAATTGCTGAGAAAGAAATCAGAGACACATCACCTTTTACAATTGCCACAAACAACATAAATACCTTGGGGTAATGCTAACCAAATAAGTGAAAGACCTGTAATGCAAGAACTTTAATCTTTAAAGAAAGAAATTTAAGAAGCCCTCAGAAAATGGAAGAATCTCCAATAATCTTGGATAGGTAGGACCAATGTAGTAGAAGTGGCAAACCTGCCAAAGCAATCTACAGATTCAATGCAATCCCCATTAAAATCCCAGCACAATTCTTCACAGACAATGAAAGAACAATTTTGTATGGAAAAAGAAAAGACCCAGGATAGACAAAACAACCCTGTTCACGTCAACGTCTGGAGGCATCACCATCCCTGACTTCAAGCTCTATTAAAGAGCTATAGTCCTGAAAACAGCTTGGTATTGACACAAAAATATACAGGTAGACCAATGGCATCAAATTGAAACCCCTGATATTAACCCACACATGTATGATCATCTGATCTTTGACAAAAAAGCTAAAAATATACAATGGAAAAAAGAAAGCATCTTCAACAAATGGTGCTGGCATAATTGGAGACTGGCATGTAGAAGAATGCGGATCGATCCATGTCTATCGCCATGCACAAAAGTTAAGTCCAAATGGATCAAAGACCTCAACATAAATCCAGCCACACTGAACCGCTTAGAAGAGAAAATGGGTGGTATCCTTGAACGAATCGGTATAAGAGACAGCTTCCTAAAAATATCAGTAGTAGCACAGACAGTGAGATCAACAATTAATAAATGGGACCTCCTGAAACTGAGAAGCTTCTGTAAGGCAAAGGGCACATCAAGACAAAAAGGCAGCCCACAGAATGGGAAAAATATTCACTAACCTCACATCTGACAGAGGACTGATCTCCAAAATTTACAAAGAACTCCAGAAGGAAGTCTCCAAATCACCAAAGGATCAAATTAAAAAATGGGCTGCAGAATTAAATAGAGAATTTTCAATAGAGGAGTCTAAAACGGTTGAGAGGCACTTGAGAAAATGGTCAACATCCTTAGCCATCTGGGAAATGCAATCAAAACAACTCTGAGATACCATCTCACTCCTGTCAGAATGGCTAAAATCAAAAACACCAACGACAATTTATGCTGGAGAGGATGTGGTAAAGGGGGAACACTCCTCCATTGCTGGTGGGAGTGCCAACTTGTTTAGTCACTTTTGAAATAAGTATGGAGATTCCTCAAAAAATGGGAATAAACCTACCACAAGACCCAGCAACTACAATTTTAGGCATATATCCAAATTGCCCATTCATACAACAAGGATGTCTGTTCCACTATGTTCATAGCATTATTTGTAATAGCCAGAATTGGAAGCAACCTAGATGCCCCTCAACTGAAGAGTGGATAGAGAAAATGTGGTACATTTATACAATGGAGTACTATTCAGCAGAAAAAACAATGGAATCCTGAGATTTGCAAGCAAATGGATGGAACTAGAACAAACCATCCTGAGCAAGGTAACCCAGTCACAAAAAGAGAAATATGGCATGTACTCTCTCATTTATGGATTTTAGACATAGATATGGGGAGTGCCAGCCGACAATCCTATGGCCAGAGAGTCTGGGAAACAGAAACTTCATTTAGTGGCTGATGGAAGAAGGTGCAGACTCCCATGGCTAAGCACTGAGCTGAACTCAAGAAATCCAGTAACAGAGAGGGAGTACTGCTGACCTAAGGGATTAAGACTGGGCTGGTTTAATCCCCAGAAACGGCTGACCTGACAAGGGTTAGCTCTTGAATCCCAGGCTAATGCCTGGGAATCCAGCATTGGACTGATGAATACCCCCTGAAAGTGGGTGTCAGTGAGGAGGCCTAGGTAATCTATTGAGCCTTGGGCAGTAGATCACTATTTATCTCAGGTGTACAAATGGAATTTGGACTCCCATCCAACAATGTGAGGTGCACTCTCACCCTGAACTCTTGGAGGAGTGTCTAGGCCCTTCCCTGGATTAAATGACAGACTATGGACATCCCCATGGAGGGCCTCACCCTCCCTGGAGAAATGAGGGGATATTGGGGGGTTTGGGGGGAGGGCACGGTATGAGGGGAGGTAAACGGAGAGGAACATGGAACTGACTTGTGAAGCAACCTTGTTTCTAATTTAAATTTGAAAATAAATAATAAAAATAAAAAGGTATAAATTCATTATAGGTATGATGTTTAGAGACAGAGCCTTGGGAGGGGTGATGGAATTAAATATAGCCAATTAGACATTATTGAGATGAAATCTTCTGAAGTTAGAGAATGTTATTTAAACACCATTCAGCATGTGTGGAACCTGTGTTCAATCTCAAGCACCAAACAGGAAAAATGGAAGAAAGTGTAGATAACTCTTTTCCCTTTATCTTGATATTTGGTACCTTGAACCACTTCTGGACTCTGCCAGAAATAAATCCATTATAGCTGTGGCTTTTTGACTTTGGGCATCAAGAACCAAACCCCCAAAGAAGCCTCTTTTCTCTATCATGCACAATCAGTGGTCCTGCGTTATTAGGAAAACAGGATGGACTGCTACAGTTATTTTCACTGCCATGTTTCACACTGCTTTAACTTTCCTGATTTATTGAGGCTTGAAAGAGAAAGAAATTCTATGTGTGACAAAAGACTTGGATCTTAATATTTGCAGGCTGAATTCCCAGGAAATCAGATTAAAGAATAGGGATTAGGTTTCTCATTTGTTGGGATGGGCACCCATAAAGAAGAGAATGAAATAGAATCAAACTGGGTAGAAAGAGAAGCTAGAATTTTGTAAAGACACAGAAGGCTTTAGCTAATCTCATGGACATATCCTCAGCTAGTCTTGCCTTTGAGATTTGTCCCTGATCAAAAAGGAAGCTGGACTTTAGACATTAGATATAGGACATCTTAGAAAGGAGATGTGAATTTAGGCATTATGTGTCTTCAATAAAATTCAGTTCATGGAAAATGATATAAGCTAGATTTTCAGAGCAAGCAGTATCCTTAGCATGAGGTTATTACATTTTGAAGGAATATCTAGCTGATATAGTGTAGGAGCCTGAGTAGCAACTGTCCTTCCATGTGATTTCATAAACTAAAGAAAACAGCATTGCACATATTTGACTTAGAACTTAGAAATGAAAGAAGTAGTATCATCATTTTACAGTGGTGGTCTATGAGAAATTTCACTCATTGAGCAAAAGCAGGGTTAAATCATACTATTTGTTTTACTTGTGTACTCAAACACTGGGTTTTACATAAAGCTCTGTGACTTTTCTAAATAATTCACAGTGAGCTAATTTAGTAGATGGAGCTTATATTCTTTGTCAAATGGACGTTCTCATGTTTCTAAGGATTGAATGAATGAAAAAATGGAGATGATATCTTTTAGTTCATAATAGGCATTCTGTTTAGCAATTAACAAATAATACTCTGATTTGCACTTTGAATTCAACATATTTTAGAAGCTTGGCCTTTATGAAATCAGTCTTATCAAAGGCTCCTTTAACATTTTAAAACCTTAATTGATATATAATCCACATACCATAAAGTTCATTTTCTTAGAGTAGACAATTTGATGGTATTTAAATAGATACATAAGTTTTTCTACTGTTATGACTATGCAAATTCAGAATACTTTTATAAATCCAGAAATAAACCCAATATGCAAGAGTTGGTACTCATCCCTCTGCTCAGTCTCTTAGCCTCTAGCAACAGTTAATCATCTGACTGTCTTTTTGAATTTTCCTATTTCGATCATTTCACATAAAGTGGATGATACAAAATGTAGCCTTTAGCATCTGGCTGTTTCACATGCCATAATGTTTCCAGTATTCAGACATGGTATAACATGTTGTCAGTTCTTTGTTCCTCTTCATTTATTTCTACGTCTGAACAATATTCTGTTGTTTGGCTATATGACATTGTGTCCAACCATTAATCTGTTCATGGATGTTTGCTGGTTGTCTTTTATAATTATAAGCAATGTCGCTGTGATAATTCATTTGAATATTTTTGTGGATAAATGTTTTAAAATCTTTAGATTTTAAGCAGGAAGTTTTTAGGTCATACAGTAACTCCATGTTTAACTTTTGTAAAAAAGTGGCTATAACATTTTACATTTCCACCAGCTACATATGCATGCTTTAGAAGACATCTGTCCCTTTCAAATATTGCCTTCCCAGTGTGAATAAAGTAGTGAGTCAATATTTTGATTTATATTTACTTTTTGACCAAAGTTATATTTTGTCATGAGCCTACTGGCCATTTGTATGCCATCTTTGGAGAAATATTGAATCATATCCTTTTCACATTTCTTGTGTTGTGGTAAATTCCATGTCATATATATTTTATTATTGTAAACTGTAAATTCATTGGCAGATAGTAAGTGCATTCACAGAGCTGTGTAGTAGTCACTACTATGTATTTGGTAACATTTTCTTCATCCTAAAATTAACTTCTGTATTCATTATGAAATAATTCCTCATTTTCCCCTCACTCACATCTCTGGTAATTATTAATCTGTGTTCTGTGTCATTGTATTGGTTTATTGTAGACATTTAAGATAAGATAAATGAAATCATTAATTTGTGATTTTTATGTACCTTGCTCTTTCCCCTTAGAGTAATATTTTCAGTGTTCATCTGCTTGGGGTGCAGTGTCTATAAATCAATTTTTATGACTAAATAATGTTCCATTTGTGGTTTATGGTATTTTATCTATCAAACAATCAATTCCTAGAATATTGGATTGACTATGATTTTGGCATTATAAATTATAATATTGTGAATACTTGTATCTAAATTTTTCTACCCTTTCTACAGTTTGTCAATGAGTAGATCTGGATGCTTTTATGGAATTCTATTTTTAAATTAGTGTTTGTATAAGGGAGTGAGGATGCTTCATAATGCTAAGAAAATGATCTACCATTGAGCTACATTACTCTCCCTGTAATTACTTTATTAAGGAAATTACAAACTTATTTTCAAAGATACTGTGTAATTTTACATTACCATCACCAGTGTATGAAGTCACTGATTTTTCTATATTCTTACATTTATTTACTTCTTTGCCTAATTGTTGAAGTAAATTGTAGTTAGTCATGATGTGGGTTGCATGCCTAGTTGTGCCTCAATATCTAATATGATTATTTCATATACTTGCTTTTAGTTTAAAAAATATTCTCTTTTAAGTGGCTTGGTTGTTTTGGTGTTATAATTTCATTATTGTTGTGATAAAATACTCTGGACAAAAGCAACTCAGAATGAAAAGGGTCTATTTGGCTTATACTTCCAAGTCGCAATGAATCATCGACAGAAGGTAGGGCAAGGACTGAAAAGAAGTCCTGGATAAGTGAACCATGGGGAAGACTGCCTGCTGACTCACTCACACTCATGCTTAGTTGGCTCCATTATACAATCCAGGCCCACTTACCTAGGAATATTGCCTCTCAGTGAGGTAGATGCTCCTTTATTAATAAACAGTCAATAAAAGCTTTCAAGTGTTTTATAATTATAGCTCTTCTTTTTACCTTTGATATATTTTCATGTGGTATGAGGTAAGAGTCCAAATGTATTGTTGATTATGAGTACCTACTTGTCCTAGCACTGTTTGTTGAATAGAAATTTCCCATTCAGTGGTCCTTGCAGCCTTGTTAAAAAATTCTTAGGTATATATGGATTTATTTCTGCCTGATAAGTTTTACCATAATAAACTGTCTTCATGAATTTCTACAAGTTCTGATTATGGACCTTGGTAGAGTTGAAATTAAGAAGTATGCTTTCTCAATCTTGACTATTCTCTGTCAAGATTTCTTGCAGTTAAGCTTCCCTTGAGATTTTATTTTTTATTTATTTTTAAAACAATATTATTTTGCATACCAATACCAGTTCTCTCTTCCTCTTGTCCTCCCACTCCCTCCAACAACTCGCCAACCCACCCCATCCACTCCTCAGAGAGGGTGTGGCCTCCCATAGGGATTCAGCAAAATCTGTCACATCATTTGGGCCAGGACCTCAGCCTTCCCCCTGTATCTAGGCTGAGCAATGTATCCTTCCATAGAAAATGGGCTCCAAAAAGCCAGTTCATGCATTATGGATAATTCCTGGTTCCACTGCCAGCATCCCCATAAACTGCCCAAGACCTCCAACTGTCACCCACATTCAAGGAGCCTAGTTTGGTCTTATGCAGGTTCCCCAGCTGTCCGTCTGGAGGCAGTGAGTTCCCACTTGCTCAGGTCAGCTGTTTTTGTGGGTCTTGACACCTTTGCTCATATTATCACTCCAATCTCTCTACAACTGGACTCCAGGAATTTGGCCCACTGCTTAGCTGTGAATCTCTGCATCTGCTTTCATCAATTACTAGATTAAGGCTCTATGAAGACAGTTAAGGTAGTCCTAAATCTATAATGGTTCCCTTTGTCAAGGTATCTCTTTCCTTGCTCTCTATCAACTCTACCTACCCAGTACCTCATGTTCTCCTCCTACTCACCTTCTTCATCCCCACTCTCCTACTACCCTCTACCCTCCCCCCATGCTCCCAAGTTACTTAGGAGATCCTGTTTAATTCCGTACTTTGAGGGGTCCATGAATGTCCCTATTAGGGTCCTCCTTGTTTCTTGGCTTCTCTGGGCTTGTGGATTGTAGGCTGCTTACCCTTTAGTTTATGTCTAATATCCACTTATAAGTGAGTACATACTGTGTTTGTCTTTTTGTGAATGATACCTCACTCAGGATGGTTTCTACAAGTTCCATCCATTTGTCTGCAAATTTCAAGATGTCATTGTCTTTTTAACAGCTGAGACTTGCTCCCCAGTTTGAGAAGAATGGGAGGTACACTTATTAGATGAACTGTATAACTTGGAGCAAGCTTAAGGTTTCAGAAGCCTCCCTCCATCCTCAGTGTACTCTTTGATTCCTAATTTGTGGATCTGAGTGTGAGCTCTCAGCTACTTCTCCACTGTAATGGCTGCCTGCCTGCTGACATGCTTCCTTTTATCCCTTGGGAACTGTAAACCCCAAATAAATCCTCCCTTTCATAAGTGAACTTGGTCATGAGGTTTAATCACAGCAATATGAAAGTAACAAATACGCACAGGGTCTATTAGAAAAGTACACTGCAGAGATAATTATTTTTTACCTCAGGTACAAGTTAACCATTTGTCCTTGGCTTTTTTGAAGAGCCTATTTCAGATACAGATACTTGAAAATTTTCATTATCTGAAAAAGCACATAATACTGTGGAAAATGCTTCCAACCATATTCATCTGTCTAATAAAAGAAGATAATAAAAGTTGTGGCTTATTAGTTTCTTTACAGTGATTCTTCATCTTGCATCTTAACAAAAGCATCTGACAGTAGGCTGATCTCCAAAATTTACAAATAATTTAAGAAGCAAGTCTCCAAAACACCATAGGATCCAATTGGGGTACAGAACTAAATAGGGAATTCTCAATACAGGAGTCTAAAATGGCTAATAGACACTTAAGAAAGTGCTCAACATCCTTAGCCATTAGGGAAACGCAAATAGAAAAAACTCTGAGATATCATCTTACTCCTGTCAGAATGGCTAAAGTCAAAAACAACAGTGACAGTTTATTCTAGAGAGGATGTGGAGAAAGGGGAACACTCTTCCACTGCTGGTGGGAGTACCAACTCGTACAGCCACTCTAGAAATCAGTATGGAGATTCCTCAGGAAAATGGGAATCAGTCTACTACAAGACCCAGCAAGTCCACTCTTAGGCATATATCCAAAAGATTTGAATGCATACAAGTACATCTGGTCAACTATGTTCATAGCAGCATTATTTGTAATAGCCAGAACCTGGAAGCAATCTAGATGTCACTCAGATTAAGATTGGATAGAAAAAAATGTGGTATATTTACACAATGGAGCACTATTCTGCAGGAAAAAATCGATAGGAGGACATGGGTGAGCAGGAAGTTTGATTTGGGGGATGAATAGTGGAGAGCAGGATGAGAGATACCATAATTGAGGGAATCATTACAGGTATGAGGAAAGATCTGGCACTAGTGAAATTTCCAGAGATTATAAGGATGATACCACCTGACAACAATTCTTATTTGTTGTGGAATGTTTGATGGATTTCTACCTCTTTCTTCTTTTGACTGTTCGTAAAGTGGGATTATATATTGCATATGTTTTTCAGTTTGTAGTTAACTTCATGGGTTGGAGGTTTCCTTCCAGAACTTTCTGTAGGGCTAGGTTAGTGGATACGTATTGTTTAAATCTGGTTTTGTCATGGGATATCTTGTTTTGTCCATCTATAGTGATTGAAACTTCTGCTGGGTATAGCAGTCTTGGCTGGCATCCGTGAACTTTTAGTGTTGGTAGAATATCTATCCAGGACATTCTGGAGACTCCATGGAGAAGTCGGTATAATTCTGATAGGTTTGCCTTTATATGTTACTTGGCCATTTTCTTTAGCGGCTCTTAATATTCTTTCTTTATTCTGTATGTTTGGGGTTTTTACTATTCTTTGGTAAGAGGACTTCCTTTTGTGGTCCACTCTATTTGGTGTTCTGTGGCTTCTTTTACTTTCATTGGCATGTCTTTCCTTAGTTTGGGTACATTTTCTTCTATGATTTTCTGCACCTTTCAGGTGGTTTTCTTCACCTTCTTCTATATCTATTATTCTTAGCTTTGGTCTTTTCACGGTGTCCCATATTTCCTGGATATTTTGTGTTAGAGATTTGTTGGATGTAAGAGATTCTTTGGTCGAGGAATCTATTTCCCCTAGTGTATTTTCAACACCTGAAATTTTCTCTTCTATTTCTTGCATTGTGATGGTTATGCTTGCATCTGTAGTATGTGGACATTTGCCCAGCTTTTCTATTTCCAACATTCCTTCAGACTGTGTTTTTTTTATTGTCTCTATTTCAGCTTTCAACTCTTGCACTGTTTGAATTGTTTCCTACAATTTTTGCTTGTCTTTTCCTCTATTTCTTGCATTTTTTGAATTTTTTGGTTTGTCTTTTCTTCCATTTGTTGCATTTTTTACATTTTTTGTTTGTTTTTTCTTCTATTTCTTGCATTTTTTTGGTTTGTTGTTTTTTCAATTTCTTCAAAGGATTTTCTCATATCCTCTTTGAGGGCCTCTATCATTTTCATGAATTTGTTTTTAAGTTCTTTTTCATCTTCTTTATCTGCATTCGGCTGTTCTGGTCTTGTGGATGTAGAATCTCTAGTCTCTGGTGGTGTCATATTGGTTTTTCTGTTGCTGGGTGTGTTTGTATATTGTCTCTTTCCCATCATTTCTTCCTAAGGTTGCAGAAGGAGTCTCTTTCTCTCCTGGTGGGTATGTGATCACGTTTCCTTTCCAGTGGGTGGGTGCAGGCCCAAGACCTTGGTGGCTTTTCTCTTGCATGGATAGAGTCCAAACTAGTATCAGGGCCTTGGCAATGTCTGTGTAGTCTGCACCATCATCTGTCCCATGGTTGGAAAATGGGACTTGGATGCTGGCAGTCTCTGGGTGGGCTGGCTCTTGCCAGGATGGGAGCTGCCGTGTGAAGTACCTTGGCCTCAACCAGTTGTGCCCAGATCACCGGAAGGTGGGCTGTAAACAGGCCCAGGCCTATCTAGTCTCATGGGTGGAGAAAGGGACTTTGGTGCTGGTAGTCTCTGGGCAGGCTGAATCCCATCTGGATAGGATCTGCCATGCACAGTCCCCAGGTCTCCAGTGGTTCTGCTCAGGGCACTGGAAGTTAGGCTGCCTGTCCCATGGGTTGAGAATGGTCCTTGGAACCTGGCAGTCTCTGGGCAGGCTGAATCTGATCTGGCTGGGATCCACAGTGTACAGTCCTCAGGTCTCCCATGTACTTTTCTTATGGATACTTTAAGCTATATTCCTTTGAATTATCTTTAGTGAACTCTTTGGTAAATTTAGAAACCAAATTGGCCTACTTGTGTTTGTTGTGTCAGGGTTTCTGTTGGCCCAGGAAGCTCGAATTTTCCCTGACAGTTTTGGGTTCCTGGGCCTCTGTAAGAAGACTGTTAAGGCTCTGGCAGCTTGTCAGGAATGGATTTACAGACAGTACTGCTCCACCTGTCCAGGCCAGAAGGAAGCCACCTCCCATTAAGGTTAGTAGTGAGAAGTCATGGATGACTGGGTGCCCACAGGAAGCAACTTTTTGTAGAAATTAACTCACATTATAGAAACTTGGAAATGTAGTATGGTTTTTCTAGGAAAATGCAAGTCATAAAAAATAGAAGGGGAAAGTAGGCCTAT
The DNA here is from genome assembly GCF_017639785.1 of Mesocricetus auratus. NCBI lineage: Eukaryota > Metazoa > Chordata > Mammalia > Rodentia > Cricetidae > Mesocricetus > Mesocricetus auratus. The sequence continues at coordinate 90,850,741 of NW_024429188.1, read as the reverse complement.
TGAAAATCTGTTTTCTAATAATCTGTAACCATAATTATAAAGCCCAACAACTATAAATGAAATCTGCCTGAATCCGACATAATCTTTTAACAACTTGAATTTTACAGTAGATGACATTGTCAGCAAATACTGTAGCAAATATAAACCTAATATAGTAACATGGTGGAAGGGATTTGCTCATTAAGTGAAGAAATTGAATTTCTCAAAGTTAAGTTTTGAAAGTATAAAAGATTGCTTTAGTGTGTAGCTGATTTCAAATGATATGAAGCCCAAAATCTCACAAGAATAACATTTATATCTGTGATCTACTAAAACAAATGAAATGATATTGGGATTTAAGATCTCTGTATTTGTTTTTTTTTTTTATAATTGCTCTCTTTTTTTTTATATTAATATTTTTTTTATTTTCCATTTTAAATTTAGATAAGAAACAAGGTTGCTTCACAAGTCAGTACGAGGTCCCTCTCCCTTTCCCTCCCCTCCTCCTGTGCCCTCCCCCCATCCCCCCCGTTATCCCCTCATTCCCCCAGGGAGGGTGAGGCCCTCCATGGGGGTGTCCATAGTCTGTCATTTCATATAGGGCAGGGCCTAGACCCTTCCCCAAGAGTTCAGGGTGAGAGTGCACCTCACATTGTTCTATGGGAGTCCAGAGACCGTGTGTATACTTGGGATGGGTACTGATCTGCTGTCCAAGGCTCAATAGATTACCTAGGCCTCCTCACTGACACCCAGATTCAGGGGGTCTTGATCAGTCCCATGCTGGATTCCCAGGCTGATGCCTGGGATTCAAGAGTTAACCTTTGTCTGGTCAGCTGTTTCTGGGGTTCAACCAGCCCAGTCTTAATCCCTTTGATCATCAGTCCTCCCTCTCTGATACTGGCTTTCTTGAGTTCAGCTCAGTACTTAACCAGCCAGTAAATGAAGGTTCTGTTTCCCAGACTCTCTGGCAATAGGATTGTAGGCTGGCACTCCCCAGATCTATGTCTAAAATCCATATATGAGAGAGTACATGCCATGTTTCTCTTTTTGTGACTGGGTTACCTCACTCAGGATGGTTTCTTCTAGTGTCATCCATTTGCCTGCGAATCTCATGATTCCATTAATTTTTCTGCTGAATAGTACTCCATTGTGTAGATGTACCACATTTTCTCTATCCATTCTTCGGGTGAGGGACATCTAGGTTGCTTCCAAGTTCTGGCTATTACAAATAAAGCTGCTATGAACATAGTGGAACAACAGACATCTTTGTTATATGAATGGGCATCTTTTGGATATATGCCTAAGAGTGCAGTTGCTGGGTCTTGTGGTAGGTTTATTCCAATTTTTCTGAGGAATCTCCATACTGCTTTCCAAAGTGGCTGAACCAGTTGGCACTCCCACCAGCAATTGAGGAGTGTCCCCCTTTCACCACATCCTCTCCAGCATAAATTGTCCTTGGTGTTTTTTATTGTAGCCATTCTGACAGGAGTGAGATGGTATCTCAGAGTTGCTTTGATTTGCATTTCCCGGATGGCTAAGGATGTTGAGCACTTTCTCAAGTGCCTCTCAGCCATTTTAGACTCCTCTATTGAAAACTCTCTATTTAGTTCTGCAGCCCACTTCTTAATTGGGTCCTTTGCTGTTTTGGAGACTTGCTTCTTGAGTTCTTTGTAAATTTTGGAGATCAACCCTCTGTCAGATGTGGGATTAGTGAATATTTTTTCCCATTCTGTGGGCTGCCTTTTTGTCTTGCTGACTGTGTCCTTTGCCTTACAGAAGCTTCTCAGTTTCAGTAGGTCCCATTTATTAATTGTTGATCTCACTGTCTGTGCTACTGGTGTTATGTTCAGGAAGCTGTCTCCTGTACCAATTCTTTCAAGGGTACCACCCACTTTCTCTTCTAAGAGGTTCAGTGTGGCTGGATTTATGTTGAGGTCTTTGATCCATTTGGACTTAAGTTTTGTGCATGGCGATAAACATGGATCGATCCGCATTTTTCTACATGCCAGTCTCCAATTATGCCAGCACCATTTGTTGAAGATGCTTTCTTTATTCCATTGTATATTTTTAGCTTCTTTGTCGAAGATCAGATGTTCGTACGTGTGTGGGTTAATACCCGGATTTTCAATTCGATTCCATTGGTCTGCCTGTCTATTTTTGTGCCAATACCAAGCTGTTTTCAGGACTATAGCTCTATAATAGAGCTTGAGGTCAGGGATAGTGATGCCTCCGGACGTTGCCTTGTTGAACAGGGTTGTTTTGGCTATCCTGGGTCTTTTGTTTTTCCATACAAAATTGATTATTGTTCTTTCAAGGTCTGTGAAGAATTGTGCTGGGATTTTAATGGGGATAGCATTGAATCTGTAGATTGCTTTTGGCAGGATTGCCATTTTTACTACATTGATCCTACCTATCCAAGAGCATGGGAGATCTTTCCATTTTCTGAGGGCTTCTTTAATTTCTTTCTTTAAAGATTCAAAGTTCTTACGATACAGGTCTTTCACTTGTTTGGTTAGCGTTACCCCAAGGTATTTTATGTTGTTTGTGGCAATTGTAAAGGGTGATGTTTCTCTGATTTCTCTTTCAGCCCTTTTATCATCTGTATATAGTAGGGCTACTGACTTTCTTGAGTTGATCTTGTAACCTGCCACTTTGCTGAAGGTGTTAATCAGCTGTAAGAGTTCCCTGGTAGAGTTCTTTGGGTCACTGATATAAACTATCATATCGTCTGCAAACAGTGAAAGTTTGACTTCTTCCTTCCCAATTTGTATCCCCTTGATCCCCCTTTGTTGTCGTATGGCTATAGCTAGAACTTCAAGTACCATGTTGAAAAGGTATGGAGAGAGTGGACAGCCTTGTTTTGTTCCTGATTTTAGAGGAATTGCGTTGAGTTTCTGTCCATTTAGTTTGATGTTGGCTGTTGGTTTACTGTATATGGCTTTTATTATGTTTAAGTATGTCCCTGTTATCCCAGATCTCTCCAAGACCTTTATCATGAAGGGATGTTGGATTTTGTCAAAGGCTTTTTCAGCATCTAGTGAGATGATCATGTGATTTTTGTTTTTCAGCTTGTTTATATGGTGGATTACGTTGATGGATTTTCGTATGTTGAACCATCCCTGCATCCCTGGGATGAAACCTACTTGATCGTGGTGAATGATTGTTTTGATGTGTTCTTGGATCCGATTTGCCAGTATTTTATTGAGTATTTTTGCATCAATGTTCATGAGGGATATTGGTCTGAAGTTCTCTTTCTTGGTTGTATCTTTGTGTGGCTTGGGGATCAAGGTTATTGAAGCCTCATAGAAAGAGTTTGGCAAAGACCCTTCTGCTTCTATTGTGTGGAACACTTTGAGAAGAATTGGTATAAGCTGTTCTTTGAATTTGTGGTAGAATTCTGCACTGAGGCCATCTGGACCTGGACTTTTTTTGGTTGGGAGACTTTTGATGACAGCTTCTATTTCCATAGGGGTTATAGGTCTATTTAAATTGCTTATCTGTTCTTGATTTAGTTTTGGCAAATGATAGCTGTCCAGGAAGTCATCCATTTCCTTTAAATTTTCGAATTTTGTGGAGTACAGGTTTTCAAAGTATGACCTAATGATTCTCTGGATTTCCTCAGAGTCTGTTGTTATGTCCCCCTTTTCATTTCTGATTTTGTTAATTTGCGTGTTCACTCTCTGCTGTTTGGTAAGTTTGGACAAAGGTTTGTCTATCTTGTTGATTTTCTCAAAGAACCAACTCTTCGTTGCATTGATTCTTTGTATTGTTTTCCTGGTTTCTACTTTGTTGATTTCAGCCCTCAATTTGATTATTTCCTGGCGTCTACTCCTCCTGGGGGAGTTTGCTTCTTTGTGTTCTAGAGCTTTTAGCTGTGATGTTAATTCTCTGGTATAACTGTTTTCCTGTTTCTTCATGTGAGCACTTAGTGCTATGAACTTCCCCGTAGCACTGCTTTCAAAGTGTCCCATAGGTTTGGGTATGTTGTGTCTTCATTCTCATTGAGTTCGAGGAAGTCTTTAATTTCTTTTTTTATTTCCTCTTTGACCCAGGGATGGTGCAGTTGAGCATTATTCAATTTCCATGAGTTTGTAGGTTTTCTGCACTTTGTGTTGTTGTTGAATTCTAATTTTAAGGCATGGTGGTCTGATAAGATGCATGGAGTTATTCCAATTTTTTTGTAGCTGCTGAGGTTTGATATGTTGCCAAGTATGTGGTCGATTTTTGAGAAGGTTCCATGTGGTGGTGAGAAGAAGGTATATTCTTTTTTATGTGGATGAAATGTTCTATAGATATCTGTTAATCCCAGTTGGGTCATTACTTCTATTAGACCCTTTGCTTCTTTGTTGAGTTCCTGTCTGGTATTCTTGTCTAGTGGTGAGAGTGGTGTGTTGAAATCTCCCACTATAACTGTGTGGGGCTTTAGATGAGATTTAAGTTCTAATAATGTTTCTTTAACGAATGTGGATGCCTTTGTATTGGGGGCATAGATGTTCAGGATAGACACTTCGTCTTGGTGGGTTTCACCTGTGATGAGTATGTAATGACCTCCTTCATCTCTTTTGATTGATTTTATTTTAAAGTCTAGTTTGTTAGATATTAGGATTGCTACCCCTGCTTGTTTCTTGGGTCCATTTGATTGAAAAATTTTTTCCCAACCTTTAACTCTCAAGTAATGTCTGTCTTTGAGGGTGAGGTGTGTTTCTTGTATGCAGCAGAAGGAAGGGTTCTGTCTTCGAATCCATTCTGCTAGTCTGTGTCTTTTTATGGGTGAGTTAAGGCCATTAATATTGAGGGATATTAATGACCATTGATTGCTCATCCTTCTTCGATTTGCGATGGTTGTTGTTGGTGGAATTATGGGTGGAATTTCGCCCCTTTGTTCTTTTGGCTGTTGGTAGAGAGGGATTCTCTAATGCTTATGTTTTTCTGGTTGTAGTTAGCTTCCTTGGGTTGGAGTTTTCCTTCCAAAATTTTCTGTAGGGCTGGGTTAGTGGACACATATTGGTTGAATCTAGTTTTGTCATGGAATATCTTGTTTTCTCCGTCTATAGTGATTGAGAGCTTTGCCGGGTATAGTAGTCTGGGCTGGCATCCATGGTCTCTTAGTGTAGGTAGAATATCTATCCAGGACCTTCTGGCTTTCAGAGTTTCCATGGAGAAATCAGGTGTAATTCTGATAGGTCTGCCTTTATATGTTACTTGACCTTTTTCCTTAGCTGCTCTTAATATTCTTTCTTTATTCTGTATGTTTGGGGTCTTGATTATTATGTGGCGAGGGGATTTTTTTTTGTGGTCCACTCTATTTGGTGTTCTGTAGGCTTCTTGTACCTTCATTGGCATGTCTTTCTTAAGGTTGGGAAAGTTTTCTTCTATGATTTTGTTGAATATGCCTTCTGCCCCTTTGAGGTGGATTTCTTCTCCTTCTTCTATACCTATTATTCTTAGGTTTGGTCTTTTCATGGTGTCCCATAATTCCTGGATGTTTTGTGTTAAGGATTTGTTGGATTTAAGGTTTTCTTTGGTTGATAAATCCATTTCTCCTAATGTATCTTCAACACTTGAGATTCTCTCTTCCATCTCTTCTATTCTGTTGGTAATGCTTGTATTGGTAGTGCCTGACTGTTTGTCCAGCTTTTCTATTTTCTGCCTTTCTTCAGATTGTGTTTTTTTTAGTGTCTCTATTTCAGTTTTCAACCCTTGCAGCATTTGCATTGCTTCTTGCAATTTTCTGTTTATCTGTTCGTCCGTTTGTTGCCTTTTATGAATTTTTTGGTTTGTTCTTTCTTCCATTTCTTGCATTTTTTGGTTTGCTTTTTGTTCCATTTCTTGGATTTTGTGCTTTGTTTCTTCTTCCCTTTCCTGCCTTTTTTGGTTTGTTTCTTCCTCCATTTTTTTTATTTTTTGCTTTGTTTTTTCTACCATTTCTTGCATTTTTTGCTTTGTTGCTTCTTCCATTTCCTGCCTTATTTGGTATGTTTCTTCTTCTAATTCTTGCATTTTTTGCTTTGCTTTTTCTTCCATTTCTTGCATTTTTTGCTTCATTTCTTCTTCCATTTCGTGCCGTTTTTGGTTTGTTTTTTCTTCCAATTCTTGCATTTTTTGGTTTGTTTTTTCTTCCATTTCTTGCATTTTTTGGTTTGTTTTTTCTTCCATTTCTTTGAGGGATTTTCCAATATCCTCTTTTAGGGCCTCTATCATTTTCATGAAAGTGCTTTTAAGATCGTTCTCTTCTGCTTCCTTCGCGTTTGAATATTGGGGTCTTGCTGGTGTGGAGTCTCTAGAATCTGGCGGTGTCATATTTGTTTTTCTGTTGCTGACTGTGTTTTTGTATTGTCTCTTTCCCATCTCTTCTTTTAGTGGGTGCAGAAAGAGCCCCTTCCTGGTCTGGGGACCAGAGTTCCCTTTGGTGGGTGCTAGTAAGTCCAGTAATCTGGTGGTTCTTCTATGCCTTGTCCAAATGCTGGTCCGTGGGTAGAGAAGAAGAACAGGAATCTGGGGCGCTTAGCCTCCTACCTGGTCCCCTGGACCCTATGCTGGGTCCTGTTGTACCTGATCCGGAACAGCTACTCCCCTGGTCTCCCTGGTTCCTGTAGTTTCCTGGTCTCTTTGGTGGGAGAGAAGATCTGGAGTCTGGGGTGCTTGGCTCCCGCCGGGATTGGGAGCTCTGTGCAGTTCCCAGGCGATCTGCAGGCTCTGGAACTCAGGCTGGGAAGCTGGCCTGTTTACCTGATGATGCCAGAGGGACAGCTACTTCCCTGTACTCCCAGCCTCCTCTCCTTTCCTGGAATCGTTGGTGGGAGAGAAGATCTGGAGTCTGGGGTGCTTTGCTCCCGCCGGTATTGGGAGCTCTGTGCAGTTCCCAGGCGATCTGCAGGCTCTGGAACACAGGCCGGGAAGCTGGCCTGTTTACCTGATGCTCCCTCCGGGATTGGGAGCTCTGTGCAGTTCCCAGGCGATCTGCAGGCTCTGGAACACAGGCCGGGAAGCTGGCCTGTTTACCTGATGCTCCCGCTGGGATTGGGAGCTCTGTGCAGTTCCCAGGCGATCTGCAGGCTCTGGAACTCAGGCCGGGAAGCTGGCCTGTTTACCTGATGATGCCAGAGGGACAGCTACTTCCCTGTACTCCCAGCCTCCTCTCCTTTCCCTCTGTATTTGTTTTAATACTGGAAAATCAACACTCGGACAGGCACGTATACAGTTGTCGGTACTAGATTTAATACCCAAGAAAAGTCTTTGAAGTTCTGCAAGTCTTTTTTCCCTTGATGAATAAAATTATGAGGCATCAAAATAATATACTAAAATTTTATGAATGTATTTTATCAAGGAATTAAAGTAGGTGAGCCTGAAATTCCAGTGGAGAAACATATATAATCCAGGTTAGTAGTAGCATCATTGAGATTTTGAAGAATTGCAATGCAGGAATCTTAAAATAAAGAGTTTGTAGTCACCTTTATACATTAAAATATCCTTTGCACTCAGTAAATTATCAATCTATGAAACTTCTCTAGTAAATATACACTGTGTTACCAGTTAAGATAGAGCAAATGATTGGATACTGACATAACTTTTCACCCAGTGACTGGATGCAGAAGTAACTTTAGCTTATGAAGGTAGCATTGAGGATGTTAAGCATTTAATATCATACATTGCTATGGGCAACTTATGATAAACCCTTTAATCATTGAATGTATAATAAACATCAGTCTCAGAATTGCTCTCTGTCCCTATGTTGCATTTAATGTTTGTAATAGCCACAAAAACTAGAAAATATTACTGATATTGCTGTGGTATGTAGTAGTTAGTATACTTGATCCTGATAAGAAAATTTTTAAAATCACAGAGCTACAGTTTCTAATCCCACATCACTGATCCCTTGGCATACTATATCTGTCACTTATTTTATGCATGAAAATGAAGCTGTTTGTAACATAAGAAGCCTCTCAATGAAAATGTATCAAAATCATGTCCAAGTAACTCATAAATAACCTAGTATAAAACTAAGAACATAATAAACAACCAGTAAGTAGTTTAAAAACACAGTCTGACAAATCTTATTGGACTTCTATGACTCTTTATGTCTATATTCAATTGCTGTTAAATTTTAGAGCAAATGTTCTGTGAGAAAGTCTCAGAAATTATTTAGAGAAACAAATGGTAACAGTGGGTAAGTTTGTGCCATCTGCTTCATACATTAAAGCAAGTACTGTCTCCTTAGTTTAGTTTATGGGGGATAATTTATTGAAGTTTACTGGACCCATTATTTTATTAGTAACCGACACATGTTCAAGTTACCCACAAGACAAAGTCAAAAGCGTTATCTCTACATTATATATCTGGGACTACATAAATTAAAAGGATAACTAACAGATCTCTTTGAAGTAAATATAGCAAGAGAATTAATTCTATAAATGACTGAAATAGCAACCTATGTCTTGAGGGAGTTATTAGCTATATGGTTGTCATGGATGCATTATAATGAATTATTCAAGGATGGGTATCATGGACTAGAGATATCAAAGCAGTTAATATCACTGACTGCTCGTCCAGTAGCTCCAGGTTCAATCCCCAGCACCTACATAGAGGTTCACAACCATAAGTATCTCCACTGACAGGTGATCTAATATCCCCCATCCTCTTATTGCAACTGTGTATACCAGCGATACAGGTGGTGTAAGTCAAACTTGCAAGTAAAACACAAAAGCACATAAAACAAAAATAGAGGAAAAAACAATTTTACATAATGATGGAAAGCTGTCAATGATGGTGGTGTTTTATGAATGATTCTAGATGGAGTACTTTCTGTGAGCCTTACTGATAGAAGCTGGGTTGCCAGGTGGTGATGGTGCATGCCTTTAATCCAAGCACTCAGGAGACAGAGGCAGGCAGCTCCCTGTGAGTTTGATACCAGCCTTGTCTACAAAATGTGTTCCAGAGCAGGCTCCAAAGATACACAGAGAAAATGTCTCTAAAAGGAAAAGAGAGAAGGGGGGCTGAATAAAAACCACTTTTTTCTTCTTACCGTTTTAGCCTTTGATATTCTTTAAGAAATAACTTCAGATTCCAAAATTAATATGATCTATGCTTAGCTATTTAGATAACAGAAAAATCTTCCAATAAGATCAATGCATTCTCCATGACCACCACCACTACCCAAAAGGTTAAGATTTTGATGGATTTGTTTCTCTTCTTTCAAAAGTAACTTGTTTTTCCTTTGAATCAGTGATTGCAATATGGAAACCACCTACAAGACTGCCTTTATATAATGTATCAGGCTGTACTTTTAATAGCTAGCTAGGTATTAGTGGACTTTAACGTCATTGTGGATATAACTATCTCTCCCAACTGGCAGCTAGCAAAACCAGGAACTATAACTGTGACAATCTTAACACTGGAACAAAACAATCGTATGTGAGTCATATATCTGGCCTCAAACTGTCCAAAAGATCATAAGATTATGATTTAGTAAAAAATGTTTTAGTAAAGAACAAAGACATATTATTGCCTACCCTTAATAATTAATCCACATGTTCCTCTCATTTGGGCAGAAAAACACCCTTAAAGGGAAACTGCCAGTTACAGAGGTTTCAGAAATTATATAAAATCTAACTTGGCATGATGGTCCCTTTGGCAATTGTCTATTCTTGCCCCTTAACAGTATTATATTGTATATTATGACAAATGCCCTAACACTATGCATTTTTCTTCTAAATTCTTTAAACATAGATCATAAGGATCAGGGAAAGAGCAAGCATCTAAGAACAAGATCCCACTAGCAGTTCTCAGAATGTAAAGGAGAAAATAATTTGATCAATGGTAAGAGAAAAGTTGTCTACAGTGTTTATTTACAGCCATTGTCTAATCATTCTCAAATGTGGCTCTTAGACCAGGAACTTCCCTACATTGGAGAAATTTGGTAGAAATGTAAAACATTCAGACACAACCCAGCTCTACCCCTTCAGAAATATTTATATAGGTCTCAGGAAGCTCTTCAAGGTATACACTCAACTTTACAAACTACTTTTCTAAAACATTCAGTGCCTTACAATTCCGTAAGTTTCACAGAGAATATTAATAATGTGTAAGTTTATATGGATTAGCTATGCTGCAAATATTGTACTACACAGTTAAAATATTAGCTGCCATTTGTATTCTCTTTTCATACACACATACACACATGCACGCACATACATACTTATTTTGTAAATTAAGAAACTAAGAAGTTAAATTGTTGAGTCACATGTAAATATAGCCATTCTTTTTCTAAATATCTTGCTGTGTAATATATTACTTGTACTCTAAAATAGTAAGGCAAACTAAGCTTCAATGTTCCTGTCTAGAAGACTTATACATATATAGATACTTATCTCAAAGATAACTCATACCAAATTGTAACATGAATAACAAAAACCCTGAAACAGATAATGGAGTTCAAGCTGAATATCAGAGTAGGAAAACAGCAAGGCACTAGCATAAGTGCTCAGGCATTATACTGGTCTCCCCTGTCACCTGGCAGAATGCACTCAGGCAGTACATTGGTCAGCCCAGGTTTCCATGACTACTAGTCTGCACACAGGTGCAATGGACCCCTTTAAAAGAAAGACCCCTGCCCACTTACAATCTTTACTTCTCTGTTTCCTGCTGGTCCCCTGGGACAGATAGGACTTTTCCTGTCTCCTTCTTCTCTTTTGTCCTCTCTCTGTCTCTATGCCACTTTACCTCTATTCTATTTCTGTTCCCCTACCTCTCTTTTCTAATAAAACTCACTTAAACTCTGTCTGCTTGGCATGCTTGTCCCCTGCCACGGTCAACCTCATCCATCATAGAATCTACCAAGATTCCCCTCATGCTTTATCATAACAAATAGCTCTTACTTGTACCTCAGACTGAAATGTGTGATCCTGCCTCCAGGAATTCTCAGAGTACAATGCAGACTGCACTGCTCTCTTCCAAGCTTTGGGCAGCAAACCTTTGAGTTCCTGTCTCCTCTTGCCTTTTATTTCTCTCTTAGCCCAACCATATCACTCCTGTCTCCACCTCCCTAGGCTGGGATTAAAGGCAAGGGATCCCAAGTGCTGAGATCGATTTTGTGTGAGCTGTTTCTCTTTAGACACTGGATCAATTTCATATAGCTCAGTGTGGCCTTGAACTAACAGAGATCTTTCTACCTCTTAATCCTGACTCCTGAGATTATAGATGTGTACTACTGCTACCTAGCCTCTATGGCTAGTTAGTATGGTTGCTTGGATTAAAGGTGTATATCACTAATTACTGACTGTGGATGGCTATGGATAGCTTTGCATTTTGTTCTACAGTGGCTTTATTAAACCATAAACAATATATCACCATAACAAATAGAATTCTTTGTCTTCATGACAAAGAGACGAGCACAATTTGTTTACTCTTCTGGTTTCACATTGATCAAAGAACTCTGTCTTCCCCCCAGTTCTAAAGAGGAGAAAATACTATTATCTGCCTAATAGATAGGTAGAAATAATTAGAGGTAATTAACTGAAATTTAAAATAACTATTCCATAAACTTTAATGTAAACATTTCTTTAAAATTCTACATATTTTGCTGTTATTTTTATTTCCCCCTTTGGGTAGTAAAAATGAGGAAAATACAATATCATCCTTCTATAAAACTTTAGTAGTATTGTGGAGTTTGCCATTTCTTCTTTGTATACTGTTTATTTTCCTCTAGCCTTATGGCCATCATATTCAGTCATACATTTGTTGAAATAAATAATCAGTGTTACTCTCCATTTACTTATTGTCTGTATCTTTCATACACTAGGTGACTGAAGTTCTCTTAGTATAGTTACCAGTACTTCATTTCTATTGTAAGGTTCCTTAGGTCAGGGACTCACCTTCTTAGACACACTATTCACAACGAGACACCAAATATATCATAGATGTGTATTAAATGTGAATTGACCAAATGGGCTAATGCAGTGGTTCTCAACATGTGGCTTTATGGATTGCAACCTCATTGGAGTCAAAAGACCCTTACTTGGGGGTTATTTAAAACCATTGAAAAACATATATTTACAACTCATAACAGTATCAAGTTATGAAGCAGCAAAGAAAATGATTTTATGGTTACAGTATTAGGAAGGCTGAGAAGCACTGGGCTAATGGAATACAAACCTGTGTTATCTCATATATTTTCCTGTTTTGTGAAGCCATTAGGATGAGAGATATTGAAACTGGAACATTACACATGCAAGTACCACTAAGTTATATGTATAGTTTTAAGACATATTTGAAATAAATTTTATCATTTGGCAAGATCCTTAAAGCTATTTTCTTATAAGTCCCAATAATTTTCATAAAGGCATTTATAGCCTATTTATACTATAATAGCAATCCTTTGATAAGATATTTCTCCTTAAATCTTACAAAGTACATTGTAACATCACAGTGGAAAGCTCCTGTAAAATGGGCAATAAAGAAAAACATATTAATAGAAAAGTGTTACAATACTGGTATCTTTCCATTCACAGCTTCTATATCTAGCTTCTGAATTATCAATACTCCTTCCATATTTTCTTAATATTCAGTATAATTTGTTAATTACATTGTTTTGCAAACCAGAAAACATGTTTTACCTATATGTTTGCTTAAGTAATTTATTTCATGGCTTACCAGTTCTGTAGTGGTAATGTCTAGTTTCCAGAGTTTCAGTATGGGAATAACAAATGCATATATCATAATACATATTAAGCATTTGTCAAATTAAAATGCATTACTACTGTGAAATTCTTGTGTATTTCAGATGGGAGAGAGTTTAATTCCAAATAAGTTCTCTTACGGGTGAGTTGTTTTGGTAAATTATTTGAAAGGAGAACAAGTTAAAACCAAGGATTTAAATGAGGATTATGTATGGATTTCAATTATCCTTATCATTTGGCTCTTCCATAATCCCTTCCTGTTATTTTCAGTTAATTGGGCTTTTCTGTGTCATGAAATTTTCCCCAGAATTAGGTAGTTTGATGAATAAATGTCAAATCTTTCTTTGCAATATTTTTAAATGTAGACACATTTTTCATGTATGTAATAGAAGCATTTTTATTCAAAATAATAGTTTACACAATAGAGTCAGAATGCATATTTATTCATGATTTTCATTATGTATTTATTTTTCTCTTTATTACAGCAGAGGGCATAAAATAATTTTCCTGTACAAACCAAGTAAATATATATTTAGATCTGACTTTTTTCTAAACCAACTGAGACATTGTTACCATTTTAAACTCACTGTACTTAGATGCTCAAAACAAGCTTCCATACTCATTTTTTCATTCCTCACAACTATTGCACTGGATTGTAATGGCTTTTGGCTCACAATTGTATGCGTGCACTCTATTCTCATATGTACTTACTTCTCTTAAAGTCAATTCAGCATCAGGGCTGTAGATTATGGTATGTACTTACAGAAAATCTAATGAAAAGAATAAATTATAGAGGAAGAATTATTGACTACTAGTATAATTCTCAATTCCAGGGTCTTGAAACTCTTTAGTGTGTGTCAAAACCATTTCAATGATTACAGCATCAATGGGGAAGACGGGAAAAAGAAAAATTAATATGGATTAGCAAGGACTTTCTTTTAGCTTTTGTTCACATAATAATGTGGTTATGCAGTGAAGTATGTAAGTGGTTAGGCTGTTGTGAAACATGGAAATATATATTGTTACAATGTTGTCTTGAATAAAATGGAGTGGTGTGTTCTAAAACCTGAGGTACTGGGAAGGAAGTAACTATACTAAGTAAAAAATATTGCCAGGAATGTCCTTCAAAGAATTCCTGTCACCTAGGTACCTGGAAACTACAAATGATAAGTTGTGTCTATAATATTTCATAGAGAGTACTAGGATCTACTGGTCTAAATATTGGCTTTCCATAGGCTTGGCACAGAACCAAACATCTTTTCACTGTTCATGTTACTGGATAGATTTTAAATTCTAAGGGTCATATAATTATAGCTAAGTAACAACAGCCTAAGCACAACATCCTAAATACTGCTTTATCTACAGATGTTTTCTTTAACCAAAAAGTAATTCGAAATGTAAACTATATATAAACATGAAGATCTTTCACACAATCACTTCAATTCTACAACTATTTTGAAGACTCATGAAATCTGTAAAACTAAACCCACATCCTCCATGGACTCCAAGGAAGACCCTTCCTTTCTTGAAATATAGTGTCATTATATGAGAATGGTAAGTGATTATACCTAAGTCATATAACTGCTGGGCTAAAATGAGATATTATACACAGATAAACCTAAATAATAATAAGTAAGAAAGAATTTGAAAGTAGGGAATGATCTCCATTCACTTAAAATAATGTCCCGGGAGACCAGGAGACCAGCTCTTCTGGCGGGACCAGGTACAACTGGCCCTGCATCCGGGCCTGTGTCCCAGTGCCTGGGGCTTGCCTGGGAACTGCATGGAGCTTCCAATCCTGGCTGGAGCCAAGCACCCCAGATTCCAGGTCTTCTCTCCCACCAACGAGACCAAGAAACCTGCAGATCCAGGGAGACCAGGGGACCAGCTGTTCCAGCTGGACCAGGTACAACAGGCCCTACATCCGGGCCTCTGTTCCAGTGCCTGGGGATTGCCTGGGAACTGCACAGAGCTTCCAATCCTGGTGGGAAACAGGTGCCCCAGATTCCAGGTCTTCTCTCCCACCAGCGAAACCGGGGAACCAGCAGATCCAGCAAAGGAACCAGGGGACCAGGTGGGAGGCTAAGCACCCCAGATTCCTGGTCTTCTTCTCCACCCACGGGACCAGAACGAGGACAAGTAATAGAAGAACTACCAGATTATTGGACTGGCTAGCATCCACCAAAAGAGAACTCTGGTCCCCTAACCACCAGACCAGTAAGGGGCTCTTTCTGCACCCACTAGAAAAAGAGATTGGAAAGAGACAATACAAAAACACACTCAGCAACAGAAAAACAAATATGACACTGCCAGATTCTAGAGACTCCACACCAGCAAGACTCCAACATTCCAATGCAAATGAAGCAGAAGAGAATGACCTTAAAACCACCTTCATGAAAATGATAGAGGCCCTAAAACAGGATATAGGAAAATCCCTCAAAGAAATGGATGAAAAAACAAAACAAAACAGGCAAAAAAAGGAAGAAAAAACAAACCAAAAAATGCAACAAATGGAAGAAGAAACAAACCAAAAAGGCAGGAAATGGAAGAAGAAACAAAGCAAAAAATGCAAGAAATCGAAGAAAAAGCAAAACAAAAATTCATAAAATGCAACAAATGGATGAAAAGATAAACAGAAAATTGCAAGAAACAATGCAAACAGTGCAAGGGATGAAAACTGAACTATAATACAGTTAAAAAACACAATCTGAGGAAAGGCTGGAAGTAGAAAAGCTGGGCAAACGGTCAGGTACTACCGATACAAGCATTACCAACAGAATACAAGAGATGGAAGAGAGAATCTCAGGTGATGAAGATATACTAGGAGAAATGGACTCATCATCAAAAGGAAATCTTTTGTCCAACAAATCCTTAACACAAAAACATACAGGGAATATGGGAAACCCTGAAAAGACCAGGCCTTAGAATAATAGGTATAGAAGAAGAAAACCAACTCAAAGGGGCAGAAAATATATTCAACAAAATCATAGAAGAAAACATTCTGATCCTTAAGAAAGACATGCCAATGAGGTATAAAGAAGCTTACAGAACACCAAATAGAGTGGATCACAAAAAAGTCCCCTTGCCACATAATAATGAAGGACCCAAATAT
Organism: Mesocricetus auratus; assembly: GCF_017639785.1. NCBI lineage: Eukaryota > Metazoa > Chordata > Mammalia > Rodentia > Cricetidae > Mesocricetus > Mesocricetus auratus. The sequence continues at coordinate 90,834,976 of NW_024429188.1, read as the reverse complement.
ACAGAATAAAGAAAGAATATTAAGAGCAGCTAAGGAAAAAGGCCAAGTAACCTATATAGGCAAACCTATCAGAATTAAACCTGATTTCTCCACGGAAACTCTGAAAGCCAGAAAGTCCTGGATAGATATTCTACCAACACTAAGAGACCATGGATGCCAGCCCAGTCAACTATATCCAGCAAAGCTCTCAATCACTATAGATGGAGAAAACAAGATATTCCATGACAAAACTAGATTCAAGAAATACGTATCCACTAACCCAACCCTACAGAACGTTTTGGAAGGAAAAATCCAACCCAAGGAAGTTAACTACAACCACAAAAACATAGGCATTAGAGAATCCTTCTCTACCAACAGCCAAAAGAACAAAGGTGTGAAATTCCACACATAATTCCACCAACAACAACCATTCCAAATCCAAGAAGAATGAGCAATCAATGGTCATTAATATCCCTCAACATTAATGGCCTTAACTCACCCATAAAAAGACACAGACTAGCAGAATGGATTCAAAGACAGATCCCATCTTTCTGCTGCATACAAGAAACACACCTCACCCTTAAAGACAAACATTACCTGAGAATTAAAGGTTGGGAAAAATTTCCAATCAAATGCACCCAAGAAAGAAAAAGGGGTAGCAATCCTAATATCTAACAAATTAGACTTTAAAATAAAATCAATCAAAAGAGATGAAGGAGGTCATTACATACTCATCACAGGCAAAATCCACCAAGATGAAGTGTCTATCCTGAACACCTATGCCCCAAATACAAAGGCATCGACATTCGTAAAAGAAACATTACTAAAACTTAAATCACATATAAAGCCCCACACACTTATAGTGGGAGATTTCAACACACCACTCTCACCACTAAACAGGAATACCAGACAGAAACTCAACAAAGAAGCAAAGGGTCTAATTGAAGTAATGGCGTAACTGGGATTAACAGACATCGATAGAACATTTCATCCACATTAAAAAGAATATACATTCTTCTCACCACCACATGGAACCTTCTCAAAAAGCAAACACATACTTGGCAACATAACAAACCTCAGCAGCTTTAAAAAATTAGAATAACTCCATTCATCTTATCAGATTTAAGCTTTAAAATTAGAATTCAACAACAACACAAAGTGCAGAAACCTGCAAACTCATGGAAATTGAATAATGCACAATAGCACCATTCCTGTGTCAAAGCAGAAATAAAAAAAGAAAATAAAGTCTTCCTCAAATTCAATGAGAATGAAGACACAACATACCCAAACCTATGGGACACTTTGAAAGCAGTGCTACGGGGGAAGTTCATAGCACTAAGTGCCCACATAAAGACACTGGATAATAGTTATACTAGAGAATTAACATCACAGCTGAAAGCTCTAGAACACAAAGAAGCACACTGTCCCAGGAGGAGTAGACACCAAGGAATAATAAAAATGAGGGCTGAAATCAATAAAGTAGAAACTAGGAAAACAATACAATGCAACGAAGAGTTAGTTCTTGGAGAAAATCAACAAGATAGACAAACTTTTGTCCAAACTTACCAAACAACGAGCATGAACATGCAAATTAACAAAACCAGAAATGAAAAGGGGGACATAACAATGGACTCTGAGGAAATTCAGAGAATCATCAGGTCATACTTTGAAAATCTGTACTCCACAAAATTCAAAAATTTAAAGGAAATAGTTGACCTCCTGGATAGGTATCTCTTGCAAAAATTAAATCAAGAACAGATAAGCAATTTAAGTAGACCTATAACCCATATGGAATTAGAAGCAGTCATCAAAAGTCTCCAAACCCAAAAAAGCAAATATCCTTATGCTCTCAGTGCAGAATTCTACCAGAATTTCAAAGAACAGCTTATACTAATTCTTCTCAAAATATTCCACTCAATAGAAGTAGAAGGGTCTTTCTATGAGGGTTCAATAACCTTGATCCCCAAGCCACACAAAAACACAACTAAGAAAGAGAACTTCAGACCAATATCCCTCATGAATATTGATGCGAAAATACTCAATAAAATACTGACAAATAGGATCCATGAACACAACAAAACAATCATTCACCATGATCAAGTAGGTTTCATCACAGGGATGCAGGGAGGATTCAACATAGGAAAATGCATCAATGATATCCACCATATTAACAAGCTGAAAAACAAAAATCACATGATCATCTCTTTAGATACTGAAAATCATTTGACAAAATCCAACACCTCTTCATGGTAAAGGTCTTGGAGAGGTCTGTGATAACAGGAACAAACTTAAACATAATAAAAGCTATATAGAGTAAACCAACAGCCAACATCAAACTAAATGGACAGAAACTCTATGCAATTCCTCTAAAATCAGGAACAAGACAAGGCCGTCCACTCTCTCCATACCTTTTCAACATTGTACATTCTAGCCATAGCCATACACCAACAAAAGGGGTTCAAGGGGATACAATTTGGGAAGGATGAAGTTAAACTTTCACTATTTGCAGATGATAGGATAGTTTACATAAATTACCCACAGAACTCTACCAGGGAACTCTTACAGCTGATTAACACCTTCAGCAAAGTGGCAGGCTACAAGATCAACTCAGGAAAATCATTAGTCCTACTATATACAGATGATAAAAGGGCTGAGAAAGAAATCAGAGAAACAGCTCCCTTTACCATTGACACAAACAACATAAAATACCTTGGGGTAAACTATCCAAACTAGTGAAATACCTGTTTCACAAGAACTTTGAATCTTTAAAGAAAGAAATTAAAGAAGCCCTCAGAAAATGGAAAGATATCCCATGCTCTTGGATAGGTAGGATCAATATAGTAAAAATGGCAATCCTGCCAAAAGCAATCTATAGATTCAAGGCAACCCCATTAAAATCCCAGGACAATTCTTCACAGACCTTGAAAGAACAACAATCAATTTTGTATGGAAAAACAAAAGAGCCAGGATAGACAAAACAACTCTGTTCAACACGGCAATGTCTACAAGCATCACCATCCCTGACTTCAAGCTCTATTATAGAGCTATAGTCCTGAAAACAGCTTGTATTGGTACAAAAATAGACAGGTAGACCAATGGAATCGAATTGAAAACATTGATATTAACCCACACACATATGAACATCTGATCTTTGACAAAGAAGCTAAAAATATACAATGGAATAAAGAAAGCATCTTCAACAAATGGTGCTGGCAAAACTCGAGGCTGGCATGTAGAAGAATGCGGATCAATCCATGTTTATTGCCATGCACAAAACTTAAGTCCAAATGGATCAAAGACCTCAACATAAATCCAGCTACACTGAAGCTCTTAGAAGAGAAAGTGGGTGGTACCCTTGAATGAATTGGTACAGGAAACAACTTCCTGAACATAACACCAGTAGTAAAGACAGTGAGATGCACAATTAATAAATGGGACCTTCTGAAACTAAAAAGCTTCTGTAAGGCAAAGGACACAGTCAACAAGACAAAAAGGCAGTCCACAGAATGGGAAAAGATATTCACTAACCCCACAACTGACAGAGGGTTGATCTCCAAAATTTACAAAGAACACAAGAAGCAAGTCTCCAAAACAACAAAGGTTCTGATTAAAAGGTGGGGTACAGATCTAAATATAGAATGCTCAGTAGAGGAGTCTAAAATGGCTGAGAAGCACTTGAGAAAGTGCTCAACATCCTTAGCCATCTAGGAAATGCAAATCAAAACTACTTTGAGATACCATCTCACTCCTGTCAGAATGGCTAAAATCAAAAACACCAGTGAAAATTTATGCTGGAGAGGATGTGGTAAAAGGGGAACACTCCTCCATTGCTGGTGGGAGTGCCAACTTGTTCAGCCACTTTGGAAATCAGTATGGAGATTCCTCAGAAAAATGGGAATAAACCTACCACAAGACCCAGCAACTCCATCTTAGACATATATCCAAAAGATGCCCATTCATACAACAAGGATGTCTGTTCCACTATGATCATAGCAGCATTATTTGTAATAGCCAGAACTTGGAAGCAACCTAGATGCCCCTCAACAGAAGAGTGGATAGAGAAAAGGTGGTACAGTGAAAGTTTGACCTCTTCCTTCCAAATTTGTATCCCCTTGATCCCCCTTTGTTGTCGTATGGCAATAGCTAGAACTTCAAGTACCATGTTGAAAAGGTATGGAGAGAGTGGACAGCCTTGTTTTGTTCCTGATTTTAGAGGAATTACGTTGAGTTTCTGCCCATTTAGTTTGATGTTGTCTGTGGGTTTACTGTATATACCTTTTATTATGTTTAAGTATGTCCCTGTTATCCCAGATCTCTCCAAGACCTTTATCATGAAGGGGTGTTGGATTTTGTCAAAGGCTTTTTCAGCGTTTAGTGTGATGATCATGTGATTTTTGTTTCTCAGCTTGTTTATATGGTGGATTACATTGATGGATTTTCGTATGTTGAACCATCCTGCATCCCTGGGATGAAACCTACTTGATCGTGGTGAATGATTGTTTTGATGTGTTCTTGGATCCGATTTGCCAGTATTTTATTGAGTATTTTTGCATCAATGTTCATGAGGGATATTGGTCTGAAGTTCTCTTTCTTAGTTGTATCTTTCTGTGACTTGGGGATCAAGGTTATTGAAGCCTCATAGAAAGAGTTTGGCAAAGACCCTTCTGCTTCTATTGTGTGGAACACTTTGAGAAGAATTGGTATAAGCTGTTCTTTGAATTTGTGGTAGAATTCTGCACTGAGGCCATCTGGACCTGGACTTTTTTTGGTTGGGAGACTTTTGATGACAGCTTCTATTTCCATAGGGGTTATATGTCTATTTAAATTGCTTATCTGTTCTTGATTTAGTTTTGGCAAATGATAGCTGTCCAGGAAGTCATCCATTTCCTTTAAATTTTTGAATTTTGTGGAGTACAGGTTTTCAAAGTATGACCTAATGATTCTCTGGATTTCCTCAGAGTCTGTTGTTATGTCCCCCTTTTCATTTCAGATTTTGTTAATTTGCGTGTTCACTCTCTGCTGTTTGGTAAATTTGGACAAACGTTTATCTATCTTGTTGATTTTCTCAAAGAACCAACTCTTCATTGCATTGATTCTTTGTATTGTTTTCCTGATTTCTACTTTATTCATTTCAGCCCTCAATTTGATTATTTCCTGGAATCTACTCCTCCTGGGGGAGTTTGCTTCTTTGCGTTCTAGAGCTTTCAGCTGTGATGTTAATTCTCTGGTATAACTGTTCTCCTGTTTCTTCATGTGTGCGCTTAGTGCTATGAACTTCCCCCGTAGCACTGCTTTCAAAGGGTCCCATAGGTTTGTGTATGTTGTGTCTTCATTCTCATTGAATTCGAGGAAGTCTTTAATTTCTTTTTTTATTTCCTCTTTGACCCAGGGATGGTGCAGTTGAGCATCATTCAATTTCCATGAGTTTGTAAGTTTTCTGCAATTTGTGTTGTTGTTGAATTCTAATTTTATAGCATGGTGGTCTGATAAGATGCATGGAGATATTCCAATTTTTTGTAGCTGCTGAGGTTTGATATGTTGCCAAGTATGTGGTCGATTTTTGTGAAGGTTCCATGTGGTGGTGAGAAGAAGGTATATTCTTTTTTATGTGGATGAAATGTTCTATAGATATCTGTTAATCCCAGTTGGGTCATTACTTCTATTAGACCCTTTGCTTCTTTGTTGAGTTTCTGTCTGGTATTCCTGTCTAGTGGTGAGAGTGGTGTGTTGAAATCTCCCACTATAACTGTGTGGGGCTTTAGATGAGATTTAAATTCTATTATGTTTCTTTAACCAATGTGGATACCTTTGTATTTGGGGCGTAGATATTCAGGATAGACACTTCATCTTGGTGGGTTTCACCTGTGATGAGTATGTAATGACCTCCTTCATCTCTTTTGATTGATTTTATTTTAACGTCTAGTTTGTTAGATATTAGGATTGCTACCCATGCTTGGTTCTTGGGTCCATTTGATTGAAAAATTTTTTTCCCAACCTTTAAATCTCAGGTAATGTCTGTCTTTGAGGGTGAGGTGTGTTTCTTGTATGCAACAGAAGGAAGGGTTCTGTCTTCGAATCCATTCTGCTAGTCTGTGTCTTTTTATGGGTGAGTTAAGGCCATTAATATTGAGGGATATTAATGACCATTGATTGCTCATCCTTCTTCGATTTGCGATGGTTGTTGTTGGTGGAATTATGTGCGGCATTTCACCCCTTTGTTCTTTTGGTTGTTGATAGAGAGGGATTCTCTAATGCTTATGTTTTTGTGGTTGTAGTTAGCTTCCTTGGGTTGGAGTTTTCCTTCCAAAATTTTCTGTAGGGCTGGGTTAGTGGACACATATTGCTTGAATCTAGTTTTGTCATGGAATATCTTGTTTTCTCCGTCTATAGTGATTGAGAGCTTTGCCGGGTAGAGTAGTCTGGGCTCGCATCCATGGTCTCTTAGTGTAGGTAAAATATCTATCCAGGACCTTCTGGCTTTCAGAGTTTCCATGGAGAAATCAGGTGTAATTCTGATAGGTCTGCCTTTATATGTTACTTGACCTTTTTCCTTAGCTGCTCTTAATATTCTTTCTTTATTCTGTATGTTTGGGGTCTTGATTATTATGTGGCGAGGGGATTTTTTTTTGTGGTCCACTCTATTTGGTGTTCATTGGCATGTCTTTCTTAAGGTTAGGAAAGTTTTCTTCTATGATTTTGTTGAATATGTCTTCTGCCCCTTTGAGGTGGATTTCTTCTCCTTCTTCTAAACCTATTATTCTTAGGTTTGGTCTTTTCATTGTGTCCCATATTTCCTGGTTGTTTTGTGTTAAGGATTTGTTGGATTTAAGGTTTTCTTTGGTTAATAAATCCATTTCTCCTAGTGTATCTTCAACACTTGAGATTCTCTCTTCCATCTCTTCTATTCTGTTGGTAATGCTTGTATTGGTAGTGCCTGACTGTTTGTCCAGCTTTTCTATTTTCTGACTTTCTTCAGATTGTGTTTTTTTAATGTCTCTATTTCAGTTTTCAACCCTTGCAGTGTTTGCATTGCTTCTTGCAATTTTCTGTTTATCTTTTCGTCTGTTTGTTACCTTTTATGAATTTTTTGGTTTGTTCTTTCTTCCATTTCTTGCATTTTTTGGTTTGCTTTTTGTTCCATTTCTCACATTTTGTGCTTTGTTTCTTCTTCCATTTCCTGCCTTTTTTGGTTTGTTTCTTCTTTCATTTTTTTCATTTTTTGCTTTGTTTTTTCTACCATTTCTTGCATTTTTTGCTTTGTTTCTTCTTCCATTTCCTGCCTTTTTTGGTATGTTTCTTCTTCCAATTCTTGCATTTTTTGCTTTGTTTTTTCTTCCATTTCTTGCATTTTTTTGCTTCATTTCTTCTTCCATTTCCTGCCTTATTTGGTTTGTTTTTTCTTCCAATTCTTGCATTTTTTTGGTTTGTTTTTTATTCCATTTCTTGCATGTTTTGGTTTGTTTTTTCTTCCATTTCTTTGAGGGATTTTCCTATATCCTCTTTTAGGGCCTCTATCATTTTCATGAAAGTGCTTTTAAGGTCGTTCTCTTCTGCTTCGTTCGCATTGGAATGTTGGGGTCTTGCTGGTGTGGAGTCTCTAGAATCTAGCAGTGTCATATTTGTTTTTCTGTTGCTGACTGTGTTTTTGTATTGTCTCTTTCCCATCTCTTCTTCTAGTGGGTGCGGAAAGAGCCCCTTTCTGGTCTGGGGACCAGAGTTCCCTTTTGGTGGGTGCTAGCAAGTCCAATAATCTGGTGGGTCATCTATTCCTTGTCCAAATGCTGGTCCCGTGGGTGGAGAAGTAGAACAGGAATCTGGGGCGCTTAGCCTCCTACCTGGTCCCCTGGACCCTATGCTGGGTCCTGTTGTACCTGATCCGGAACAGCTACTCCCCTGGTCTCCCTGCCTCCTCTGGTTTCCTGGTCTCGCTGGTGGAGAGAAGATTTGGAGTCTGGGGTGCTTGGCTCCCACTGGGATTGGGAGCTCTGTGCAGTTCCCAGGCGATCTGCAGGCACTGGAACACAGGCCGTGAATCCGGCCTATTTACCTGATGCTGCTGGAGGAACAGCACGGCAAGCACCTATATTATACTCATGTGCATATATTCACATGCAGACAAATATACATATAATTAAAATAAATTAATTTCCTTTTAATTTAATATTATTTTATATTTTAATTTCATTTTTCCATTGTAATCACAGTTATCGCACCTACCCCTCCTCCTACTCCCCCTAACCTCTGCCAAGCCCACCCCATCCAATCCTCCAAAAGGGAAATCGCTCCCATGGGGAGTCAACAAATCCTGTCCCACTAAGTTGAGACAGGACTGAGCCCCTCCTCTTGCATTAAGGTTGAATATAGCATGCCACTATAGGAAATGTGCTCCCACATGCTAACTCAAATCCAACACCACTTCATGATAAAAGTCTTGGAGAGATCAGGGATACATAGAGTGTACATAAACATAATAAATTCAATGTTTATCAAGCTGACAGCTAACATCAAATTAAATGGAAAGAAACTCGAAGCAATTCATATCTATTAAATATAGTGCTTAAGTTCTACCTAGAGAAATTAGACAACAGAAAGTGATCAAGGGAACACAAATTGGAAAGGAAGAAATCAAACTATCCCTATTCACAGATGATATAATAATAGATGTAAGTTACTCCAACAATTCCACCAAGAAATCCAACAAGCTGATAAACACCTTTAGTAATATAGCAGAATACAAAAAGTCGGTATCCCTCCTATGTGCAAATGATATATGGGCTGAGAAAGAAATCAGAGAAATATCAACATCTATAATAGCAACAAATATAAACTATCTTGGAGTAGCTCTATTCAAGCAAGTGAAACACCTGTATGACCAAAAACATTAAGTCCTTGAAGAATGAAACTGAAGAAGATATCAGAAGATGGAAAGATTTCCCATGCTCTTGGATAGATAGGATTAGCAAAAATGGAAATCTTACCAAAAGCAATGTATAGATTCAATGAAATCCCCATCAAAATTCCAACTTCATTCTTCCCAGACATTGAAAAAACAATAATCAACTTCATATGATAAAACAAAGAACCCAGTGTAGCTAAAACAATCATGTACAAGAAAGGAAATTCCAGAGGTATTACCATCCCTGGCTTCAAGCTCCATTATAGAACAATAGTAATAAAAGCAGTTTCATATTGGCATAGAAAGAGACACATGGATCAATGGAATCAAATTGAAGACCCTGATATTAATTCACAAACCTATGAACATCTGATTTTTTACAAGAATTTAAAATTGTACAATAAAAAAGAAAACATCTTCAGCAAATGGTGCTGATATAACTGGATGTCAACATGTAGAAAAATCCAAATAGATTCATATCTATCACCATGCACAAAACTCAAGTCCAAGAGATCAAAGACATTAATGTTAGAAGAGAAAATGGGATGTAAACTTGAAGGCATTGATACAGGAGACTACTTCTTTAATGTAACATCAGCAGCAAGACACTGAGAGCAATAATCAATAAATGAGACCTCCTGAAACTTAAAGGATTCTGTAAGGAAAAAGACATTGTAAATGAGCAAAAGGAGAACCTACAGAATGGGAAAAGATCTTCACCAACCCCACATATGACAAAGGGCTGATTTCCAAAATATGTAAAGAGTTCAAGAAGCTAGACATCAAAGTACCAAATACAATTTAAAAATGTGTTATACATCTATAGAGATAACTTGTTTATACTTTAACAAATAAAGCTTGTCTGAATATCAGGGTGTGGAGCAAGCCACTAGTTAACCGTAGATGTCTGAGGTCTGTACAGACAGACAGGAAGTGATATGGCTGGGTGGAGGAGACAGGAGCTCAGTCTTTTCTTGGATAGAAAGTTGAGTTGGTAAGATGGCTGTAGTTTTGCTCCTTCCTCTCTCTGATCTCTCAGATTTTATTATTAAAGCCTATTTGAACTCAAGTTACATATTGGCACCCAACTTAAATCCATGAATTCACAAACAAGCTGCTTGCCTGTGGGTTTGCACAGTCCGGAGCTTCACACAGTACTCCCACTGGAGTTACCATCCCACCCCACTAGGCTTTCTTTTCCTTTTTCTCCAGGTTTCTGAGTGAGTTTAGGATTTGCCTGTTGTAGCCTCTCTAAAACAGTCTCCAGCTCCTAACAAAACTCCAGAAGCAAGTACACACCAAATGCCACAGAATTTAGCCACACTAAACTGGTTGGGTCTGCCTGCAGGTGGTTTCTGCCACATATACTTCTGCAGAATCCTATGTGTGTTTTTCAGGCAGCTGGCTCTTCCCTACCTCCATGGGATTCAGGGTTTACCCTCTCCTCAAACTGCGACTCTCAGCCCAAGGCTAGCTGCTGCAGCTGTCCTCAGCCTGGCTGTATACCACCTGTGTTCTCCCATCAGACATGCTATGCAGCTTTAAGCTCCATCATTTTCCTCAACAGATTTGGTGAGACAATTGGGAGTTCCTGAAAGAAGGAATTAGTTTAAAAGAGAGAGAGGGAGGTTTACCCCACATTAAGAAATGGGGAATACTGTTACAATGGAGGGATTTAGGTCTCTGTATGACGATACACTGAACGGTTTGAAAACAGAACAATTAAATGAGAAGATAACTAATTTAGAGCCCCAATAGTCTCACATGCTTGAATGCTTGCTCCTAAGTTGATGTAATTTTTGGGATGGATTATCAGGTGTGGCCTTTCTAGTAGACATACATCAATGAGTTTTGGACTTTGATTTCAAGATCCCACAACATTGTGATTCTAGTTAGGTCTCTCTCTCTCTCTCTCTCTCTCTCTCTCTCTCTCTCTCTCTCTCTCTCTCTCTCTCTCTCTTTCTCTCTCTCTCCCTGTCTCTGTCTCTCTCTGTCTCTGTCTCTCTGTCTGTCTCTGTCTCTATATATCTCTCTCTTACTCTGCCTTATGCCTGCTGATCACATGTACGCTTTACCACTTCCCTAGTACCATGCCTGTGTCCCTGCCTACTGCCATGCTCTTCTCTTTTGTAAGTTGTTTTAGTCATGGTGTCTTTTCAAAGCAATAGAATTGTAATGACGAGAACATTACACTAAATCTGAAAGGAGATTTTAAACGCAGAATGAATTTCTACACTCTATATAACATCAAAAAGTAATTTACCTATATATCATTGAAATATCTATACATCATTTAAGTATATAATGTATAATATATCACTTAACATATAAATAGAGAAAAATATGCACATATATGTCTATATAGTCAAGATTAGTGGAAAATTATTTTCTTATAAGAAAACAACACAAGGCTGCTTAGGCATTATTTCACATTTCATTCCAAACTTACCTGCCAATTTTGGTATCTGACTTAGTTAGCTAGTTGTCTTTGTGTGAAGTAGTAATAAAACTTCTTTTGAGAGTACAAGCATTTGATTTAATCTCAGATACAGTCATTCCCATGGAAATATAGTAACAATATTCCTTGATGTTTGCATTTCAAAGAGATGGATTCTAAACCCTTAAGTAAAACATCCTGAATCATAAGAAAGGCAGGATGATTATTTAAATTTCATTAAAATCTATAGATAGCATGAGCTTAAGAATTGAAGAAGCAATTCTAGTATTCACCAGCTCAAGAAGAAGAACTAAATAACAACTAAAAAGATTTTTAAACAAATATGAAAAGAGTCGAAAGTATTTCAGCACACAGAAATGGAAAACCACTAAGGTAATTCAGGAATGCTAATTTGATAACTTAAAGTTGTTACAACACACTTTATAATGTGCTTTAAAATAATTTATGACTATATATCCATTCTCCTTACATGCTCTGTTCAAAATCAACTTACTTCTAAGAAAAACACTGTAATCAATCTTACTATACTTTGGACTTCCAATGTAATTAACTACTACAAGTTCAGTTGAATGCACAAAAAGTTCTTAGTTCCTATTTGAAACAATGTTTTTTTGTGTGCTGTTCATTATATAAAGAAGATGGCCTTTGTTCGGGTTTGCTAATATTTCTCAGACTAGATTTTTTAAAAGATGAGCACAGGAGAAAACAAACTCCTGTCAATAAATGAGGCACATACTTGGGTAAAGGACATCAGGAGATAGTCATTCTTTGATGTGGCATTGACTGTCACAGTTTATGAGTATCTAATTATCATACTGCATTCCATAAACATGTCTAAGTATCACTAGTTAAGTAAATTGAAAATAGCTACAAAAATATCAAATAGACAGAAGGAAGATTAAAAACACAGATAGCTCAGAGAAATATGCTTAAGATGAGAAAGACTTTATTTTCCTAATAGCTGTGGAAAAGAACACAATTTTTTAAATGTATATGTGAGTACACTTATCAGACCAAATAAGTAGGGTTTTGCTCTTCCTTTAGATACAGGTCTCCTTGGTAAAACACTTTGTTTTTATAATTTATTGAGAGATTTCCAGAAAGAATTAAGTAAAAGGGTGAATATTAACTGTATTAGGAATAATATAAAGCCAGAGACAGAAATTGGGGTTCAAGCTGAAGATCAGAGGAACAAAGCAACCAGTCAGTAGCTCTTACCACTAATAAGGCTGAATTGGAGATCCTGTCTTCCCTGTGATAAGAAACTAAATCTTCCTGTCCTCAATGTGGATGGAGACTAATTGCCAGTGACTGGAGACTAAATGCCTAATACTGACTTTGCTTCTTTCTTATATATCTCTCTAGTTCTGGAATTAAATGTTTGAACTCTGTTATTCTTTTAGACTGATCCACTCTTGCACAGATCTGGGTGGCCTTGAACTCAGAGAGATCAATCTGCCTTTGTCTCCTGAGTCCTGGGATTAAAGGTATGTGCCATTATTTCCCAGCTTCTATAGCTAACTAGTGTGGCTGGCTTTGCATTCTGATCCTTCAAGCAATCTTATATTAAGTCATAAATAATATATCACCACAACTAACCTTCAGTGTAACCAGTGTTTTTCAATATGTCAGCCAGATAGGAAAAGGTCTTAGGAAAGAATGATCTTCCAGATTATACTTCTTTTTTTTCTAATGGGTTTTATTTGTGTTTATTTTATCACCTAATTCATTCTTTTAGGAATTCCCAAATGTTTTACTAGAAAGTATTTTTTTTACTACACCTGTGCCTTCTGGAGATATTTTACTAAACATGCAAATGCAGTATTTTTATGCATTTCTTAGTTCTTAGAACCTGGTATTAAGGGTGGCGTTAGATAAATCACTATAACAGCAGATTTTCTGTCTGTTCCTCATAGGGCAGTATACCATACTTATGAACATAGCTCTGAAAACCAAACTATCAAATCCAGACATCTGGGACTGATTTTTCCACAGTACTTTTAGTCTCTTTATGGCAAAATTCAATGAGACATTCATTCTGAAAACAGACTTGTGTGCTAAATAATGACCAGAATATTCTGAGAGGCTTTTTTAGGATTGAGACTCCTAGAGATACACTGAGCTTGTCTTCCACAATACACCACTTAAGGCATACGTCCTTTACTGTTGAAGGAAAAATTGTTTTAAGTGTGAAGAATCTTGTCTGGTAGCGTGCATACACACTATATATGTGATGATACTTTCTATGTTTTCATGGTCCCCTCTGTCCCCTGTATAAACATATAATAAAATGAAAATACCTATCCTAGGAAGAAGTCATTGCCCATCTACCTTCCACACAAACAGAATAAGAAACTCTATATACATGAAATATCTCTGAGTATACTATCTTCTAGAAACTATATTTTCTCATAAGCAGAAGAGAAAATCATGAACAATGTTTTAGAGAAGGATGGCAGGAATATTTGTTATTACAGGAAGAAAATAAACTGTGACAAGATTTTCAAAATTGCATTCAATAGCTACTGTTGAGGCTAAACACATGAATGATGAAAATGATGTGCTGAGATCCCTACTCTGTTGTTTTCTGCTTTGATCCTAACTTACTTAAGTTAATTTTATTCCTCTATTTTTCTCATTTGTGAAATGGGAATCAGTGGTTTTGTTCACCTCAGAGTTGTTCTAAGGACATATGCACTAAGTGATGTTAAGCATTGATGGCAGTATTTGGCATCTATAATCATTATCACCATCTTTAATATTACTAGTATCACTTTAAAAATAAAGCAACTCTTAGTTTTCTTTCTTTTGTTGTTATTTCACAGCAACATAGGAATTAAAATTTTTCCACCCATGCAGAAAAGAAAAAAAATCCTATAATTTTTGAATTTCATTAACTGACAACTTACTTGAAATTGATATTTGAAATAAAGAATTTCATATGTTTATTATAATCATTATATGAATATTTAATAAGAAGCAGTAAAGCATGTTAATTAATACATGAGTTCCAATAGTCATTAAACTGTTTATTAGCTCTGTTGTCTTGTCCAAGTTGTTTAACTTCTGTATATCCTAGTTGTTATTCAATGGAGATGGTAATAGTCCCTTGTTCATTATGAGAATTAAACAAGTTTACACCTATAAATACTTTTAAGTTCTACGTGATGACCCTCATACACACTTCCATTATTCCAGATGTTACTAAAGAGCACTGGAACTTCCAGAAAATTATGTCCAAACACTGGAACTTCCAGAAAGTTACATCCAAGCAATCCAAGTCATTGACATATTCCCTTTGTTTTGCCTGTAGTAGAAAAGTTTATATCACAAAATTATAACTTTATTTCTATATGCTAATACCTAGGAAGTTGCTAAATTAAAATATAGAGTAGCAGCAGCTAGAAAATTGGAAATAATTATTACATCAGGAGGAAAACTGGAAAGGAGGAATGGATATAAATCACAGTTAGCTAATGATTACCACACTTCTGTCTTAGAGTTGATTATTTCTCTATTTTACATATAAGTATACTAACATACACTGTTGTTCATTTTCTGTTTTTATGAGTTCTGAGTTTGAGAGCTAATAAAGATAGCTTAAACATATTACTTCACTCATTAGGCACACATATAATCCAAATAAGGAGACACGGATATGTAAGTTTCCCAACATTCATTTTATATATTTAACACTATTTGTGTAAATTATCTAAACTGGTATAACATTAGTTGTTGGCAATTCATGAATAACTACACAGCTCTTAACAAATATCTTCATATTAACAGGAGTTTCTATATATATATTAAAATTTTAGTGGAGAGGAATTGAATTACAACAAGCAAGTTTATAATAACCATGGTCAACAGCTGCTAGAGTCATTACAAGACAACATTATCAGGCCAACTTAAATTTAAAGAATGGAATCAGCATTGACCGTGAAATATTAAACTCTAATTAAATTTCATTATTTTAAATGTATTATGTGATGTTATTATCAAGTCAGAAACTTGACATTTTCACAGAAACTGAGAAATTTCAATCCAAAGACAATACTTAATCACCTTCTGAAGTTGATTTTACCAATCCAGATTTTAATTTTGATTCATTGATATTTCTTTCTTTGTTTAAGACAAAAATACATCATTAAGAATATTATATTTCTCATTTCTCATAAAAATAGCTATAAGAAAATGAAGAAAAGTTAAATGTCACAATTTCTAGGCTTTAACACAATTCTGATATTTTCAATACTTAAAGTGCCCTGTGGGGAAGAGCAAAGGGGATTTTTACAGCTTTATTCTTGGTAATGACATGACTTGGTATTCAAACAATACCAAGGATTCTGTTGTTTATGAAACAAATCAAAGAACACAAAAACATGTACTCTCCTGTGTTTGATGATAATTCCTTCTGTTACCTGGAAACTTCATAGTAACAAAGCATAAAATTGAAACAAATAAAACTATTCTAGTAATAAAAAACTGATACTCTATGTAATGTTGACATACTTTTTTGAAGCTTTCTTGAGCTCTTTTTATTTCAGTTGAATTTATGTACTGTTATCCTCTTTGCCTGGTAAAATGTTTTTAATTCTATTAAACCTGCTTCAATTACAACCATTATTTGTGACACAAGGTAGAAAGTTGTAATAAACATTGAAAGGTGACAGAAGCTGTGAAACAGAAAAGATAATGTGGAAATATAAAACACAAAGAAAGACAATCAGATCAAAGTAGTATCTTCTAGGTTTTTCCTCTAAAAATACTTGCAAGAAAATCTTATACAATACTTCCAATGAAAAGAATATTTATTGATAATTTTATATCTCAGAATATACATCTAGTCAAAGTCTAAAAGATAAGGAACACTTTCCCTAGCAGAATAGAAAGAAAATAAATCACAAATATTAACACAACAAACACCTTCTTTTCAGAAAAATACATTTAAAACGTTTTTTTGGAAAAAGAACTTCAACTTACATCAAATTTCATAGTTGCTAATCAGTCTCTCAACTCCAAGTGCAAGGAGGAGAAGGCCATTGCTGCTTTCATTAAGTGACAGCAAGTCAAGTCTTAACTATCTTGACATAAATGGTTTATCAGATATCCTAGGAAAAATGATATTAAAAACTCTATTAAAGAAGAAACATGTCTGATTTATTTCAGAATTATCAGTGAGTTTCATAGTAATATATATCATATATAGAGAATGTATAGTTCCATTATATATTCTGTGAACTTAATTGAAGGAATAAAGCCTTCTATGCAGGAAAAATAGAAATATAATTGTTAAGGCTGGCATGAACTAGTGTGTTGGAAGAGATTGATATTCTGCTTAATATATTACTAGCTGACATTTGACGAAGTTTACTAAATCTTCCTTCCATTTATCTGAAAAGTTTTATCTTCTTTCCATGGTCTTCTTGCAGAAGAGGAGTATACTTTGCTTCAGAATGATGTGTGGTTCACTTTTCAGATAGAAATTTCTATAGGAATAAACTAAAAATCTCCATTTACTCTGCAATAGTTTTTTGAAGATTTTCACTTTGTTTTTCAATTCTATTCCAAATACATATCTTTACCTAATAATATGTATACATTATACTTTGTAAGATGTATTTTAATTAACAATGAAGGACAGTGCAAAGACAAAATATTAGATGGTTTGGGGCAAGCTCTAAGGAAAAACAATGTCATAATGATTTATGTGGCATGAAGCTCTGATTCTTGGACTCTCCTTAAAGAATGCTCTGAATGACAGTTCTTGCAAATGCTAGTGTAACCAGATCCACAGAGCAGAAATCTTTCTTTGTATTAAATTCCTAACAATAGGAAGTTCAAGAAGAACAAAGATAGATTGTGAGGTGGAGACATATCCTTTTCCAGGCAAGAATAAACTAGATCCCCATGAATCCCAACAACATTAAGAAAATATAACTTGTGGTTTAGAGTAATAATGCAACAATTCAAAAATGTTGTTTTGTAGTTGGCCCTAGTGTACACTTTTGTTATGATTTTGTGCTCTGGGGCCAGGAGTGTTACGAGTTATGTGCTTACATAGTGGAACAGTGATGATTGCTTTAAGGATGGGAGTTGATTTATGAGCTGCTTGGCATGAATTACCTTTTGAAGGTTAAAAAATGCCTAAAATTAGGTTCTGTTTATTTTAATTAGGATAAAAAAATTAGGAGCAGTACTGGATAAGGATAATCCCTCCCTATTAACTATGAGGAGCAGCTGCTAAAAACAGCAGGCATGTTATGGCTGCTCTCTAAAATGAGCACAGGTCAAATACATAATGTGTTCTGTTTGGGAATTTAGAGTGGCATATGCTCCAATAGTTTCTACCTCACAGCATGGAGGAATTTATCCATGCAGGGATACAAAGCCTTCATTCTCCCATAGGTTTTAGCCATCCATCTCAAAATTTTATGTGAATGGTCACAGTGGATTTAATATAAAATGATATGGTGAGTTAGAATAAATTCAGCATTGTGAGTTACTGAACTTAATCACCTGTCTGATGCTCAACAAAATATACTATCTATGTTTGAAAAAAAGTTTACATTTTTTACTGTTTGAACTTATAGCACATATCAGGCATGACACTGTGCATCAACAATAGCGAATGCATCATACAAAGCAGCATTACTTGAGCTCATTTTGGAATATATACAAAGACATATTTCTTGAAAAAAATGATATACGCTCAAATAGTTTAAAAGGAAAAGAAATCTGGAGATTTTAGTTAAAATGAAGGCATATAACTTCCTTAAACTTGTAGTATTTTGTGTTCAAAGCATGACAGGCACAGAAGAGGAAAAGAAGGGTTTCCTAGTTTACTTTCTATTGATGCGACAAACACCATTATAAAAAGCAACTATGGAAAGAAAAGCTATCTTTTCTCTTATACCTTATAATCTATCATGAAGGAATTTGGGACAGAATAACAAAGAGGGAATGTAGGGGCAGGAACTGAAAGAGAGTCAATGGAAGAATGCTGCTTACTGGATTTCTCCCCACTGGATTTATCAGCTTACATCAGTTATTGATTATGAATATCCCCACAGATTTGACTGCAGGGTCATCTAATGAATGAGTTTTCTCAGTTGTCATTCCCTATTGCCATATGACTCTAGCTTGTGTCAAGGTGAAAACTAACTAGCATAGAAGGTTAGGGTATAATCTGCAAAGGCCTTCTCCCAGTTATTGATATTTGCTAAATGGAGGCTGTGCCCTTCCATCTGGAGACAAAGTGTTCAAGCATATGAGCCTATGTGGGATATTTCACATTCAGAATATAGCCACATTACAAATAAAAATTTCTACTATCATAGGCTTAAAGCTCAAGTACTTGAAATGATTAAACAAGATTGCCATCAACTCATGGTTAATCACTGTTACATAGTAAATTTGAGGCCATTCCAGGCTATATATTATCTTATTTAAAAAAACCAAAATAATCCTTTACAAAGGAACATGTCATTGCTATATGTCTTCACTATTTTCTATAGAGTTCTACCAAATACTTAAAATATTGTAACCAACTACAATGAAAATGTTCCAAAATTCAGAATAGCAAAGGTGTTTAACCACATTTTACAGACCACATCACCCTAATACTAAATTCAGATGCAATCACAAACAAAAAGAGAAAACTACAGTCTTGAACATATATGTAAAAAATTCAAAACATACCTGTAAGCTGAAACCAACTAAGTGTTAAAAGATCATTTATTATAATCAAATTAGATTCATCTTAGAGATACAAAGGTGGTTTAATATACATAAATCCATAAACAATGTATACTAAACCAACTGAATTAAGTAAAAATAACTCATGAACTTTTGAAGAAATGTATAAAAGACATTTGATAAAATTAAACATCCCTTTAAGATAAAAATTTTGATCATATTAGGTATAGAATTACTATATCCTAACATAGTAAAGGTCATTTATAGTAAATCAACAATTGATATGACATGATACTAAATAGGGGGAGAATGTCATTGTGATATACAGGACCAGAAGATACTACTTTCACTAAACATAGTATTTCAAGTTCTGGCTACAGCAATCAGGCAACAAAAAGAAATAGTATCTAAGAATCTGTGTCACAAAAAGGAAGTTGTCAGAACCTGAAGAATGACACCTAAGGTTGTTGTCTGGCCTCTACATATCAGCAGATAACACACACACACACACACACACACACACACACACTCATACACACTGACACATACATACATGAACATATGTGTATTTTCACTAAATCACTAAATGTTCATATTGTCAGAGAAGCTTCTTGTTCTTTTATATGTAGTGATTAACATAGAGAATCATAACTGGTCAAAGTAGTGAGAATATGTGTTTGTGAGTGCATAACCATCAGTGCATCCTCTATATCTGTCCATCTCCATCTGACGCTTGAGGAATATCACAGAATAGGAGGCGGAAAGAACCTAAGCACCATAAAATTGGAAAGAAAGTTGTGAAATGCTGTGTTCTGGAATTGACACTATTGTTATTCATACTAACTCACAGCAATTGTCTGCTCAAGATCTAGATCAAAGCCCAGGATAGGCTCCAAAACAATACAGAGAAACCTTGCCTCTAAAAAACAAAAAACAAAAAAGATCTAGATCAAGCCAGTATTACCAGGAGCATGGGAGGGCAAGAGAATGCGGCGTCCCCACTTCAAGTGAAACTATTGGCAATTGGTGGCTGCTGGAGGAAGGGGAAGAAATCAGTTTTCTTTGGTGCTGTCTCCATCAGTAGGTTACTCATGTCCCAGTGGATGGCCTCACATCCATTTGCACATGATGATCACTACTGGACAAGGCAAGGAAATTATCTATTGCAAAGTGTTTACATAAATAATGGAGAGATCTCAAATTAGTAATTCAATGATAAATCTAAAAGTATTAGAGACAGAAGAACAAGTCTAATCCCCAAAACAGTAAATGGAAAGCAGTTGTGAAAATCAGTGAAAACACTAATGAAATAGAAACTAACAATATAATACAAAGTATAAATGAAATAGGTTGAAAACCAAACAAGATTTGTAACACCTTAGCCAAATTAAGTAACAGAAAGAGATCACAATTATTTATTGTAAAAAGGAAAACATTGTAACAGATACCAGTGAAAAATAATGACAGACTATTTATTACATTCCATGTAAATTGAAAATCCCAAGGAAACTAACAAATTTCTAGACACATACAACATCCAAATATTAAACTAAAATGAAATAATTTAAATAGAGCAATAACAAAAATCAAAGATAAAGTAACTAGAATGTAAAATAAACCAAGATGCCGCTAACAGATGAAAACATAAGAACAATGTGGTATATGTACACAACTGAATATTACTAAGCTGTGAAGAAATACGAAAAAATGAATTTTGCAGGTAAATTAAAGTAACCTGAATCAATTACATTAAATGAGGTAATCCAGGCCCAGAAAGACAAATGGTATATAGTCACTCTCAAATGCAGATATTAGCTTCAAATATACTTGTGTTTCACTTGGAGAATAGAGTCTAGAAGGGGACCTTTTGTTGGGGAGAGAGGCATGTTAAAGAACAGGGAATTGTAGACAATAGGAAACATGAAAAATAGTGTGGTGAATACTGGATTTAAGCATGGAGGAATGTGGGAGTATGAGGAAATTACGGGGAGAAGGGAAGGGTGAAGTCAAGGGAAGAGGGTATGGAAAGCCATATGGAAGCCAATCTTTTCCCCAGGGAGGGTGAGGCCCTCCATGGGGGGTATCCTGTCTGTCATTTCATCCAGGGCAGGGCCTAGGCCGTCCCCCAAGATTACAGGCTGAGAGAGCATCTCTCACTGTGGGATGGGAACCCAAATCTACTTGTATGCCAGGGATAAATACTGATCTACTACCCAAGGCCTCATAGATTTCCCAGGGCTCTTCACTGACACCCACATTCAGGGGGTCTGGATCAGTCACATGCTGGCCTCTCAGCCATCAGTCTGGATTTCAAGAGGTCCCCCTTGGTCAGGTCAGCTGTTTCTGTGGGTTAAACAACCCCAGTCTTGACCCCTATGCTCATCAGTCCTCCCTCTCTGCAACTGGGTTCCGTGAGTTCGGCTCAATGTCTGCCTCTGCTTCCATCAGTCATTGGTTGAAGTTTCTGTTTCCCAGACTCTATGGCAGTGGGATTGAAGGTTAAAACAGAATTTTCAAACACAAGTGGATAATGACACTCCTAGAAGGCATGGGTTACTAAATGAAAACTGCAGGGAAGGCATGAGATACCTCTAAATGGTTTGATGTTAATGGAAACCACAGAGATCCCCAAAACAGTACAAATTACTGCTATTTTCCTTGTTTACTTAATATGACAGCACTATAAGACCCTATTTCCAAAGATACCACAACTTTGGCTCTGGGACATAAATAAATAAATCTCAAAATGACCAGAAAACTGACTTCCTGCTGGCTATATTTCATAATTCCAGAAATTAATATGCAAGCTGTTTTCAAAGTCATATGGTGGTCCAACCCAGCACTCAACCTTGCATACTGAAGTATTGGCCTACAGTGCAATAGCAACACAGCTATTGTGGAGTAACTAACTCCTTTCTGGTTGAATTTGAGACCTACTCCTCAGGCTGGAATTTCATACTTAGTGGTGTATCCTTATCAGAGGCCCTTGATTTGGAAGCCCTTGATTATTACTGTTGCATTAAATGATCATTGTGTCAAAATGTCATCTAAATATTTATGCATGTATATATGAATGCCTGTATGTTTATAGCTATTGTTTTGCTAGTCTCACTGTCAAACTGTCTTCTAAATATATATGCTTATACATATATACATCTATATGTTTATATATATTCACATATATGCTTATACAAACATATAAACACATATACATAAATACATATATTTTCATCCAGTGACAATAATTGGATTGGTAGGATCAACATAATAAAAATGGCAATCTTGCCAAAAGCAATCTACAGATTCAACGCAATCCCTGTCAAAAGTCTGGTACAATTCTTCACAGACCTTGAAAGAACAATAATCAACTTTATATGGAAAAAAGACCCAGGACAGCCAAATCAACACTATACAATAAAGGGACTTCAGGAGGCATAACCATCCCTGACTTCAAGCTCTATTATAGATCTATAGTCCTGAAAACAGCTTGGTACTGGCACAAAAATAGACAGGCAGACCAATGGAATCAAACTGAAAACCCTGATTTTAACACACACATATATAAACACTTGATTTTTGATGAAGAAGCTAAAATTATACAATGGAAAAAAGAAAGAATCTTCAACAAATGGTGCTGTCATAACTGGATATTGGCATGTAGAAGACGGCAGACAGATCCGTGCCTATCACCTTGTACAAAACTTAAGTCCAAATTGATCAAAGACCTCAACATAAATCCAACCGCACTGGAATTCTTAGAAGAGAAATTGGGAAATACTCTTCCACAAATTGGTACTGCTTCCTGAACATAACACCAGTAGCACAGACACTGAGATTGACAATTAACAAATGGGACCTCCTAAAACTAAGAAGCTTCTGTAAGGCAAAGGACACAGTCAACAAGACAAAAAGGCAGTCCAATGAATGGGAAAAGATATTCACTAACCCCATATCTGACAGAGGGCTAATCTCCAAGAATTAAAAAGAACTCAAGAAGCAAGTCTCCAAAACACGAAAGAATGCAATTAAAAAGTGTGGTACAGAACTTAATAGAGAATTTTAAATAGAGGAGTCTAAAATGGCTGAGAGGCACTTGAGAAAGTGCTCAACATCCTTAGCCATCAGGGAAATGCAAATCAAAACAAGTCTGAGATACTATCTTACTCATGTTGGAATAGCTAAAATCAAAAACCCCAGAGACAGTTTATGCTGGAGAGGCTGTGGAGAGAGGGAGACACTCCTCCACTGCTGGTGGGAGTGCCAACTGGTACAGCCACTTTGGAAATCAGTATGGAGATTCCTCAGGAAATTGGGACTCAATCTACCACAAGACCCAGCAATTCTACTCTTAGGCATATATCCAAAAGATTTGCATGCATACAAGTAGGACATCTGTTCTACTACGTTCACAGCACCATTACTTGTAATAACCAGAACCTGGAAGCAACCTAGATGCCCCTCTACTGAAGAGTGGATAGAGAAAATGTGGTATATTTACATAATTGAGTACTACTCAGCAGAAAAACCAATGGAAACTTGAAATTTGTAGGCAAATTGATGGCACTAGAGGAAACCGTCACAAAAGGACAAACATGGTAGGTACTCACTCATATATGGGTTTTAGGTATGGATCTGATCAGGAGAGTGTCAGTCTGCAATTCTACTGATAGAGAGTCGGGGAAATAGGAAAGAACCTATGAGACATATGCATGGTACCCCAGAGAAGAGGAATGAGGCAAGATCTCCTGAACAGATTGGGAACATGGTGGGGGATTGGGGGAGCTGGGAAGAAGTGACGGGGAGAAGAGGAGGAGAGAGTAGGTCATGAGGGAAGAGGAAGGTTGAGTGGGGTTAGAATAGTGGGAGAACAGGATGAGAAATGCCATAATAGAAGGAGTCATAGGTTTGAAGAGAGATCTGACACCAGTGAGACCTCTGGTGATCTACAAGGATGACACCAACTGGCAAGCTAAGCAATAGTGGAGAGACTACCTTAAATGCCCATTCCTGATAATGAACTTGATGTCTATAGCCATCCTAGAACCTTCATACAATGACTGATGGAAGCAGAGGCAAACACCCACAGCTAAACCCTGAACTGAACCCATGGAACCCAGTGACAGAGAGAGAGGAATGCTAAGCAAATGGGCAAAAAATGGGCTGGTAAAACCAGTAAAGACAGCTGATCTGAACAAGGGGGAGCTCTTGGACCCCAGACCAACAGCTTGGAGGCCAGCATGGGACTGATACAGACCCCCTGAGTGTGAGAGTTAGTGAGGAGGCCTGTGCAACCTATGGGGCCCTGGGCATACAAATGGACTTCATGTGTCCATAACACAAAGAGGGATGCTCTCTCAGCCTGGACTCCTAGGGGAGTGCCCGGGCCCTGCCCTGTGTGAAATGACAGACTCTGGATATCCCTTATGTGGAAAGAAGTGAGGATGTGGCAGGAGGCTGGGGGTGATGGCAGGGGGTGTGGGAGAAGGGGAGGGGGAAGGAACTGGGATTGACATGTGAAGCAAGCTACTTAAAATTAATAAAAAGTAATAAAAAAGCAAAAAATTTACAAAGTAAAAGTAAATGTAAGAAAAATCAAATAAATTCTGCTAGTAATATAACATTTACCAAGACTTTCTGCAGGAGTATATGTCAGAATCCTCAATATTGATGTTTATTATTCTTCTGAGTATAGCAGTATAATTATGTGAGTTGAATGAGAGTTTGCAGAAATGTTAGAGTCTTCAGACATCATACTGTATTGTAGAGATATGTTTAAACCACATTTTCTACTTAGTCTTCCAATTTTTTTTACACTTTTCACTTTAAAAACCACATCTATCGTAAATATCACATTTATGAAGCTGTCAAGTTAATTCAAGTCATGTTAAATATATTCTTAATTAAAATATATTTACACCACTCTCCCTTCACCCTTTCCTCCTTCCCAACCCCTTTCCAGCTGCTCCCTGTCAAACTTCTCATATTGGCCTCACACTCTCAAGTTGATAGCCTTTTTTTCTTTGATTATATTTGTTACACACATGTTTGAGTGTGTACATTCATGTATGTGTGAATGAATATATATGTATTCAACATTCCGGGTATTTTGAATTGTGTGTATATGATTTCAAGTCTGAGCACTCTGCATAGGGCTCATCCCTAGGAAAGGCTAACTCATTTTGTAAATATAGTACTGTTAATTCTTTTTCAAATATTCTCATTAAAGGCACTAAGTGGAAAATATGCTTATCCAAATCCATAAACAAATAGTCACATTTTTTTTACTCTTCTCAACATCATTTTCCAGTGTATATTATGAAGGCTTTTGTTGTTGTTGTAATTGATTATGTACAGTCTGCAGTCAACTATTTAAGTCAGTTTATTTATGTCCTTGACCTCCATTCCCTCTAACACTTTTTATTAGTGAACTTTCACTTCCTTGGAAATGTGATGAGAAGTTACTTTTAAGGCTTCCCCAGGGGAGAGTTCCATAATTGATTGTTCAATACCACGTGGTCATGCCTGAAATTATATACAATACTAATGGGAACAACAGGTTTTATTAAATTATTTACTCATATGTATTTTTGTGTACAACAATTACTATAGAAAAAGAGGTGATCCAATTTTCCAACCAAGCTAATCCTGAAAATCTTTCACCAGAGTCTATCCAGTTAAGGCCATCTGATAGACCCTCCAAGGCACCCTCCTCATCCCTTTGATACACCCCCACAGTCCAAGCTTGGAACAGAAGGTACATCCTGTCCACTAGCACAGTGTCCTGTGTTCACCAAACTCCTTTCCATCAAAGGCATTTCCAACATGAAGGCTCATCCCTGCCCACATATTTTGTCTCTACTCCAACCTACTGTGTCCATATCCACATGTCTTGATCTCATTGCAAAATCCAAACAATGTGAAAGATAAAAGAATTTAAAACCAATTAGTCCTATAGAAATATTTGCCAATGAGAATTTTCTATTTGAACTCCATATCTCAGAATTTAAAAGAACAATTATTTGTTCCAGCAAAGAATTCAAGGAGTTTAAAAAAGACACGAAGAAACAGTTCAATTAGGGAGTAAAAAAAGAACACATGCTTGAGTGATGCCTAAGAAAGCATAAACATAAGACTAATGGAAATGATGAAGACAGTCCCAGTTTTGAAAATAGAACTCCATAAAGAGATACAAAGAGTGAAGAGTAGAGTGCTTAAATTGAAATTAATATAGAATTGAAAAATATAAAATTCCTATTAGAAAATTCAAAGCCCAAAGACTGAACATCTACATCTATAGATGGCCTAGACAAAATGAGAAAAGAATGTGAAAACAATTTAAAAATGCAGGAAATGAATATCCATGAAATGTGTGGTACCATTCATCCTTAGCAACTAGGAAAGTACAGATCAAAATATCTTTGAGATTTCATCTTATCTGAGTCTGAATGAAAATTATAAACAAAGCCTCTGACTATAAACATGCTGGGAAGCATGTAGGAGAAAGAAAACCCTTCTTGATTGTTTATGGATTACAAATTGGACCAACCCTTCTGCAAGTGAGTGTGGAGAGCCTTCAAAAAGTTAAAACTAGATCTACAAAATAACCTAAATATACTACTCCTCAGCATAGGCCCAAAGAACTTCACATCCTCCTGTATAGACATTAGTACAGCCATGTTAAAAAACTTACACATTTCTTCTAGTTAACATGTTATCTTACAACTACTACTATTTCCATTTTAAAAAATGCTAAAAGAACGGGAAAACAATTTTGCTACTTTGGGACAATAAGAATAAAGTTCTTAGCACAAAAAGACATGTTTAACAGCTTTAAACAAAGAGATTCTGTTAAACTCTGACTTTGATTTGCTAATTTACCAGAAAATGATCAATTTAACTGAACTCTACCACAGAATTGACCAGTTTCTTACTGAAAATGCCCACAACATGACCATATGATTGTTTTTCAACTGCTGTAATGAATTGTTTCTGAGTAATGAAGCAATCTCTATTAGCTTATCTGATTAAATGGTCTAGACAATATGACCATAGCCTCTGTGAGAACATACTTTGAGGCAGAATTGAGAAGATGAGATTTATATAGTCCCCTATATAAAATTGCATAATATCCAGACCCATACCTGATGAGTAGGTGTTTAGGTCTAAACTAATAGTTAGAACTTTGTCACTTTGAACGCCAACATGTTGTATCTGATCCTTTATTCTGACTTAACCTGTTTTTTTGTATGTGTCTACACTTTCAAATTTGCTCAGATGCTACAAGATACTATGTAGCAATATGAACAGATTTAATTAAGATATCCTCAATCAGCAACTGGAGAGATTCCTGAGCAGTTATGTATACTGGCTGCTCTTCTAGGATCCATTTCCTAGCACTCACATGGCACCAGTTTCTATTTCCCAGTATTCACATGGATGGTCACACTTTTTGTAACTCTAGTTCCAGGAAAGCTAACACCATATTTTGACTTCTGTGGGCACCAGACACTCATGTACCACAGAAAAACACGTCAAATTCCAATAAACATGAAATTAAAATTTAAAAAGATACCCTCAGTCTTCTAAGAAAAACAAATCTAGGTACCCTTTGAAATGGTCATAATTTATACATGGGTGTCATGGTGGTATACTGTTGTGGAATATTAATTTGGGATGTGCTACATTCATTTATACTGTGGAATGTTTGTTTAGTGATGCAAAGATGTGTTGCATTCTTTTATGTTGCATTGGTTTAACTCTGTGAAGCAGTATTCCTTTGCCTGTCTGAAATACCTTATTGTTCTAATAAAGAGCTGAGTGGCCAACAACTAGGCAGGAGAGAGACTTGGTCTGTCTGCCTGGCAGAGAAAATAAAAAGGACAAAAATGTAAACTCAAGAGTAAAAGGAGGAGCTAGAAAAAGAGAAAGAGAGCGACACAAGTGTCAGCCACCCACCTACCCAGCCAACTATGGAATAAGAACTAAATAAAAGTATATAGAATAAAGAAAGTTAAAAGCCCAAAGACAAAAGGTAGATGGGATATTTTGCTGTGCAGAATAATAAAGAAAATGACTTCCTCCAGTGCAAAGTGAATATCTTGGAGTTTTCTTAATCTAGAGTGTTTCTTCTGTGAATTACACTACTACATGTGCTGCAGATGCTACCTCATGTAACATGACTCCTATCGTACCCAAAGAACAAAGAAGAGAGTCCAAATAAAATCATGCTGCATGTTGAACCCTCAGTAATGAAGTTCTTTGGCTCTAGTCCAAAAATCTCATTCTTACTTTCTGCTTCCATGAAACTGTGGTCAAGGAATATATAAATCTGAAAGTAATATTAAATCTTAGACACTTCACTGTGGGATATTCCTGTACACTGTGTGAGTATATGTCTCTGTGGTTGGCTTAATAAAGAAGCTGGCTTCCAATAGTTGAACAAAATAAGGTTAGCCTGGAAAGTTAGACTAGGAGAATTCTGGCAAGAAGAAGGGTGGAGTCAGAGGAGTTGCCAGGAAATGCAGAGGGAGCAAGACATGCTTGAGGACAGGTAAAGCCACTAGCCATGGATCCATACATAAATCAATAGAAATGGGTTAATTTAAGTTGTAAGAGTTAGTTAGTAACAAGCCTGAGGTATCAGCCAAGCATTTGCAAATAATATTACGTCTCTGAGTGGGTTACATGGGAGTGGCTTGTAGGACAGAAACTTCAGCCTACATCTCACAGTTCTTAATTATGTTACTGAATATTAATATAATTCCTATGAAATCTAGTCCTTTTTTGTATGACTTCTACTCATAACTCATGATACAATTTTTAAAATAACATTATGAGGATTACACTAGATAATAGTTTGAAAGTTATTTATAAACTTAAATATTATATAAAATAATAACTCATTGTCATATCATTTTAGCTACTATTAAAAGCATTTTATTTTCCCTTTTGCTCTGATCTATTGCTCATTCCTCCAGAGCTGCTAAGTAAGAAAATTTTCTACTAGATTTTAAAATGTTGTTCATTATTAATCTATTAAATGACAATAACAGCTTCCAAAATATTCTCCCTACTTCCATTTTAGGGGCCTCAAATTTCTTAACCACACTAGAGTCAGAATGGATTTTCTAAAGCATACCTTGTTCCTGCTCAAACTGTTCATGGTTTCCCATTACACTTTGAGTAAGACAACAAATCATCAGTTGTCTTTAAAGATCTTTGTTGATCTGGTCTCTGCCTCTGTCCCCAGCTTGATATCTACTTAAACTAATATATCACATGCTATTCATGTATATAACATGTTTCAGTTGATTAAAAGTATCGTATTCCTATTCATCTCTGGAATTTGCTCTTTCATCTTCCCTACATTCCTTCCCACCTTGCAAGTCTATGTTCATTACTTACTGTCTCAGTTACTTTCCTGTTGCATTGATAAATCACCATGTCTAAGAAAATTTATAAAAGTTTAATGGAATTTAATTTGGCTTATGGTTTAAGAGTGTTAGAGTTCATACTGGCTGAGAGAAGGAACTGGTGAGAGTTCACATCTTGAGGCCAAAAGAAGAACAGGGACTTGTATAAGAATTTTGAACCCTCAAGGCTTGTCCCCAGTAACACACCTCCTACAAAGAAGCTACCTAATTCTTCCTACATAGTTCCCCAAACTGGAGACCAGTATTGAAATATATAATCCTAAAGGGTCCATTCTCATTCAAATGACCACATATACCACCATAGGCTTGTGGCTATATCATAATTCAAAGTGCATTTAGTCCAACTTTAAAAGTTCTCCACAGTCTTTCAATAATAGCACTGTTTACAAGTTCAAACTACAAAGGCTCTTTTGAGATACAATATAAAATCTCTTAATTGTGTGGGCGGGTGGGGTCTTGACCTAAAGGCAATCCTCCCTTTAGTCCACTTCTTTTTTTTTTTAACATTTTTTTTATTTTAAATAGCTTGTTTTACATGTCAATCCCAGTTCCCTCTCCCTCCCCTCCTCCTGCAGATCCCCCACCATCCCCCCCCCCATCCTCCCAACCTATTGCCAATTCCTTCCACATAGGGGATTCAGGGTAGGGTCCAGGCACTTCCCTAAGAGTCCAGGCTGAGAGAGCATCCCTCTTTGTGTTATGGACACACGATGTCTATTAGTATTCAAGGGATAAACACTGATCCACTGCTCAGGACCCCATAGGTAGCCCAGACCTCCTCACTGACTCTCACATTCAGGGGGTCTGGATCAGTCCCATGCTGGCCTTCCATCTGTCAGTCTGGGGTCCAAGAGCTCTCCCCTGTTCCGATCAGCTGTCTCTGCTGGTTTTGCCAGCCCATTCTTTGCCAATTTGCTCTTTGCTCCTCTCTCTCTGTCGCTGGGTTCCTTGGGTTCTGTCCAGTATTTAACTGTGGGTGTTTGCCTCTGCTTTCATCAGTCACTGGATGAAGGCTCCAGGATGGTTATAGACATCAAGTTCATTATCAGGAATAGGCATTCGAGGTGGTCTCTACACTATTGCTTAGCTTGCCAATTGGTGTCATCCGTTTAGATCACTAGAGGTATCAGGCCAAATTTTAGGTTTCTTATCTCTGCCACTACAAACCCGAGCTCCAACATTAAATTTCCCAATGTTGTTTTTCTCTTTAAACTGTAAATTTTGTATTATCAACCTCTCTTATTCAGTATACCATAAAAAGAACACATTGGGAAAAATCTGGGGCAAAAATTAATGGAAAATATAAGGAATCAACATTAGATTGTCTTGAAGTATCCTCTGTCAAAGAATTGTTTTTCAATTTCCTTCAGGTAAATTCTTGGGACAAGGGCAAAAGTCTTTGCCCTTTGCCACACTCTTTGACAGAATATCACAAGACTAGGCATATCACAAATGCCAATACTGGTCCCCTCTAAAAATATTGGCAGTACTGTCTCCCAAGCCTTGACTCTGATAGTTTCACTAATTCCCACCTATAGCATTCAAATGCTCTCTTAGTCAAATAACCAAGGTCTTCTACACTCCTCCCTAAAACAGCATAGTAAGACCTGTCACAACAATACCTAACTCCTGGTACCAACTTCTGTCTCAGTTACTTTTCTATAGCTGTGATAAAATGCCAAGGCCAAAAGAACTTTGAAAAGAATGTGATTAATTTGGCTTATAGTTTCAGAGGTTTAGAATCTATAATGGCAGAACCATGAACATTTGGGAGCTCATATCTTGATCCACAAACCACAAAGAGTGGGGCAGGAGAGACCTGAGACTCACATTAGTCTTCTGAAAACTCAAAGCTTGTTCCCAGTAACACACCTTCTCATCTTTCACAAACAGTTCTACCAACATGGGACCAAGCATTCAAATACATGTTCCTATGGGACCATTCTCACTCAAACAGTGACACTTGTTTCTTAATTCATTAAGATTCATTTCACCAAGAAGAAACTGTGCAAATCAGTCTAGACAGCCACAGGAACACACACACACACACACACACACACACACACACACGCATTCACTCTAAAATATTAGTTTTTCTTTTCTTTCCTTATAAAGAATATTTTTCTCTTGACATGTGTTTATTGATCTTTTCTTTTTGTTAGGGGTAATTTCAGGGACCATAAAGAAATTTGTGTTCTTCAGAATAGTAACAATGCTTCATCACTGATATTTTAAATTTTAAAATAGATTTTTTTCATAAAATATAGTCTAAATATGATTGCCCCTCCCTTAACTCTTCATAGATATTCCCCACCTCCTCACCATGGCAAATGCACATAGCTTCTTGCTCTCTCTCATTACAAAACAAACAGGCATCATAAAATAATAATAATATAAAATAAAAGCAATAAAACCAGAATAGGGCAAATCAAACAACAACAACAAAAACGAGCCAGAGAAAAAGTACAAGGAACACATATAGACACAAAGATACACAGAAACCTAATAAAAAAAATGAAACTGCAAGGATGACATCAACTGGCAAACCAAGCAATAGTGGAGAGACTGCTTTAAATGCCCTTCCTGATAATGAGTTCAACTAGTATCTTTTATGCCATCATAGGACCTTCAATCGATGACTGATGGAAGCAGAGGCAGACACCCATAGCTAAACACTGAACTGATATCCTGGAACCTGGTGACAGAGAGGGAGGAGTGATGAGCATAGGGGTCAAGACTGGGCTTGTTTAACCTACAAAAACAGATGACCTGAACAAGGGGGAGCTCTGGAATCCAAGACTGCTGGTTGGGAGGCCAGCATGGGACTGATGCAGACCCCCTGAATGTGGGTGTCAGTGAGGAGGCCTAGGAAATCTATGGGGCCTTGAGTAGTAGATCAGTATTTATCCATGGCATATAAATGGACTTTGGGTGCCCATCCCACAATGATGGATGCTCTCTCAGCCTAGACTCTTGGGGGAAGGCCCAGGCTCTGCCCTGAATGAAATGACAGACTTTGGAGATCCCCCATGGAGGTCATCACCCTCCCTGGGGAACAGAGCAAGGATTGGGTGGAGGCCTGGGGGTTGTTAGGAGGGTGTGGGGGAAGGGGAGGGAGAGGGAGCTAGGAGTGACATGTGAAACAACCTTGTTTCTAATTTAAATAAAACAGTTTAAAAATGAAACTGTAATATATAAGCAAAAGATCTATAAGGAAAGCAAACAAACAAACAAAAACATCACTGATTTCAGTCTGTGTGGGCCATTTATTGATGGGCATGGAGTCTTTCCTTAAGTGAGGTTTCTAGACCCAGTGACACCCCATTGCAGACAACTGTTTTATTTTCTTTTGTGAAATGTTATAAATTGGAAATAGCTTCTGATTATGGGTGCAGAATTATGACCACTTCTCCACTAAGCACTAGAACCCCATCTGAGTTAGACCTGTGCAGGCCCTTTTTTTCCTTAAATTAAATGCAATAAACAACAGATAATAAGGGCTATATAATCTGAAATAATGAGCTACACCCTTATTTAGTAGTATTACTTTCACTTGGGGAATCAAAGTAGTAAAATTGTCTGTAAAATCTAATTTCTTTGAAAATCAAATGCAGTAAAAATATTAGAGTTAGGAAGACTTTTCTACTATAGGATTTTCCCTCTGCTGACACATTTCTAATATCTTAATATTTTATAAAAGCACAGCACTCATGACTTCAGCATTTTCAGAAACCTTAACAAGATTGTCCATCCAGGCATCTTGCCTAAGACAATTCTTATGTAACTCATATCTCAATAGGCAGGCTTTTCTTTTCCCATGAGCTTTGTAGTATGACTCCAATTGTTAGGAAAGCATGGAGTAATACTAATCAAATTCTCAATACCTGCCAACTTCCCTCCAGCTAAACTCTCGTTAAGGGAGGCCCTATCAGTGGGTTCCATCACATAAGATGACCAACATTTCTTTAGCCTGTATTCTGGACTACAGTAACAAATTGTATAATGAATGTGAGAATTCAACACTCAGCATGGAGAAAGGTTTGGCTGGCAGACACTACCTTTTCCTACTGGGCAAAACAAAAAAAATGTTTTTTGTTTTGTTTTCGTTTTTTTGCAGAGAAGCACATTCTAAAATCCTAGAAATTCATTTGACTGCATATTTGGATAGAACAAAGAATTCTTATCATTCTAGGAATAACCATATCTTCCCCAAGCTTTATTGAAGTTAAAGTGATGGGAGAGGATGAATAGAATCACTGGTCATTCAAAATATTATTTTCACTAATAGAGGTGAGTACTTGTTCAGAAAATTACAAAAATACTTCAAGTATATGCTAGCCTAGAAGTAAATATGGGCTAATGTGAAATGAACATTTAAATATTTATTTATCACTGTATAAAGTCTTATTTTTATGAGTATATAAATTTAATAAAATGGGAGGCAGAAAACTGCACCAAATAAATGATAGGATACAATAAATCTCTGGAAAATCAGAATGTAATGGGTCTCATCTGTTCACTAGATAATTGAACAAATGTATCAAGAGTACAATGGTTTGACCTTATTTTCAATTGAAGCGTTTTATATCTTGGGGAAAATGCTATGGATTCAGCTTAATATGTCATCCATAAAATTACAATGTCCTGGTTGAAATGCTCGGAGTCCTTCATGTGTCTCATTGAAAAGAATTTCAGGGACATATTTTTCTGATTCATGAAAATGCTTTATTTAGGCTAACACCTCTAGTAGATACAATGGGCTAACAGTAAACCCAGTAAACAGAAGTGGGGTGCTTTTCTTTGAGTTGTTGGTCAGTGAGGGTCAATAGGCCCCCAAACACTAAAGTCTTTTCCCAATGATACTGGTTAACCTCTGGAATTTTACATTAAGTTCTATTGCTAAAGAACCACATATCAAGTCACAGATCATGGAGAAATCAAGTTGGTATTCACATAAAATTTCATCTATACTGCCTTGTTTTCATAATGCTAGATGATACTATGCATTGTAGTAGAGAATAAAAGTAACCACTGATCTTATTTAGCTATGAATTCTGAGAGTTACAACAATGACTGGCTTGTAAAGCATTGCATTTTGTGCAATGGATAGCTGCTGAGTAACTCAGAATTTGAATTTTTAAGATGCAGCCACTAGTAGATTCACCATTATTCAATGGAAGACCACACACTCAAGAGTATATGAACAGTACTACTTGTACTTAATGGGTTAAAAAAAGAAGATACAAAGTTGGACACTGTTGATCTGGGAAGAATGAGGCAGTTGTGACTATGAAAATTATCTATTGTACAAAATTCTCAGATAACTAAGTAAAATGAGAAAAATGTGTTCTTTTGTTATACCTTATATATATACATGTATATGTATACTATATTATCTTGATGAACTAATCTGCAAATTTCCCACTGCAAAAATATTAAACCTAAGTTTTTGTTAATAAATAAATCAAAGAAGTTTTCATAGATGTATCATATTAATGTGATATTTAAGTAATTTCACAAAACCTCTTACGTTAGAAGTATGCTACAAGTCTCCCCCCTGAATATGTTTTATTTCAGAAATATTAAATCTCATCAAAGACTGATCCTTCTACCAGGCTAAGAATTCTTTCCCTAAAGTGTACAAAATATAAAAATTGATTGCTTAATGTCATCATTTATTGTTAATAAATACTTTATAAATAATTATGAAACTTCATTGATCATTTGGTTATTAACACTTAATATGTATATACATACATATATATATGATTACCTTTTTAACTGAAATAAAATAATTGCACCTAACTATTGGTTATAATATGAAATATCAATATATGTACATATTTAGTTACCAAATTGTTAGGTCTCAAAAAATCCCAGAACAAATATCTAACTGATGTACCTATTTAACATTTCCAACCACACATTGACCTCTAGGTCCTCTTAAATCTTGCATTATTGTAAGAACCTGTTACCAAGTCCCAGCACTTCTCACCTCTTCTCACCCTTGTCCCTCCTCTAAAACTCTGCAACTCCTCAGCTTAGCTTTACGTCCCCCAATTTCTCTTTTCCTACATAAAACCCAGCCATTCCTATTGGTTCTTCTCTTGGTTCTGCTCTTGATCCTCCGTTCCTGGCTCTCTCACCTTCAGTTTGCCTCTCTCCTCTTGCCTCTCACTTCTCTTCCTCTCTCGCTTTCCACCTCCCTCACTCTTCTCTCATGGTTTGAAACAGTCTGCTGGCCTGGTTCTGTCAGAATCCTTCCAGTTGCCTCTGGTTATTTTTTTTCATATCTACAAAAAATTTTTCTTCTCAACCATCTCTAGGTGCAGCCTACAGAATGGAAAAGATCTTCAACAACCCCATATTGGATAGAGGGCTGATCTCCAAAATATGCAAAGAACTCAAAAAAATAGACACCAAAATACCAAATAATACATTTAAAAATGAGGTACAGATCTAAACAAAGAATTCTCAATAGAAGAATCTCAAATGGTTGAAAGACATTTAAGGAATTGCTCAACATCCTTAGTTATCAGGGAAATGCAAACCACCTCAAAGGGACAGGCCTTTCTTTTTAAATCTCAAGGATATGCAGGAATGTTCTTGTTGTCTCTAATCCAACAGCTTCCTTCATTAAAACTCATTTATCATAATTCATTTAGTCACACATTATTAATCCTTGTATTGTTCAATGATGAGCTGTCCAGGCTCTTCCTGCAGTTGATGGGAGGGAGAATTACAGCTTCCTGGATGATTTTGGGAGCTAGGTCTACAGAGTTTCTAGATGTAGCTGCTTGGCTGCTTCATAGAATCAAATTGGTGGGATGTAAAAATAGCTGTAAACAGAAAAAGTCAGCAACAAGGAGAAATAGTATGAATGCATATTCTTCAGAACAATGCAGTAGCAGCATAGCCACTAGGCTTGCATCTATTCCTTCCTTCAGTGACATACCTCCTCTGTGACCTACAAGATTCTCCAATAGTAAATGGCTCAGATATCTGTAGTCTATGTGGTGACTGACAAGGGTTTCCTATTGTCCTTTAAAATTAAATTAATTCCCTCTTACTTGAGCGGTGCTTTGTAGATATAGAGGCAAAAATTCTATGTTGTTTGTTCCCTTTTTTATAAGGTCATTATAAGTCTTCATGCTATTTAATATCTATAAGAAATTCCTACAGCTTTCGGCTACCTTGTTTCAAATGTTCCAATGAAGGATCTGTGGTATTGTTCTTATTTTTGTCTTTTGTTATATGAGTAAGAATATCAAACATTTTGTCAATGTCACCTCAATGATTCTCTAAAAGTATTTCTATCATTAGTGTACCATTTCATAAATTATATCACAATTACTCACAGATTATAAATTCTCCTTTTTAAATAATGGATTGAAGATTATCAAAGTATATTAAATACATGTATGAAATGTCATAACAACTCATTAGTTTGTACAATAAATAAATGAAAATAATTGTACATAGTATCTAATTATACATTCTTCTCTTTAAAGTCTTTATGTCATGGCCATTAATAGTTGGGGATTTAGATTATGTTTTGGTTCTGTGGCAAGAAGTATGAATATAGTCATGAGACTACAAAAAGAGAGAAACAGACAATATACAGGGGAAATCAAGGATTCAGACAGTAAATTGGATAAGTATAATTTCAGTTTTTCAGTTTCTCTCCTTTTATGTATACATAGGTTTATGTATTTCAAAGAAAACATGCATATGTACAACCAACAGGAACTCAACTGTTACTATGATTATTTATATATTCTATATTGAAATTGTGGACTTTCCAACTTCCATTTTCAAAATTTGAATTTATGCATGATATTTACTTACTATAAAATGCAGAGCCAAATGGAAATCGATTTCATTACATCTCCAAGAATCCTTAGCTAAACTGTCAATATCTGCGTGATATTATACTAATGGGTTTAATGTTTTATTAGTTCTACTAGGGTCAAAAGTATCTTGACAACTGTCTTTTTAAATTCCTTTTATATATTTTGAAGCAACAGTAATGTAGCACTTAGTAAGATACTAAAAGAAAGCAAATACAAATGAATAAAAATAGAAAATTCCTTGCAAATCTACCCTCTCATCAAAACAAATGGCTCCTTCATTTTCATATAATTTAATCTAAATCTTAATGACAATTAAGAAAGTAAAACATGTCTATATATGTACCACTCCATCTATATAAATCTCAAAAGCTTTCAAGCAGGCACTTAATACTGGTTATATATTATATGGGTAAACAGACATGTACCTTCCCCCTCTGAATATACAATAAAAATTTCTGTATATGCAGATTATATAAGCATTTAAATAATATAAAATGCTTATGTGACTACACAGTTATACATACATATACCTGTTCAATATAGTCAAATGAACTAAATTTCAGTTAATCAGATATTCATCCAAAGTACCTTTCTATGATGCATCTTTTTCATTTTCTTAATTTTGCTTTTATCTGTTTGCTTTTCTTTTTGGTTTTCTAGAAGTATTAAGGACTCTCAAAGTTTAGAAATAAGTAAACAAAAAAGTCAATTTTTAAAATAGGTAAACTGATGAGGGAAGTCCTGTGTATATGTCAGTAAAGCACTGTTGGCCAATAGGGAAGCAAGATAGGTGGGACTAGGAGTCAAGGAGGACTCTGGGGAGGAGAAACACAGGGATTCAAGATGTAACTGCCATAGGGATAAGAAGCCTGGAAATTTCTCCGATAAGAGAAATACTTAGATTAACAATTATGGGATAAATACTTAAGTCAGTGCTAGCCAGTAAGAAACAAGCAAGGCCAACAGCTTCATAATTAATACAGTGTCGTGTGTGTTATTTGGGGACTACAACGCGGCAGAGCCCAGGTGACTGACAGGGGGAAAAAACCAAGTGGCAGAAAAGAAAAAAGCATCTCTCTACAGGTAAACCATACAAGTACTTGACTAAATATGACATGAGCATATGAATAGTTGATAAATGTCATTAGTTATTAAGGGCATGCAGCTTTAAGACATAATGTGATGTCACCTATTGAAAAGACAATACTAAATTCTTGCCAGGATTCAGAGCAATTGGAACTCTTCCACCATTGTTGCTGAAATGGAAGGAATATATTCAAACCACTACAAATCTTTTAAACTCTTTCTGATGAAATCAAATGAACATTTCCCATTAGACCCATAAGTTTTCTCCAGCATATTAAGCCACGAAAAATAAAAATATATTTCACATATCAAATAAGCATGTTTATAGAATTTTCATAAAAGGTGACCCCAAACTAGAAAGAATCAAATGTCCAAGAAGAGATACATGGATAAACACATTATAAGTGTTCAGTGGAACACTACTTATCAACTAAAAATTTAATGAAAATAATTACTGATAATATAACCTCATAGATGAACACAAGAAATGTAGATATTAAATCAAAGAAGCCAACTACAAATGATAATTTATCAAGTAAAATTAAATATATGTAGTATGTTATTAATTACCTTGGGCAAGAAGAGGAGAGGGGTATAAGCACAAGAAGATAGCATGGAGAATTTTTCTTGGAGTACAAGAATTGTTATTTATGTTGATCTTGGTGACAGTTGCACAAATCTATGTATTTCTCAAAATTGCCATAACTGTACAACACAAAGAGAACAAATAAATTTCTTACAAAGATCATTTTTCCAACTAAGCAGAACAATAGAGGCAATCATAATAATACCTATATTTATGTGGTGATATCTTGCTTGTACAAGTAAAGCCTGTCTGAAGGTCAGATAAAGGAGTTTGCCACTAACAAACCAGGAAGTGAAGTAGGTGGGCAGAAACAGGATATAAGGAGAGAAAAACATGAACTTTCTCTCTTGTCTGCTGAGACGCTAAGGAGGTAAGGTATGGCAGAAGCTTGCTCTTCTCTCTGATCTCTTAGCATTTTCCTCTATATATGACTCTGGGTTTTTATTACTTAAACCAATTAAGAACTCTATTTATATATTTACTGTTGTGAAAAATATCTCTGGCACCTTTGAGTCACATAAAATATAAAATTGTATAGTTTTGTTTTATATATTTTATTGTTATTCTTGGTATTTTTTCTTCCTATGCTGCAAACCTTAGTGGTATTGATCATTTAATAGGAAATCGTCAATTAGTTTGCTGGCCTTCATTTCTGTTC
Organism: Mesocricetus auratus; assembly: GCF_017639785.1. Classification (NCBI taxonomy): domain Eukaryota; kingdom Metazoa; phylum Chordata; class Mammalia; order Rodentia; family Cricetidae; genus Mesocricetus; species Mesocricetus auratus. The sequence continues at coordinate 90,795,329 of NW_024429188.1, read as the reverse complement.
GCCTGTACTGAGGAGATAGTGCATTTCTCTTTTTTTAATAGTATTAAAGGTCTTCTGCTCAACATATTTGACAATACATATACAAAAAAGGACACAGCTGTTTGTCCCAGTTCTAACTGCTTTTATCTCATTGTGGACAATGTAATATATGGAGTTTAGGACACTGTTTATTTTTAAGAACAAAAAAATAAGACAGCCCAAAATTTACCTGACGATTGGCACCAATATCTTCCACATAATAAGATGAGAGTATGTGCCATTTCTGGTTTTACTATGAATTCTAAAACCATTTTCCCCCTGTTGCAGTAACTTTCAGCTGAGACATTTGAGATGCTTGTTGCGCAGGTTCTAAGGCAGGCTTTTTAGGACCTGTAATATTCCCCAATAATTACTTAGACTTGTACAGCTGAATAAATTTTAAAATGCCTTTATATTTAGTATCATCATAGAGTCAAAGAAAAGCCCAGATGAGACAGGACCAGTTTTAGTATCCTCTTTTCACAGATGGAAGCTGCAATTCTATGCATAAGAGCACATGGTTCAGAAGAAATGCAGCTGGAAAGAACTTTCAAATCTTGTGATTTTCATACAATTCTCAAAATGTTTACATAAGAAGCACAAAATTATTTGGTTTCACCTAGTGGCCAGAGCCTATTCTTCTGGATTATTTCTGTACTGAAAAGATATGTAATCCTTTTTGAATATTTTAGAATGCTTCATTCAGAGCTTTCAGTAGCTGAATTATCAATTGTCATTATGATGCTTATCACAATATATAACAGTTATAGTTATTCTCAGGGGTAAAATGGGTATTTAGAAGCACGCAGGTTAAAGCAAACCCCAACAAGATTGATTACCTAGCTGATAGAGTCTTAGCTTGCCTCTAAGAATGGTTAACTTAACTCTGTGGACATAACCTCAACTTCTCAATGTAAAAGCCCTTTGATTAATTCTAGCCTTCACAGACCTTGAAAGACTCAATTTCATCCCAGGGTTGGGGGACAAACAAACAAAAACCAGAATAGCTAAAATATCCTATTCAAGGACAGAAATTCCAGAGACATCACCATCCTTGACATCAAGCTCTACTATAGAGCTATAGTAACAAAAACCAGATTGGTACTGGCATAATAGACACGAGGAGCAAGGGAATCAAATTGAAGTCCCTGACATTAGTCCTCACACTTATGAACACCTGTTTTTTGACAAAGAAGCCAAAACTGTGGAAAGGGAAAAAGAAAGAATCTTGAACAAATTGTGCTGGCATAACTGGATGTGAACCTGCAAAATAAGGCAAATAGAACCATATCTATGACCATGTACAAAATTCAAGTTCAAGTGGAGCAAAGACTTCAACGTAAATCCAGTTACACTGGATCTGATAGCAGAGAAAGTGGGAAGTAGCCTTGAATGCATTAACCTAGGAGACCAGGGACCACGTTCTAAGTAAAATACCAGTAGAACAAACACTGAGACCAACAGTAAATGGGACCCCCTAAAACTGATTAGTTTCTGTAAGGAAAACGGTATGGTAAATAACATAAAATAGCAGCCTACAAAATGGAAAAGATCTTCAACAACCCCATATTGGATAGAGGGCTGATCTCCAAAATATGCAAAGAACTCAAAAAATAGACACCAAAATACCAAAAAATACATTTAAAAATGGGGTACAGATCTAAACATAGAATTCTCAGCAGAAGTATCTCAAATGGTTGAAAGACATTTAAGGAATTGTTCAACATCCTTTGTCATCAGGGAAATGCAAGCCAAAATGACTCTGAGATACTATCTTGCATTTTCTGTATCTGTAGATGGAAAAAAAATTCACATAATGACAAGAATTTCCACGTGCATGCTCCAAAGTCCAAATTTCTCTTGAGCCTCTTTGAGCCATATACTGGGGGAAGAGGAGAATGCACCAGAATGCAAGTTAGAGAGACTAGAGGTGGTCCTGAGTAATATGAGCTATTATTCCAAGCATGCGCTATGTGTTCCTTTTGACATACATCTTTCCTCCAGACCATTATGATACTGTGATGAAAGGGATATCATCAACATATCTCCAAAGCTGCAGAACCATTCTAATATTGTCCTGATAAGTAGTATCTGATTTACTTATACATATTCTAAATACCTTATCAAATGTTTTCTTCCTTTTGGTTTTCTCTTTTGAAAACTCCTCTATTTATACTACAAGGACAACTGAAATATCCTTTAGACACCTAAGTCCAGTTTTTGTTTTGATTATCAATTATATCTTTTCATCATTTCTCTCTCTTCAATTTGCTGTGTGCTATTAAGACATGTACCTGCTTCACTGTAACGTGAGTTTTCAGGCCTGGCATGGAAAACATTGATGCTATATTAGGTGTGAATACTCTTGCCTGTTAGCTAGGTTTTCTTATTTCCTAGCTCTGTCTTAATTACTAAACACCCATTACCACTAATCTATGTATTTCCCTGTGGTCTTATCATACTAGAGAAAGGTCCAGGGACCTGTTACTCCTCTGGCATCTACATGGTGACTGCTCAGCGTGACTGCAGAGAAGAGGAGGAATTTCCTGTTTGTCCCGCTTATATTCAGATTCTGTCCAGCTGCATCACTTCCTGCCTGTCTGTACAGACCTCCAGACATCTTTTTTTATTTATTTTAATTTTAAATACCTTGTTTTACATGTCAATCCCAGTTCCCTCCCCTCCCCTCCTCCCGCACCCCCCAACTCCCCACCAACCTCCCACCCTATCACCACTTCCTTCCACATAGGGGATATCTTGGAGTCTGTCATTTCACTCAGGGTAGGGTCCAGGCACTCCTCTAAGAGTCGAGGCTGAGAGAGCATCCCTCTTTGTGTTATGGACACACGATGTCTGTTTGTATTCCAGGGAAAAACACTGATCCACTGCTCAGGACCCCATAGGTAGCCCAGGCTTCCTCATTGACACTCACATTCAGGGGGTCTGTATCAGTCCCGTGATGGCCTCCCAGCTGTCATTCTGGGGTGCAAGAGCTCTCCCCTGTTCAGATCAGCTGTATCTGCTGGTTTTGCCAGCCTATTCTTTGCCAATTTTCTCATCGCTCCTGTCTCTGGGTCACTGGGTTCCATGGGTTCAGTTCAGTGTTTAGCTGTGGGTGTTTGCCTCTGATACCATCAGTCACTGGATGAAGGCTCCAGGATGGTTATAGACATCAAGTTCTTTATCAGGAATGGGCATTCGAAGTGTTCTCTCCACTATTGCTTAGCTTGTCCATTGGTGTCATTCCTTTAGATCACTAGAGGTCACACTGGTGCCTCATCTGTCTTCTAACCTATAATTCCCTCTTCCCCCTATTCTACCCCCACTCAACCTTCCTGTTCCCCCATAACCTACTCTCACCCCCTCTTCTCCCCCTCTCTTCTTCCCAGCTCCCACTCTCCCCACCACCGCTCTCTGTGTTCCCCATCTGTTCAGAAGATCTTGCTTCATTTCTCTTCTCTGGGTTACCAAGCATATCTCTTAGCTTCTTTACTTTTTCCCAGACTTTCTGTCAGTGGAAGTGTAGACTGGCACTATCCTGATCCATGTCTAAAATCCATAAATGAGTGAGTACATAATATGTTTGTTTTTTTGGGACAGGGTTACCTCACTCAGGATGGTTTCTTCCAGTGCCATCCATTTACCTGCAAATTTCAAGATTCCATTGTTTGTTTTTTCTGCTGAGTAATACTCCATTGTATAATGTACCACATTTTCTCTATCCACTCTTCAGTTGAGGGGCATCTAGGTTGCTTCCAGGTTCTGGCTATTACAAATAATGCTGCAATGAACATAGTGGAAGAGATGCCCTTGTAGTATGAATTTGCCTCTTTTGGATATATGCCTAAGAGTGGAATTGCTGGGTCTTGTGGTAGATTGATTCCCATTTTCCTGAGGAATCTCCTTACTGATTTCCAAAGTGGCTTTACGAGTTGGCACTCCCACCGGCATTGGAGTGTTCCCCTCTCTCCACATCACCTCCAGCATAAATTGTCTTCGGGATTTTTGATTTTAGCCATTCTAACAGGAGTAAGATGGTATCTCAAAGTCGTTTTGATTTGCATTTCCCTGATGGCTAAGGATGTTGAACACTTTCTCAAGTGTCTCTCAGCCATTTTAGACTCCTCTATTGAGAATTCTGTATCTAGTTATGTACACCACCTTTTAATAGGATCCTTTGGTGTTTTGGAGAATTGCTTCTTGAGTTTTTTGTAAATTTTAGAGACTAGCCCTCTGTCAGATGTGGGGTTAGTAAATAACTTTGCCCATTCTGTGGACTGCCTTTTTGTCTTGTTGATTGTGTCTTTTGCCTTACAGAAGCTTTTTAGTTTCAGGAGGTCCATTTGTTAATTGTCGATCTCAGTGTCTGTGCCACTGGTGTTATATTCAGGGAGTGGTCTCCTGTACAAACTCGTTGAAGAGTATCTCCCACTTTCTCTTCTAAAAGTTTCAGTGTGATTGGATTTATGTTGAGATCTTTGATCCACTTGGACTTAAGTTTTGCACAAGCCTATAAACTTGGATCTATCTGCAGTCTTCTGCATACCAATACCAAGTTATGCCAGCACCATTTGTTGAAGATGCTTTTTCCCCCATTGTATAGTTTTAGCTTCTTTGTCAAAAATCAAGTGTTCATATGTGTGTGGGTTAAAATCAGGGTTTTCAATTCGGTTCCATTGGTCTACCTGCCTATTTTTGTGCCAATACCAAGCTGTTTTCAGGACTATAGCTCTATAATAGTGCTTGAAGTCAGGTATAGTGATGCCTCCTGAAGTTCCTTTATTTTATAGGGTTGTTTTGGCTATCCTGGGCCTTTTGTTTTTCCATATAAAGTTGATTATTGTTCTTTCAATGTATGTGAAGAATTGTGCGGAAATTTTGATAGGGATTGCATTGAATTTGTAGACTGCTTTTGGCAAGATTGCCATTTTTATTATGTTGATCCTAACAATCCAAGATCATGGGAGATCTTTCCATTTTCTGGTATCCTGTTTGATTTCTTTCTTTAAAGACTCAAAGTTCTTGATATACAGGTCTTTCACTTCCTTGGTTAACATTATCCTCACATATTTGATGCTGTTTATTGCAACTGTAAAGGGTGATGATTCTCTGATTTCTTTCTCAGCCACTTTATCATCTGTATATAATAGGGCCACTGATTTTTAAGTTAGCCTTATAACCTGCCACTTTGCTGAAGGTATTTATCAGATCTAAGAGTTCCCTTGCAGAGTTTTTTTCGGGTCATTTATATAAAATATCATATCATCTGCAAATAGTGACAGCTTGACTTCTTCTTTTCCTATTTGTGTCCCCTTGATCTCCTTCACGTACAATATTGAAGAGATATGGAGAGAGTGGACAGCCTTGTCTTGTTCCTGAATTTAGAGGAATTGCTTTGAGTTTCTCTCCATTTAGTTTGATGTTAGCTGTTGGTTTACTGTTGCTTTTATTATGTTCAGGTATGTTCCTGTTATCCCTGATCTCTCTAGGACCTTTATCATGAAGGGTGCTGGATTTTGTCAAAATCTTTTTCAGCATTTAGTGAGAAGATCATGTGGTTTTTCCTTTGAAGTTTGTTTATATGGTGGATTACATTGATAAATTTTCTAATGTTGAACCATCCCTGCATTTCTGGGATGAAGCCTACTTGATCATGTTGGATGATTTTCCTGATATGTTATTGAATCTGGTTTGCTAGTATTTTATTGAGTATTTTTGCATCGGTGTTCATGAGGGAAATTGGTCTATAGTTCTCTTTCTTAGTTGTGTCTTTGTGTGGCTTGGGTATCAAGGTAATTGTAGCCTTGTAAAAAGAGTTTGGCAGTGAGCCTCCTGCTTCTATTGTGTGGAATACTTTGAGGAGTATTGGAATTAACTCTTCTTTGAATTTCTGGTAGAATTCTGCACTGAAGCCATCTGGGCCTGGGCTTTTTTTGGTTGGGAGACTTTTGATGCCTGCTTCTATTTCATTAAGGATTATAGGTCTGTTTAGATTGTTTAGCTGTTCTTGATTTAGTTTTGGCAAGTGATATCTATCCAGGAAATTGTCCATTTCCTTTAAATTTTCAAATTTTGTGGTGTACAGATTTTCAAAGTATGCCCTGATCACTCTCTGGATTTCCTTAGTGACCCCCTTTCATCCCTGATTTTGTTAATTAGCATGCTCTCTCTCTGTCTTTTGGTTAGTTTGGACAGAGGTTTGTCTATTTTGTTGATTTTCTCAAAGAACCAACTCTTTGTTTCGTTGATTCTTTGTAATGTTTTCCTGGTTTCTCCTTGCTTGATTTCAGCCTTCAATTTGATTATTTCCTGGCGTCTGCTCCTCCTGTGTGAGTTTGCTTCTTTGTGTTCTAGAACATTCAGCTGTGCTATTAATTCTGTAGTGTGAGTGTTCTCTAGTTTCTTCATGTGGGCACTTAGTGCTATGAACTTTCCTCTCAGCACTGCTTTCAGAGTGGCCCATAAATTTGGGTATGTTGTGTCTTCATTCTCAGTGAATGCCAGGAAGTCTTTAATTTCTTTTTGTATTTCTTCCTTTACCCAGGGATGGTGCAATTGTGCATTGTTCAATTTCCATGAGTTTGTAGGGTTTCTGGGTTGTGTTATTGTTGAATTCTTAAATACATGGTTGTCTGATAAGATACAGGGGGTTATTCCGAATTTTGTATCTGTGGAGATTTGCTATGTTTCCTATTATGTGCTCAATCTTAGAGAAGGTTCCATGTGGCCCCAAGAAGAAGATATATCCCTTTGTGTTTGTGTGGAATGTTCTATAGATGTTTGTTAAACCCAGTAGGTTCATAACTTCTATTAGTTCTTTTGTTTCTTTGTTAAGTTTCTGTCTGAAGTTCCTGCTTATTGGTGAGAGCGGAATGTTGAAGTCTCCTACTATTAGTGTGTGAGAAGTTATGTGTGATTTGAGCTTTAGTAATGTTTTTTTTTTGCGAATGTAGGTGCCTTTGTATTTGGGGCATAGATGTTCAAAATTGAGACTTCGTCTTGATGGACTTTTCCTTTGATGAATATGAAATGTCCTTCTGCATCTCTTTTGATTGATTTTAATTTGAAGTCTAGTTTGTTAGATATTAGGATCGCTACACCCGCTTATTTCTTAGGTCTGTTTGATTGGAAAATCTTTTCCCTACCCTTTACTCTGAGGTAACATCTGTCTTTGATGTTCAGATGTGTTTCTTGTATGCAGCAGAAGGATGGCTTCTGTCTTGGTATTCATTCTGCTAGTCTGTGTCTTTTTATAGGCAAGTTGAGACCGTTGACATTGAGGGATATTAATGACCATTGATTGATGATTCTTGTTTGTGCTTGATTTATTGGTAGTGGAGTTATTTTGTGTAGGTTCTGCTCCCTTTTTCTTTTGGTGTTTGGTAAATTGGGATTATCTATTGCCTGTGTCTTTGTGAGTGTAGTTATCTTCGTTGGGTCTAGGTTTTCCTTCTAGCACTTTCTGTAGAGCTAGATTCATGGATACCTAATGTTTAAATCTGGCTTTGTCATGGAATATTTTGTTTTCTCCATCTATGGCAATTGAAAGCTTTGCTGGATATATTAGTCTGGGCTGGATTCTTTGTTCTCTTGGCATTTGTAGGACATCTGTCCAGGATCATCTGGCTCTCATAGTTTCCATGAGAAGTCGGGTGTAATTTGGATATGTCTGCCTTTATATGTTACTTTGCCTTTTACTTTAGCCACTCTTAATATTTTCTCTTTATTCTGTAGGTTTGATGTTTTGATTATTATATGGCGAGGTGACTTCTCTTTCTGGTCCAGCCTATTTGGTGTTCTGTAAGATACTTGTGTTTTCATAGGCATATCCTTCTTTAGGTTAGGGAAGTTTTCTTCTATGATTTTGATGAATATGCTTTCTGTACCTTGAGCTGTATTTCCTCACCTTCTTCTATACCTATTATTCTCAGGTTTGGCTTCTTCACGGTGTCCCATATTTCCTGGATATTTTGTGTTAGGCATTTGTTGGTTTTGAGATTTTCTTTGGTTGACGACTGTATATCTTCTAATGAGTCATCAACACCTGAGATTCTCTCTTCTATCTCTTGTATTCTATTGGTGGTACTTGCATCTGTAGTTCCTGATCATTTACCCAGCTTTTCTATTTCCAGTATCCCCAAGTTCTGTGTTTTCTTTATTGTTTCTATTTCAGCTTTCAATCCTTCAACTGTTTGAGTTGTTTCCTTCATTTGTTTGGTTGTTTTTTCTTGGTAATCTTTAGATTCTTGGAGAGATTTGTTTATTTCTTGAAAATTTCCCCCAATTTCATGGATTTTTGTTTGCTTTCTCTTCTATTTATTTAAGGGATTTCCTTGTTTCCTCTTTGAGGGTCTCTATCATCCTCATAAACTAATTTTTAAGGTCTGTTTCCTCTGCTTCGTTTATGTAGTGCTTTTCAGGTGTTGCTGGCATTGGGTCTCTAGATTCTGGTGGAGTCATGTTGGTCTTTCTTTGCTGAGTATACTCTTATTCTGTCTTCTTCCCATCTCTTCTTCCAGTGGGTGTGGGTGGGGTCTTTCCATCTCTACTGGTCTCCTTCCTCCCTGAAGCTGAATCTGGGGACACTGACACTGAAGCTGAAGCTGAAGCTGGGGTGCTGGAGGTTGGGGCCTGAGAGGGCTGAAGTTTTTCCTGAAGCTGGGATCACTGGAGGTTGGGTCCTGGAAGGGCTGAAGTCTTTCCTGTGTGGGCAGGTCTTCTGGATGCCAAGAGAGGGCCCCAGGAAGATCGAGAGGATGGGTTTTGGGTGCAGGATGGAGAGTTTGCCCCCCCCGGAACCCAAGCTCTATTGTTAGCTAGTAGCAGTTTCTGACTAGCTACATCAATTCCTGGGATCACATGACAACTCCTCTCTGCCTACACTTCCCCAAATCCTCCTTGACTCCTACTACTATCTTTCATCCTGCCTGGCCAGTCATTAATCAACAAGACAAACATATACACAGAAGAATATTCCCCATCACTTCACTATTTTGCTTAGCAGTTTTTTCTACTAGACATCCTAGATCACTCGTTCCTAAATACTGGTATAGACACAATTCAGAAAAAGCTTTTCTCATTTTACAACAAATATGGCCTTTACACCTGCTTCAAATATTTCGTCCTCCATTTCTGAGAGTTTACAAAAAAGACTTTTATAACTTACATTTCTAAAAGTGTTCTGAAACTATGTGAGAAATATATATGAAGATTTAAACTTTCTATATATTTATTTTCTTCTGCACATTCATTGAATCCCATTATTATAATGTTCTTTTAATGACAATTTAGGCTTTTAAAATCTTTCAGTACTCATCCCGAGTATACACACGGATTTTTGGACTCCCATCCAACAATGTGAGATGCACTCTCACCCTGAACTCTTGGGGGAGGGTCTAGGCCCTGCCCTGTATGAAATGACACACTATGGACACCCCCATGGAGGGTCTCACCCTCCCTGGGAAGGGGATTATGGGGGGGTTGGGGTGAGGGCACAGGAGGAGGAGAGGGAAAGGGAGAGGGGCATGGAACTGACTTGTGAAGCAACCTTGTTTCTAATCTAAATTTAAACTTAAAAATAAATAAGTAATAAGCACAAAAAATCTTTCTCCTCTAAACTTTTCTAGTCTCTATCCATTACTCAATTAATTCTGTGTCAATGTTTTCAGGATATATGTTATGAATAGCTCCATTTCTCAGTGTTTTTATCTAACTTAATCAATTCTATATTGATATAACAGAATACTGCAGACAATTGAAATGAGAGTCTTAAACATTTTTGTAATGAGTATCAATAAATCAATTCTATATTTATATAACAGAATACCGCAGACAATTGAGATGAGAGAGTCTTAAACATTTTTGTAATGAGTATTAATCCATGCATATGACCTCATGATGTAAACATCCCCCCAAAGACCATATTTGTACCATCTATCAATGCTATTTCATTGAATATTAAGCTCCTCACACATACTTTTAAGGAGCATATTCAAATTACAGCAAACTTCTCCTTCAATTATTTATTAGGTGTCCAGTATCCCCTGCCAGCTTTATTGACAGTTAAAGAGCTGTGTCATTACTAATAAAGTCAACTTCTCACAGGGCTTGGAGATAGTCTATTAATAGAAGTATTCAGAACTCCATTTTACCTACAGCACTTGTTAGATTAGAAGAGAGGGCATACAGAAAATTTAAGTATGCCTGTTTTGTAAATTAATTCATGAATCAATGATGTATACAAAGTCTGGGGCAGAAAGTTTGTACTTGTAGACATTTTGACAATTATTTGTTGCTACGGAGATGAATATGGTGGTAGCCACAATTCCACACTGAGAAATATTTTGTGAGTAGTCATACAATTTGTAAAAAACACAGATATAACAGGAATTGGCTCTGCCCCAGGCAAGAAAAGAAGCAGATCATCTTCATCTAGGCTCATGTAGTTCTGATGATACTTTGAGACTTTCCTTGACTATCAGAAAAACATACTTGAGTAGTTTTTAAATTTTTTAATGAGCATAAGCCTTGAATGACTTTGCATTTTCCTCATTTTAGTTTGAAAAAAATCACACTTAGATCCTAATTTTCTGTACTAAAGTTCTGGAATCTCATGAAACTCACAAATGTTTTCAATCTAAACAAATATCCTTGATTGAAAATTTCCTTCCTGAACACTCACTGTGGATTATGCATGTAAGAGCTTTTTATAACATAATATGCATAACCTTCAAGAGTCTCTTCATCTGTTAGCTGATTCAAATTATTTTTCACAGCCCGTAAAGCAAGACATAACTCCATGCTATGGGTATGTGTATTTAATAGGGGAAATATGCTTTATGTGCCCCATTAAGTCATTTGTGAAATTGCATTAGTGCCATGCCACTCAGACAACTCTTTAAGATACATCTATGGCCATCTCTTGACATGCAAATTAACAGTTTTGTCAACGACCTTAGAGTACAAAGAAAAACATCTATCTTAACAAGAAGTACAAAAGAAATCATAGTTTTCAACAGTATGCCAGAGACAGAAACAGAATGAGGTAATATCACTTTTCTTGATGGGTGATTATGACATATTTAGAGGTATTAATAAAGTATAAATATTTATGAGACTAAAATTTCTAAATATATAATGTAACCTGTAATAGATAATTGTACAAATGAAGATTAAAATATGATAACAGATTACCTTGAAGAAATGATTACAAAATTTCATAATATTTTCATAGCATCAAAACTTTTATATTAGAAGCATATTGTTACATATTGATGGTATTCATGCAGCAAATGTTCCTTTAAAAATACACTATTTCTAATTATATGTTTGTTATTATAAGATTGGCCTCAAAGCCAAGTGATGTACTTAAATTTCCCAATACTTAATTTGATTTTTGTATTTATATTTCATACATCAATTCCTATTTTCTGAACATTTGCTGTTAGTGTACATTGTTTCTGTAACAATAAATTAGAAAAATAACTTGCAACATGTCATTGTCTCAAATCATCCATTATCTATTTTTTAATCTATATTTTTCTGGAATATTTTACTGTTCCCATATCACTATTTCTAAAACCTTCTGCCATGTTAATTATGCATTGATTGCTTTTATTACCTGTACCTCCTGTATGTGTACCTTAGTCTCATATGTATTCTTAGCAGTATTTTTCACTTATTGCCCCACTCTATGCATTTAAGGAGTGTGAATTTCTACCATTAGCTATAAATTCTTCAGAATACTCCACATGTCTTTGAAATTGTAGAATGAATTTTGTATGAGCATTATGTAACATGGGTACATGTTATACAAATTACAACACAGGTACATAACAAGGAAAGCTTGGGCTACCGCATCAGAATTATTTGAGATCAAACACTTGACTTTCTATGTCAACTTGAATAAGTAAGTTCACAACTTGAAATGTCAGGTTCTTTATCTGGGAAACCAGCATTATCATACCATCTCCCATGAAAGCATGGAGATCATCAAGGAAGAGAGTTAGTGAAGATTTTAAGAGCCATAGGTAATGGAGTATTGCTGCAAAACAATCTTTTCTGTACACAAGAGGGCCATTGCACACATGAACTGACAAAGGATGTGACAGCAAGCCTAAGGCCTGCACAAAATGAAGGCAGCAAAAATCCCAGCATGGATAGTGAGGGACTCACCCATAGCTGAGGACATAGTAGCCAGTGACAGCTTTGGTAGAGAGTCAGTTTTCTTTGGTGATATGGTCACTGGTAGATTGTCTGCGCTCCAGTTGATGGCGTTACATGTATACATTTATGTGTTACTGGTAGCACTAAGTAGACTTAGTGGCTTTGAAAAAGAGTATATGAAGTTGAAAGAGAAAAGTGGTGAAAGTATAGCAAAAGTTGGAAGGGAATGAGAAGGAGTGGATTTGATTAAAACACATTATATTAATACATAAAATTCTCAAACAATAAAAATTATTATATTTGTGCCTGCGACATATACTTATTATACCCATCTGTGGTGATATATTGTTCATTGTTTAATTAAGCCACTGAAGATCACAATGCAAAGCCAGCTACAGTAGTCAGCAATTGACACTAGGCAGTGTTGGTACACACCTTTAATCCCAGAACTCAGGACACTCTTTGAGTTCAAGTCCACCCAGGGCTACATGAGAGTGAATCAGTCCAAAAGAGTAACAGAACTCATATCTTTAATCCCAGAACTAGAGCGGTATAAAACGAAGAAGCAAAGGGTCTCATGTGAGATTCAGTTTCCAGTCACAGGGAAGACAGCATCTCATTTTCAGCCTTTCTAGAGGTAAAAACTACTGGCTGGCTTTTTTGCTTCACTGATCTTCAGCTTGAACCCCAATAGCTGTCTCAGAGCTCTCATTATTTGTGTTACACCAATCAACAGTACTTAGCATTCTGCAAAATTTGGAGGGTAGTCAAAAAATTTGTACATTCAATGTATCCTTCAAATTTTAATGGTATAAGATTCATATGGTTGAAAGTGTGTGTATATCTCAACTTTTAACTTAGTAAAATTGAGTTGTAATCTCATCTGTCTGAAGCCAGCTGTGAATCAGATTCTCTCAGAAGAGTTAAGCTAAAAAATATAGGCATCAAGGTTCCTAGCAATGAGTGATATTGCATTAATAATGCATTAAGGAATGCAAAAAAGATACTTCCTTTTGGACTAGTTTGATGAAGTACAAGTCAAACTTTGAATCAACATTTTTGCTGTGGCTTTTGCCTGTAGTTTTTTGTTACTGGCATGTCTATTGTCTGTTGTATGCATCTGATCTGTCCTTTTGGCTAATCAGTTGTGCCTGCCTCTGACTAATTGCTTTGCAACACAGAAAACATGGTATGACAAAGAAAGGAAGAAATTCTGTATAGAAATCTTTAACAGAGTTTCACAAGAGTATGTGCTACTTTACTGACCCCAACTTACCCAGAATAGCACTCAAAGCTACAAACAAATGCTATTAACCTACATGGTACTTCCAACATTTATAGAATATTTGTTTTGGTCATGTTTGCTTTCAACCACTGGTTGCTTTAAGTAAATGATTATAACAAGATACAAATATACACATATATTATATTGGGTCAGGAATCTTGGGAGGGCACATAACTTGCAATTAAATTATTCATTTAGCTTAGGTTGTAAAAGCTGATTAGATGGGAAATATAAGGCATAATAAAGTTGGCTACATTTTTCTCTTAAAGGTAGGCTAAGTTTAAATAAGCTGTGTATACAGTAAACTAGAAGTTTAGTGTATAGCCCAAAATGATTTCAGGCATATAATTAACTTTGCTGCAGAGTCCAGAAAATGTTCATTCCCTTTAAAGGCAACAGGTATTTTTTAAAAATATGTCACTATTAGAAAACAAATTATTTGCCTATCTCCTTAAGCCTCAGTTTATTTATCTCTGAGATGGTAGTAACTAGTGGCTATGTCATAAGGTTATTTTAAAAAGCACATGAATTAATGCAATAGTTGACAACATACTCCTGCACAGAGAAAACAATGAAGAATTAGCAAGTATAACCACTCTTTTAAAATTGTTGGGTCAAAGTTTTAATTGCCTATCATACAACTGCATGTTCAGTATTTGCAAATGGTAGGCTAAGATTCTTTTTGTTTGTTTTTTCTTTTTTAGTGATACATTTGAACACAATTTACAGTGGGTACTCTAAAAAGGTAAGAATTAGCCTACCATGGTGATGAATTCTTATAATTTCAAAGAGCTGAGACAGGACAACCACCACATGTTTAAAGCCAACATTGGAAAAAGCTTAGCTAGGATTACACAGCAAGACCCTTCCTGAAAACAGAGCTAAGAATTATCATTTTAAATAATATCTAGTTTTCATTCATTTTACAAGACTAGTATCAGTTTATACCCTTTCAAAGAAATCTATCATGACACTTAGAGACTCACAGAGTTGCTGAGTGGAAGATTCTTGTCAAAACTTAAGGCCAGGATTTGTACAGCCTGTGTATAGATTTGGAGTGGCCACCAAATACTGAAAGCTTGCTTCCAAGCTTGGTGTTATTGAGAAGGAAGCAAAAAGGTGAAAAGATAAATAAGGTCTGGCAGGCAGAAGGTAATAAGATTAATCAAAGGGGATTATGGCACTACCGTCTCTTCATCTGCTTTTGTGCCTGGCTGAAGGGTACCCACCTCTATCAAGTTGAGGATTTCTGCCCTAATATCCACTTCTACCTCACCACAGGCCAAAATGTAACACAGTCAACAAATCAGGAAATGGATCTCTAAATCTGTGAATCCAAAATCTTTATCTTTACATGTGGCATCATGTTAGAAAGCTAACACAGCATGTGAAATAGAAGTGGTTGGTATATTTATCAAAAATTGCAAATACAAATAAATAATATTTGACAAACATTATATAGATTCTGCAAAAGCAAAAGTATTCACAACAGTTTCTTCACAGAAAAAAATTGCTGACCTTTGCTAGGTGGCCCTCATTTTGCATGTAATTTCATATTGTCTTAAAACAAACATTCTGTTTTAATTGTCATTTGTAAAGAGCAACCATTTGTAATCACATTGTCATTAGTATATATTAATAGCAACAGACTCGATGCTAGCAATTTAAACATTATCTTTTTTTTCATTTTAGCTCTCAAGTGTAGATTATACTCATTTCTTTACATTGTTAGTGAAGAATTGAGGTGACAAGTATTATCATGCCAAGGCCACATGGCGAGATAGGATTTGAACTTAAGTTTTGGAAACTTAATTTTAGTGCTCACCACGTTGCTGCCTTGAATAATATAAATTGTTTGTATATGTGTTTAACCCTAGATTAGAAAATCCTTACAGACTATATGTTCCACATTTAGAAAATGTTTTTCAATAAATACTTATTAAAAGCATGAATGAATGGATTCAGGTCAATGTTCAATCTTACAAGTCCACTAAGGACTATATTATTAAAGAACATAATTTCACATTCATAATTTAAAGTTGTACCCAATACTTGATAGCTTCCCCCAAATCCTTAAATAAATCTTTCTATTTTGGATGTTTATTTTACAATGTTAAACTGAAGCACTATTCAGAATGCTGTTTTCCATAAACTGCTTTCTCACCACCACTTTTCTATCTTCCTTTCTTTCACAAATACTTTCCATACCGCTTAATATATGCAAGTTAAAGTGGTAAATAAAATGAACATGGCTCATGTCCTCATGCAAAACTGCAATATAGGCTTCATGCTTATTGTTTGTATCTATCTTCACTAGGTAACTTTCACATTTGAAAGCATGTTATTTAATTCTCATTGCTGTCTAGACACCAACTGAAATTAACCTCCACTTATGGCCCAGGCAAATTTAGCTTAAAAGGCCAGTTGCCATGGAAATCTAATGCATTCCTGTGATATTTCTGCAATCTTTGATATTAAGTCTTTCTTAATCCTTTCTGGCTCCGAGTTTTGGCTTCTTCTCAATTGTTTTTTCTATCATGCATCTGGCTGTTGCTCCTTTATCATGGCCCAGACTTCAAACTAAGTGGGAGACATACTTTGTTCTCTTCTATTCCACTTCTATTTCAACTTTGTCTCCACTAGGGGTAATTAGTGACACCTATGCAAAGGCAAAAGAATAATTTACACTTATATTGGAAATACTGATATAGTGGTGTTTAGCATTCTAGTACAGAAATTAAAAAAGGAAAACAGAAGTTGTTGCTGCTCACAAGATTCTATGTATATTTATACATTACAAAACAGTAAAGATAAATTCTGGTGGTTTAGGAATAGGGTCTTATAATTACGCTGCACCCATACAATGACAAGTTTAGAACCCAAAGATAGCTTTCAATAAAGAAAAATGGGTTCCATGAAGAATTTCAGTACGTGTGTATGCGCGTGCGCGCTCGCGTGTGTGTGTGTGTGTGTGTGTGTGTGTGTGTGTGTGTGTGTGTGTGTTGTGTGTGATAAAGTGTAAAAAAGAAGACCAAGAATTTGAAAGAAAATAATAGGATGGATGAGAAGGGATTAGAAAGAGAAATGGAAAGAGGGAAATGGTGCAATTATAAGTTCAAAAATAAAATCTGATTATTTTGACATGATTATAATACTTTTAAAATAAATGAAATACTAGAAATAAATATATTGAGCAAATTTCAATTTTCCTACTAATTTTAAAAATTAAAATTATTCAAGGGTACCACCCACTTTCTCTTCTAAGAGGTTCAGTGTGACTGGATTTATGTTGAGGTCTTTGCTCCATTTGTAGTTAAGTTTTGTTCATGGCAATAAACATGGATCGATCCGCATTCTTCTACATGCCAGCCTCCAGTTATGCCAGCACCATTTGTTGAAGATGCTTTCTTTATTCCATTGTATATATTTAGCTTCTTTTCCAAATTTCAGATGTTCATACGTGTGTGGGTTAATATCCGGGTTTTCAATTCAATTCCATTGGTCTACATGTCTATTTTTGTGCCAATACCAAGCTGTTTTCGGGACTATAGCTCTATAAGAGAGCTTGAGGTCAGGGATGGTGATGCCTCCGGACGTTGCCTTGTTGAACAGGGTTGTTTTGGCTATCCTGGGTCTTTTGTTTTTCCATACAAAATTGATTATTGTTCTTTCAAGGTCTGTGAAGAACTGTGCTGGGATTTTAATGGGGATTGCATTGAATCTGTAGATTGCTTTTGGCAGGATTGCCATTTTTACTACATTGATCCTACCTATCCAAGAGCATGGGAGATCTTTCCATTTTCTGAGGGCTTCTTTAATTTCTTTCTTTAAAGATTCAAAGTTCTTACGATACAGGTCTTTCACTTGTTTGGTTAGCGTTACCCCAAGGTATTTTATGTTGTTTGTGGCAATTGTAAAGGGTGATGTTTCTCTGATTTCTCTTTCAGCCCTTTTATCATCTGTATATAGTAGGGCTACTGATTTTCTTGAGTTGATCTTGTAGCCTGCCACTTTGCTGAAGGTGTTAATCAGCTGTAAGAGTTCCCTGGTAGAGTTCTTTGGGTCTTTGATGTAAACTATCATATCGTCTGCAAACAGTGAAAGTTTGACCTCTTCCTTCCAAATTTGTATCCCCTTGATCCCCCTTTGTTGTCGTATGGCAATAGCTAGCACTTCAAGTACCATGTTGACAAGGTATGGAGAGAGTGGACAGCCTTGTTTTGTTCCTGATTTTAGAGGAATTCTGTTGAGTTTCTGTCCATTTAGTTTGATGTTGGCTGTTGGTTTACTGTATATAGCTTTTATTATGTTTAAGTATGTCCCTGTTATCCCAGATCTCTCCAAGACCTTTATCATGAAGGGGTGTTGGATTTTGTCAAAGGCTTTTTCAGCATCTAGTGAGATGATCATGTGATTTTTGTTTTTCAGCTTGTTTATATGGTGGATTACGTTGATGGATTTTCGTATGTTAAACCATCCCTGCATCCCTGGGATGAAACCTACTTGATCGTGGTGAATGATTGTTTTGATATGTTCTTGGATCCAATTTGCCAGTATTTTATTGAGTATTTTTGCATCAATGTTCATGAGGGATATTGGTCTGAAGTTCTCTTTCTTAGTTGTATCTTTGTGTGGCTTGGGGATCAAGGTTATTGAAGCCTCATAGAAAGAGTTTGGCAAAGACCCTTCTGCTTGTATTGTGTGGAACACTTTGAGAAGAATTGGTATAAGCTGTTCTTTGAATTTCTGGTAGAATTCTGCACTGAGGCCATCTGGACCTGGGCTTTTTTTGGTTGGGAGACTTTTGATGACAGCTTCTATTTCCATAGGTGGTATAGGTCTATTTAAATTGCTTATCTGTTCTTGATTTAGTTTTGGCAATTGATAGCTGTCCAGGAAGTCATCCATTTCCTTTAAATTTTCGAATTTTGTGGCATACAGGTTTTCAAAGTATGTCCTAATGATTCTCTGGATTTCCTCAGAGTCTGTTGTTATGTCCCCCTTTTCATCTCTAATTTTGTTAATTTGCGTGTTCACTCTCTGCTGTTTGGTAAGTTTGGACAAAGGTTTGTCTATCTTGTTGATTTTCTCAAAGAACCAACTCTTCGTTGCGTTGATTCTTTGTATTGTTTTCCTGGTTTCTACTTTATTGATTTCAGCCCTCAATTTGATTATTTCCTGGCGTCTACTCCTCTTGGGGGAGTGTGCTTCTTTGTGTTCTAGAGCTTTCAGCTGTGATGTTAGTTCTCTGGTATAACTGTTCTCCTGTTTCTTCATGTGTGCGCTTAGTGCTATGAACTTCCCCCGTAGCACTGCTTTCAAAGGGTCCCATAGGTTTGTGTATGTTGTGTCTTCATTCTCATTGAATTCGAGGAAGTCTTTAATTTCTTTTTTTATTTCCTCTTTGACCCAGGGATGGTGCAGTTGAGCATTATTCAATTTCCATGAGTTTGTAGGTTTTCTGCAATTTGTGTTGTTGTTGAATTCTAATTTTAAAGCATGGTGGTCTGATAAGATGCATGGAGTTATTCCAATTTTTTTGTAGCTGCTGAGGTTTGATATGTTGCCAAGTATGTGGTCAATTTTTGAGAAGGTTCCATGTGGTGGTGAGAAGAAGGTATATTCCCATCTTGTTTATAAATCTTTGTTTTCATTTAAATGGGATTGTTTATAATTGGCTAATGATCACAGCCAATATTTTTTAATGGTAAAAAAGGGAATTATGGTATGGGTATTGTTTTTCATTTATTGATACAAATTCAAGGTCAATTTTGTGATGCTTATATTTCTCCTCTTGATTAAGTATTGTGCTTATACTGATCTTTTAAAACGTAATACATAATTGAATACAGACCATAGATAGTTACTTATAATAGAATTTATAGTTAGGTAAGTTAGGTTTTCTAGATATATAGAGATGTATTTAAGATAGACAATCTTCAAACCTTTCAAAGGCTTTCAGAAAATGGCATTTAAAATGGTTTAGGGTTTTTCTTGACAATGAGAAATATCTGCTCTTGGCAGCACCAATTATGTCTGAGAGGAAGATGGGCATCAAAGAAACTTGTTATGGAGTTTGCTTTCAACATGGCAAGATTAGCCATTTGGGCAAGAAACTGCTCTTGCCTGTACTGCTTGACTGTTGTTGTATAATCTGGACATGCAGGACCCACAGAAAAGTGACTGCTGAACTCAGTCTTACAGGGTTCCTGCCTCATGAAAGAGTCTACGAAACTTTCTGCGGGACACAGAAAAATGACTGACAGACTGCTGATGCAGATGGAGAGTTTGAATTTTCCTGCTTTGCTGAGAAGTGTTCCAGACACATTGTGGCCTATGGGCTGAAGATGGATGCCCCAACGTTACAGAGGAACTTCGGGTGACTGTCCAGGCAGTAAGATACCTCTGTCAATCCTAGTGTTTATATATTATCCTTCTGAGGTCTTTGATGGAGTTGAAGATAGATAGTTATAATTATAGTTTTCCTTAGTTATGATAAAAGATACATATAGAACTTTGGACTCACAAGGATGGGATGGATGATATTTTCTTTAAATCTTGCTAAAATATTGTAACTATGTTCTTATTTGATAACTGTTCTGTTATACACATTTTGACTGTGTTACAGTTAAGACCTTTCTTTTTGTTTAAACAGAAAAGAGGAGATGTTGGGGGAAGTCCTGTGCATTTGTCAATAAAGTACTGTTGAGCCTATAGGGAACCAAGATAGGAGGGACTAGGAGTCCAGGAGAACTCTGGGAAGAAGAAACACAGAGAGTTCGAGATGTAACGCCATTGGGGTAGGAAGCCCAGAAACCTCTCCCATAAGAGACATACTTAGATTAACAATTATGGGGTAATTACTTAAGTCAGAGCTAGCCAGTAAGAAACAAACAAGGCCAACAGCTTCATAATTAATATAGCCTCCTGTGTGTTTATTTGGGACTGATGCGGCTCTGGAACCAGGCTGGCGGAACGGCTCCTTCTCAAGGAAAAAGCTTCTCTTAACAAATCTGTAGATTGCTTTTGGCAAGATTGCAGTTTTCACTATGTTGATCCTACCTATTCAAGAACATGGGAGATCTTTCCATTTTCTGGTATCTTCTTTTATTTCTTTCTTTAAAGACTCAAAGTTCTTGATATATAGGTCTTTTACTTGTAGAGAATTCCCAATAGAGGAATCTAAAATGGCTGAAAGACACTTAAGAAAGTGTTCAACATCATTAGCTATTAGGGAAATGCAACTCAAAACAACTCTGAGATACCATATTGCACCTGCCAGTTTCTGGAGAAACTTGCAGGAACAGTTGACCTGACCTAGTGAAAGCACAGAGTCCATAGTCTTGAGGCTGGGGAACTAGCATTGGACCAGGCCTGACCCTCTGAATGTGAGTGCCAGCTGGGAGGCCTGGGCAGTCTATGGGACCTCTAACAGTGGAACCAGTGTTTATCCCCAGTGCACAAATGGACTTTGGGAGCCAATTCCCTATGAAGGGATGCTATTGCAGCCCAGATACAAGAAAGAGAACCTAGGCCCGTCCCCAAATGATGCCAGGGACTTTGATGGTCCCCTGTGGAGAACCTCATAGTCCTTGGGGAGTGGGTGGGGGTCATTTGGGGGGGGACGGTAGGGAGCATGGGATGATGGGAGGGCAAGGAAATGAGAGGAAAGATATGTAAAATAAGATTGTTTCTGAAATAAAAAAAATCTGACTGAATTCCAACTAATCACATATTCAGTATCATGTTCCTATGCAGAATCAGTAGCACATAGCCTGTTTTGCTCTGTTTGTGGGATTTTGTTTTATCGCACATTAGATTCATTTATCATCTTGACAGGCTGTTTTGTACTGAATAGCTACCACTAAAGAAAGGGGGAAAGACTTAATTGTCAAGCATTCTGTGCCAAATGCTTGTTTAAGAATGTGTGAAGGAGCTTCATTTCCACAAGAAAGAACTCCTTCAATGTGACTCATTGTTTTTCTCTTTCATGTTGTCTTAGGCAAATGGATTTATTTTTATCTGTAAAGCAATAAAGAGAAGGATTCATATTTTATCTAATAGATCAAGTTAGGTGCCACAGAAAATATTTGGAAGGGAAAACACTTTCTACAAATCAGTTCCCATCATAAGGGAGTTCTATAGTGTATCAATATGTGGCATTCTTTCTGCTGATGGTGATTCATACCAGTATATAGGGCAAAAAGTCATTTTAACTACTTGCCTTAGTTTCTGCAGAACAACCAGGGGCTAGGGATGGATTTCAGTGGTGGATTTTTTTTCCCTAAAATACATTATATCATGGGTTATACCCTAAAAACACAGCAGAGTCATGGGTGGGGGTAAGGCCAGATTTAAGTTTTTGGGAGACATAATTTCCAGTAGCAGATTCAATATGAATTTGTACTGCATGCAACTTTGGGTAAGGTTTCTGCAATTTACTAAGTTAACAGCTTTAAATGTGACCTTAACAATGACAATATCAATAGAAATGCTAATGTTGTAGGGGAAAATCTCACAGGTTTCCACCCACATAGAAAGAACTACAGGACACTAATAACTGTTGAGAGAGGGACAATGAGCATATTTCAGGGATGAACCTTTTACTGTTTATTCATCACAATGTGGTCAGCCCTGAAGTCATATATATGTAAAAAACAAAAATGGACTCAATAGGTTGTATTTCTATATTTGGACAAATATACATGAGTAACAATGATAAAAGGAAAGACTTCATCAAGTTGAGAAGAAACAAGGCATACATCCAGAAAGGGTGGGAGGGAGTGGATATGAGAGAAACTGAGGAGAAGAAAAGAAAGGAGAAAGTGACATAATTATACTTCAATTTAAATAGGTTTTAAATTCATATATAACTACATTAACTCTTTTAAAGAACTTTTGTTAGGAAAATTTTAATCTGTGCTCTTTAAAATAAGTTAATGTGGTATATACTTTTGCTCCATATCAAGGGGGTTCAGAGAGGTTACTAAATTTGCTCAATATCTCATAGCCAGTAGGTGAGTAACAACGTAGTTTCAGCTAAGGATTTTCTCAACTGGAACCATGCCAATGCTTTATAAAGTTGAGGGTCTCCCACCTAGGAAATTTCTGTAAAGTTTTATGGTATGGAGATTAATATAGTCAAAAGTCAGTATTCCCCAGGGATGAAACCCTTAATTTGTTATCCAATACAAAGTAATTAGTAGTAGAAACATACATTCAGGCAATATTGAATGAACTCATCAAGATATATATATATATAAATATACATATATATATACACATGTACATGTACATTTATATGTAATTAAAATGGTCAAAGAGAAGGAGATTGTGAATTTATGCTCAGGGACTCAGACCTGGAAGGGGGTAGAAAGAAAGAGAGAAGAAAGAAATATGAATTGTGTACCCTCTAAGACGCATACCAATCTCTAGCAGATAGTTCTAAATTCCTTGGCCACACAGATGATCCAGGTTAAACTCAGAAAGTCTTAAAAAAAAAAAACTAATCAGGAATATCTGAAAGAGAACTTAGGGAGTGGGTACTGGAGGTAGGAAGAAGGTTAGAAAGAGCTTATAATAATCAGAATTCATAATATATATATGAAATTGTCAAAGAACAAATTCATAAAAGTTGATTATATTACATTAAAAAGCCATCAACCAACCTTTTGCAGGCGTACTCCTTCAAAACAGCTAAAAGCCTTTCTCCTCCTATGATTAGATGCTTAAAGGTACCATTAAATTATGCATTTGCTTAGAATATGCAAGCTAAATGTGAATCTTCTGCCTTTTAAAGACAAAAATAATTTTACCACTGAAGAAAATCATATTGTTTTTAGTAGCAAGAAAAACAACCTTTTAAGCAGGCGACCTAATTTTTTGATGAAAGAAGTGGTAAGGTAGGGATAGCCATGGGGATAGGTACTGGATGGTCAAGTAAACAAAATTAAATTAAAAGGACAAGACCCCCACAAGGGTCATGCTTGAAGTATTATTAAATGTTTGCTGAGGTGCTGTCTAAGAAGGTCAGACTACTCAAATTTTGAGGACTTTCCTTTGCTAACTAGAAAGGCAAATGTAGGAAGCATTTAATTACTTGTGCAATTAGAAAGATTTAAGAATCCAGCTGAGAAAAGAAGACAAACAAGTGAAATAAAGCAAGAAGTGCCACACAGAATAGTTAAAGAGTGACAAAGAAAAATCACACAGGAATTTTCTATTCAGTTTACTGTGTGGTACAAAATATGTATGTGTTCTCCATTAATCTGTGGGACAACAGAGACAATCTTTGATAGCAATCACAGTAGCTGATAACTGCGTTGGTTGCTTACTCTGCATCCACCCCTTCACTGCCTTACTTCAATCAATCTTTATTAAAATCTTGCATGAAGACCGCTCCTATCACCTTCAGTTGACAGCAAATTGTAAAAGGGTTAAAGAATTTTTCCCAAAGTCATAGCTAGAAAGTATCTGAATAAGAACGCATCCGCTAATCTGCCTGCATCTGAAACACACACTAGCAAGGAAAACCCACAAAGTAATAGAGAGCAGCAAGGTGCAAGAGGAAATCATCCCTTCTCCGTTTTCCTTGTTTCCCTGGAGTTTCTACTTCTATTCAGAAAAGTCACACATTGCATTGAACTCCATATGGATTTGTGTTGCATTCAACAAAAAGCAAGCAATCCCATTTCTGCAAAGTTTGCTTGGGGCCCCTCATCTCAATCTTTATTCATGTGAAAAGTCTAAAAACAAATAACTGAATTCCCTTAAAGGAAAATTATAAATAACGGAAAACTAAACTGTGTCTCAAAATACCCTCGTACAAGCCATATACAGAATTTATTAGCACTGTTTTACTATTGAGATCATATTGCCTCTGCAATAATGACATAAAACACATTGGCTACAAAAGACAATAAAATCTCAAGTCCTCCAGAGTTAGTAAGTATTTGCATATGTCAGAGCAGCCTGACTTTCAAGTTAGCTAAAAGAAAGGGACCACTAGGACTGTGACAAAAGGGAAAGAACATACTTGAGTTGAAGATATTAAAATGATTGAGATAATTAATTTATTTTAAAAAGTCATTGGGCAGAGGTGGCACATGTACTTAATCCAAGCACAAGGGAGGCAGAGAAAGGATGATCTATGTGAGTTCAAGACCAGCCTGGTCTACAAGACCTAGTTCCCAGGACAGTTTCCAAAGCCACAGAGAAACCCTGTCTCGAAAAACAAACAAACAAAAAAATACAGACATTTAAGCCAATGCAAATTTTATGATTCTCAGGCATGGAACTAAATGAAAAACTTGTAATAGACAATGGAGGCAATCTGAGGCCATGTTTTGAAAGTACTCCCTTTTTCTGGTGGCCAAACTATAAATAAATCAATTATTTTTACCAATTTCTGTTTCATGAACTTATTTATTTTCTTGTTTGTTCCTGTGGTCTGACTTGCAGTCTACACTGGCCTCAAACTCATGACGCACCTGCTTTAGCCTTTCAAGTGCTGCGATTACAATACAGGAAAAACTGAATTAGGACCCAAATAAAATAGTAATAGATCTTTGACTAGCTTCATCCTCTAGGATATATGTGAAGATAATCTTATTATCTATGAGCATTATACATGGCATCCTGTCTACACTACCAAACCTTGCCATATTTACCTTCTGAGTGTGTGGCTACCACATCACATGTCCTAACTTAATCCCTTGGATTCAAATGTGGGATATCTGAATATTGACTGACAATAGTCAGTCTTTCTACTTTGAAATCTTCTCCTAAGATCCTGGCATTATGGAGCTGTAATGGGAAGACAGCCGAAGCAACCAAATTAAGTCACTCTTTCATAATCACAAATAATAAATTACTTTCTTCTTAGATTGTTGAATCATCCTATCCCATGAACACTTAGCCACACAAAAAAATTTAACTTTTCATTAACAGCTGCTCAATTCTCTTCTGAGTCTTCACCAGAATTTCCCTCAAAAATTTGTTCATAAAAATGAAGACTCTTTGACCACATAAATGCCATTCATGTTTCTAATTTAAATAAAAACATATATTGAGGAAAAATAAATAAATGCCATAATATCCATGTCTATGCAATCAGCATAAATTCAACTCAATGTTTTTTTTAAATAAAAATGGGCAATATATTGGCAAGGTTTGGATGTGGATATGAGAGGACTCATGGGATGAGTTTGGGTGAATATGATCAAAATGCATATGTACATGTGTAAAATTCTCCAAGAATTTATATAAGTGTTATATTAATACACAGACTTCCTCAGACACACCTTAAAACTCTTCTAGTTTCTGCACATGACTCAATTCCATAATTCTTGTCATCTGCTAGTGGCATTCGTGTACATTGTTTCAAATTATTGGTCTTTGTTCATTTGTTGTACCATAATAAAAGACCATATACTGCATTGTGGGGACACCAGACCTTGAGCAGAAACCCACTTCCTCTTCAGCCTGGGAGCAGGCAGCTGTGAGATAACGTTTACTGAAAACAATTCAGTGCTATAAAGCTCTTGATAGGGCTCAGATAAGGGCTTGCTCGCTGAAATACCATGACTTTGACACCCCCTAAGGCTAGATGCTTCTTCCTGTCCCCCCTGCTGTGTCTCCCCTATTCTGGGGCCTGAGATTAAACCACCAGCCAGGAGGGTGAGAAGTCTGGAAAGAATTGTATGTAGATGGATGACAGAAGTCCTTAAAAAGGGAAGCTCTTTTTTCCTGGAGGGACTTCTCTCTCCTAAGTGGACTTGGAATCTCCTCCTAGAGCTGACTTGGGAATCATAAACATTTTCTTAAAGCAACCGACCGGTCTCTGTGTCAGGAAGCTCCTTTTTCTTGGAGAGACTTCTCCTGAGAGCTCTCTCCTAAGCAGACTTGGAGTCTCCTCCTAAGCTGACTTGGGAAGCATAAAGTTTTCTTAAAGCAACCGACCAGTCTCTGTGTCATCTATCCGGACCACCTTGCTACATTCTCGGATGCAGGCCGCACAGCAGGTGTGACAATTGGAGGATCCCACCTAGATCGTGAAAGCGAGGTAAGTGAGCGGGTTTGTCTCTTTTTCTGGCCAGGGACAGATTGGGGAAAAAAGAAAAGAAACCATGGGGAATAGTTCTGGGAAGCTTAAATTACAGTATCAAGTTAAAAAGGTACTTGAAGGACATGGGACTACAGTAAAGTCTAAAACCTTAGAAGGCTTTCTAAAGTCGATCGAACGAGCCAGTGCATGGTTCATTACTGGGGGGAGCTTAAATATCCCAGATTGGGAGGAGGTTCCCCATGATCTTCATCAACTTTTACGAAAAGAGGGACCTGAGTCCCTGTCCCCATCCATATTCTCCTTATGGAGATTAGTGAAGGGCGCACTTTTGACAGATAAGGCTAGCCACCGCCAGGTAGTCCAGGCCACAAAAGAGGCTTTTTCAGAGTTACAAGAGATTGAGACTCAAGCCTCCCTGAGTTCTGAGGCAGAGAGTGACAGTGAATCATCTGGAGAAACCCTGACTGAAACTAGAGGCTCCATTGTTAGTGAGGATGAGGAGGAGCCTCTTAGCAACAACAAAAGAGTTAATAGAAATCTCAGGGCGTGACCCAAAAGGAGGGACTTCAGTCAGAATTGGGTATATCCTACTCTGTCAGACCTAGAAAATGAAAATAGCTCAGACCCAGACTCGGACTCGTCAGAGTCTGAGAAGGAACGGTTACTTGCTGAGGTCTCGGCCCTTAAAAAGGCACTAAAAAGGACTCGAATTAAAAAAAGACAGGACAGGGAGAGAAACCCTCCATACTCTAAATGAGGGACTCCTCCTTCTCAGACCTGGAGGGAAGACCCAGAGGAGGGGTCCAATGCTGTCCGGTAGTGGCCCCAGTAATGGAAGTTCCAGAGCCAAACAACCCTGAGCGGGTCATTAGGTGTCATAACCCTTTGAGTTTCAAAGATATGAAACAACTGAAAGAGGCAACTCTAAATTATGGAGCACAGGCTCCCTTTACACTTTCCTTAATGGAATCTTTTGTGCCTCTTAATTTGACACCTGGCGATTGGCAGCAGCTTTGCAGAGCAGCTTTGTCCGGGGGAGATTATTTGATTTGGAGAGGTGAGTTTCAAGAAAGATGCAGCCAGACAGCCCAAAGGAATGCACAGGTCGTACAGCCCTGGAGAAATGTGGAGATGCTTACTGGGAGTGGTCAGTATGCCACCGCTCAACAACAAATGCAATATGACATCGCTGTCTATGCCCAAGTGGCGGCAGCAGCCCAAGGTGCTTGGAAAGCATTGCCTTCAAAGGAAGGAGGGGATCACCTGTCCAGAGTCCTTCAAGGACCCTCCGAACCTTTCCAAGACTTTGTAGACCGCCTCAGTCAGGTAACAGAGAGAATATTTGGGGGCATTGGGCCTGCGATGCCAATTATCAAACAGATGGCTTTTGAAAATGCAAATAAGTACTGTAAGGAGGCTCTTCGCCCCCACCGCAACAAAAGTCTAAATGACTACATCCGGATCTGTAGAGACATTAATGGTAATTTCATCCAGGGCCAAGTGTTAGCTGCTACTATTCGACCCCAAGGGGGAAAAAAAAAAAGATCTAATCAGGGAGGGAGAAAAGCATGTTTCAGCTGCGGTAGGGAGGGACACTTCCATAGAGAGTGTCCTCAAAATAGTACTACTAGTCTCAAGAGACCTGGTTTATGGCCCTGCTGCCAAAGGGGATATCATTGGGCCACTGACTGTTACTCTAGAACTGACCTCTGGGGACGAGACCTCCTATGAGAAATGGGAGTGGTCCTCACCACCCAGGCACCCAAATCCAAAAGCGGGGCCCACTAGCAAGGAATGGGCTGGAGTCAGGGGAAGAGACTAGATAAACTAGAGGAGGGAGAGGCTTGCCCGGTGGCATCCCCCCCTTTGAATACCAGGGCCCCAGGGAACAGGAAGGTTGTTTTGGCTATCCTGGGCCTTTTGTTTTTCCATATAAAGTTGATTAATGTTCTTTCAAGGTCCTTGAAGAATTGTGATGGAATTTTGATAGGGATTGCATTGAATCTGTAGACTGCTTTTGGCAAGATTGCCATTTTTATTATGTTGATCCTACCAATCCAAGAGCATGGTAGATCTTTCCATTTTCTGGTATCTTCTTTGATTTCTTTCTTTAAGGACACAAAGTTCTTGATATACAGGTCTTTCACTAACTTGGTTAACATTATCCCCAGATATTTAATGCTGTTTTTGGCTATGGTAAAGGGTGATGTTTCTCTGATTTCTTTCTCAGTCACTTCATCATCTGTATATAATCGGGCCACTGATTTTTTTGAGTTTACCTTGTATCCTGCCACATTGCTGAAGGTGTATATCAGCTCTAGGAGTATCCTTGAGGTGTTTTTTGGGTCACTTATATAAACTATCATATCATTTGCAAATAGTGAAAGTTTGACTTCTTCTTTTCCTATTTGTATCCCCTTTATCTCCTTTTGTTATCTTATTGCTGTAGCTAGAACTTCAAGTACAATATTGAAGAGATATGGAGAGAGTGGACAGCCTTGTCTTGTTCCTGATTTCAGAGGAATTGTGTTGAGTTTCTCTCCATTTAGTTTGATGTTAGCTGTTGGTTTACTGTATATTGCTTTTATTATATTCAGGTACGTTCCTGTTATCCCTGATCTCTCTAGGACCTTTATCATGAGGGGGTACTGGATTTTGTCAAAGGATTTTTCAGCATTTAGTGAGATGATCATGTGGTTTTTCTTTCGCAGATTGTTAATATGGTCAATTACATTGATAGATTTTCTAATGTTGAACCATCCCTGCATTCCTGGAATGAAGCCTACTTGATCATGGTGGATGATTTTTCTGATGTCTTCTTGAATCCGGTTTGCGAGTATTTTATTGAGTATTTTTGCATCGATGTCCATGAGGGAAATTGTTCTATTGTTCTCTTTTTTAGTTGTGTCTTTGTGTGGCTTGGGTATCAAGGTAATTGTAGCCTCATATAAAGAGTTTGGCAGTGAGCCTCCTGCTTCTATTGTGTGGAATTCTTTGAGGAGTATTGAAATTAGGTCTTCTTTGAATTTCTGGTAGAATTCTGCACTGAAGCCATCTGGGCCTGGGCTTTTTTGGTTGGGAGACTTTTGATGACTACTTCTATTTCATTAGGGGGTTATAGTTCTGTTTAGATTGTTTATCTGTTCTTGATTTAGTTTTGGCAAGTGATATCTATCCAGGAAATTGTCCATTACCTTTAAATTTTCAAATTTTGTGGAGTACAGGTTTTCAAAGTATGTCCTGATGATTCTCTGGATTTCCTCAGAGTCCATTGTTATGTCCCCTTTTTCATCCCTGATTTTGTTAATTAGCATGATCTCTCTCTCTGTCTTTTGGTTAGTTTGGACAGAGGTTTATCTATTTTGTTGATTTTCTCAAAGAACCAACTCTTTGTTTCATTGATTCTTCTCAGTGTTTTCCTTGTTTCTACTTGATTGATTTCAGCCCTCAATTTGATTATTTCCTGGTGTCTGCTCCTCCTGGGGGAGTTTGCTTCTTTTTGTTCAAGAACATTCAGCTGTGCTATTAATTCTCTAGTGTGAGTGTTCTCTAGTTTCTGTATCCTCTAGAGGAATGGTTTATAGTTGTTTTCTTAGAATGTAAAATTTTGAGAAATTAATATTTTTAATCAAGGAAGCAACAATTTTTTGAATATTTTCTTGGGATGAATTTGGAAGACATGTTACAGAAAATTAAACTAGAAGAACTATCTGTTAGTATGGCATACCAAATTTCATTTGAATGAAATGCATTGGGAAGGATCCACTGTTTGAAGAATGGATTGGTAATGATGCATGTAAAGAAATTGGATAGAATGAATAATCCTCTAATTTATTAAGGATGGAGAAATTACAGTCAAGAAAAGTTTATGCCAAAATTAGGTGGCACATTACTATGCCAAAGAATAAATATAGTAGGTAGCATGAAAAGATTAGTTCAGATAATAATTTATCTTGGATATGTTTAACCTAATGGCACTTTAGTTTCATTGTGTACAAAATATGCCTAATTGTAGCCCTGCCTCACTTTTTAAAAATAATTAATGGATTAGCTATATAAGAAATTAAAACGTGTGTCTGATATGTAATAATCAGTTCAATAAAACTTTGAAAAGACTGCCAGGTTTCTGGGTTGAATGACTGTAAGAGGCCCTTTCATTTCATGAATCCTAGATGCTGAATTCTTAAAGAGTTCTGCATTAGTCAGATTTACATCACAAAAGAGAAAATTTTTCAGTAGCTCACAGTTTTAGAACTTTAGTGGTATGTCATCCATATCTGCTTAGTTCTAGTAAGACCAGAGATAGTGACCAATCATGGCGAGAGTGTAAGAGGGAAGGGCATGTCAAGAAGAGTCAAATACGGGATGGGAAGAGAAAAGCAGGGAAAGGAAGATAAGCAAAAGCCTAAAATCATTTTCAAGGCCATTTGTCAAATGGACCAACAATTTCCCATTGGATCCAACCACTCAAATGTTCACAGTACCTTGGAAGCAGGAATACAGAAAATATTTCACAAAATAACATATTTATAGTACTTAAGTTTACTTTAACTGCCAGCATTATTAGAAGAGACAGTTAATACACAAAATAAATAGCTCCTGTCAGAGTTTAATCAGTATCAAATACTTCCTTAAATGTGTGACTAGGTCCTGCCTATCATGACATCCTATTTCCTTACCTAAAAGATTCTGATGACTTCAACATGACTAATCAGAAGTCTTCTATTAAACTGCTATATGGACAGTGGGAGTGATACAAATTCTTTGTGAGTCACAGCCTATAAAAGTATAGACTTGGGCTTAGCTGTAACAAACGTTTTGTACATGGGAAGAGTCTCTGTGAAAATGATCTTGATGCACAGGGTGAAATTATACTTCAGCTCTAGCACTAACTGGAATCATGTACCTTTAGGCTTCCCAATTATATGAGCCAATTATTTTTTCTTAAACTAGATTGAATTATATTTATTGTTTTTTTAAACCACAGAGTCCTGATTAGTGTAATATACTTGAGGCAAATGTTCAAGAGAATTCTTTTAAAAAATCTGTAACTTTAATTAAGAAACATAAATTTTCATGTGACATATGTCTATGACATATAGGGAAGGAAAACACATTATAATAGGACAATCATTCCAAATATGCTCTCAGAAAATCTAGATGAATTTCTTAATAGGAAAGAGCTGTCAAGGCAGAAAAAATAAAGTTAATGGTAAGTAGAATTTAGCAGCAATTTATGAAGATAATCTTGTATTAGGGATTGTCAAAAAGAATAAAGGAGAGGTTTATACACAATTATAATGGGTTAAGAGTAAGCACTACTTGAGATTTGATCAATCCCTTAATGAGTCGTTGGGATTAAAATGAAAATGAAGTTGAGAATGGTTGTGGCCTCATTACTATAAGGCATCTACACTATACACTACAGAAAATAACTCAACAATACTTGAGACCATCCAAATACCCAATAAAGTTAGATGAAAAGGAATTAACCACCTTAAATTCTGCCTTTAAAAAGTACATCAAGGGAAAGAGGATCAAGTAGGGGTTGATAAAATGTGACCTGCAAAAGGTTATAAAACTGCCAACGCACTTAACTGTCCACTCACAGGTTTGCTGCATTTCTGGTATCTAAGAACACCATTAATTAATTTACTAAGAAAAACAAATCTTCGGAAAAGCTTTCAAAATGCCATCTGGTTAATAACTCCTAACCTAGGCTCTTACACATGAGTGAGAAAGGCAAAGGATAAGGTTATATTACACTAAGGATCTGTAATTATTGTTGTATTTTTGATGTTTTTGCTTTCTAAACACTGGTTTACATAGGGCCAAGAATAAGATCACTTTAAGTTCCTTACCACCACCCCACAAAACCATACTGTTTTCAGAACTTTTTCCGTAGGGAAATATAAACAGATACCTATTCTCTTATATGGCTATAATGAAAAACTAAAGTCTGATTATGCCAAAGTTCAACTTATAGAAACATTGAGTTATTTGTGTAACTTGTGAAGAATGATTGAGGGATTATTTATAGGATTATGAGTGATCCAGGCTGCTGAATCACTGAAAAAGTCTCATACCAGTATAGAGTACATCACAATAGCTACCTAGATAGTCTTCCCTTCTATTAGCCTTCCTCTTTATATGTGTGCTAACATCTCTCCTGACCCCGAGCCAATTAGAAAAGAAGTACAAACAACTGACCAGAAAACACAGGAAAGAGTCACTTTATTATCAGACTAGGATCTGATAAATACACTCTCCTGTATTATGAGGGAACTCAACAATAATCTGTCCTGCTTTTGAAGAATTATTTGCAAGTAATCACAGCATCTCTGATGAAAATAATGCCTATTATCCTTCAAGGCTAGCACTCTACAACAAATACATAATACACACCATCACTACTTGCTTTCACTGGATAAAAATACCTCTAACACCACAGGAAATAAAATTAAGAATAGCATGAGATATTTTTTTATTCTTGAGCAATTTCTTTGCATTCATGTCAATCCTTCTATGTTTCAATTACAAAGACAGAAGTACTACTTTGGCCTAAAGCCAATATCTTCATTTGTTACCCAACAACTCTCACTTGCTCAAGAAACTTAGTTAATTGAACTTTCTCGCTCTGTCTAACAAGTCCTTTCTATCACTATCATTTAAATCTCAAATTGTCCTATAACAACAAAGAGAATTCCTTAATCCTCTTGACATGCTAACTCATTTCTATATTTCTTTCTCTGGTTACAATCAAACATTAGTGGAAAGTATTTTCAGTTGCTGTCATTATATCTCTTCTGAACACATTGCCAATCTCAAAACATGAGCTTTCTTTACCTACTTATGCATCAAAATATCCTTTACCAAAACCACCAAGGAGTTTCATATATTAATTGCAATTGATATTTCTAATTTGAAATATTTGATATTGTTGACAAATCTCTGTTTCTAAACATATATTCTTCTTTCAGTTTTTTCTACCCTTCTTGTCGGGAATTTTCCTCTTAAATTCCTGATATTTCTCAGAATTCTATACTACATTCTTTTTTCTTCTCCCTTTTCTCTTTTTCACTATATTTTCAAATAAGAAATCTTGTCCACTCACATAATTCTGGTTATCATGGATATGCTAGAGACTCCAAATTCTTTTTTTCTAAGTCCTCCTTAGATTCCAGGGCATACACTCAGCTTCATACTGGGCATCACTATTTGGGTGTAGAACAGGCATCTAAATCACAACATACCCAGAATCACTTGACTTAAATTCCTACCACTTGTCAAAATCTCATATCTGATACCCAGAGATAGCTGACCTGAGCTAGTGGGAGTTCATGAACTCTGGACTGACAGATAGGGATCCTTCATGGGATCAACTAATGTCCTCTGCTTGTGGGTGACAGCTGTGTAACTTTGTTTGTGGTGCTCCTAGCACTGGGTTCAGGATCTGTACCTGACACTTGAGCTGGGTTTTGGGAACCTAATTCCCATGCTGAGATGCCTTCCCTAGCCTTGATGCAGGGGAGGATCTTGATCCTGCCTCAATTTGATATGCCATGCTTTTTTGACTCCCATGGGAGGCTTGCCCCTTCTGCAGTGAGATGGAAAAGGAGTGGATGAGGAGAGGTGGATGAGAGGTAGGAGGAAGGAATGAGAATGTAAAATAAATGAAAAAAAAATAATAAAATAAAATTAAACACACAAAAAGTTAAGTAAACATGCTTAATGAGCCAATTTCCTATTCTGGCTAAGCATACTTTTCTGACAAATTATCAGTTAAGTAAGTATCCCCTTCATTTACTCAAATGTATGGTTTTTGAAGAAAATTTGCCATAAAATTGTCCTAATCCATGAGATACATGACATCAGAAAAGTTAGAATTTTTAATAAAATACACCACCACATGCCTCAAAGCCTCTTAATACAAGACTCAATTCATATTTCAAAACAACTATAATGACATATATTTAGAATATGCACTTATAACTAATTATCTCAATTCTATCATCTCTAACATTCCACAAATGCATTACATTCACTCTATCCACAAAGCCACCACCCTTGAAAAAAATGAAGATAATGTTTATGCTAAACCACTATAAAATTATCTCAATTACCTATCTTTTGCCTTTGATTTTCTTTCCTAAAATTTAACATCTACAAAGCATCTAGAATAAGTTTATAATTTCCCTACTTCAGAACTTTCATTGAATTATCATTGTACTCAAAATATCTTAATTCCTCCCCATAGTCAAGATATCTGTGCTAGCACTTCATCTGTTTTCATTGCTTTTCCTTCCCTAAATGGACACTGTGAAAGGAGCAAAGATTCTATGTGTTTGGAAATGAGAACCAAAGTATTTCTTGGATGAGTATGCCAAATAACCTGGTAGGATTCCCAGAGTCAGAAGTAATGAGGATAGTACACACACATTACTTACAGTGTTCTAAAGTATCTTCATATATATTATCATGTTTGAAACAGGAAGAATGGGCCATTACTCTCACTTTATTAATTATAAAACAGGGGAAACAAAGACAACAGTAGTAGCATTTTCAGCTTCCAGTGGAGTCATATACTTCTTGTGGAATAGGTCTACGAAAATACTGAAATATGGTATTCTCATGTATCACATTTATTTAACTGTATCTTCTTTTAGAAAATCACATATTCTGTCACTCATAACATTTCCACTGCTACAGAGACTTGTAAGAGAAATTGAAAACTAATTTAACTTGAATTGTATACAAAATGTAGGACGTTCTTCCTCTCAAAGCTTTTCTATTCTATTTCAGTTTTTTAAAATTAAGAAAAATAATTCTTCTAAAATTTAGGGATTGCCCAACACTGCGTATCTTCAATATATTAGGATATTATCTAGGAAATATACTCAGACTTTAGGTATGCCATCTCTAATACCTGTATAATAACTAACATGACAAAATCCCTTGATATATTTTTATTGAATAAATATAAATATTTTCCACCAATTCTTCCAGATCTAGTAAGTGGCTATCAGTACAAAAAAGAAAGATAAATAGCACTGCCTTGCTTGTTTAGTAAATGTATTTCCACTAACATACTTACAAATGACCAAACAATTTCTATTTGTCAGAGGCATTCATTGGATTTTAACTGGTTTTCTTTCCTACATTTGACTTTATTTAATTATACTCACAAATATTTACTAGATATGGCAGATATTACTAAATAAGCTCTAATACCCACTGCTCCATTTCTTTTCCGCTTTAGTTGGGATGATGATACTCAACTAAAAGTCTATTCTATAAATTCTTTGCCCTTTGATATGTCCACCTTATTAGTTTCTGTACAATGCAATGTGAATGACTCAGTGAGTAGCACTTCAGCTCCCCTTAAGAACAAATATATTTCTCCTAGATTGGTTAGAAATTTTCTGTGGAACATAAAATTGCTTCTCTTTATTTGGATAAGTATATTTTCATAACTGTGCAGCCCATTTCCTAATCAGTGGAGTGCATTACTTCAGCTGATGAGTAATATTTCAAAGTCAAAAAAGCATCATCTTGTCTGGGGACTAATTAAACTTGAAAGCCGTTATTTTGAGTAGGCTTTGAGATATATAAGAATTGCCACCCAAATACTTCATACTTTGGAATATGTATAGTCAGAAATAGAGAGCCTGTATCATTGAATGTAAAAAGTGCACTCTATTAGGTGATTATACCCCTGGCATTGTATGAGTGTTTTAATTAGGTTTTCCCTAAAAATAGCATTTTCTAAACTGCTTCCCACAGATGACTAAAGCTCCATAAGAAGCTAATTAATGCTGTGTTCCTGGTAAAAACACATGTTTGGGTGCACATTTGTAAAAAGGGGTAGGAGAATGATAGAGAGTAGAGTCTTTATGCCACCTTTAGAAAACTCAATGTCGACCAATTTGGTTGGCCATAGGATTTCTTGGGGAATATAGTGTGTTTTAATATTTCACATGCTAAGTATTTTTTATCATCGTCTAAGAAGATGCCATATGACAGTGGTTCTCAAACTCCCTAATGCTGTGACACTTTAATACAACTTCTCATGTTGCAGTGACCCCCCAATTATAAAATTATGGTCATTGCTACTTCATAACTTAAATGTTGCTACTGTTATGTATCATGTATAAATATCTGTTTTTTCCAATGATCTTAGGCAACCCCTGCAAAAAGGCCATTTGACCCTCAAAGGGCTCAAGACTCACAGGTAGAAAACTACTACTGCCATATGAATGTAGGTATGGGGTAAACCATTACAAAGTGTCACATGCTCATGGGAATTCATTTAAAATAGAACACTCTCACCATATCTAACATCCCATTTCTAATCACTTTATGGACTTAAGTTACTTACTCAGTTCATAGGGCTGTTTTGAATCTTGTAATCTCTGACTGAACATTTCTAGATTTGAATCTAGACTCCTCAACTATGCTTGTGCCTCAGGTCAGCTTGCTTGCAAGAAACAATTCTGAATATCATTAGAGTATACTATACTTTGGATACTCTGTGTGTGCCACCTAACAAAACATGCAAAAATCTAGCTTCTGTCGTTAAACATTCTGTTTTTAGTTATTCTATGCACTAAAACAATAGAGGTTTACTTTGAATAAAGTTCCTGGCATTGAAAATAATAAATCTGCCTTGCTTTGTTACAAAGAAAAAAAAAAGAGCTCTTGCTACAGATTTCCATACCATCAAATTTACCTCAAATTGCTATTGCTTGAAAATCATAAACTCCAATGAAGCAAGCTAGCCAGAATTTGATAATACAATAAATCTGCCTTTGGGGAATTATGGAATGAGGCTAAAGAGAAAAAAGTACTCATCCTAGTCATTGAAGCAGCAAAGATCTTAGATACTTGTGAGTTTCATCCCACTTAATAAACTTTAAACAAAGATATGATGGTATTGGTTGTCGTTTATATTAAGCAGCTCAGAGAATTACATGTTCCAATTATATGCCTTGGAGCAGAGTGATTGCTATGAATATGTGCTCTTAGGTTGTATCGATCAGCAACACTTTGCAAAAACACAAGACAATCAAAAATGATCTGTCAATGAGTAGTTCACATGAGGCAAGAAAAGAATAGCACTTGTGTCACTCTCCTTGCAGGTAATGACTCTGTTCCTACCTCTTCCCTGCCTCACATTCACATTTTACAACAAAAGGAACAAGAGTTTTCAAACCAGTCGAGCCTATGAAGCCATTGCAGTCAGAGCCCTTAAGTATATTTTATAGCTCATTACATTGGTAATGAAACAAAAAAGGAACTGTAGTAAAATCCATGGCCCACTGCTGTGAACCTCCTGGAATTGAGAAAAGCACAGAATGACTACTCAACAAACCTACTGAGTTGTTCTTGTTGCCTAGTCTCTATACATTGGAAATTTCATTTGGTGCAACTTAAGGAATAATAAATGTCTTGCTATTTTAGAAAATACCTGAATTTCTTCCCAGTTAATTGTAAAAGCACAGTATTCAATGCATAGATAATGTTTTCTCACGAAAAGTACTATAAGGATCACTCTTATCTGAACATAAATCTCAAAATTATCTTATAGACAAAGACTAAATAAAGTATTGACTGTCTAAAGAATGTAAAATGCTTCCCATTATTTATCTCTTTCACTCAATAAGTTTCTTAAGCAAAATTATAGGAAACAAGGTTTTTTTTCAAAAACTATTCTTAGATACTTTCAAAAACCATTCCTAATAATGTGTCTCTCTGTGTGTACGTGATACACACCCATGCACACACACACACACACACACACACACACACACGCAGTACTCAATATATGAAATACTTGCTTTACTATAAATATAAAGTAGCTGTTGCTAAAATTTAAATTAACGTTATGACAAAAATATTGTGAGGTTCCAAGACTTCATATTTCCACAAAGACTTTCAGATGAACACTATCAACAAACTATTTTAGGTACCCTTGAATTTTTCAATCTTGTCATTTTGGCCAGTTTGTCCTTTTGTGCAGTTTTGATGTTAAAAAAGCAAACAAAAAGCATCAGGCACTAACAGGTGGTCCAAAAAGGCAGACTGTAAATTTTATGTTACATTATAGAGATGTGTTAACAAAATCAAACCAATTTCCCTGACAGAGATGAACAAAGAGCAAAAAGACAGCAGCTTCTCAGCATATAATTAGTAACAATCCAGATAGAGTTGTCACATTGAACAACTCCAAAGGATCATATATCTGGCTTAGTCCTGTACAATCTCTGTCCATGCTGCTACTGTCTCTGTGAATTCATATGTCAATCAGTTCTGTTGTGTCCCAAAGGCATTGTTTCCTTGGTGTCTTCCATGCCCACTGGCTCTTAAAATTGTTTTCTTCAACATAATCTCACTGGGTATACAAACCACATTTAAGGATAGACACCATGGCCAGCAGTAGATGGCCAAATTTAAATCAGTGGCAATTTTGGAGGGTTTTTATCTCACAATGCTTTGTCTGGGATTTTTTTTAACTTAAAGGGGTTTGTTTCTTTAGCATGCTTTCAAATTTCCTTATTATGGCTTTTATGTGTGTTAGTGTGCATGTCTTGATGTCTGTTTGTGCTTCTTTTGGGTTTATTTTGGAGGGGTCTCATTTTTTTCTATTTGTTGTTCGGTCCTTTTCTGGTTTATTTGTTTTTAGATGACTGTTTGTATGCTAATAACAGAGAGAAAGAAAATGTGTGCTTTGAGTGGAGGGGAAGTGGGGAAGATCTGACAGGAATTGGGAGATGGAACATATAATCAGAATAGATTGTATTAAAATATCAATTTTCAATAAAAGAACTATCATTTCAGCAACAAACCTATGCACATGCTAAATAAAAGTCAGTGCATTCTACATTAAAAGCTTTGTGGGTTTTTAATGGCTATTATAAAAATATGAATATAAATAAGAACACTAAAACCTATTTAGTTTGATTATTTATGCTTAAAGACAATAATATTAGCAAATGAGCAAAAAGTGAATTCATTAAGACATAGAGAAAGTAAGAAACAGAGATTAGGCTTATAAATAGGACATTCAATTTTTTTTAGATATTTTTTATTTTTAAATTTAAATTGAAATTAGAAACAAGGTTGCTTCACATGTCAATTTCAGGTCCCTCTCCGTTTCCCTCCCCTCCCCCCTTTATTTATAAATTTCAATTGAAAATAATTCTTCTCTCATATAATGCATCCCTTCCACAATTTCCATTCCTCCAAGCTACCTCCCACCTCTCTTCTCCACCAGATTCACTCATCATCCATTTCCTTTACAGAAAAGAGCAAGCCTCCAAGAGAAGAACTCCAAACAGTACAAAACAATATAAAAGACAAGGCAAAAGGCCTCCTATACAGGGTCATTTCTGGCTTATCTGTATAATGGACATTCCAGAAGTAGCTACGTTTTACATTTCTCCATAGAATCAAGAGTTAAAATACATGGAATACTGCTTTCTAATTCTCAATAAATAATTTATCTTACTATTGGCATTATTTTGTTATATTGTGGAGGGACAGTTGTTAGGGGCAGAAAAGACTTCCATGATCCATAAGGAAAGAAGGAGAATTTAGTCTTTTTGCAGGAATTTATCAACAGCCATAAATTAGAAACCAGAAAACGATGATGGTCCCCATTAAGAATCTTCACAAGCATGATCCAGGAATCCCAAATATCAAAATGATATTAGCTGGTACCTTAGAACTGTAGCGCTAGTACCTTGTAACCTAACCCAGTGATAAGGACTGTCCTTATTTCACGATTCCTAATTTTTTAGGAGACATTGCCTAAATTCTGTGTACAATTTCTCACACTGCCCTACCAGAATTTGGTACTAGATAATCAGTACTGTCTTCCTGTGCATGGCATAAATTACACATCATGGAACTGTACTAAAAGAAAGTCATTCTACCAGTTAAAATATTTCCCCCAAATGGAGAATATCTGCCCAAAGCCAGCATATTGTCCTACACTGCAGGCTGTCTTCTACTTATTGCTATGTACTTAATAAACTACTCATTTTATTTTGGTGTAAAGGGTGAATTTATTTCTAGTCTAGTAATCCTCTCCCTGATACTGTAACAGCTGAATAACCAGTCCATTACAATATCCTTATATTTAGGAACAAATGTCACCAGGTATTTATAAGTGCAGAAACAGATTGAGAACAATATTTGAACTTGTAAGTAAAGTTTTATATGGCACTGCTGATTGTTAAGAGTATGACTTTAAAATGGTGGAAAGAAATGAAAAGAAATGTA
Organism: Mesocricetus auratus; assembly: GCF_017639785.1. Taxonomy (NCBI): domain Eukaryota; kingdom Metazoa; phylum Chordata; class Mammalia; order Rodentia; family Cricetidae; genus Mesocricetus; species Mesocricetus auratus. The sequence goes on along the minus strand of NW_024429188.1, from coordinate 90,754,512 downwards.
TTTTATCTAAGGGTTAAGAGACATAGGAGAAACTAGTGGGGAAGCTAAATAGACAACATGTAAAATATGTATAGTTGTAAAAAGGAAGGGAAAATGAACAGAAGTATAGAAAGAGCATCAAGGTCAAGATGATATGAAGGAGAAAGGAACCTGTGGGAGAAACCATCACCTGCTAGTCACTATTTCAGCATTTTCCATCTGTTCTCTGAGCTCAGGTAACATGTTTTTTCCTCTCCTTCTACTTTCTCCACTTATACATTGGTCCTAATGACTCAGCAGTTTTTCAAACTCCTCTTTCTTATCCTATGTCTTCCTTCATTGTTTTCTAATGGGCTTCTCCCCATCCCACCAGCAACAGTACAAGGAGGGAGTATGTAATTTTCACAGAGGGCACAATTGTCCTCAAAGAGAGAACAAACAAAGGTTCTAATTTCTTCTGCATCTGGACTCAGCATGCTCTTTTTGATGACCTACTCTCAGAAGGAAAATTTCCACTGTGGCCTCTAATTTTGTGAGTGAGATTCTTCTCAAGGTTACAATCTGGTTGCAGGTGCAAAAACATGAATGTGGGGGAAAATATTCTAAATGGAATCTCTATAGCTCATCAAGCTGTAGTTGACTTTTTTAAACTTATTTAAATACTGGCTTTCCTTTACAGCAGAAAACATGTATTATGACCATAAGGCATCTACAATCACAACAAGGCCAAAGCTGGCTGACAGCTACAGAATGATTTCATTAGACAATATACTTTAGTGGAATCTTCTTGGACCAGAGTATGGTCTTCAATGCTGTATGTTATAAAACCACAGTTCATAGAAGTTCAAATGACAGGGGACTGGATTCTAAATGAAGATCTAAATGTATTTTAACAGTATATATTTATTTTTGTTTATTTCATCTCAGAAAAACACGCAGCATTCTGTTTGGAGCATGATAGAAAGGAATTAGCTACCTTTCTCCCCAATACAATAATGAAACTTGGAACATGTGTACATACTTATTAAGAACTTGCACTGCATTACTCTAGAGTATTATTCACACAATAATATGTAAATTGGATACTCTGGTGTTGTACATGGCCCAGTGTGTTAGATTGTACACAGTAACCCAGATGACACTTCATCATTGTCTAAAGGATTAACTAGCTACTGAGAAGGTGTGTCTTTGCATACAATGTCATTACAAGGTTTCCATAGTCTGGTACATTTTTCGTTTTGTACCCTTTTGAACAATTATGTTTTATGTGATGTCATGATAACATGAATCAATAATTTCTAAACATTATTGTGCAAAAGAAAACAAATAAAAGTCTAAGTCAAGAATGAAGATTCTGGGTGAAAGTGCTGGCAGTCAATCCTGATCCCCTGACTTTAATCCATGGTGCCTACCAGGTAGAAGGAGAGAACTGATTTCTCTACATTGTCTTCTGGTGTCTACACATATACTGTGCCTGAGAAGCATCAAATTAAAATGCACACAGAGAGACAATAAGAAAATAAATATATGTTTAAAAAAAAGAATGCAGAGTTCAAGTAAATGTATCCAATGACTCTGTTTTGGTAAGTCTGGACGACAGTTCAGAAACTGACATTCTGACAAGCACACAGAGTGTGGCAAGGCAAGTGGAACTGGATAGAGACATTGTCTTAACAATGCAGATTATTTTAACACATTATTTTTATTTATCATACTGTTTCCCAAAGTATTCTGTAAAATGAGACTATGATCCTTAAATTTTCTTTATGTAACCAATTTCCCCCATGCCATAGAGGTTTCTGATCCCTTTAATAACTGAAACGGCAGTGTTTGTGAATATGGAGTCTATCACTAAAGTCTGTAGTCACTTTGTCTGTGGGCTACTGACACTTAGAACAACATGTCAAAGTAAAAATGTTATTTTTTAGGCAGAATTTAGAAATTCAGTGTGAATCTTTTCATTCCTTGCTTGAGAATTTTATTTAGACTAATTCTATTCTAGTGACTGCCAAATGCTCGCAGCATGGCTGATTTCCAGTCGGTTCTCTTCTTAGACTAAAATATCTTATTTTTGATAATTTCCCCTGCATGATTGCTTCTACTTGATAGGTTCAATCTGGTGTTCTTGTCTGCTTATATCCTTAACCTCTCCACAGAGGTTACTCTTTAGAATCTCAATAATGTTCACAAAGCTTCCTCCTATATTGTCACTTCAAATATAATTAACATGTCCTTTAATTTTTTTCAAAGTCATTAATGAAGACATTAGACAAACACAGACATAACATCAACTTTTTAAATCAAGGAATAATACTGTCTCACCAAGCCCATGTTTCAGTTGTTTTGGTTCTATTTCAATGTTCCCATAAACACAGGGTCAATGACTAGTAATATATACTTATAGAAAATGCACCTAAAAGCAAAGACTGCATACTTAAGGAACATAGAACTCATAATTGGGTATCAAAATTCAACCAAATGGCTGTTACAAAGAGTAGTTAATTTCTGTGTTGGCATCATGAGCTTTATTCAACTGTATCTGAAAAATTCTCATAATTTAGGTATGGTCGAACCATCTACTCTCGTGGTAACATGTTAGTTGCCTTCTCTTGGCTCTGAGAAAACTATTCCTGGATAATTTATAGAGACATATTTTAACCAGTGTATTTGGCATCAAGTTGTCCTTTTTAGACATGCTCAGACCCTTCCCAAACATGTAGCATGGATGGTGATCTCTTTTTATTCCATGAATAAGAATTTGAATTGTCAATTGTCGCATAAACTTTTCCTGCACTATGTAAACATCCCATCATGCACCACTCATATGTCAGCTCGTCAATACTGCTTGTCTCTCTTCTGTTTTCTCCCAGTCCTTGATCTCCCAATAGTAGATAAGTGTTCTTACTTGCCTTTGTAAACCAGTCTACCAGGGATTGCTTTCTGTCCTAGTCATGTTATGCAGCCTTTACCACAAGGTAGTTACATTGTTCATATTCCACAGCATTCAGTCTGAACCCATCTTTCTCCATGCCCTGAAAGCTGGTGACCCAGGCTATAAATAGGCATTCATTCCTTGTTTACATGTTTTTTCCTAATTCAAGTAGCTCAGTTGATGAGTATTCCCTATTAACATAGCTTCTTACATTGGCCATTAGTAAACTCCTGTCTGCATGCTTAAATCATTCATTTTACCTTCTTCATTATTGAAGGCCAGATTTGAGGAAAATCTCCCTTCAGCTTTATCTTGATCTCTTCCTCCTCATTGTCTTACTCTACCCACAGATTCCAACATTTGCGATCCCATCAGGGCTTATTGAACACAGTTATGATTTGTATTCTTTTTCTTTTTTCTACACTCATAAGAAACAGCAAACCATGTCTGTGGCATACCATCTTTTTAATCTAATTTATTCTATAAGTAAGTGGTTAATGCAAAGGCCACATACCTCTTTCCTACTATAATTCCTCCTTTACACAAGCAAGTTTCCCCCAGGCACCTTCTCAACCCCAGGTGCATCGCAGTAGGCCAACAACCTGAACTCTTCCTATTTGTGCTACTCCAATGTATTTTCTATTCTTTCAACCAGTTGAGGGCACCTCCATATTCACACAGCAGATTCCACTAAACAAATTATCATGCTACTTTGTACCACATAGAAGAAGATGGCCATCCTGAGATTCTCCAAATGGACATCAAGTCTCCTGTTGGCTTTAGTTATATATCTTATTACCCAGAGCAAGCTTCATGCAAACATCACCATAGCATGACGTGACAACATCACATACCACACATGGAAGGAGAAACATTTTGGGATTCCCTATGAAGATGCTCCATCCTCAAACTATTAAGTCATATCTGCATATTCCTCCCAAATTCATCTTTGTTTTGCTGTGTTCCTGTTCAGTCTCCAAGGAATCAGTGTACCCTCACAGAAGATATGAGTTAATATGCATTCCTCTAAGGTAGGACAACTACAACAGATGAAAGTATGATTCCACTAAAGTTCTACTTAACCAACCAGTTTATTGGCCTTATTTGCAGAGCATAGTTTAGTGTTTACTTAAAAAAGCATGGGTGACTCCAAAGCAAATTCACAACCAAAATATCTTACTTCAGCATGGATGACGGCTTCCCTCTATTTGGATCGATGGAGTCTCCCTTGCATTTAACTTTTCACGCTCTATATAGTACATTGTCTAGTAATACTACACACAAGTGAGGAAAATTTACATAGAGCTGCTGGCAGGGCATTATAGGAAGAACTGGATGGATTCTTGGGCTAGGGTCTTCTGAATGTCTCTGGCTCTTTTATCTACTACTAGAGGATGTTAACAAACTTCATCTTGAGTGTTCATGAAAGTGCTCACAGCTGCTTCTGATGAAGGTGGCCTTGGCTCTTATGCTCAAAGGACAGTATTCTACAACAATATTATTCGTATATCACTGAATCTTCTGAGTAGTCTAATTTCACTATGACAGATAATTAGGCATCCTTCCCCTTAACAATCTCCCAAGGCCTAGAGTAAGACATCTGAAAGGAAGCCCAGATGCAAAAGGCCTAATAAAGGTTGAAATCTCAATATTTCTTACCTGACTTGAACAGATAAACAGATAATGATGTTGGTAAGAATAATTGGGAGGAAGAAATAACGCAGAGATAGGGGACTCGACTTAGGGTGGCAATGTCAGGGAGCGGTTCCCTGAAAGGGGAGCATTTCAAATAACCTCTGAGTTTGAAAGGAATGGAAAAGGGAAAATAATCTCAGACAGGAACTCAGACTAATTAAAGCCTGCCCAACAATTTCCTTGAACATTTAATAGGCATATCATATTCTAAATTAGCCCTAAACAGAATTTTTGATTTATCACCTCCTACATTATCACCAACTAAAATTGTCTTTGCCAGTCTTCAATCATAAACACCCTTTCAATTAAAAGCTTGGGTTTTCCACCCTTATTTTATGTTTTTGGATACTCTATGTTATACAATCATTTTATTAGCACATAATGCTCAATGTCCTTTCCATGGTATTGTTAGCGTTCAACTTCAATTACAGTCATTAGATTTTTCATGAAAATGACTTAATTTATACAATATATTGACCATTTTGCTTTAAGATTTACAATTTCTTTACTAAATTCACAAATACATGAAGTTTCTTCTTCAAAAGTATTTCTACTCATTTGTATTTTATTTCTATTTACTTTTATTTCATTTTATTTATACATATATAAGATTTGTATTCCAATGCAATTTATTTAGAAACAGGAAATAAGATAGGCATCTAAAACTACCATTTTAAAAAGTATTTGCTACATGCCAGAAGCATATATAATGCCATTGCAACAGAAATAATATTGTTTATACAGATGATTAAAATATTACTCAGGGAAGTTGATAAAGCTCAAATAGCTAATAAATGATAGTTAAGGGTTTTAACTCAGAATGTCTGACCTAACTTCCATGCATAATCATTGTATGTTGAGGTGATATGTCTCACTGGATATGGAATATTCTCAATAAACATGGAATCATATCTGAAGTTTCTATTCTTTTCATTTTGTGACCAATAATGCAGTTTTAATTTCTGTTTAACACTATCATAAGTTTTAAAATTTAATAAATTCTGTTCCTCCTGCTTTGCTGAAGTTTTCTATCTGATATAATTTGTCAGATTTCATCATCATTAAATCATTTTGCAAGTTAAAAAGATACTGACTAAAGGTTTGATTGAAATTATACTTCTTGATTTAAAACAATTGTAAAAAGAGTAATTATTTGCATTAATTTAATTTTTGCATTTCCAACTTAACTAATTTTAATAGGTTATTTCTTATAGATCATAATTATTTGTTCTTTATTTTGTTTCTAAATGATTTGTTTCTATTATGAATGTGATATGACCTTATATGGACATTCATATGATCTATTTTTGTTTTGTTTTAAATTGGTTATATTTTATAATATGTTTTTATATAAATGACTATTTTTGTAGATATCATTACCACTATATGTCAAAGTCATTTTGAGTGAAAATATTTCACAAACCAGGATTTGTAAACAAAGTATATCATTATCACTACATTTTAAAATCATTTTCAGTGAAAATATTTTACAAACCAGGATTTGTAAACAAAGTATATCATTATCACTATATTTTAAAGTCATTTTTAGTGAAAATTCTTCACAAAACAAAGTCCTCTGTTAGTGAGTACTAGTTCATAAAGCTATAATTTGGATATGATTTTTGATAAGCTTTGCTTTTTAATTTCTGTGTGTGACACAAACTTTATACTTATAAGATAATAATACAAAGACACCCTTTAAGAATGTCGAACTCTCCCTTTCCTGAGTTGTGTCTAAATGTTTTTAAGCATTTGATCAACCTACATGATCATTTTAAAATCTGTTGCCAGACACAGTAGTTTACTCCTTTAATCCCAACACTTGGGAGGCAGGAGCAGACAGATCACTTAAAATTTACAACTAGCCTGGTCCACATAGTGAGTTCCAAACAGCCAGGGCTACAAAAAAAGCAAAACTAGAAACAAACAAAAATGTGTTATAAGGGGAAGGGAAACGTTATGATAAAGCATTCCAGATAATGAAGGCAAATACAACAAACTTGTACATATTACATGAGGTCCTTCCCTGTTTTGTTTACAACAATTTACATTAGCTAGATCAAGCTGCAAAAACAAACACTATACCCTTGGTGCTTAATAGAAAATTACATGTCTCAATTTTAAGACCTGGAAAGTTCAAGATCATCAGGGAGCTGACAAGCTAGATTTCATTCTGCGGCTGCTTTTGTTTTTTTGGAATTGTCTAATCTTTATGAGTGTACAGACAAGAGTGAAATCTTGGGTGGCTCTTCTTCTAAGGTAATTAATTCTATAAGGGCCCTTTTAAGGAACTCATTTCCTTTTTAAAGGTCTTTTCTTGAAATAGAATCAAAATACTAGTTAGTAAAGCTTCCACATATTAATTTGTAGTGATACAACTCAGTGTATAGAAGTAGCCTACTGTATTACTGGTATTACTGAATTCCTTACTGTGTTTTCTCTTTATGTTCCTAAGTAACTATTTCTGATTTCTGTAGTTGTATACTGTCAAGAAATACAATTTTGTTGCATTATCTATATGCAAGTATAGATATAATGTTATATTTTGTTGTTGATATAAGCAGATATTCCACCAAAATATTACATAATAATGATTTAGGTAATATCTCTGATTTCTGGCGTTATTGTCTTATTTCCACTTAGAATAGAGATATAATGTTTGAAAAATAATCTAATGAAACAATTTATAATATCTTATTTTGATTAGTAAAAACACTGACATTTATCATTTATTAGTATCTGTCACTATGATAGCATGCTTTACATTTTACTTTTGGACGTTTTGGACCCAGTGTTACTATTGCACATGTCATTAGATTTATTAGTACTAGACTGTCTTGCAATCCTAGAACTAAGCACTTTTGCTTGTGTTCAATTTTCATTTCTTTTACTCCTCTATATTTTAATAACTGACTTCTTATAATTACATATATATTTAAGGTCCAAAATCACTGATTTTATTTTCAAATAATTGACAGTTTTGTCAGTAGCCTACTGCTAACTCCTAAATTATTTCTTCCTGTGAGATCTTCTACTATATAAACAATATACAACTATTTTCTAATTGAAGGTTTGGAAGAATATTATGAATTTGCTTCTTGTTATGCTGTGTTTGGTTGATTTACCTAGGAAGACTGCACTTTGCTGAAGGAACAGTGGATCTGGGAGGGGGGATGGGGGACCTGGGAGGAATGGAGGGAGGAAAAATTGTGGTTGGGATATGTTGTATGTGAGAAGAATAAATTGAATAAATAAGTGAATGAATGAATAAATAAATATGTACATTCAGTGCTTGTGATCATTTATCCTTGGGGATAGTGTTTCTCTTAGATTTGTCCCATGTTAAATTATCTCAAGAAATCATCATCTGACTAGAAAAGATATGCTTCAACTATCTTTTCAAATTGATGAGTAAAATAACGTCTAGTGAAACCTCTTTAAACTTTTGTTTGTGTAGCTTTTCATTTTGAATATATTGTTGGTTTCTTTAGCCTTCCTGATTAATTCATGATCAAAACTTACCTTTCATCTTTCCTTAATTCATTAAAATATTACAGCATTTGAACTAGAAGGCTATTTAAGCATTTAAGACCACTTTTTGCTCTTGCAGAGAACATATATTCTGTTTCAAAAACCACATGGTGGTTCACAACCACATATAACTCCAGTTCCAGGGGATCCAACACCCTGTTCTGACACCCTCAGGCACAAGGCATGCAGGTGATGCACATAAACCCATGCAGGCAAAGTGCTCATACACACAAAATAAATAAAATAAATATTCACTTTTGAGTTTTCCCTTAATTTATTAACATATTTTAACATGTTTGTGATTATAGTATAATTATCTCTCCCTTCTCTTTTCTTCCTCGAAACCCTCCTGATTCCTAAATTGATGGCCTCTTTTTTATTAATCTACACTGCATGCATTTGTATATCTACACACACACACACACACACACACACACACACACACACATATAACTTACTCAGTCCATATAATGTTACTTGTAGTTATGTTTTCAGAGCTGACCATTTGATATGCTCTTCTCTGGGGAGGGTCACACCTTTTCTTCTCCCTGCTTTACTCAATTGCCTTTAAGTTCTCTGTGTGGGTTGGAGACCTCATGAGCCTTAGCTTATACTTACTTTTAAATTTTTTTTCCATTGTCTTACTTATTGCTTAAATTTTCATAGAATATATTTGACCATATTATTTCTGCTCCTCAGGGTATTATCACATATCCCCTATCTCCCTACCCATTCAACTCTATATTTGTATGATTTCTCTGTAAATAAAAACTCAACAAAGAGAAAAGAAAATGAAAACCACAAGCAAATATGAAGCCCACTTTGTGTCAGCCAGTTACTCCTGATCATGAGAATTTGTATGACTTATTCAGTGCCTCTTCTTTGGAGAAATTTTATTTTTCTTCACCCAGCAGATATCACTTGAAGTGGCTTCTGGAATATGGATTAGAATTTTTACCAACTTCTGCTTCCCTATGCTGGGATTTTGCCTGGTTTGAATTTGTGAAAGTCTTGTGCATGTTCTCACAGTCTCTGTGAGTTCATATGTGCATCAGTCCTGTGTCTGGAAGACACTGTTCTTTGGAGTCATTCACCTCCTCTTCCACATAGATGTGTGCACCTTAAGGGGAGGGTTTTGATAAACACATGCAATTTAGGCCTGAAAACTCCAAGGTATCTCATTCTCTGCATATTGTCCAGTTGTTGGTCTCTGTGTTAATTACCATCTATTGCAAATTAAAAAAAAACAAACAAATTTTTTTCTCATGAGTACTGATCTCTGGGCATTAGTAGTCATTTTCTTGTTATGTTGCTTTAGCAAAATAATACTTTATGGGGAAGTCCTTCAGTATATATGTTGTCCTATTGGTTGACTAATAAAGCACTGTTGGCCAATAGGGAAGCAAGATAGGTAGGACTAGGAGTCAAAGAGGATTCTGGGAAATGTAGTCAAGAGTAGAGAGTCACCGTGTGATCCTGGGGAAGAGAGGATGTGTTAGGATGCTATCCTTGGAATGATAAGTTCTTATAGAAATACATATTAGTAGTTATGGGTTAATACTTAAAACAGAACTAGCCAATGAGAAGCCTTGGACTTTGGCTGACAGCATTGTAACTAATAGAGTCTCTGTGCATTATTTAGGGTTGATGTGGCACTGGAGCCAGGGTGGTGGGAAGAACTCTCATTACAAATATTAGGTTTTTCCCTAATCCCATAACCTATCTAGTCTCAGTTTCACATTAGCATTGTTGTTTTTTGATTCTATCTCATGGAGGGTGCTTTAAATATAATATAAAAGTAATTGATTATTACCATAACATCTGTGTCACTATGAAAGAGTATAGAATGCAGGCAGGTCTGTCCTTGTTATAGGTTACAAAGTTTGCAGCTGGATGAAATTGGTCATTACTTTTCTCCTTCAGAAGCAGCATAAATTACTTCCAAGCAGCATGAATGCTACTTAGTAGGAATGAAGCTTCTAGTTGAGAACCAACTCAATTTCTCCATGTTTAATGACAGTAAGTAGTGTCTTCAAAAATCAGGCCTTATTGTCAAGCAAGTCTCAACAAAACAAGTCTCAACAGATGATACAAAAAATTAAATAACTCTTTGCATCTCTTCAAACCACCATTTGAAAAGGTGGATATCAACAACAGAAGTAGCAGAAGCCTCCTCTATTGTGAATTCTCTACTTAGTTCAGCCCTCCACTTTTTAATTGGGTCCTTTGGTGTTTTGGAGAATAGCTTCTTGAATTCTTTGTAAATTTTGGAGATGAGCCCTCTGTAAGATGTGGGGTTAGTTAATATTTTTACCCAATCTGTTGGTTGCCTTTTGTCTTGCTGACTGTGTCCTTTGCCTTACAGAAACTACTCAGTTTCAGGAGGTCCTATTTATTAATTGTTGATATCAGTGTCTGTGCTTCTGGTGTTATTTTCAGGAAGCAGTTTCCTGTACCAATTCGTTCAAGGGTACTTCCCACTTTCTCCTCTAAGAGAGTCAGTGTGGCTGGATTGATGTTGTGATTTTTGATCCATTTGGACTTAAGTTTTGTGCATGGTGATGAATATGGATCTATCCGAATTCTTCTACTTGCCAGCATCCAGTTGTGCCAGCTCCATTTGCTGAAGATGCTATGAGACATTTGAGAAAGTGCTCAACATCCTTAGCCATTAGGGAAATGCAAATCAAAACAACCCTGAGATATCATCTTACTCTTGTCAGAATGTCTAAAATCAAAAACACCAATGACAGCTTATGCTGGAGAGGATGTGGAGAAAGGAGAACTCTCATCCATTGCTGTTGGGAGTGCAAACTTGTACATCCACTTTGGAAATCAGTATGGGGATTCCTCAGGAAAATGGGAATCAGTCTACCACACGACCCAGCAATTCCACTCTTAGGCATATACCCAAAAAATGCCCATTCATACAACAAGGATATCTGTTCCGCTATGTTCATAGCAACATTATTTGTAATAGCCAGAACCTAGAAGCAACCTAGATGCTCCTCAACTGAAGAGTGGATAGAGAAAATGTGGTACATTTACACAATGGAGTACTACTCAATTGAAAAAAACAACGGAATCTTGAAATTTGCAGGCAAATGGATGGCACTAGAAGAAACCATCCTGAGTGAGGTAACCCAGTCACAAAAAGACAAACATGGTATGTACTCACTCATATATTGATTTTAGACATGGATCAGGGGAGTGTCAACCTACAATCCCAGGGCCAGTCAGTCTGGGAAACAGGGAGGTTCCCAAGAGATATGCATTAACCCCCAGAGAAGTGGAAAAAGGCAAGATCTCCTGAGCACATTGGGAACATAGGGGGAGAAAAGAGGGAACCAGGAAAAAGGGAGGGGGAAAAGAGGATGGTAGAAGAATACATGGGGGTTCAGGAAGGCTGAGTCATGGTAAGAATAGAGGAGACCAGGATGAGAGATACCGTAATAGTTGGAGTCATTATAGCTTTGAGGAGAGAGCTGGCACTAGTGAGATTCCCAGAAATGTACAAGGATAACACCAACTGGAAAACTAAGTAATAGGGGTAAGGCTACATTAATAGCCACTACCTGATGATAAGGTTGGTGACTACCTTATGTGACATCCTAGAACCTTCATCCAGTGACTGATGGAAGCAAAGACAGATACTCACAACTAAGCACTGAACTGACCCCCTGGAAGCCAGTAACAGAGTTGGAGGAGTGATGAGAAAGGCAGTCAAGACCATGCTGGTGAAACCCTCAAAGACAAGAGGGAACTCTTGAACCCCAGACTGCTGACTAAGAGACCAACATGGGAATGATCCAAACTCCATGAATGTAGTGTCAGTGAAGAGGCCTCAAAAATCTCTGGGGCTTTGGGTAGTAGACTAGTGTTCACCGTGGCATACAATTGAACTTTGGGAGCCCATTCCACATGGATAGATGCTCTCTCAGCCTGGACACATGGGGAAGGGCCTAGGTCCTGCCCTGGATGAAATGACAGACTCTGGAGATGCCCCCCAAGGAGGGCTTACCCTCCCTAGAGAATGATGTTGGGTTTGGGCAGGGTGGGGCGGTGGGGGGACAGGCAGAGGGAGAAGGGGTGAGCAGGGATAGACATTTGAAGCATGCTCGTTTCTAATTTAAATAAAAAACATACATAAAATAAAAAAGTAGCAGAAGGCTTTAAAAGTCATGGAAATTTAACAACTTTCTACTGAATTTAAAATAGTTCAATATAGAAATAAAGAAATTAAGACTTCCTAGAATTAAATAAAAATCAATATACATCACATTCAGACTCATGAGATATGATGAAAACAGTTCTCAGAGGCAAGTTCATAAAATTAAGTTCCTATATAAAAATAAAAATAAAATAAAATAAACCTGAAGAGATCTCATACTAGCAACTTCATAGCACACCTAAAATTCTAGAGCAAAAAGAATAAATCACTCTCAAAAGGAGTAGATCACAAGAAATAATCAAACTCTGGGCTAAAATCATTAAAATACAAGTAAAGAATACAAAGAATAAATGAAACAAGGAAATGGTTCTTTGAGAAAATCAACAAGATCAACAAACTCTTATCCATATTATCTAAAAAAGAGAGAAAATTTCAAAATTAACAGAAATGAAATTAATCAGAAAGGAAAATGGGGATGTAAAAACAGACACCAAGGAATTCCAGAGAATCATAAGGACATACAAACCTGTACTCAAATTAGAACATCTAAAAGAAATGGATAATTTGCGCTATAGGTACCATTTACCAAAGTTAAATCATGATCAGATGATAAATAGATCACATAAGAAATTTAAAAAGGCTTGTCACCCCTAGTGAAATAGAAGCGATCATCAAAAATCTTTCAACCAAAAACAAAACAAAGTGAAGAAACAAAGGCCAGAGCTAGATGGTTTTAGCTCACAAATCTAAAAGTTGTTTGAAAAAGACTCAAAGCCAATAGTACTAGTTTTTTTCCACAAAATAGAATCAGATAAAAATACTTCCCAATCCATTCAGTGAAGACACAGTTACCCTGGTACTTAAACCATGCAAAGATTCAATAAAGAAAATTGTAGAAGCAGATCCCTGATGAACATAGATGTGAAAATAATAAAATGCTTGAAGACCCATCAAAATGATCATTCACCATGATCAAGTAGGATTTATCCCTGAGATGCAGGAATGGCTCAATATATGAAAACTGATAAATATCATCAACTAGGCAGTGATGGCACATGCCTTTAATCCCAGAATTTAGAAGGCAGAAGCAGGTTGACCTCATAGTTCAAGGTTTGGAGGGAATTTCAAGGAAAGGCAGAGCTACACATAGAAATCCTGTATATATATATATATATGATCTAATGATCATCTAAGATTATGTATAAAAGACCTGTGATAAAATTCATCTCCCCTTCATGATAATAGTCCTGGAGAGATTAGGGACACAAAGGACATGCCTAAACATATTAAAGGTAGTTTATAGCAAGTCCATAGCCAACATCAACCTATACAGAAAATTTGAAAGCAATTCCATCAAAATTAGGGAAAAGATGATGTTGTTTATTTTCTGCATATCTATTCAATATAGTACCTGAAGACTTAGCTAGAGAAATAAGACACCTGAAAGAGAACAAGTAGATACAATTGGAAAGGAAGAAGTTAAGGTATCACTACTAACTGATTATATGATTGTATATATAAGTGACCCTTAAGTTTCCATCAGGAAACTCCTACAGCATGTAAACACATTCAGTGCTTTAGTAATAACAAAATTAGCCCACAGAAATCTGTAGACTTCCTATATACAAATCACAGACGGCTAAATAATCAAGGAAACACTCTTCACAATAACCTCAAATTATATAAACTATCTTGGGCTAACTCTAATCATATAAGTGAAAGATTTGCATAGTGAACACTTAAAGTCTTTGAAAAAATAAATTAAGGAATGTATCAGAAGATTGAAATACCCAGCCCCCATGCTCATAGATAGACAGGATTAAGATTAAAAATCAGCCATTTTACCAAAAGCAATATGCAGATTCAGTAAAATTCCCCTGAAAATTCCAACACTATTCTCCACAGATCTTGGAAAGGAATTCTCAACTTCACATGAAATGCCTCCAAAACCCAGGTTAGCTAAAAACAATCCAGAACAATAAAATAACTATAGGAGATCCCATCATTCCTGATATCAAGTTACTCTACAAAGTTATAGTAACAAAAAATGTATGGCATTGCCATAAAAACAGAAGTGTTGAACAATGGAATCTATGTATAAACCCACACACATATGGGCATCTGGTTTTGGTAAAGAAATCAGGAATATACTTGAAAAAAACCAGCATCAACAAATGGTGATGATCTAACTGGATGGCTTCATGTATAAGAACATAAATAGACTATGCCCATCACCCCCACCCCACCTCTCCACTCCCACCCCCACCCCAACCCTCCTCCACCCACCCCCACAAAACTCAACTCTAAATGGAACAAAGTATCAACATAATGCAAAATACATTGAACCTGATAGAAAAGAATGTGGGGAATAGTTTTGAACTCATTGGCAGAAGAGAAAGTTTTCTGAATAGAATGTCATTAACACAGGCACTAAGATCAACAAATAATAAATGGGACTTCATGAAACTGAAAAGCTTCTTCATGCCAAAGGACAATGTCAACAGGACAAAACAGCAGCTTATAGAATTGGAAAAGTTTTTTTTCCAATTCCATGTCTGATACAAGGCTACTATCCAAAATGCATTAAAGAAGTCAAGAAACTTGATATCAAATAACCCAATTAAAATGGGGTGCATATCTAAACAGAATTCACAATAGAGGAAATTCAAATGGCTGCGAATCATATAAAGAATTGTTCAACACCCTTAGCCATCAGAGAAATGCAAATCAAAACTACTTTAAGATTCCATCTTTTACCTATCAGAATGGCTAAGATCAATAACACACTTGACAGCTCATGCCAGCAAGGATGTGGAACACTCCTCCATCGCTGGTGGGAGGGCAAACGTACAGCCACCACGGAAATCAGTGTGGTGGTCCCTCAGAAAGATGAACCGATCTACCTCAAGATCCAACTATACCACTCTTGAGCATATACCCAAAAGATATTTCGTCCTACCACAGGGATACTGTTCATTGTTGTTCTATTCATTCATAATAATCAGGTATTGAAAATAACCTAGATGCCCATCAACCAAAGAATGGATAAGGAAAATGAATCGAATTAGAAAAAAAAATCATCCTAGTGAGGTAATCCTTACCTAGAAAGATAAATATGGTATGTATTCACTTATATATGGATAATAACCATTAAATAAATGAAAATCAAGCTGCAGTCCATAGACTCAGAGATATTAAAAATAAAGAAAGGAACTAGGAGGGACACTTGGATCTCCTTGGGAGGGAGAAAAGATTTCATAGATGGACTTGGGACAGATAAGGGTAAGTACAGAAGGATCACATGGTGGGAGATAGGCTTGAGGATGGTAATGAAGGAAGGGACAGCTGGAGTTTAAGGGCATTTAAGGGATGGTATAGAAACCTAGTGCAGTAGAAACTCCCTAAAATATATGAAGTTGATCCAAATGAGGTATCCTAGTAAAAGGAAGGTAGAGTCCCAGCTGTCCATCTCTTATTATCAAAGGAGGATTCCAGGGCTGTGACAACATTGCATTTAAGTAAGTTGTTAGCCAAGGCAGGTACTGCAGAAATCCCCAAACAACCCAGGCTATTACCGAGAAAATAGGTTGCTCTTCACAAATGGACAACAAGGTTTCATTGCTAAAGACAACACCCACACAACACATTGAACATGGAGAAGTTTAGCTGGTACTTACATAGAACTTTCTCCCCTATGTTTTAGCATCTTTCGCAAAGAAAGGTACTCTGCAGGTTCCCAAAAGAGGAACATAATATACCAATGCAACCACAAAACCTTTGGTCTACAATGCGCCCTGCCTGAAAACTATGCTACGACAATGATGGCACAAACATTGTGGAAGTAACCAACTGAAGTCTGATTTGATTTAAGGTCCACTCCATGAGATCCAACTCATATCTAATACTGCTTGAGTGACCAAAAGCCAGAGACTAGATAGCCCAAAGATAGGGTATTATACCAAATACTACTGGTATAAAATTAAAGATAACAATAAAATGGCTCACAATGATATTCTGCTATACTTATAAATCCATGCCTTATTCAGTCATCATCAGAGAGGATTCCAACTTTAGCAGGTGGGAACAAATACAGAGACCCACAGACAGAAATAATGCATAGAATGAGAGACCTTGAAACACACAGGTCTAAATGAGATGTCTTTCAATTCTCTCAGAGCTCAGGAACTCTGAGAAAGTGGAAGCAGAAAGAGTAAGGAGATGGGGGATAGAGGATAGGGCCCTTTAATTCAACTAAGCAAAGGACATATGAACTCACAGAGAATTTTTCAGAAATCACAGGACATACACAGGTTTGCACTAAATCTTCTGCATATATACTGTAACTTTCAGCAATTTTAAGGGACATCTGAATGAGTGAATGAGCCTCTGATTCTTGTGTCCTATTACAGGGCTTCTTTCTTTCTGTTGGTCTGTCTTATCCAACTTTAATGTTGTTTTCTGTTTTATCTTGTATATTTTGTTATGTTTTGTTGTTATCTTTTAGAAGCCTTTTCTTTTATAGTGAGAGACCTAAAGAGAATGGATCCAGATGGGAGGGGAGGTAGGGAGGAACTGAGAGGAGTAGAGGGAGAGAAAACTATATTCAGAGTATAATGTATAAGAAAAAAGTCTATGCTTAATAAAATATTATCAAAATGATATCTCTCTATATATATCTTTCTCTTTAGCAGATCTCATAGACAAATCATTAAATATTTTTCAAATAAAAAGTATTACTAAATCAGAATCAGATTCATAGTACTAACTTAATGTATTATGAAATTTTGTAAGTACAACTAATTTAGTAAACTATTCTCTTTTAGCATTGCTAACAAATGACCCACCACTGTGCTAACCCTATATTCCTTAAACTATCTTGTCTAGTAATTAAAAAATTGCATGGATATATGAACTTTGTCATTCAGAGGAAATCCGCCTTCACATAAAAAATCATACTTGCTAACTATATCCAGTGACACTTTTAGTTTATCAGATGTTATATAAAAGTCATATTTGATAATTATCCTCTCCAACATCTCATAGAATAATCTCATCTCACCACCTTCAAACTAAATGATTTAATGCAATAGAGTTTTACCCATTTCTTCCAGATGGACATTTGACACATGCAGGGCCAGTAAAAGCTTTGTTTTACCCTACCCTGCATGAGCTCTGTTGGAATGAACATGTTTGATCAATGAACCCTGACTTCATGACTTTGGCTGAAGTCTTAGCGAAGCAATTATCTTTTCTGCTGTCATTGAGTGTAATATAGGAAACATGAGCTACAGCTGTCAGTGGCCATTTTTCTTGATAATGAAACCAACTCAGGATAAAAAGGTTTAGGTAAAGCTAGCCCTGGCTCTCACTGGCTGCAGCACACAAGAGCTGAGCCTGTACTCAAGATGTGGCTGAGACAGCTCTGAGGGCAAGAAAGCAACAGAGCTGACCCCACCCCCACTTCATCTGCGCTATGCTATGGCACAGGTGAGGGAAAGATGCCCTCACCACTTTGCCCCTTGTTACATGCAGCCAGCCCTGGGGTCACGAGAGTGAGACAACTAGTCATGCCTCTCACCAGCTGCAGCACACAAAAGAGGGTGCCTGTCTACCTGTTTTCAAGACTATAGCTCTATAATAGACCTTGAAGTCAAGAATGGTGATGACTCCACAAGTTCCTTTATTGTACATGGTTGTTTTGGCTATCCTGGGTCTTTTGTTTTCCAATATAAAGTTGAATATTGTTCTTTCAATGTCTGTGAAGAATTGTGTTGCAATTTTGATGGGAACTGCATTGAATCTATAGATTGCTTTTGGCAAGATTGCCATTTTTGCTACGTTAATCCTACCTACCCAAGAGCATGGGAGTTCTTTCTATTTTCTGGTATCTTCTTTAATTTCTTTCTTTAAAGACTCAAATTTTTTATACAATGGAAAAAAGAAAGCATCGTCAACAAATGGTGCTGTCAAGACTGGATGCACCCAAGTAGAAGATTGCAGATGATCCATATCTATCACAATACACAAAACTTAAATCCAAATGGATCAAAGACCTCAACATAAATCCACCCACACTGAACCTCTTAGAAGAGAAAGTGGGACATAACCTTGAATGAATTGGTACAGGAGATTGCTTCCTGAACATAACACCAGTAGCACAGACAGTGAGGTCAACAATTAATAAATGGGACCTCCTGAAACTGAGAAGCTTCTGTAAGGCAAAGGACACAGTCAGCAAGAAAAAAACAGCCCACAGGATGGGAAAAGACTTCACTAACCCTACATCTGACAGAGGGCTGATTTCCAAAATATACAATGAACACAAGAAGCTAGCCACCAAAACACCAAACAATCCAATTAAAATGAGGCGTGCAGGACTAAATAAAGAATTCTCAATAGAGGAATTTAAAATGGCTGGAAGACACTTAAGAAAGTACTCAACATCATTAGCCATCAGGAAAATGCAACTCAAAACAACTCTGAGATACCATCTTACACTGACCAGAATGGCTAAAATAAAAAACACCATTGACAGTCTATGCTGGAGAGGATGGAGAGAAAGATGATCATTCCTTCATTGTTGGTGGGAGTGCAAACTTATAAGACCACTTTGGAAATCAGTATGGTGCTTTCTCAGGAAAACCAGAATGAGTGTACCTCAAGATCCAGCAATTCATCTCCTGGGCATATAACCAAAGAATACACAGTCATACAAGGACATACATTCAACTATGTTCATAACAGCATTATTTGTAATAGCCAGAACCTGGAAGCAACCTAGATGCCCCTCAACTGAAGAATGTATAGAGAAAATGTGGTACAGTTACACAAGGGAGTACTACTCAGCAGAAAAAAGAACAATGGAATCCTGAAATTCACAGGCAAATAGATACAACTAGAAAAAGTCATTGGTGTAGCAGAAGCCAGAGGGCTCCAGTAAGACCAATTACTTGCGACAATGAACAAAAGATGATTGGACTAAGCCGGGCAGTGGTGGCACACGCCTTTAATCCCAGCACTGGGGAAGCAGAGGCAGGCAGATCTCTGTGAGTTTGAGGCTGGGCTGGACCGATAGCCTCCAAAACAATACAGAGAAACCCTGTCTCGTAAAAACCAAAAAGAAAAAAAAATGATTGGACTAAAGGGCAAACTGTGTGACTTAACCAGCCACACTATAGATTCCCCAACAAGATTTTTCTCTCTCTTTTTGTTTTGTTTGTGTTTCTCTTTTGTTTTGTTTCTTTGTTTTGTCTGGCTTTTTATTTTTCTTTTAAATTTGGTTTTGTTTTGGGAGAAGGATACATTGATGCCCTTCCCCTATAATGAGATTGACGACTACCTTGGTTTCTATTCCTAGAGCCTTTCTGACTAAAGCAGAAATAGGCACCCACAGCTAAACACTGAGCCATACTCCTGGAATCCAGTTGCTGAGAGAGAGAGGAGA
This sequence comes from Mesocricetus auratus, assembly GCF_017639785.1. Classification (NCBI taxonomy): domain Eukaryota; kingdom Metazoa; phylum Chordata; class Mammalia; order Rodentia; family Cricetidae; genus Mesocricetus; species Mesocricetus auratus. The sequence continues at coordinate 90,734,760 of NW_024429188.1, read as the reverse complement.
GATGAGCAAATGAACCAAGATGGAACTGGAGTTACCTGCAGAAACAGCTGTTCTGACCTAATGAGATCACGCAGACCCTAGTCATGCAGCGGGGGAACCAGTATTGGACCAAACCAAGCCCATTAAATGTGGGTGCCAGCTAGGAGGCTAAGGCAGTATATGGAACCTCTAACAGTGGAGCCAATGTTTATTCCTAGGTTGCAAATGGAATTTGGAAACCCTTTCCCTATGAAGGGATACTATTGCAGCCCAGATATGGAAAGGAGGGCCTGTCCCTCCCAAATGATGTGATGGACTTTGATCCTCTGTGGAGGGTCTCACTATACCTGGAGAATCGGGTAGGGGGTGGGTTGGGGGTCAGTGGGAAGCATAGGAGGAAGGGAGGGCAATGGAATGTGGGGGATAGATATGTAAATAAAAGTGTTTCTAATGTAAAAAATGTAAAATTTGAGTTCATGAAATCCAATAAAGTTTCCATTTTAGACACTGGTATTTCTACTCCCAGACATCCCCCTCTCTCTGTCTTTCTGTGTCTCGTTATCTCTCATTGTGTCTCTCTTTCTCTCTGAACACACACACACACACACAAACACACAGAGAAACACAGACTCTAGTGTTCTAGTGAGTTTGTAAAATTCTGAATAATATTAACTCAAAAATCTCATTTTGACCCATAGTCGCCTTGATTTAGAGAGAAACATAAAATAATAATTGGGTAAGAGACTTCAGATGCTATCTCCTCCAAACACTTACATTTTAGAGTAAACATGAGGTTATTTGTTGAAATATAAAATAGCTATGAGAAAATTCAGGGCAAGAACTAAGGAATAGTAATTTCTTAGACATTATCAATTTCCAAATAAATCAGAATTTCAATAGGTAATCCCAGCCAGGAAGCCTACTTCTAACTACAGTGAAACAGTTTTTATTTCTGGATACAACAGAGCAGTTGTGCATGTAGACTCATGGTAGCTATGACTTCATGTACAAGTTCTGCATAGTACCAAGGCAGCCAAAATACCAGTATGGACATGGGATATGGTCACGGCGTCCTATCCTAGCTGGGGAGCTATTGGCAACTGATGGCTTCTGGGATAGGGAAAGAATACAGACACTAAGAGGCTGCCCACACTCCAGTAGATGATGCTACAACCATGCACATACTGGCAACACTATGTAAAATCATTTTTTTTTCAAGGGAGTAAACAAGTTTTGTAGAGAACAGAGGTTGGAGTCAGTGGTAGGATTGGAGGGGAGGAAATGGAGGGTGGAGTGATAAAAATCATTCATGTTCATTTATGAAATTCTCAAAACATAAATAAGAAACCTGCTTCCTGTCTTTATTTCGGTTAGCAAATACTACTCTTTAGCAATGAAGCTCTGTTTGTTTTCTTTACTGTCCATGACTTGGTTCATGTCTTGTAATGCATAAATGTATTCTAAATAGAACGTCAATAGCTTAGGCCATCATATCATATTAGCATTCTCTTTGAATAATGGGGTTCCTTCTTTTGGTTTCTGTAGATTCCCTCATTCACCATGGCTAAAATTAATTCGAGTTGTTTATGCTGCCCTTATCTTTCAATTGCAAGCTCAAATTGCCTCAGAGGTTCCTGTCAAGTACGTGTGCCAGCCCTCACCTCAGACAACTCGAATGACTGCTCAGCATAATGAGGAATGGGACATCTGTTTCTCAGGAGTTAATTGGAGTTGGCTGACCAGAATTTTGACGCTTTATTTCCTGACCTTTTCTTAAATGGACAAGCATCTCAAGCCTAAAGAGGAAAGGCAGTACTTGGGGGAGGGGAATAGCACCATGGTCTGCAGAACAGCTGGCTTTCTACTTATACAATACTACCATGCCTTCAGCTACAGCAGACCTCTCAAGACCAGTTGAATATTTCTTCCTTGCTACATTATATGAATTTTAAGTTGTAATAATAGTTTTACTATCTTGATGTTAAAGAAACTGAGGTACATAGCTAAGGGACAAAAAGGCAGTTAGGAAAATAAATGTATAAAGGACATAATCACAGTTCACAAAACCTAGTACATATACATATTAATTGTACACACATATATTATATATATAGAGAGGAGAATATTATGAAGAACTAGAAAAGAAGAGCTTGTAGGCCCCAAACAATAATGACAGACAATGAAATAATAATTACCCCCCAAGAGATTAGTAGGTATATATTATGCACATACATTGAATTCTCTCATTTTTTCTTTAGATCTTTCCTCTAAAGTGAAACATTCCCCCTTATTGGGTGGCTTGTTGAGATTTGGGAAGTAAATGAAACTTACAAGGTTCATGAAGTAAACAAACATAGAATCCGAAGGAAGCTCCTGGAACTTACAATTGCCTTTGAGGCATTCATGATTCTGTAAGTAACTCTTCAATCATACTCCTGTGCGCAACCCCAGTAAACTCACTGACTCACTAAAATAGACTAGGGTAGAATTATTTCTTTGGCATTTTGCTGCTGTCCTACATGGAGAAAATAGATATAGTTTCATGTCTGCCCAGGCAAAAGCACACAACAACATTATATGCCTAATATATATATACATATATATATACTTAAAATAAAAAATCAAAATATTCTTGCATCTGTGTGTTTCAAAAGTAACCTTATATTGTTCTGAACCACGACATTGTCCCATAAACACCATCAATTTCATAGTACATGGTTAACTTGTACTTTATGTGTCTGGCATTCAAACCTTCCTACAAACTTCTTCTCAATTCTATGACCTTTCTGCTTTCCAAGTGCAGATCAGGTTCTGTACCATGTGTCCTCAGGGATAAAGAAGCCTAAAGGAAAATAATATAATACCCCTATTAGCTCAATGTGGGGCTAAAAGGATTATATGCTTTGTCTATCAATATGACTGATATTAGATACCCCTTGAGTAAAGTATTTTTCTTTCTTCCTATTAGCTGAAAACATAATCACCCCTTCATCCCAGAGAGGAAGACTGGTAGAATAGTATAGCCACTACTAAACTAAAAAGGAATCATAATATCTAATCTTTTATTCTGCCTTTTAGACATATGGTCTCACAATACCACTGAAATTGACCTGTAATCAGTTGCATCACCCAGGATGACCTGCAATGTGCAGTACTTCCATATAAACCTGCCAAGTTCTGGGAATATAGGAGTGCTTCCAACTTATTGAGACATTTATTTTAAACTAAATATTACTGCCAACAGACAAAAGTTAAATAACACAAAAATCCTTGAAATGGCTTTTATGCAGTACTTCTAATTTTGGGTATTCCTGATCTTGTGACAAACTAGCAAAGGAAATGATTCTTCAGATCCTTTCAAATTGTATCATAAAAGTAAATGCTCACTTGATTAACATTGATAGCCCAAGCATTAGATGTGAATGAATTGCTGAGTAAAAGGAACATGTGCTTCATAATCAGATACAATTGTGTGAGAATTTTGACTCTCAACTAATTTCCTGAACACATGAAATGGTGAATTAAATTTTTGGAGCTACAGTTTTCTCAATTACAAAATTTGACTAAGAATAGCACTAACATCATATGGCATTTATGATCATTAAATAAGATGGTAGAACACGGTGCTTAGTACAATGCCTAGTTTGTAGTAAGTGTGGTAATATAGGAAATGGTAAGAGGTAAGACTGGCAGTTAGAGAAACAAGAGGATATATTCGAGCTTTTTTCCTTACTAAATGTTCACCTCAGGCAATCTATAGAGCCTATCTAAGACTTAGCATAGTTCTATCAAATGGCAAAAATAAGAGCATGTATTTCATAAAATATTATGAAAACTGAATTGGGTAATCTGTGCATTCACTGTTAGATATTATCAAAACAAATTAGCAGGTATGCTTAACAAGTCACAACTTAGGTTTCTCACTTTTTATCTAAATATTATCCAAACAATGCATTTATTCACTCATAATTGTTATTTGCTACAATTTCATATCCAGTTTTTAAAAGAATTTTAAGGTATATAGTATAATCACTAAAATTTCAGACTTCCTGGAGGAGTACTAGAAAAATACATTTTCTATTTTAGTTTTCAAGCATTATTGAAGTATAATAGACAAACAAAAATATATGCCTTTAAAGTGTACAGATCCTTTGGTACATTACCATGGTCAAGCTTGTTAAAATACCCATTATATTACAGTTACCATTTTATTTATAATGAAACTATTTAACAAGTGTCTTCCAAATATTTTAAGTATATAGTATATTTTCACATGCATTGACCATGAAATATGTTCAGACTCTGGAGCATATTAATCTTGCAGTCAAAAGCTTATACCTTGCTTATTATATGTTAATTATATAAAATAATAGTCATGTTATGTCATTTTATATGTCTTTAATGCACTGTAATCGCCTTCACCCTTAATACCTTTTTTATTCCCACTCATTTAACCTGACTCCTCTTTACAAATATTCTCTCTCCTGCTTTGATCTCTTTAGTGTTTTGTTATTGTACTTGGGTTTTTGTAACATGCTATGAAAGCATTCTACCATGTTCATATCTTTATTTTAATCCTAGACTCTGTATGAAAGATAAAGTGATATTTGTATTTCTCTGTCTGATTTATTTGGATTAACATAATTCTCTAGTTTCATCTATTTTCCTGCAAATGAAATAATTTCTGTTTTCCTTTGTAGTTACAAAAAGAACTCCACTGTGCATATATCCCACATTTTTGTTTTCACTTCTCCGTTGATGGGCACATAAGGTTTTTCCATTCAGTTGGGGAATGGTTTGGGAAGGATTAGGAAGTGTTGCCATAGTAAAGGAGGTATGTCACTTAATGCAGGCACTGAGATTTCAAAAGACTCTTGGCATTCTCTGTCTTCCTCCCACTTGCATTTTGAGATGTGAATGCTCAGTTGTTCCTGCTGCCACATCTTAGTTCTGTCATAGACTCTAACCCTCTGTAACAGTAAGTCCAATTAACTGCTGTATTTTATTTTATTCTACTATTTACTTTTGGTTTTCCAAGACAGGGTTTCTCTCTGTAGCTTTGGAAAATATCCTGGCGCTCGCTCTGTAGACCAGACTTGCCTTGAACTCACAGAGGTCCTCCTGCCTCTGTCTCCCAAGGTCTGGGATTAAAGATGTGTGCCTCCAACGCCGAGCCAAATGCTTTATTTTATAAGTCATGTTGGTCATGGTGTTTTATAATAGTAACAGAAAAGTAACTAAGACAGCTAATATAAACTGTGATGGAACACAAATGATTTATACATATCACTGCTATAATGATGACTTAGAGTCATATAGATAAAACATATGGTACTTTCCCTTCTAGTTTTTGGAGGAATATCCATACTGATTTCCATGTGGCTAGGATCATTAATACTCAAAGCAATGGTGTATTAGGATTCCTTTCCCCCTATATCCTCATAAACAAATGTGATTTGTTGTTTTTCTGTCTATCATCTTCCCATTTCTCTTTGATAGTTCTCTATTTTTCAGATCCTGTGGAAGAGTATTCTGTGTTCTTAACCACTGAGAAATCTCTGTAGTCTTACATCAAATTTTCCATTCCACTGTCCACTGTCATTGGACATTCAAGTTAGTTCCATAACTTAGATATCATGCATATTTATTATTATTTATTAAAACAAACCATGAGGGGGCTGGAGAGATGGCTCAGAGGTTAAGAGCACTGGCTGCTCCCCCAGAGGTCCTGAGTTCAATTCCCAGCAACCACATGGTGGCTCACAACCATCTACAATTCAATCTGGTGCCTTCTTCTGGCGTGTTGACAGAACACTGTATATGTAATAAATAAATCTTTAAAAAAAACAAACCATGAGGTGAAATTATCTCTATGACAAGTAGACCTTTGTTATTTTTAGTAAACACCCAGGACTAGTAGCTGAGTCTCAGTTACCTGAGAAATCTATTTGTAGTTTTCTTTCTATTTATTTTTAAAGAAGCTTCCAGACTGATTGTTATGTTCCTCGAGTAGTTTATATTCACATCAGGAGTGAATAAGTATTTCCTTTGTCCACATCCTCACTAGTATTTGATTTTCTTTGTTTATTTAAAGACTCCATTATGATTAGCTTAAGTGGAATCTCAGTGCAGCTTTGATGTATACTTCACTAACTGCTAATGAGGTGAAACTTATTTTCATTCATGTTTGTGGGCCATTTGTATTTTTTAGTTAATATCTTTTTTCATCTCGTTTGTTGGTCCTAATTCAAGCCCTTCAAATACATTAGTAGTTCCATGCCAGCCCTCTAATTATTGTCTTGTCATTCATATCAGGCTTGTGTTTTCTACCGAACTCACTTCAATTAAAACTCTTTAATCATTGATTCATCATTATATCCTTCCCTATTTTCATTCACACATTGCCTCAGTTATTTATTAATGGCTTATTTCATGCTAACCACTAGGCTAAGTTCTTGACAGTGCAGAGGAAAAACTAGTATCTCTGATAAAGGAGCTAATATTCTCAGAAAAATTATTGTGAGGATCCATGAGGTGGCTTTGTGGGTAAAAGCAATTTTTCTACAAGCAAACAACTCCAGATAAATCCTTGGAAACCATAAGGTAACTAATATCTGAATATTGACCTTTGAGCTCTACTTGCATGCTGTGGAAATAACATGTACTTGCACTTGTGCATGAGCGCACGCCCATGTACACACATACACACACACACACACACACACACACAGTCACGCACGCACACACACATGCAGTAAAAATAAATTGAACTTTAGTTGTGTTAAAAAATAGAATTAACTAGGTAAAGTTTCCAGACAGCACTAGTGTGAGGAATCAACAATAAATAATTTTCTCAAATAGCTCAAATTAAAGTTGCATTACCTGGAAACCCTGAAAATGATTGTACTTTCATAATCTAAACAAAATTTCTTGGAAAATATAAGACAAACAAGAAGCAGTATATATTTGAACTTATACAAAAATATATTTACAAAAATATTATTCAAAAATATATTTTCAATTGCAAAGTCAGTGAGAAAACAGTATTTCCACTGTTGTTGATTAGAAATTAAAATCACTAAATATAACCAAGGTTTTAATAAAGATAAGCTGGAAGAACAAACATATTTTAAATACTTAGAGGCCTTAGAAGAAGAGATTTATATTTTTTTCTGTGTTTTTAGAAGCCTGTTTATTTTCTCATGAGGGAGATCAAGAAAGGATGTGGATTTGGGTTGGTTGGGAGGTGCCCAGGATGGGGAGGTTGTTGGGCAAGGTGCAACTATATGCAGAATATATTGTATAAAATTATTTTAATAAAAATGCAATAATGTGCTATATAAAACATTAAGAATTGTTCCCAAATTGTGTTATGAATTGCCCTCGATTGCATAAGATTATAAATGAATGGGAGAAGTCAGCTAAAGAGACAATGCTTTGTATTTCAGTGGTTATAGCTATGGCTCCACATGGATCATGTCTCTGGCTATACACATGCTTTTGTAGTTTCCTGTCTGTCTCATTAACTTGGAACTTTCTGTGCATATTAGTCATTGGTCCACGACTACAATATAAAACCCAAGATTGATCAGCATAAACAAAAAGGCTTAATTTAGGACATTTTTTCTTTTCAGTAAATAGTCTTTTGACACAGTCACTTTTAGATTGTGGTACAGATTTTACACGCAGAAGGTCCTGGGTTCGAGCCCCAGTGGGACCACACTTTTCATAAGCACCCAGTCTTTCAGATTGTGGTACAGAACACAATGGAAGAAGGGTGCAGCATAAGAGGGAAGCTTACCTTATTAAAAATGATCATAGTTTGTGCTATATACACAATGAAATGATGCTGCTGCAAATCATGAAGAAACCCAGGCAAATTACTCAGGTACCTGAAATCCTAAAATGAAATTTAGGTTTTTAAAATAGAACAGCATTATGGTCAATCAGATTTACACTAGAAATGAAATCTGGATAAAATGTAGAGATTGCATTTCTTTCAAAGCCAATTGTATTGCTGTAATATTGAGATAAAAGTTGAGAATATCTTTAATGAGGACAATAGCAATAAGTAAGAAATGGACAAATATGACAATTTTTCACAATGTAGGCTCAGCAAAATTTGTGCCCTGAGGGAATAAATAAGAACAGATACCCACAGCTAAACACTGAACTGAACTCCTGGAACCTAGTGACAGAGATGGAGGAGTGATGAGCAAAGGGGTCAAGACCATGCTGGTGAAACCCACAAAGACAGCTGACTGGATAAGGGGGAGCTCTTGAACCCCAGACTGCTGGCTGAGAGGCCAACAGGGGACTGATCCAGACTCCATGAATGTAGTGCCAAGGAGGAGGCCACAGAAATCACTGGAGCCTTGGGTAGTAGATCAGTGTTTACCATGGTGTATGAATGATCTTTGGGAGCCCATTCCAAATAGAGGGATGCTCTCTCAGCGTGGACACATGGGGAAGAGCCTAGGTCCTGCCCTGGATGAAATGACAGACTTTAGAGATGCCCCCAAGGAGTGTCTCACCCTCCCTGGGGAATGATGTGGGTTTTGGGTGGGGGGCTGGGGGGCTGGTGGAGGGACAAGGGAGGAGGGGTGGGAGAGGGAGCTTGGCTGACATATGAAAAATTCGCGTTTCTAATTTAAATAAAAGCATACATTGAGAAAAAAAGAAAAAGAAAAAAAACAAGATTGGAATTTGGTTTGAGGAAAGGCAGTGGGTGGAGAGAGCTAATTCTCCAGAAAATTTGATTTGTTAGATATTCAGGTACTTTGAAAGATACATATTCTTGAGTTAATGGCATTATATTTATTGTAATTGTTCATATTTTACAATTATTTATGCGCAATTATTTGAAGATAATAAGATTTCAGAAACTAGGAAAGAAATCATATTTCATGGTATTGCTTTAGAGACAGGGAATTGAGATTGAGCAACTCTTCTATCTGTTCCCAAGAGGACGGAATCGTGGGAAGATTCTTGATAATGTGGGCCTCTTTTTTTTGTTTTTTGTTTTGGCTGTGAAGTCAGAATGAAAATGCCCATCTCACAGGCTTTGTGGAACTATTAAATAGAATGGTACCTGGAACAGGGTCATGTAAGCTATTACACTGTGGATTATTGAGTGATTAGCATTATTTATCCCTACAGCATCTATTATGAGAGAAGAGACTCAGTTAAGATTTATTTAATGAGCGACGAAATGAATGAGTGCAGAGGTATTCTAATAGCATACTTTGTTGAAAATTTTTTTTCTTTCCATAAGTGTGTCTCTGAGGTTCAAAGGCATTTATTTGCATGTGCTACTGCAACATGGAGATCAATAAAAATAAAAAATCATTGCTAAGAATTAAATATCAGTAGACGACATTGACTTTAATACAAAGCTGAATGTCATCTATAAATACATTGTCTGTTCATAAACTACTGGCATTGCATGGTCACTGTTTATGGTCCTGGTAGACCCCTTCATGTGTATCTCCATTTGTAACTCCTCTGGGATTGCCTATTATATCATGGATCCATCTATAATTCTCTTTAAAAGCCTAATAAAGTTTATGATAAGATCCCATACTGTATCTCGTCATCTAAAAAAAGAGCAGCAATTGACATTCATATTTTAGGAATTAAGTACTGAAACAGGTACTTTTAAGAAACTCATAAGGCAAAAGTAGTTGTGAGGTAAGGGAAAATGATAGATCTGTTTAATATATGCTGAATTGGGATTGCCTGTGTAAAATAATATTTTTATGCTCATATACATACACATTAGAATCATTGAAGGGAGAGATAAAAAATGAGATAGTCAGTTTTCCATATTATATCTGCAATTCAAGCACCAAGAGTGAAAAAGTATACCCCCATTGTATTGAAAATGTGAAAAGAAATACAAGGACAGATAACATAAAAAGTGTTAAAAATGAAGAGATGTTTGGAACCAGAGAAGTGGCTCAGCAGTTAAGAGCATTGCCTGCTTTTCTAGAGGACACACGTTTAAGTCTCAACACCCACATGGATACTCATAGCTGTCAGTGCTTTCAATTCTAGGAGATCTTGGACTATATGCTTTTTCTCTTGAAGTTAAGAAGAAAACAAAAGCTGATTATTCTCCCATGTTTAAACTTGCTTTGAATGGTTTTGGTATAGAAAAATTTTTAAAAAGTAAAAGGAAAGTATCCGTATTGGAAAGGGAGAATAAAAATAAGTTTTTTTGTAGGCAGCATAATATCATCATACAAAGAAGACTAAGTAATCCACCAAAATCTAGACCTCATAATTTAATATACAAAATTCAGTTATATACCCATATACCAGCACTGAAAAATCTGAAAATAAAATAATTCCATTTATAAATACATCAAGGGGAAATAATTAAATTTGTTACATAATTAAGTCCATAGATACAGTGATAATTCCAAAGGACACTGTGATTGTTGATGCAAGAGTACTATGGTGGCAGATTCAGGTGAGCAGGAGAGAGTAGCACTTATCCTAGATGATTTCGACTAAATCTCACAATAATTTAGGAATCTCCAACTAATGTACTAGTTGGCTTGATGCTTATGGTAAATCCCTGGCCAAACAACTATTTTACTTGTTGGCTTGTGATTATTTTTCGCAGATGATATGAAATTTGTTCCAAACCAAAAGATAAATCACTAATTTTATTTTCTTTTTTGGGGGGTGGAACATTTCTAAGCAGAGTTTCACTGTAGCTTTGGAGGCTGTCCTGGAACTAGCTCTTGTAGACCAGGCTGGACTCAAACTCACAGAGATCCACCTGCCTCTGTCACCCAAGTGCTAGGATTAAAGGCATACACCACCAATGCCGGCTCTAATTTTATTTTATTTTCTCAAGTTTATGAAAAATGTATAACACTTGGTGGAACTGTTTATATAAACTAAATATGATATAGTGATTTAACTCATATAATGAGTAGCCAATAACACCTTTGGGGAGACATAAAAACAATAGAGGTATCTGCAGATATTCCAGCCTATAAAGCTATTGAAGCAACTTTGTTACTTGATTATTATGATAAACCCATACAATTAATAAAGTGCATATGGAATATATGAAACAACTAATGTCTAATAAGAGAATCACAGCGGAGACTCCTACAATTTCAAAGCTAACTTCTGCCTACAGTTGTAAATACACATTCTCTTTTTATGAAAGTGACTTTTTGTTTGCTACTTGGGTTTGTTAGAAACTCAATTCTCTTTTTTCTTTTTTTATAAGTTTTATTTAAAATAGAAACAATCTTATTTTACATATCAATCCCACGTCCCTCTCCTTCCCCTCTTTCCATGTGCCCCCACCCCACCATCCCATCCCCCATCCACTCCCCAGGGAGGGTGAGGTCTTCTATGAGGTATCATCAAAATCTGTCAAGTCATTTAGGACAGGGCCTAAGTCCTCCCCTGTGTATCTAGGCTAAGAGAGTATCCCTCCACGGTAAATGGGCTCCCGAAGTCAGTTGGTGCACTGGGGATACATTCTGTTTCCACCACCAGAGGCCCCATAGACTGCCCAAGCTCTGCTAACTGACACCCACATTCAGGGGACCTGTTTTGGTCCTATGTTGGGGCTGTCAGACCGGGGACCATGAGTTCCCACTTGTTCAGGTCAGCTGTTGCTGTGGGTTTTCCCAGTATGGTCTCGAGAGACTCAATTCTTGACAATGAAAGAAGTTGTTTAAACTTTTTGGTCAACTCAAATTATGTATGCCAAAGTGTTAAAATATTTCCAAATGAAAGTAGTATTGAGGATTGTCTTGAAGACACATGCAAGTTATATGACCCACAAAAGATGGTTTACAATGACAGTATGCTTATATCCATTAAACTGTCATCATTCTCCACTACCAACTTTCCTCATATATAGAATCCATGTCCATCTCTCAGTCTAGATAAACGACAGGCAGGGGGGACAATTTAGATTAGTTTTAATCTAAATAAAAATTTTTATAAAAAGAACCCATGGTATTCCTTAAGAAGAGAAACAAAGTACCATTTAAAAGTAAGCTGACTCAATATGCTGTTTTATTCCTAAAGTACATAATCTCAATATTCCATTCTTATTTAATATTGACCATGAAGAACAGTAACAAAGGTCTTAACTATGAAATAAAAAGCAGAACTATAAGAATTAGGTTATTTCCACTGATTTTAAAGAAATATTATCTGCAAGCTGGATATATGCTATCCAGCAAATAGTACATTGGTCACATTATACCTTATACATCTTTGTACATATTGAAGGATGATCAGTGACAAAGATTTTTGCAAATTCAATGGACAGACCATAGCAACAAGCCAATATTTTTTGCATAGACTGACTCCATGCCTCATAAAACAAAGATCTTAAATAAGGATGTGCACTGATGCATGGGAGGACATAGTTGTTTCACCTAATAATCAAACATTCATTGTAAATGAACTAGATTTATATTTTCAAGAAATGTGCAAACATCTAAAAATACTGTCTTCATAGCAGTCTTTATTGAAAATCTTATTGAATATTGACAAATAACATATTCACATTCAGTACCATTATTTTCCTAATATCTCATCTTTCTTCTACCTTTCTTCACAGTATTTTGTCACTTTACTATGTAAATGATTATTCTTTTCATCCTATAAGACATCACGCTGTATTATTTTCTGTCTTGTTCACTGATACATTCATTGTGCCTAGCACAGTACCTAGCATGTATAAAACATTCCATAAATATTTATCATTTGATTTAGCAAAGAGAAGTATGATTTCTGTCACAAACTTCTGGAAGACAGAAAGATGTTTTGAGCAAATCAGAAAAGCCATATAGACAGACAGACTAATTATAGATACTTTAGACTCAAAATTCGATCTTCCCATGTAATGAAAGCATGGATTTTTTTTCATAGCATCAGTTATAAAACAGAGGTAATGCTGGAAGAGACAGCTAAAATTAAGTGCCATTTGAGGGGTAATTTGGAAACCTAAAATGTAGAAGCTTCCTAAAATATGTTCATATAATAAGGCAATCTAAAGAAAATCACTGAGGGAGACTGAGCCCCAACTGGACATCTCTTGTCACCAAACTAACCTTGTAAAACCTGGATTGGGTTACATCTAATCAAGTTGTTGGCCAAAGGGGTCCTATAGGAATCCAAACAACCCAAGCTGTTTTCAAAACTACAGGTTGCTCTTCACAAACATACAGAAAATCCTCACTGCTTAAGATAACACCTACGCAATCACTGAATGTGGAGTATTATAGCTGGTACCTACATAGAAACTTTACTTACACATTCTAGTTTTATTGGCACAGGAAATTACTCTACATACTCCCAAAAGAGAAATGAAAATGCCAACACAGCCATAAATCATTTAATCTACAATGATGTCCTACATGCAAATTATACTACGCAAAAAACTTGTGGGAGGGAGCAAATATTCAATACCAAATCTGACATAAGGTGCACTCCATGAGATACAAGCTATACCCGACACCGTGGGTGATCAAGGACCTGAGACTAGATAGCTCAGGGACCTAGGGTAAAACCAAATAATACTGTTCAGAAAAAAATGTAGTAATAAAATGACTCTTAATGGCATTCTGCTATGCTCATTGGTCAGTATCTTGCTCAGCTGTCATCAGAGAAGCTTGCTGATGGAGAAGATAGAAACAAATACAGAGACCCACAGTCAGATAGTATGCATAGTGAGAGATCTTAGCCAAAAATGGGATGTTTCTATTAAATCCTTCACCTCAGTGCTCAGGGAACCCTGCAGATGAGGAGGCAAAAGGGCTGTAAGAACCAGAGGGGGTGGAGTACACTATGAAAACAATGCACGCTAAATCAACATGATCAAAGCTCATATGAACTCACAGAGACTGAAACAGCAAGCACAGAGCCTCTGAGAATCTTCATCAGGTCCTCCACATACATATTTTGGCTTATAACTTAGTGCTTTTATGGGAATATTGAATGTGTGAACAAGTTAGTCTCTTATTCCTGTGCCTTCCCTCAGGCCCTTTTCTTCTGTTTGTTTTGTCTTATTCAATTTTGATGTGTTAATTTTGGTTTTTGTCATGTTATATTACATATTATAGTTTGTATATTATCCCTTAGAAGTCTGTTAGTTTTCTAATGAGAGAAAGAAATCGAGTAGATTTATATGGGGGGATGGGGAGAACCTAGGAGGACTAGGGGAAGAGAACCCATAATCAGGATATATTGTGTGAGAAAATAAAACTATTTTTAGTTTAAAAAATAACATCTGACCAATTGAAAACACAAGGATTATGGCTGCTGAGATCACTCAGGAAATAAAGGCACTTGTTGCCAATCTCCATTACCTGAGTTCTTTACCTGGGACCTACATTGTGGAAAGAAGAGAACCAACTTCCAAAAATAAAAAGAACAGAATAATTTAATGACAGTCTTTACAAGTTTGTTATTTACTTTACAGGCTTCAGAATTTATTTGAATATGAGTATTTTAACTAAAAATATGTTCCAGCATCCAGAGATCTGATACTTCAAATAAGACTACTAATTCTCCATCTTTAGAAAGAATTCAAATGTATATTTATTTATTTGTAGGAGACAGTATTATTAGTGCTTGAGGTATGTGTAAGTAAGTGGCATATGCTGTTTTCATGAACAACTGAGGAATATGGAATATACATTGAGTTGTAAGATACTTTGATGCCTAACATTCTACTTATACCAAGAGTTGAACACCTGGGAAGTCCAAGATAATACACTGGGACTATTCTTCCTTAGTCTACTTTGCAGCTTGATAGCAGAAATGCAAACTAAATTTTACCAGTGGGAGTTTTGTAAACTGACAATGTATGGACAAAATTGCTAGTGAATTTCCATTTTTTCTGTCTTGAGTAGTATTAAGTTGTTCTCATCACTAGCAGTGTCTTATCATGCCAGTTTTGCAACTTGATTCTATAAACGTTTTAAGATCATTAGATTCAAATCTGTCTCTTTAGCTCTCCCAGTAATTCTGCAAATTACCTAATACTTGGAGTTAAAAGAAACATAATGGTGCTAAAATTATCCAAATCCAAGTCTATTTTTGGCCACTAAGGTTTCTAATTGATACATTTTCACATTTGTTAATGCAACTGTTTTCTTTCTTTCTTTATACACTTTTTTCTCTATAGATTTCAATTGTATCATGTTAGTCTCTAAAGTTCATAGCTGCTGCCATATGTTCTTTGGTTGATTATGACTTTCAGCAATTTAAATCATCTCTTTGTTGCAGTCAGTGCATTTCCCCCACTGAAATGTATTTCGAATTAATATTTTTATACTTGATTTGAATTGTCAGGTATAACTTTTTACAGTCTTTTATTTAAACTTTTTGTATCATTTCCAATTAGGCTTTTCCCTTGTTAAACTGACTCTCCCCTCCACAAAATTCAAGATGAGTGATTATATGAAGCAGTTTAACACTATATTGTATTTTACAGTTTCAGTAGTTTGAAAGAAAATGACTCCCATAGGATCACATGCTTGAATGCTTGGCTCTTGGTTGTTGGAACTCTTCTGAGGATTAGGAGGCATGATAATTTTGGAAGATGTATGTCACTGGGAGTGACCTTTGAGGTTTCAAAAGCCTATGGCAGAATGCATGTCTTTCTCTCTCTTCCCACCTCCACCACACCTTCAATTTGCAGATAAGATGGAAGCTCTCAGTACTGTTCCAGCACCATGCCTTCCTGCCTGATGCCATGCACCCTGTCATGTTGATCAAAGACTTATCCTCTAAAACTCTAAGCAAGTCCCAAATTACATGTTCTCTTCTATAAGTTTTCTTTATCATGGTGTCTCACAATAGTGATAGAAAAAGTAGCTATGAGAATACATACAAGATTGCATATCATCCATTTATTTTTCATACAATTTATTATTTCTACTAAACATAATTTCTTACATCAATATTAGTGGTGCTGTTGCTTATTAATACTGGCATTTTCTTTTCTTCTTTTCCTTTTAAAACTCTGAGAATTTCACATAACATATTTGATATATTCACCCCTCAAAAACTCATCCAAGATTTACCAGACTTAGCCACCTTTTAAAAAATTAATGATCAATATGCTCTATACAAATATTGTTAAATGTGCATAACCTTCCATTTTTGAGCCATAGTCTTATGTAGTCTAGAGTGTCCTGGGACTCCTATGTCACTGGAGCTGAACTTAAATTCCTAATCCTTGTCTCAGCATTCCAAATACTGGAATTACAAGTGTGCATCACCCACCA
The DNA here is from genome assembly GCF_017639785.1 of Mesocricetus auratus. NCBI lineage: Eukaryota > Metazoa > Chordata > Mammalia > Rodentia > Cricetidae > Mesocricetus > Mesocricetus auratus. The sequence goes on along the minus strand of NW_024429188.1, from coordinate 90,718,498 downwards.
ACCCACTCACCTTTCCTTCCTTCCTTCCTTCTTTCATTCCTTCCTCTTTATTTTTCCATTCTTCCTTTCTTTTATTGCTGTATATCATTGAGAATTGTATTACTTTCTTGAAGACAGTTTGAGTATTTCAAATAATATTATCTCCCACACTATTCCCTTAGTTTGCCATCACTTCCTCCTATTGTTACTCTCCTTTCTTTCCTCAGTAACTCTCTATTTACACCAAACAGAAACTCATACACATAGTTTTATGACTACTAAAATCTAGCATCTATGAATGAAATAATATATAGGATATTTGTCTTTTCTTTAATGTTCTCACTGGTACACTATGGGCATGACTGTTATGGGATAACTAACCACTTGCTCGTTGTGTTGGAGTCTTTTACCACAGGAGGCAATGTTTTCAAGGAACACCATGCAGTATAGTCTTGATACACAGTAGAGAACAAAGAAGTGAACCAAGTTTAGGTTGGAAGTATAGGTAAGGTAAGCAGTTTTGTTATCATTCTAAAGTGTAGCTAAACTGCATTTAAGAACTTCTTGTTTTCAGGATTTTCATACAAAATAGTTTGAAAGAATAAGAACAGAAATAAAGTAGATTTGAAAGGTAAAACAAAATAAAAATTTAAGCAATTGATTAAAACCAAAGCATAAGAAATGTTAGACTTGAGCTTCTGGAAAAGAAAAAATAAGCAGTATATGTCCAATTTTATTTCCAGAAAAAAAATTTACTGTCTATAAGAATTGTTTTGACAATTATGTTATTATGAGGTTTGGTTTTCAGAATAGTTAATTAGTATTTAATATGCATTGATGTAAATATAAAGTTTAAAGATTTTCCATTTATTGTTTCTTTCAACTTTATCTGTGATTCAATAACTATTTTCATTCTTGTATTTGGGGAATGTTAGCCTTTTTAACATTAGCTAATAGTCTTTTAATTGGAATTAAATTACACATATTAATCAGGTATTTTGTGATATTCCAATACATACATGCATTTTGGAATGTTAAAATCCATATGACCACACATTTCTCCTTTAATATTCATAATTTCTTTAGGATGAAATAATACAAATCCTTTCCTTCCTTTTTGGAATGGTTCATTATGCATCATAGGGTGGTGCCAACCACCCAGTGCGGTCCAAGTTCCTGTAATCTCCTGGGTTAACTCTTGTATACTGAAATTACAAGTGTGAACCACCATGACTGCTCATTCTTATGGTGTTTGATGAAATGTAGAGCAAGTTATCACCTTCATTTAATGTAATGTTAAATAGCATAAGAAGTATTTCCTATTACCCTGCACCCATTCATCAACATTTCCTCATACTTCCTCTTTACTTTCTTTCTTAAAGTAACAATAACTACAGTTTAATTCCCAATTTATATAATGTTAAACAAATCAGACATTTTAAGCCCCCTCCTACCCCTTCTCCCATCCAATCTCCCCCATCTACTCCTCATAGGGGATAAGGCCTTCCTTGGAGAGTCAATAAAGCATGGTACACCAAGCTGAGGCAGGGCCAACCCTCCCCCCCCCCCGTATCAACTCTGACCAAGGTATTTCACCATAGAGAATGGGCTACAAAAAGCTAGTTCATGAATCCAGGATAAGTCCTGGTCCCACTACCAGCTCCCCACACAACAGATCAAGTCACATAAATACCAGCCACATTCAGAGGGCCTAGTTTTGTCTTATGCAGATTACACAGCTGTCAGTTGCAGAGTCCATGAGGTACTTAGCTTGGGTCAGCTGTCTCTATGGTTTTTCCAATGATTGTCTTGACCTCCCTTGCTGACCATCTTTGTATTTACTGTGTCTTGGATTTATTATATCATGATAGTGCAATAGAAATACATGTTATTGTTCCTGATGTTAATAGAAATATTTCTAAAATAGCACTCTTAAGTATGTTCTAAGAAATATGAAAAAATTACACATCAGTATATGTTCAAAGAAGAAACATTACTAAAACCCATATAACAAATAAAACCTCACATGCTTATAGTGGGAGACTACAATACCCCACTCTCACGACTACACAAGACCAGACAGAATCGTAACAAAGAAACAAAGGAACTAATAGTAGTTATGACCCATTTGGGCTTAACATACATCTATAGAACATTCCATCCAAATAAAAAGAATATACCTTCTTCTCAGTGCCACATGGAACCTTCTCAAAAATCAACCACATACTCAACAACATAGCAAATATCAACAGATTCAAAAAAATAGGAATAACCCCCTGTATCTTATCAGATGACCATGCTTTAAAATTAGAATTCAACAACAACACAAATTAAAGAAACCCTACAAACTCATGGAAATTTAGCAGTGCACAGTTGTATCATTTCTGGGTCAAGGAAGAAAAAAAATTAGAAATTAAAGACTTCCAATAATTCAATGAGAATAAAGACGCAACATACACAAACTTATAGGACACTTTAAAAAGCAATACTAAGAGGAAAGTTCACAGCACTAAGTACATGAAAGAATTGGAGAAGTCACACTAGAAAATTAAAAAAAATAACTAAAATCTCCTGAACAAAAAGCAGTAAACTCAGCCTGGATGAGTAGATGCCATGAAATAATCAAACAGAGGGTTGAAGTCAATAAAGTAGAAACAAAGAAAACAAGACAGTGAATCAATGTAACAAAGAGTTGGTTCTTCAAGAAAATCAACAAGATAGAGAAACCTTTATCCAAACTAACCAGAAGGCAGAGTAAGAACATGAAAATTAACAAAACCAGAAATGAAAAGGGGGACATAAGAATGGACAATGAGGAAATCCAGAGAATGCTCAGTGATACTTTGAAACCCTGTACTCCACAAAATTCGAAAATGTAAGGAAATGGACAATTGTCTGGATAGATATCACTTACCAAATTAAATAAAGAACAGATAAGAAATTTAAATATACTTATAACCCCTAATAAAATAGAAGCAGTCATCAAAATCTCCCAACCAAAATAGTCAAGGGCCAGATGGTTTCAGTGAAGAATCTACCAGAAATTCAAAGAAGAGCCAATATCAGGACTCCTCAAACTGCTCTACACAACAGAAGCTGAAGGGTCATTGCCAAATTCTTTTTATGAGGCTCCAATTACCTTGGTACCCAATCCACACAAAGACACAACTAAGAAAGAGAACTACAGACAAATATCCCTCATGTACATTGATACAAAAATACTCAATAAAATTCTGGCAAATCTAATCCAAGAACACATCAGAAAAATCATGTATGTTTTTAGCTTCTTTGTCAAAGATCAGATGTTCATACATGTGTGGGTTAATATCAGGGTGTTTAATTCGATTCCATTGGTCTACCTGTCTATTTTTGTGCCAATACCAAGCTGTTTTCAGGACTATAGCTCTATAATAGAGCTTGAAGTCAGGGATGGCGATGCCTCCGGACGTTGCCTTGTTGAACATGGTTGTTTTGGCTATCCTGGGTCTTTTGTTTCTCCATACGAAACTGATTATTGTTCTTTCAAGGTCTGTGAAGAATTGTGCTGGGATTTTAATGGGGATTGCATTGAATCTGTAGATTGCTTTTGGCAGGATTGCCATTTTTACTACATTGATCCTACCTATCCAAGAGCATGGGAGATCTTTCCATTTTCTGAGGGCTTCTTTAATTTCTTTCTTTAAAGACTCAAAGTTCTTGTGATACAGGTCTTTCACTTGTTTGGTTAGCATTACCCCAAGGTATTTTATGTTGTTTGTGTCAATTGTAAAGGGTGATGTTTCTCTGATTTTCTTCTCAGCCCTTTTATCATCTGTATACAGTAGGGCTACTGATTTTCCTGAGTTCATCTTGTAGCCTGCCACTTTGCTGAAGGTTTTAATCAGCTGTAAGTGTACCCTGGAAGTAAGATTTTAAATAAATACTTTTAATGTTTTTGTTATGTGATAATAATAAAAAGTATAATCAAAAGTGATGTAAATTATTTCAAATACAAAGATGAAGTGCACCCATATCTTGAACAATTTTCTTTTCTAGACCAATTAAAATTCTTATTTTAAAGACAATTATGCTCAATTTTATTATTCCTAGTAGTTAGAAAACTACACATATTTTTCTTTAATGTACTAAGAAAAGCATATAATACATTCTAAAGGATACATTAAAGTGTATCTTTACCCTTTAGAGTTTATATTTCTTAATTGTCTTCTTATTGTAACAAAACACCAAACAAAAGTGACTTCAGGAATTAACAATTTATTTGGGTTCACCTTTTGAGGGTCAAGGTCACCACGGTGGAGAATTGGGGGTGGCAGAAGTTTGAGATACCTGGTCTAGGAAATAGCAATCAAAGAATTCCATTGCTCAGCTAATTTTCTCCTTTTTTGTGTGGCAGGAACAGCTGTTGGAATGGTTCTGCCCACATTTAAGGTGGATCTTTCTATTTCAATTAGCTTAATCTAAATTAGGCCTAATAAACCAAAGAATTGCTTCCATGATGATTATAAATCCTGTAAAATGTTAATAGTAACATCAAAGAACACTTCATTTAAATCACCAGCTTCCACAAATTCAAAGGCTAAACAATGCCATCACATAGCATTTGAAACTGAAATGTATTATAGAGTTCTTCATTTTGCTACAATTGAGCTTCCCAGTATGTTCATGAATGCATTTGTACGGTTGCTTGATTTATTGTTTTCTATTGTTCTATAAACATAAAAACTTCTTGAAACAATTTACACATTCTAGGCAACCAGGATCCATGTTCCCAGGACATAGTCCCTCATATTAAGCTCAAAAATAAACTATGTTTTATTCCCTTTGAAGTGAGAGCTGAGTGTTGCATTGACAACCTCAAGCCACATAATATTAATAACACTCTGGCATCTGAGATGTTCAGCTTATAGAATATGTAGATACATATATATATGTATGTGTGTGTGTGTGTTTATCCACCTAGTGAAGTTTCACCAACTGGGTAACTTTTTGCCCTGTTCTATTTGACATATCACTGAACAGGGACTATAATAGAGGATGGATGGGAAAGAAAGAAAAAAGGATCAAGAAGAGGGGAGAGAGAGAGTTAATACAACTGAAATCATGAAAATCAAGAACTGTGACAAACTATAGTGGAAATAAGTATTTCAAAGAATGTTTTGTCTCATACTGTACAGATGCCTTGAGGTTTGAGAGAATTACTACTCACTTAAGAGCAAAGAATTGGTTCCCAGCACACAAACTGAGTGGCTCATACCTGCCTGTAATCCTACATTATGGAAGGATCCTGGCCTCTGTGGGCACCAGCATATGTGCCATGCATATCGACAAATAAATTGTAAATAGTAAATTTATTTTAGAAAGATGTTTTATCCAAATATATGCTAGTAATTAAAATATAGTCTCATATGAATATTATTTTGTCTATTTATAATGCACAAAATATATTTACCTACATTATATAATGGAATCTTTATAAGAAATCTTAAGGTAATCAGGAAGTACCAGAAAGACATCCACGGTTCCTCCCCATACATTTTTACTAAAAGGGCCATGTTCTATAGTTCTGACTACATTTTCGTCATTCATTTTGTCTGGTTTATATAGACTTCATTGTAGATTATTTTTGCATAATTTAACCTGACAGGTATGGCTATCTTCCTGTCCACACATCTCCCAAGATATATATGAGAGAATTATCTCACAGATAGAAATATCTGAATCCCCCTGGGCTGTCTCTTAAAGCCAGATGCAGTAAAAAATAATTTTAGAATGTATTTATTCCCCTTTCAGGTTTATTTCTGCAGCACTCAATATGAAAAACAAGAAGATATTGATTAGGCTCCTGGGAGAGTTACACTGATTGTGCACAGTCTAAGTGCACAAATAAGAGGATTCATTTTACTGCAGCCTAAACTGCAAAGGCAATTTCATCCATATTATTTTCCAAACAATTTATAGTTCTGTCTCTGTCAAGGCAGTCCCAAGGAAAGTTTAGTCAGTAATGACTGATTTTTAAGCACAAACCAGCAGTGTACCTCTGATAAATTTTGGACAGAGGAAATGATTGCATTCAAATGCTGAGAAGGCACTGGCATGTGGTCAAGGAAAAGCATCCATAGATCAAATTACCCTTTCCCTCTAGCTGAAACATGACTTTTTGCTGGTATCCATATATTTTCTCACAAAGCTTTGCTAGACTTTTAATGCTTCCTTCTGTGTTAAAGAACTCTTGACTAGGCTTCCAGGCCATACTGTCATTTCTTTTTAGTAATTATTTCTATCTTTTATATGAATTGTTCCAACAATATTGAATAAAATCATTTACTCATCATTGTTATCTTCAGCTTTTAACACTTTCTGACACATACTAGGCACTGAATATATAAACAAATATACAAATCAAAGTTCCTAATAAACAAATATTTAGAAAGTAGCTTTGTTACTTTTCTACCTGACAGCTTTCTGAAAGTCAGTATTTTGCATGAAAGGTAACTCAAAATGCTTCAAGAAAAAATAATGAAATCAGCCTTTATTTAGTATTACCTATAGTCTGATCACAGAATAAGATGTTTTACTGAAAATTTTAGTTTATACTAAGCATTATGGCACCTATGCTAATCCATTATAATTTTACAGACGAAAATCAACTAAATATAAATGTTTTGTGATTACCATATTCTATATTCACTTGATTTTTTCCTAGAGCACCTGCTGTGGAATAATCCTTGTGTACACTGTGAAGAAATGTTGCGCTCATTGTTAATCAAGAGCTGACTGGCCAATAGCTAGACAGGAAGAGGTTAGGTGGGAAAGAAAGACTGAGAGAACCCTGGGAAGAAAGAGAGCATATCACCAACTAGACAGAGAAGAAGCAGGAGATGAACCTGCCACACTGAAAAGAGGTACCGCCACATGTAGGGTGCTGATAAGAAATATAGATTAATTTAAGTTGAAAGAACTAGGTAGTAACAAACCTAAGATATATGTCAACCATTTAAAATAATAACAATTAGCAATCAGTCTCAGTGTGGTTATTTGGGAGTAGGCTCACAGGAGAGAAACCCCTGCCTACATGCACCAAGAAAATAAGCAACTGAATTAAGATAACGTCAAATAATAGAAGATAAACACATATGGTAGCACATGCCTGTAATTCTAGCACCTGAAAGGAGAATCAGGGTGTTCAAGGTTACCTATAGCCATCACCATCCCCAATGATAATGGTAAAACAGTAAATAGAGGTAATATACTATTTAAAAGATAAAATTAAGGATACCTTAGTAAAATAATGGCACTAGGTCAATGTAATCTTCAAATGGCAATGAAAAATAGTAGTCTCATTTACTGGTAAGGGAATCAGTATTCAGATAATTTAAATAATTCAATTCAAGATTATGCAGTTAATAAATGTGGACCTAATATTCAAAGCCAGACATTTATGACCCTAAAGATGCAATCAGAATCTGTGATATGCCATGCATCATTTCAGATGGATTACTGATTTCCCAGCTATTTAGGTATTATGCATCTGTAAAAAACAGATTTATTGAAGGCTAATTCATATACAAAATGTGAATTGACACCAGAAGATTTTAAGAACTGTTTGTTTAGCTCATTAGCTCATTCATTGATTGGAAGATTCTTTTGGTGTCTAATTTTGAAGTTTTTTGCTTATTCTAGACATTAAACACCTACCTGAAGTACAGTTGGCAGAAATTTTCTCCCATTTTTCTAGGCTATCTCTTGACACTGGTAATTGTTTCTTTGGCTATTGCAGAAGGTCTTTAATTTCATGTACCATAATTTGTGAATTCTTGGTATTTTTCCTTGTTTTATTATAATCGTTTCAGAAAGTGCATGCCAGTACCTATGTTTCAGAAGGTTTTTCTTGAGATTTTATTCTAGCAATTTTAGAAATCCTGATTTAAATTAAGGTCTTTGATGCATTTTGAAGTGATTTTGCAAAGGATGGGAGGTATGAATCTAATTTTATTCTGCATATGAATATGTTTTCAACATAATTGTTAAGTAGAATAGCTTTTCTCTAAAGTATGCTTTTCATAACTTTGTGAAAATAAAGATGGGTATGGTAGTTTGAATAAGAATGGCCACCACAGGTCATGTTTGAATGCTTAGTCACCAGAAAATGGAACTGTTCAGAAGGGATGGGGGAAGTCCTTCTGGGTATGGGCTTATCTTATTGGTTGTTGAATAAATCACTGTTGGCCAATAGGGAAGCAAGATAGGTGGGACTAGGAGTTGAGGAGGATTCTGGGAAAGTGAGACACAGAGACACTATGTAGGCTGCCAGAGGAGTAAGAGGTCCTGACCATTTTCTCCGGTAAGAGAAATACTTAGATTAGCAATTATGAGTTAAATACTTAAGTCAGAACTAGCCAGTAAGAAACCAAGCAAACGGCCAACAGCTTATAATTAATATGGCGACTTGTGTGTTATTTGGGAGCTGAAATTATATTAGGGCCCAGGCAGCTGGCAGGGAAAACCACATGTTACATAATCATGTCAGCATGTGGGATATGAATTTCCAAGTAGAATTTCAAAAGATTAAAAAGGATTTTAGAAACAAAAGAACAGAAAGAAGCACAGCTTCTTGGTAACAGCATTTTTCTCAGGTGGGCTCTCTGTTTTACTAGAGACAAGCAGAGACTCACATGGCTCACTTAAGGGAGTCTTCCTGACTCAGAATAAGCAGAAAAAAACAACAAAAAACCCAGAAAGTTTCTTTTAAGAGACTCTGCTAACAATTGAATGGTTTGCACGAGCATCTTACAGTGGCAGTGATGCTGTTGGATGTCAGGAAGACTGAGGAGATGTGCTGGAGTCAAACTTACACTGGCCATGTTGGAAAGCCAGCGGCTGTTTCTGCCTTAATTTTAGCAATGTTCTTTAGCCTGTATAAGACACGTGGCCAGAAAAACATGAAGTTTTACAGAAAAGTCACATTCAGATGAAGAAAAATGTAGGTAGACTTGGGAGAGTGAAAGAAACAAGATATTGGAAAAAGTAAAAATAAAGTAGCTGGATGTGGTGGAACATGTCTTTAATCTCAGCACTGGGGAGGAAAACATAAACAAAGAGAGTAGCTTGCTATAGTGGCACACACCTTTAATTCCAGCACTCTAGAGGCAGAGGCAGGTAGATTTCCAAAGAGGAACCCTGTCTCAGAGAAAAATACAAGTAAAAGAAATAAAGTAATTTAAGCCATGTAAAGATGGAAAATACACAGAAAGTCTGGATACTGTTTACTATTGTGTTTTTCAGTTATTCAGTGGCTAAGGAAGGAGCAACTGCTGAAATATACTTGATTATAAATGCTGCTGAATTAATCCAACTTATATATTTCAAAAATGCTCTTACTTCTAACTTTAAATATAAGGACAGGTTACTTGGGAAAAGTGTTTTTGTTTGTTTCCACAGAAAATGAAAAGCCGTGGATGCCTTCTAGGCTTCTGTGGTTTGATGAAGCAAGACCCACTGAAGCAATGTCCCAGGCAGTTCAACATCTAAAACAGCTGATATGATACAGCCTTAAGGACTACAAAAAGCAAGGACTTGGCCAAAGTTTCTGAGTTTTGTTATGATCCCCATGGTATGAACAGCGCCCCCATCCAACAGGAAGCAGTTTGGAATGACCAACACCCAAATTCCAAATATTGTTTAAATGTCTATTTTCATTTATACAGGGATGGTTATAAATGGTGATGAACACAATCAATCTCTTTCTAAAGGGAAAAAAGACAATATGACATAGAAATGAATACTTTGTCTTGGAATGGATTTTCATTTATTGATACAAATTTAAGGTCAATTTTGTGATATGTACATTTCCCCTCTTGATTAAATATTGTGCTTATACTGACCTTTTAAAACGTAATGCACATCAGCCTTTCCAAGCCCCAAACCCCAGCGAGTCCAGCTTCAGGTGAGATTGGGTCTCTGGCAGGGACCCCCAGCCCAACACCCATCTCGTTGATCTTCCGCGGCACTCCTGGCATCCAGAAGACCTGCCCACACAGGAAAGACATCAGCCCTTCCAATCCCCAAACCCCAGCGAGTCCAGCTTCAGGCCACAAACCCCAGTGAGTCCTACTTCAGATGAGATTGGGTCTCCAGCGGGGATCCCTGGCCCAACACCCATACCCTTGATTTCCGGGGCCTCTCCTGGCATCCAGAAGACCAGCCCACACAGGAAAGACATCAACCCTTCCAAGCCCCAAACCCTAGCGAGTCCAGCTTCAGGGAAGACATCAGCCCTGCCAGGCCCCAAACTCCAGCAAGCCCAGCTGCAGGAAAGACATCAGCTCTTCCAGGCCCCAAACTCCAGTTAGCCCAGCTTCAGGAAAGATATCAGCCCTTGCAGGCCCCAACCTCTGGCAACCCCAGTTTCAGCTTAAGCTTCAGTGTCAGCATCCCGAGCTTCAGCTTCAGGAAGGAAGGAGACCAGTGTTGACAGAAAGACCCCATCAGCACCCAATGGAAGAAGAGATGGGAAGAAGACAGAATAAGAGCTCACTCAGCAATAGAAACACCAACATGACCCCAAAAGGATCTAGGGATCCAATGCCAGCAAGACCCAAAAAGCACTGCATAGACAAAGAAGAGGAGACAGACCTTAAAAATTATTTCATGAAGATGATGGAGACCCTCAAAGAAGAAACGAGGAAATCCCTTAAAGAAATAGAAGAAAAAACCAACAAAAAATCCATGAAATGGGGGAAATTTCAAGAAATAAACAAATCTCTCAAAGAATCTAAAGAGAACCAAGAAAAAACAACCAAAAAAAAATGAAGCAAACAACTCAAACAGTTGAAAGATTGAAAGCTGAAATAGAAACGATAAAGAAAACAAAGAACAAAGGGATGCTGGAAATAGAAAAGCTGGGTAAAGGATCAGGAAATACAGATGCAAGTATCACTAATAGAATACAAGAGACAGAAGAGAGAATTTCAGGTGTTGAAGACTCATTAGAGGATATAGAGTCGTCAACCAAAGAAAATCTCAAAACCAACAAATCCTTAACACAAAATATCCAGGAAATATGGGACACCGTGAAGAAGCCAAACCTGAGAATAATAGGTATAGAAGAAGGCGAAGAAATACAACTCAAAAGTGCAGAAAACATATTCAACAAAATCATAGAAGAAAACTTCCGTAACCTAAGAAAGATATTCCTATCTAAATACAAGAATCTTACAGAACACCAAATAGGCTGTATCAGAAAAAGAAGTCACCTCGCCATATAATAATCAACACATCAAACCTACAGTGTAAAGAGAAAATATTAAGAGCAGCTAAAGAAAAAGGCCAAGTATCTTATCAGACCACCATGCATTAAAATTAGAGTTCAACAATAACACAAATCGCAGAAACCCTACAAACTCATGGAATTGAACAATGCTCGATTGCACCATCCCTGGGTAAAGAAGGAAATTAAAGACTTCCTCGATTTCAATGAGAATGAAGACACAACATACACAAACTTATGGGACACTTTGAAAGTGGGAAAGTGCCCACATGAAAAAACTGGGGAACAGTCATACTAGAGAGTTAATAGCACAGCTGAATGTTCTAGAACAAAAAGAAGCAAACTCACCCAGGAGAAGCAGATGCCAGGAAATAATCAAATTGAGGGCTGAAATCAATCAAGTGGAAGCCAGGAAAACACTGAGAAGAATCAATGAAACAAAGAATTGGTTCTTTGAGAAAATCAACAAAATAGACAAACCTTTGTCAAAACTAACCAAAAGACAGAGAGAGAGAGGATGCTAATTAACAAAATCAGGAATGAAAAAGGGGACATAACAATGGACTCTGAGGAAATCCAGAGAATCATCAGGGCATACTTTGAAAACCTGTACTCCACAAAATTTGAAAATTTAAAGGAAATGGACAATTTCCTGGATAGATATCACTTGCCCAAACTAAATCAAGAGCAGATAAACAATCTAAACAGACCTATAACCCCTAATGAAATAGAAGTAGTCATCAAAAGTCTCCCAAACAAAAAAAGCCCAGGCCCAGATGGCTTCAGTGCAGAATTCTACCAGAAATTCAAAGAAGAGCTAATTGCAATACTCCTCAAAGTATTCCACAGAATAGAAGCAGGAGGCTCATTGCCAAACTCTTTTTACAAGGCTACAATTACCTTGATAGACAAGCCACACAAAGACACAACTAAGAAAGAGAACTATAGACCAATTTCCCTCATGAACATCGATGGAAAAAATACTCAATAAAATACTCATAAACCGGATTCAAGAACACATCAGAAAAATCATCCACCATGATCAAGTAGGCTTCATCCCAGGAATGCAGGGATGGTTCAACATTAGAAAATCTATCAATGTAATCCACCATATAAACAAACTGCAAAAGAAAAACCACATGATTATCTCACTAGATGTTGAAAAAGCCTTTGACAAAATCCAGCAACCCTTCATGATAAAGGTCCTAGAGAGATCAGGGATAACAGCAACATACCTGAGTATAATAAAAGCAACATACAGTAAACCAACAGCTAACATTAAACTAAATGGAGAGAAACTCAAAGGAATTCCTCTAAAATCAGGAACAAGACAAGGCTGTCCACTATCTCCATATCTCTTCAACATTGTACTTGAAGTTCTATCTACAGCAATAAGACAACAAAAGGAGATAAAGGGGATACAAATAGGAAAAGAGGAAGTCAAATTTTCACTATTTGCAGATGATATGATAGTTTACATAAGTGACCCAAAAAACTCCACAAGGGAACTCCTAGAGCTGATACACACCTTCAGCAATGTGGCAGGATACAAGGTAAACTCAAAAAAATCAGTGGCCCTATTATATACAGATGATGAAGTGACTGAGAAAGAAATCAGAGAAACATCACCCTTTACAATAGCCCAAAACAGCATCAAATATCTGGGGATAATTTTAACCAAGGAAGTGAAAGACCTGTATATCAAGAACTTTGTGTCTTGAAAGAAAGAAATCAAAGAGGATACCAGAAAATGGAAAGATCTCCCATGCTCTTAGATTGGTAGGATCAACATAATAAAAACTGCAATCTTGCTAAAAGCAATCTACAGATTCAATGCAATCCCTATCAAAATTCCATCACAATTCTTCAAGGACCAGGAAAGAACATTAATCAACTTTATATGGAAAAACAAAAGGCCCAGGATAGCCAAAACAATCCTATACAATAAAGGAACGTCAAGAGGCATCACCATACCTGACTTCAAGCTCTATTATAGAGCTATAGTCCTGAAAACAGCTTGGTATAGGCACAAAAATAGGAAGGTAGACCAATGGAACCGAATTGAAAACCCTAATTTTAACCCACACACCTATGAACACTTGATTTTTGACAAAGAAGCTAAAACTGTACAATGGAAAAAAGAACGCATCTTCAACAAATGGTGCTGGCATAACTGGGTACTGGTATGCAGAAGACTGCAGATAGATCCATGTTTATCACCTTGTACAAAACGTAAGTCCAAATGGATCAAAGATCTCAAAATAAATCCAGCCACACTGAAACTTTTAGAAGAGAAAGTGGGAGATACTCTTCAAGGAGTTGGTAAAGGAGACCACTTCCTAAACATAACACCAGTGGCACAGACACTGAGATCAACAATTAACAAATGGGACCTCCTGAAACTAAAAAGCTTCTGTAAGGCAAAGGACACAGTCAACAAGACAAAAAGGCAGTCCACAGAATGGGAAAAGATATTCACTAACCCCACATGTGACAGAGGGCTAATCTACAAAATTTACAAAGAACTCAAGAAACAAGTCTCCAAAACATCAAAGGATCCAATTAAAAGGTGGGGTACAGAACGAAATAGAGAATTCTCAATAGAGGAGGCTAAAATGGCCAAGAGACACTTAAGAAAGTGCTCAACATCCTTAGCCATCAGCGAAATGAAAATCAAAGCAACTCTGAAAAACCATCTTACTCATGTCAGAAGGGCTAAAATCAAAAACACCGAAGACAATTTATGCTGGAGAGGATGTGGAGAGAGGGGAACACTCCTCCACTGCTGGTGGGAGTGCCGACTCATATAGCCTCTTTGGAAATTAGTATGGAGATTCCTCAGGAAAATGGGAATTAATCTACCACTAGACCCAGCAATTCCACTCTTAGGCATATATCCAAATGAGGCAAATTCATACAACAAGGGCATCTGCTCCACTATGTTCATAGCAGCATTATTTCTAATAGCCAGAACCTGGAAGCAACCTAGATGCCCCTCAACTGAAGAGTGGATAGAGAAAATGTGGTACATTTACACAATGCAGTATTACTCAGCAGAAAAAGACAATGGGATCTTGAATTTCGCAGGTAAATGGATAGCACTGGAAGAAACCATCCTGAGTGAGGTAACCCAGTTGCAAAAAGACAAACATGGTATGTACTCACTCATATATTGATTTTAGACATGGATCAGGATAGTGCCAGTCTTCACTTCCACTGATAGAGAGTCTGGGAAACAGGAAAGAAACTGAAAGATATGTATATATGCATAGTACCCAAGAGAAGAATATTGAGACAAGATCCTCTGAATGGATGGGGAACACGGCAATGGGTGGGGGGGGGGAGTGGGAGCTGGGAAGAAGAAAGGGGGAGAAGAGGAAGAGAGAGTAAGTAGGTCATGGGGGAACAGGAAGTTGAGTGGGTGGGGGTAGAATAGGGGGAAGAGGGAATCATAGGTTAGAAGACAGATTAGGCACCAGAGTGACCTCTAGTGATCTAAAGGGATAACACCAATTAGCAAGCTAAGCAATAGTGGAGAGACCACCTCAAATTCCCATTCCTGATAATGAACTTGATGTCTATAACCATCCGGGAGTCTTCATCCAGTGACTGATGGAGGCAGAGGCAAACATACAATTAAGCACTGAACTGAACCCAAGAAACCCAGTGTCAAAGAGAGAGGAGCTATGAGCAAATTGGCAAAGAATTGGCTGGCAAAACCAGCAGAGACAACTGATCTTAACAGGGGAATGCTCTTGGATCCCAGACTGACAGCAGGGAGGCCAGCATGGGCCTGATCTGGACCCCCCAAATGTGAATGTCAGTGAGAAGGCCTGGGCAACCTATGAGGCCCTGAGCAGTGGATCAGTGTTTATCCCTGTAGTACAAACAGTCATCCCGTGCCCATAGCACAAAGAGGGATGCTCTCTCAGCCTGGACTCTTAGGGGAGTGCCTGGACCCTACCCGGAATGAAATGACAGACTCTAGATATCCCCTATGTGAAAGGAATTGGCAATAGGGTGGGAGGCTGGGGGGGGAGGGGAGTGCGGGTGGAGGGGAGGGCGAGGGAACTGGGATTGACATGTAAAACAAGCTATTTAAAATTAAAATAAAAAATGATAAAAGAAAAAAATAAAAATATATAATGCATAATTACAAACAGACTACAGATAGTTACTTATAATAGTCAGAACCTATAGTTATGTAAATTAGGTTTTCTAGATATGGAAATATATTTAAGATAGATAGATAGTCTTCAAACCTTTCAAAGACCTTCAGACAATGGCATTTAAAATCTCTTAGGGTTTTTCTTGACAATGAGAAATGTCTACTCCTGGCACACCAATTATGTCTGAGAGGAAGATGGGCATCGAAGAAACTCGTTATGGAGTTTGCTTTAACATGGCAAGATTAGCCATTTGGGCAAGAAATGCTCTTGCCTAGATTGTTTGACTATTGCTATATAATCTGAACATGCAGGAACCACAGAAACTTGACTACTAAATTTGGACAGTCCTAAAGGGTTCCTTCTTCATGGAAGAGTCTGTCAGACTTTGTGCAGGACACAGAAAAATGACTGACAGACTGCCAATGCAGATGGAAAATTTTAAATTTCCTGCTTTGCTGAGAAGTCTTCCAGACACACCATGGCATATGGGCTAAAGATGGATACCCCAACATTACAGAGGAACTTCAGGTGACTGTCCAGGTAGCAAGATGTCTCTGTCAATTCTAGTGTTTCGATATTATCCTTCTGTGTTCTTTGATGAAGTCGAAGACAGATAGTTGTAGTTATAGTTTTCCTTAGTTGGGATAAAAGATAAGCTACATATAAGACTTTAGACTCACAATAATAGGATAGATGATACTTTCTTAATATCTTACTAAATGTTAATGGACTAAATACTATAAATATAATTCTTACTTGGTAATTGTTCTGTTATATATAATTTGACTATGTTAAAGTTAAAAACTTTCTTTTTATTTAGACAGAAAAGAGGGGATGATGGGGAAACTTCTTCTTTGTATATGTGTTTATCTTATTGATTGTTGAATAAAGCACTGTTGGCCAATAAGGAAGCATGATAGGAGTTGAGGAGGATTCTGGGAAAGTGAGATACAGAAACACAATATAGGCTGCCAGAGGAGTAAGAGGTCTGGACAATTTTCTCTGGTAAGAAAAATAATTAGATTAGCAATTATGGGTTAAATACTTAAGTCAGAGCTAGTCAGTAAGAAACCAAGAAAACAGACAACAGCTTATAATCAATATAGTGTCTTATGTGTTATTTGGGGCCTGAAACTGTAGCATGGCCCAGGTGGCTGCCTGGGAAAAATACATGTTACCCCAAAGGATTAGCAAGATTAAGAGGTGTGGACTTGTTGGGGCTTTGAGGTTTCAAAAGTCCATAATAGACCCAGTTTCTCTCTGCCTACCGATCAGGATGTAACTCTCAACTAGTTTCTCAGCACCATGCTTGCCTGCCTGCTGACATGCTTTCTCCCATGATAATAATGGACTAACGATCTGAAATTTTAAAAGTGCAAGCAAGAACCCAATTAAACTTGAACTCTTGGGGGAGGGTCTAGGCCCTGCCCTATATGAAATGACAGACTATGGACACCCCCATGGAAGGCCTCACCCTCCCTGGGGAAATGAGGGAATAATGGAGGGTTGGGGGGAGGGCACAGGAGGAGGGGAGGGAAAGGAAGAGGGACCTGGAACTGACTTGTGAAGCAACCTTGTTTTTTATCTAAATTTAAACTGAAAAATAAATTTTAAAAACTTTAATAAGCCTTAGTTATGGTGTCTCTTCACAGCAATAGAACAGTATTGGAAACTGTAATGGCTGTAACTGTATGGCCATTTCTTGGTATTCCATTCATCCACATATCTACTGGGCTGTTTTGCTACTAATGCTGTCATGTAAATTGAGAATAGGTACTGTGATGCCTACAGAATTGTACTTTCTCCTTTGGATTGCTTTGGAATTCTGTCTTTTGTTTTTTCAAATAAATCTTCAAATTTCTTTTATACTTCTGCAAGGAATGGCATTTGAATTTTGTAGGGAAGTGTGTTGATTGTAGAATGTTTTTGATATTGAAACCATTTCAAAAACATAAATTCTGCCAATTTATGAGCATGGGAAGTTTTTATATTAGCTAGTGTCTTCTTCAGTTTCTTTTCAGGATCTTAAAACTTTCATAAGAGAAAGTGTTAAACTCATTGGTTAGTTTGCTTTTTGGATAATTTTAGAGAAAAAAACATGTGACCACTTTATTGTAAAGAACATGCAAATAAAAGTGTCACACAATTAAATTAATATAACCAATCAAATAAGCACTTGCTCAGGCCCAAAGCCTATCCACATCAGTGGATAATAGACATTCTGAAACTGTGGAGCTTTACTTTGGATTTCACACTTTCACTATCAATTTTACTTTTATATACTTGTAATATTAAGAAATATGCGATATGAGTAAAGTACACAAGAGTAATTAAAGAGGCTTTAAAGCTTATTTTTCTAGTTTCACTCTAACATGGAAGTTTTAGCATTTTTATTGTTGTTATTATTGTTTTAGTTTTTGTAGTAAATAAGTCCTAGATCTTTGTAAAGCTTTGTAAGGGGCATTTCTTGACATTGACATATAGAAGTGCTAATAAGTTATTTTTAATACTTTGCTAAAAAACATTTATGAGATATAAGACTACTCCTGTAGAATCCTTAATGTCTTTTAATTAGAGAAATACTTATCTGCAAATGGGGATAATTTAACTCTTTTTTCTTTTTCTTGTCTTTTTGTTTTAGCTAAGACTTTGAACACTATATTGAAAAATAATTTGGAAAATAATCACTCAATCCCATTCTGTATTTTATTTGAAACACTGTTTTATTCAAATTTAATATACTTGGCTATAGGTTTCCTATATTCAGTCTTTACTATATTTTTCAAATATCCCTTCTGTTACTAATTCAGAACTTTTGCAATGAAGGAATACTGAACTTTGTCAAGTGCTTTTTCTGGTATCTTTGAAATGGGCATTTTATACATGACTTTCCTTTCTTGTTACACTAATAATAATATTTAAGAAGTAGATTCTTGTGGGGACACCAGACCTTGAACAGAGACCCACTTCCCCTTCGGCCTGGGAGCAGGCAGCTGTGAGATAATGTTTACTGAAAACAATTCAGTGCTATAAAGCTCTTGATAGGGCTCAGATAAGGGCTTGCTCACTGAAACACCATGACTGTGACACCCCCTACGGCTAGATGCCTCTTCCTGCTCCCTGCTGTGTCTCCCTGATTTTGGGGCTGGAGATTAAACCACCAGCCAGGAGGGTGAGAAGTCTGGAAAGAATTGTATGTAGATGGATGACAGAAGTCCTTAAAAAGGGAAGCTCCTTTTTCTTGGAGAGACTTCTCCTGAGAGCTGTCTCCTAAGCAGACTTGGAGTCTCCTCCTAAGCTGACTTGGGAAGCATAAAGTTTTCTTAAAGCAACCGACCGGTCTCTGTGTCATCTATCCCAACCACCTCACTACATTCTCGGATGCAGGCTGCACAGCAGGTGCGACAGATTCTCCTTAAATGTATAGCAGTAGGTAAATGAGCAAAAATGTGTCATATATATACAATGGAACATGATCCAAATAAAAGGAAGATAAAATCATAAAATTTGCAGGAAAATGGATGAAATCTGAAATAATGTTAAATAAAATAAACCAGAGTAAGAAAAGGAAAATGACATTTTCTCTCAGATAGGTATTGTAGATTTGTATTTTCACACACACACATGAATATATATCTTAATATTAAGTACATACACACACACACACACACACACCACATATAATACAGTAGATCCTGACATTAGAAAGGAGAACACTGAAAGAAACAAGTATAACACCATGGTATGATGGTTAATCTTGACTGTCAACTTCAGGTGATTAGAATCAACATGGAAACAAATCCCTAAATATTTCTGTTTGTATTAGGTTATTTGAGGCAAGATGGCCCACCTTAAACATGGGTAGCACCATTCCATTATCAGTAGTTCTAGACTGAATAAAAAAAGAGAAAGTGACCCAACAATTGCATTCCTTTATTTTTGCTACTTTCCCGACTGCAGGTGTCCTTGATTCCTCTACTGTGAAGGACTCTCTACACTTGAACTATGGGCCAAAACAAACAATCCTGATTTGCTTTTCTCAGGCATTTTGTCACAATGAGAAAAGTTACTAATATACACACTTTAATAAAAATATTTTAAATGTGGTCTTTACAAAATGTCTTATACTGCAGCATGCTTCTTATTATGAGACAATAATAAGGTGAGAGGAATGATGCAGGGATTTTAATGCAGCAATGAGTTATTTTGTAACTCAGCATGAGTCCTATAATGTCCTAACAGTCAATCTGATACCTGAAATAGTTCCTAATGACTAATTGGTAGTTAAGGTATATGGACAAAGTGATAATTAATATGCTAGAGAGGACAGAATGAGATAACATGAGATTTAATTATATTGTTCAATATGTTGTATGATTATATATTTAATATATACATTATTTATTTCTGGAAATCCCATTTAATATTCTATAAGGTTTGTACATGAGAACTATATCTCCAGAAAGGAGAGTCATTTCAGCTTGTCCCTCTACCTCAATTTAATTGCAGTAAATGAGATAAGCACTATATTGCAATTAAATTACTTATAATATTCATTTATCATATGCTTAGAAATTGAAAAAGCAAGTAAAGAGTAGAACACAACCTGCAAGTAAACTGCTTATTAATAAAAATTGAATCTCTTCTCCCAGTGTTATTGCTGCAAAACCAGTTTAGTTTATAATCGCAGTCCCTGCGATAATATTGACAATTTTTCAGTATTTTCACTACAACTTATAAGCTTTGAGAATCCTTCAGAGTACTGGGATTCTTCATAAAGAAGAGGCCTACAGTTATAAAATCCTGGCAATATCCCATTAAAAACGGAGAGTAACAAGTTTTTCATTAACTAAAATCAATAGCATACACTGCCGCAATTTGCCATCATTGCAAACACACATTGCATTCCAATCAGAGAGTATAAAATGGTGTAACTTCTACAAAGTCACAAAGGTAACTGAAATTAGAGCCATAAACCAGCCAGTGGTGTGAAATCAATAGAATCATCAAACTCAAAATTTTATGTTGAGGTCTATATGGAAAAGAATGTGATATATAAGGGGAATATGCAGCACCAATCAATAATGACCACTCTTAACATGACAGTAGAAGTTATGAAATGTATTCTGTTTGCAGTTTAATACCAATCAAAATTAATGAATCATGTTTTTTCACAGAAAACTATCATAAGCATTTGTGCTACCTTAGCACAGTCTATAATAGAGTACTATGAAAAACAAAAAGTGACATCTCACTGGACCTGCAGTTGACATATCATTCCTTTTCCAGAGGACTAAATCTCTCCTCTCTATTGAAAAGAAAGTGATGAAAGTCACTCTGAACAACATCAATCTACACAAGAACTCCTAAAGAGGACATGACAGTAAACTTACGATATAAACCAGACATCACAGTTGCTTTACATGTCTTCTCAGTTCACAAGCACATTTGTGTTGACGTTATCCATTTTTCAAATGAGGAATCCAGGACTCAAACAAGACTAAAAGAGACTGAATAATTCTCTAAAGTCATCTAGTTGAAGTAGATGCATGCAATATTTATCTCACATTCTCTCCCCTACCCCTCTGTCTCTGTCTCTGTCTCTGTCTCTGTCTGTCTGTCTGTCTGTCTGTCTGTCTGTCTGTCTGTCTGTCTCTCTCTCTCTCTCTCTCTGTGTGTGTGTGTGTGTGTGTGTGTGTGTGTTTCAGTGGATTTTCTTTTTCAACTCTACTGAAGGCCTCGGCACTGAATTCCAGATGCTGAGGTACAGAATGGGTTTAATAACATGTCAATTTTATTGATTCTAGGCAAAGCTATCCATATTAGTGCATGAGAAATGGTATAACACAGCAGTAATAATAAAATAATTCTGCGAGTTTTAGAAAATATGTATGCCTGATTTTATTGTGATTTTAAGTTTATTACTTTAATTTTCAGTGTTTAAGTTTTTTATAGAACCACAAATTAGGATAGTATTTAAACACTGTTTTCATGTTCCATAAATAAACTTGAATTTTAATTTGACCTTTATTCGATTCTTATTATCAGTACTGTGTGTTTATGCATAGCAATTGAGTAGTTTCAGGATTAGGACACAATCATGTATCAGGTTATTATCAGTATTGTGTGTTTATGCATAGTAATTCAATATTTCCATGATTAGGACACAATGGTGTATCAGGTTCCTAAGAAATAAGATATTAAGGAAGAAGTCATTTAAAAAGGCATAGGTCTGAGAATGATTACCTCATTAAAATTTGTGCCAAAAGCACTTAATTCATCTTATTTTTGGCCTTTCAAATGGATAACTCCAGTTTCAGTATTCTGGTGTTTCTTGTTGACTAGCATAGGAATGTAATCTCCATTTTTGTCTCTCAGATCAGTCTCACCTTTATAGGTATTTCAATTCATTCAAAGATGCACTTTCTCATCTGTTTACTTATTATCCCCTAATACAAATAATACTGGTGCCAGAAATCAAAATTGCAGTTATACCTGGAACAGACACTTTGCCTTTCTTATGACACCAAGAGTTTGCAAGAAACCTAACAACATTACCTCCATGAGCAATTAATGATTTGTTCTAATCAACTGAAGAAACAAGTTCAAATTGATCTCCTAAATTTCCCAGGAGATGAATAGTCTCCAACATAATAACATCAGTGGGATACGATATTATTTAGAACTTTCTGTTTATCAGGATAAACTAAAAGACAAGACAGTGAAATTATAGAGTTCAAGACCTATCAGAAAAGTGTCTCCATGTGATCAAACTCAAGGTCAAGCAAGAAGTATGATAAAGATACCTATATTTCATTATTTGATGAATAAATATTTCAATTCAATGTTTTGCTTCCAAGTATCAAAACTGTATGAAGAGTTAGAATATGAAAGTAGGAGACATTATAAACCATCCTTGATATTGTTACTATGCTAATAGATTTATCTTAAAAGGCTGAGCATAGGGAATGGAACCTGTTCAGCACATATAATACCAGTACATACAAAATATATTCACTGTCAAAATAAGTGAGCAGTCCAATTTTACATCATTTTACATATGGGCATGACATGGCACCAGATCCGGCAATTTATCTCTGAGATTTTTCATGTATATTTTTACTTCAAATTGAAATTAAGATAAGTAAACAAAATTCATGCCAAAACATATTTAGAATTCAGTAAAGCTATTAAAGTAATGAGATCAAAGTTAAAAAATATATTCCTTAAATCCAGGAAATTTCGAGTTATTCGGAAAATTATATTAAATATAAAACTTATTTCTTTTATTGTAGATACTAAGTTATGATGATTAGGCATTTAAAGTTTTAAGACTTTACCAAGCCAGCATACTACATTCCAATTTTTTTCTTTATACCCATAGCTAACTGTAGTCCTCACCCTTCACTAAGAAAATGACTCTTTGCAGCATATGGAGACCATTACAGAAAACCCCAACCAATCAAAATGCAGAGTTGTGCAGCAAAATCCTTATGGCTAAGTCTACAAAACAACTCATGTACCTAAGACAGGGAAACTTGTGTAAGAGGAGACCAGACAGATTGTAACATCCAGAGGATCAGGGAGTTTGCTGTGAAATTGTGTCTCCCAGGAATTTCAAAAGTTACAGTTATAATGTCTCACCAATATGACTATCCAAACATGGGTTGAAGGGTTGAACATGGAAAAAGACCAATAGACATGCAAACATGGACATAGATATGGATTTGGAGTGAAGAGCCCAGGATGCTTCAACCCTCCACAAAGAACAACAAACAACTAGGGAATGCTGCTGAGAGCCAGGGAAGAGCACACAAATTGTTTTCCCAATACCAAATAGTCATTGCTGAGATCATATAGATAAAAGTAACGCTACTTACGCTAAGAAGATTGGGTTTACATATATGTAATTATTCCCTACATCATAGGAAAAAGGTGGCTTTATCTCATTATTGTTATGGCAAGAATATTGTGACACAATTTCAGATATCAATATAGGAACAAACATTTTGGCAAGGGCATTTTTATCCCAAAGCACACAAGATACCATATATTTTGGAGCCTAAAAACAGATCGTTTGGCTATCATACTTTTGAATATTTCAGGGTTCTATTTTTTCTCAATAGGAGACATTATCTTCTTTTAAAATATGCCTGTTAAATTAAAAAAATTGTTTAGTACAAGATAAATGTGTAGATAAAGAAATCTATATATCCTACTAGACACAACTTTTTCTATATTATATTATCTTATGCACTTGCTGCACTTAGCAAACATGTACTAAATTTTGGGTATTTAACTAGGCATGCATGTTACATTTTCATTACAGTTCATTTTTGCAGTATATAACTTCATGAGTTTTGACAACTGCACGTATCTGCCATACACTGCAGTACTGGATAATTCCATGTCCCCCAAAATTATCTTGCATGCTACACCCTTTAATACTTCCTTATTAAAAAGGAATTCAGTGTCCTAATAAGTTGGGGCTTCCCGTAAGTTTTAATTCTACCAAAGTACTGAGTAAATAACTTCAACTACAATTATATAACTTTCCTGTTTCTACTTTCTAACTGCTTCCTAGGAGATGAGAATTTACTTTCCATTACAGAAAGTAAAATATTTAACAATCAATTTTTGAATGTAGAAATATTAAGGTTATATATTAGAGTTATGATGGTGGGTAAAACATATCTATAAAAAAGGATGCCTAAAAAGAAAATTGGGAGCAATATCTAGAAGTAATCACAGTGGAAAAAAATCAACAATTTTTCTTTGTCATCATTATGATCAAATAGATGACATCCTATCATTTGTCCTTGCATTTCTTAATTCTTCAATTTCAGAATAGATATACCATGTTAGGTGTAATTGTGACATTATTGTTTTCATTTGGAAACAATATATGATATAAGGAAATATAATTATGTGTCAGGTTGATAAAAAGTGAACTTGTGATAGTTATTCTTGGTTGTCAACTTGACTACATCTGGAGTTAACTAAACCCTGAGTGGGTGAAAACACTTGTGAGGGGTTTTTCTTGATTGAATTATTTGAAATTGGAAGACATTACCTGTATTCTCAATTTTTTGAGGATGGAAGATCCATTTTAAATCTAGGCCATGCCTTCTGGTGGCAGCCTAAATAAAGAACATGGGAGAGGGAAGCACTTGCTCTTGATGCCAGCTTGTCCTCACTCACTGGCAACTTCATTCTTTTACCAGTATTAGAGCCTGTATCTTTGGAATTCTGACTTATGCAGAACACCAGATGAGATATCCAGCTTCATGGACTGAACAACTTCTGGATTCTTAGACCACCCGTTCATAGGCAGCAAGTGCTGGAATAGTCAGAACATAACCAATTCCAATAAGCATTGTCTCTCTCTCTCTCTCTCTCTGTGTGTGTGTGTGTGTGTGTGTGTGTGTGTGTGTGTGTGTATGAGTGGGTGAGAGAGACTGAGATTCATTTTATCAGATCTGTTTCTCCAGAGTATCCTTACTAAAACGTTTACTCCTTTTTATCCATTCTAGACCCACAGATAATGAAATGGTGCAGTCCATGTTTATGGTGGGTCATCCCACCTCAACGACCATAACACAAATACACTAGCCTAGGAATTTATTTACATGTTGATTCTAAATCCATTCAAGTTAACAATCAAGATTAAACATTATACAAAGTTGTTGTAACTGTTCCTCTCAATGTTCCCCTTTCTAACGTCATGATCTAGTATACATATATGTGTGTGTGTGTGTGTTTATATGTGACTGTGTGTGTGTATCAAGGCCCCAGATCTCAGTAGGTTCTGAAACTTTAACACAATTGAATTCATTACAGAAATGCCACTGAGGTTTAAAACTCAGCCCCTGCCAAAAACTAAAATCAAGGCCTAAGACATCAATGTCCATGTAGTTCTGGGAAAGCCACAAAATTTACAAAGCTTGCACACAGTGTAGTTACTGGCTTGCTAATAAAGGCATTCTGTTGGTTTAAACCCATATCTGAGCAGTCTTCTCTGGTGAATACCCCAAGGAATATATATATTCAAAGAGGCAGTATGATATATTTTAATACATTTATATAATTTTGTTGTACTCTTCAAACTATCTTTGGATTTCCTTACCAAATGATTTCTTAAATTTATATATATTAAAGCTGATTCTGTTGTAATTTAAAAGGCTTTAATGACTACACACTACCATGTAAGTATAAATAAGAATTCTAATGCACTGAAATTATTGAAATATTTCTTCCATTCAAAATCATATTTTGAAACTATGACAACATTAATCTGTTTAGTATCTCTCAGTTTTTGTTTATTTGACATTACTGCAAAAATAGAATCATACATTATATATAATTTTCTTTTTGGCCTCTTTCATCTATTAATATCAATTTTAGATATACCTATGTCTCCTCATTCCTTGAAAGCTAATTCTTATGTACTA
Source organism: Mesocricetus auratus (assembly GCF_017639785.1). NCBI lineage: Eukaryota > Metazoa > Chordata > Mammalia > Rodentia > Cricetidae > Mesocricetus > Mesocricetus auratus. Next base: position 90,692,633 of record NW_024429188.1, on the reverse strand, counting down.
CTGTGTAAAATCACATGATTTAGATATAACACCATTCATTTATCCATCTGGTTACTGCAGAACATCTTAGTTGCTTTCAGCATTTCAGATTTATTAATGAAGCTGCTGGTGTAGAATAATCCTCTTATACACTATAAAATGTTGTCACTCGAATTGGTTTAATTAAACTCTGATAGGACAGCAGCACAGTAGCAGGAAGTACAGGTGGTGTGAGCAAACAAAGGATGATGGGAAAGGAAGTGCAGAGTCAGAGGAGTCACAAGCCAGATGCAGAGGGAGCAGGAGATGAGTGTGCCATGCTAAGAAAGGTATCACCACGTGGCAGAGCATAAATAAGGACTATGGGTTAACTTAAAATGTAATAGTGAAGTAGTAAGAAGCTTGAGCTATCATTTGAGAACTTACGATTAATAAAAGACTCTGGTTGATTATTTGGGATGGTCCAGTCAGGATAGGATACATCCATTTATAAGCTGCTACAAATGTTCAAAATGATTATACAAATCCCAAAAAGTATGACTGCTAGGTCATATAGGAAGGCTAAGTTTAGGTTAACAAGAAATTTCAAAACTAATTTCAAATTCTCTGCAGATTTTTTCATCCTTATCACCAATGAATGAGATTTTATGTTGCTAAATAGTCTTTGTCAAGATTTGCCGAACTAAGTCATTAAGATTTAAGTATACTATTAGATATGTACTAGAATGGTATTATTTATATTTATTTTTAGTGACATATCATGTTTGTTTTCTTTCCATATGCTTATTTGCTGTAAGTAGATGTTCTTCCGTAAGATCTCTCTTCACTGACACCCACATTGGAGACTCAGGCAATCTATGGGGTTTTTGGATAGTAGATTAATATTTATCCCTGGCACACAAAAGGACTTCGGGGAACAATCCCACAATGAGGGCCTGAGCCCTCCCCAGAACGAAATGACAGACTCTAGAGATCCCTCATGGAGGGCTTTACCCTCTCTGGGGAATGGAATGGGGTTTGGGTGGAGGGCTGGGGGTGTAGGAGGAGGGAGTGTGCGTGAAGGGGCGGGAGAAGGAGCTGGGCCTGACATGGGAAGCAAGCTTGTTTCTAATTTAAATATATAATTAAAAAGTGTAAAAAATTAATAAAAAACGAAAAACATCATCTATGATGGAGAGAAATTGGAATCTTTATCCATCACCGTTGAGAATGTACAATGTTACACCTATTTTGGAAAACTGAAAATTTCTCAAAAAGTTAAAATGTTGGTTTACAGTAATGCCCAGAAATTCTACTTCTAGAATATAATTTCAAGTTAGAGAATGCTCACACAAGAACTTTGGCGTGAATGATTAAGGCACCAGCATCATTCATCATTGCCCTAAAGTACAAACAACTCAAATTCCCATCAACCAATGAATGGACAAATGAAATGAGGTATATCAGATCAACAGAATACTACTCACAGATAAACCATAATGAAATCCTGGCTTACCTTACAACATGGGTGGACATTGGACAATTCTATATAAACAGAGAGTAATTGATTGGTTGCCAGGACTTGTGGCAATGAGGAATGGATACAGACAGCTAATAATGCATAATTTTCTCTTCTGGTAATGAAAATGTTCTTGAATTAGATAATAGTAACTGTTGTAAAACATTTAGAATATAATTAAAATAACTCTATTTAAACCAAAAAAAATCTCTCTTCAGTTCATTTACAATTTAAACTGTTTTTCTCTTATAAAATTTTTTCATAGCAGTAGGATACAAATATTCTATTACTTGTGAGTTCCACAAACATCTTCTTCTGGTTTGTGTCTTGTCTTTCCATCTTTTAATAGCATTATTGCGGACCAGAAACTTCTAATTTCATTAATGTTCAACCAATAATTTTCCCTTCATAGATGTACTAATTAAAATCTTATCAAAATCATACAGTTTTATCTTATCTTCTAGGAAGTTTATATAGTTTGAGGTATTATGGAACAGATGACCTTTGAGTTTCATTTTAATTTTTATTAGTGAACAACTGTTCTGGCACAATTTATGGAAACATTTTCTCTTTCTTCATTGTATTATCTTTGTGTCTATGTTAAAGCTCAGTTAACTGCATTTGTTTGAGTCTATTTCATGGCTTTTTTATTTTCATCAATTCACATGTACCTATTCTTGTAGCATGTTACACTTTCTTCATTACTTTAAATATGCTGTTTATACCTAACCAGCCATTTGCTCAATTATGACACAACTGTAATCTGATTGGATTAGAGACCCAATTTACAAAAGGGAATTCATGCCTAGTTTTGTATACTTTGACAAAAACCCATGATAGGCAAAATTATAGACTCTATGGGAGGACTGAAACTTTTTTAGATAAACTGACACAGCACTAAGTTGACATCAAAACATTTATGTCAATGCCAACAGATGGATGCTACCCTTAGTCTTGATAGGAGAACCGCAATTTCCTGTCAACAGTAGAGCATTCAGAGATTCATGGTTGATCAAGCTACAGAGAATAACTGATGAATGCTCAGCCCTAAATAAATGATTTATACTATCCTCTTTAAGACTCAGAACTTTGGAGAAAAGGGGACAGAAAGAATGCAACAGCTTGAAAACAGGAAGAAAGACTATAAAATGTCATCTTCTGGGCAAGATGTAGTCATTCTACCCATAAACTCACAAAAGCTTCAGAGTACTCCCTGCATAAAAATAGACCTATTTGGAGGGACAGCTAACACTGAGTACCTTTTTTGAAAAGTTGTATGGAAATCTACCACTGTAGAAGTGTCCTAAAATATATACATATGTAAAAGGAATTAATGGAATATTGAATGCCACAACAAGACATACTGTACTACCAAATGAAAATCACCCAGTACTAGAAATGGTTTGCCTCTTTTTGACTCATTGGCCCAAGGCTTCCCATAGACAAACTCCCACACACTGAAGCCTGTTCTCAATGCTATTCATTACCTTCCACAAGCTAATATACTCTATACATTTAGGCACCCCATACTTCCACCATCAAACATGGAAATGTTGAGCTGGTGTAACTAATATCTATAAGCTTCACTACTATGAACTAGCATTCATAGATTTGTAAGGTTCTCTATATATTGCAGTAGGAGAAATGAACCATCCATCTTAACCAGGTACAAGCATTGTGAGCTATAATAGCATCCATAGATGAATTCATTTCTAAACCTTCATCTGAGTAGTTTCTATTTGCAATGGTAGATAATGATCAACACAGTGACTGACAACTGGCCCAGGCACAAACAATAAAAGACCATGGAATGTTCATTCAGAAATGGAACATATGCACTGTTTCCCCTCCAAAGCCTTAAAGATAGTTTTAAGAGAAGGGACAAAAAGAGCATGAAGGACAGAGATGGTGAAGACTGTAATGAATCAGTATGTTTTGGAAACAGCAATGAAGCTACATATAGGAATTCACAGTTGTGACAGCATGCCTGTATAAGCCTAAGCCAGACCAAATCCCAGCATGGAAAAGGGAGTTGGATACAAAATACCACCCTAGTAATGGAACAATTGGCAACTTTTAGCTTTTGGGATATGAATGGTTAGTTTTCTCTAAGAATATAACTCCGAATATGTCTACCACACTATAGTGAAAGACCACACACCTAAGAATATGGGGAAAGGTCTTGATGGTTTGTTGTTGTTTTCTTAAAGAACACATAGTTGGGTGGTATCTTAGTTACTGTTCTATTATTGTGAGAAGATGCAATGACAAAGGTGACTTATAAGTGAATGCATTTAATTGGGGGCATTCTTAAAGTTTCATAGGGTTGGTCCATAAACAGGCATAGCACTGAAGCAGTAGCTGGGAGCTAACATCTAATCCAAAGTTTATAGGCAGAAAGACAGCAAGACTGGGTCTGATGTGGGAATTTGAAACCTTAAATCTCAACTCCAGTGACAAACCTCCAAAAAGGACACACCTACCCCAGCAAGATGACACCTCCTAATCCTTCAGTTCCATCAATTATGGCCAAGCATTCAAATATATGAGCCTATGTTGGCAATTTGCATTCAGAGAACCACAGATGGGGAGTGAGGATGTGTATCTGGGAAGAATTGGTGAAGAGAAGTGAATATGATCAAAATTCATTGAACAAAACTCTCAAGGAGTGTGGAGGGCATGATTCTGTAAAACCTTTGCTGCATCTGTCCTAATCACTATTTGGTTTATATACTTGAGTGCATTTTTGACATATTTATTGATTTGCTTATGTTAAACTGTCCTTGCATCTCTGAGATAAAGTCTACTTGATTGTTATGAATGACCAACTGGGCATGTCCTTAAACTTGGCTTGAAAGTATTTTGTTGAGAACTTTTTGTGGAAACAATTATTAATTCTTTTAAAATCAGGATAAAACAAGGAAAAAATTAACTAAAACCATAAAAAAAACAGATGAAAAAACTTCTCTGACACCATTTAGGTGTGAGAAGGGAGGATAAGACAGGGTGGTGTAAAAGAGCCTGGAACCCCACTTCATCCTATCCTAGCAGGCTCTAGACCTATATGGGAGTGGTACAGGAACTCAGGGTCTAGCTCCAGTCAGGGTTAGGGGATGGAGATGGAATGTTAAGGGGAGACACTTAAGAGACTCTACCTCCTGACAGATATTTCTTCTCACGAACAGACAGCACACCAGCAAGGGCACAATCATGACTGAGAAGCAGCTGCAGTGAGCCAAGAGAAAATATTATTAGGGCAGAATCACAGGTAGGGTTCCAGGAGTGCCCCACAGGTCAAATCAGAGCTTGCAAGACAGGGACCAAAACAGGACTGGTAAGTAAGTTCCCAAGTAAGCAGGTCAGTGACTACACCCCTTTCTTTTGCTGCCTCTCACAACACTACCCCAGTACTACCAGGGCCCTGCCTTCAGAAGAGTGGGGTAAGGAAAGCAGTCTACCTCCGTTGCTGACTTTCAGATGGTCTAGGCAAAAGGGAAAGTCATGGACAGCCTCTGCTACCAGCCTTAGATGTCTGTGAGAAGAAGACAGTCTTGAAAGATAGAAGACAAGTTAGACTGGCTCAGATGCAAGATTATGTGGTGCTTGCTGGCTAAAATCCTATGAGCTGGGGTACAGCAATGCAGGCCAGGAAATGGTTAGCATATAAGCAGGAATTTCTCCAGAAAGTCCTTAACATCTGCCATTTCCTGAGGGAGGATCTGTGCATGGCACTGGGATACACGTTGAACTGGATCTTGGCAAGTGTGACAATACATCAGAGATCCTCAGTTGTCAGAGCCCAAACTTGATGAGCACCATAGAGTCAGCTTGCCATGACATTGAGTGTTGGTCATGTCCTTGGAACTACAATGCCTACCTAGGGGAATTTCTGATAAGCAGTAGCCAGCAGGTTAATGCCTCAATGCCAGCCAGAGGATGAGGGCAGGTAAGGGTCCTGCCTCTTAAAAAATCTGTCTAGGACATTTCAATTGGCAGGGATCCTGTTCTTCATTTCATGTTCAATCAGGCCTTGACATTCTCTATTTCCTTCTTAATTCCAACCTCATCCCCTGAGTTTCTAGACTCAGCACTGTCAGGTCAAATCATGCTAAGTGTTACAGGAATCGTGGGTGCATGGAGACATGTTGACTTGATTATACCAGGGGATAGAGAAGGTATCAGCCCAAATGTGCCCTATGTCTCCTAGTTCATGTAAAAAACTAACCATTGCCATTTTCTTCTCAGGTCCAGACATGGTGGCAGCATGGGCAAACAGTGGTACCGACATTACATCACCACACATGCAGGCTAGACCTCACTCTTGGGCTTCCAAGACTGCTGCAGTAATTCCCCTTCTCCTGCACAGACACACTCTTCCCTCGCTGCTGCCCCAACAGATCTCTTCTTGATAATTTTCACAACTATTCTCACTAGGAAGATGGGCCTATAATGTTCTCTTGTTGTTTTGACTTTATCTAGTTTTGGTACCATGATAATACTGGCTTCATCAAAACAGACTTTGATAGTGTTTCTTACTTTCCTATTTTAAAGACTACATTAAGGAACATTGTTAATTCTTTAAATGTCTTGGAGAATTCACTGAAGGATAGTTCTGTACCTGGATATGTTTCTATAACACATGTTTTAATTACAGCATTAACATTGTTGTTTGTTATAGGCATGTTTAAATTATTTATTTCGTATTGGTTTAAATTTCACAGATCATAATGGCCTAGAGATGTATCCATTTCTTCTAGAGTTTCCAATTTTATGGAATATGAGTTTTGAAGTTATAGCCCTAGTAATTTTATGATTTCCATTAGTATTTGTTGCCAAATATCTCTTTCATGGGGTCTCTATGACCACCATGGTCAGTAGAATAACAATCTGCATGGGCAAGAAGGACATCCAGTTCAATATGGCTAAGTAGCCAGTTTTGGTTCAAACTTTGAGAGTATGACACCACCCAGTTTATTTTAGGCATATTAAGCATACCACATTAAAACAATTTTTCTGATGATAACTCAATCCCATGCATACAACAAAGCTTAAGATATGATTACATTGAAAATCTTTTCAAAGTAATATGACCTCTTCCATAAAAATGGGTTCTATTGACTGAGAAACAATGATCAAGATAAGATAAGGGTCTAAGTAGCAAGAGTCTAGGGTAGCCAGATGTGGCCTAGCCCTAAATATAGCACAGAGGTTACCAGGCTATAAATCACATCCATTCCAAGCCGTCTAGGTGGAAAACAGGTTATACATCTCTTTCTTTGAAGACAAAACTCTGAATGTTTAACATTCCTGGTTCCTCTAAGTGATTATCTTTGAACACAATGACATACTATACTCAAAAACTTTTCATCTCTATTTTTATTAATTTGACTCTTTTTCTGAATTTTTTATTATTTCTCTTCCATTTTTGAGACTGTCTCATTATACAGCTTCATCCTTATTTTTGAGCAGTAAATTCACTGAATATATTTTCTACATAATTTATTTCAGAAGATTTAGTATGTTTTCTTGCATACAGTTTGTGATGAGAAGAGTGTGATCTACTTATGATAGCTCACTCCAATAATTCTTGCACTAAAGTCATTGAATCAGGTAGACTATGATAAAGTCAGTGACAACTGGGGCTATGTAATAAGTCAAATGAGACAGTCTGAACTATGACTTGAGATTATGTCCCAGACAATTATGTATTTTTAAATAAATTTTATTCTTTGGAAATTTTATATACTGTATATTGGTCCTATTCATCCATTACTACCTCTTTCCAACTCCCGCTAGTGTTCCTTACCCCATCTCTCCCACAATTTCATGTCTTCTATTTTATTATTATTAATAACCCCTGAATTGAATTTGTGCTATTCATATCTTCATGGATGTGTAGCCATCCACTGGCTTCCACATTCCCAGAGGAGACTAAATTTTACTCTCACTCAGCAGTCATCAACTGCTAATAGCTCCACTGATAGAATAATGGCTGAGGGAACCCTCCTCCACTCATGCTGGAATTTTGACTGACTTTGGGTTGTGCAGGTAGGTACAGCTATTGTGAATTGATATGTAGAAAAATCATGTCATGTCAAGAAGTCTACGTTTCAGAATTGTCTGTCCTTCATTCTCTCTGGCTCTTGTTTTCTTTGCTTTTCCTCTCCTGAGCCTTGGATCATAAGATGCTGAAAAGTTTAACATATCAACAAAAGACCACTTGATGCTATTTATACTTAGTATTCTGACGATTTATTAGTTTCTGTATTTATTACTACCCACTGTAAAATGAAGTACCTCTGGCCAAAGTTGAGGGCAGCACAAATCTATTTGTATAAGCATAAATTTATAATATAGTTTGACAGTATGACCGCTTAGTAAAACAACAGGTTCTGCTAGGACATATTGTCTCTCCAGTCATGGCCTCTTGGCCATGTTTAGAGTATTGGACATTCAATCCCCCTAGTGGAACAGGTCTCATATCTAATCAGAAAGAAAATTCTTCTTCATGTGTTCATTATTTTAGAGATAAGACCTCATTGCATGCGTTTAATCTTTGTCTTATTTTATAATTTGAATACAACGGCTAGGTACAGATCTTGTGTGTGTGTGTGTGTGTGTTTGCCTGAGTTTCTAATCTTGCTTCTTTGAGCTTCTTTCATTCTGTACTTTTGTTTCTATCCTTAAATCTGGAAGCTCTTTGGGATTATTATTTCAAATATGCCCTCTGTTTTGTTTTCTCATCTTATGGTATTCCAGTTATGTATGTTATATTATTTTATAATTTCTCACATTCATTTCATTTTTTATTTTTTATTTTTAATCTCTGCATTTTGGGTAAGCTTGTGTAATGCAGAAATATTAAGATATATAAAATAGGGATGTCCTATTTTATTGAGGAAGAGATCACTTATATGAGAAGCCAAGAAAGTTGAGAACCAAAGGTCCACATGCTGCTCTCCAGGTTGAAACCAGAACCCAAAGAGAGAGAGAGTCTCCTCCCCTAGCTGTTTTTATCCCCCATATGTTCTAAACACTTGTGAACATGTCCAACATTCATGGTCATCGCTACAGGTACATAGACCTCTCCTTACACTTGTGTTAATCTTTCTTTACATTCATTGATTTTTTTTCTTGTCTGTGATTCATCTACTGATGAACTTACCAGTGATACACTTTATTTCCATGGGAGTGTTAGTGTTTCTACTTCTTTGCTGATTTTCTCCTTGAAATTCCAGCTCTCAGCTTTCATTCCCCATCTAGTCTTTTAGGAGGATTATAATATAACTCCAATCTCCCTCTAAAACCCCTCCTATATATCCCTTTACATTCTCCTTTGAATTCCTGGCCTCTTTTTCATGAATTGTTATTGCATTCATATACACATAAATTACTAAACACAACCTGCCCAGTCAACTTACAACTTGTATGTAAGTATTCAAATTGAACCATTTATCACCAATTAACAAGTTGGTATACTCTTTCCTAACAAAGAACACGTTTGCCTCTCCCAGCTTTGTTTAGTTGTCTGTAGATCTTGAGTAAGGTTGAGGATTTGTAGACTTTTTCCCCATTTACTTTCCCATGGTCTTTGATGTCTTCTTTGTTCAGCTCAACTTTGGACAGTAGATCCTTATTGTTATTTTCTCCACTTCACTATTCTTTCTGTATTTTCCTCCCTACCCTTTCCCTAAAGAGAATTTCAGTTTTCATTTTCTCTATCAGGCCACTTGTATCCTACTATTGATTTTTACTCTCTTCCTGGTCTTTTCTGTATTTATCTCCCTCTCCTTCCTAAAGAGTGTTTCCCCTTTCCCATTTTCCCTATCAGGCCATTTGTACACTGCTATTCTCCTTTATTCTGCTCCTAACTTTTTCCATATTTACTCCGTTCCTTTCCCTACTTTTCCATTTCCATGATCAAATCACTTTTACTCCACTATTCCCACTCTATTGCTGCTGAATCCCCCTATCCAGCAGCAGTCCTATTTTACTTTCATGATTTCTGTAGTTACTACATACTATATAGTGACATCAGAAGATTTGTAAGTAAGGGACTTCAACAAGAGAGAACATGCCACGAGGAATCATATTATTTACTATTTATCCAAGCAAACAACATATATGATACAGTAATTCCATTTAAAAATATGCATATATAGTTTAAGTGAAATTTTCTCATCTGGGCTGACAATGCTCCTTTCTAGAATCAAAGATCACCTAACCAAAAATAAAACCACAAAAAACATCAGGCACAAGATGTCTTCTTTTGAGTCACGCCTAAGGGACTCCCCAACTACACAGTTTATTGTTTATTACCCTTGGTTACCCACAAGATGCAGAATGTTAGTCCCTATTGCTGAAGATACCATGAACTTCAGAAATAGAATCTAGTCAGAGACCCCTGATCTGCAACTGACCTGAATACCCCTCCTCTATGAGGACTAGACTTCATGGCCTTTGAAGGCATCATGGAAGCTTTGAAGGAGGGAAACAACCAAAAGTCCTACCCAGCTATGACACTTATGAACCACAACAAAGACCAACATGCCATGATAATACTGAAGGGGTAGTACTGGCACAAATACTATGGTAGTAACAAAAACTTTCCCATTGGACTTCAGACTCACTCAACAAGAGGAAAAACATGCCTAGTAATGGAAAACTATCCAACTATTTAGTACTAATGAAATCATGGTTATTGAAAAGTCTAAAAAATATAATTTACTAAAAAAACATAATCACAAACAACAATCTATAAACACTTGTCCTTATAAACACAGATAAGTGTAGACTTTACCCCTTGTCATGGAAACACCTCTTTTCCCTTTTTATCATAAATGAATATAGCTAAGATTTCTCTTAAAACTGAAAATACTTATATTCACTTGAAATTTGATGTCCAATAACAACAATGTGTGTCATATTTGAATCAACTGACATTTCTAGTAAGTTCACTCTGTTTTTTCATGTTACTAACATTCCCTAAACAGTTTCATTGAAATTTAGAAATATATAGGAAGAAATAATTTGGCAAGTGGGATTTAATTTTTACAGTTTATGAATGTATTGTGTTATGTTCATACCTTTGTAGTTCTCACAAATTACTGTAATATCATTTTATATTTTTGCCTTGATTTTGGTCTTCCCTAGAAGTGCAAAAACAGAAATATCTGTTTTATATCTCTTTCAAGTAGAATATACTTCAACTACTTTAGTGCCTTGTTGATATGGTGGTAAGGTATGGGCCAGAAAAGAGTTCTGAAATTTTATGATTGTATCTCCATATTTCCAGGAATCTATAACTTGGGTTGGACAATTCAGGTGTTTCTAATTTTGTAAGAAATTTTCCCCAGCTATACTGTCCATCTACCAAAATTCAAATGTATTTTTGTAAATCCTTCAACATTCTTTACTTTTTGTTTTTCATTTTTTGTTGACACAAAAGGCTACAGGTAGTTGGAATCCAGAAAGCTCCTTTCCTCCCATGGGAATGTGAAACCATCACAAAAGAAATGTTATACTACAGTACAAATGAAAATGAAATATATATTAACAGAAATAGGCAGTAACATAAAATGTAAAATTTACATTGAATAAGGAAAATGCAGTGAAAAATGAGAGGAAGGTAATAGGGATCATCTAAAGTAGGCAAAAAAAATGTTTCAGAAGAAGAGAATCCAAAAATTGGATGAGAAAAAAACTTATAGAAGTTTCCTTTGTGAAATCATTAATAATAAAATAAAAGATTTAGGCTTCAAATGAAATTTGAAATTTCCATTTATTCTACCACAGTGATAATTAGCACAATATAGTAATACTAAGAGACACTTTACAGATAAAGAATTCCTAGGTAGTATTCTTGCCCTGTGAGAAAACACTTTCCCAGCAGTTCACCACAACATTTGGCTCTTAGAATGCTTCTTCCCCTTCTTCTGTGATGATCTCTGATACTTGAGGACAGGGAATATGATATTAACACCCTGTCTATGGTTGAGCATCCTATAGTTTCTTATTCTCTTTACTTTGACCAGGTCGATTGCACATATGCCTCTGTGTTATAACTGCATGCACAGGAACTGCAAAGATTAAGCCAGCCAAAATTAATTCATGGATGGGAGACTCACTAACTGAGAAGTTATTAATAATTCAGCTGCTAGTAGAATGAGAGTCAGTTACTTTGACTGAGATTCTTGATCAGTTACCCACATTTCAGTAGATGGTCCTATAACCATGTGCATAGGAGCCATACTAAGTGGATTCTAGAGAAAATAATAAGGGCACTTTGTGGAGCAGTTTCCTCTAAATGGAAACATTCCCTCTGGAAGAGATGGGTAGCTTCCTAAGACTCTGGAAACAAACACAATTGCTAAGTGTTCGAGAAAGTGGAAACCTGTAAGATTCTCCAAGGCTGCCCCAGTGTTACAGGAGTAGGCAGCTGCTAGAAGAGCAGACTCTGAATAGTCCACCTGCAAAGATGAATGAATTCTGAAACAGCTCCTGAGCTGCCAGGAGTTATCATAGAGACCTCCATGGTTATCTCTTCCAAGTCCAAGTCCACTTTTTGATGCTTCAGCTGTTCTCTGGTGTTGTTCTGTAAGTTTCCCACATCCATACTCCCATTAGTAACCCCAATGGAAGCTCTCTTGTTCACCAAGTTGAACTGTGTTGCAGTCAATACAGTGGCCTGTTATGGTTTGCCTTTCTGGTGTAAATAGACATGTGTGCTGTGTCTCCACAGGGGAAAAATTGTCACACAAAAAGGGTTTAGTTGCAGGTCTTGTGATCTTCATTTGCCTTTTAGGGTGCTCATTTATCTATGGCAACCCCCTAGGCACATTTTCTTTCTTTTGTGTTGTATCCTCCCTTATGTTTAAATTACTATGGATCATTTTTCTCACTACTGTACTGATGTGGGAAGTCCTGTGATTATGTCAATAAAGCACTGCTGGCCAATAGGAATATAGATAGGTGGGACTAGGAGTCCAGGAGGACTCTGGGTAGGAGAAACCCAGAGAGTCGAGATGTAACGCCATGAGGTAGGAAGCCCGGAAACTTCTCCGGTAAGAGACATACTTAGATTAACAATTGTGGGGTAATTACTTAAGTCAGAGCTAGCCAGTAAGAAACAAGTAAGGCCAACAGCTTCATAATTAATATAGCCTCCTGTGTGTTTATTTGGGACTGATGCGGCTCTAGAACCAGGCTCGCGGGAAGGCTTCTCTCAAGGAAAAAGCTTCTCTTTACACTGTACTTTAAAGACCATTTCGATTTTATAGTATTGTGTTTTTCGTGTTTTTAGGTTTTTTGTTGTTTTCATTTTTGTTTATTTTTGTTGTTGTTGCTTATACATTCCAACCAAAGTTTCCTCTCCCTCCTCTCCTCCTAGTTCCTCTCCCCACATCCCCTTTCCCCCTTCATCCAATCCTACTCTGTTTCTCTTCAGGAGGAACTCCCATGGATATCAGTCAGCCATGGTATATCAAGTTGCAGTGAAACTATGTGCCTGCTCTTCTATTAAGGCAAGATTAGGCAATCCTGTCAGAGGAAAGGGCCACAATAGCAGGCAATACAGTCAGAGACAGGCCCTGCTCTCACCATTAGGAGTCTCACAAGAAGACAAGTTACACAACTGTCACATATATGCAGAGGGCCTATGTCAGTCCTATTCAGGATCGCTGGTTGTCTGTTTAGTCTCTATGAGCCCTTATAAGCCCAAGTTAGTTGATTCTGTGTATTTTCTTATGATGTCCTTGACACCACTGTTTCCTACAATCCTTTCTCCCTTTCTTCAGTAGGATTCCCTGAGTTTTGCTTAATGTTTGACTGAGGATCTCTGCATCTGTTTACACCAGTTGCTGGATGAAGCCTATCTGATGACAGCTGGGCTAGGCACCAATATACATGTATAGGTGAATAGCATTAGGAATCATTTCCTTGACTTTTTTGGCCAGTCATGTTTAGTTCTATCCTAGGTCTCTGGGGTATCCAGCCTCTGGGTCCTGGCCCTCTGTGTTGAGGTTCCTCTCAGGATTTGGGTCTCCAGCTGGGCCAGTCATTATTTGATTACTCCCACAATTTCTGCATAATCTTTACTCCAGAAAATCTTGTAGGCAAGACAAATTAGGGCTTGTGACTGGATTGATGTCAAGATTCGCACTGGAGGAAATGGGACACCAATCTAGCCACAAACCCTAATTTGTCCTGCCTACAGGATATTCTAGGGTAAAGATTATACAGAAATTATGGGAGTGATCAAAAAGTCTTGACTAATTACAGGAGATGGCTGGTTCAGGCTTCTTCCATATTCCCTATTGCTAGGGCCCTTAGCTAGGATCACCCTCATAGATTCTTGGGAGTTTCCATTGCTCTCGGTTTCTATTTCATCTCAGAGATGCCCCAGATTCCAATTGTCTCTCCTTCCATCTTCCCCCAACCTAATACTTCATATTTTTGTCCCTATCTCCCTTTCTAATGTTCTCCTCCCATGCACTGGCAAAGTCAATTCTATTTCCTTTTGACAGTGAGATAAATTCATTCCCTCCTTGTTACTTAGCTTCTATGGGTCTGTAGACTTATCATGGTTATCCTTTACTTTATAGCTAACATCCACTTATAAGTGAGTAGATACCATATTTGTCTTTCTGCGTCTGGATTACCTCACACAAGATTATCTTTACTAGTTCCATCTGTTTGCCAACAAATTTCTTGATGTCATTATTTTTAATAGTTGAGAAGTAGTCCATTGTGTGAATGTACCACATTTTCTTTATCCATTCTTCAGTTGAGGGGTATCTGTGGTTTTTCTAGTTTCTGGCTATTGTGTATAATGCTGCTATGAACATAGTTGAGCAAATGTCTTTGTGGTATGGTGGAACATACCTGTATATGCACAGGAGTATTATAGCTGTATCATGGAGTATATCAACTCATAATTTTCTGAGAAACTGCCATACTGATTTCCAATGTAGCTGTACAAGTTTGCACACCCACCAATAGTAGTAGAATGTTCCCTTTGTTCTACATTCTCTCCAGCATGAACTGTCACTTGCAATTTTTACCTTAGTCATTCTGACAAGGGTCAGATGAAACCTCAGTGTCCTTCTACATCTCCTTTGATTAATTTTGGTTTGAAGTCTCTTTTGTTAGATTTTACAATATCTAGCTGCATTTAGCTTGCTTATTAGGTCTATTTGATTGGAAATTCTTTTCTTTTTCCAACCATTTACTCTGAGGTAATGTCTATCTTTGATGTTGCGATGTGTTTCTTATATAGAGCAGAAGGATGGATCCTGTTTTCATATCCATTCTGTTAGTATCTGTCTCTTTATTGGTGAATTGAGTCCATTAATAGATACAGATATTTATGATGCCCAGGAACCAGGGAACAAAATATCCATCAAACAAAGACAAAATCAGAAATCAGGGACTAGAACTAATCAACCCAGATCCTAGATGTCAGCTTAACAGCAAAATCAGTAATAGCCAGGGCAATATGGCACCATCAGAGCCCAGCTATCCTCTGATATCAAGAAAGACCTGAGTATTCCAATGAATCCAAAGTACAAGAAAAAAAACTTAAAACAAACTTTATGAAAATTATTGAGGTCCCTAAAGAGAAAATGAAAAAAAATACCACAGAGAAATGGAGAAAAAGGCAATGAAAACATTAGCTGAAATCAACAAATTCCTTAAAGAATGTCAAGAAAGCCAAGAATTTTCAAACAGGTGATGGAAACTACTCATGGTTTTAGAACAATAAACCCTTCTTGCATTTATTTAATATTGTTTTCAGGCTTTTTCATTATTGTGCAATATTTTTGTTTTTAATGTTTATGGATTTTTATAATATCTTACTGTTTTTTCATTCCATAGCAACCATCTTCATTCCTTTTATATTCACTCAATCTTGCTCCTCAATTTTCCCTTTCCCACATTCTTCTATATTATTAATTTACTACTTCCATATTTAGATACAATAATATCTAACTTCATACCCATTCCGCATCTATTTTACCATTTTCTATATTATCATCAGCAGGGATTTACTAGTGGGTTTTAAAGAATTTTAAGTGTGACAAGTCACAGGAATCAGGATGTGGCCATTAAAAAGGCATGGGATCAAATCACACCAGGAACTGCAGGGACTTCTCAAAAGTACCCTTGATGATTTTGATAAAAACCAACCCCTCCCCAGTTCCTGGATCCCAGCTCCAGATGCTTCAGAGCTCCAGAAGAAATCACCAGGTGACACTGTCAAGATCCCTTCTTCACCTCCCAAGAGAAAACTTTCCAGGAACATCTGTTTGACAGCTAGATGGCTTCCCAAGCCATCTAGGAGTTTAGAAGGCAATGAAAGAACTGGCTGAAGAAGGGCCCTGACTGTCGGAATAGTACCAAAAGCTTTCAGAGGCAACTGTGAGAGTGGGCAATGATGCAAACTCTCAACCAAATATTCTTTCCCTAGAGAGACATTAAGCGAGCAATCCAAAAAATGCCACTGAGCTTCAGAACCTGGACATGTCAAAAGAAGAACTGACCAAGGCTGGATATAGATGGGAAAAATGGGGAAAGAAACTTCTCCATATCATGCATAGTGTCATGCAGAACCTACTGTCTAAGAATATGCTATACCCATCACTGAAGGAGTTCACAGAAACGTATTCAAGACCATTGCAGAATCATCGGGAATGTATTCCTCCAGAGCAGTTTGAAAGTTAGCCACAGCAGCACAGTGTTATAAGAAAATATGTTAGAAGTTCGAGACACAGAGGCTCACAGACAGTGAGGCTACTCACAGGGCTCCTTTTGAGATGGTGCTATATCTTTTGCAACAAATAAAGTATTTGGGGCATTCTCCAAAAGAACTAGCTTGGTAGATGCATCTTGGCCTCAACTTTGACCTGGATGCCTTCAATCAATAGGGCCCACCAGGTTCCAGTGGCAAAGAGTATCTGATCACTTGAAACTCAACATGTTTTCTTCCTCTAGTTTCTGACATGAGAAACATCTGTACTCATGGGAACCACTGAGAATTGTGGCAGGAATTGTGCCCCAAACTGTCCACATCTCATTCAAGACTGGGCATACTAGCTGAGGATCTGTTCTATAAGAACTACTCTGTCATTGTTTTTGCTGTTAGAAACAGGTCAGTCCATTGTCAGGTGAAGGCATCACTTTGGGGACATTTATCTTCTTCCTGCTCCCCCAAACAATGTTATATATCTCTGTACTCATGTTTCTACTCCCTCTTTGGGTCTGCAGAGCAGGCACTGAGTCGTAGGACTCTATGCTTCTTTGGGCAGGGCATCTAGGAATGAGAAGAAATGTAGTCTAGTCTGGGACTATATGTTTTTCGCCATACCACCATTTTGAAGACACACCATTTACAGAGAGACCATTTTGATATCTCTGAAGGGGAAGGAATTTTGCAATTTCCCTCATCCATTAGGCCAGAACAGAAACCTTGGGTTTTTTCCATCCATGGGTGATGCACCCATATTCACACTTTCCTCCTGAGGACTCAAGTTGATACTTTGCTTCTTTCTACAATTCTGTGTGATTTGGGTGAGCCTAGCCCTTGATCATTGCCCCCAGTTGTCCTCTTATCTCCTCCCTTTTAAAATTACTTAGTCCAGGCATTCTCAACCTGTGCTATAAGAGATGAAGAGCAATCTTATTTCTTTTCATCTATTCCTGAACCATACTCACTAGACCCATTACTTCCTACTTGGCAAATATGTAATTGGAATGTCACATTTGGTAAATGATTGACTATTCTACCCTGATACATTCTGATTTATTTGAAACAACAGATTCCTTACAATCTTCTATTCAGGAAAGTGCTTGGAAACCTTGTTTAGCCTGAGTCTTTTTTCCTGAAATCCCCATAGGGCAGATAGTATCTAATAAATATTAAGAGGCAAGGAGGACAAACAGAATTTTAGATGTATCTCTGCATCATACCATTTGTTGTTATTATATCACATTGTTTTCTCTTCTTTCAGTGCCACTGAAAATTGAGTCTGAAAGAGTAGGCTTATCAATAAAAGATTCCCAAATAAAACTGGAGACATATACAAAGAAACAGATATAAAAATCATACCACAGAAATGCAAGAAAGATGAATAAGAGAAGGAATGTGATCAAAAAATATTGCATGAAATTCTCAAAAAATAAATAAAATACAGGAAACATAGAAAGAAAGGCAACAAGACCACCCTCAATATCATAACTGAATTTAAAAAATATCAAAATAGAGAGAATACATAGTAAAAATTTCAGAGGCTTACCAATAAGCCTCGAAGATCTCAAAGAAAATATAAGCAAGTGATGAAATCAACTCGGGACTTTTCTGGAAGCTATTCAGCAAAGAAAAACTGAATGAATCAAATAAAACCTAGCATGGACAAAAGACAGTCTGTACAAAGAATAATAGAAATAAAGCAAGTGTAACATAATAACCATTTAATATCTCAGGCTGTTTAACTTTGTTTACTTGTTTGTGTTCTTTACTAGGAGTTCCATAAGATGGGCAATATGTCATAAGACAGACACCAATATGTCAATTAGAATGAAATCTTTCCAATAGTAGAAAGCTTGAAATCAACCTTTTTATCACATGAGAAAGAGATTGACATTTCAGATATAGATTATAGCAAATGTGATGACAAGAATGAACCATTTTTCTCAAGAGATTTCTAGAAGGTGGATATGGGAGGAGTTATGGGAAGGAGTGGAGTATGAATATGATCAAAATATACTATATGTATATATAAAGTTATCAATGAGTTAATAAATATATTTTCTAAATGAATTGAAGTTTTATTGCTTTTGAGATATGAGCAAAAATAACACTAATGTCTATCTTAATTTCTTGATAGCATTCACATGGTTAACCCATCATAAAACTGCCAGTTGTTTTTTTCTTAGAAGTACATATTATCACTGGTTTCAATACATAGTAACTCCACTTAGTTATTGGCTAGGATTTCTGATTCATTTAAACCCCTAATACCAGTGAAAAATAACTGGAAAAAGTTTCTATTATTTCTCCAGTTTCCCTCAGATCAAACTCAAATTAAAATACAATGAGTTTTTAAAAATTCATCTATTTATTTTATACCCTGCATGCAGCCTCCCTCCATACTCCCCTCCCAAACCTTCTCCTTCATTTCCCTCTCATACCCCCAATTTCCTCCTCTTCTGTCTCCATCCAGGAACTGGCAAGTTTCCTATGAGTATCAATAAAACATGGTATATCGAGTTGCCATGAGACTGATTACCTCCCCATGTATTAAAGCTAGGCAAAGGGACTCAGTATGAGGAATGTGTCCCAAAAGCCAGTAAAAGAGTAGGAGACAGCCCGTATTCCCACTGTTAGGAGTCCCCTAAAAGGACCAAGCTACACAACTGTCACATATATGCTGCGTGCCTAGGTCAGTCCCATGCAGGCTCCTTGGTTGTCAGTTCAGTCTCTAAGAGAATTGTGTTATTTATTTCTCCTTGAACTGGCTTTTTCACATTATTTATGCAGAGGATATGTAGAACTCATAACACTAACACAATATGGGGCCAGCAGAAATTGTGAACTTACTTTATTTGATTGTCTCATTGTTTCATGGAAGAGAAACGCTTCTAAACATGGAAGAAATTGCATGTGAACATTCTTCCATCAAACTCCCTTTCCTTTCTCTTCCCTCACTAACCAATGATTTCCACAAAGCCTTGTCTTTCAAGTTCTCAAGTCCAGTCTCTTGATGCTCTTCCCTAGAGAAATACTACTCAACTTCAATCGAGGAGAAATTTCTTCTTTAATTACTTCCTGCCTTTTGTCAAACTAGAATGCTTCCAATTTCAGCTAAGTGGTAAAAGAACTCATAGCTGCAGACATCACTAGAACGGGTATATTAAGCCCCTAATTCTCTTTGACAATGGATATGACTGAACTCCTTTAAGTTCCACCTCCCAACTAGAAAGAAAAACAGCTGATTTTCTCAATAGCTCTACTAACAGGCATACAGAGGATTATTTTTATGGAATATCATCTAGTCTCAAATGAGCAAAGAATTCTTCCTCTGCTAACTTGAGTTTACTTGGAATTACTTTAGTACATGCAAAATGTTTAAAGCCTGTATATTATTTCACTTATAATTTCCTGAGTACATCTTACATTATAAGAACCATGACCCCAAACTATTTGTATTTGAATAGCTTCATAATATCTCAATTTTATATTCTTTCCCCTTTCAATTCCTGACTCTGATGAGACCCTAAGACAAAGAGGATGGTTCATTTCCTTCAGTTTTAATGAGCACAAAGCATATACTCTATAATTTTCCTACATCTTATACTAGGAAATGTATTTCAATATCCATAGGGAAATTTACCAGCTGAATCATAGTGCTTTCTGTCAACATAGTTGTGTCCTCACTATGAGTTCAGTTATTTTTAATTAATTTATTTGCATATTGTATATACTTTGCCTACATATAAAACTATGCAACACATATGTGACTTACACACAGTTGTGTGCTGCAATATGGATTCTGAGGATTGAACCTTGGTCGTCTGGAAGAACAGTAGTGCTCTTAACCGCTAAGTCATCTCTCCAGCCCCTGAGTTCACCGCTATTTGCAGTTTAGATATATACAGCTTTTATTTTCTTAATTTTCTTAGGTACAAATTTATCTGGTTGTGTAGTATACTGTTCATTTAAAAATGAAAAATACATGTGTTGGATAGCTGGATTCACATTTATGTCCATAACTTCTTATAATTTAAGTTAACATGATACATATGAGAATGGGAGATTCTGTTACATGCATATTGTGATTCAATACATATAGGGTAGGACAAAAATGGCATTTCCAACAAAAGGCAAGTAATTCTGGCCAGTTGGACACAAATTGAGAAAAATGTTTAAAATGCATATTCTGAAACAAAATATTAGTGTAAAATCACAATTCCACCATACATTTTAGCTTTATCACTCAGCCAAGTAACTAACTCCTCTTCTTTGAGATGGGAATTATAATAACACATACTTTCAGGATGTAAAAGTTTAAAGATGGTAAAACATGGGAAATATTTATAAGACTCTCAGAAAGAAAAGAAGGAACACAATAGAAAATCTCTGTTGGAGCAATTTGGTTTTAATATTAAAGTGAAAAATGACCAGCTATAGTAGCCCATACCTAGAATTGTAGGCCTTATGATCCTGAGGCAATAGTATTGTGATGCATTGAAGACCAGCTTGAGCTGCAGAATGAGTTCCAAGTGAGACTTGGCTGCAATATTGTTCTACTTTAAAGAAATGATAATTATAGAAATTATTATAATACATTCACAGATATTTTCACAGAAACAGATTCAACTGATCACTTGTAAGAAATTACTCATTTTCACCATTTAAGGAAGAAATGGAGATACAGCTTTATGGAGCTAGACAAATGTCAATACATAATATCGGTACAGACAAAGTCAAAAATATATTTAAATTGCTTTTCTAATTTAATTTTAGCTCTCATCTAAGAAATGGTATCTAATTCCTAAGTTCCAAATGGAAAAAGAATGTACAATAGATAAATATCTATGTGAAGAAATTCATAATTTTTTCAGCTTCAAATGCTTACTTCACTGTCTTGTGAACTACAGCTGTGCCACACATGCTAACTAGCAATCCTAAAAACACACATGGTCAGCATTTACATTTCGAAAACTTAAGGGACACTTTGTAACTATAAGAAAGCAGCAAAAATCCAGCAGACAAATAAGTACACATTCACTTATTTCAGCTAAAACCATTATGCATAAGAAGGGCCTGAACATTAATTTCTGTCTTGTCATGTTCAAATTTCATCACCACAGATAATTTAAAAAGGAAATGAGATTGTTGGTCAAATGTTAGTCAAGCACATATTCTGACCTTGACCTTAAAGGCATATATTGCATATGATTTGAAGAATTTAATAATTCCATGTGTCTCACAACAAAACGTGTGAATCTTTTTGACAAAAAAACACTTAGGAACTTGAAATATATAATACAAGTGCAAAAATAAATAATCTCATAAGAAAGTTAACCTTGTGCCAACTAACAAAACCAGACTTATAATAAAGTGAATGCAACAATCATCAATGATTGGCAGTGTACTTACAAAATAGTTGTAAAGGAAAAAAGCCTTTCATTTTTAGCCTTTGCTTACTTGTGTGGTATAAACCCTCCAATTTATACTCATTACAATTTATGATAATCTACCACCTGATGTGGGGTGGGAACAGGTGTGTTCAATTTAGGCCAGTTTTAACAAGTTATGACACACTAGCAGCTAAAATTAGTACAATAACAGGTCATGACTTTTACATTGTTACCACAATACTTCCGAAGACAATTATAAACCATGTATAGATAAATTAAGCAATTAGTGTCTATAGTGCAGATGAAATATTCAAAGTATATAGTTATGTACATATGTGTTCTTGTTAATGTGTATGTGTATGAACAAGTGCATGTGTGAAGATGCTCATGTGTACACGTGTGTGGAGGCCAAAGGCCAATCTCAGATGTTCCTCTGAACAGGGATTTTTCATTGGCCTGCAGCTCCATGAATATGCTAGGCTGACTGCTCAATGTACCCCAGTGATTTGCTAGTCTCTACATCCTCTGAACTGGGATTACAAGAACAAGCCATGATACCTGACTTTTTTCTCTTGGATTCTAGGGATTGAACATAGGTCTTTATGTTTATATAGTAAGCACTTTACCAATGGACCAATCCTGGAAATTCATAATAAAAGTTCTTTAGTTTCTATATCTACAGAAACAAACAATTATAATAATAAGTTAAGATAAGCTGAAATATATAATTGAAATGAATTATATAATTGAAAATCAATGAATGAATTAATGAAAACAATAGTGGATATTGAAAAAGATCAAAACTGATCAACTTTAGTTAGAATTACCATGAATATAAGAGGAGTTTCTCAATGATACAAATGAGTATCTTTGAAAGCATATAACTGAAGTAATAATGAATGCTATAGAACAGCACTTACTCCCTATGTTCAGGAACATGCAAGGATATTGTCTCTCACCACTTCTATTCAATGCACCATTTCTATTTTGTGCTGTACTGGAAATCTCACCATAATAAATAGGGAAAGAAAAGGGGCATTGAGAAAGGAAAGAAGCAAATCTATCTTTGTTTTGGTAACAGCTTAAAGAAGTCACTGGAAAATTACTAAAATTAAATGAAGTTAGATAACTAAATTTATAGAATACAAAGTCAGTATTACAACAGTAAAACCTTCCTTTAGACAGGTCCATGTGTACATGATGCAATATCAAAAGAAGTATAAGGCTTAAAAACATCACTGAGAGCAAATAAATATAACTTGAACAAATGTGGTAACACACAAGATCATCAACTAAAACAATTAGCATTGTTACCACACTGACAAACGTCCTAATTATGTTCAGATTTAATGCTGTATTTATCAAAATACCTTTCCCTTTTGGTCTGCCGAAAAGCTGATTCACTGGAAATGTAACAAATACGGTGACACTAACGAGTTTTTAAATAAGAAAAGACTCAACATCCTAATTCATTGATACTAGATCATCCATGATCATTGCTCTCCTATTTGTAATAGCTAGGAAATGGACACAACCTAAATGTCTTTCAATTGACAAAGAAATGTGGTAACTATGCCTTTATATATATGTAACATTTAGTTTTCCTGCCTGCTGCCTGATTCCTATTGCTTCTTTTAGCCCCCAAATAACACACAAGACACTATATTAATTATGAAGCTGTTGGCTGTTTACTCGGTTTCTTATCGGCTAGCTCTGACTTGATTATTAACCCATAATTACTAATATATATTTTATAAGGACTTATCATTACAAGGATGCACTCCTGCCATGTCTGTTCCTCCTGGGAAATCACATGGAGACCAGTCTCTTTACTACATTTCCCAGAATCCTCCTAGATTCCTAGTCCCACCTATCCTGCTTCCCTATTGGCCATCAGTGCTTTATTGACATATACACAGAACTTCACATATACTTTTAGGCTATATAGAAAAATGCAAACATGAGCTTTGAAGAAAATGGTTGGAACTATAAAAGTTCATATTGAGTGAGGTAACCAGGTCTTAAAAAGGCAAATGTCTATGTTCTATTTTGACAGGCCTCTTGCTTCAAATCTTCAGATGTGTATATATATATACTAGAGTAACTGTAGAAACCAGGAGAGTAAAAAAGAAACCATTGGCAGGATTAGGGTGGAAGAACAATTTAGAATAATAGTAGGGTATAAGTGATCTGATAAGGGAAATGAGAAAGTGAGGTAAATAAATACAGAAAAAGGGAAGAAGAGGGTGAAATGACAATCAGAGTGTCAGAAAAAAGTCATAAGAAATTATAACATTATCTAAGTACCTTAAAATCATAATACATATAAGTCCATATACATTTGTAGTTTAAATAAATTTTCTCATCTGGGCTGGCAAAGCTCTCTCTACAACCCAAAACCACCTAACAAAAACTCCAACACAGAACTTAAGAAGCCTTGTATTGGATTGATGTTCAGGGTTGTCTGAGAGACTCTCAAACATTACAAGCTACTGTCACGCATTTGGCTGATCCCCAGAATTTGAAGACATGTCCCTACTGTGGAAGACACTATTCAGAATAAGGGCCCAGAAGTCCCTGAGACAGAATTGACCTTCTCTATAAGGACTGGCACCATGTAAGCTTCCAGAGGATAAAAAAAACAATAGTCCTCCCTAAAACTATGATGCTTATGAAATACAAAAATGACATATCAACCCTAAAGGTGCAGTAGTATCCTACATACCATGGCAGCAACCAATAACTTTCTAATTGGAATTAAGACACACTCAACAAGAGAGAAACAATATGTGGTACTGGAAATCTAACCAACTACCTGGGCTTCACCCTTGGAGGTCATGACTTTTGAAGAAGAACCTATAACTACTGTTTTACTAAACCATAATATTCCCTAACTGCATTTTAAATATTTGTCTTTATACCTACATATAAGTGTAGTCCTCACCTTCCATGAAAGGAACTACTTTTTTCAACAAAAACCATTGCAGAAAATCACAACCAATCAAAATGCAGAGTTGTGGACCCCAATATCAATGAATACAACTACAAAAAACTTCTGAGCCTGATGCCCAGAGAATATTGTGGACGAGGGGAAATAATGATCATAAGAGCCAAAGGATAAAGAATTTCCTATGATATTATGTCTCCTACTAATTTCAGAGCCTACACCTATAAAGTCTCAACAACATCACTGCCCACATGAGCTAAATAAGGACAATAATACTGGACATGCTACTGTAGAAGAAGGGAATCAAAAGAGACCTCAAAACTATGCAAAGAACTACAGAAAACTAAGGAATGCTGAGAGTAGGAAAAACATTCTCCAGGGAAGAAAACACCAGTTTGATATCCAACACCATATGGTCAGCCCTGAAAGCATACATAAAAGTAACATTATACATAATGAGCAAGTCATGTTTATGAATACATATATTTACAATATATTATATATTTATAATATTTATTTAGGAATATATAAGTAAATATCATTTAATGAGAATAGATTTAATGAATTTGAAAGAGAACAAGGTGGGAGGGTTGGAGAGAGGAAGGTGAAGGGAAATTATTTAATTATATATAAACCTCAAAATGAATAATTAAAAAATGAAGCATTTGGAAAACTCATGTTTCCTTATTTCAAAACAATAATGAAAATTGTGTGATACTTGTCTAAGGATAAACTCATAGATTGATGGAGTGAAATTGAAATACAGAAATTATATATATATCATATTTTTGTTTGTTTATTTTCTTGTTTTGGTTTTTGAGACAGGGTTTTTCTTTATTGCTCTGGCTGTCCTGGAACTCCCTTTGTAGACTAGGCTTGCCTGTAACATGCACAGATCTCCTGTCTCTGCCTCCTGAGTGGTGGGATTAAAAGCATGAATCACAAAGCCTGGCTCAAGAAAACTGAATTTGTGTTGAATGGTTACATTAAAATGACATTTACTCAAAACAAGACCTTAGTTACAAGCACTATTGCTGAAAAGCAATTCCTTTGCGTGCAAGCCTGTGTAAGCCAGAAGTTACTTATTACACTACAGGAAACTAAATTATAGTTGGCAATTATCACTGATATGCTCTATGATTAAAGATTAAAATAGGAAAAGGTAAAGCTCTGTATCTTGTAAATCTAGACATTTTCCTATGCCAGGTACTGATTTTTAAAGACTATATCAAGACAATTTAACTCTTTTTGCAACTGGTGTGGAATTTTTACATTTACATTTTATTTTTACATTACATTTTTACTTTTATATTACCCCATATAGAGAAAGTAACTCAAAGTAAATGATAGTGCTAATATAAGAGCTGACATGAAATAGTGAACTAAAAAGATAAATGCCTATGATACCTCATTAATATAAATTTCCTATATGTGCCACCAAAAACCAAAATCACAAGCAGAAAAAATAAGGATGTATCAGACTACACAAACTTTTAGAACATTTTCATTTCAAAAGCACAATTAAGAAAATGAACAAAATCAGAACAGAGGAGAAAACTTTTATGAATAATATTTCAGTCAAGAGAAAAAATCATTCAACTTAAAAATGGGCAACAAACTTGCTTTGTAATTCCTCTAAAGAAAATATATGTGTTCACTGTATGCATAAAACAAAGGTTCAGTTCATTAGTCATTTGGGAAATATAAATCACTGGCATGATTAGACAGCATTTCATACAACTAAGATAGCTAAATGTAAGAAATACAGACCAAGTCAGGCATAAACATAGACATGGGAAAATATGGATTTTCAAACAATGCAACTCTTTTATAAATTTAACATAATCTGGACATTAATTTATCATATGAACCAACATTTCTATTCCTGGGTGTGCACCAAGGGCAATGAAAACATAGAATTGAAAAAATAATGGATATTAACTGAGGTGTTGTGGAATAGTCCTTTTGTATACTTTGAAGCGGTATCTTTGCCAAAGTGCCTTCATATGTGTTTAATAAAGAGCTAAATGGCCAATAACTAGGCAGGAGGTATAGGCTGGATTTCAAGGCACAGAGAGGATTTGGGGAAAAAGAGAAGCTAAGAGGCCAGCCAGATGAGTCAGATACACAGAAAGGGATAGAGGTAAAAATCACATGGTAAAACATAGATTCATAAAATATGGGTTAATTTAAGCTATAAGAGCTAGTTAGGAACAAGCCTAAGCTATAGGATGAGTCTTTAATAATTTATAATAAGTTTCAATACCATTATGTGGGAGCTGGCTGGAGGGACAGAGAGACACTTGTTACACTCATGACTGCATAAACAGCATGTGACACCTTGCTGCAACACAAACCATCAATCAAAACAAAAGAAGTTCTTATACATACTACAGGAGAAACCTTGAAAACAATTTCCTGCATTGTATGATATAATTTATAATTTATATGAAGCAACCAAATATGCAAAATGTAGGGTCTAATGTTCTCCAAGGTCTTTAATTTGGAAGCATGACAATTGACTGTCAATATGTGGGCAAAAAAGAAAACAGACTGCAGTGATAATTTCAAATTCCCATGAATTTTCCAAAACCATTGAATCGCATATTTGAAATGGTTGTACATTAAAACATCTCAATAAAGCTTTAAAAATAAACATATAAACTAACATTTAATGTATACTTAATAATTTCCTCATACTATGCTATTTATTCACTTTACCCATGTTAGTCACATTTTTCTCCCTGTGAAAAATACCTGAGAGAAGCAATTAAAATGTATTCATATGCACTTTTTCTAGATCCTAGACCATAATACTAGACATGCTACTGTAGAAAAAGGGAATCACAAGAGACCTCAAAACTATGCAAAGAACTACAGAAAACTAAGGAATGCTGAGAGTGGGAAAAGTAGTCTCTGGGGAAGAAAACACCAGTTTGATACTATACATACTATGTCAAGTACTGATTTAATGACGAATGAATGCTTGACACTTGCTTGACTGATTAATGACTAAATTTAATCTCCTTTTTATTTTGTGGTACTTTCTAGGATGTGAAAAATTGATTTATTTGTTCCTTTCACCAAAAAAATCTGTGAAAATAAAAATTTCTTTTTCACTATAGTATGACATTGAAGTCCATGTAGTCTTTTCCTTTCTGATTATATCAGATGAGCCACTTGAAATGAATGGAATTTTTCCTGTTGGAATATGCAGATCATTGGTAGCATATTTGTTCAGGACATCCAGTAAAGGCAGTGACAGAAGGAAAATGATGCTCACCCTGTCTCCAAAACTCCCTTAAATGATTGCATATCCCCAGTATTATCTACCACTCACTCTTGTAGTGCCTCCCCAAAGAAAAGCTAAAAACGAATGAAAATAAATAATAATATTTTTTAAAAAGTGAAAACACCGTCCTACTCTCCATCACCTCATCATTCACCTTAGTGGCGCTGGGAGCTGCTCTGTATCATGCAGTATACCCTTTTTTCCCGAATGGCTTTACTTGCAAATGTTCATTGTGTAATAAGCTGTTAGTCAGGTTTAAGGCCTCTGTGGCTTTGGTACCCCATCAAAACTGGACCCTCCAAAAAGCCACTTCATACACCCGGGATAAGTTCTAAGTCCTGGTCCCCCTGCCGCCCTCCCCCACCCAATGAATCAGACTATATAACTGTAACCGACATTCAGAGGGCCTAGTTCTGTCCAATGCAGGTTCCCCAACTGTTGGTGTGGGATGGGGGAAGGTGGAGAGGACCAGGAGAAGGGGAGGAAGGGAGAATCAGGGATTGGTATGTAAACAGAAAAAAATTAATAAAAAAACAGGACCCTTGCCGACATTCCTCTTCAATACTCTGCTGTTGCCCCTGAGTTGTGGAGATCCTGCAGCAGTGGTTTCACAGGATTAGACCCTTCTCACACTCCTGCAGAAAATAGATGAGGTAGATGTTAGCAGACTCCTAATCTTATACACAAACAAATGTCTGCAGCTT
This sequence comes from Mesocricetus auratus, assembly GCF_017639785.1. Taxonomy (NCBI): domain Eukaryota; kingdom Metazoa; phylum Chordata; class Mammalia; order Rodentia; family Cricetidae; genus Mesocricetus; species Mesocricetus auratus. The sequence goes on along the minus strand of NW_024429188.1, from coordinate 90,664,074 downwards.
CCAGACTTCCAGGAAAGTCAAAGGTCAGAATTTGAGGACTATCAGTCAGAAATGCACAATAGATAACCATCCATGTTGCCTAATTTTACAATCATTATTTAAACCTTTTCCCTTAAACCTGTCTCCCTCTCTGGCTTCTCTAGACCTGAGGCACTGGATTACTCCAAAGAAGACTGTGAAGCAAGTAATATTTTAATAATTTTCCATGTTCAATAAAGTCTAAGATTTAATAGCTCTGTCTTTTGAATGAATAAACTTATGGGAAAGGGAGATTATCAAATAGTCCATGGCCAATTGGTTAATAAATGGTAGAGATAGCATTCAAATTCAGATATTATGGTATGGATCCTATGCTGGCAATGTGGAGACTTCTGTATTATAGAAATGGTTATTGCTTCCTTTTTGACCAAATAAAGAAACAGTGGATTCTCCTATAGTTTTGAAATTGACAAGAGTGGAAAGGAGAAATGTACACAAGTAGCGATTTAAAGAAGTTTCCCAATCTGGGAATGAGACTCAGTAGTGGTTGAGCCCTTGCCTAGCATTTGTGAGGCCTGAGGTTTTATCACTAACAACATGAAAAGAAAAAAGGGTTACTTTCCCTTTGAGGTGCTCTGGACCTCAGAAATGAATTTTACACAGCTCACTCTGCTAAGGAATTTGCTGGTGCAAACATTTTCATTCATGTAAAATCATATTTTCTAGCTCCTACTGCTTTCTAACCTCCAATCAATACTGCTTTCAGGAATTTTTGGAGTTTGTCTTTGGAAATGATTCAGCATCTCATGCTAATCTTCTTTAAAGTTCTATAAACTCCACACCAAATGGCCAATTTTAGGAAATGTGTCTGGTCTCCCTTGAGCAACTCTATAGGGCAGGTATTAACTTACATTCCATAAAATATAATATTAACTCCAGTCCATCCATCACTGGAGTACTTTCTTCTGCAGTTTTATCCCCTATCTAAAAGCTACTTGTTTACTGACTATTCTTATCTTTTCTCTACATGAACTGCCCTTTCAATAAAGCAAACTGAGGATCTTGACAGTACATGGAGATTTGGTTTTGATTTGAAAGCAGTTCAAGATTTTACTTTGACTCTTTCTTTTGAGATGCTTATATTTCATACAAAGCCATAATACCCAAGGTGGCCTGAACTATGAACACCTCTCTATATTATAAGAAGTAGGAGAAATATCTCCTGAGTAGCCTACCAACAACAAATTAATCTCTGAGTTTGTCAAGGGATTTTCTCAGAGTAATAAATGATCTGATATGATTGGAATTGCTGACATCTAGTCAAAGCAATATAAAAATGGAACAGTCTATTGACTCTTCTGAGCATTTTGCTTTAGAAACAACACTCAATAGATGTCAAGGGGTAAAATGAAAGCATCATCTTTTTCAATTGCCAAACGACAAAGCCCATTCTATTTAATAGGAATTGAAAGCCATGCTTTGCCCACACATCTCTGCCCCAGCTGCATATCAAGTTGAGCATCCTGTCATTACCATCCCCTCTCTGAGATCAGCTGTGGGGGGATGAGAATATAGTTTTTTCACTCATTTAATACACTGCAATGACTTTTTCTATGCTGTCCCTATGTGATATGCCTCTTCCCCTCATGATGCTCATCATTCTCCATTTGATAATTTATTTTTTGACTCACACTAAACTCTTGCATCCTTTAGGAAAGAAAATGTTTTATTAGACTGAATTTCTAGTGCCTATTATAAGACCAAAGCCAAGTACATTGTGTAGAAATATTTCATGAATGTATAGTTGAACAGAGAAACAATGATGACATAAATTACAAATTTCAGTAATAGAGATTTCTTTTTGTTATTAAGTCATTTTAACCACAAAGCAAAAAGCAATGCCCCTAAGCAGATGCTGTAAACTGGTCACATTTCAAGTTATATGTACCCCATTGACTAACTTTATCTACTTTATGCAGTGTGGTTTAAACAGGGTTTTCTCATTTCTTGTAGGTACTAAAAAAACAGGAACTTTCTAGTTTAGAAAATTCATGTGTCTGTATTTTAAAGGAAGAGTGGATACCAACACAGAGTCATTATTGCTATGGGACAATTACCCTTAGTGCCTTCTAAATGAGTCACATGTTTTCCAATTGTTTACAACCCTACATGACCTGATTCATTCCTCAATATTGGCTTTTAGGCAAATACAACTATTTCAGATTGTTCTCTAAAAGAAGACAACACAAAACAAGCATGTTGTCTGGGCAAAGAGGGAATGAAAGTAAAGATAGGCCATTGGATTAGAAAAGAACCAGTGGATAGGTATCCACTTATAATTGACCAACAGTCTAGGAGGGCCCTTAACATCCTACAGAAATAATTAGGAATACTAAAGTAAAACTTGTCTTATTTAATGGTTCTGCTTAAAGACGCCAACAAAAAAGGGCCAGGCGTTAAGGCATCCGTTTCCTTTATGTATCATGATGTAATATTTATACTAACTCAGAATGTCACCATTTTTATGAAAACAAAGATTTGACTTAATGTGAATGCTGGAAATAAATGAAGTAAGTGGCTCAGATGGTGTTTGTCCAATTAAAGAACCAATCAGTAATTTCCTTTCATGATCCTTGAAATGTAATTTTGCTTTTGTCCATTCACATGTAAATTTAGTATTTCCAGTACACAAAGGATGCACAAGAAAAGAAGCTCAAACATTATATATCCGAATACTAGGGGTATAACATGCCAAGTGACTTTTTTATGAAACTTTTTTTTTAGATTTTTTTACAATAAGACAGCTGCTTCCATTCACCCAGGATTTTTGTTTCTTTCGTACCTTTTGGGGAACTTGTGATTAAAGCAGAATGTCATCCTAAATCATATTCAAAACAGTAAAATTTTCTTTTAAGCTATCACTGTCAAATGTACAGTGTTTATACAACAAAGTGAAATTTTATAAATTCAGTTGGTTAGAGGCATCAAGTACCATGGAAAATATTTCTCCATATCATTTCCAAGTCTTGCCAGGCAGGAAGTATCGCCAAAGGAAGACAAACAAAGAAAACATTAGAAATAAAATAAAGAATGAAGAAACTTTATACTGGTCAGATCTTTGTATATTTCCACATATCATCAAATTGCATAATGCTCCTACTATATATACTACTTTCAGTAGGAAATAGTACAATTTCTTGTTTCCTTACTACCAGGAGTCATGGGTATATAAAGGAGATTTATTTGGCTGGATTACATGACAGGGGACTGGTAAGGCTGAGAACCTAGTAGCTTTTCACAGACCTGGCAATGTCCCTTTGGTAATATAGTGATGAGCAGAGTTCCTTCCAAGCCTGTACTGCAGTTCTGGGAAATTCCTGGCTACCCTCATTCCTCAGTCCACATTGGAAGACTGAAAAACTTGGCTTCCAATGTTAGCAAACAGCAACAACAAGATTGCACTCAGAAGCAAGGAGTTAATTGTTCCTGGAAATGCCCTTTCTGATCTACCCAGAGGAATGACTCTTAGTTGTTTCCAGATACAATCAAGTTGAAAGCCAAGATTAACCATCACAGACTCATAATATTTATATTTCACATATTTGAAATTTGAGGCTTAAAGTGCTAAAGCACCTAGCCTAATGTCATCTGTGTCTCTCAATCTCTCATAATTTCATCCCCATTCCATCTGACATACTCACTTTATGAGCAATGCTCCCTATGTCCTAAACATGCAGCTGTTTTTCTAAACAGTAAGACTGAATTTTCATTCACTCTTCTATTACCCTTGTAACTGAGATTAGTAAAACATCAGTGAACCATAAATAAACATGGGTAAATACGCACTGCTATGTGAGGCTTGAGCAAAGCACAGAAAGAAAAGTACAAGACAAAAAGAAAATAACTAAAATGTGAGTCTCTTTGATAAGCACAATTCCTTTTAACAGGCAACTCAGCTGATGGATACCGGGAAAAACCCATTATGGACTTTTAGAAAAGTTATGACAAGGCTAAATTCATCTTTGGAAAGCTATTCTCCAGAATTCTGTATAATCACTTAGTAGTTGACTTCTCTAGTAAGTAGGACGTAAGAACTCTTTGTGTCACATGAAGAAACAAGAGGATGGTAACAAACAGTACCAATGAATTATAATAACTGTATTTGTCTCTCCCTAAAACACAGGTTTCAAGATGTGATAAGCTTTCAAAGCGAAAGCTATCTGTTTTTTATCCCAGAGAATATCACCACCATCCTTCTATCATTTTCAATTAAGGCAACTATTATAAGGTTTTCTGAACTACATTTGTTCTGATTAGCAAAATGATGCGGTAATAAAAATGCATGTATTATGTCTGAAGACCTGACTTCAAGTTCCATGTTTTGATATCTATGCCCAAAATTAATTTATTCATGTCTAAAGTTGGCAGTTTTTATAGGGCAATTATGAACAGTAAAATGAGATGATGTAGTTTGAAAGTACTTATTTTTATTTTTATAAGCTTTTCTTCAAACTACAGCTTTAGATGAAGCTCCATTTATACAACAGATAAGTACAGAGCTGTTCTTCAAGATACTGTGTAGGTAGAAATGGAATTGGAGTGTACATTTTACAATTACTCTTTATGTCTATAAAGACATAAAGTTCCCAGTACTTGCTATATGGTAAGCAAAACTAAGTGGCAATGTTTGCCTTTGTTAGAACATTCTCCTTTAAATCAGCTGATTAAAAAGTTGAATCATAGACAGAAATAATTGGCAGCAAAAAGTCCTTTAGTCCATTTGCCTTACAGTATCATGTTTATTCTGGGAAAATTTGACGAAGTGTAGTTCAAGAAGAAAACTAGGGTTTTAGCATAAAGATGGTGTTAATTCAATATTAGCACAAATAAAAACCTTTATCAATAACTGGCTTTTCATGCTGAAGAAACCATGAGACTAGCAGACTACAATTGTCTGAATTTTGCTGCTAACTACCTGCTATTGTGTGTTTATGCCTTCCCAACATTTTTACCTTGAAATGCAACTTCCATCTTGATGGCAATGGACCTGGGATTTTACAATATGATCAGGTCATGAAGACTCTGCACTCATAAGTAGGATTAATACTTCTAAAGAAGAGAACTGAGGATATTGTAAGTTTTTGTCATTTCACACTGTGAGAACATGTAGTATTCACCAAGAGACCCTCAGAAAGAATATTCTGGTGCCTTTATGTTAACTCTTCCAGTTCACTGATCTGTGAGCAATGCGTTTCTATTGCTTAGAAACACCTAAAGTGTTTTGTTATATGAGTCTGAAGACTAAGGACATTTCCAGGTACAGTGTGTGTGTGTGTGTGTGTGTGTGTGTGTGTGTGTGTGTGTGTGTGTGTGTGTTGGTTTTTAATCAAATTAAAGTTTCCCTTCCTTCTCATCTTTCCAGTTATTTCCCACTTTTTTCTATCAGGTTCAGTATTTCTGATTTTATGTTGAGGACTTTGGTCCACTTAGACTTGAGTTTTCTGTAGGGTGATACATATGAATCAATTTGCATTCTTCTATATACTGACATCCAGTTAGACCAGTACCATTTGTTAATGACATTTTCTTTTTTCCATTGTATATTTCTGACCTCTTTATCAACAATCAGGTGTCCATAAGTGTAAGAATTTACTTCTGGGTCTTCAACTCTATTCCATTTATCCACCTGTTTTTTATGCCAATATCAGGCAGTTATTATTACTATTGCCCTGTAGTATAGCTTGGAATCAAGGATGGTAATGCTTCCAGAAGTTCCTTTATTGTACAGAATTGTATTGGTTATCCTGGATTTTTGATTTTTGGTTTTCATATGAAGTTCAGTATTGTTCATTTGAAATCTATGAAGAATTATGTTGGAATTTTGATAGGGATTGCATTGACTCTGTAGATTGCTTTGCCAGAAGCTAAACAGTGTGTATTGATATAATCTTTTGTCATGTTTCCACATTCCCAGGAATACCAGAGCCAGTCAACCATGGATCAATACTTCTGAAACTATGACAGAAAATCTATCTTTCTTTTTATTAATTTCGTCAGGTAGTTTTATAATGACAAAAAGTATAAAACAATATTAATATCCTCCTTTGACCTGAATACTACCCTTATTTGTATTTCTTCCATTTCTTTATTTTAATGTGATATTATCAAATTAATTGGCAGCTTTCGGGATAGAGTTAAAATTTAATTCCTGGAGAGTTGGCTGAAAAAAGAGCTTTCTAGAGGGCTTGAATTTATTACCCAAATCCCATGTCAAATGTTGTACAACTCCCAATTTCCTGTAATTCCAGTATCAGAATATAACACCATTTGTGGATAGGTAGTCTCTACAGATACCTGCTCACATGTGGTACAGAAGCACGCACATCACAAAAAAATAAAAATTAATCTGCATGCATATGGCCATGTTTCCCTCTGTGATGATAATGTACTAAATCTCTGAACTGTAGGCCACACCTAGTTAAATGTTTTCCTTTATAAGAGCTTCTGTGGTCCAGCCAAACATGAGGATGAGCTCAGGACATCCTACAGTAGAGAGGGAGGAAGGATTTTTGGCACCATAGCGGTCAACGACATCACAAGAAAGCCCACAGAAATAACTAATCTGGGCTCATAGGAACTCACAGAGTCCTAACCAACATCCGGTGAACCTGCATCGGACTTATCTAGGTTCTCTCTATGTATATGTGACAGTTGTGTAGCTTGATCTACTTGTGGGAATCCTAACAATGTTATCAGGGCCTGTCCCTAGCACTTTGGCTGACTCTTGGGAATCTATTACTATACTGGATTGCCTTGTCCAGCCTTAATATATGGAGAGGTGCTTAGTCTTACTGCAACTTGACATGCCATGCTTTGTTGATACCCTTGGGAGGCCTGCTCTTCTATGAACAAAAACAGAGGAGTGGATGTGGGTGGCAGAGAAGAGGTAGGGGAAGAGACGGGAGGAGAAAAAGGGAGGTGGAAATGCAGTAGGTATGTAAAATTTTAAAAGAAATTTTCTGTGGTCATTGTTTCTCATCACATCAATAAAACCCTATTTAAGACACCATTTATTTCAAACATGCTAATTTCAATTATGGCTGTTTTTATTTTACGTAGGTATTTGGAAATGTGTTGGTATATTGCTTTATATTTATTTATTTATTGCTTCCAGTGCTATGTATAAGACCAAGGCTTTCACTCATGGCAGATAAATGTTTTCTTTAAATTTCAAAAATAATAGGGTTTCCTTCAAAAAAACAATTTGTTGATTTTGTTGTTGCTGTTGACTTAGTTTTATTCACAATTATTGACAAGACTGAACCATTGCATTTCAAATGTCTTACTTAATTTTATGTTGCTTTTGTCAGTGCTGTGAATGGAACACAGCCTTATACATGCAGGACTAAAGCTCAGTCACTGAGCTACACGATCTGTTGGTTTTTATTAATATCGGATTTTTAATAAGTCATTAATTACAATATTGTGTCAGCATTATAGTAGACTCCATGGAACTTTTCTTTGTAAATGACATCTTACATGCATAAAGTAAATTTTCCTTTTGTCTCTTCCAGTCTGTATGTCTTTAATTTCTTTTTCTTTCTTCCTTGTACTGCTTAAGATTATAAAGTGGTTAAATTAGACATTTCTCCCTTGTTGAAATAGGGAAAAGTATTCAGTATTTTACAGCTAAATATAAAATTTTAGTGGTATTATATGATGTTAAATAGAAGTTTTAGTAGTCTCTCAGTTATTAAGTTGAAGATCTATTCCTTCTATGCTGACAATTTAAACATTAATGGATAATTAAACTTGTCAAAGCTTTTTATGAAGCTGGTATTATGTTCATGAAATATATGACTATGATTACATGGATTTGGATGATTTTTATAATTCTGTATGAGCTTTGTTTTCCTAAAATAATCCCATATGATCCCATATGATCAAGATATAGTTTTCTTCTTATAAATTGCTAGGTTTGATATGTTAATATCCTCTAAAGATATTCCTATTGATTTTCATGAAGGATAACAGTCTATATTTTTATTTGTGTTTCATTTTCATATTCATTGTCATCAGGGTACACCTGAATAAAAAGGTTTTAATGTGTTCTCTCTTCCACAAATTCATGAGACTATATAGAAATGGTGTCATTTTCCCGTTTCTCACTTTTTATGGATAATTAACCACTTTTTTATTCAGGCATGTAACTTTCTTTGTTGCAGGCTTTCTTCAAAATTGATTTAAGTTTCATTAAGAGATGTAGAACTACTTGTGATTATCTACCTCTTCATAACTGAGTTTTTTCTTTATTCTTCTCTCATATAATATATCCCAAACACAACCTCTCTTCCCTTTCCTCTCTCAGCTCCCCCTACCTCACCTCCCCCCATATCCACTGCTCCTCCTCTGTTTACCTTAAGAAAAGGTGATATAAGTGTTTTATGCCTCCAAAGAATTTGAACTGTGTCATATAACCTGTCAATATTTTGAACATAGAACTGCTCTTACTATTTTCTTGCTATATATATTAACAATTTGTAAGCTGGTCATTTTTATTAGTTGTGATAAATAGAGTTTTAATAATATTGATCTTTTCAAGATCCAGTTTCTGCTTTCTTTGATTTTTGCCTAAATTTTATTCTTTTCAATTTTATTTTTCCTGCTCTTAACAATAGATTTACTTTCTTCCTTCTTGCTTTACATTTTCTTTTTTGTTACAAATATCTTAATGAGAACTCTCAGTTTGAAAACATTCTCCTTTTTATGTCATTTTAAAAAGCAATAGAGAAAAAGGTTACATGCTGTCTCAGTTTATTTTCTTGTTGTCATGTGTCTTAATTAGAGTTTATATTACTATGATAGAGTACCATAACCAAAGTTTCTTGTGGAAGGTGGCATGCTTTATAACCATATAGTTTATAAGTCAATCATCTAAGAAAGTCAGACCCAAGAACCTGGACACGGGAACTGAGTCAGTCTGAGGATTCATAGGGACAGGAATAGCCCCTTTGGTCTGAGGATTCAGTAGAGGTAAGAGGACTCTATTGTGGCAGGCTCCTTTATTTCTCTGACCTTTCAGCATTTACCCTGTTATCTGACTCTGTTTTTGTTATTAAGACCTATTAGAGCTCATGCTTTATCTTTCTTAACTAGCATTGCCTCATGTTCATCGCATAACCCATGCATCTTGATTCACAATGGCCCTGCCTGCTTTTTCTTTGTTTCCCTCAATATATGTTTTATTTAAATTAGAAATATGAATGCTTCACAAGTCAATCCCTTCTCCCTCTTTCACCCCTCCTCCCTTGTCCCTCCACCAGCCTCCCCAGTCCCCCACCCAATCCCCACATCATTCCTCAGGGAGGGTGAGGCCCTCCTTGGGGGATCTCCAAAGTCTGTCATTTCATCCAGGGCAGGAACTAGGCCCTTCCCCATGTGTCCAGGCTGAGGGAGCATCCCTCTATTCAGAATGGACTCCCAAAGATCATTCATACACCATGGTAAACACTGATCTACTACCCAAGGCCCCAGGGATTTCTGTGGCCTCCTCACTGACACTACATTCATAGAGTCTATTGGCCTCTCAGCCATCAGTCTGGAATCCAAGAGCTCCCCTTGTCCAGTTAGCTGTCTTTGTGGGTTTTACCATAATGGTCTTGGCCCCTTTGCTCATCACTCCTCCATTTCTGTCACTAGGTTCCAGGAGTTCAGTTCAGTGTTTAGCTGTGGGTATCTGTCTCTGCTTCCATTATTCACTGGATGAAGGTTCTGGATGGCATACAAGGTAGTCATCAACCTTATTATCAAGGGGGGCCTATTAATGCAGTCTCTCCACTATTGCTTAGTTTGCCAGTTGGTGTTATCCTTGGAGATCTCTGGAGATGTCACTACTGTCAGCTCTCTCCTCAAGCCTATAATGACTCGATCTATTATGATATCTTTCATCCTGCTCTCCTCTATTCTTATCATTGTCTCAAACTTCCTGCTCCCCTATGCCTTCTTCTCCTCTCCTGTTATCCCCCTCTCTTTTTTCCTGGTTCCCTCTCCCCTCCCCCGATGTTCCCAATCTGCTCAGGAGATCTTGCCTCATTCCACTTCTCTGGGGTATCATGCATCTCTCTTGGGAACCTGCCTGTTTCCCAGACTCACTGGCACTGGGATTGTAGGCTGACACTCCCTGGATCCATATCTAAAATCCATATATGAGTGAGTACATACCATGTTTGTTTTTTTGTGTCTGGTTACCTCACTCAGGATGGTTTCCTCTAGTGCCTTACATTTGCCTGAATATTTCAAGATTGCATTTTTTCCGCTGAGTAGTACTCCATTGTATAAATGTACCACATTTTTTCTATCCACTCTTCAGTTGTGGGGCATCTAGGTTGTTCCAGGATCTAGCTATTACATGAACATAGTGGTTTTGTACATCCTTGTTGTGTGAATGGGCAATTTTGAATATAAGCCTAAGAGTGGAATTGCTGGGTCTTGTGGTAGAATGAGTCCCATTTTCCTGAGGAATCTCCATACTGATTTACATAGTGGTTGTATGAGTTGGCACTCCCAACAGCAGTGGAGGAGTGTTCCCCTTACTCACTATCCTCTCCAGCACAAACTGTCATTGGTGTTTTTGAATTTTGCCATTCTGACAGGAGTGAGATGATATCTCAGAGTTGCTTTGATTTGCATTTCCCTAATGGCTAATGATCTTGAGCACTTTCTCAAGTGTCTCTCAGCCATTTTATACTCCTCTATTGAGAATTCTCTATTTACTAAAGTCCCCCACTTTTTAATTGAATCCTTTGGTGTTTTGGAGACTTGCTTCTTGAGTTCTTTATAAATTTTGGAGATCATCACTTTGTCAGATATAGGGTTAGCGATTATCTTTTCCCTATCTGTGGAGTGCCTTTTTGTCTTGCTGTGTTTCTTTTGCCGTACAGAAGCTTCTCATTTTCAGGTGGTCCCATTTATGAATTGTCGATCTCAGTGTTTGTGCTACTGGTGTTATGTTCAGGAAGTGGTCTCCTGCACCAATTCATTCAAGGGTACTTCATACTTTCTCTTCTAACAGGTCCTGTGTGGCTGGACTTATGTTGAGGTCTTTGATGCATTTAGGCTTAAGTTTTGGTCATGGCGATACACACTGATCGATCTGCAGTCTTCTACATGCCAATATCCAGTTATGCCAGCACCATTTGTTGAAGATGCTATCTTTTTCCATTGTGTAATTTTAGATTTTTTGTCGAAAAATCAGTTGTTCATAGGTTTGTGAATTAATCTCAGGGTTTTCAATTCGACTCCATTCGTCTGCCTGTCTATTTTTGTGCCAATACCAAGTTGTTGTCAGGACTATAGCTCTATAATAGAGCTTGAAGTCAGGGATGGTGACGCCTCCAGACATTGCTTTATTGAGCAGGGTTGTTTCGGCTATCCTGGGTTTATTTGTTTTTCCATATAAAGTAGAGAATTGTTCTTTCGAGGTCTGTGAATAATTGTGCTGGGATTTTGATGGGGATTGAATTGAGTTTGTAGATTGCTTTTGGCAGGATTGCCATTTTTACTACATTGATCCTACCTATCCAAGTGCATGGGAGATCTTTCCATTTCCTGGTGTTTTCTTTAATTTCTTTCTTTAAAGACTCAAAGTTCTTTCACTACAGGTCTTTCACTTGTTTGGTTAGCATTACCCCCATGTGTTTGTGTCGTTTGTGGCAATTTTAAAAGGTGGTGTTTCTGTGACTTCTTTCTCGGCCCTTTTATCATCTGTAAATAGTAGGGGTACTGATTTTCTTGAGTTGATCCTGTATCCTGCCACATTGCCGAAGTTGTTTATCAGCTGTAAGAGTATCCTGGTAGAGTTTTTTGGGTTACTTATGTACACTAACATATCATCTGCAAATAGTGAAAGTTTGACCTCTTCCTTTCCAATTTGTATGGCCTTGATTGTCTTTTGTTGTCTTATTGCTCTAGCTAGAACTTCCAGTACAATATTGAAGAGGTATGGGGAGAGGAACAGCCTTGTCTTGTTCCTGATCTTAGAGGAATTGCCTTGAGTTTTTCTCCATTCAGTTTGATGTTGGCTGTTTGTTTGCTGTATATAGCTTTTTATGTTGTTTAAGTATGTTCCTGTTATCCTGGATCTCTCAAAGACCCTTATCATGAAGAGGTATTGAAATTTGTAAAAGGTTTATTTTGGCATCTAGTGAGATGATCATGTGATTTTCGTTTCTTAGTTTGTTTATATGGTGGATTTCATTGATGGATTTTCATATGTTGAACCATCCCTGCATCCCTGGTATGAAGCCTACTTGATCATGGTGGATGAGTTTTTGATATGATCTTGGATCTGATTTGCCAGTATTTTATTATTTTTGCATCAATGTTCATGATGGATATTGGTCTGAAGTTCTCTTTCCTAGATGTGTCTTTGTGTGGCTTGTGTATCAATATTATTGAAGCCTTGTAATAAGAGATTTGCAAAGACCCTTCTGCTTCTATTGCATGGAATACTTTGAGGAGAATTTGTATAAACTGTTCTTTGAAATTCTGGTAAAATTCTGCCCTGAAGCCATCTGGCCCTGGGCTTTATTTAGTTGGGAGACTTTTGATGACTGCTTCTCTTTCCTTAGGTGTTATAGGACTATTTAAATCGCTTATATCTTCTTGGTTTAATTTTGGTAAGTGATATTTATCCAGAAAATTGTCCATTTCCTTTAAATTTTAAAATTTTGTGGAGTACAGCTTTTCAGAATATGACCTGATGAGACTCTGGATTTCCTCACTGTCCCTTGTTATGTCTCCCTTTTCATTTTTGATTATGTTAATTTACATGTTCATACTCTGCCGTTTGGTAATTTTGGTTAAAGGTTTGTCTATCTTGTTGTATTTCTCAAAGAACCAACTCTTTTTTACATTGGTTCTTTGTATTGTTTTCCTAGTTTCTACATTATTGATTTCAGCCCTCAATTTAATTACTTATTGGTGTCTACTCCTCTGGGGTAAGTTTGCTTCCTGTTGTTCTAGAGATTTCAGTTGTGGTGTTAATTCTCTAGTGTGACTATTCTCTGGTTTCTTCATGTGGGCACTTAGTACTATGATTATAAGCATATACCATCATGTTAGCTACAGGGAATCATCTTAAAGACATCAGTTCTTTTTTTACACTCTTTTTAAATTTAAATTAGAAACAAGGTTGCTTCAAATGTCTATTCCAGGTCACTCTCCCTTTCCCTCCCCTACTCTTACCAACTACCCCACCCCCTCCTCAATCTCCACTCCTTTTCCCTGGGAGGGTGAAGCCCTCCCTGGGGGGTGTCCATAGTCTGTCCTTTCATCCAGGGCAGGGCCTAGGCCCTCCCCCAAGAGTCCAGGCTGAGAGTGCATCTCTCATTGTGGGATGGGCACCCAAAGTCCATTTGCATGCCAGGGATAATACTGATATACTACCCAAGGCCCCAAATGTTGCCTAGGGCTCCTCACTGATACCCACATTCAGGGGTCTTGATCAGTGCCATGCTGGATTCCTAGTCATCAGTCTGGGATTCAAGATCTCCCACGTACTCAGAAATTTGCAGGTAAATGTGTGGCACTAGAAGAAACCATCCTGAATGAGGTAACCCAGTCACAAAAAGACAAACATGGAATGTGCTCACTCATATATGGATTTTAAACATGGGCCAGGGGAGTGCCAGCCTACAGTCTCACTGCCAGAGAGTCTGGGAAACAGAACCTTCAACCAATGACTGATGGAAACAAAGGCAGACAGCCACAGCTAAACCCTGAGCTGAATTCAGAGAACCCAGAGACAGAGAGGGAGAACTGATGAGCATAGGGGTAAAGACTGCGCTTGTTTAACCCAAAGACATCAGTTCTCATAAGTAACAAATACTATAAGGAAAAGTTCCAAAGTCCTCAAGTTTCTGACAAAGAGAAAGTACATATCAACCCATAATGTAGGCACAGTGAGTGTTTCATTCAATAGAATCTCTAAAACTTTTTAGTTAAATGATTGAGCAGACAAACATTTTCTAAAGAATACTGATGAAACCCATGCCTGAATCTAGTCAAGTGACCAAGAAATTAAGATTATATAGGCCATGGCCTAGGGGAAAACCAAACATTCTTTTTGTGCTGAAGGAACATAGCAATGCAATGACTCCTAATAACTTTGTTATAGTTGTAATTCAGTATCTTGTTCAGCCATCATATATAAGCTCCCCCTTGCTGTATATGGCAACTAATACAGAGACCCATTAGTAGACAATGTGAGAGATTTTGAGTCACTCAGTTTTAGATGGGATGTTTTTATTATACCCTTCACCTTAGGACTCAGATTGCTATGCCAAAGGGAGGTGGAAAGATTGTAAAAGCCAGACAGTCTGGATGACACCAAGGAAGCAGTATCTTCCAGACAAATCAAGGCTGATGCACACATGTACTCACATATGTGGCAGCAAGCTCAGGGACTACACAGGTTCAATTCAGATATATTCACAGCTCTGAAGGGGGAATTGGACATGAGATCCCATCCATAACCAAAAAGTTATCTCCAAATAACAACTACTTTCAAAACAAAATTTAGTTTACTCCATTGGAGTCTCACTGGGTATACAAACCACACTTAAGTGTAGAATCCAGGCCCAGATTTAAAAAAAAAATGTAAAACTTGAAAGTCTGAAATTACTGCAGGAAAACTGAGGTGAAGAGCTTGCAGATGAAGGGAAAGGCAAAGATTTTTATGATCTGAAGAAGTCCAGTAGCTCAGGAAATAATAGCAAGGACTGGCAATTTTGATTACATGAAATTAGCAATCTGCACAGCATAGGAAGCAATTATCAGAAAGAGCAGATAGCACGCAGAGGGGTAAACTTCTATCCCAACAAGTCACCACTACATCCAGCTACTCTCTTTGTGTATGTTTTCTTCCCCAGTGCACCACTACACCCAGCTACTTTATTTGTATTTTTTCCAATATCTTGTTTCTTTTACTCTCCCAAGTCTACCTATATTTTTCTTCATTTGAATTTGACTTTACTGTAAAACTTTTATGTTTTTATGGCCATGTGTCTTATATAGGCTAAAGAACATTGCTAAAATTAAAGCATAAACAGTTGCTGGCTTTCCAACATGGCAGGCGTACGTTTGACTCCAGCCCACTACCTCAGTCTATGCTTACACCCAGAAAAAGCTGTTGGCTTGGAGATGTGATCACTGCCACTTCCAGCTGTACATACACACCTTTCAATTGTTAACAGAGCCTATTAAAAGAATCTTGCTGGGTTTTTTATGCTGAGTCAGGAAGACTCCCTTAAGCAAGCCATGTGAGTCTCTGCTTGTCACTTGCAAAAGAGAGCCCACCTCAGAAAAATGCTGTTATCAAGAAACTGTGCTTCTCTCCATTCTTTTGTTTCTAAAATTCCTTTTAAGCTTTTGTCATTTTACGAGAAAATTCAATCCCACTTCTCATAATCATATGTAGAGTGCTGTCTTCCTGCCAGCCTGGTTCCAGAGTCACATCAGTCCCAAATAAACACTCAGGAGGCTATATTAATTATGAAGCTGTTAGCCGTTTGCTTGTTTCTTACTGGCTATCTCTGACTTAAGTATTTTACCCATCTAAGTATTTCTCTTAACAGAGAAAGGGTCCAGACCTCTTACTTCTATGGCAGCTACATGATGTCTGACTCTGCTGCTCTTTTCCAGAATCTTCCTTGACTCCTAGTCCCACCTATCTTGCTTCCCTATTGGCCAACAGTGCTTTATTTACATATCCTCAGGACTTTCCCCATCAGTCCTCTATGGCTAACTAATGGCTTAGGGGAACTGTCAACTAGTGGTATAGTATGTATGGCTAATTAGTGACTTGGTCTTAACTAGGTGTGTGGCTAACTAGTGGCTTATCTCTACACTCTGATCTTCAGGCAAGCTATATTTATCAGATTACAAACAGATTATCATTACAAAAATTAGGACAAAGGGAGTTAATACTGGGGGTGAATATGATCAAAGTATGTAATGTATACATATAATGCTGTAATGAAACTATTATGTATAATTAGAAGCTATAATACAATAAGGCAGAAACAAAAAGTAGGAAATACCTAAATTGGAAATATGTGTGGTTAGTAGATTTGATACCTTGTAAAATTCCTTTATTCTCTGGTAAGAGGATTAAATTTCTAAATTTGCTTCAATATCAATTTGATGAGAATTTGTTTTTCAAAAGTATCAAATGAAATACCATAGATTTGGACCTATAGATCAAGTGAATAATAAATTGTGTGTCTTTAATGACAATTGGAAGGAGAAAGACATATGATACAAAACTCACATAGCTTCAAAACACAAGCAGGTTAATAACATTAGACTACAATCAAACTTCCCTTTCTCCAATGGGACATCAATTTATCAGTCATACATAAACCAATTCCTTTTGTGATAAATTGCAAAAATAGTACATTTCTATTACTGATATGAGCATGAAACCCATCACATTGATTCTAGAAGAAACATCCCTGTTGTCCTAATACTGCAGATGTACCCTTCATTACAGTGCCATGCGATTAGAATAAAACTGAACTGACAGTTCCAACTTCTCAATGAAATGAAAAGAGGAAACTGAACTCTATGTGTAATATCTTGACTTTTTTCTGATGAGATTCTCTCTCGTCTTCTCAGAGCACAGGTAGAAATCTCATTCTGTGTATAATACTTTTGCTTCAGCGAATCCATGGTTACAGAGGACAAAGGCCATTGCAGCTCAGTATTGTCTCTGGACATAGGGAAACAGAACAGTCAACTATGTATCCAGTTCTCTAGCTGTTTAAGAATCTGCACAAATAAATGATTTCTACAGCACCTGAATCTTTGAAATTGACTGAACCTAGAATATAAAGGATTACTGGGAAATGACACATTTCAAAAGATCTACAAAGAAATAGATAAGCAAGGCTCAACTAAACAAAATCACTAAAAATTGATATTGGAACACAAATTATGAAGTATCTCACAAAAAACTGAAAATATCCAAAGAAAAATGTTCATAACACACAAATGACCAAGGTGTACAGAAAAAGAATTTCAATGTAGGAATTTATATTTAAAAATATACAAATTGAGCTTGAATGATTCTTAACTGAACTAAAAAATCACAAGTATGGAGCAACAGCAGAATGTATCAATCAAAACAAGTAGCAGTAAATTCAAATGTCAGCCATTGGAAATTACCTAGTCTGAAAACAATAACAAAAAGAATGAGAAATAGAGAAGAAAACCTAAGGCATTTTAGTGTATCAATATCCATACTATGTCCAAGGAATGAAGGAATGAAATAGACAAAACACATACATATTTATCTCCCTTTTCAAACAGGAGAATAGCTTCACAAATCTGGAAAAATAAATTGATATTCCAGTAGACTAAAAACACAAGGCACACAGTAAAATGATCAAACATCACAAATTAACGCTAGTAATACCATTCATTGAATAAATATGCTTGTTGCCAAGACTGTTCATGATACTTCAATATATGGGACCCACAAGATAGGCAAGAGCCTACTATTGCAAATAGTCTTCTGATATCTATTCATGAAATATTACAGTCATAAATTTTAAAATAGTAAAGTCACAGTTGAGAAAATTTTGAAAACTATCTACAAGGAAATTGCAATAACTCTCTAAGTGTACTTCTCAGCAGATATTTTGCAAGATTCAAAGGAAGATGCAGATATATTAAAGGTAGCAAGAGAATAAAACCTTCAAACAATACTGCAGTATTTATAAAATCTGTCTTCAAACTTGAAAAGGCAATATTTTGTGCTTAAACAAAAGCTAGGGAAGCCTATCAACACTATCCTGTCTTACAAGAAATTCTCAATCAGGGCTTAAAAGTTGTATAAAGATAGCACTAAACACAACTGAAAATGTGAAATAGAAAACTAATCAGTGAAGTTCTATATGGTGAATAGATATAGATGACCTTACATGTGTAGGTATAGATATATAAAGAGAATATTATAATGATGGAATATATAGCAATTTCATTGCTGTAACAAAATCATGAGAGGGAAATATAAAATGTGTATAAGAATATGTTGATAGCTGCTCAACTTAAAATGATGTGATTTTTAACATTAATAATAAAAAATAAGTAAGAGGAATTCAAAGTGTGGTTTTTATATGCAGTTATGGCTCGGTTATTATTTGCTTAAATTAAGTTGTGGAAATATTTTTCATACAAACTCTATGGTTAATAAAAAGAAAACACATTCAAACAAAAATGAAAAAGGGCCAGGAATGTTGGTGGATTCCGTCCTATAATCCCAGACAAGTGGCATCTGTGACTTGGCAACCAGCCCAGTCTATATAGCAAGTTCCAGGCTAACTAGGGATACATAATGAGACCTAATCTCAAAAGAACAGGAAATTGAGAAAGAAATTTTTAAGACTAGACTGTTATTTGAGTATCACTCAAGAGTTCAAGTGATAGAAATTTGACCATCAATGTGGAAATTAATAAGAGGTTGTTTAACCTTTCTTATATTAGGCCTAGTGGAATATGTTTGGGTAATAGTGGTGTTATCTTTGGAAAATATTCATGTACTTGTTGTTGAACTTCTATTAGCTCTTGCAAGAATAGTTGTTATAAAATGAGGCTACTCTCACAGACACTGAGATCGACAACAAATGGGACCTCCTGAAAATAAGAAGCTTCTATAAGGAAAAGGACAAAGTCAACAAGACAAAACAACAGCTTACAGAATGGGAAAAGATCTTCATCAAACCCACATCTGACAGATAGTTGATCTCCAAAATATATAAATGTAGTGAGATATCCAAGCTGCCCTCACCTGTAGCACTGACCATGACCATTTGGGCATGGCCACAGGTGCGCACATGATAGAGAGTGAGTTTTAGGTCTGGGGTTGAGGCAAGGCAGGTGGCTCTCTCGTAAGGTTGGTTGGGTCACCAGGAGAAGCCTGTGTGGATCCTGAGAGCAGGAACCTGCGGCAGCCATCTGCTTTTTGGGTAAATGGCTTCTTCATGAAAGAAATTATATTTAACCTATATTTGAGCCTAGTTCCATGAATCATTATCTGTATTTATTCATATAAAGAACTCAAGAAACTAGACATAAAGATACAAAATAATCCAATTAAAAATGAGGTACAGATCTAAATAGAGAATTCTCAACAGAAAAATCTCAAATGGCTGAAAGACATTTAAGGAATTGTTTGACATCCTTAGTCATCATGGAAATGAAAATCAACAAAACTCTGAGATGTCATCTTACTCCTGTCAGAATGACTAAAATAAAAAGCACTGATGTCAGCTTATGCTGGAGAGGAATGGAAAAAGGTGAACACTCCTCCATTGCTGGTGGGAGTACAAAATGCACAGCTACTTTGGAAATCAGTATGGTGGTTTCGCAGAAAATTGGGAATCAATCTACCTTAAGACCCAACAATATCACTCTTAAGCATATACCCAAAGGTTGCACACTCATACCACAAGGACAGTTGTTTAACTATGTTCATAGCAGCATTATTTGTAATAGCTAGAACCTGGAAGCAACATAGATACCCCTCAACTGAAGAATTGATAAAGAAAATGGGATGCATTTACACAATGGAGTACTACTCAGTGGTTAAAAAAACAATGACATTTTGAAATTCTCAAGTAAATAGAAAATAGATACAACTAGAAGAAACCATCCTTATTGAGGTAACTGAGACACAGAAATAAAAACATGATATGTACTCTCTTATAAATGCCAATTAGACATACAGTAAAGGATAACCAAGCTACAGTCCACAACCCCAGAGAAGCCAGGAAACCAGGAGAACCCTAAGAGAGACATATGTGGACTCCTGAGAAGGGAAAATGGACAAGATCTCCTAAGTAAATTGGGAGCACAGGGGAGAGGAGGGACAGGTAGGAGAAAGAGAAGGGGAGAAAGAGACAGGGAGAACATGCATTATTAGGAAGGTTGAGTTGGGGGAATAACGAAGAAGGAGAGCAAGAAAAGAGATACTGAGGCTCCAAATGACGCGGAAGCCGAACTCTGGGAAAAGAGAGCAAGACTTCCTGTGTGCTGTCTTTTATGCCTTCCCCCGTAACACCCCCTAGCCATGCCCAAAAGTGTCGGAAGTTTTGGAATCCGGATCCAGGCGCCCAGAAAAGCGGCTGCTCCTCGGCCCGACCAGGCACACATGGACTCTCCTTTCGCTAAGTTCCTTACCACTTCGTTCGGCAAGGCACGATTCCTGCCGCCAGGAACTAGCACCTTCTATCTGCCAGTAAGGTTAGGTGGTATTCCGAGATTTCTCTCGCGGCCATGTGCTGTTTTACTGGCGGCCTGCTGACTTTGGCCACGTGCTCTTTCGCTGACAGCCTGTTGATTTCGGCTTGAATTACTCCACTGGTAACAAACTTAACTGCTTTATACAATGTCAACAGCTAACATTATGATGCAGGATGTTAAGAATTTTCTTGTTTTTTGTATGGATGGGATTTTAGAAAGGGTTGAGGGTTGAGGGATAGTTATTACTAATACTTCCCAAAAAGTCACTGCAATCTATTTGCCAATACTCATTATCCTTCCATAAGGAGGAAATTATATTTAAGATAGATAGTCTTCAAACCTTTCAAAGACCTTCAGAAAATGACATTTAAAATGGTTTAGGGTTTTTCTTGACAATGAGAAATGTCTGCTCCTGGCAGCACCAATTACGTCTGAGATGGGCATCAAAGAAACTCGTTATGGAGTTAGCTTTCAACATGGCAAGATTAGCCATTTGGGCAAGAAACTGCTCTTGCCTAGACTGTTTGACTGTTGTTGTATAATCTGGACATGCAGGACCCACAGAAAAGTGACTGCTGAACTCAGTCTAACAGGGTTCCTGCTTCATGGAAGAGTCTACGGGACTTTCTGCAGGACACAGAAAAATGACTGACAGACTGCTGATGCAGATGGACAGTTTTGAAATTTCCTGCTTGGCTGAGAAATCTTCTGGATACATTGTGGCCTATGGGCTGAAGATAGATGCCCCAACGTTACAGTGGAACTTCGGGTGACTGTCCAGGCAGTAAGATGTCTCTATCAATCCTAGTGTTTATATATTATCCTTCTGTGGTCTTTGATGGAGTTGAAGACAGATAGTTATAATTATAGTTTTCCTTAGTTATGATAAAAATAAGCTACATATAGAACTTTGGACTCACAAGGATGGGATGGATGATATTTTCTTTTAATCTTGCTAAAATATTGTAACTATGTTCTTATTTGATAACTATTCTGTTATATACAATTTGACTGTGTTAAAGTTAAGACCTTTCTTTTTGTTTAAACAGAAAAGAGGAGTTGTTGTGGAAGTATTATGTCAATAAAGCACTGTTGAGCCAATAGGAATGTAGATAGGTGGGACTAGGAGTCCAGGAGGACTCTGGGAAGGAGAAACACAAGCGAGTCAACATGTAACACCATGGGGTAGGAGCCTGGAACTATTCTCCAGTAAGAAACATACTTAGATTAACAATTATTGGGTAATTACTTAAGTCAGAGCTAGCCAGTAAGAAACAAGCAAGGCCAACAGCTTCATAACTAATATAGCCTCCTGTGTGTTTATTTGGGACTGATGCAGCTCTAGAACCAGGCTGGCAGAATGGCTCCTCTCAAGGAAAAAGCTTCTCTTTACAAGATACTTAATAGATGGAGCCATTATGGGCTTAACGAGAAACCTGGAGCTAGGGAAATTTCCAGGAATCCATAAAGATGACCACAACTAAGAATCTAAGAAATAATAGAGAGGCTAACTTAAATGCCTTTCTTCTATAATGAGATTGATGACTATCTTAAATGTCATCATAGAGCCTTCCTCCAGGAGCTGATGGAGACAGAAACAGAGGATCACAGCTAAGAACTGAGCCAAACTCCTGGAATCCAGTTGTACAGAGGGAGGAGTGATGAGCAAAGGGATCAAGACCACACTGGGGAAACCCACAGTATTCTGACCTGAGCAAGTGGAACTTGAGGGACTCCAGACTGAGAGCTGGGGAACCTGCATAAGACCCAACCAGGTCTCCTGTTTGTGGGTGACAGTTGGGGGTCTAGGGCAGTTTATGGGGCTGCTGGCAGAGGAAATAGTATTTATCCCCAGTGCATAAACTAGTGTTTTGGAGCCCATTCCTTATGGAGAGATACCTTGCTCAGCTTAGATACAGGGGAAAGGACCTTGGCCCTGCCCTAAGTGATGTGACAGATTTTCATGATCTCCCATGGGATGGGAAACCTTACTCTCTCTCTCTGAGAAGTGGGTGGGGATGGGATGGGGCAGAGGGTTGGAGGAGTAGGAGGACTGGAGGGAGAGCAAAATGGGATTGGTATATAAAGTAAGGTTGTTTTAAAAATAAATACAAAACAGAAAAAAAATGAGGCTACTCTCTGTGATTGTCCCATTCTGTATAGCCAGAACTTTTCCATTTGTATACCCAGTCATGATAGAGACAAAAAGATCTTTTCTATCAAATAATCTTAGACTTCCAGCCTCTGAAACTATGAACTATGTTTCTAAAAAGATACATTTTTTTCTCACAAAGTACCCACCTTCAGATATTTTTTTACAGAAACCGAAAGTGAGCTAACATTGAAATGAAATAATTTCAGTATTTTTTTAAAATTATGGATGTAGATACACAGAGAGTTGAAGGAAAAGGTGATAGAAATAGATAGATAAATAGATAGATAGATAGATAGATAGAGATAGAAGACAGATAGAGAATAGATAGATGATACATAAAAATAGGAAATGCTGAAATCAGGCAAGCACTTTAAATGTAAATAGACAAATGTCCCAATTCTAAAGCATTTTGATGGATGAACAAGTTGTAAAACTATATATAGAAAAATATAGACTATATCTAGGATTCTCTTTAGTTGTAAAGATGTATGTAGAATACATAAAAGCAAGAAAAATAATCTATGCATATAGTAATATCATATAAGCTAACTAAATTAATTTTCATAAAATGAAGAATACAGTGAACAATAATAATCAAAGATGGAGAGAGGTAGTCATATTCAGGATATACAAAATATACATTAAGCAAAATTTATTTCAAGAGATTAAGAAAGACATATGATTATGAAAGGACCAGAAGTATAACAGTCATACAATCATACACAAACATTCCCATAAACACACAGAAGGATGAGTTCAACATAGAATCTTAATAATACATGAAGAAAATGTCGATGACTGTAATATAAATAGTGGTAAGTAATAAGACATTTTAATAACCGATTTTCAATAGTAGGTGGAGCTTCAAGACAGAGAATCAATAAGGAGGATTAATAAAACTGTATAAAACTATAGTTCCAGATACTCAAGGGGCTAAAATGAGAGGATCACTTAAGCCCAGAATTCAAGATCATCCTGCGCAATAAAACAAGGCTTCACCTCAGAGAAAATGATCAATAATGAAATATAAGGCCTCAGCATACTGTAGACCAAATGAACATAATAAATGTAGAACTATACAAAAAGCAGCAGTATATACTTTTTTCAATACATATTATCCCTTAGTGTATGAATAGACTTTGGGAGTCCTTTCCCCATAGAGGGATACTTTCTCAGCCTAGATACATGGGGGAGGGTCTAGGCCCTGCTCCAAATGATATGACAGACTTTGATGATCCCCTATGGAAAGCATCACCCTTTCTATGGAGCAGAAGAGGGATGGGATGGGGGTTTGGTGGGGGGCAAGGGAGGATGGGAAGGAGAAGGAACTGGTATTGATACATAAAATATGATTGTTTCTAATATAAATTTTAAAATCTAGGAAAAAACAATTTTGAGAATACTAAAATCATACTAAACATTTTAAATAAAATCAGAGAAGCTTAAAATAAAACAAAGAAAAAAGTCAGCAAAAGTCATTATTGATGGACTGGCACAATGACTCAGCAGGTAAAGTCCATTGCTTCGAAAACCTGAACTTGATCCCAACTTCTAACAAAACTATACATATCTGGGAAGAAGGAATTTCAATTGAGAATTCTTTCCAAAAGATCATTCTATGGGATATTTTCTTGATTTTCAAGTAATATTATTAGTGCCCAGCCGGACATGGACTCTATTAGAAAGGAAGATGACCAAGTCAGAGAGAGTAAACCAAAAAGTAGTGTTCCTCCATGACCTCTGCTTCATTTTCTGGCTCTTGTCCCCTTGATGGTGAACTGTGACTTGTAAACTAAAATAAACCCTATCCTCCCCAAGTCTCTTTGGTTTTGGTGTTTATCACAGCAACAAAAATCAAATTACAAACAAGTTTGTATAAGGGATACAGTAATGCTATAACATACCTGACCATGTTGCTTAGGGGAGGATTATGAAAGATTTTTCTTTGGTCTTAAAAAACTGTTGAATACCAAGATTATTGAGCTTAGAACATAAGGATGTTGGGATAATAACACATGAAGTAGGTCTGGCTTGTGAAAGTTTGTCAAAGTCTTAATCAGAGCAATTTGTGTAATGTTTTTGATTAAGATTATGTGATTTCTGTTCAGCTAGCTCTGAAGAATCAGCCACCAGTATCATTAAAGCAAAATCTGGAAAGTGTTTTCTAGGGCTGATTCCCAGAGGTTCTGATCCACCAGCAAAGGGTGCATCTCAAGTTTGTAGCCAAAGATCCAATGAGCAAGAATCTCCCCCTCAAAAAAACCCCGAAAACAAAAAACAGCACTCATTTTGAATCTGTGAAGGGGTCATGGAAAGAAGCTGAGGCTTGACACATTGAGGCATGGTTGGAGTCCCTGAAGAGAGGTCATTGGTGAAGGTACAGTCTCAATTTTAGTGGAAACCCTAGAATTTTAGAAATGCCAGTATTGTAGGAATGACCACGAAGGACAGAGATAAGTATGAAATGAAGCCCGTCTGAGTCTACCAAACAGGTTGTTTGTGCTCAGTGTTTTTATCTGAATCTACAAGGTGTGAGAAGAGCAAGTGGAAAAAAATATATGCAAAATGTACTCCAGGGAAAGGAAAAGAATGAGTTTCAAGTTTCAGAAAAGGTTGGTACTAGAAAGACAGTAGTTAGTATTTGTTAATTTAGCTAAAGAATAAAGAGAAATTTCTTTGACTCTTGTGGTGGCTTGAAAAAAATACGGTTCTCAGACGTTCATAGGGAATGGCACTATTTGAAAGAATTAGGGCATCTCTCTCTCTCTCTCTCTCTCTGTCTCTCTCTCTCTCTTGCTTGCTTATCATGGTAAAGTATGGTTATTTGAAGGGAAAGACACTAAGCTGAAAATATAACAGAAAGTGTTCTATTCTAGTTTGCTTCTCTGTTGCTGTGATAAATCACTGTGAACAAAAGCAAGCTGGGGGAGTAAAGTGTTGGTTTTTCTTACACTTCCAGTTCAAATTTTATCACTTAAGAAATCAGGACAGGAAATGATATAGAAGCAAAGAGGGGGTCACTGATTAATGGTTTACTCATCCCCTCTTGTGCTCAGCTAGTTTGGTTTTACAACCTAATATCACAGGAACAGGGTTGGTACCACCTACAGACTCTATCACCAGCTAGCATCAGAACTTAGCAATATCATCCACATGATGAAAATTTTGAAGGGATGAGAGATACAAGATGAGATAATCCTAGAGATTTTCAGTGACCATGGTTCCAGAGAATCACTAAGGCATGTAATGCATGACAATACTGAAGTCCCTACAACAATGTCCTGAAAGCTCACTGCATGAAGCTGTGAAAATGAAGAATGAGTTAGAATAAGTTAAAATGGAGATGCCAAGATATTGGAGATGCTATTAGCATGAAACATCTTCTAAAGAAAGCTGCAATCTTGAAGTGGAAATAGCCAAAGAGAAAAAGCTTTGTTTGCCACAGAAGGAAGAGTCAGAGAGGTGGGTCAACTCAAACATAAGCACCATATATCAGACACAGAGCCAAATGATTTGGTTTCTGTCTTGTTTGGTTACAGTTTTGCTGTGGTCTGATCATTCCTTGATATGTTCCCCCTCTTTCCCTTTTGGAATGCAAATGTTGAATCTATGTCATTGTATGATGGACCTATATATTTGTTTCTAATATGGTTTCACATTGATGAGATTATCAGAGTCTCAGAACAGACTTTGTATTTGCAGTTATAAACAATGTAGGACCTGTTAGAATACAGGGACTTTTGAAGTTGGAGTGAATACATTTTGCATGTAATATTACCATGAGGCTTTGGGGACAAGGGATCAATCAAAAGTTACAGTTTCAAAGTCATATGTTTGGGTACTAAGTTGACCTAGTAGTCTTCTTTGTCTGTTTGATAAGATTTAGACCCACCATGAAAACAAACCACTGTATGTGTCTTTTAGGGGTTATCTATATTGGGCTAATTTTGAAGAGAATTCCCACCCTAAATGTGAATAGCACCATTCCATGGAGTGAGGTTGTGTACTTAATTTTTAAAAGAAAGAGAATATAATAGCAGCACACACATTTATTTCATTCTGCTTCCAGGTGTGTCCTCTTTCTCCTGCCTCTATGACTTTCCCATTGTGATGAACTGTGTACTAGTACTGTGATCCAAAACAAACCTGTCCTTCCTCCAGTCATTATTGTCAATACCCAGCAACAAGAAAAGTAACTAAATATATGGTTAGAATTGAAATTAGAAAACACAAATCACATTCTCAGGTTTCCTTAAAAATTGTCTTCTGCTACATGAAGTGATCCAAAGAGGCAATGCAAAGTATCTCAATGACATTTTTCTGTTCACAAATACAAATAATACTAAAATTTGCATAGAACAGAAAAGACTATAAACCAAAAAAATAGTCATAATCCTATGTAACAAGGGCAGAGCTTGGTGTCTCACACTTTATCAGTTCAAAACTTAATATAAAACAAATGTATTCAAAGGAGATTGGGACTGACATAAAAGCAGATACATAGTAAAGAGGTCAAAAAGAAAACTGTGTATACTGTCAGCTATTTTTGCCAAATAAGCTTTGCTTTTTTTTCTTGTCTATTACAGGCTTTCTCTTGGTAGGTCTAAAACATTTGTGCTGTGTAGGCTGCTTTCAAGTTCTTGATCTCCCTCTTCATCTGTGTGCTGGCATCACAGGTGTGTTCCATAATTCCCCTCTATAGTAATCTTTAAAAATAGTATGTAGAATGCAAATTAGAGAAAGAAAAATGCCTTCAGTAAATGGTTATTTGGAAAAAATCACTATTCTAATGCAACAGAATCAAACTAGGTCAATGTGTTATATGACCACAAAATCAAATCACAATATGATTAAACCTAGAGCCCATAGTTGTGCAACCTCTAAACCAAACCCAATAAACTTACTTTATATTTTAAAATTATTTTCATTTTAAATTATGTGTGTGGGGATGGCATGTGCATATAAGTGAAAGTGCTTGCAGAAACCAGAAGGTGTTACATGTCATAGAGCTGTAGATACATGCAGTTGTTAGCCTCCTGATAAAATATTTGGGAAGCAAACTTGGGTCCTCAGCAAGATCAGTACATGCTCTTAACCACTTAGCCATGTCTTCACTGCCCCCTCCATAACAGAAATCTTAATGACCTTGAACTAGTCAATGATTTCTTGGACATAACCCAAGATATATAGAGAGAGCACAATTCCAGCTAGTCTAGTTAGCCAGGTTGTCCCTGTCTCTATTGCCAAAGTACTAGTATTACAGGCAGTCATCATACATGCCCAGGTTTTTGTGTGTATTCTAATGATCCAAATTCCAGTCTCTGCCCTGCAAGGCAGGAAGCTTTCACACTGAGTCATTTCATTTCCCCTGCGTTTCTGAACTCATTTAAAAACATATTTTAAATATTTGTTATGTTTTGAGAATGTTCTCTGATACATTTGATCATATTCTTTCCCCTCCTCCATCTCCTCACAGACCCTCCCCCACCTCCATACCTAACCGAATTCATGTTCTTTTTCTTAACAACAATAGCAAACCAAAAAATCCTTTAACCATATTTTTTTAAAAATGTTCATAACGCAGTGACACATGTTTCTATTTGTTATTTATTACAACATCACAGTGCAATTTCACTGACTATCTTCAGTGCTGAAGGCTAAATATAATACACTCTGAAAACAACACATACAAAGGATATTTTGAAGATTCCTATATATTCACTGCATCTAGGTAATATTATTTCAGAGGATAAACATTTAAATGACACTGGGGTATCTAATAAACAGTTTTAAAAGCTAGTTCTAAATTGTGAATTGTGAATCAGAACACTTATTTCAGAGGAAAATTATTATTTGCTACACTACTTTGTATAATACAGAATCTACCTCTTATCCATGATTTAATCTCTATGGTTTGGATTGTATTAAACTGTGGTCCCAAAGTATTACATGAAAAATTGAAGAAATAACCATTGCTTCACATTGTACGCCATTCCTAGTAGCATAATGAAATCTTATACTATACAACTCTCGCCCATCTGAGACAAGAATCATTGCTTTATTCAAGTTATCCATATTTTGTAGGCCATCCAACACTGATCTTAGTTGTTATCTCAGTCACATCATTGGCCATCATAGTATAGTACATATGGTCAAATAACTATTTCATAATTAAAATGCTAAGTACTAAGGACACTACATAATAAGCTGTACATATATATAAGCAAATTATTTTTATTCTTGCAAACTCGTATAAATATACTGCAAGAACATGCTTTTATAGAGAAGAGGGGTAACTGAGTAGCACGGATGAATGGGAATTTCGCTTTCTACTATATTTTTGTATTGTTTTATTTTAATGAGGAAAAAAATATTCAGGCACCTAAAACAACTTTTTTCTATAATGTCAGAGAACACAGTTCTTATTTTTAGCTTAATTTTTCCAGAATATTTCTTTATCTGTTAAGTCCAGTTGCAAACCTCTATCTAACTACACTAGTGATTGCTTCTCTTCATCATAGTTTTCCTCTTGCTCACAGGAGGATTATTAAGCAAAGGGAAGCTCTCAAATGAACAGAAAGACTTCAGGACTTTAGAAAAGGACCTAACTGTATTCTCATTTTATTTTTGGCTTTAAAAGAACAGATGTTTGTTTGTCTCTTGGTTGGTTGAGTGTTTTGGGGATTTGTTGTTATTGTTTCATTTTATGGCTAGCAAAATGAATAAGAACAAGTATAATGTGTACTAAAATTTTTCAACTCAATCTTTTGTCTCAGAACTGAGTAAATATGTTGCTTATTTCTTATTGTTCTCTTTAAACATATATTAACTATAACTTGAGAATTGCATAAATTTTCAACTAGCTGGTTATTTAACAAAACCAGTATTATATTATTATTTGTGTCTTCTCATTGCTGAATATTACTTTACCCATGTAAAAATATGTTACATTTGTTTATGATCTTTAATTATGTAAAGAATGTGTTGTTGTTTTACCTTGCCTGCCAAAAGGCACCTGATAGGTCTAATAAATAGCTGAATGGTTAATAGCTAGGCAGAGGAGGCATAGGAGGGCTGGCAGGCAGAGACAATAAGTAGGAGGAGGAATATAGTCTCAGAAGAGGCAAGAACAAGGGAGAAAAATGAGAACATGCCAGGGGCCAACTAGTTAGGCAGCCTCCAGCCAGCCAGACATGGAGGAAGCAAAAAAGTAAAACACACAGAATGAAAGAAAGGTAGAAAAGTTCAGAGGCAAGAAATAGATGAAGGCAAACAGATTAATTTAAGTTTAAAAAGCTAGCCAGAAACAAGCCAAAACTAAGGATGAGCATTCATAATCAATAGTAAGTCTCTGTGTCTATATTTGGGAACTGATTGGCAGCCCAGAGAAAGCCTGCTACATCTTCTAGATTTCAGTACCATGAAATAAACTCATATTGTATTTGAGGTGACATTCCATGTATATACAGGTTTAAATAACACATGGAAAAAGCATGGATTATTTTAAATGATATGAACTTCAACACCATAGCCTTGTACATAAAAATATCATCTTGGGAATAGGTATAATTGAATGAGAAACAATTATTCCTTACTTGTTTCCATTACAAAAATACTTACTGGCATCAACTTCCTAAAATTTCCTTAATTTTGATACTATTTAATTTATACTATTTTAAGGTAATATGTAACCCTGAGATGAAAATTTATCATTCTAATACAAATTAGCCTATACATAACACAAATGTTAAAAGTAAGAAAAATATGGTGAAATGATCCAAAACACCACTTTTCATTATTATTGTCAACTATAGTAACCCTTTTGTGAAATACAATGCCAGAAATTATCACTTCTATTTCATTGTCACTTTATAATCTTTTGTCAATGTCTCCCTGTCCATTCTGAATCCATCCCATTCAAGTCTCTGGTAGCCATCGTTGCACTCGTTATGTCCATAAGGACAACAAGATGTGTCTGTACAGAAAAAGCACACCCATTTGCACTACTATCAAATATACATACCTCATAATTCCTTGAAAATATACTGCTAGCGTATACACTATTACAAATGGTCACAAATATATTCCTGAAAACATACTAGAAGTAGAATTTTGAGTATTTATGATACAGCAAAGTAATGCAGATTTAGGGAAATTTATAATTGTAATAGACTTTACAATACATTTACCTTACAATAGATCACAAAGGATATATTATGTGGTATCCCATATAAATTATCTAGGAAAGTTCTTGTTTGACAAAGTAATCCATCCTTCCCTTGAAACAATTCTAATTATTCAAATTAATTCTGCCCAGATAAGTGCTTTCTCCATGTTAATATCCATTTCTGAATTTTAGTTCTGCCTTATAAAAACAGTCACACTTGAAGTGAAAGAACTGCATTGCATGGCCCATATGGAACTATTTGTTGGGATAAATTTAAAGGAAGATATGCACAGAAAAAAATTAATTAATTGAAAAAATAATCCTTGATCTCTAATCCCTGGCTAAACTTGAGAATTTACAAGCAAATAATAGACTACAATAAGGGAAAATTAATTCACTGGCTTGCATTTACAGCATTTCATAACAACACAGAGACTCTCAGAATTGAAAGGCTATCTTAGTAGTCACATGCATCCAAAAAGACATCTCTATCAGCATAGGTGGCAACATAATTAGCAGTAGAGAAATTTTAATGTTCACAGAAGAAAAACATATCAAAAGTAATTCAGAAAAGGAAGAAACTGGCAGCAATAACAAAACTCTCAAATTTGGCAAATGATTTATACAAAATTTACAATTCTTTATGAAATCACAGGGCATGCAGAAGAATACACTTATAAATTAAAATGTAGTGAATATATACTATCTACAAAAAGGACAAGACCTAAAAACAGAGAGCAGGTACTTAAATGTGTTCAAAGAACTAAAGAAACTATGTTTGAAGAACTTAGAGAAAAATATGAAGTTTTCACTAGAGTAAATATATTATCTTTATAAAGAAGATTCAAATAGGAAAGATGGAGATAATCAGTGTCATAACTAAAGTGAAAAATGATAAATAGAACTTGACACAAAATTGTCGTGGGAAAGAAATTGGTAAACCTAAGGATATACTAATGAAACTTATCACATTTGACAAACAGATTTAAAAGTAGAACAAGATGAATTACAACTACAACAACAACCAATAAAACCTAAGAGACCTTAAGGAACACACTTAAACATTTCAATAAAATCAGAACATAGGTCCCTGGGAAGTAGGAATTAAAAAAATGAGCAGAAAGTGTTACTGAAGAACTACTGGCTGACATGTTTATCAACTGAAGGAAATAAATTGTTTGTTCATATGAGAAATTCAGTGAGGTCCAAATAGAGACCATCAAATTATCCAAAGATAAAAAGAGAAATCTTACAAGTAGCAAGGGAAGACTGACTTGTTATATACAAGGGATTCTCAGTAGATAAATAAAATTAGTACACTGATGACCAGAAACCATGCAAGTCATTAGGCAATTATATGACAAACTGAGCAGAGTGTACTGGAACAGGAGAATTAAAAAGAGATGGGGAGGGGAGAAATGGTAAGGGAGGCAATACAGGGAAGGAGAGCTAAAACTAAAGGCCCAAGCTGTCACCAAGGCTATTTATTGTTCTCCACAAACTGATGGTAAGACCCTATTGCTAATGACAACACATAGATAACTCTTTGAAGATGAAGAAGTCAGGCTGGTGCCTACATAGAGACTTCACCCCTCCTGAATAATGTTCATGGTACTGGAAGTTATAATGCACAGTACCAGAAGAGAAAGGTAAACATCAACCTAGCTACAAGCTTTTCAATCTAGTTATGACATGACCTACCTCCATAGTGAACTGGTGAAAAATGGTGGAACAAAATCTATGGGGGTCACTATTATCTGGCTTAATTAAGGCCCACTTCCAGAGATAGAGCCCATGCCTAACAGTATCAGGTGGCCAAGAACCAGATAAATCCTGGACCTAGGAGAAAACCAAATAAAACAGTTACAATGAAGGAATATAGCAATAAAATGACTCCTAACAAGATTCTGCCATAATTATAGTTCAGTGTCTTGCCCAGCCATCATTAGATACATTCTCATGCAGTAGATGGGAACAAATTCAAAGATCTATCAGTGGACAATGTGCAATAAGTGAGACCTTGGAGCTTGCTGCCATAAGGGCTTATGGAAGTTTGTAGAAACTGAAAAAAATTTAAGAGCCAGTAGGAATAGAGGACACTAAGGAAACAAGGCCTTCTAGACACAACAGGACTGACACGTACATGAACTCACAGAGATTGTGGAAGCATGCACAGGGCACAGGTATAAGTCAGTTTGGTTCCCAGGGCTTAGAGGTAAAGTGGAAACAAGCCCCAATTCCTAGCACAAAAGTTATCTTCAGTTGGTATCCACTTGGAAAGGAAAAATTAGTTTTCTCCAATGGAGTCTCACTGGGTAATCAAATCACACTTAAGGGCAGGCTGTATGTCCACAAGTAGATACCCAACACAAAACAAAGTGTTTCCTTCTCATATTGACTGAGTTTTGGGTTTTTGTTTGTTTGTTTTGTTTGTTCCTGATTTTTAACTCTACAGGTCTTTTACATATATATTATGGTTTCCAATCTTGTGTTTTTACAGGAGCTCTATATGTTTGTGTATGTCTCTGCATCTGTATGCGTTTCTTGTGCTTTTTCTTTGGCAATATTTTCATTGTTGTTCTAAGGATTCAAGCATTATGCTGGCCTGGCCTGCCTTTGTCACCTGGCAAAATGTACTCAGGCAGTACCCTGGTCAGTCCAGGGTTCCCAGGTTGTGTAGTCTGTACAGATGTGCAAAGGACCCTTTAAAAGAAAGACCCCTGCCTACTTATGTTCTCATTCCCTCTCACTTTCCTTCTGTTCCACTGAGACAGATAGGACTATTCCTACCTCCCTCTCCTTCTCTAGCCTCATTCTGTCTCTGTGTCTCTTTAGCTCTTTTTCCTTTCCCCTTATTCCATTTCTTATTAATCTTCTCACTAAGTTCTGTCTGCCTGGCATGTTTGTCCCTGACCTTGGTTACCCTTTCTTGTCATGGAATCTGCCAACATATCCCATGTGCTTTATCATAACAATTGTTTGGTCCAATTATGATTGTGTGCATGCACGTGTGTGTGTGTTTTGTTGGTTTGCTATCTAATGATTTGGATATGGATGCTTAGGGAAACAGGGAGTATCTGGGAGGATTTGGGAGAGGGGAACCATCATCAGATCAAATTATGAAAAAACTCTATTTTGAATACAAATTAAAATTACATATAAAAGATTATTAGTTAATATACAAAGCAATACTTTGTTGTGTAAATATGCGTGAAATGTACAAAATGGCACTTGTATGATAACAAAACCACAAAGAAAAGATAAGGAAAGAAAAGCAAGCGATACAGAAGTGATTTTGTTTTGTTTAATTTTTTTCATCTTACTGTCTTGTTCTGTTTTAAAACAGTATCTTACTTAGTTTAGACTGGCTTTGAATTTTCTATGTAACTGAGAAGTACCTTGAACAGAATTTGATCCTCCTGTCTCCACTTCTAAAACGCAGAAAAAGATTTATAGTGTAGAGTGACCCCAGGGATGTGGGCATGTTAGGCAAGTGCTCTACCAACTAAAGTACAGCACGAGACACAGCAGGAAATATTTGTGTACAAATAAAATGGCATCATTACTAATCTGAACTTGATTATGATGAACCTAGATGTTAATTATAAACCTCAGAGATACCAATAAGGAAAAAACTCGAAACCAGAAAAAAAGTAGAAAAAGAATTATGTGATAGTCTTTTTGATCAGTCACTTTGGGCTATTGTATGCCAACAGAAAAAAATCAGTCCTCAAACCAGAAAAGCAAATTTGTGTATCAATTACATATTACACATAGCAATAGAATGCTCCTTTGCAATAGAAAGGTACATATTCTTGTTTGTTTTAGGAAAAGTCTGTTCCGAAGATCATTCTGTTTATGTTTGACAGTAATGGGATCATCTTCATTCCTAAAGTATAATAATTTCTTGTGATCTCATATATGTTACTAGAATATATTATATATACTTGAAATTTTCTAAGAAAGTCTTAAATATTCTAACTACAGATTTCAGAAATGCTATTAGCTTGATCACGGCAAATCACTTTACAATGTATACATATGTGAAAATATTATACTGTGTGATCAATATATTCAATTTACTTCCTAGTTTATAACAGAGACCCCTACAGAAAACCACAACCAATAAATACTCAGAGTTATAGAGCCCTAGCCCAAGGCATACATGTACAAAGCACATTCATACCTAATGCTAAGGGAATATTGCAGAAGAAGGGATGTAAAGACTATAAGCACCATAGGATCTGCTATAATATTCACAGGGCATAAACCCACAGAGAACTACAGGCAAATTAGCAAATCTGGGAAAAGGAAGGGTGCCCTTCCCAAGTGAAGACTTATTGAACCAAAACCAAATGGTCAGCCCTGAAAAGATACATACAAATAACATTATATGGACTGAACAGGTGTATACATATATACATACATATGTGCACACGATAACAATGAATGAAAAGGGGACAAGAATTTAAAGGAAAGCAGGAAGGGGTTATATGGAAGGGTTTGGATTGAGGAAGGGAAGAGAAGTGATGTTATGATTATATTAAAATATCAAAATAAAAGAAAATGTTATAAATTGTAACTAGAGTTGAAGATAAATTTTTTAAAATTGAATTTTTACACTTTTTCATTGTATATTTAAATTAGAAACAAGCTTGCTTCCCATGTCACTCCCTGCTCCCTCCCCTCCATGCCCACTACCTCTCCCAGCCCCCCAAATCTCCCACCCAATACCACTCCATTCATCAGGGAAGGTAAGGCCCTCCATAGGGGATCTCTAGAGTGTCATTTTGAAACAAAACATCGAATTTTTTGTACTTCTGTGGTTTCTCTTGTAGTGTCTATTTTCTTTTTGACTATTTTTCCTTTTTATTTTATTTTTTATTTAGGTTAGAAACAATGTTGTTTCACATGTCAATCCCAGCTCCCTCTCCCTCCCCTCCTGCCCGGCCCTCCCCACCAGGTCCCCCAGTCCCCCACCCAATCTCCACTCTGATCACCAAGGAGGGTGAGGCCCTCCATTGTGGATCTCCAGTAACTGTCATTTTATCCAGGGCAGGGCCTAGACCCTCCCCCCAAGAGTCAATAATAAAAAATGTTCTCACTAAGGAAGCACAAACAGAAAAACTGAGTCTGAGAACATCATGATTAAATAGCAATATCTTCACCAAAACATGTAAAATAGTAAAGTCCCGTGCTATTAACCTTAAAAACCTTACAAAACTAAGCATCCACTTTATAAAACTACAAGTCCAAGTGCATACTAAACCCACAGGTCACATAAGCAGTGAAATAAAATAAGAGTGGGTACTAGTTAAAGAGAAAAAAAATTTGGGTTATTTTAAATTAGCAATAACTAACTTTAGACTAGACAAAATCGTAGAAAAATAAGCAATGTCATCCCTGTTTGACTAGACTGAATCTCAAAAAGGTAGGTGACACAAATTGCAAAGATAATGAATAAACATGTGATACTACTGCATATTCTGTTTACTTAAATGGGGCAAGGGTATATTATGAGCCATCATATATAAATAAATCAGAGAACCTGTATGAAACAGACGAATTCCTACCAAAAATGAAACTACTATCACTGATTCTAAGGAATTATATATACAAGTAAGTTGATATGAACTGAGTAGGTTTTATTTACATATTAGGAATATAAATGTAGAAACAATTGGAAAAAGAACATGAACTTGACAGAGAGCAAGGGTGTACATGGGATGATTTAGAAGGAGAAAGAGAAGGGGAGAAATTAGAAAATTTTAATCTCAAAAATGAAAATAAAAACTATTTTAAAAATGGATAGAACTTATTACTATTATTTTGCTAAATTGACACAATATCAAACAGCCTTCTAAATCTGTATTGCTACTCCTTTAGATTAGTGATGGTCTCAGACTTTTTTATGGAAGTTTCTTGTTCAATTATTGGAGGTTAATGCAGAAACTCACCATAGTCAAAGCACAGAAGATAATTGTCTATAAAACACTCAGTCCCGAATGGGGCATCTATTTCACACCCTTCCATCCAGTGCTCAGGGACCATCACAGAAGAGGGAGCACAAATACTTTACGAGGTAGAGGTCAGGTACTGACCTGGAAATTTCACCACCACTGGCTACCTTCGATAGTGCTTCAAGTTGCTATGCGCAGTATCAGAGAAGAAAATTGATGATCAGACTTATGTAGCTTTGAACTACAATAAGGAATTAGGGCTTAATATTTCTTTCTGAAGTCTCTTGGCTATGCTCATTCCTCTCTTAATTTCCAAATACTGCTTCCCATGTTTTCTTTATCCTAGGTTTGTTAGCCATAAAAAGTTAGGGTTTTTATATTATGGAAATTCTTTTTTCTCTGTCAACTATGAGAGAATCTTGCTGGGTATATTTAGGTTGGTCACTGTAGTATTTTAAAATGTAGAACGCATTGCTCCAGGATATTTTGACTTTCAAAATTTCCACTGAGAAATCAACTGTTATTGTAATGGGGATTTCTTTATATGTACCTTTTTGTTTGTTTGTTTTTTCTCAGATTGTTGTTATTGTTGCAGCTTTCAGTATACTTTCTTTTTCTGTATACATAGTATTTTAACTATGCTATGCCATTGGTATTTTTTCTTCTGGTGTTGTTTATTTTGCTATTTTGTGTGCTTCTTATATTTTCATGGGTTTGTCTTTCCTGAGTTTGGTAAAGTTTTCTTCTATAATCTTGGTGAATAGTCAACAGTCTAGACTTGGGATTCTTCATTCTCTGACTACAATTTGGAGGGGTTTTCTTTCATGATGCCTCAAATTTCTTCTATTTTCTATTTTTATTTTTTAATTTTTGGTATTTCGAGACAGGGTTTCTCTGTGACTTTGGAGGATGTCCTGGAACTAGCTCTTGTAGACCAGCCAGGTCTCGAACTCACAGAGATCTGACTGCCTCTGCCTCTGGAGAACTGGGATTAAAGGTGTGTGTCACCAACGCCCGGGTATTTTCTATTTTTCAATGTCTCATATTCTTTGCATATTTAATCTAGGTCCTCTCTTTTACTTCCAGTCTAAATATTCTATCTTCTGCTTAATCCATTCTACTTGTAAGACTCTCCTTGAGTTTTCTAGTTATGTTGTTGTGTTTTTCAATTCTGTCTTCATTTCAGCATGAGTCCTTTTCAATGTTTCTGTCTCTTTATTGAACTCCATTTAAAATTCTGGAGTGTCTTTGTCATTTTCAGTAGTCTTATGTTTGTGTTTTCTTGGCCATCACTTGGGCATTTATTTTTCTGAGGTACTTTCTCTTTAATTTCCTTGAGCTGTTTCTTTAAACTCCTTGAATTCTTTGATAAAGTTGATGATCATTCTTTTAAATTCTGTGTCCTAAGGCTTATCTAGGAAAATCTCATTGGCAAACATTTTTCAAAGAACCATTGATTTTGTGTGGGAGA
This sequence comes from Mesocricetus auratus, assembly GCF_017639785.1. Taxonomy (NCBI): domain Eukaryota; kingdom Metazoa; phylum Chordata; class Mammalia; order Rodentia; family Cricetidae; genus Mesocricetus; species Mesocricetus auratus. Next base: position 90,626,038 of record NW_024429188.1, on the reverse strand, counting down.
TAATGCTTGAAACTTCATATTGTTTGGATTTTTGTGATGACATCAGAGTATGTAGATTTTTTTCATTGTTTCTGTATCTGACATGGTTAGAGTAGTTTGAGGCAGAAGAGAGGATGTGCTGAACACATTGGTCCTAGAGGTTAGATATGGATTATGTGGAATGAAGTCAGGAAGATATATGAGACTAGGCTGGTATGTATTTTGTGAATCCTGGTTAATGTCTTGACTATGTGGGTAGATGTGGGGTGTGGAGAGTTTATATTAAGGGTATATTTAGACAGATTCAACCAACTATAACCTGGACAAGGATTGCAGGATATGGCTTGGTAGAGACATACAATGTAGCAGGGGAGGGACCTGTGGATGTGAGGCAGGCAGTATGGGTCCTAGAAGAAACCTGGAGGTTGGTTATAGACCAGGAAAGAGTGATCAGTCTAGGTTAAGGCACTTGATGTGGTGCCTGGGCTAGATGTCAGGGTTTGGGGAGAGACTTTTGAGGGGGTTTCAGAAAAACTCATGCAGATACACCCTTGAGAAGGTTATCAACGTTCTGGTGAATGAAGAAGTTAGCTATTACGGTACTTATTGGTGTGAGAATTAAAATATTTCCCCTAGTATGTCAAAGAAAATTATGTCTGTTTTGCCTAGTTTACACACCATTGTACTAGAGATCCTAATTGCCAGGGTAACTAGGCAAGAAAAATGAATAAATAAATTCCAAGTATCCAAATTAGCCAGGAAGTAAAAGTAAATATTTGTAGGCAGCATAAACTTATGCAAGGGAACATACAAATACTAGAACAAGCAAAAATGAGATGAACAAAAAATGAAATATAACAATTTTGATTTTATGCATTACAAATGAATCTTAAAATTAAAATAATATTTCTATGGAAATCTCACTAGTGTCAGCTCTCTCCTCTTGAAAAAATGGTGTTGGCATAACTGGATATTGGCATGTAGAAGATTGCAGATAGATCCACATCTATCGCCACACACAAAACTTAAGTCCAAATGGATCAACTGGCAAACTAAGCAATAGCGGAGAGACTACCTTAATAGGCCCTCTCTGATGATAAGATTGATTACTACCTTATATGCCATCCTAGAACCTTCATCCAGTGACTGATGGAAGCAGAGGCAGATATGCATAGCAAAACACTGAACTCCTGGAGCCCAGTGACAGAGATGAAGGAGTGATGAACAAAGTGGTCAAGACTGTGCTGGTGAAACCCACACAAACAGCTGACTGGACAAATGGGAGCTCTTGAACAACAAACTGATGGCTGAGAGGCCAGCAGAGGACTGATCCAGACTCCATGAATGTAGTGTCAGTGAGGAGGCCTCAGAAATCTCTGAGGCCTTGCGTAGTAGATCAGTGTTTACCATGGTGAATGAATGAACTTTGGGAGCCCATTCCATATGGAGGGATGCTCTCTCAGCCTGGAAACATGGGTAAGGGCCTAGGTCCTGCCCTGGATGAAATGACAGACTCTGGAGATCCCCCCAAGGAGGGCCTTACCCTCCCTGGGGAATGGTGTGGGGATTGGGTGGGGGGTTGGGGGGCTGATGGAGGGACAATGGAGGAGGGGTGGGAGAGGGAGCTGGGATTGACATGTGAAGCAAGCATGTTTCTAATTTAAATAAAACATATACATATATATGTATACATATATATAATTAAAACAAAATTTTTCATTTTCAACAGCATTCAAAAGGAGAAATTATTCAGGAAATTTAGCAAAATTATAAGGTTTACCTACTGTTAACTACAGAAAATTTTCATACCAGGAACACGAGTTTGGAAGGCATTCATAATACATACATAAAGTAATGACAAATGATTAAATTGTTAAAGAAATGAATATGGAGCTATTCATGCTGCTACTCACAAAATGCTACAAAAAAGGATGAATTGCGGTGAATATAAGCAAAACATACTATATGGAACTCAAATCTCGGGAAGAGGAAAGAAAATGAGTTAAGTATAGAGAAAACAGATGAAGCGAGCAAGTGAAAGTTTAAAGAAAATAAGACAGTTTCAGAGAGTCAACAATGCAAGGTTGTTTTTCTCTTAAGATACAGCCATCTGTTAGCTTGGTGTCTTCATGGTACTCCTAACAGTGGAAGCAGGTGTGTCTTTAACACTTTTGCCTGCTATTGGGACTCTTAATCTCCTATTGGGTTGCCTTACCCTGCCTTGATAGGAGGGCTTTTGTCTTGTCTTATTGTATCTTCTTTTGTCATGATTGGCTATTGTCTCTTGGAAGGCTGCTCTTTTCTGTAAGGAAAAGGAAGAGGAGTGGAAGAGTAGATCTGTGGGAAAAGGGATGTGTGAGGGGAGGTGGAAGGAGTAGAGGGAGGGGAAATTTTGGTGCTGATGTATTGTATGGGAGAAGAATCTAATATATATATATACATATGTATATGTATATATATGATACAGACATCAATGAATCTACATACCTTAAAATTAATTTTATTCGGGATAACAGTTGTTTATATAATAGAAGAGGGAGATTATATAGTTTTAGTATATATAATAATAAGAGATCCCAGTCTCAGTCCTGTCCAGATGCTTCTGTGGTTATTAGAAACCTTAAGTGTGCAGCAATTGTGCTGAGAGCAACTGAATATAACCTTACAGGAGATACCTCGAGCTTGACTTATGTAAAGAAAGGGGATCTTTTTCATTATGTTATATAACAAATGAATTTTACCAATAAATGATTTGAAAATGTCACCCTTTCAACTAGTTCTATTTTACCAAAATGTGTTTTTAATAAAAAATTTAAATAGAACCATATGTTCCTGAGGTAAAGGTTAAACAAGCAAGTACATTTTATCACCTTTTTGCCTTTTCTCATCTTAACTTGTATTAAAAGTAACTATAAGTCTAATGTAGGAGTGAGAGTTGATGCTACAAAATTAAAGCTCTTCTTAAGGAGGAAATTCAGAAACATTATCAGGAAATGAATTCAATAAACCATTTATATACATCACATTGAAATGCCCTTAAAATTAAAACTTACTGTAGCAAATTCTCTTTTTTTCTCATCACCATCTTCTTTAATGTCCTGTGGCATCCCCTACTTTCAGAAGCTTATAATGAAAGAAGAATAACGAAGGAATTTAACAGCATCAGACAGTTTTCAAGCATCTGTTAGAAGTAGATTGCCCTTCCTTAGTAAATGCATTAATCCTAACAGGTTCAGTATAAAACACCGCTATGCATTGTTCTACATAGAACAGTATGATAAGATAAATTTGATTTGTTCTATTTTTCAAATAGACATGTGTTATCATAAAACTAGGGAGCATGATAGAAATCATGGAAATGGAAAAGAGTACGGAAATGGATAGAAATTGGAGGATATATTGGAAGTGAGGGAAATGACAGAGAAAGCTGATGGAGGGGTGGGTATGACACACATGTATTAAGCTGTCATAAATCCATTATCTTATAAGCATTCTAAAACTGAGTTTTCTAAAGAGGAAAGAAAAATATGCATGAAGTGAAACAGCACCATTGGCAGTTATCAGTCTCTTATGAAGAATGTACAAATTTAGTTATTAGGATAGCTACAATGAAAACTTTCTTCTCATTGAAATAAATGTAATTTAATCTCCATCACATATACAAAGAGCAATGTGTATGCATGCAGATGAATAACGCTGTTAGTGTCCCAAGGACACTATAAATTCCCATCATGGCCAATCCAAGATCGTTTGCACAGGCTCCTTCCAGTGTACTTAGGTATGCCATGACTTTTGGGGCCAGGGTGCCTGGGGCATGCTCAATCACTAATATTCTTAGAAGAGCACACGGGGGAGACAAAAGAGTGGAAGAGGAAGGCAGGACAGAGAGAAGAGGGAGTAGAGGGAAAAGAGAGAACAAAGGGAAGAGAGAGGAGAGGAGAGAGATGGCAAATGGGATGAAGATGGAAAGAAAGAAGGGAAAAGGGTGGAGAGAGGAAAGAGATGAGGGAGAGAGAGCTTAAAAGTGAGGGAAGCATCAAATAAAAAGACTTGAATCAACATCTTGTTCAGGCTAGCACTGAGAATTGAGGACATCCTTAGAAGGTAAAATTTGAAGAGGATGGAAAGTTTAGTAGAAAGAGGAAACTAGAGATAGAAGTGGCCTAGTTTGAACATACAACCTTGAAATTAACAAATATATTGAAAAGGATATTTTTCTTCCTAGAGAATGGAATTCCATTTGCCTATCAAAATACGAGTTTGCTACAAGTTCTCCTAAAGGCATCCAAAGAATATTCCAACTCAGGTATGGTATTTTTCTTGGATTTAGTCATGAAACAAGTAATTTAATATATCTGAGGCCGTAGTCTTGATATTCTGAACCATATAAACATCAAAGATATATAAATATACATACATACATGAATATACACATGTGGAAAGTATATATATAAATTTTCACTAATAATACCATGCGTTTAATCTGATATATAAAATAATATGCGACTAAAATTTTATCAATTCAAGGTAGCTAAGTCTCAGAAACAAAACTGATATTACATACACGCACACACACACACACACACACACACACGAAACATATAATGGGCTATAGTAATACAAAGTCATTATACTTTAATATAACTATTTAACAACCATTTATCATGTGTTATTATTGCGCCAGATAGAGCTAAACCTATGAGACCAAAATTATCTTAAGAGGTCTATGATTTCAAGGAATCATTTTTAAGGGTGGGTTCAGAAGCAATGTAATTCATTTTAAGCTTACTGTCATTATATAGTACATATTTTACCTTTAATTAGTCTCAAATACATACTAATTTACTATCAAAACAGTTTAAAATTAAGGCAACTTTTAACATTCAAACGAAGTATTTTGATAATTGCTTTTTTAATAAAAGGGACAAAATGAAGTATATATAGCAAAAACTTAAAGATCTAGAAATTCTTAATGCCATAAAGGTTAGATCATTTTCCTGACTTCAAATTCTGGAGGATATTGTGTCTCATGGAAGAAGATACAACGTGGGAAATGTTTCTAAACTAACAAACACAAATTATATTTAGTGGAAATAATAGAGGGGAAATTGCCTCAATGTTATTAGCTTTTACATTAGGATGGAAGTCTTCATCATGCTGAAAATTTAATAGTAGCAGCAACCTAATGAAGCTTTAGTTACAATGACCAAAATCTGTGGCAGACACAAATTTGTATTTTGTAATTTTATAGTTTCTAAATGACTATGCAATCAAGGCCATTGTTGATCCCCTCTTCTTGTAAGCAATAGAATATTCCCTTCTAATGGGTAATAAAGTGGACAATTTTTACAGAAGATTAAAGTCAATTTAAAACAAAAGAAGGAGGAGGCACTAATCAGTCAGAGTTTCAATCAAGTTATTTGTAGTTTAGGACTTAACACTTCTAAGCACTTCATTTTTCTGACCTTCAAAGTATAGTAAACAATAGAGGAGCATTAAATTGAATGAACAAATTAACAAAGAACTTAACACATTCAATGAATTTTCTACCCTCAATTCGAATCAAGAATCTAAAAAACCTTTTTACACAAGTTCAAATAAATAGTATAGAAGATTAAGTATTATATAATATATGTTATAAATACTATATTTGAAAAGCAGAAATCAAAGAAACTGGAGATACTCAGGAAAGCTAAGGGGAAAAGCCTAAAGCCTAAGTGACAGACAGAAGGGTGACTCTAGAATCCAAGTACAATTGAAATGTAAAAATAAAAATAAAATGCCTGCAATTATAAATCATTTCACTGCCAAAAAAGTGAAACATGGAATGGTTATGTGGCTCAGTGTGTGTGTGTGTGTGTGTGTGTGTGTGTGTGTGTGTGTGTGTAAAGAGTACATTACAAAATGGAAAAAAGAAAGCATCTTCAACAAATGGTGCTGGAATAAATGGATATTGGCATGCAGAAAACTGCAGATAGAACCATATCTATCGCCAAGCACAAAACTTAAGTTCAAATGGATCAAAGACCTCAACATAAATCCAGTCACACTGAACCACTTAGAAGTGAAAGTGGGAGGTACCCTTGAATTAATTGGTACAGGAGACCACTTCTTGAACATAACTCCAGTAGCAACAAGAGATCAACAATTAACAAATGGGACCTCCTGAAACTTAGAAGCTTCTGTAAGTAAAAGGTCACAGTCAACAGGACAAAAAAGGCAGTCCACAGAATGGAAAAGATCTTCACCAACCCCACATCTGACAGAGGACTGATTGCCAAAATATTCAAAGAACACAAGAAGCCAGGCTCCAAAACACCAAATAGTCTAATTAAAAGGTAGGGTATAGAACTAAATAGAGAATTCTCAATAAAGGACTCTAAAATAGTTGATAGACACTTAAGAAAGTGCTCAACATCCTTAGCCATCAGGGAAATGCAAATCAAAACAACTCTGAGAATCCATTTTATTCCTGTCAGAATAGCTAAAATAAAAAACACCAATGACAGTTTATTCTAGAGAGGATGTGGAGAAAGGGGAACACTCCTCCACTGCTTGTGGGAGTGCGAACTCACACAGCCACTTGGGAAATCAGTATGGAGATTCCTCAGAAAAGTGGTAATGAGTCTACCACAAGATCCAGCAATTGTACTCTTAGGCATTTACCCAAAAGATGCACATTCATACAAGAATGTCTGTTAAACTATGTTCATAGAAGCATTATTTGTAATATCCAGAACCTGGAAGCAACCTAGAAGCCCCTCACTGAAGAATGTATAGAGAAAATATTGTACATTTACACAATGGAATACTACTCAGCAGGAAAAAAAACTAATGGAATCTTGAAATTTGCAGGCAAATGGATGGAACTAGAATAAACCATTCTGAACGAGGTACCCTACCACAAAAAGACAAACATGGTATGTACTCACTCATATATGGATTTTAGACAGAGAAAAAGGGATTATGAGCCTACAATTCACACTGCCAGAGAAGCTAGGAAATGATTAGAACCCTAAGAGAGACATCCATGGTCCCCTGGAGAAGGGGAAAGGGACAAGATCTTCTGAGAAAATTGGGAGCATGGAGGAGGGGAGAGGGAGCTAGGAGAATGAGAAGGGGAGAAGAGGAAGCGAGAGGAGTATATGAGGGAGCAGAAAGGTTGATTCAGGGGAAGAATAGAGGAAAACAGATAAGAGATACCATAATAGAGGGAGCCATTATAGGTTTAAAGAGAAATCTGGTACTAGGGAAATGTCCACCGATCTACAAGGATGACACCAACTAACAATCAAAGCAAAAGTGGAGTGGCTACCTTAAATGCCCTTCCCCAATAATGAGATTAAGGACTAATTTACATGCTATCCTAGAGCCTCCATCCAGTAGCTGATGGAAGCAGAGGCAGACACCCACAGCTAAACACTGAACTGAACTCCTAGAATCCAGTTGCAGAGAGGGAGGAGTGTTAAGCAAAGGGGTCAAGGCTATGCTGGAGAAACACACAGAAATAGCTGACCTGAACAAGGGTGAGCACGTGGACCCAAGACTGATAGCTGGGAAACCAGTATAGAACTGATCCAGACCCCCTGAATGTGGGTGTCAGTTAGGAGGCCTCAGCAACCTATGGGGCCTCGGTAGTAGATCAGTATTTATCCCTAGCATACCAAAGGACTTTGGGAGCCCATTCCACATAGAGGAATACTCTACTCTCTCAGCATAGACACATGGGGGAGGGCCAAGGCCCTATTCCAAACGATATGACAGACTTTGAAGATCCCCCATGGAAGGTCTCACCCTCCCTGGGGAGCAGAAATTAGATGGGATAGGGATTTAGTGGGTGACAGGTCAGGAGGGGAGGGATAGGGAACTGGAGTTGACTTGTTAAACAAGCTTGCTTCTAATTTAAATAACAAAATAAGAAGAAAGAGTACTTGCAGGTGTGCTTGTTTGCATGTAGAGGCTCTGGCACAGCTGCACTGCCTTACCAGGGAGCTCTAGGGATTTGCCTGTCTCTGTCTCTTTATGGTAACTAATATTCACTTCCATACCCTTGGGCATTAGTGATACGTTTCCTGATTCACAGAACAGTGTTAGTGTACATGTCTAGCTAGTACATGTTTGATAGTGGGGCTCTAATCCTAGTACCCCAAAAGAATGGGAAATTTTCACTATGATTTGTATCTAGAAAATGTTCTTGATTGATTATAGCATATACATCTCTTTTTGTGTGTAATAGTTCTTTTTCTGAAAATACCCAGAGAAAAACAACATAAGGAGATGGGGTATATTTGGGTTTATTGTTTCATAGGGGAAACAGACCATATGTTGGGGAAGGCATTGTGGTAAGAGCATGAACCAGCCATTCACATTGCTTCAGTAGTCAAGAAGCAAGAGAATAAAGAGGAAGTGGAGTGAGGCAATAAAGTCTCAAAACCTGACATGAGTCACTTACTCCTTCCACAAGGCTATACCTCCTAAAGCTTGCATAACCTTTTCAGTCATTGCTACCAACTGGTGACCAATAGTTCAGAAACCTAAGCCTGTAGTAGACATTTCACATTCAAAACATATTACTACATTTCTGTTAAAAAAACATTTGATCTCCTGAAATGTCTATAAGTTTTTCTTCCAATCATTTTATAAAATCATTTGCACTGTATTGGTGTATTATTTTATGAGACAGGGCCTCAATGTGTACCATGGCTAGTTTAGAACTCACTTTGTAGACCAGACTGGAGTTGAACTAACAGACATCACTCTGTGCATTTCCTAAGTACTCAGACTAAAGCTGTTCCACCACACCTTGCTTATACTATGGTAATATTTTGGTCAATCATAGAGTGTAGAGATAGCATTGGTCTTGTAAGATTATAATGGAGCTGAAAATTCCAGTCATATAATGTTTTGGTTGTAATTTGCCTGTTTTTTGATACCTAAATAATTGACATTGTGTATACTATTCAGTAAAGCAACATGCTTTACAAGTTTTCAGTCTAGGAAAATTATATACCTAATTTATATGATATAAAACAGGGTATCTACTACCTGGGGCTGTTCTAGTCACACAATGGCCAATTATTAAGAACACATTCCTCAGAAGACGTCCTTACCATTAGATGATAAATGACTCTGTGTAGCTTGGTTTTTATTTTATAGAAACAAGACAAGAGCCTCAAGCAGTTATTAAGGTTAATGCAATAACTACAAATCGGTTGAATGCAAGAACTGATCATGAGGTACCTAGCCACAGGTGATAAGTATACAATTTAATCCCCCTACATAAATTTACAGGGAATACCATGGAAGAGGGAATAGAAAGATTGTAAGAGCCGAGAAGCAGTGTCCTTTATATATGATAAAAGAACTGAACCCAGGAAATCACAGCAATATGCTTATCTAAAGAAGACCTAAAATAATGACAATACTAATTGGTATGCCAATGTAAATAAAGGAATTCTTACAAGGCTTCACCCTGAAAAGAAGAGTTATACATAATTAATGATTGTTGAGAAAGGGAGAAATGATCTTCTCCCAAGAGGAGTTTATTGGCATGTTAGCCCTTTATAGGTTATCCAACCTTAAGAAGTCAGCTATAGACACATATGAGCAATATTAATGATCCCAATAAGACATTAATTTGATAATTAGGAAAAAGAAGGGAGAAACTGGACAGAGAAAAATGGAGGGGTACTATTATGTAAATCTAGTAATTATGTACGAAATTTTCAAAAACTGAAAAACAAATAACATTAATGCACTATTTATTGTGATCCTATTACATACCTAAAATCATGTCAGGCAGGGAATATAAACAAATAATCTATATTATTAAACATGTTATAAATGTGTAAGAAGAAAGAAAGGAATAGCAATATATGGATTCCAATGAAGTTAATGAGCAGATATTTGTTGAAGTATATTAAAATTTTCCCAATTCCATATGCATTCTTTTCTAACAGCTGTCTAACTGATGTCATACCTGAAATCCACAGATGCTTTGTTCAGCTCCCAGCACAATTCCTTTCTGTAACTTCATCAAACACAAAAGCATATTTCTTGGTCATCAGCAATTTTATTGTAAAATCATTGTCACATGATGGGAAAATCTGTGATGTACCAAACAAATAATTTGAAACTACATTAAAGAATTAGATAAAAATGAGTGAGTAATAGCTGTGGTGATATGTTGTTTATACTCTACCAAATACAGCTTGCTTGAAGATCATAGAGCAGAGCTAGCCACTAGTTACATATACAGGCTTGGAGGTTTGTACAGACAGATAGGAAATAAAAGGGCTGGGCAGAGAGAGGAATTGATATGGCTGGTTAAGATAGGAGCTCCGGCTTTTTTCAGTCTGAGGATTTAATAGAGGTAAGAACTGGCTCCTCTGCTTCTCTGATCTTTCAGCTTTCACCCACTAATATCTGACTCCAGGCTTTTATTATTTGATCTCTTAGGACTCATGTTACAAATAGGTAAGTCATGTCTTTCTAAAACTTAACTGGTTACTAAGTCCTTGCTCAAAACAAAACTGAAGAAGGACCTAACTGAATTACTCACCAAAAAAACATTCAAAAATGATTTTGGATGACAAATCAGCATGTGATTCTTGACATATAAGTCAAAATAAATCCAAAAAGTTAAGAAATATTGATAAAGTGAAATTCACTTCAATTTCAATTAATTGTGCATGATAACAATTACTCTGTGTTTAAAATTCAGATATGAAGGAAAATTATAAATCTTGCCTCATTCTAAAATATAAATTCACTTTTAGTCTCTTCTATTAAGAATTCTCTATTTAGTTCAGTCCGCCATTTTTTAATTGGGTCCTTTATTATTTTGGAGAATAGCTTCTTGAGTTCTTTGTAAATTTTGGAGATCAGTCCTCTGTCAGATGTGGGGTTAGTGAATATCTTTTCCCAATCTGTGGGTTGCCTTTTCGTCTTGCTGACTGTTTCCTTTGCCTTATAGAAGCTACTAAGTTTCAGGAAGTCCCATTTATTAATTGTCGATATCAGTGTCTGTGCTACTGGTGTTATGTTCAGGAAGCAGTTTCCTGTACCAATTCGTTCAAGGGTACTTCCCAGTTTGTCCTTCAGGAAATTCAGTGTGGCTGAACTGATGTTGAGGTCTTTGATCCATTTGGACTTAGGTTTTGTGCATGATGATAAATATGGATCTATCCGGATTCTTCTACGTGCAGGCATCCAGTTATGCCAGCACCATTTGTTGAACATGCTATGAGACATTTGAGAAAGTGCTCAACATCCTTAGCCATTAGGGAAATGCAAATCAAAACAACCCTGAGATATCATCTTACTCCTGTCAGAATGTCTAAAATCAAAAACACCAATGACAGCTTATGCTGGAGAGGATGTAGAGAAAGGGTAACACTCATCCATTGCTGGTGGCAGTATAAACTTGTACAGTCACTTTGGAAATCAGTATGAAAATTCCTCAGGAAAATTGGAATCAGTCTACCACAAGACCCAGTAATTCCACTCTTAGGCATATACCCAAAAGATGCCCATTCATACAAGGATGTCTGTTCCACTATGTTCACAGCAGCATTATTTGTAATACCTAGATCCTGTAAGTAACCTAGATGCTTGGATAGAGAAAATGTGGTACATTTGCACAATGGAGTACTACTCAGTGGGAAAAAACCAATGGAATCTTGAAATTTGCATGCAAATGGACAGCACTAGAAGAAACCATCCTGAGTGAGGTAACCCAGTCACAAAAAGACATCCATGGTATGTACTCACTCATCTATGGATTTTAGACGTGGATGGGGGGAGTGCCAGCCTACAATCCCAGGCCCAGTGAGTCTGGGAAACAGGGAGGTTCCCAAGAGATATGTATTTTACCCCAGAGAAGTGGAAAGAGGCAAGATCCTGAGCAGATTGGGACCATGGCGGAGAGGAGAGGGAACCAGGAAAATGAGAGGGGGTTAAGAGGAGGGTAGGGTAAAAGAAGACATGGAGGAGCAGGAAGGTTGAGTCAGGCTAAGAATAGAGGAGAGCAGGATAAGAGATACCATAATAGTTGAAGTCATTATAGCTTTGAGGAGAGAGCTGACACTAGTGAGATTTCCAGAGATCTACAACTATAACACCAACTGGAAAACTAAGTAATAGTGGAAAGACTACATTAATTATACCTACCTGATGATAAGGTTGAGAACTTCCTTATATGACATCCTAGAACCTTCATCAAGTGACTGATGGAGGCAGAGACAGATACTCACAGCTAAACACTGAACTGACTGACCCCTGGAACCCAGTGACAGAGATGGAGGAGTGATGAGCAAAGGGGTTAAGACCATGATGGTGAAACCCACAAAGACAGCTAACTGGACAAGGGGAGCTCTTGAACCCCATACTGATGGCTAAGAGGCCAACAGGAGACTGATCCAAACTCCATGAATGTAGTTTCAGTGAGGAAGCCTCAGAAATCTCTGGGGCCTTGGGTGGTAGATTTGTGTTCACCATGGCATAAAAATGAACTTTGGGAGCCCATTCCACATGGAGGGATGCTGTCTCAGCCTGGACACATGGGGAAGTGCCTAGGTCCTGCCCTGGATGAAATGACAGACTTTGGAGATCCCCCAAGGAGGGCCTCACCTTCCTTTGGGAAAGATGTTTGGATTGGGCTGGGGGTGAGGGTGGGAGTGGCACTGGGAGGGAGAAGGTGGGGGATCTGGGATTGACATTTGAAGCATGTATGTTTCTAATTTAAATTAAAAAAATATAAATTCACCCACAAGCATTAATTCTAATTGAAAATATGCATTATTTTAAGAGATATTCTTCCAATCACATTTTATCTTTTATTTATTTGTCCAAATTGATGTAATGCTGTTGTTTGGATAATCTACAAACTAGCGATGAATCATTGCAGAAATAATATACAAAATATAATAAATATATTTTATTTTAAAATTATATTTTAAGTCCCTTATCATTAAATTAAGTTCTTATATTGTAGGAAACTTAGAGGTGGAAAATCACATAGCAGAGGAAGAGTAATGATTATTTTCATACACACACACACACACACACAAACACACACGTATAATAGTCACAAAACAACACACACATTGTGATTCTACTTCTACAAAGTGTTTTAGGTATATGTGTACTCATACATATATATAAAATAATCTAGACAACCAGTCAGTGAGAAAATATACTTGTTTAATCACATTAGTTCTATATATTTATTGATTTTGCTTAATAAAATCTTTTGCCTTCTCTTCCAATGAGAATTTATCGCTTTTGTTTTATCTCATTAGCTTTTTAACTTAATCTAAATAACATAATGTATATGTTAATATTCCAGGAAAAGCAAACTGAAAAGTAAATAGTCTCTGTCTCTATATTTTAATAATGATTGTTTTATATTTTACTTGATATTCACCTGTGACTTTTTAAAATCAGTATATGTCATTTGTGCCATCAAAATACAAATTTTGATATATGAAGTCACTTACCATGATACTTGTGTAATTATATAAAATCATATTGAAGGGCACATTTCAAAATTATCATGTGGTTATTTGAGGTCTATTTCTGAGAGTATGATTTAGGTTAAATATTTTCTCTTCAATTACCCCACAAAATATGATCATCTTATCACGTAAACAACAGATATTCCAAGAAAATTCTGGTTAACACAAGACCTGAAAGCTCTAATCACAAACATGAACCAAAGAATTCCTTTTACTTTGAAATTCTTTTTCTTGGAAAATTCCTTTTTTTCTTTGAGAACTCCTTCTTTTTCTTTGAGAAATATCTGAAGAGCTAGAACAATGTTTTTACATGTACTTTATTCGTTTATTTAAACTGTAGTAATGATAGGAGAGAACAAGTCTATACTTTGTGTTGACTAAATCTTCATAATATAAAAGAAAGAATAAATAATAAAAATGTGATAAAGCAATTTAGCAAACAAATGTGAGGTCAGACAGCCAGGGGTTCTTCTGTCTGAACCTGCTTCTGTATATTAGCTCCACAATTACATATTCTGAACTTCTATAATCCATTTCCTCACTTGTCCATGGGGAATAATAATAGCAACTAGCTCTTAGGATAAGACTAAACTCAAGAATATTTCAAAGAATGCAAGCTAATAATAGTATTTTATAAATATAATTGAGTGAATTGATAACTTTTGTGACTCTAGTCAAATTAAATACATTATAATAGTTAACCTTCCATCAGTAAAATTGTCAAATAAAATACTCTTCTGTAGTTTTATAGGAATTAAAAGAAATAACATATGGAATAAGGTTGTAACAGCATAAAAACGTGTGACCTGAAGGTATATAGCATTGGACTGACTCAATTATCCTCTCTATCTAACTTTCTTCCTCAATAGGCTGGCCTATATAGGCTACATCACTACACTTCTCTAGGCTATGGATTCAGCCAATGAAGAGTAACTGCAGAAGATGAAAATGGAAAACACCAAAAAGTTATTTACTTCTCTGGGTTGGCTTTTCTTAAATACATTTTCTTGGGTTCCAACATATTCATTCCTTCTTTTAATCCCTTTAATAGTTCAGGAAAATATGTCAACCTCCAATGGGACTTATGCTAAATCCTGTTGTTCCCATGAACACAGTCCAAATCGTTGTGAATAATTATTTTGTGAATAAACCTCACTCAAATTATTGTACTATAAATGTTCCATCTGTTTCCTGTTGAGATCTTGACTGACTCATAGAATGTACCATGACTCATAATAAAGCTTATTGTTTCACAAGACAATAATTTTAAAGATATTTCTGCTAATGAAATTTAATCATTTAAAGGAGCTTTAAAATCAATATTCTGCTTTATTGGGCCAAAAAAAAACCAAGAGACATTCATAGATGCCAAACCTGAATCAATTAACGGTAGAGAGGTGATGAAACTTAGCAATAAATTTATTCTACAGGGCAGTTGTCCAACAGGCTGAAGGAATCAATGGCTCACTTGCTATCATTTTTACATAGTAAAGTATCTCCTTTGCAAAGGAAGTAACTACTAACCTCCAGAGCATATTACAACAGGTAATATGAGAATTCTGTCCTTGTTAGCAAAAAGAGACGGTTTAATAAGTTGCTTCTTTATAAAAAATCAAGTGGGGAAACTTAATTCTACATGCTCTTGTCATCTAAATATTATATTACTACCCTGTGGAAATGCTTTTGTTATTTTCATTCTCAGTCACATAACACAAGAATACATAGAGTGGGTTCCATGATAACACACCTAGAGATTCTGATACTCTCACTGATACTTTCAAAGTAAGATAAACATCTCATAATTTGTTTTTGACATACTACCAAGATGATACGATAGCTTTTATCAGAAGTATATTTTTCATATGTTCTTAAGCTAGCCAACAACTTTAAATACACAAATAATAAACTCAAACATGACTAATTATATTATTTATAAAAATAGCTTGAGTGGACAAAACTTGCCAATAATTGTCTTGTGAGGCTGGAACACATGCATCTCAAAAATATACACATTTTCTTCTTATGCAATGTGACAAATGGTAGGCTTTAATAATTACAATACTGTGTGTGGCCAAGTAGATTTAATACTGCATATAAAGTCTCAAATCCTCTAAGGCTCCTAACTGAGATAACTGCAATCAGCAAACCAGTTCTTGTGGATAGGGAACAATTTGGTGATTTTACCCCGATTGATGCATTTCTGGCCTATACTAAGTGCCAGGAATTGGTGTAAGCAGAAGTCTGAATAGGAAAGATTTGACAGAAAAGTGTGCATGCCAGGAAAAATGAATTAGCACAAAGTATGCATGGGGAGCATCTGAAAGGAAACATTAAAGGAAAGTAGAAAGCTGAAGTCCTTTGACATTTGTGCACATTAAATGAATACTAATTAGGCACACTTTGGCAAATTGCCTCTTATAACCACTACCATCTGGAATCATAAATGTAACTCTAAGTCTAAACAAAGAGTAATACACTGCATGATTCAAAGCACAGAACCCACAGTTGGTAGCATTTTCTTTAATGTATGGTTTACAAGGAAGAAATATATTTAAAATCATTCTTATAGTACACCTAAGTATGTTATTATAGAAAATGAAACTTCTAGATAGCTTTTTCCTGCTAAGATAACAAGGTGCCTACAAAAGTCAATAAGCCAACAGGAAAGAATGTTATCAATTCAACTTAAAATATAGAATGTGGAAGTATGGAAATATCACTTTTACTTGCTAGTTATTAAATATATTTTATGAATTTTAACGGAAGGACTCTACATGTTTTTATTTCTTGGATTTTGCTATTCAAATGCTTCAATGATTCAATGACACTTCTTAACTGTAATTAAACTATATCCCAGATCATACCATACCTGGAAATTGAACTATTCATGCTGTAAATTGAATTTCTCAAAGTGAATCTTTTATAAATAATGCACATTAACATAAAAATCTGTCTAATGAACTGAGGTCATTTCTATTACTAAAGGAAGCTTGATTTGCAACTCCATCAACTCCAATAAGATATTTCAAATAAGATGAAGCAAGATGAACTCAAGATCCATGAAAATTAAAACTCAGCTCTTTCTTAAAGAGGATTTGTATTAACTATGGGAATTCTACTGAATTATATTTTAGAATCACACATACATATCTTCTCATTCATAAATCAAAGAACTATGGACAAGATAAATCAAATAAAATGGGTATGTGAAACATTATTTAACCCACTTTAAACATGAGACAAATATACTAATACGATTTGTATACACTATACTGATGATATCTAACACATTAGTAAAAGTTCTAGCTCAATTTAGAAATAGGAATGCAAATAATGAGTTATGGATTCAGCAGAGAAAGTAAACTAGAAGCAGATCTACAAATTCCATATTCACAGATCATACTCATACATATACAACAATATGTTTCTCCAAACTGTTGGAGTTGATCATTGAAGTGTTAATTGAAAAATAAGTAAATGAATGAATGAATGAATAAATAAATATAGGTGACTAATAACAATAATAATAGGGCTGGAGATATGGCTCAGCAGTTAAGAGCGCCTACTGATCTTTCAGAGGACCCGGATTCAGTTCCCAATACAAACACGGCAGCTCACAACTGTGTGTAACTCCAGTTAGAGGGGATCCAACTGCCTTATACAGAATATATACAGTCAAAACACCAATGTGCATTAAAACTTAAATAAATATTTAAATAATAATAATATGGGGATTACAGAAACAGAAGCAGAAAAAGGGAGTTAATATAGTAACTAAAAAGAAACAAAATATCTGAATTTTTTTAAAAGAATAACAGGCAGAAGTTTACAAAAACACCCCAAATTACTCATAATTAGAAGTTTAGTTCCTAACATTAGGGAAATAGAATGATCTACTTCTTCCCTTTGACCACAACTTCCCCAAATATTTTTGGAGAGAATACTTAAAATTTTGATAATCTTGAGAAAAGTAAAGAGTCCCCATAAGAAACTTAAGAGAGCCGGGCGTTGGTGGCTCATGCCTTTAATCCCAGCACTCAGGAGGCAGAGGCAGGTGGATCTCTGTGAGTTTGAGGACAGCCTGGTCTACAAAGCAAGTTCCAGGACAGCCTCCCAGACAATACAGCAAAACCCTGTCTCAAAAAAAAAAAAGAAAAGAAAAGAAATTTAAGAACCATAGAGTTTGGAATCTGGATTTAAACTACACACATAACTGACAGAGCAATATAGTCTGGAATTAATAGGGATTGTATTTTAAATTGTAAAACTGTGTGTGGAATGTATATTTTTTCAACAAATAATATAACAAATCTCAAAGTTTCTAAGGTTTAGTCTACTTGATATACATGAAATGGATTTCTTTTTACAGTCCTACAATTTTATTTCAATTTATTTGTCTTTTATTCTTCCTTCTCACTGTGAAACAATCAACCGTACCATCTAGACAAAATTATTTTATTCCTCTCACACAGAGTCGTTTCTCTCACTAATGTGTTTCTTAGTAAATAATTAAAATTTTCAATTATTAATCTTAACATCTAATGAAGGCTAGAAAGCACTGTAAACCATTCATACTAGTATTCTCAAGATAACGAGTTTATAATCCTTAGAGACATGTTTTCTCTTTATATAGTTTTCTTGTTGATTAACAGGTCCATATACAATTCTCTGCACTGTAGAGAAAGATATCAAATTTTGTATACTGTATACAAATGAGGCATCAATGTGCACATGCTTAAAACTTTTATACATCAGTTAATGTTTATTTTCTACCTGAAAAGTTTCTTGGAAAAGTAACACTGGTGGTTTATGGCCTTCTCTGGTTTTCTATTTCACAATGCAATCTCTCACCTGTCTTTATGCTCTCTTGCTATGGTGTCACTTGCTAACTTATACGGTAGCTAAAAGTCACCTGTCAAACATGTTCTAATGTTATAGAATGGAAACTACACAACTCTACAAAATAAATTTTTTCCTCAAAAGTAAAATACACAGTTCTACATAGTCTTATAAGATCCCAATGAACTAATACAAAGGTGACATGTGATAGATAAAATAAAATGACAAATTTATATTCCAAAGACATAAAACTTAGATTTCAGGAGTAAGTACCTTTGTTTTCCAATATAAAGAAGAACACAGATAAGATGACCAACTAAAACAAAATAGACAAATATGAGGCTTATCTAGACCCATGTTTTCTCCTATTGAAAAAATTCCTATTGATATTCCTTTATAGAGGAAAACTTATCACAACATTTGAAAATAGCCAGCTAAGTGCTATAAAGCTTTACTTTACAGACCAATTTTATTTGATAGCCTTTATTTTCTTTTCAATTTAATTTTTAAATATACATTTTAGAACTTCCTACATGTAAATTCTGTTCAAATAATTTTGTAACCCTCTCTCTGTCCCCTCTAATTCTCTTGGTGCCTCCCCATTCTCTGTCAAATTCATAACTTGTTTATTTATATACAAACATATATAATTGTGTGTGTGTGTGTGTGTGTGTATCCCAATGAGTTCATTTTGTGTTGCTCATATTTGTATTTGTTTAGGGCTGACCACTTGGGATTAAGGGGCTTGTTATGGGTCTTGTTATTGGAATTTATTGATTCTCCCTTTCTCAGCAGCCTTTATTTACCTATAGCTTTTCAACTAGTGTGGAACTCTGTGAGATTTTCCCCATCTATACTGGAATATCAACTGGTATATTCATTGTACAGATCTTCAGGAAAGTATATTGTTGAGATTTCCTGAGTATAGCTTTCCTGTTGTATATAGACAACACTGACTTGAACCAGTCATCATAGTCTTCTAGCTTTTAGAATCATTCCAATTGTTTTGTGATGTTTCCTGGGACTTATTTGTAGATGTTGTAATTGTAACAATAGGGCCTGGTCACCCCATGGATACTTACTCTCTGCACTTTGATCAGTTGAAAATTTTATAACTGTCCCCATCTACTAAAAAAGAGGAACTTAGTTTGTTTCTTATCTAGATTTCTGAGTTCAGAGTGTTGCCCCATAAAATGACGGCTATGTCTGGACTCAGCATAGAAAGTTCTGAAAAAGAACCCAAAATGCTTTGCCCAAAGGCCTAACTTTTATTAATATGTTATCTATTTTCTTTTGACTTTCAGAATAGGATGATAGCTAAACAAAAAGGTTAAAATGTTTATATTTTTATCAATTATTTATTTATGAGTTATATTTACCTATAAGGAGTTTTTTGAAACATCATATATTCAGGAATTCCAATTTGCAAATACACTTCCTAACTGAACAGTTTTGTTCATCTGGAACACATCACATAATAATGACCATGATTGCCCCTTATTTCTATTAATATTCAGCCATTTTGTAAATAACTTCAAATTTGAAACCTAATCCATATATATGCATATAAAAGTTTAGCATTGTTGGAAACTGGGTACTCAACTTTGGTTTTGGTTTTGGTTTTAAGATTGCAATTTTACATTGAATTTGTACTCTCCAAGTCAAAATGAAGAGCTAAGAAAGTTATGTAAGTTTGGATTCAGTAATATTTCACAGTGATCTTTCATTGCATGGAAATTTTCATGAAGCTGGGGGTAGGGGTGTAACCAGAACCTAATGTCAAATTCAAATAATTCTATAACAATTACAAACCTGTTTCCCTCACTCAGGTTATGGGTTTGGCACTGAGATGTGACTAGACCAACTTAGCAAATGGTTCTCCATTACCTAAATGCCCAAGAAAATCAGACAATAAAAAGAAAACACAAATCTGATGACTAACTATCCAAAATCTAAAATCAAATATGTCCCACAGTAACTGCCACCAATCCTAAATGCCACCATTACATTAAAAGGCACAATCCCTGCTATTAATTCATCAGCCAAAACAAACTCCAAATGTCATGGCATAAACTAATCCTAGATTCAAAAGAAGGGACATCAGGAAGTTCAATGCAAAGAAAGCAAGTTTCAACCGAAGGAACTCATTCATACCCTGGGTGCTCTTTGAAGACAGCAGTGGGGACATCAAAAGGGAAGAGCAGGGCTCTTTTGGCATTCCTAAAAGGTCACTAAGATTCATCAAAAGTGCTTTTGAGATTCCTTTGTGGTTGCGAAAAACTGTCCAAAGACAATTTTTTCACAACAAAAAATTCTAATTAACATTTATTTGGGGATTCTAAAATTAGGCAACATGTTATCCCATAAAAAAGAAGTAATTTCATTAGCTGAGGAGGTTGGCTTTATAGACAGAAATCTTTAAAGTGAAGCAGAAGAGAAAGAGAACATTCTTCATGAATTTCAGTTTGTTTATGAAAACTGACTGGTTTCAGGATCACTTGTATTTCCTGGCATCTAGCACAAATAGTTTTCTGGTTTGGTTTAATCTTTCCGGACTAGTGCAGGATGCTAGCTAAAAGAATGACTTTCCATAAGCTTTATATAACACACTACAAAAAATGTCACATTTGTGTTTGTGCATAATTTTAAAAGAAAATTTTCAAAAGAACAAAAATTTCCATCAATACAATTTTCCATGTATCACTATGTTCTATGTCCTTGGAATAGTCAATAAGCATAATTTTTAAATGTTTGATATAAATGACACACAACAGAGCAATTTGTTGTTATTCTGTAATCGCTTGATGGAACAATAATTTTTAAATTATATTAGTGGGGCTGACAAGATGGCTCAGTGGGTAAAATTGCTTGTCACTGTCAAAGGAGAAACCACAGTTCTCAGCTTAAAGGAATAAGAGACAGTTCATTGTGGAGCCATTTAGAATAACTATGGCCAGGAAATAGAGACTTAGGATATCCCTTGTTCCTATGTAGAAGTAGTTTCACAATGATTTTATAGTTTTACAGAACAGAGAAAGTCACAAATTAAGGCAATTTTAAAATATGTTAGTGTGTATACTACAGAGGGACATACATCAAGATGGGGGAAGTTTTTCTATAGCCTCAAGATGCTATCTGATGGCATTCTTATCTTTTGGATTGGTAGAAGCTAGTTGGCTATTAATAGACTCTAAAAGATTTTTAATCTATTGCCATAAGACTTTAGTTACAATGCAGGGTGAGTTGGGGCAAGGAATATCTGAAAGGCCAGAATATAGTCTAAGATAAGGTCATTAGCCTCTACACTTGCAACAATGCAACCACTCCACTGGACTGAAAATCTAATCAGTCAGTCAGTCTCTGCAGACACTTTCCTTTCAGGCGTTTGCATTCAAAGCCAGATGCAGCTTCTTCTCAGTGGTTTTTCTTCACATCACATAAGCCTGACAACCTGAGTAGTTCCCTGGAACTTATGGAAAGGTGGTTAGAGATACCTGATTCGCAAAACTGATCTCTAACTTCAACTCATTTGGCATACAATTTACTACTTCATACACATCAAACAATATACAATAGCAACAATAAGAATAGCAAATATAAATATCTTAAATATAAATGATAAATATGTTTCATAAGCCATACCTTTTGTGGTAAGATATTTAAATATGTAAATACATTAGTATATAAATATCAATGTGTATTTAAGCACAATATTTAGAGTAAAATTATTAGGAATAATTATAATTGCTTTATTTTTCTATTTTCTTATGTCATACCAAAGAGAAGATTTTAATGAAATAATAACATTATAATAGCCTTAACCTTAACAAATAGCTAATACAGTTGCAAATCTTGTAGATATATGTATACATTCAATGCATGCTCTCAAGTATGCCGACTGACTTAGGGCATCAGATAGGCCAGATGGTTCTACTTGTATCTTGCAATTTAACTATTTCTTTTAAAGTCCTGTAATTAATTTCTTTATTTAGTACTAAAACGTAAAAAGGTGTAATGTTGGGGCACAGGACAGACTATGATAAAATATACTGTGTGAAATTCTCAAAGAATATATAAATTTTAAAAGCTTTAATTCATAGCTATCATGTTTTGATAAATAAAAGAGAAACTACAAAGTGAAAATCACTAGTTAGAGCTCAGTAAATATTTGAGTTAGCCATATTATTTCATTCCTTTAGTAAATACATACTGAATATTTCTCTTACCAAATACTTTATGAAGTACCACTGCATTGTTATAAAATTTTAATGATCTTACTGATGCATATGAGTCGGTATTGATTCATGGCCTACTGTTCTTGGAATATATCAGAAATAAAATATAATCAGTTACAGATCGCCTTACTCCAGGGTATGCTGTGCTAATATAACATTTCATCTTTCAAAAGAACACTCATAATACTAGCACAAATATATTCCTATAAATGGTGCACACAAAATAAACAGCCCCATGAAAAGAGTATTATCATGTATTTCTTTAGTCCATTCCAAGACTCTCGGAATCATGACAACATATGAGATATATCTTGCATTTAACAACTTCCTGAACAGTAGTAGTAAAATTTCATTTTTGCTGGGCATTGGTGGCATACGCCTTTAATCCCAGCACTCGGGAGGCAGAGGCAGGTGGATCTCTGTGAGTTCGAGGCCGGCCTGGTCTACAAGAGCTAGTTCCAGGACAATCTCCAAAGCCACAGAGAAACCCTGTCTGGAAAAACCAAAAAAATAAAAATAAAAATAAAAGTTTTATTTGTGAAGAAACCATATCATTGAAAGATTAAATAAAACTGGTAAAAAATAGTGACTTAGGAAAATAATGGCTCACATTCTTAAATTTTTAAATAAAAAATTTACATTCTCCCTTGGGAAATGAGCAGAGATGTTTGATAAACTATTCTAGATTTTGTAGGCTACTGTCCTCAGAAAATATGTTGTATAGCAATTTTGTTCCATTGAAAATTCTATCCTAGAGGAAAGCTTATTAAAAATCGGGAAGTTAGCCGGGCGTTGGTGGCGCACGCCTTTAATCCCAGCACTCGGGAGGCAAAGGCAGGCAGATCTCTGTGAGTTTGAGGCCAGGCTGGACCTACAGCCTCCAAAACAGAGAAACCCTGTCTCGTAAAACCGAAAAAGAAAAAACTCGGGAAGTTATACAAAAACCTCATTAAGACTGAGGAAGTAAATAACTCCCAGATCTTAGGAAGTCCCTGAAACTTAATAGATCATAATGTTCCTAACTTAAAGGGTTTATAAGCAGAAAGTACTTTTGAGAGTAGGAGATTCTATGATATACTGAGTTGTAAGCAATTCTTGCAGAGTTCAGTGTTCCAGATTTCATGAGCTGTCACTCACACTAGGGTGGGAGTTCAATTATTCAGTTGCATTCAAGTCCTCTAAACCCCTACATATACATCTGCACTCAATTAGGTAACCACAGTACACTCATCAGTTGACCAATATGAACTCTGATCACAAAATTACTTTAGTCAGCCCTCTATCTGGGGTGAGTAAATGTTTGTTGTTTCCTCCCTAAGAATAATGTCACAACACAGAATAACTTAGCTACCACTATTTTTGATAAGACAATGTGTGGTTTACCTATGTTACTGTAGGAATCCCTTCACTCATGGATCTGTATGTAATTCCAATAAAATCATTGGTTCACCAAGCTATTTTTGGATGGAATTGTTTCTTTGTTCTGTCATTGATACCCTGCCTGACATGAATATGTTTGTTCATGTTTCCTAATGAAATATATATTCATTATCAGTGTGTTGGAATCATCTGATTCAAGGAAAATGAACAAAAATTCTTGAGGCCATTACTTAGTTCAGTAAGAAATACAAGTTGATATGATTTCAAATCAATCATTTCTTTGGCATTTAGAACAAAACAAGTAGGAAATCAACAAAATGGCAGATTTCAAAGGTCCCAGTTACAAAGGTACCAGTTGTACCTCCAAGCCTTCAAGGTGATATCAACATTCACTGCTTTAGCACAGAATGAAATTTTAAAAGCTCAAAACACTGGGTTTGAACTACAGCCATAAACTATATAGTCTATGATCATTTATAGCTATATATAGTGGATTTCCAAAGAGAAACCCTGACTCATAGAAAAATAAATAAAAGTAAAAGAAATAAAGTAATAATAGATAAATAAATAAGCCACGTAAAGATGGAAAATACACAGAGTCTGGATACTGTACGCTATTGTGTTTTTCAGTTTTTTGATTGCTCAGGAAGGAACAACTGCTAAAGTGCACTTGATTATAAATGCTGCTGAATTAATTCAACTTATATCTTTCGAAAATGCCTTGACTTAAAAATTTAAGTATAAGGATATGTTACTTGGGAAAGGAGATTTTGTTTATGTTTCTACAGAAAGTGACTTGTGAAGCAACCTTGTTTCTTATCTAAATTTTAAAAAAAAGAATAAAAAAAATTCTCAAATAAAAAAAAAAAGAAAGTGAAAAGCTGAGGATTCCTTCCAGGCTTCTGAGGTTTGATGAACCAAGACCCCCGGAAGCAGTGGCCCAAGTGATTCAACATCTGAAACAGCTAAGATGATACAGCTTTACAGACCAAGAAAATAAGAACTTATACGGGTTTCTGAGTTTTGTCATTATCCCCATGGTATGAACAGCGCCCCCTTCTAGCACGAAGCAGTTTGGAATGAGCGACGTCCTAATTCCCATCTTGTTTATAAATCTTTGTTTTCATTTAAATGAGATTGTTTATAATTGGTTAATGATCACAACTAATCTCTTTTTAAAGGAAAAGGGGGATTCTGGTATGGAAATGAATACTTTGTATTGGTATGGTTTTTCATTTATTGAGACAAATTCAAGGTCAATTTTGTGATGTGTATTTCTCCTCTTGATTAAGTATTGTGCTTATACTGATCTTTTAAAACATAATGTATAATTCTATACAGACTATATATAATTACTTATAATAGTCAGAACTTATAGTTAGGTAAATTAGGTTTTCAAGATATACAGAAATATATTTGAGATAGTCTTCAAACTTTTCAAAGACCTTCAGAAAATGGCATTTAAAATATTTTAGGTTGTTCTTGACAATGAGAAATGTCTGTTCCTGGCAGCACCAATTACGTCTGAGAGGAAGATGGGCCTCAAAGAAACTTGTTATGGAGTTTGCTTTCAACATGGCAAGATTAGCCATTTGGGCAAGAAACTTCCCTTGCCTAGACTGTTTGGCTGTTGCTGTATAAACTGGACATACAGGACCCACAGGAAAGTGACTACTGAACTCAAACAGTCCTACAGGGTTCCTGCTTCATGGAAGAGTCTATGAGACTTCCTGCAGGACACAGAAAATGACTGACAGACTGCGGATGCAGATGGACAGTTTGAAATTTCCTGCTTTGCTGAGAAATGTTCCAGACACACTGTGGCCTAGTGGGCTGAGGATGGATTTCCCGACATTACAGAGGAACTTCGGTTGACTGTCTAGGGTGCAAGATGTCTCTGTCAATCCTAGTGTGTATATATTATCTTTCTGTGGTCTTTGATAGAGTTGAAGGCAGATAGTTATAATTATAGTTTTCCTTAGGTATGATAAAAGATAAGCTACATATAGAACTTTGGACTCACAAGGATGGGATGGATGATATTTTCTTTAAATCTTGCTAAAATATTGTAACTGTGTTCTTGCTTGATAACTGTTCTGTTATATATAATTTGACTATGTTAAAGTTAAGTCCTTTCTTTTTGTTGAGACAGAAAAGAGGAGATGAAGGGGAAGTCCTGTGTATATGTCAATAAAGCACTGTTGGCCAATAGGGAAGTTAGATAGGTGGAACTAGGAGTCCAGGAGGAATCTGGATAGGAGAAACACAGAGAGTAAAGATGTAACGCCATAGGGTAGGAAGCCCGGAAACTTCTCCGGTAAGAGACATACTTAGATTAACAATTATGGGGTAATTACTTAAGTCAGAGCTAGCCAGTAAGAAACAAGCAAGGCCAACAGCTTCATAATTAATATAGCTTCCTGTGTGTTTATTTGGGACTGATGCAGCTCTGGAACTAGGCTGGCGGGAAGGCTTCCCTTTACAACATTAAGTCTGCACTAGCATAAAGTTCATTTGCTGGAGATGCTCATAAGAGACCAGTAGGAAAATCCTTCAAACTTTCTAAAGATATAATTACATAATATATATTTTCTATCCTCCAAAATCCAACAGCTACTTCCCTATTTCCAAATAACTATTGTCTGATTTGAGAAGAAGTGCTGTGGGCAAAAATGTATATCAACAGAAACTTCGTGGTTTATCTTCTGTCATAATTCTGTCTCATTTACCTTATAAAATTTGTATGACTCTTTTGATCATTAACTAAGTAATCATGACAATTTGTTACAGTTTTAATATAATTTAGACTAGCCTAACCATAGGAGCATCTCCATAATTGTTTGCACTTGTTTATAGGGAAGAAGTATAAGTGTCAGTGTCCCACTTAGAAGGTCCAATCACTATTTCTCCCACACAGTATTTCTTTATATTTACAAAAGTTAGTCTTTTTCAACGTGGGAGAGATTGTGCTAAAAATAAGAGTAAGAATAGTTAGAACTTATTGAGCCTTGACACATGCCAGGTTCTGCTTTAATCTGAGATAATATTTATGCAATGAGAGTATAGTGAGAAGTAAATTACAATACTATGAAAGTATAGAAAATAATAGCTGAGGATAGTAGAAATAACCCTGAGCAATAAAGGAACTTCTAGAGACATGACCATCCCTGATTTCAAGCTCTCCTACAGAGCTATAGTAATGAAAACAGCTTGGTATTGCCACAAAAACAGACAGGTAGACCAATGGAATTGAATTGAAGACCCAAACCCTGATATTAGTTCACACACCTAAGAACACCTGATTTTTAACAAAGAAGCTAAAATCATACAATGGAAAAAAGAAAGCATCTTCAACAAATGGTGCTGGCATAACTGGATGCTGGCATGTAGAAGATTGCAGATAGATCTATACCTATCAACATGCACAAAACGTATGTCCAAATGGATCGAAGGCCTCAACAAAAATTCAGCCTCAGTGAACATCTTAGAAGACACACTTGGAAGGACCCTTGAATGATTTGGGACAGGAGACTGCTTCCTGAACATAACACCAACAGCACAGACACTGAGATCAACAATTAATCAATGGGGTCTCCTGAAGTTAAGAATCTTCTGGAAGGCAAAGGACACAGTCAACAAGACAAAATGGTAGCCCACATAATGGGAAAAGATATTCACCAACCCCACATCTGACAGAGGGCTGATTTCCATAATATACAAAGAACTCATGAAGCTAGTCACCAAAACACCAAATAATCCAATTAAAAAGTAGGGTACAAATTCCAGTATTTCTTGAAGTCTTTCAAAAACTAAAAGCAGAGGAAACACTCCTAAATGATTTTATAAAGAAGGCATCATGTTCATACTAAAGCCAGGTAGATATTACAAATAGAGATGCAAGGTTTGTTCGGTATCAATGCAGTTGATGTAGTATACTGTAGGAATTCTTTTTTCTAATAAATACTGTTTAAGTTTGCCTTTACAAACCAAATTTTTACCCAACCTGTAACCAAGTCAACAATGTGTTTTGAGATCATATGCAACTATGTACTCATCTGCTTACATACTGTATACCCAAACCTATTCAGAATTATTTCATATTTAAGAAAAAATCAGTTTAATCAATCTTAATATGATATGGACACCATGTTGCCTAATATTTTGTGTGACCCATTCATATCCTGACTCAGAACAATTTATGTATGCTTGGAATGTGTTGACCAGGTTTAAAGTTGTGAACTAAAAGCAACAAGACATTGAAAATTAAGACAAAAGCTCCTCATTCATTTTTATACCATATTTGCTGTGCTTTTCAATTAATATAGAGGACAGCCTTATTCCTGGTCTCTTAGATTGTACATCTTTTAGATTATAGAACTGTATCAGAACAGCCAAAACTTCTGAATAAATCAGGCATACACTTGGATAATCAACACTAAGAGCTAGTCTTTCTTCTTTTACATGCCATTATCATACTATATTAAAAAGAGGCAGATGACCTGAAAAGAGGGGTGTACTTGGACACCAGATTAGTGACTGATAGGCCTGGGACTGACCCAGATACCCTGAATGTGGGTGTAAGTGAGGAGGCCTCGGCAATCTATGGGGCCTTGGATAACAGACCCATATTTAGCCCTGGAGTACAAATGGACTTTGGGAGCTCATTCCACATGGAGGGATACTCTCTCAGTCTGGACATACAGGGAGGTCCCAGACCCTGGCCCGGATAATTTGACAGACTTTGAAGATATCCCATGGAGGGCCTCATTCTCCCTGGGGAATGGATGGGGAATGGGGTAGGGAGGTTGGGGAGGTTGGTGGGGAGCAGGGGAGGAGGGGAGGGTCAGAGAGCTGGGATTGACATGCCAAGCAAACTCGTTTCTATTTTAAATGAAATAAAAAAAACAAAAATATCATAATGATTTCAAGAGATGGTGACAAAGCATTTGACAAGGTAAAACAACTGATTCATGATAAAACATCTCAAAACAAAGGTGCAAAAGTTAAATGTCAATAATTATTTATGAGAAGCTCACAGTTAACAACATAGTCAGTGTGGATATCATCCTCCAAGATTAAATGAAGTCAAATTTGTTGAGTTTTGCAACTTATACTTTAAGATTTTACTAGAAATGCAAATGAGACCATATAAATAAAAGAATAAAGCATATCTGAACTGGAAAACAGTAAAAATATCTGTTTTCAGATACTGTTATCCTATATGTAGAAAGTCCTAAACTATGATGATGATAAATAAAAATAATAATAATAATAATGGGAGCAGAAACTAATAAAGCACTTCAGTTATAGGATATAAAATAAACATGCAAAATCAGCATTAAGATTCATAGCCAGGTGGTGGTGGCACAAACCTTTAATCCCAGCACTCAGGAGGCAGAGGCAAGCAGATCTCTGTGAGTTTGAGGCCAGCCTGGTCTACAGAGCAAGTTCCAGGATAGCCACCAAAACAATACAGAGAAACCCTATCTCAAAAAAACAAAAAAAGGAAAAAAGATACTTTACAATACCAATAATCTCCAAGAATGAGATTTGAGCAATTATTTTACTAACATTATCAAAAAGAAGAAAACAGTAAATATGAAGTCTTACCAATTAGTGCTGTTATTATAAAAATAATATGAGTATTGATAATAAGGTAGAGAAAAGTAAAATTGGGTCACTACTGATAAAATATAAATTGACATTTTTATATGGAAATTAAAATGCATGTTCCTAAAAAATCTGAAATTATTATTTGATTGAAAACAGCATTTCTGGGTACAGATACTTCTGAATTTACAAGGGTATTATATCCCAGAAAATTCCATCATAAACTATAAATTGGCATTCACTTAATACAGTCAACTTACATAATGTCATTGCTTAGCTTTATGCACTAATAGTGCATTTGCATACTTAGAAAGAAACTGTGAGAGAGTATCACATCACATGTTTCTATCAAGGAAGGAGCTAAAAATTCCAAATTTAAACAAAGTATGATTTCCACTTTGCTTATTACTTTTATGTAATCACCATGTCAAAGCATTGTAAGTAGGTTCATCATAAATCAGAGACAAATTACATATACCCAAAGAAAATAAAATCAGTGTGGTATAATTTGAATTTTAAATCATTTCCTAAAATCTATGTGTTACAGGATAGGTTCTGAGCCTGTGGTATAGTGGAAGATGGGTCATTTGATGGATATCATTGAAAATGTTATTTAGACTCTTAATCCCCAACACACACCCCTGATCACTGGTGAACAGACTCCATCAACGACATGATCTTTTCATGTCATACTGAGCTTCCGAAGGTTGAAAGCAAGAGAATAAAGCACAAAAGATCATTTGCAAATGTCATATGGAAACCGACCTATTACTACTACTGCAGAATATTCCTGACAGAGGTGGGTGTGGGATTGTGTGTGTTTTCTCTGGATTGAGAGAGTTAAACTGGAGTTACCCTTTAATGAACTGACAATGCCCCTACTACAAAACCACAGGATAACAAATAAAAAGCCCAGGGTCAGCAATAGGTTACTTCTTTTGGAGATGTTTGCCACTGAGGCCCCATAGGCCTACAGACATAAGTTATCGCTAATATTTGTGTTTATCCTCCACAACTTGACTATAAGATCCTCTTGCAAAAGATGCTACATATTTGAGTCGTAGAACAGAGAGATCTCAAGCTAGTACTGAACTAGAAGCTTCATCCCTACCAGCTAGCTTTCATAGTGCTTACAGACACTATGCATGATCTGGAGGATAAAACTAATAATCAATCTTAATCCTAAAACTTGATGCAATAGTGGCAAGAAGAAAATTGGGACATGCCTATGCCACAGGTTGAAACTGATATCTTGTTTGTTTGGTGGACCAAGAACCTACAAATAAATAGGACAAAGACCCAATTCTTCTGCTAAATACAGTAGAAAACAACTTTTATATGACTTCTCACTATACCTATAGATTAATGAGTCAACCTCCATAAGTAAAGCTCCTATTTTCAGTAGACAGTAATTAGCATAGATATTCACAAATTATCAGGGTTCTGAGAATGAGATACTGTGGAATGCTTAGCCCTAAAATGGATATCATGGCATATCCATCAAATGCTCAGAGATCACTATGGAAGAATAAAGACTTTAAGAATCAGAGGTATTGATATTTACGAGGAAATAGTAACTACAAAGACAACAGAGCAGATCAATACATGACCTTGCAACAGTTATGTCAGCATGCACAAGAGTTCGAGCCAACCCTAATTACAACATGGGGGGAGGAGGCAAGCAGGAAGTACTACCCCTAAATAAACAACACTGCATAGAGAGTTTAAGAACCTGTTGGGTGTGTTTTTATTTTACTTAATTTTATTTTTTCATTATTGTTTTTTAGACGAATGCATTCTAATAGGAGACAGAAGGGAGAAGAGTATGGATTTGGGCAGAAGGGAAAGTGGAGGAAGATCTATCAGAATATATTGTATGAAAACATTTATTAAAAATTTTGACCACAAAGTAAAAGAATATATTTGCTGGTGTACTGACACACCCCAGTGGGAGGCCACATGCCCAAGATTATATGCGTAGGACAAATTGATTTGACTGGTAAAACTGAAGATGAACTATACAAATGAAAGTGAGGGTGGTTATTAGGCTGGTGGCTTCTATACTGTAGGGCCATGCCACACCTGACATCTTCAGACTTTTAGTTTATCTCAGTCATTATCTCTAGACCCTCATCTTGAGCATTAGTTCTTAGTCAATAGAATCCATCTTGATGGAATAGGTCATATGTACTTTGAAGAGATTGCTTTATTGCACATAAGGGTTTTTAAGCTTTATTTTACATATGGGATTAAGTTATCACCAGGAAACTTTTCTCCAAAATTACATTGCACTTAAATATGCCTAAAATAAGCTTTCTGGGCCTAAGACCTGTAAGTTTAAAGCAGCACCAGCTACTTACTGCCTCATGGGGACTGACGTTCAGCTGGCCCCACTGGTCATAAACACCCCTGACATCATAATCTCTTCTCTCCTCCAACTCCTCCCAGACCTTTCCCAAACCCTACCCACCCAACTTCATGTTCTTTCTTTCTCTGAAAACATGGAAGAACAAACGACAACCTCTTCCAAGTGAAAATCAAAACGAACAAAACAAAATGAAATAAAACATAAAATGCCAAAAGAAAGTAAAATGAATCAAGAATTCCACAAAATAGCATAAAATCCATGTTGTGTTGGCTAACTATTCCTGAGCCTGAGTGTGGTTAACATACCCAGTGATACTCCATTAGAGAAAACTACTTTTCTATTTCTCTGTAGGCTCAACTACAAATAGCTTCTTAGTTATAATTGAAACTTTGTGGCCATTTTTCCTTCTCAGAGCTAGGATATTATGTGGTTTAAACCTCTGCAGGTCTTGTGCCCATTGTCACAGTATCTGTGAATTCTTATGTGTATCAGTTGTGTTGTCTAGAATACACCATTTTCTTGAAGTCATTTACCATATTTGGCTCTAACAATCTTTTTGCCTCCTCTGACACATACAGCACTGAGCCTTGAGGGGAGGGGTTTGATAAACATATCCCATTTATGAATGAGCGCTCAAAAGACTCTCATTCTTGCTCATTATCCAGTTGTTGACTACTTTGTTAATTATCATCTCCTGCCAGAAGCTTCTCTGATGAGTGTTGAGCCATGATCTGATCTAGAATATGTAAAGCAGTATGTCATTAGGAGTCATCTTGTTGCTCTGTTCCTTTAGCATAGTAATAGCAGTAGTTTTTCTCTGAGGCTCACGACCAGTCTAGTCTCAGGTTCTTTAAAACCAATGATTTTAGTTCAAGTCGTTCACATTCATGTCTTAGTAGTATATTTGAAGCGATTATAATCAGTTAGGATTAATTTGGCTCTCAGTGACAGAGATCAACATTGAAATGGGAGTACAGCCTATGACCATACCACCCTGAAGATGCCTGAGCTTGTATAGACTACAAATTCATTGTCATGTTTTTTCATTATCATTATTTTCCCATAAATTGTATATATTTAATTTATACAAAATGTTTTTAAGTATCTCTCTGCTTATATAATATATGTATACATTTTCATGTAAGTTATATATGTGTATAATTTACATATATACATATA
Organism: Mesocricetus auratus; assembly: GCF_017639785.1. NCBI lineage: Eukaryota > Metazoa > Chordata > Mammalia > Rodentia > Cricetidae > Mesocricetus > Mesocricetus auratus. Next base: position 90,592,931 of record NW_024429188.1, on the reverse strand, counting down.
TTCTTATAAACGATGAGTATCACAACCAAGGAAATGATTGTATCCTTATTCTCATAATATTATTTTTTTGCTGTGCTGTCACCTTAACTGTATTCTCTTTCTAAAGAATACAGTATTAACTATAGTCAAAGACACAAATTAGATGCCTAGATTTATTCATCTGACTTAACTACAACTTTTTACTTTTTGACCAAAATTTCCACATTTCTATTTCTATTCTCTCTCATTCTGTACTCTTTCTTTCTTTCTAAATAATTAACTTTCATATGTTCTTTATATAACTGTTATCAAGAAATTTTTGTCCTTCTGTGTCTGGGTACCTTTTTAAATAAAATACCTTTTATTCAGGTAATCTGTTTTGTCATTACAGCATGAATCCAAAATTTTTAAGGCTGAAAAGCATTTCTTTGTATTTAAATTTGCGTTTCTTAACCTATTCATTGTTAATCGAAAGGTTACTTCTATATGTAGGCAGTTGTAAATAATTCTGCATAAACATTGAAGGAAAAAAGAGCTTTTCAAAAGGATTTATATCAGGAATGTTTCTGTCACAATAACAAAATACTTGAGAAAATAAACTTACAGGCATGCTAGGTTTATTTTGGATCATGTTTTCAGACTGTGATCACTTTTAAAAATAGGAAACCTTGTGTATTTTTACATTCCTGTTTTCCCTAGTGCTCATCTGTGAGCACAGAGACCTCATGCCCTCTACAATAATCAAAATACATTATATGAATTTTTTTAATCATCTTGGGGAGAAGTCATTGGCTTTACCATCTGTGGTTCTTTTTCATCCTACAATGTTGATTCATTTATTTGCCTATGTGTGTGTGTATATATATATGTATATATATATATATATGTGTGTGTTATAGATATGTATATATATATGTGTGTTCATTAATGAAAAAATATATTGACTAATATTTTCTATTTTTTTCATTCATTTAATATGAGTATTAACTTAAAATTTGACAGTTTTGTTGTAAATGAATTGGGAGGCAAAACAAAGGAAGAAAATTACATTTGATCTCCTCATCCTTAAAGAACTATTAGATACAATAGAGAAATAGATGGAAGGAAGTACAGAATGCCAAAATAAATCACTTAAAAGTAATATAGGAAAAAACGGAGCTAGGTAAGAAGACAAAATTGAAAATGAATGGTGGAGTGGTACAAAGATCATAGGCATCCTTGTGAAGAGAAATCAGATGGGGAAAGGGCAGCATTTAAACAGCCTGAAATTTGAAGTTTTAACTACACTATATGTGGAAGTTCACTGCCATCTGCCATCCAATGTGAAATTAACACCACGACATACTGTCTGAATAATTCCAGTGATAATTTCTGTGAAATCCTTTCACAAATCAGTGTACTTCTGTCTCTTGTTCCATTTGCCAGCCATTTTCTTATAAATGAAGTTACTGTCAGCAATTCTGAAAAATAAAATTTGGTTGTGCATTAGCTTCTGTTAAACCTTCTTACAGGCCATTATGTATCTTCTATATTTTCATGAAAAGAAATAGTTTCCATCATTTGAGAGTGTACAAAGCAATAAAGAGTTTATGATTATTCAGCACTTTCACAAAAATAATTTCCTCATAATAACATGGTACTCAAAACTAAGTAAATAAAACTGTCATCATTGTACTAAATTTAACTGGAAACAGTTACATCCCATTACATGTCCTTAAAATTCTAATTACCATATAAGTATTGTTAAGAAGAAAAAAAGCTCACTTTAATCTCCTGCCATTACTCTTAAAATTAAATTGACTAGAAAGAAAAGTTATAGGTGGTCCACACCTTCATATATTTGTGGTGATATTAATAAAATTTCAAACACGTGGGCTAAATTATTTGTGTTTCCTGCCTATAATAATATTTTTCCTACATTTATACATGAATACTTGGTTGCCCACATTTATTTAGATCCTCACTCATGTGTCTCACTCATGTGAACTCCTTTGACTACCCTAACTAAAATAAGACCATACATTTCACCACTTTCTACTTTCTCACTTGCTTTGTTTCTCATCTTAGCACTCATTATCAATAGACTATAATATATCAACTTACTACCTTGTTTATTTAAATTTATTTTCAGGCACAAACTGCCTTCTCCAATACACAGAGCAGTGCATGCCAAGTAGAAAGAACAGCATAAATGTTTTCAATAAAGGGGATTAAAAGAACAGAAAAAGTTAAAAACCAGGACTGGAGGGGATTAAAAGAATAGAAAAAGATTAAAGACTAGGACTGGAGAGAAGTAAAATTTCTAATGCAAACCCAAATATCTCAAATCAGTAGAAAGCATGTGAATGAAAGTTGAGACGAAAACACAATTTCTTCTTTCTAATGGTTAAAATACCATATGTATTATCAATATCCCAAGTGATTGTATATGTGAAAACTGTACACTATGGGTACCAGTAGTAGGAGTAAATAGTGCTGAAATGTTTCTTGAAGTAAATTCAGCAGTATGCATCAAAACATCAATTGTATGTTGTTGGATATATAAACCTTATCTTATTGAAGTTCTCTCAAGAAAAGTACTATTTGTATGCAAAAGACCATATTATACAGAAGTAACATACAATATTATTTGTAATAGTGAAAATTTAAAAGCCATTTAAATATCAGAATTGAGTATTCACAGAAAGTATACTACATTTTTTACAACCATTGAAACAATACTGATGAATAATATTAAATGTCATGGAAATTTGCTTGTAATATACTAAGTTATGAAATAGGTTAGTACATAATTTATAGAATTTTTTGCTTTACAGTATTTTAAATGTAGACTCAATGTGTTGTTATATAATGTTTTGAAAACATAACATGAACAAATTCATTATTATTAATTTTCCTATGTAAATAATTATTCTACAGAATTACTTCAGATTTCTTCCTTTTGTCTATTTTTTTAAAAATTGTAATTATTGCCATACTACTATCTTTGTAAAGAGGTTTTTAATGGATGGCAACTGAATTTTTATAAAGCTAATTAACTTGGCCATTTCAAGTAAATATATTCAATAATTCAAGACTGCCTGGATTTAACATATTTATGGTGATATTTAAGATATCAAATTCTCTGTTAACATAAGCTTCCCATTTAAGATCCACCCAAAGTTTGGACCTGCTTCATCCAAGAAGCTTTTCACATCTTCAGTTTACAATTAACTTTTATTTAGCATTTAATTTCATGCTTGAATTATTTTCTATGCATGAATGTCTTTCCTGTACCCAGGTACATATACCAATATGTGCCTGGTGGCCCCCTCCCCTGAGGCTAGAAGAGGGCATCAGATCCTCTGGAACTGTAGATATAGGCAGTTGTGAGCTTGACATGTAATTTTAAATTCAATATCCTGAGAATGAAAATTCCTGGAAAGAAGCTATGACTTCAAAGGCTCATTGACTGATTGGTGCTTCAATGATGTGGAGAGGTTAGAATGTTGCAAATTCAGAGACAAATAGCCCTCGGAGGGGAGAGATTTCATGGAAATATCCCATTTGGTGTTTCAGGGTCTCTCACTCTCTTCATAATGTCTGACTGATGGTATCTGTATTTGTTCCCATATGCTGCAAGTGAAAGCTCTGATGATGACTGAGCAAAGCATTTATGTATGAATATAGCAGAATGACATAGGGAGTCATTTTATTGCTACATCTTTTTAGAATAGTAGTATTTGGTATTAGTCTAGGTCCCTGAGCTATCTATTCTCAGTTTTTTGTTTACCCAAGCAGGACCGGGTATGGGTTCTATTTGGTGTAGTGGGCTTTTAAGATAAATTAGGTTTTGATTGGATACAATCTTTGTGTCACTATTGCACCAGTATATCTTACAAACAGGACATCATCTTAGATCAAAGGATTTGTGACTGGGTTAGTCTTTACATTTCTACTTTGGTAACAAAGACACTAGTCAGTAGGGATGGAGACTCTATGTAGGCGCCAGATCAACTTCTCCATGTTAAGTGAATTGTTTAGGTGTTGTATTCAGCAATAGGACATTGTCATCACTTTGTAGAGCAACCTATTGCCTTGGTAATAGTGTGGGTTGTTTGAAGGTTCCCAAGGGACTCCTCTGGCCAATAGCAATGTAATTGATGAAACCCAATCTCAGTACTAAATGCTTCATTAGATGACAAGAGATGTCCAGTTGGGGCTCATCTCTCCTATTATTTGGCTCTTTCCTTTGTATTGCCTTCATATGTGCAGATATTTTAGGAAGCTTCTAATGTAGTAGGTTTCCATACAATCCCTCCAATGCCCTTTAATTTTTTGTTCTAACTTTTAATTAATTTATTTTATATCCTGACCATTTCCCCTTCCCTCATCTCCTCCTTTACCTTCCTCCTGCCTCCCCTCTGCCCTACCTCCTAACCCACTCTTCTTTTGTTGCTATTCAGAAAGGGGCAGGCCTCCCATGGCTACTAACAAAGTATAGCATATCAAATTGCAGTAAGACTAAGTACCTGCCCTTTTATTAAGGCTGGGCAAGGCAATCCAGTATGAGGTAAGTTCTCAAAGCTCTGTCCTTGTATTTCCTCCCTCCTCCTCCTCTTCCCTCTCCCTCCCTACTTGATTCTCCCAATACAGTGTCCTTCCACCTACGATCCTGCCATAGCTATCTATTCTATTTCCCTTTCCTAAAAATTTTGTCTATTTCTCTTGTAGACCACTATTCTGTACCTAAATGTGGTCCTAATTTCATTTCTAAAAACTGTAATAAAATACATTAACCAAAATAAAACAACAACAAAAAAAAACCTTATGGGGAAAGTGGATGTTATTTTTGCTCACTGTTCCATAGGAAGAACATTTATCATAGCAGGCATGGCTGCTGAGATCTGTCTGAAACTGGGTAACCCACCCAGGAATCAATGAGTAAAAAAGTAGAGCCAGACAACAAAACCTCAAAGCAGGACCCCCACCAAGTAAGTACTCCCTCCAGAAATATTCTACCTCTTAAGGCTATATAATCCTTCCCTGAACAGGAGCCACCAGCTAAGGACAAGGTTCAAATACCTGAGCCTACTGAGGACATTTTGTATTTATATTGCAATAGCATCAGTGTATTAGTAGGAAATAAAAGGCTTTAAAATGTTCAGAAAGAATAAATCAAATTTCTACAAATAAGAGTGTGTAATTAAAATTAAAAAAACTAAATCACTGAGCAGTTTCAATAAGAAGACATGTTTAGTAAACTGGAAACTAAGAAATAGCACATAATGTAGCAAAAACAAAATATCAAATCTGTACAGACATTCATAAAAGGGATGATATAGTAGATGAGGCTAGCATATTTCTGTCGTTAAAGAAGGAAGAAAAGAGAATATGGAAAAGCAATATTAAAAGAAATGTAAGACACATATACTTCATAATTGTTAAAGAAATGAATCTTGAGATACAGCAACATAACTATGAAAAATAAATCTATACTGAGGATTCTTACTATAAGAAAACTCTCTAAATCATTAGTTATGGTAGCTACAATATAGTGTAAAATATCTAAATATACCGAGATAAATTAAATTTTACATGGGCTGGAGATATGGCTCAATAATAAAGCACTAATTGCTATTTTAAAAAACTACTTTTAGATTGATTTATTTATTGTGTTTTGACTCCACACGTGTATGTGTACCACATGTATTCTTGGTGCCTATGTAAGCCAGAAGAGGGCATCAAGCCCCATGGAACTACATATACAGATGCCTGTGAGCCACTGTGTGAGGAACCAAACCTGGGTCTCTATAAGAGCAATATGTACCTTTAATCACAGATTCATCTCTCCAGCCTCCCTTATTGCCCTTGTAGAGAAAAAACATAGCGATATGAAAAGGTATGAGGATTTAAACAAAATGTGGTTAATGTATTCCATTTTGTTTTTGAAGATTGTTCATTCCACAGTGAACATTTACTGACACTGTGCTTATGCCATCCTTTGACAGAAATCAATGATATCTTTGCCTACTAATACTGGAGCAAATTCTGTAATTTCACAGGAAGGGATGGGTGTCAACTGTGACTGATGATCCATGTGTATAGGCAAAGTAACAGAGGTGCTAAAAAAAAAGGGGGCCACGGTGTCCTGCTGATCAATAGAGCAGAACTAACTGAACATTCTTGGGATTCAGTGAAATCCTAGTATCTGTATATCTCTCTAAGATACTCTTCTTGGAAAGTACTTTCTACTTCATATAGCTAACCAAAAGGCTCTAGGATACAGTGATTATACCTTCACACTAAAATTAGCAAGGAAAAGAGAAAACACGTGCAAGAAATCTGTTTTTCCTATCATTAATCAATGAGTTGGTCCAATAAATACAATTTGTTTACAAAGGCCAAACAACTCTATTGTGAGATAACAGATTACTAATTGTAAGTAAGTGTAGACAAATCACTAGCCAATTAACTGCATGCAAGGAGAAAGTGAAGCTTGGGACCTATTTAAAAAAAAAAAAAAAGGAGAGAAGACCACAACCCCAGCGAGTCCAGCTTCAGGTGAGATTGGGTCTCCGGCAGGGACCGCCTGCCCATCACCCATCTCCTTGTTCTTCCAGGCCGCTCCTGGCATCCAGAAGACCCGCCCACACAGGAAAGACATCAGCCCCTCCAAGACCCCAACCCCAGCGAGTCCAGCTTCAGCCGCCCCAACTTTAGCTGCAGGAAGGAAGGAGACCAGTGGAGACAGAAAGACCCCACCAGCACCCACTGAAAGAAGAGATGGGAAGAAGACAGAATAAGAGATCACTCAGCAATAGAAACACCAACATGACCCCACCAGAATCCAGGGATCCAACACCAGCAAGACCCGAAAAGCACTACATAGACGAAGAAGAGGAGACAGACCTTAAAAATTACTTCATGAAGATGATGGAGACCCTCAAAGAAGAAACGAGGAAATCCCTTAAAGAAATAGAAGAAAAAACAAACAAACAAATCCATGAAATGGGGGAAAAATTCAAGAAATAAACAAATATCTCAAAGAATCTAAAGAACACCAAGAAAAAACAACCAAAAAAATTAAGGAAACAACTCAAACAGTTGAAGGATTGAAAGCTGAAATAGAAACGATAAAGAAAACACAGAATGAAGGGATGCTGGAAATAGAAAAGTTGGGTAAACGATCAGGAACTACAGATGCAAGTATCACCAATAGAATACAAGAGATAGAAGAGAGAATCTCAGGTGTTAAAGACTCATTAGAGGATATAGAGTCGTCAACCAAAGAAAATCTCAAAACCAACAAAACCTTAAAACAAAATATCCAGGAAATATGGGACCCCGTGAAGAAGCCAAACATGAGAATAATAGGTATAGAAGAAGGTGAAGAAATTCAACTTAAAGGTACAGAAAACATATTCAACAAAATCATAGAACAATACTTCCCTAACCTAAAGAAAGATATGCCTATAAAAGTACAAGAATCTTACAGAACACCAAATAGGCTCGACCAGAAAAAGAAGTCACCTCACCATATAATAATCAAAACATCAAACCTACAGAGTAAAGAGAAAATATTAAGAGCAGCTAAAGAAAAAGGCCAAGTAAAATACAAAGGCAGACCTATCCGAATTACACCTGACTTCTCAATGGAAACGATGAAAGCCAGAAGATCCTGGACAGATGTCCTACAAACGCTAAGGGAACAAGGATACCAGCCCAGACTACTATATCCAGCAAAGCTCTCAATTACCATAGATGGAGAAAACAAAATATTCCATGACAAAGCCAGATTTAAACAATATGTATCCATGAATCCAGCTCTACAGAAAATGCTAGAAGGAAAACCTAGAGCCAAGGAAGATAACTACATTCACAAAGACACAGGCAATATATAATCACACTTTACAAAACACCAAAAGAAAAAGGGAGGAGAAACTACACAAAATAACTTCACTGACAATAAATCAAGCACAAACAAGGATCACCAAGCAATGGTCATTAATATCCCTCAATGTCAACAGCATCAACTTGCCTATAAAAAGACACAGACTAGCAGAATGGACACGAAGACAGAACCCTTCCTTCTGCTGCATACAAGAAACACATCTCAACATCAAAGACAGACGTTATCTCAGAGTAAAGGGTTGGGAAAAGATCTTCCAATCAAAAGGTCCCAAGAAACAACCCGGTATAGCAATCCTAATATCTAACAAATTAGACTTCAAATTAAAATCAATCAAAAGAGATGAAGAAGGACACTTCATATTCATCAAAGGAAAAATACATCAAGACGAAGTCTCAATTTTAAACATCTACACCCCAAATACAAAGGCACCTACATTCGTGAAAGAAACATTACTAAAGCTCAAAATGCACATAAAATCTCACACACTAATAGTAGGAGACTTCAAGACTCTGCTCACACCGCTAGACAGGACCTCCAGACAGAAACTTAACAAAGAAACAAAAGAACTAATAGAAGTTATGACCCAACTGGGTTTAACAGACATCTATAGAACATTCACCCAAATACAAAGGGATATACCTTCTTCTCGGCACCACATGGAAACTTCTCTAAAATTGACCACATAATAGGAAACAGCAAATCTCCACAGATACAAAAAATTGGAATAACCCCCTGCATCTTATCAGACCACCATGCATTAACATTAGAATTCAACAATAACACAAATCGCAGAAACCCTACAAACTCATGGAGATTGAACAATGCACAATTGCACCATCCCTGGGTAAAGGAACAAATAAAAAAGAAATTAAAGACTTCCTCGATTTCAATGAGAATGAAGACACAACATACACAAACTTATGGGACACTTTGAAAGCAGTGCTGAGAGGAAAGTTTATAGCACTAAGTGCCCACATGAAAAAACTGGAGAACAGTCATACTAGAGAATTAATAACACAGCTGAATGTTCTAGAACAAAAAGAAGCAAACTCCCCCAGGAGGAGCAGACGCCAGCAAATAATCAAATTGAGGGCTGAAATCAATCAAGTAGAAACCAGAAAAACACTGAGAAGAATCAATGAAACAAAGAGTTGGTTCTTTGAGAAAATCAACAAAATAGATAAACCTCTGTCCAAACTAACCAAAAGACAGAGAGAGAGAGAGCATGCTAATTAACAAAATCAGGGATGAAAAAGGGGACATAACAACAGACTCTGAGGAAATCCAGAGAATCATCAGGGCATACTTTGAAAATCTGTACTCCACAAAATTTGAAAATTTAAAGGAAATGGACAATTTCCTGGATAGATTTCACTTGCCAAAACTAAATCAAGAACAGATAAACAATCTAAACAGACCTATAACCCCTAATGAAATAGAAGCATTCATCAAAAGTCTCCCAAACAAAAAAAGCCCAGGCCCAGATGGCTTCAGTGCAGAATTCTACCAGAAATTCAAAGAAGAGCTAATTCCAATACTCCTCAAAGTATTCCACACAATAGAATCAGGAAGCTCACTGCCAAACTCTTTCTACAGGGCTACAATTACCTTGATACCCAAGCCACACAAAGACACAACTAAGAAAGAGAACTATAGACCAATTTCCCTCATGAACATTGATGCAAAAATACTCAAAAAATACTCACAAACTGGATTCAAGAACACATCAGAAAAATCATGCACCATGATCAAGTTGGCTTCATCCCAGGAATGCAGGGATGGTTCAACATTAGAAAATCTATCAATGTAATCCACCATATTAACAATCTGCGAAAGAAAAACCACATGATCATCTCACTAGATGCTGAAAACGCCTTTGACAAAATCCAGCACCCCTTCATGATAAAGGTCCTAGAGAGATCAGGGATAACAGGAACGTACCTGAATATAATAAAAGCAATATACAGTAAACCAACAGCTAACATCAAACTAAATGGAGAGAAACTCAAACAATTCCTCTAAAATCAGGAACAAGACAAGGCTGTCCACTATCTCCATATCTCTTCAATATTGTACTTGAAGTTCCAACTACAGCAATAAGACAACAAAAGGAGATAAAGGGCATACAAATAGGAAAAGAAGAAGTCAAACTTTCACTATTTGCAGATGATATGATAGTTTACATAAGTGACCCAAAAAACTCCGCAAGGTTACTCCTAGAGCTGAAAAACACCTTCAGCAATGTGGCAGGATACAAGGTAAACTCAAAAAAATCAGTGGCCCTATTATATACATATGATGAAGTGATTGAGAAAGAAATCAGAGAAACATCACCCTTTACAATAGCCAAAAACAGCATCAAATATCTGGGGATAATGTTAACCGAGGAAGTTAAAGACCTGTATATCAAGAACTTTGTGTCTTGAAAGAAAGAAATCAAAGAAGATACCAGAAAATGGAAAGATCTCCCATGCTCTTGGATTGGTAGGATCAACATAATAAAAATGGCAATCTTGCCAAAAGCAGTCTACAGATTCAATGCAATCCCTATCAAAATTCCATCACAATTCTTCAAGGACCTGGAAAGAACATTAATCAACTTTATATGGAAAAACAAAAGGCCCAGGATAGCCAAAACATCCCTATACAATAAAGGAACTTCAGGAGGCATCACCATACCTGACTTCAAGCTCTATTATAGAGCTATTGTCCTGAAAACAGCTTGGTATTGGCACAAAAATAGGCAGGTAGACCAAAGGAACCGAATCGAAAGCCCTAATTTTAACCCACACACCTATGAACACTTGATTTTTGACAAAGAAGCTAAAACTGTACAATGGAAAAAAGAAAGCATCTTCAACAAATGGTGCTGGCATAACTGGGTACTGGTATGCAGAAGACTGCAGATAGATCCATGTTTATTGCCTTGTACAAAACTTAAGTCCAAATGGATCAAAGATCTCAACATAAATCCAGCCACACTAAAACTTTTAGAAGAGAAAGTGGGAGATACTCTTCAACGAGTTGGTACAGGAGACCACTTCCTAAACATAACACCAGTGGCACAGACACTGAGATCGACAATTAACAAATGGGAACTTCCGAAACTAAAAAGCTTCTGTAAGGCAAAGGACACAGTCAAAAAGACAAAAAGGCAGGCCACAGAATGGGAAAAGATATTCACTAACCCTACATCTGACAGAGGGCTAATCTCCAAAATTTACAAAGAACTCAAGAAACAAGTCTCCAAAACACCAAAGGATCCAATTAAAAGGTGGGGTACAGAGCTAAATAGAGAATTCTCAGTAGAGGAGGCTAAAATGGCCAAGAGACACTTAAGGAAGTGCTCACCATCCTTATCCATCAGGGAAATGCAAATCAAAACAACTCTGAGATACCATCTTACTCCTGTCAGAATGGCTAGAATCAAAGACACCGAAGACAATTTATGTTGGAAAAGATGTGGAGAGAGAGGAACACTCCTCCACTGCTGGTGGGAGTGCCGACTCATACAGCCTCTTTGGAAATCAGTATGGAGATTCCTCAGGAAAATGGGAATTAATCTACCACTAGACCCAGCAATTCCACTCTTAGGCATATATCCAAGTGAGGCAAGTTCATACAACAAGGGCATCTGCTCCACTATGTTCATAGCAGCATTATTTGTAATAGCCAGAACCTGGAAGCAACCTAGATGACCTTCAACTGAAGAGTGGATAGAGAAAATGTGGTACATTTACACAATGGAGTATTACTCAGCTGAAAAAAACAATGGAATCTTGAAATGCGCAGGGAAATGGATAGCACTGGAAGAAACCATCCTGAGTGAGGTAACCCAGTCGCAAAAAGACAAACATGGTATGTACTCACTCATATATGGATTTTAGACATGGATCAGGATAGTGCCAGTCTTCCCTTCCACTGATAGAGAGTCTTGGAAACAGGAAAGAACCTAAAAGATATGCATATATGCATAGTACCCAAGAGAAGAGGTTGGAGACAAGATCCTCTGAATGGATGGGGAACACGGCGAGGGGTGGGGGGCAGTGTGACCTGGGAAGAAGAGAGGGGGTGAAGAGGAAGAGAGTTGGTCATGGGGGACCAGGAAGTTGAGGGGGTGGGGGTAGAATAGGGGGAAGAGGGAATCATAGGATCGAATACAGATCAGGCACCAGAGTGACCTCGAGTGATCTAAAGGGATAACACCAATTGGCAAGCTAAGCAATAGTGGAGAGACCACCTCGAATGCCCATTCCTGATAATGAACTTGATGTCTATAACCATCCTGGAGCCTTCATCCTGTGACTGATGGAAGCAGAGGCAAACACACAATTAATCACTGAACTGAACCCAAGGAACCCAGTGACAGAGAGAGAGGAGTGATGAGCAAATTGGCAAAGAATGGGCTGGCAAAACCAGCAGAGACAGCTGATCTGAACAAGGGGGAGCTCTTGGACCCCAGACCTACAGTGGGGAGGCCAGCATGGGACTGATCTGGACCCCCCAATGGGAGTGTCAGCGAGAAGGCCTGGGCAACCTATGGGGCCCTGAGCTGTGGATCAGTGTCTATCCCTGGTATACAAACAGTCTTCGTGTGCCCATAGCACAAAGAGGGATGCTTTCTCAGCCTGGACTCTTAGGGGAGTGCCTGTACCCTACCCAGAGTAAAATGACAGACTCTAGATATCCCCTATGTGGAAGGATTTGGCAATAGGGTGGGAGGGTGAGGGGGAAGGGGAGTGCGGGAGGAGGGGAGGGCGAGGGAACTGGGATTGACATGTAAAACAAGCTATTTAAAATTAAAATAAAAATGATATAAAAAAAGAGAGTTCAAAGTCAGATACTGTATGGAAATGTCTACAGAGAAGAAGGCTGCTGCTGAGTACATGAGGCATCCCAAAATGCCCATTCTGCCATTTAATGTCTTCAGCTAGAAAAGCAAAAGATTTCTGATCTGATCTTCCATGGGTGAGAGCTGTGATTAGGGAAAAGCCTGGAGAGACCCTAATCCTTTCCATTTCCTTAATCATCTGTTTTTTTTTTCTTTTTCATTTTTTGACTTAATCGCAAGGCAACAGAAACACATAGCTGGTAATATATTAATGTTACGCTTTGCAAATTAGTTTCCATTTCTCCAAGTCTTTCTTTTCTTATATGTACCCAGCGGGATAAGGCAAATTTTACTCTGTAGACTAAAGATGGCAGGAACTAATGGAGAAACACCATAAATAACCAGCTGCATATTAAAGTATTTACTAACAATGGCATCCTGATTTTTCATTCCACTGTTCTACTGAACATAATGATTCAGGTAAAAGGGTCTAAATCATACTGCCTGGGTTTGAATCCTGTCCCTACTACTTGGTATGTAGGTGAGAGAGAACATGCTATTTAAACCTCCTATGTCTCGGGGTATATTTTATTTTCTTTCTGTAAGAGATAAAACAAAACCAGGTTTCTAAGGAAGATTCAACGTGATAATGTGTATAAAGTGTATTACACATAGTATATAGTCTCTGTGTGAATCATTTCTTAAGTATTTTATACCAAGTAGATTTATTTTTCTTTCTCCAATCACTACATTCCTAATACTAATGAGAATTCCTGTTTGGGGCCCTGCTGTCTCCTTGTCAGATGTCAAATATATCTAGTCACTTTCAGTTGTTACAGGTTAATCCATTTAAAATCCCAATGGTATATTCAGTTTCAATTTTCTGCTCTTTTTGAACCTTCAACACAGGACTCCTCAGACAGACCAGGATTATGGCCCCAGGGTTTAGAATGAAATGTGAAAATATTGATTAAATTTCACTTGTCTTTCTTTCTAAAAGTGTGTGGTAGAGGGATTGATAGTAGAGTCCCATTGTTCCTCCTCACTCTCCACTCAAGGTTCAGCATCTAAAGTGTTGGCAGACAGGGTAGAGTGATCAGCTTTCCTAGCTATTCGCTGTATTTGCTGGATGTTACTATTTTTGTTGTTGTTGTTTCTATTACTGGCTAACACTAATCACGGATATTTTAACTCTGCAAGCATCAAGTGTGATGAATAAGGAAAATGATTTTATGTGTTTAGTTTTTATTCCTTTAGGAACTGGTACAAATACCTCTACTTCCTTAATGTGGCAGATCTGCCCCCTGTGCAGTATCTTCTACCACTCCCATTACCGTACAGTCCACTTTACATAATGGTTAATGTGTAGGGACAGTGTATTAAGCAAGACATTTTAAGTCTAACTTCTTCCCCCTCATAACCAACTCACAGGAAATTCACGAACTCTTGCCATACCAATCTGTGATAGTATAGTTTCATTCACTATTGCCTAGCTTCTCACCATTGTGCCTCTTGGCAGGTTTCCTTTTCCCAGTTCAGCAAGGCATCTGTCTGAAATACATGTTCTCCTGGGAAATGAGAGACCACTGTCCTTAAAAACAAGCTACCACTATGTCTTCCCCAGATTGTTGATATATCATCCTAAAAGTTCTTGTTGTTTACAACCTTTTCATGTTCTTGTTGCAATAATTAGAGTACTGTCATGAAGACTTAAGTCAGTAATGTCATTTTTGAACTAAATAATTTTGAGCATTGTCATCTTGATGAGAGAAAGAAACAAAAATCCTTAAAAGGGCTTAAAAATCCCTGTTACACATTCATGTTGCTCATTAATTTTAGAAGTCCATTTCCTAACTATGTTCTTTCTCTTTTTTATTCTGTTTCAGTCAGACTACCTCCTTGCCAACTGCTGGTACTTCTGCCTAGATGTTTACCTAGGTAACTGCAGGTCCTTGTTGAAGTCTCACTTCCTTGACAAAGACCTGCTTGAGCATGCTATTTAAAAGGCAAGACATCATCTGTAGTAATCCTGATTCCACATTTCTGCTTTACAATTGTACATACCACTTATCATTCTATCATATACTATTTGTTGAAGTTTTTGCCTAAAATTTACCCTTTAATAGTATAAATATTGAAAATTTTATTGGTGTTGACCTCAATTATCTATATATTGTCAATTATGACTTAAAACCTCCAACTACGTATTTCAAAGTTAAAAGAACACCAATAAAAGCCTGGAGAAGAGCCAGGCATTGGTGGTGCACACCTTTATTCCCAGCACTTATGAGGTAGAGGAAGGCAGATCTCTGTGAATTCAAGGTCAGCCTGACTACAGAGTGAGTTCCAGGACAGCCTCCAAAACAATGCAGAGAAACCCTGTTTCGAAACAACAACAACAACAACAACAAAACATTTGGAGAAGAAAAATTCCCCAAAATTCAATGTTCACTAAAATTAAATCGAATCAGGACTTTTATCCAACAGTGCATAATATATTTTGTAACAATTATTATGATGTTTATACAATAAATGCAATCTATTTCACACTGTGGTTTATTTTTGGGTCTTTAATGTATTGACTACCATTTTACCATACTGATATATTTTAAGAATATGGATATATTTATCTATAACCTACTTGATTTTTTCTTTGTGGTATTTTAAAATTTGTACTTTATGTCCTATACATATAACATTACAATCTAGAAGACTGATTAAATTCTGATGGAATGTTGTGGGATATTTGTATACTGTATGATGTATTGCTGTGACTGGTGTAATAAAAAGCTGAATGGCAGGATTGTGTAGATTGGACTTCCAAGCAGTGAGAAAACTGTGGGAAGAAGAAAGCTGGAGTTTCCAGCCAGTACAGAGGAAGCAGAATGGACAGTACAGAGATGAGGTAACAAGCCTCATGGAAGAACGTAAATTAAAAATATGGGTTAATTTAACTTATAAGAACTAATTAGGAACAAACCTAAGCTAAGATCAAACTTTTATAAATAATGATACACCTCCATACCATTATTTGAGGGCTGTTGGTTCCAATGAAAAAGAACTACTACAAGAATATTTCCTAGTAAGAATATTTCATAGGTATCTGTTCACTTGTATATAGACATTAGCTTCAAGTATTCTATAAACAGTTACAATTCATATAACCACAGAAGTTAGGTATAGAGTAAGGGACTAATGGGGAAGGAAGGATCTCCTCCTAAGAAAGGGGAACTTTGTGTTCTATTGCTGCAACACCATTACCAAGAAAATCCTTATAAAATAAAGCATTTAATTGGGATGCTTACAATTTCAGTGTCTTAGTCAATTATCATCATGGCAGAGAGCATTGAGGCAGATAAGTCAGCATGGTGCTGAATAAGTAGCTAAGATCTTACATCCTAACTTTCAGGCAGCAACAAAGGCACACGTCTTAATCCTCTTAAACAGTTCATCAATTGGAGACTAAGAATGAACCTAGTGTGGCCATTCTCATTGAAACTATCACAGATAGTTATGGATGGAAGGTGACAGGGGTAGGTGGACTTAGAATAGAAGGATCAAATAAGGGGGGAGGGAAGAAGAGAATGAGGAAATAAATAATAGGAAAAGCAGCTACCACGAAGGGTCATTTGATGTGTCATATGGAAACACACTACAGTAAAATTTTAAATATATTCATATATGAAAGAAATACAAATGGAATAATGTGGGAGACAAATAATATGGGAGACAAAACCCTAACTAGACATCTTTCACCACCAAATATTTTAGGAATGAGTTACATCTAATTGCGTTGTTGGTCAAAGTGGAATTCCCATGGAAACTCCCAAACAACCTAGGCTATTGCAAAGGCTATTGGACTGAAAACTCTCCACAAACTGATGCTTAGACTCTGTTGATAAATACAATGCCTAATTAACTCATTGAACACAGAGAAGTCAAGCTGGTGCTTACTTAGAGCCTTCAACTCTACTGACAAGTGTTCATGGTACTGGAAGTTACTATGCTTGCTACAGGAGGAGAAAGGTAAACACCAACCCAGCAACAAACCCTTTGATCTACAATGGTGATCTGCCTGCATGATACTATGGCACTATAGTGGCATAACGCCTTTGGGGATGACCAACCAATATCTGACTTGTTTTAAGTTCTACTCCATGAAGTGTAAAGCATGCCTGACACTGCTCAGGTGACCAAGAACGTAAAACTAGATAGGCAAAGAACTTATGGGAAAGCCAAATGCTACCATTCTGCTAAAGGACCATAGCAAAATGCAATGTTCTGTTATACTCACAGATCAGTATCTTGCTTAGTCATCATCAGAGAAGCTTCCTCATAACTGGACAATGTTCAGAGAGTGAGAGACCTTGGAACACTCAGTCCTAAATGCAATGTCTGTATCAAAACCTTCCACTCAGGGCTCAGGAATTCTGTCCAAGAGGAGGCAGAAAGCTTGTAAGAGCCAGTAGTTATAGAAGGTACTGAGGAAAGCTCTTTCTACAGACACATATAAACTCACAGAGGCTGTGGCAGCATGTACAGGACCTGCACAGGCCTCAGTCAGATGTGATCCTAGAGATGAGAGGGGAAGTGGAAACAAGCACTCATCACTAACCCAGAAGCTATATTGAACTTGCAATTGCTGTCAAAGGAAAATTTAGTTTTCTCCAACAGAGTCTCATTATGCATGCAAGCCACAATTAAGGGCAGTTTCCCTGTCCAGCAGTACAAGGCCAACACAGAACAAACTCAATGCATTTTTGGAGGGTTTTTTTGTTTTGCCTCAGAATGCTCTCTTTGGCCATTTTTGTTTGTTTATTTGTTTGTTTACATCACAGGGATTTTGCTTATATGTTTTCTGATTTTGTGGGTTTTGTAGGATTCTGTATGTGTACCTTGTGCTTTAAATTTGGCTTTTTTTCCTGTTTGTTTTGTTCTATTCATTTGTTTGTCAATTGCCTGTTTGTTTTTAATGAGAGAAAGAAAGGGTGTGGATTTGGGTATGTGGGGAGTTGGAGAGGTTCTGGAAGTAGATAGGGAAGGTGAGACCATGATCAGAATATATTGTATCAAAAAATCTATTTTCAATAAAAATTAAAATTAAATAAAAACAGTTATTTTGAATTGTTTATAAAATGGATGAAATTTATTTCATACTGTGATTCATTTTTGCAACCATTTGTGTTTTTTAATATTGTTATTACCATATTGATGACACTGGTATTGTGAAGAATATGGACTTATTTCTCCACATTCTAAATTTCAAGTTTTTCCTTGTGCTATTTTAAAATTTGTACCTTATTTCCTGTACTTATTATATAATTATTATCTGGAGGTCTAATTAAATTCTGATTGAATTTATCATGGTAAGAACATTTCCTAAGTGGTTTTGTATGTGTACAATATTCCCATTTATTTCATCATTATTAATAGTGTATAATTAAGACAGCGAGCACAAACATTCCTCTTTACAAAAGAACACTTTCCTCTTGGGCAACTTCATATTCCCAGTTAGGTAGCTTTATATGTTACTTGTGATGTAATTTTAACAATACAATGTTTTACTTCAAAAGCTGCTAACCTATTGTTTATAGCAGCATTTGGTACTCTGAACCAATTGCTTGCATTTTGAGTAACAAAACAATACTTTTGTAAGTCTACCAGCCCACTATATTTACAGACTAAAGTTATTCAGATCTCTATTCCCTTAGAATGTGGTGTGTGTGTGTGTGTGTGTGTGCATTGCTTATATATTATAATAATAAATATCAAACTCAGGGCATCACTTATTCTAGGCAAACATTTACCACTAGCCTATATCTCCAGGTTCCCATAATACCAAAACTAATTTAAAGATATGTAAAATCATTTTCCTATAATATCCAAGTAAAGTGAATAAAAGTTAAAGAAGAGATGGAACAGCATTCGGAGAAGTATCCTTGAGCAAGCAAGAAAGGTATGATTTAATACACAATAGAATAGATGTGTGTCTTGCAGATCAATAATAACATTTTTTCTATAGCAAAACTAAAACTGAACAGAACTAATACTGTTAGAAAAAAGGGAGTTATAGTTGAGTAGAATCATTAATAGTTTAATGCCATGGACCACTCCAACTGGGTATGAAGGTCCCTGGGATGAGGGTTCTTGAAGATTAGGTGAGTAAGGATTTGGTGGTGACAAAAAACAAACAGATGCAGTTTGAATCTGAGTGTATTTTTAAGTTCTCAAGCAAGGCTTTTTGTAATGAAAACAAATATCATCTTAGGAGTTGTGTTCAGTGAAGCAATACCCAAATGACGTCATCATCACTAGGCACAAACACACAACTTTTCCAACATTAGATCAGAAATCATTCAGGGCTAACCGTAGCTAACTGCCTATTTCTAAGATCAGGTTAATAAAATTTTATTGTCAGTTATTGTTTGACATCTGTTACGTAGTTCACAATTGTTTGATAGCTGTTACCTAGTTTTTGTGAGTCTTTGAAATATTGACCCATTTTGATGTTTTTCTTATTAGAAAGCTTTCTTATGAAAAAAGCTTTCTTTAACAAACATTAAAACCACTCTTGATCACACATGTACAGCCATATGAAATTTTATTGTTGGGAAAGTTTTTATCAATACTATTAATATTTATTTATGTGAATGACATGAATGATTCAAAAAGTGCTGGTTTTCCTGGAGACTAGATTGTGGTCAGTGATCACGTCTCAGGAGACCGTTTCTCATTTATATCTTTTGTTTGAGATATCAACATAGGCTTTCGGGAACATTTCCTTAATATCAGAAAAGAATTGATGAACAGAGATTGCAATGAGAACTACAACTCAATTTTTTCTCTGGCTGCATGTTCCACAACCATTTCCAGGAGACCTCCTTCTTTAGAAGTTATCGCCTCAGTCTGTAGAATTTGTCACACAGAATCTACTGGATTTTGTGTGGCAGTTTACAGTTAGCTTTTACAGTCATCTTTGGGGAAATAAGATTTCTCAGTTCATTTCATAATGATAATTTTTAAAGTTATAAGTAAAAGGACCTAAGTTTAGATCCCCAAACCCTTACAAACTAATTACAAATGGGCATGACAGCCTAATTGTAATTTCAGCCCCCAAAGGCAGAGACAGGGGATCCATGCAACAAGATGGCTAGCTAGACTAGCCCAAATGAAGGAGCTCAGGGTTTGATAATGGGACCCTGCCTCAAAGATAATGTAGAAGAACTATTGAGGAATATTTCTCATATAAACTTCAGGACTCTAAATCTGTGTGCACATACATACATACACACACAAACATACATAGCACATACAGACACATGAAAGCAAGGTAAAATATAGAGATGCTAGCTCTAACTATAAAGTTAGAGCTAAATTATGGATTATAATGACTTTGTAAGAAATCAAACTGAATGCAAAATAAAGACATATAAAACCTTTATAATCACCCAATAGATGGGTCCCAATATTCTCAATGCAAATAATTTGGTAAGTAGGGATGTTTGTGAAAATATGTATGTAGAAATAGATAAGAAATGGACATTTTACCAGAAATACAGTATATTTGTAACCATTTCGATCCTACTCATGAAGGTGTCAAGTTCCATAAAATAGCATTGTTACTCTGATAAGTGAGTGAGTATCAAGGCCCATAGACCAAGAAAAGAGTAGTCTTACATCAACCATACAGGGTTCTTTTTACTGTTTTTGAGTCAATGCAGAACAATGCAGGCACTGTCTAACTCCAGAAACCAGAGTTTATCCCAAGATGCTAAGGTAAAAATCAACATACAGAATGCATGGAAATATTATTGTTCAAATGGTTGTTTAACAATCATTTAAAATAGTACAGATTTTTTAAATCCTAAAAGTCTAAGACACTGAATGCTCATAAAAGCTATAAAACTGCTTCTTTTCTAGTATTTCCAATTCAAGCATTCCACTTACAGTGTCTTGTTTATGTAAGTAACAAAAAAGGACACCTTTCACCACCACAATACATGACTTTAGGACAAGTCAACTTTCTAGTGCTTAAGCTAGTTCACAACAGAATATTAGTATTAATTTTAAATTTAATAGTTAGATACTTCTGACTTTGATTTCTAAATAGTAATTACAATGCCTAAATTTATCCATATCACTACCAGGAATAAACTCAAATACGTATTCCCAAAATTGTTCCAATTGACTTAACATAAATATGTGATGGGAATAACCATTTAATTTTAAAATGAAAGGTCATATCTGGTTATTGTGATAATCAGGTAAAATTTAGTTTAAAATATTCCTAGTCAGAAATAGAACCATTTTTTACAAATTGTTTTCTTTAGGATATTTTTCTTATAGTTAATAATATTTCTTCTTTAATTCCTCAAAATATAAGCATAAGGAGTATGTAATAAACTTAGGAGCAATTCAGAAAAGACCTATGCATTAAAAATTTAATTTTAATTTTCTACATGACCACATACATGGGTATTATCTACAAAATTATATTTTATTATATTCCAAACCCATAAAGGACTAACTTAAAAGTTATAATTGCTTAGCCAATTTTTATAAGCATACATTAGAATCATAACATGACTTTAAGACTGTTTTAAGGTAGTAATGATGATAGTCAACCAACAGATACTTCATATTAATTGTGAACTTGACACTGAGGTGGCAGACCTTATACCATATCTGTGAGACATTGTCAAGATTACGGTTGGATGCTGATAACGACTGTGAGGCATTGTCTTAAGTAAATTCATGTGGGAACCCATCTTAATTGTGGTTTGTACTATCTGCTGGCCAGGAGATACTGAACCACATAAAATGGAGAAGGCAAACTTGATACTAGCATGCATGTACTAATTCATTGTTCTATGCTATTGACAGTGGATGTGGTGTACTTAGATGTTTCTGGCTCTTATCCCCTTGATTTCCACCCCATCCCGTTCTGGATTCTAACCTATAACTATGAACCAGAATAAATCCCTTCTTACTTAAGTTGCTTTTGCGGATTATCTTACCACAACAATAGGAAACCAAACTAAAATAATAACTTACTGACAAATTACTAGAAACAAGGTAAATTTTGAGGGAGAAATGGTCAAAAGATGTTTTAAAAGACTTGATTTCAAAATGCATATTACATAGTAGGTACACCAAGTGGTAGCCAGGACAAATATGGGTGTGTATGCATATACAGTCTATCCCTATATAAACCATTGATAAATTTATTCTTAATCAAGAAGTTTCCCCAATTCCCTTCAATGACTCTTTGATAAATTCAATAATACTTCAGAAAAAATGATATATTTGAAAACAATGAAATACATATAGTGTATAGGTAGGCTAAAATATTTATTAAAAACACAGAAATTCTCAGACAAGCACATTATGTCAAAACAGTTTATACATATGACAAAACTACAGGAAAGTATAACAATTATAATACAAACATTTTTGTCTAACTTGGTTTAACATTTAAAAACATATTTATTCCATCTGTATATGAGTTGGTCTAGAGTAGCCTTGATTTTAAAAGAACTACAGCTTTAATTTTGTGGAACATTATAATGTACACATGAGTTGACGAAATCATTTACAACAATACTAATCCCAAGACTGAAGTAGTCTAAAGTTGGGAATTTAAAATATTAATTTTAAATCTGAACATATTTTCACTATGTTTACCAAAAGATTACTATATATTTTTTCATATAGAATCACTTCTAAATTTTATCATAATAGTATTCTAGTATTTGATATGTTAATGTGCCAGATTATTGTTTATTTTAGAGAGCTGCCCCAGTGGTCATCCATATTTCAAGTGAATCGCTCACTGAAGTATCAGACCCATGTATACTAAGACATGTTCATAGAAATCATAATGTAACAAAGACAACACAACTTCCTTAACAGCAAGAGTAGATTCTATAAGAAAATTGTATACAAATCCAAGGGGAGAATTAAAGACAAATTTGCAAGTTTGTTTTTTTAAAAGTCACAAATTCCTAAAATATTATTAATTTTAAGTTGGTACCACTCTCAAATGATGTCCTTTATTGAAAATAATAAGGTGTATCCATCTATATGGTGTGTAGCAATTCTATATCTGAGAACTTCTTAGGTATAACAACTCTTCAGAGACCCTTAATGAAGAAAAAATACATGTATATAAAATCTGCTTTGTGTTATCAAATTGAGCAATAACTGAAAGTATCCTTGGTTGCTTTCTAGTTGATTCAAGTGTGATATTTCATCATGTTGTTCAAATAGACTCAAATACCGTAAAGGGCAAGAATAAAATCTCTTATTTTGATTTCTACAAAAATACCAAATATTTACTAAAACTCAATAAAATATGTGAACTTATTGACAAATACAATTAATTCAGCATCCCATTATGATTTCTTCTTAGTCACTAAAAGTAGAGAAATACCTGAGGTCTAAATAAAAATAACACAGATCTAATGATAGTTTGAAGGAGGAATACAGAAAGCTGCAGAAAATAGAGTCACATAACCAGTGGGACTCTCAGAAGTCAACTGACAGAGACTCCTGTTTGTTAGCAGATGACTATGTAACTAAATTTGTAATATCTTTCACGAAAACACAGATAGAAATGGCCAAATCTCACTGAAAATATATATTCCAATATTTTATTTCTCATCAGTTAAAAAGTCCTAATATGAAACCTCACATATTAATTTATGCTGTTTCTGTTGACACACAATGCCAGCTCTCTCATTTATGTTTCACTTAAACTGACAGATTTAGTATTAGATATGATGTAATAAAAGCCATCCATGAACAGTTCATGCCACATCAATAAGTTGCAAAAAGAGTGATCTTTTAAAACTTTTCTTTATGTCTAGCTTTCAGCTCTTATCACTTTGGGTCAACTCTACAATATATGCATATAATAAAGGAAACTGCAGCAAAATATCCACAAATATAAGGAAGTTCAAATAAACTCTTTCTTTCTGAGCATACATTTGTCTCTCTGTTAAAACACATCTCAACATCTGATAATTCAGGTCACTTTTCAACCTTGAGCTCTTCCAAAAATATCGCAAAAGTGGCAGAGTTTACCGTGGCTCATGAGGATACACTCAAACTCTAAGGCCACAGACAGCTAACACAGTATTCCAAAAATGCTACATCAGAGACTGAAAGTCTTTACTCTCCATGGGCACTATCAAATCTTATTTTGTCTAAAGGAACTTTGGAAGTAAAAATGACTACACTCTCTCTCAGCTTAGAGCAAACAAATCAGCACAACTCCTCATCTACAGCAACACAGAGAAATATTCTATAGTCTTTGCTTTGTCTTGCCTTCAACAATGCTGTGAATTACTTTTAAAATCCTAACAAAAAAGTACATTACCAAATAATACCCCTACCTAAATGAATGATATAAGATGCATGGAAAAGACTCAATAGAAATAAGTTTGCTTCCAATTTTATGTGATATCATATATTAAAACCATATACATTTACAGTATTTTTTCTTTTATTTTCAGTTGTGTGCAATCAATAGAAGTCTGAAAATATTAATATGGAATTCGGGTAAGAATAATATTTGCATTATATACTGTTCTGATTAACATAGTGAACTTTGGCACTGTCCAATTCTAACCTAATAAGGATGAGCATATTCATGCTATATAGGTTATGTGCCCATTGCTCATTTAGTAGTTGTCTTAGTAATCAGGGTGGCTCTCACAGTCTTACTCCACTCATATCCAAATGATCCTTGTTTTACAGTATAAAACAGAGATGCTGGCAATTTAACTATTCCAAGAAAAGGCATAAAGTGTTTCCTTTAAGGTAAAACATGAAATCCCTTAGCTTAACAAGGAAAACAAAAAGTACTAAGGTGGGTATTATTTATGGTAAGAACAAATCCTCTGTACATGAAAATATGAACATGTAGTAATACTCTTGCTGTTGTACTTAAAACTGCAAAAAATTATGGCCTGTAACTTGTGATTTTCTGAATGAACAGAACCAATGGATATGTTATAAGACAGGAGTTATTAGATGGCTGTCCAATAACGGTCCTCTTCAAGCTGCAAATCCAGAAAATCATGACTGCTCGGTCCATTAAGACTGAAAGATTCAGAACATGAGGGGCCAATGATGGAATCTCACTCAGGAGCACACTGATGAGTAATTCATGCAATTCAGTATTCAAGCATTGAAGAAACCCCAATTTTGTATTTATTAGTTATGGCAGTAGCAAATACAATGCAACTATCTAAGAGGAGTGCATGTTCAAATGAGCTTTCCCTTCTTCCATTTTTGTTCTACCCAGCCTCCCAAACTATACATCATTGCTGTCCCTCGTCTGAGTAGATTTTCCTCCTTAGTTCATTGCCTGTTATGTGAACTCAGAACATTTACATTAGCTTCCAGCTGAGAAAAGTCATTTACACAAGCCTATGTGATAATAAAATGCTGAATAGCTGATGTAATGTATTTATTTTTTACATCTAATAATTCTGGAACATGATACACTATAGATAATCAGTTGTTTCTCTTCATGATTTAGTGGATAACAGGGAGCTATGGCTTGGTGGTGCTATTCAACATCACAAAGAGGTAACCTAGCACATATCACTCATCTGGAAAAAGAAACAAAAAAAAGTTCAAAATATGATTTCTAAATGGTTGAGGATACTGAGAGAACACAACCCATAGAATCAGTTAAGCCGGACTTATAGGAGCTCACAAAGACTGAAGCAGCAATCATAGTGCCTGTATGGGTCTATGCTACGTCCTCTGCAAATGTTATGATTGTTAGTTTGGCATTTTGTGGGACTCCTATCAGTGAGAATGTGGTATCTATGTATCTTTTGCCTGCTCTTTGAACCCTTTTCCTCCTATTGGATTGCCTAAATCAGTCTTGATATGAGGGTTTGTGCCTAGTCTCACTCCATCTTGTTATACTGTATTTGGTTGATATCACTAAGAGGTCTGCTCTTTTCTGCAGGGAAATGGAGAAAGAGTTTATCTTCAGGAGAGAAGAAATAGAAGGTATCTGGAAGGAGTGCAAGGAGGGGAGGCTGTGGTCAGGATCTATTGTATGAGAGAAGGATAAAACCATGTCTTCTATTAAATGTGTATCACTTTCATGCCATTACAAAATCCAAACACAGGAAGTGAGAGTATTGTAAATTAGAAATCATCTGTAAATGGTTATAATTTTTCTACTTCATTATTAGTTATTGTGTTCCTTTCTTTCAGGCCCTTATTTATAGAGTTTCATCAGAGTTATATACACAGAGGGAAAATGTGTGTATGTGAGGTTTCTGTGGGATTCTTGTCTTCTACTATAACTTTTGGAATTTACCACTATGAACAAAGATATGCTACCATACATATCTAGTAGGCTCCTACATGCATGCCAAGAAGTCGATCACACACATTGGGAAGCCAAAGAAAACAGACACTAGCTTTACAATTTATAAGTTCCTAGAATTCCTATGTGGAGGTCCCCAGTTTCTTCTGGATAAGTGCAATTGTAATCTTAATTCTACTCCAGAAAGAGAAGAATTCAGTCAGAGGAATTCAGTCAAAACACAGCCGAACAAGAGTTCAATTAGAGGCAGGAAGATTTCTGTGAGTTCCAGGCCAACATGGTCTAAAAAGATAGTGCCAGGATAGGCTCCAAAGCTACACAGAGAAACCCTGTCTCAAAAAATAAATAAATAAATAAACAAGAAAAATAAAAAAAAGTTTAAGTAGAGCAAACAAAGAATCAAGGATACACTGTTTAGGCAAATAAAGCAGGTCAAGATAAGCAGTAATGCCATGATCCTAGTAGGCAAAGGGCTTTTATCTCTCCTCTCTTGAGTCTGCTCCAGGGTTGGGAGGTACAGGAAAAATGGTACAATTTTCCCAGAAGTCCAATTTACCTAGACGTAATTCTATTTTAAGTATGCATATGAGATGCTAGAATATGTATAAGGATTTGGGGGCCCCAAAGTTGAAAAGTTAAATAAGAAAAAGGATAAGAACATTCTTCACATGCTCCCCTGGAATGAAAAAATCTTGAGGTTGCTTTAATATAGGTCACTAACCTTAAACTCTGATTTGGAACTCAAGCTGATCCATTTACAGTCTACCACATCAAAAAGCACTAATCAACTAATGTCATTATCTTTAAATCCTGTGTCTGTGAGCTGGTAAGTCACTGCATCAAAGAGCTAACCTTCTAACTTACAGTACTATAAAGAACATGAGGCTTCTGTATGAAATGATTAATAACAATACCATGTTCATAAAGTCTGAGTATAAGGTGAAAATCTACTTTTTCAATTATCACGTGGAAATACTTTTCAAATGACTTATCATGTCCTCTTTAAAAAGCTGCATTCATTCAAAATGTAACTCTGTTCATAAACTCAGTTGTACCCAGAATGTAAAAGGGGGAAAATGGTTTCAGAAGGACACCACATCAACAGTAAGTACAATTTTAAGAGATATTTTCCTGTTGTACTGTTTTATAAATAAAAACTCACACTTTCATGGCATTCCTCAAAGCCATCAAGACCAAGTAACTAGTTCCTGTGAGTATGTTGAAATGGTCATACTCTTATAATAAAAAGGAATGTTAATTAAAACATTAAAAATGCCAGGATTGCTCATAAAATTACCACTAACAGTTTAAAATGTGTAAACTGAAGAGAAAGACTGTAGGACATTACTTAATTACCACAGTTTGAATGTGAAATGGTATAATCCTCCTGGAAAGCATTTTGCAACATGTAACACAAGCATTTATGAACTATACATGCCCTAACAGCTATTTGAGCATTTAATTCAGCATTTAGCAACATGGGAGAGAAGGCCTGCTTCTCTTTCCCTTGAGGTAAATGGTAACACTTGACTCCCTCTACTCCTCTGAGGAGTTGGGGGCAGTGAATATGAGCATGAATATTTCATTTCTAGGCAGGAGCACTTAAAAGCCAGCAAGCAAATCATTTTATTCTCATTCCCTGCCAGTGTATTCATGAGAGAACGTGTTGAGAGGGCAGTAAAGGATCCTCAGCAAGTTTGAGTCTAGACTTAATAAGCATATTCAATGTACATGCAACGGAATTGTGACAGTAACAATAAAGAAAGCACTGTTTTAAGGCACAGAAATTTCAGAATGTTATCACAGCATAACCTAACCTATCCAGATTGACATATAGTTGTTAAAATTAATATGAATGTACATAAGGAAATTTAAAAATAACCACTAAAATAGAAACCCAAATATCTCATAAAACAAAATTTTGAAGTAGATAGTAGCATATGAATATTAAAAGATTTATTATGCTAGAGCTGTGGAAATGGCATAGTGAGTATATTTCTTGTCACTCAACTATGAGTATCTAAGTTTGAATCCCTAGGACCTACACAAAGCCAAGCACAGTAGCATACACGGTCAATCCCAGTACTTCTGCAGGGATATGGGAGGCAGAGGCAGGAGAACCCCAGAAAGTCACAGGCCTGGTATAAGCAGCAGACAACAAATATCCATCTCTCAAACAAGGTACAAAGGTAAGGACTGACATCAAAAGGTTGTCTTCTGACCTTCACACACACACACACACACACACACACACACACACACACATACACACATACACACACACACACACACACACACCACGGCACTCTTGCTCCTGTACTTACACACACATAAGCACACACCATACACACAAACATACTAAAAATTATATTGTACTCATTTACTGATGAGCATTGTTGTTTGAATATGAAATGTATAGCATTTAGAGATTCTCACATGTTGAAAAGCTTACATTCCTGGAGTTCTATGTTGGGAACATTTAGGAGGTAAATCTTATTTGAAAGAAATAAATTACTGTGGGCATGCCATTGGTACTGTACTTCGCTATGCACCCTTTTTGTATTCACTTTTTTGCTTCCTGTCTACTGTGAAGTAAAGAGGGTCATTTGCCACCCAATCTAACTATCCTAATGTTCTTCACAAGTGCATGAGGTCAGGCAACCTCATTCTGCACACCTTGCAAATGTGAGACAAAAGTAAATCTTTCTCCTTAGAGTTGTTCTTTTTGGTCATTTACCCATAGTTATACAGAAAATAGTTATATAGAAAATAGGAACCACAAAAAATAGGATCATTGCTGTGACTGCCTGACAGTATGGATCTGAAAGTTTTGTAAGTGGTAAGTGGGATGAATTCAGAAACATTTGGAGAAATTATGTAGAGATGTTCTAAAATGCTGCATGCAAAATGTAATGGGTTTGTCTAGCAGGAGCACATACAAAAATACAGACAGTATGAAGACAGTAAAGACTGCATGGGCAAATAAGGTTTGAGATGGAAGTGAGACTGTACTGGGAATGAGACTAGCAATGTATCTTACATCATGGCAAATAATCTGTCCATATTTCCTGCATTTTCTTAGACTTTATGGCAGATGAAGTATAAAAGCAATGGAATAACTAGTCTCACAGAAGAAATTTTATGGCAGTCCATCATTCAGGTGGTGGCATGATTATCTCAGGCTTCTTTTAATCAAGTACAGAGTGGAAATGACCAAAAGAAGGCATAGGAATAAGATTTAACATCTTGGAGTCTGATCAAAAAAAATAATCCTGAGTAAAGTTAGTTCCAAGGAAGGTATGATTTGTGAGAGTCAAACACTTTGTATAAGAGTAATAGGAAAGATTCTTTGAGCACATCTCAGGAATAGGACTGGTCAAATCTACGCCTGGCCCAAAGGGTTGACAAAGTTAAATCATCAGAAAGATCACAGGGTCTGGTGGTGCACATCTGTAATCTCAGTACTTGAGAGGTTGAGGTAGAACTGCCATGACTAGGATGCTAGCCCGAGTTACTTAGTAACAAGCCAAGAATTATTTTACAATGGAAGAATAATGCCTCTGTGTGCCTTGATCACACTGGGCCCCTAAGGAAGTTGTTTCCCTAGAACTCCAAACTCTGCTGCTCTAGTTCAAGAAGTCCCACCTAATGCTCAAATTGGTAGCTGATCCTGGCATTGTCTACATGGTTATTCAGGTGTGAAAAATATAAGTGGCATGAAAAATATGTGTTGCATAGTCATTAGCGCCTCCACTTGGATTTCATAGGATTGTCTAGGAGGTCAGGTAATCTATTAACAGCATCAGATGCCCTGCAATGAATCCTGAGTATATGACGGATGAAACTGTGTGAATGGATCCTAAATTGAAATGCAAAATCTAAGAAGTTAGAAATGAACAAAATGTGAAATATCCATCCAAAAAAGCCACAGGCTCCAAGTGAAGTCAGCCCAAGTGTGAGATCCTATAGATTGTAAAGGAAAAATAATATATGTAGGGCTACTCAAACTTATTTGAGTCTACAACATATTACCACCATTTCAGATGATAGATACAAGTTTATAAGATTTCATATTTGTCTTGCTGGGGTTTGTTTTTACTCTGATCAGCTTCCTACTTTTTTATGATTCTATTGTTCCACTTTGAAAGGAAATTGTTTACATCATTGTATATTTGAAGCATGTAATTCTCTTTTTGATTCTAAAGGGGCTTATAACTAATAGTTTGCTTGAGTTTTGGAGAACTCAGGCTTTTGAACAATGTTGAAACTGTTAAAACGACAGATTTTGGGATAGACTAAATGGATCTTGGAATATAAAATAACCATTGGGGACCAAGTTCTAGAATATTATAGTTTCCGTATGAAATGGCATCCATAGGATCATGTTTACAATGTCTGGTACCTAGTTGTTGTCATCATTTGGGAATGTTGCAGAAACTCTAGGAGAAGAGGCCTAGTTAGAAGAAGTAAATTGGGCTGGAGAAATGGCTTGGCCATTAAAGGATAAAGTTCACAACCAAAAAGTCAAGAAAGAGGTCACTGTGGCTGTGTCTGGTCCTGTCTCTTTCTCTGTTCCCATACTTCTCTGCATCCTGTCTACCATGAGATTAAAAAACTTTCTCTGGCAGAGCACTTAACTGGAGTGTGCAAGGCACTAGTTTTAATCCCCAAAGCACAAAAAAATAACCAACAAAATAGAAGCTCTTCCACCAAAATTTCAGTCCAGGTACATGGATGTGTCAAGCAACTGTGCTCTACACCATTCTGAAACCATGAGCCAAAAACATACCTTTATTCCTTTAAGATTTTCTCAGGTAATTTTGTCATAGTTACATAAAAGTGACTAACATGCAAAATAAAAACTACTCATGATGTAACATTGAGAGAATAAAGTTATGTTACAAACCATAGCCAATCCAGTATTTGTTACCAATACAAGCATCACATGCTCATACACCAAAATGTTATCATTGGTTATTAATGCCTGATGAACATAACTTCCATTTTCCCTCTCTCTCAATTATAATTGCAGAAAATTCACATGCATTACTCATGTAACAGTTTTAAGATTGATTTTTAATATTAATGAAATCACTGTCAATTCAAAGGTTAATACAGTTTCAGGATATTTTTACTTTTATTTTTGCGGCAACCAGGATAGAAACAATAGTGACACACAAACAGAGGTAAAGATAGCTTCAACATCAGTAGATAAGTCTGATTTATTTCTTTTCATTTTTCTAGCAGATGGGCAGCTGTTCTTTTACACAGAAACCTGCTGCTACAAGTAGGAAATTCAAGCCAAGACCCTGAGGGGTGATTTTTAATCATTTATGGTGAGCTCTGGGAAGAAAAGAGGCCATTGTTATGCAACTCACAGAACCCTTCCACCTTCTCTTCTGAACTTCATTTTCCCTGGGCTACTTCACATTTCAGATACTAGCAGAATTTTGAAGGGTGATTTTAATCAAAATAGGTAGCTTTTAACATTTCTTTGCAATTAGGAGAGTAAATGTTACTTATTGCCTTTATCAGGATGACAATTTATGCTACATATAATTACCATGACACTTCACTACTGATTTCCAAGGCAGAGGAGGTAGGGAAGAAAAGATTGCATGTTCTAGTAAGGACCAGATAATTATGGTGTGAGATGATGTGTGCTCATGAGTAACTCATTTGAGGATTTTTCTTATCACTGTTCCTCCAAAAAGAAAATCACAACTACCAAGGAAACATCAACATTAAGACTACTAAGAAGTAAATAGACACAATCTACAAATATACAAGGTATTATTTAGTTTTGATTATAAAAACACTTCAAGATTTGATATATTAACATCCATATTGATCCTTAGATAGCCAAAGCAAGAAGGATAAGGCATAACATACATTGCCATTTCATGTATTGACTATTGCATAGCTGAGCTAGAATACTAGTATACAGCTAGAGTGCTTTTTATCCTGATGAAACACATGAAAATGGCATAGACAATATGGGAATGCAAAAAACAACCAGGTACATGTCAGAAGTTTGAGGTCAGGTCTTGTAAAATATTTCCTAGACATTCTCATAGATGAAATCCCACAGCCTGAAGAAATCAAGCCATGCCCTGCTTTAGCTCTCTCTTTTAGGACAGAGTCACATGCCATTCTGTGCTGTAACTGAACAGTCTCTACTTTATGGTCCAACCCAGTATCCAGTATCTCTATGCTTTTTATCCTATAAAAGACATCAAATTAATCCAATGGTGTGTGCCTTCCTATGAGTCCTGTAAATTCAGAAGTTCTCCTTTCTTCTTGGAGCTTCTCTGAAGGCTCACTTTCCTCACTGTGCCTCCCTCCCATCATGTTGCTCATAGCAACTCTCCCAGCCTCTTTTCCTTTGAGTCATCCTCCTTAATGAAAGTCTTCTCTGAGTTTTGAAAGTAAAGCTCCATTTTCCCTGTAAAGACTGGTAATGCTGGTTCTGACACAGTGTGCCATCCTTTTCTAATGCTCTCCCATCACAAAGATAGGTCATGACTTCAACAGCGGCCGTACCTTTCACCTAACAAAACTCACTTCTAAATCATACTTTTGTTTCAGCTCCTAACCTGAACTAACCCACCTGATTGTCCTTATTTTATTTTCTTCTAACACTGCAGGGATATTGCCTCAAAATATTGTTTTGAAAACAATCAAAGAGATGAATTTTTTCACAGACCTGTTTTCTTGTTTACTATGTCCCTGTAACAAGTAGGGTCAATCCATGGATAGGCATTGTTTCTTTTCATCATCATTTCTGATAGCCCTAGCAACCAACACTACATCTGACACAGCAGTGTCCACTGAATACATGCATTTTTTTACAAGAGGGAAGGGCAGGACAGGAGACAGAAAATAGAGATGTAGTCTCTGATTTTATGGCTTACTGTGCCAGCATAAAACATGAATGTGTTCAGATAACTTTAACAAAAAAATACAGACTATTTAGGAGACTCTTTAAAGATAGAACAAACATAATTGAAATGTGTTGAGTGACTTCTAGTGGTATTTTACCTCCTAAATAAAGACCAAAAGGAAGCTAAGCAAGAGAAGTGGGAAATGAGTGCATGCAAGATTGTTTCTGTTGCCGTGACAAGATATATTAGACGTAGAAATTAATTTGTCAGGGCTTTGGAAATTGGGAAGTCTGTAACAAAGTCACAAGCAGATTCTGGGTCTAGTAAGGGCTTCTCTTGATTTCAAGGGTGCATATGTGATCTAAGGACAAAAGGCACAAGGGTATTCACTTATACACTTATGAAATGTATAAGTAGATTCCTGGGGGATTCGTTACCTTTCCAATAGAACCCAAGGAACCCAGTGACAGAGAGAGAGGAGCAAAGAGCAAATTGGCAAAGAATGGACTGGCAAAACCAGCAGAGACAGCTGATCCGAACAGGAGAGAGCTCTTGGACCCCAGACCGACAGCTGGGAGGCCAGCATGGGACCAATCCAGACCCCCTGAATGTGAGAGTCAATGAGGAGGCCTGGGCTAACTATGGGGTCCTGAGCAGTGGATCAGTGTTTATCCCTAGAATACTAACAGACATCGTGTGTGCATAACACAAAGAGGGTTGATCTCTCTGCCTGGGCTCTTAGGGAAGTGCCTGGACCCTACCTTGAATGAAATGATAGACTCTAGATATCCACTATGGTGAAGGAATTGGCAATAGGGTGGGAGGATGTGGGGGATGGAGGGGGTGCGGGAGGAGGGGAGGGAGAGGGAACTGGGATTGACATGTAAAACAAGCTATTTAAAATAAAAAATGTTAAAAAAAACTATGTGAGAAAAACCAACATGTAAATTGAAAAGGCATAGTTTGGCTTTCACTTTAGTGGTGGTTCCTTATAATCAGTTAATCCCATTGCACCACTGTGAGAGCAGGTGGCTGGTCCATTACAAAGCCATTGGACAATTTAGTCCATGGATTACCAGTGACTGGTTTATCACTAAAATTCTCTCTATAATTATATTTGTATGTATTTCCATTTGCTCATTTTTGCTTAAACTTTTTTTGCTTAGACTTTTTGTATTGTATTTGTTGCAATAAACCAATTAATTTGTGACAAGTACTTGTTGGTTTTATTTGTGACTTAACTGGAAAATTCTCCCATGCTCTTGGATAGGTAGGATCAATGTAGTAAAAATGGCAATCCTGCCAAAAGCAATCTACAGATTCAATGCAATCCCCATTAAAATACCAGCACAATTTTTCACAGATGTTGAAAGAAAAATAATCAGTTTTGTATGGATAAACAAAAGATCCAGGATAGTCAAAATAACCCTGTTCAACAAGGCAACATCCAGAGGCATCATCATCCCTGACTTCAAGCTCTGTTATAGAACTATAGTCCTGAAAACAGCTTGGTATTGGCACAAAAATAGACAGATAGACCAAAGGATTCGAATTGAAAACCCTGATATTAAGCCATACATGTATGAACATCTGATCTT
The DNA here is from genome assembly GCF_017639785.1 of Mesocricetus auratus. NCBI lineage: Eukaryota > Metazoa > Chordata > Mammalia > Rodentia > Cricetidae > Mesocricetus > Mesocricetus auratus. Next base: position 90,558,388 of record NW_024429188.1, on the reverse strand, counting down.
TGACAAAGAAGCTAAAAATATACAATGGAAAAAAGAAAGCATCTTCAACAAATGGTGCTGGCATGTAGAAGAATGCAGATTGATTCATGTCTATCACCATGCACAAAACTTAAGTCCAAATGGATCAAGACCTCAACATAAATCCAGCCACACTGAACCTCTTAGAAGAGAAAGTGGGTGGTACCCTTGAAAGAATTGTTACAGGAGGCAGCTTCCTGAACATAACACCCGTAGCACAGACAGTGAGATCAAAAATTAATAAATGGGACTTCTTGAATCTGAGAAGCTTCTGTAAGGCAAAGGACACAGTCAGCAAGACAAAAGGCAGCCCACAGAATGGGAAAAAATATTCACTAATTCCGCATCTGACAGAGAGCTGATCTCCAAAATTTACAAAGAACTCAAGAATCAAGTCTCCAAAACACCAAAGGATCCAATTAAAAAGTGGGCTGCAGAACTAAATAGAGAATTTTCAATAGAGGAGTCTAAAATGGCTGAGAGGCACTTGACAAATCGATCAACATCCTTAGCCATCTGGAAAATGCAAATCAAAACAACTCTGAGATACCATGTCACTCCTGTTAGAATGGCTAAAATCAAAAACACCAATGACAATTTATGCTGGAGAGGATGTGGTGAAAGGGGAACACTCCTCCACTGCTAGTGGGAGTGCCAACTGGTTCAGCCACTTTGGAAATCAGTATGGAGATTCCTCAGAAAAATGGGAATAAACCTACCACAAGACCCAGCAACTCCACTCTTAAGCATATATCCAAAAGATGCCCATTCATACAATGTTGGGGAAGTCCTGTGCATTTGTCAATAAAGCACTCTCTGGCCAATAGGGAATCTAGATAGGAGGGACTAGGAGTCCAGAAGGACTCTGGGTAGGAGAAACACAAGAGGGCAAGATGTAACCGCCATGGGGTAGGAAGCCCGTAAATATTCTCTGGTAAGAGAAATACTTAGATTAACAATTATGGGGTAATTACTTAAGTCAGAGCTAGCCAGTAAGAAACAAGCAAGGCCAACAGCTTCATAATGAATAAAGCCTCCTGTGTGTTTATTTGGGACTGATGCAGCTCTAGAACCAGGCTGGCGGGAAGGCTCCTTTCAAGGAAAAAGCTTCTCTTTACAGAATGGTGTCAGAGCGGGATTGGATTTCCATGCAAAATAACAAACGATTTAAAGGAATTTTAGAAACAGAAGAACGGAGAGAAGCACAGATTTTTGGTAGCAGCATTTTCTCAGGTGGGCTCTGTTTTGCAAGCTACAAGCCGAGATTCACATGGCTCACTTACTGGAGTCTTCCTGACTCGGCATAAAAAGAAAAAAAAACAGCAAGGTTGTTTTAAGAGACTCTGCTAACGATTGAAAGGTGTTTACGTACAGCTGGAAGTGGCAGCTTTTGCTGGATGTCAGCATGGACTGAGGCGGTAAGCTGGAGTCACGCTTATGCCCGCCATCTTGGAAATGGCAGTTTAAAACAGCCGCGGTTTTACATAAAAGACACGTGGCCAGAAAACTGTAAAGATTTACAGTAAAGTCCGACTTGGATGAGCAAAACCTCTAAAGGTTTACAGTGTGTTTAGAAATATACATAAAATTGAGAGACAGAAAGAAATGGCAAAGTGGTAAATAAATAGAAAATCCGGCTGTGGTGGCACACTCCAGTAGGAATTGCTGCAGAGTCAGAGGCAGGCAGATTTCCAAAGGTTTACAGTGTGTTTAAAAATATACGTGAGATTGAGAGAGAAAATGAAACGACAAAGTGGTAAATAAATACAAAAGCTGGCCTTGTGGTGGCAGAGGCAGGCAGATGTCCAAAGAGAAATCCTGTCTCAAAGAAAATAAATAAAAGTAAAATAAATAAAGTAATAATAAATAAATAAGCCACGTAAAGATGGAAAATACACAGAGAGTCTGGATACTGTATGCTATTGTGTTTTTCAGTTTTTTCATTACTAAGGAAGAAACAACTACAAAAGTACACTTGATTATAAATGCTGCTGAATTAATTCAACTTATATCTTTTAAAAATGCCTTGACTTCAAAATTTAAGTATAAGGATATTTTACTTGGAAAAGGAGTTTTTATGTATGTTTCTACAGAAAATGAAAAGCTGAGGATTCCTTCCAGGCTTCTGTGGTTTGACAAACCAAGACCACCGGAAGCAGTGGACCAGGTGTTCCAACAACTGAAACAGCGAAGATGATGCAGTCTTACAGACCCCGAAAATATGGACTTATACAGGTTTCTGAGTTTTGTCATGATCCCCATGGTATGAACAGCGCCCCCTTCCATCATGAAGCAGTTTGGAATGAGTGACGTCCTAATTCTCATCTTGTTTATAAATCTTTGTTTTTATTTAAATGGGGTTGTTTATAATGATAACAGCCGATATCTTTTTTAATGGTAAAAAGGGGAATTATGGTATGGGTATGGTTTTTCATTTATTGATACAAATTCAAGGTCAATTTTGTAATGTGTATATTTCTCCTCTTGATTAAGTATTGTACTTATACTAATCTTTTAAAATGTAATGCATAATTGAATACAGACTATAGATAGTTACTTATAATAGAATTTATAGTTAGGTAAGTTAGGTTTTCTAGATATACAGAAATATATTTAATATAGATAGTCTTCAAACCTTTCAAAGACCTTCAGAAAATGACATTTAAAATGGTTTAGGGTTTTTCTTGACAATGAGAAATGTCTGCTCCTGGCAGCACCAATTACGTCTGAGATGGGCATTAAAGAAACTCGTTATGGAGTTAGCTTTCAACATGGCAAGATTAGCCATTTTGGCAAGAAACTGCTCTTGCCTAGACTGTTTGACTGTTGTTGTATAATCTGGACATGCAGGACCCACAGAAAAGTGACTGCTGAACTCAGTCTAACAGGGTTCCTGCTTCATGGAAGAGTCTACGGGACTGTCTGCAGGACACAGAAAAATGACTGACAGACTGCTGATGCAGATGGACAGTTTTGAAATTTCCTGCTTGGCTGAGAAATCTTCTGGATACATTGTGGCCTATGGGCTGAAGATAGATGCCCTAACGTTACAGTGGAACTTCGGGTGACTGTCCAGGCAGTAAGATGTCTCTATCAATCCTAGTGTTTATATATTATCCTTCTGTGGTCTTTGATGGAGTTGAAGACAGATAGTTATAATTATAGTATTCCTTAGTTATGATAAAAGATAAGCTACATATAGGACTTTGGACTCACAAGAATGAGATAGATGATATTTTCTTTAAATCTTACTAAATGTTGATAGAAAAAATGTAACTGTGTTCTTACTTGATAACTGTTCTGTTATATATAATTTGACTATGTTAAAGTTAAGACCTTTCTTTTTGTTTAAACAGAAAAGAGGAGATGTTGGGGAAGTCCTGTGTATTTGTCAATAAAGCACTCTCTGGCCAATAGGGAATCTAGATAGGAGGGACTAGGAGTCCAGAAGGACTCTGGGTAGGAGATACACAAGAGGGCAAGATGTAACCGCCATGGGGTAGGAAGCCTGTAAATATTCTCCGGTAAGAGAAATACTTAGATTAACAATTATGGAGTTATTACTTAAGTCAGAGCTAGCCAGTAAGAAACAAGCAAGGCCAACAGCTTCATAATGAATAAAGCCTCCTGTGTGTTTATTTGGGACTGATGCAGATCTAGAACCAGGCTGGCGGGAAGGCTCCTCTCAAGGAAAAAGCTTCTCTTTACAATACAACAAGGATGTCTGTTCCACTATGTTCATAGCAGCAGAACTTGGAAGCACCTAGATGCCCCTCAATCGAAGAGTGGATAGAAAAAATGTGGTACATTTACACAATGGAGTACTATTAAGCAGAAAAAAATGGAATCCTGAAGTTTGCAGGCAAATGGATTGCACTAGATGAAACCATCCTTAGTGAGGTAACACAGTCACAAAAAGAGAAACATGGCATGTACTCTCTCATATATGGATTTTAAACATAGTTCTGGGCAGTGCCAGCCCACAATCCCATGGCCAGAGAGTCTGAGAAACAAAACCTTCATTCAGTGGCTGATGGAAGCAGAGATAGACTCCCACGGCTAAGCCTGAGCTGAACTCAAGAAATCCAGTGACAGAGCGGGAGGACTGATGACCAAAGGGATTAAGACTGAGCTGGTTTAACCGCCAGAAACAGCTGTCCTGCCAAGGGTTAGCTCTTCAATCCCAGACTGAAACCTGGGAATCTAGCATGGGACTGATAAAGACCCCCTGAATGTGGGTGTCAGTGAGGAGGCCTAGGTAATCTATTGAGCCTTGGGGAGTAGATCAGTATTTATCTCAGGTATACAAATGGACTTTGGACTCGCATCCAACAGTGAGAGATGTACTCTCACCCTGGACTCTTGGCGGAGGGTCTAAACCCTGACCTGGATGAAATGACAGACTATGGACACCCCCATGGAGGGCCTCACCCTCCCTAGGGGAATAAAGGGATATTGGTGGGGTTGGTGGGAGGGCAAGGAAGGAGGAGAGTGAAAGGGAGAGGGACCTGGAATTGACATGTAAATCAACCTTGTTTCTAATTTAAATTTAAAAATAATATGTGTATATATATATATATATATAACAAATAAATTATCCTTAACTTAAAATATTCAGAAATAAAACTATCCCTATGGTCAAACATGATGATATCTTCTTACATAAATAAATGTTGCCCAGCCATTATATCCCCAAATTGTCAGAAGTCATGATTCATCTCATCATAAACTTCAAGGCCAACATTTAATCTGATTATCATTCAAAGCAGAACTGGATGAGACTCCAGGAATATTTCATTCCATGGTAACTCATCTTTCAAGCTGTGAACTTTCAATAATATTGGATGTGTTCCTAAAATATAGTGGACAATGGGACAAATATACAATCCATAGGGGTGAAATGTGAAATTAAATTAAGAACCACAATTTAAGTACATTCAATACACTACAATACAGATTGCATTTAACTGTTAGGCTTAATTCTAAATATTTTGATCCTATGTCCTGTCTACCAGAAATGTTGGGCCTGTGAGGTATCTGGCAACTCTGAGTTATGCCTTCACTGATCTCAGCCCATGCAGCATTTCTCTTATATTAGACTCACATGTCTGACGATTTCCTAGGTTATACTCACACATAGCCTTTATTCCTCTGGGACTTTTAGTAGGTGAGGAGGAAGACAGCTCTTATGACTCCACACAACACTAAACTTTAAAGTGTCTTTGTAGTCATCTGACTCCACAGGTCCACTGAGCACTGGCAGGTCTGCTAGTATCCATACCTATATACCATATCTCTAGCCTGAATCCTGAGGTTTCTCTGGACATCCTTTGTAATATGGGTGGCAAAAGTCATGTTTCCACAATCAGTGTGCTACTGAGGTTTATCAGTTGTTTCCACTAAAGCAAAGGCCAAAGTTATGCATGGGTCCCTCTTTAGACACAGCTGGGAAGGTAACGGCTAGGCTGAGAATTTTATGAGTATTTAAGATCTGCTTCTTTTCTGTTTATAAATGGAAGCTTTAATTATTTTGTCTTCTTATATTTTGCAATAAGTCCGAAGAACCTTTAGAACTTTGCTCACAGATATCTTCTGCTAAATAGTCTAGTTCATGGTCCCCAAGTTCTGCCTTCCACAAAGTATTCAAATTTTTGTTACCATCACACCTTCTGCTCCTTGCCTTGTCTCTATGGTTTTGCCTATCTATGCTTCATAGAACTAAAAGAACACCACATGTAACCTTTTTACATAGGTTCTTTCACAAAGAATAATGCTTCAAAATTTCTTTGTAGCATTTATAAGTATTTTATTCCTTTCAACAGTTAAATTGTAATTCATTTGCTGAGGGATATTTTATTTTCTTTTACATCCTTTGTGAATATTAAATATTATGTTTAATTTAAAATCAAGTCTTATTTTTCTTGCGTGATGAATATTGATGTTTTATACTTTATTTCTGAGGGAGCACTGGTTCATTGGGGTTTTGTTCTTCAGGAGCCATCTATCTCCCCCCACTTTCCTTTTCTAAAGGCAGCATGTCTAGCTTCAACCTATAATTCACCGATTTGGCTAAATTGGCTGGACTCTCAGTCCCCAAGACTCAACTGTCTACCTTCTCAGTGATGGGGCTACAAGCACAAAATACCACATGGAACTTTTATGTGGGTATCAAACATAGGTCCTCATCTTACGCAGTAGTCATTTCACCAAAATGAGCTAGCTCCCCAGCGTAATATTTAGATTCCCTGATGTGTCAGCATTCCTTCAGGTAAGTCTTTGCCAGTATTTCATCCATGCAAGGATTTAAATGTCAAACATGGCTTTTTCATACTTTAAATGGTATTTTATTCTTTTGAAAATACATTTTTTCTCTCATACTTTGCTGTTTTTATCTGTATATAATTGGATACTTATTTTTCTTTCCTGTCCAAATATTCTGGTATCTGATAGATTATAATAAATATTCAGCAGTTTTGAAAAGGTACTTCATGACACATGGTATTCTGTATTTTATAGGCAATTACTCATTCATGATTTCAAGGACACAATAAGACAGGTAGATTTTACAAATGAGAACTTGAGATACAAAATTATTGATGAAATTACTCAAATTCACACAGATTTTAATCAGAATGGGCAAGGCTTAAAGTAAGACAATTAAATTAAAAATTTGAGCTTTTTTTTATAAACTGTACTAAAACAGGGAGGTAAAATGTTGGAAAAAAGAAAATATGTATAATGTGTATACATTCATTAGTATAAAAAGTTTGTAAGTATAAGTTTAGAACAAACAGCCAATGTAAACTTTGAGCAAAATAGTACTAAAATGTCTTACAACTACTCAAACTCAATTCATCTGATTATATGATTTGGTTATGTGAATGAAGGTAAACAGATATACTAAAAGAGGAGGTTAACAAGTTCAAGAACTCAAAAAAAGGAAAAAAATCATTCTATAAGAATAGCAACAAAAATATTAGAGAGAGCTGTATTAGAAATTAAGATTTGGTCAGGCAGTGGTGGTGTACAAGTTTAATCTCAGCATTTGGGAGGCAGAAGCAGGTGGATCTCTATGAGCTGCAGGTCAGTCTGGCCTACAATGCTAGTTCCAATACAGCCAGGGCAGTCACACAGAGAAATACTGTCTTGAACCCCACCCCCATTACTTCATTTGACTGAAGTAATAAAAGTTTACTGCATGCCAGCTCACAAATAGGCATCTGTGCTACCAAGCTAGAGAAAATTGCTGAGGCACGAATGTGCCCTTTCGTGTCTCTAAAAGCTCAACTCACCATCTGCCTATTCAATGCATGAACAATTTCTGGGAAGGGCCAGGAGAGAGCAAATCCCTTTATTTAAAAGAGACATGGAGAAGAAAACAATGACAACATGAGGACAAGTTCTATAAAAACTCTGTGGATATTAGGTCTCCCTATTTTTATTCTTGAACTGAAATGAGTCAGCTTCTTTCCACCATACAAACATGTTGCAGTGCTGACTGTCTATGGAAATTAATCACATCAAGGCTAGAAAAATTCAAACAAATGTCAATACAAATCCCAATTAAGTACTTTGTATATATTCATGGAAATGTCATAAATTAAGACAACTCTTATATAATGAAAATATTAATCAAAATCAGTAAGAAAAATAATTTGGATTTATTTTGTGGTGTTAGTATGGGAACATGGTGTTAATGTAGGAGGGGTATATGCTATTCTCCTTCCCCTTATGGGTTTGCATACCTAGTCTTACCCTCAGATAATCAGATTTTTATATCTATAAGAGCAGTGCAAAATCTACATTTCTAAGAAAAACTTGAGAAGTTGGCAGTATACTTTAAACCAAGCAAATTTGCTTAACACGAGGATAAAGAATTCCTGACAAAGAGAGGAATTAACTCAGAGAAAAACAAAATCTCGCCATGGAGTAGTAAAGGGAACAACGACTGTTGGTGAAGTGAAAGATTTGCCACATGGAAGTATAATTTAAATGCTGCTAGGTCTAACAGACTACAAGATGAAAATATTTACAATGCTGGAGATTATTTTATACTGCAAGAATATAAAATTCATAAATATTAGTGATATTTGCTGAAATCATTTCTTCCCTCCCCCACTCACATTTTGAATGAAAATTTTAAGCAGAAATATATAGTGTAATCATTTCCCAGCAATGTAAAAAGGGAATTCGTTTAGAACAACATCTAAACAACATACATAAAGCTATGCTGAATATTTGATAGAATTTCCCAATTGGTAGGAGTAGGAAGAAAACCTACATCTGCAGTATATCTGTAACTTGTAAAGCTGTTAGATTCAAGACTTAGACCTGCAGGCCTGTGATGTCAAAATGGCAAGCAAAGACTGAAATGAGCACTCTCCAAAGGTTTTAAATTCAAAAAGATGCTTCCTGTCCAGAACCAGGAAATGTAAGCAAATAACAAAAGTTCTTAGCACTGAGGTTCAAGTCAGGGTGCTGTCAGGCCTAAATACAGTGTTTGATTTGTGAGAAAAGGGAGTTCGAACTCCTTTCTCGTCTAAATAAATAGCGATTAAAACATGTCTAGAGTATCAATAGGGCTGTTGTCATTACACAGCTATAGTTTCCATCTTTGTGAATCACTTCCATACAAGATGCATTGCTGCCCCACAATATACACACATTAGCACATCCACAGAGGACTTTTGCAGAAAGGCTGCTGTGTATAGTACAATGGTCAATTTAAACATACACAACTACCTCATATCTCCACTCAGCCAGTCCAATATTACTGCATTGCTCTTTCTTTTATTCATTAAAGGACATACATAACTGAGTCAAGAAAAATTTAATCTTATTCAAGTAGAATTTTTTAAAATGACACAGATCTTCTCCTACAGCCTCTCTTATCACACAATCCCTTGAACTAGTCACTAATTCCCACAGGCATTCCAGGAGAACCCAGTGCTACACAGGTCAGGGAAACAGATCTATGCCTTGTTCAGGCATCATCAGAGATACTTCTTTCTAAAGCAAATGGGAGCAAATACAGAGATCCACAGCCAGAAAAAACACATAGAATGAGAGACTTCGGAACACTAAGTCCTAAAAGGGATGTGTCTCCAATGAATTCCTCCCCTCAGGGAAATCTGAAGAAGAGGAAACAAAAAGAATCTAAGAGCCAGAGGGGATTGAGGACACCAAGAAATCAGGCCTTCTAGACAAAACAGGGCTGGCATACATATGAACTCACAGAGACTGTTTTACACTAAATGGGGTCCTAGAACTGAAAAGAGAAGTCAACACATGTCCCCACCCCTAAACCAGAACGTATTTCCGATTGATAGACACTTTCAAATGAAAGATTAGTTTAGGGAGTGTTACATCGAAAACACACCACACTTAAGGGTAGGGCCCATGTCTAGCAGTACGTGGCCAATACAAAATGAACTCAAGGATATCTTTAGAGATTTTTTGTCTCATAATTCTGAGTCATGGCATTTTTTTCAACCTTATAAGTTCTTCACATATATATTATGGCTTCTGGTTTTATGTTTTTATGGGATTCCTGTTTTTTGTAAGCATGTGTGTTTCTACATCTATATGCATTTCTTGAGGATTTTTTTGGCTCTTTTTCTCATGGTTGTTTGTTTGGGTCATTCTGACTTGTTTGTTTTTGTTCTAGTGTACTGTATTTTGTTTTATTTTATTGTTATCCCTTAGATGCCTGCTTGTTTTCTAAGGAGAGACAGAAAGGTACAGGACAGATGTGGATGGGAAAGGGAGTGAGGAGGAACTAGAAGGTGTTAGGAGAGGGGATAACATAAGCAGAATACATTATATGAGAAATCTATTTTCAATATAAGAAAAATTAATCAATTATAATAGGTCCAGAAATGTAAATGTTAAAACTCTGAGGTTCCACATAACTGATTGAACCATGAACTTGCCATGTACAAATACAAATGTTTCCTGAGGGTACTAACTATTAAGTTGATTTTTAAAAGTTTACATACAGCAGAAGCTGTGTGAACAGCAGACTTGTACTGCTACCAAAAAGCCCCATAAAGCACAGGGCGGTAATGTCTGCAACCCCTGAGCTAGGTATCCCAAACCCTGTTCTCAGGACTAGAGATGGATTATCTTGCTACTAAGAAATATGAATTTGTTGTCAGAGATAAGAGATGGTCGTGTTTAAATCCTTCACTCATTGTGAGTCGCCTTTCATGCATACTCCTCCAGAAAGTAACCTCAACAGACTGACAGGTTATCCAAGCTAAAACAAAACAAATTAAAACATTAATTGAAAAGAAAAATGGCTCTACTAGTTGAATAAAACTCACAGTTTCAGTATTAGAGTTTTATGTTAATTATTTTTATTTATTTTTGTTAAGCTATATATTTCCCCCACTCCCCTTCCCTCCTCCCCCTCCCCTTCTACACTACCCTGATCCTATACTCCCAATTTACTGAGGAAATGTTCTCTTCTTCCCCTTCCTAGGCAGATCCATACATGTCTCTCTTAGGGTTCAAACACAGTGTGTGTTCTTTTCATATGTGAAAAATATATACAAGTGAGCTATTTACATAGCATGTTTTAGCTGTAATGAATATATAAAGAAAGAACTGCCTGGAGAAAGGCATTTAAAGTATTGTCATCCCACAAAATATGAGAAAAACAGAAAGCCTAAACTTAATTTCTCCCAAAACTTGTATCATTACTAGTGCATATCAGAAACATTTTATAAATTGTCTACATCTTTAACAATGAGAGATGAAGATTACAGCTTATGCTACCACAGATGCAAATAGGAGACTTCTGTCCCATGCACTGATTGACAGTCCCTTAATCTTTCAGTTTACTTTGTACACTCTTCCAATACTAAAAGCCAGAGAAGGCACTCTGACAAACTGCCCATCTGCAATTTAAAAGGAACAAAGTATCCATTAGCTTCAGGAGGGGAGTTATGAGAAAGTAATGCCTGCTTTTCTTCTCGGGAAACAGAACATCAATGTGCTCAATCAATAGTACCAAAAAGTAGATATTTGGACATGTGTATCTTTTATCATCTTACCACAATTTGACAATAATAGAAAAGAAGATAAAGGAGCTATATGGAAGCAATAATCACAACATATTTAGTTGAAAAGTACCTTGGAGAAAAAAAGAAAGATTTTGAAAACTTTCCTTTTAGACTGGGATCTCAAATCTATATACTCTTGGATACATTCATAGACATTTGTTTTTCATATTGCACAATATGCTTCTGTAGCTACTTCATGTAAGTGGAATTTTATTTCTTAAGTCATCAACATTTTTTACAAAAAGAAAAAAATGTAGTGTCAAGAATTCAGAAATATCTTATCAGTTTGGGGGCAAATAACTTATCTCCCTTGCATCTCCAATTTCTTCCTTGGAGGCTTGGGAAAAATGAAACCATATCTAATTAAAAGCAATTTCTTATTCATTAATTTTATGAACCTGTGTTTTCATATGTGGGATCTATTTAAAAATAGAAAATACTGACAGTCGTATCTGAAGTCTTTTCCTGTTTTGTTGTTTCATTTTATATACATGAATGTTTCATCTGCATGCATGTATATGACCATGTGTGTGCCTGTTAGATTGCCTGAAGTGAGTTATCCATATTTCTGAGCCATCATCTAGAGACTGGAAATTGAACCTGGGACCTCTGCAAGAGCAACAAGTGCTCTTAGTCTCTGAACCATCTCTCCAGCACTCTTTTACCATTTTGTAAGGAGGAAACATATACCTTTTTAAGTTTATCTTAATAAATTGCATTCTTTTCAGAATCCAAATCAAGACTAAGGGAGAATATAGAAATATAGTAAAAGGATAAGACTATGAAAACCAGCCAGCAAAAGTATTGGAACAACAAAATTGAAGTCATTGATTGACTTATACAGAATATCTCATTTTAAAAAGAGAGAAGAGAAAAGGGAAAGCAAGAATCAACTGAACCTTATTTGTCACATCTGTATGGGTTGTTAAATAAGACAATCAGTGAAATTGTTCATCAACACCTCTTGTTATCACTTTCAAACTGAAATTAGAGAATCTGTTGGAAAATTGATAACTTCTCTCCAATGTTAAATTACAGAATCAACTAGAAATGCCAAATTAGGTCAAAGTCTCTGATAAAAGTGGAGCAATATGACCACAATTCTCTGACACTAGCACACTAAGTAGAACAGTTATGCACATACCAAGATACCTTTAGGGGAGGAGAAAACCAGATGAGGGACTGCAGTACATGCTTTGTTATACACCTAAGAAATAAAAGCAGAGAGAAACCAAAGGAAGAAAACTAATGGTATGGTGTAGAGAGCTGCGAAGTGCTGCACCCTTAAGACGGTGCTGGCTTTAGCCTTCTGCTAGCACGACAGCAAGTGCTCTCTATGATAAACAACTCCTTATTTGGTCAAGGCTGGATATCAGGCTTGCTTCCTCGTATGTGAACCTATCTATCAGGCTTGCTTCCTCGTATGTGAACCTATCTGCTGTTGTCACATGTCTTACTGGGGTTGGCCGCCCAAGGGCCTCTTTAAGCTGTGGGCGGGCACTCCCCCGGGGTAAGAAGATTGTTCAAGGTTCCTGAATAAACTGCTTAAAGAAGAGTCCTAGCATTGCGTCTTCCTTGCTGGTCAAGGTGGTCGTGACAGTATGGGGAGAAAAATTGATGCGTATGGTCAAAGTGTATCATGAACTTAATTTGTCTTTATGAGAGTCTGCATTACATACAATGAATAGATATTGACAAAATATTTCAAAATTTAAAAAGAACCAGAAAAGGGAAAAAACTAGCCTCACTGACAAAGACTGAAATGAAAGAGTTGCTTCTGTACTCCTCATTCCATTCCAAGAGGTTTATGTTGGAAAGAGAAGTTTCTCTGTGTGGGGAGAGAGAGTGAATAAAATCCAGGTCACACATGTGAAAGTGAGTATCATGCTTATCTCAGTGAGGTGAGATTCAATACTAGTAGTCAAAGGCCCTGTACACAGGCCAGAGGTCAAGGATAGTGTTTTAACCTCTCATGGTATCAGGTAGACCCTGGGAGCAGTGGGGAAGGCTCTTGTTTCATCCTCCATCACTGTTATATATGAGGTGAGATAGCAACACTCACATTCTCTTCTTGAGACTATGTAAGCCCCTGGATCTGTGAGACTGAAGCATGACCCAACTTATTAAGCCACGGTAGCCGAAGGACTATTTCCACTATCCATCTCTAACTTTGGGCAACTGTTGCCAGGTATATTTTCACAGACATATTCTCGAACGGTCCTGACAACAGGCAGAGATAGAGGGATGGACTCATGTTTTGGTCTCCACTATTGCCTGACAGCTAGAATAATAGTCTCAGTGTCCCACTGAGTCTGTGAAGATTCTTGATGATGAGAGAATCACATGGCATGTAGCTTCTCTCAGCCAAGGTAGTCAGGACATTGCTTTTGTCAACACTACCCCATTCTCTAGCATTATAGTGTGAAATAAGACTCCATTTCTGGCAGTAGGATAGGGTACTAATCTTAGGTGATTGCCCTAAATAACTTAATGATGGACTGAAACAAAACACTGGTAGATTCTAAGGGTTCTAATCCTCCAGACTATCTGCAGAGAGAGTCTCTGGAACAGTTACAAGACCAGGCAAAGGCACAGGGCTACACTATTAGATTTTTATTCAAACTGACATCATCTGTGGCTAGTTGTTACATGCTTGGGTCACAAGTTTAACTCATCAGTAAGTAACTCTTGACATCATGGAACTTGGTCCTTCCCCACAGCATTAGTTGTCTTGATAGGTTGTATGCTTCACATTTGACAATGTTTTGTTACACTTGTAGCCACAGACATAGTATAGAAGAATGAAATTAATCCATTTCCAATGATTAATCCCAAAGCAAGGCTGAATACCACAGAGTCTGACCACAAGTCAATGACTGATGAAGTAGATTGGCTTATCCTAGAGCACAAGAAGCTTTACGGTAAGACACTGCTCCATAGGTACACATCTGGTTCATAATTTATAACACACCAACCATGACTGGCCTTGAAACACCTGGATTAAAACCATACTGTTTTGTGGTAAGGAGAAATAATACAAATCTCACAAATATCTACTAAACCAGGAACTGGGTATCATTCTGTGCTGAGACAGAGAAACTGATTAACTGTGGAGAGAAAAGGCAGTTTGCTGTTAATTTCTATAACAACATTCACAAATAAAGCCAGACCAGGTTCGAAGCATGTACAGGCAGTATGTACAGGGCTGCAAGTGATTGCATCATGCCCTCTGTGTGTATATGTGTGTGTATACATGCATATACATATTCATATACATTTACATATATAATAGCTTCCAGTTTCGTGGATTTATAGGATTACTGAGTGTGTGAATGGGTGGGTCTCTGTTTCTTTTACTTTCTCTTGGGCTCTTCTGTTTGTTTGGGTTTTTGTTGTTGTTTTGCCCAATTCTAATGTGTATTCTTTTATCTTATATTTTGTTATTATCTTTTAGAATCCTGTTTTTTAATGAAAGATGGAAATAGAGTTTATCCTGTTGGGCCAGAAGGTGAGGAGGAACAAGGAGAAGTAGAAGGAAGGTAGGCAGTATTCAAGATATATCACATGAGAAAAATCTATTTTTTAATAAAAGGGAAAAACCTTTAAAAATTAGGATCTCCTGCCAACTCTTTGCTAGACCAGAATAATTCTTACAACTTTCTAAATCTTATATAGACATTGAAGTGCAGCTTCATCAAAGAAGCTTCTCTTTACAGCAAATGGAGACCATCAAAGAAAGCCACTCAGTGCAGAGGTCAACGGATTGTGGGGAGCAAATCCATGATAGATACAAGTACAGCTTCTGCATCTGTGGCTCAGGCAACATGGCAGAAGATGGAAGCAGGAAGACTGCAAGAGCCAGAATAACTGAAGTCATTTAGAAATGGCTGCACAATCAGTTGGATGGTGGTGGTGGCAGCAGAACACACCTTAAATCCCAGCACCAGGGAGGCAGAGGCAGGTGGATCTCTGTGAGTCTGAGACCAGCCTGGTCTACGGAGTGAGTTCCAGGACAGCCAGGGCTACACAGGGAAACCCTGTTTTGAAGAATCAAAATTAAAAAAGGAAAGAAAGAGAGAGGGAGGGAGGGAGGGAGGGAGGGAGGGAGGGAGAATAGACTGCATAAAAAGATCTGACAAGTTCAATATAAATATAAATAGACATGCTAATGTAAAGGGGGTAAAATCTCATGAGGTCAAACCTCCAGACAGGGAATTACAGGCAGTTGATGGCTGCGAGAGAGGATGAGTTTTCTTGTTTCAGTGATGAGCTTTAATTCCTTGACCAATACAAAGTAGACCATGTTAATTGGTTGGCTAATGCAAAGTGGTCAGCCTTGAAACCATATGCACACAAACAACAAAAATGGACTAAGAAGCTTGTATTTAAATATTTGTGCATACAAATACATGTGCAAATACAAAAAATAATCGGGGAAAATGATGTTATCAATTTGAGAGTGGCAACAGGGCATAAAAGAAGTTGGAGGGAGGAGACTTGGGAGGAGCTAGAGGAAGGAAAGAGAAGGGGGAAAGTGGTGTAATTATATCTTTTGGGCCTCTGGCAGTGGAGCCAGTATTTATCCCTAGTGCACAAATGGTGTTTGGGATCCCATTCCCCATAGAAGGATACTGTCTCAGCCTAGATATACAGGGGAGGGCCTAGGTCCTGCCTCAAATGATGTGACAGATTCTGATGATCCCCCATCAGCCTCACCCTCCATGAGGAGTTGATGGGGAGATGGTGGGGAGAATGGGAGAACATGATGGAGAGGGAACCGGTATTAGTATGAAAAATAAGATTGTTTTTAATTTAAATAAAAAATTAATTAAAAATAAAAACTAATAATAAAAGACAAAAAAGTAACTAATACATAGCCCATCAAATAAAGGTCAAGGCTGGATATGTTCAGTGCTAATGTCCTTCAAAACACCTAAATAAAAATTATTATCAATATTTTAAAAACTATTCTAATAAATCCAAAGATACTATGAGGCAAGCATTTCCCAGATATCACAACCATATAAGAATACGACAAAGAAAACAAGGATAATCACAAATATTTGATGAACTTCGGTATAAAAATCCTCAACAAAATTTTTGCAAATCAATTTCAATAGCACTATAAAAAATTTTGTACCATGATCACTCCAGAGATGTCCAAAGATGGCCCAACAAATGCAAAACATATGTTTACATGGTAAAATACTTCAGAAGAATGAAAAGAAAATTATAATCTATGATTATCTCAATAAATACAGAAACATTATTTGACAAACTTCATTATCACATAAAAATGAAAATACTAAATAAACTTTGTATAACAGAGGAATAATTCAACATGACAAAAGTCACACATATTAAACAAAGAGATAACATCATAGTAGACATGGGAAAGTTTAAAGCTTTCTCTCTAATACCTGCAGCAAGATGCCTGGGGACTGGAAAGATGGCTACACAATTAAGAGTGTGTACTACTCTTGCAGAGGTCTGGAATTTGGTTCCTAGCCTGAAGCCAGTTTCACAAATCTGTAACTCTAGCTCCAGGGACTCCACTGACCTTTGCTAGCCTTCATTAACCCATATACTCACATATAAATACCCACAAAAACACAAAGATGCCCCCTTCATCCCTTTTCAACCTACTTCTCAAATCTTAGCCAGAACATTAAGAAAGGAAATAGAAAAAAGGAAATTACTATCGGTTATCTTCCTATTACTTTAACAAACACATGATGAACTTCAACTTATAGGAGGAAAATTACTTCAGTTTACAGTTCAGGGGGTATCCATCAATGATCACTTGACTCCATCATGGCTGTAATCTCAGTACTCAGGAAGTTGAGAAATGAACACATTGGCATTGAAGCCACAGTGTCTTGGATCGCAAGTGACTTTCAAGCCAATGTGGGCTATAGAGTCAGACCCAATTATCTCAAAACATAAAAAAAATCAAAACTAAAGGAGAAAAAATATACAGAGGAAAGGAACAGAATAGAGAACATAGAAGTAAATCCACAAACTTACAATCAATTGAGTTAAATTTTTTTAAATATTGAAGGTACAATCCTTTCAATAAATGATTCTGGGAACATTGATATGCACATTTGAAGAGATGAAATTAAACTCCTGTGCCAACATTTGCAAAAATCAATGGAATATGGATTAAAGATTCAAGAATAAGACCTAATTTTCACTTGTATATTATGTCTTCTGATCTTGTATTGTTATAGGGTTTGGGTTATTCTGGATGTATATGTCTTTCTGTATGTATTTCTTACACTTTGTATTTCTTACTCTGGTTTGCTGTTTTGTGTCCCTGCTTGTTTTCTAAAAAAAAGTGAGAAAGACCTATAACTGGGTGGGTCTGGAGGTGGGAAGGGTCTGGTAGTAGTTGCAAACTTTTAATTTGGGTGAGGCTGTCTGGCCAGTTATCCCTTAGGATCTAAGTAACTCATATCCTCAAGGATACAGCTACAGGCATCTGGCAGTCATTCTATCTTTTTTAAAATCCTTTTTTTTCTTTTCTTGTTTTTAATTTTTTTAATTTAAGTTAGAAACAAGCTTGTTTCACATGTCAACCCCAGCTCCCTCTCCCTCCCCTCTTCCCCAACACTCCCCAAGAGGTCCCCCAGTCTCCCACCCAATCTCCATTCTGATCCCCAGGGAGGGTAAGGCCCTCCATGGTGGGTCTCCAGTGACTGTTATTTCATCCAGGGCAGGGCCTAGGCCCTCCCCCAAGAGTCCCAGCTGAGAGAGCATCCCTCATTGTGGGATGGGCACCCAAAGTCTACTTGTACGCCAGAGATATATACTACCCAAGGCCCCATAGATTACATAGGTCTCCTCACTGACACCCACATTCAGGGGATCTGGGTCAGTCCCATGCTTTCCACACAGCCATCAATCTGGGGTACAAGAGCTCCCCCTTGTTCATGTCAGCTGTTTCTGTGGGTTAAAACAGCCCAGTCTTAACTCCTGTGGGTACTGGTGATTCAAACTCAGGTCGTCATGTTTTATAGTACTAAAGGATATTTCCTTGTTCATATTTATCCTTCTTGTCGAGTTAAAACTATATTTACTCTTCTTTATAACAACTGGTCCTAGCTCTTCTAGCTTAAAGTTACTTAATAAAGTTGCCTGTTGATGGTATTTATCATGTCCCCATTGAACTTTCTTTGAAGCTAACCTGAAGGACATATGAATCAGTAGGAAATCTCTTGGCTTATTTTGTTGTTCTTTTAGCTTTTTTATTTAAATTAGAAACAAGGTTGCTTCACATGTCAATCCCAGCACCCTCTCCCTCCCCTCTTTCCACCTACCCCACCAGCCTGCTCCCCAGGGATGGTAAAGCCCTCCATGGGGGATATCCAGAGTCTGTCATTTCATTCAAGGCAGGGCCTAGGCCCTTCCCCAAGATTCCAGGCTGAGACAGCAACCCTCATTGTGGGATGGGCACCCAAAATCCATTTGTATGCCAGGTAAACACTGATCTACTATCCAAGACCCCATAGATGGCCTTGGCCTCCTCACTGACACCCACATTCAGGGGGTCTGGATCAGTCCCATGCTGTCCTCTCAGCCATCAGTCTGGGGTCCAAGAGCTCCCCCTTGTCAGGTCAGCTGTTTCTGTGGGTTTCACCAGCACAGTCTTGACCCCTATGCTCATCATTCCTACTTTATTGTTCTTTGTCACTTCCATCCCCTGACTTTTAAGTATGTTACCTAAAACTATGGAATGGTTTTAGCACCTAATCAAAAGAAAAGTCTCGATTTTCTGCCTAAGCAGGAAGTATGTACAGTTCCCTAAAAAACCTTGATCAGTTACCATCATCCCCACCTTTGCTCTATTGTATCTCACCTAAATCATGTGTACTTCCAGGACCACATAATTCCAAAAAAATTTCCTGACCAATGTCAGCTGTGTTACTTGTTTCCCTTCAAAATGAGTTATTTATCTTATTTCAACAATTCATCATTTACAACATTTAGCATAGAGATAGCCACTGCAAAATAGAGACTAAAGATACTTAGAATTGCTTCACCACTCAGATAGAGTTTTGAGGCCCTACAGATTTGTAAATCAAGTTAATGAATGGGAAAAGAATCAAAAGCATGGGAAGTTACACTGACTAATTTCCTTGGTATTCCCTGCTCCTCACATCTACCAGCTAAATTATCACTTTCTTCTTGAATGTATGCAATGATATACATATGCAATGGTTATCATTTATGAAGCCTTCATGTATGCAGCTTACTTGTACAATAACACGATTCAAATTAATTCCTCATTGTTCTCTTCTGAGGAAATTTATATTTTTCTCATTTTTCTGATGGCAACTAATGTTCAGAAAGATAAAGTAGCTTTGCCAAGGTAGGATACCCAGAGTAAACTCAAAGACCCAAGATTAATCTGTTTTCAGATCTCAGAATTTTATTGCCCTCTACTCTGTCACAAACAGAATTTTTAGATATTGTATGAACTGCAGAGATAAGAATTGAAATAAATATATATTCTTTAGGAAAATGGCATAACCACAATTAGGGACCACTTTCTGACTCTGCTGCACCTCAGGATAAGAAGAGACATTTTCAAGGACAACGTAGGAGGGAATCCATATCTCACTAGAGCAGCTGGTTTCACGGTAAAGCAACAGTGTTAGAAAAGCAACCAAGATAAGATTTATTCTGGGTAAGGAAAGCTAAATTGAGTATAAAGACCCTACTCTATATTCCTATACACCAAAATTCCTAGGATTTTCTGTGGAAGTACTGTGCATTCAATCAATCCTTGTTAAATTACTGAATTGGATCCAACTTCATAAATAACAAGGCAGTGCTAAGTTGTAAGACAATTGTGAGCCAAAAAGAATGGCAATTGTGGACCAGGCTTATTCTAGGAGAATTTCTAGGAATGTTCTTTTTTAATTGAAAATTAATTCTTCTCTCATATAATACATTCTGATTACAAATTCTCCTCTCTTCACTCCTCCCAGCTCCTCTCCACCTTCCCTCTCAAGAAGATTAAACTCCCCTTCTATCTCCCTTCAGAAAACTAAGGAGACAACAAACAAACACAACAAAACAAAATAAGACAAGGCAAAAAGCCCACACACTGAGACTTTAAAAAGCAACCCAACAGAAAGAAAAGAGTATGAAAAGCAGACAAGAGTCAGACATAAACCCGTTCCCACTGCTATGAGTCCCATAAAAATACTAAGCTAACATAGTGGACCTGTATTTGCTGCTTCAGTCTCTGTGCCTAGCTTAGTTGACTCAGTGACCATACTCTTCTGATGTCCTCCATCCCCTCAGACTCCTACTCCACCCCATTTTCTGTGGATCTCCAAGGGGAGGAACCTGATGGAGACCTCCAATTTAGATTCTCTCCATATAATGCCTGACTGTGAGTCTCTGCACCTGCTCCCATCTGCTACCAGAGGATGTCAATTCTCCAATCAATAAGTATAGCAGTATATAATTAGGCATTATTTCATTGCTGAGGACAACATACACACATATCATTGAACATAGAGAGGTGGAGCTGTTGTCAGCATAGAGCCTTCACCCTTATGTTTAGTCGCTTTAGTGTTAGGAAAGATTTTTTATGGACAACACTAAGAATAGCAGACACAACATACAGAAGACACCATTTAAGGCAGGTCGTCTTCAGAAACAATCACTCCAAACTGATTCTTTGGGGAGAATTTTTCTTTTTTTTCTCCATATATAAATGTATTTTACATTTTTATTATAAAATTTTATGTAAATTAGAAGCAGTTCTAATTTACATATCAATCCCAGTTCCCTCTCCTCCCCTGTCCTAGCATTTACTCCACCAACCACCCATCCACTCCCCAGGGAGAGTGAGGTGTTTTTCTTTGTCCATTATAATGATAAATTTCTTTATCAAGAGCTAAATTTAAATAGATACAGATCACTTCACTTAATAGAAACTAATCACTTAAGAGAGATAGAGCTAGGTTTATGTGTGTTAAGTTTCATTCCTGATTTCTCAGAACTCAAAACAAGATACTATATGATGCCAAAATAGTGTAGAGAAAAGAATAGTGCTTGAAATTAATTATCCTCCATTTAGGAAGTAGGGAGTTTGATTTATTACCATACTTGTTTATATTCTCACTAATTCATAAGAGCTAATGAATTACAATGAACTTCTTTATCATTTATTTAATTCACTTCACAACAAGGATTAGAGCAGATATTAAATAAGATAGTGGCAAGGTGACAATTACATTATGAAAAATTCCACAAAAATCTCAATTAATTCTAGTCTAACTAATATTTTTCACTAGACCATTCTTCCCTGTGTTCATATTTTTGTAGAAAGATTGTTAATTAAGGTTTCATCACAGATTTATTAAAAATAGCAAAAATAACAAACCAAATGTCAGTGGAAATTCTTAAGTAAATATAGATTTAGCCATATATGCTGGACCATGACCTCTGATTTCCATCACAGTTCATATTATGATTTGACAGTATGACTTGGGGTTTGAATTATAATGGAACAGAGTACTCCAAGAACTAGTTAGTAGAATTTATAGACAAGAAAATCCAGGTATATGAAACTGAATATCATAAATTTTACTATACATAAGGGAGAGGTAGAGATGATAAAACTTAGTTATTTCTGTAAGGAAGGATACATACACAAGGAAGTGAAAAGTGAAGTAATTTTAAGAATCTTAAGGTATGAAACTAGGGAGATAGTAATTTTGAACAAGAAATAGACTAAAATAAATGCTTAGTCTCAGGGAAACTGCATTTCAGGTAACCAACAAAGTTTTATTTTGATGAGTGGAGTTCAGTAATATATAGTATATATATGTATATATATATATGTATACATAATGATCCATTTGTCTTGGGAGGAAGAGGCATGATATAAAGGATACATTTAGGACTTAGTGTCCACAGTAATTCACTCTTTGTACCTTGATCAGTTGTGGGTCTCTTGTTAATTGCTCTCTACTACAACAAAGAGCCTATCTGAATATGAATATGGTTCAAAGATACATTAACCTATAGGTATAGTGATTTAACATTAGGAATAAGTTTAAAACTATGCCCATTTAGCAAAATAATAGGTTCTCTCCAAGGGGGCCATGATTTGCCTAGTCATTTGTTCTTGGCTCAATAATGGTGCCAGGCATTAGTTTCATGTTATGGAATGGACTTAAACCCAATCAAAAAGTCATTGGTTTTTCCCTTGATGCTCATGCCACTATTGTACAAGTACACTCATCTTGCCAGGCCAGCCATTATTATAGTCCACAGGGTTCCCTTCTGCTTCAGGTTGATTATTACTTTTTTCCTCTACTAGTGTGTATGTTCCAGCACTAGAAACACTAAAACATAGGAATGAAGCTCCCAGAGTAGGACCAGCTTGAGTTCTCCATGTTTAATGAAACAGGATTATGGTATCTTCAGCAACAGACTCTTACTATCAAGTTCTAGAGGTTAAACAAGAATATTAACAATAGCTTGCAATGTTTGAGGGTTTGTATAGATTCCAAACAGATAAAATTCTAGCATGGAGACATGAAGTGGGAATGGAGTCATACATTTAAATGAGGAGATATTGGAAATATATCATCGTATAGCACTGAGATGACAAGACCTAGGGGTGACATTATCCACAGTGATCTTGACTATCCTATTTCAATGATCAGTCAAGAAACTGCACCACAGGCTTGTTTGTAGGTCAGTCTGGTAGGGATGTTTTCACAATTGAGAACCTCCCCTTCAAAATGCCTCTATCTTGTGTCAAGTTGACATAAAAGTAGCTGGCACAGATGGGTTTTGTGTCAGGTTGGCTAGACTGTTGATGTGGGATAATGCTCTTGTACAATGTAAGGATTTGTCATTCATACTGGCTTAATAAAACAATGATTGTCCAGTAGTCAGGCAGGAAGTATAGGTGTAGTGACCAGACAAAGAGAATTCTGGGAAGAGGAAAGGCAGAGACATAGTCACCAGCCAGATGCAGAGAACACAAGATGAGAATACCATACTGAGAAAAGGCATGAAGCCATGTGGCTAAAAACAGATAAGAATTATGGGTTAATTTAGTTGTAATAGTTTGCTAGTAATAAGCCTGAGCAATATGCCAAACAATTTATAATTAATATAAGTTATCTGTGTGTTTACTTTGTACTAGAGGGCTGTGGGCCTGGGCAGGACAGAAACTTCCATCTACAGACTATGCTTAATGTTAATTTGTGGTGTTTGTGCGGATATTATGTAGATTTATTATCTCCTTATTGGTTGTATTTTGTTGAAGTCAGACTGCTGTCCTCAGACAAATTTTTTATCACCCTAAATTCAATTCACTGATATAGAAAAGAGAGTAATACAACTTATATTAAGAAGATATTGATAATATTAAAACAATCTAGAATTTAAAATTAATATATAATATTTTCTTTTCCTTTGGATGTATCTCTGATACTGAAACCTTGACCTCTTGTTCAGACATAAGGTAATTTTCTAGTCCTTGCCAGTCTTTGAGAGCAAGAATCATTTGTTCTATACAGTTAGAGTATCCCAAATAAAAATAGTGAAATTTGACAAATATTGAATAGTAATTTATTCTATTTAAATATGTAAACAGGTTCAGTAGTATCACATGCCCATAATCTCAGCCCTTGAGGGGAAGGGAAGGATGTTCTGAAGAGTTTGAAGCCTTTCTGGGGTATATAATAAATTCAAGGATAGTCTGAGTTACATAGTGAAATCAACTCTCAAAACAAATATATAGTCTTGTAGAGTATTCTTCATAAAGCAAGCACATATACAGAAATAGAAAATCTAGGAATGAGGTAAAATAGTGATAAAAGAAAAAAGAAAAAGTTCAAAAGCAAAAATATGAAAAATGTGAGTTTAGAAAAATTAAATATCAAATAGACATATGGCTATATACTCATGGAAGCATGCACTCATAAATTTCAAATATATTAAACCTTAAAATAAAAAAGTAGTAAAACAACTATTAAAATACTAAAGAAATTATGTTAAAGATTATAATAGGGCTTGTTTTATTTTGAAATGTAGACAAAATCCATAAGGAATAGAATCTTAAATGTGATGATAGCACAATGTAAAAATGAGTTGCAAAGAAGTATAAAAATCTAAGTTAAACCATGCAACATTCAGGGAAAGGATATCTTAAAGGCTTTTAGCTAATAATGAATAATCAAAGAACTTAAGTTCTATAATGCAGATGACAACTAAGTTAAAACAGGTATATCCTTTACTCAGTCAATTTATAGAAACAGAAATGCAAATGATCAATGAATATATAAAGAAATGATCATGGTTTATAGACATAGCTCAGCTGTTTAGAGTGCTTGCTACTCTTGCATGGGATTATGATTTACTTCCCAGCCCCGACATTGACTGGCCTACAACTACCTGAAACTCTAGCTCCAGAGTATCAGATACCTTCTGCTGGACTCTGCTGGCCTGCATATGCGCGCACGCACGCAAACGCACACACACACACACACACACACACACACACACATATACTAACAAAGAGATGTACACACATATACACAAATAAAAATAAATGAAAGAAAGAATTTACAAATCAAGAAAGTAATCATAAAAGGAAATAGCTATTGCCACTTATTATTTCCAAAAATGAAAAACATCTGTTACTCAAAGTTGGAGTATAGAGAAAATAATTTACATAGCAACTTTGGTAATGAATAGTTATTAAGACTGTTTGTAGCCAACAAATTTATAAAATTTCAATTCTTTCTTGAAAGAAAGTATGGTTCTGTATTTAACAGAGCAGAAACATTTACATCTTTGCACACAGAGCCATCTATTTTGATGTTAATTATAGATATGTTTCATATAGCTAATACATGAAAAATTGTATTAGTTATTTTCTACTCTTATTATAAAATATCATGACTAAAGGCAACTTAGTGAGGAAAGGATTTACTTAGCTCATGGCTATCTGACTTATAGAGATTACAGTGGCACAGAGGGAATGACAGAAGGCAAGCATGTTGGCTGGAAGAAGAAAGTAGCTCATCAGTCTTTCATCTACACATAGAAAGCAAGAAGATAAAGAACAGGAAGTGCAGTTAGTCTGTAAACCCTCAAAGTCCACGCTCAGTGACATATTCCTTCCAGAAAAGCTCCACTTCCTAAAGACTCCATAAACTCCTCAAGATAGTGTCACCAATTTGCAAGAAAGTGTTCAAATACTTGAATCTATGGGGGGATATTTCTAATTCAAATGACAAAAAATCCACAAATGAAAGAAGAGCAAATTATGTTACAGGATAAAGTAAATCTAGTAAACAGAACACTCTAGGCATATGTAGTAGCAAAACTTTTCTAAGTCTTTTTGTTGGTTTGGTGAATGAAAAATTATTTTTAAGTTGACTTGAACAAAATACCAATAATATTACTATACACATGCATTAAACTGTGTACGTAAATGCAGATATATGAGTATATGTATCAGTGAGAATTGGAAAAAGGGTCTTCGGTGGTAAAAGGAAGGGGATGACAGGGCAAAAGCATTTAAAACTGACTAAAATTCATTATGTACATATATGAAATTGTCGAATAAATATATTATTATTATTATAAGTCTGCTTGTTCTTTTACAAAATAAGAAATCAATTTAAATATTAACTGCAGGTAAATGAAGTAATTCATCTTGTACAGTTACTTGCTGCGAAGACTAATAACCTGAGTTCAATAAATGGAAGGCACAGAGTAGAAGGAGAGAAGAAAGAACCAACTATCACCAATTATCTTCTGACACCTACATACAGACATTTACACACACACACCCAAAAAATACAACTTCTAATATTATTTAAATGAAAAAGAAATTTACCCCAAAGTTCTGAAATGTAAAAAAATATAAAACACTAAGGAATCCTCATTCAGTAAGATAATTCTCCTTGATCATACTCATCAAGAGTTTATTCCTATATTCTTTCCTGAGTATGCCTCAAAATTTCTACTTTACCTCAGTAAGGCTTACATCAATGCAACAACTTATTAACTCAGCTTATAGACACTAATGATATCCAAAAATAAAATTATTCTTAAACCAACATGATTCAAAATAAAAGTTCAACACAATGTGCCAGAGTACAACACCTCCACCAACTAACAGGATGTAGGGCTAAAGGACAAAACAAACAATCAATAAAAGATCAAAATATGCATTTTAGATGTCTTATTTCTCTGAGTCACTCTGCAAATTTCATCATAATTCAGCTATTTTAATAGGGATTTTCCACGTAAATCTTACAAATGTGCGAATTACCAATATTGCAAAAATTTCAGTGAGTCGTCTAGAACTTCCTGGCAGTTACCAAAATCTAATTATGCAATAGTCACTATTTTTAAGAAAATGTTTAGAAAGTGATATAAATCAATATGCAAATAAGAGCTTCCAGTATTGGATCCTTCAAAGATGCTTCCTTTGAAAATAGATGTATACGTAATTCCTGAGAAATCTTAATGACTTTACTGACAAATTCTCACAATCATTTAAATAGGCATCACTGTTTTACTTCGAATAAGGATGTCCTTCATAGGCTTAGATATTTGAATCTTTGGTCCCCAGTTGCTGGCGCTGTTTGGGTAGATTTAGATTTGACCTTGATGGAAAACTACATCACTGAGGGTGAGGACAGGGTTTGATGTTTCAAAAGACCTGGGTCATTCCAACTTTAATCTTTCTGCTCCCTTATTGCAATTAAAATATAAGTTCTCAGCTTGATTCCCCAATTGACAGGCCTTCCTCCTGTCACACTTCCAAGCCAGGATGGTGACATATTTTTAGACCTCTAAACTGATGTGAGATAATGCTCTTGTATACGGTAAAAAATTGTCTATTGCTTTAATAAAGCACTGATTGGCCAGTAGCCAGGCAGGAAGTATAGGTTGGGCCACTAGACTAGGAGGATTCTGGGAAGAGAAAAGGCAGAGTTGAGGTCGCCAGACAGACAGCAGAAGAAGCAAGATGTCTTACTGAGAAAAGGTACCAAGTCTCATGGTTAAACATAGATAAGAAGTTTGGATTAATTTAAGTTGTAAGAGTTTATTAGTAATAAGCCTGAATAATAAGCGAAGCAGTTTATAAT
Organism: Mesocricetus auratus; assembly: GCF_017639785.1. NCBI lineage: Eukaryota > Metazoa > Chordata > Mammalia > Rodentia > Cricetidae > Mesocricetus > Mesocricetus auratus. The sequence continues at coordinate 90,531,153 of NW_024429188.1, read as the reverse complement.
TAATATAAGCCTCTGTGAGTTTATTTGGGACTGAGTGACTGCAGGACTGGGCAGGACAGACACTTTCGTCTACAAATAAACATTTATATAAATTGCTTTGGTCATGATGTTTTTATCATAGCAATGGTAAGTAGTCAGATTAACCAGCAATGTTTTCAATTTTCCCCAAAACATATAAAGAGAGATGAATTTTCCAAATTTGATGAATCCAGCATACCATGATTCCACAAACAGTCAAGGATGATATAAAATTGTTTCAATGTAATGGTCCTGAAGAATACAGGTATGAAAACCTTAAATATAATGCTACAGAATAAAAGCCAACATCACATTTAAAGAATTGTGTGCTTTAGTCGAGTGATATTTCCCCTGGGATGTAAGAATGCTTCAACATAATCTGATTAATAATCAGGAGATATCACATTCATGGAATGAGAAATAAATATTATAAGAACATCTCAATTAATGCACAAAATACATTATGACAAAAATCCAATATCCTTTTATAATACTTTAAATTTAGGATGAGTCTCAAGTTAATAAAAGCAATATGTGCCATATCCACAGGTAACAAAATTTTCAGTATTACATAGTGAAGCTCTTCCTTTAATATCAGGAACAAGACAAAATATTCACCACTTTAACTAAACAGAATATTAGAATTCCTAGAGAGAACAATTAGGTAACCAAAATAATCATCTACTTTAGGAAGGAAGAAATAAAATTATCTTTGCAGGTAACATGATGAAATATATAGAAAATCCTAAGCTTTCTGTGGCAAAAAGCTAACAAATTAATTAGGGATAATGGCATGTTACAAAATTAACATAAAAATCAGTTGCATTTCCATATACTAATATACAAAAACAAATTAAGAAAAGCAATTACAATTACTTTATTGGAAGAAATAAAACAAGTTGAATTAAACTTAGCAAAAAAGTAAAAATCCCTATATATTGAAATGTATAAAATTCTATAAAATTGAATATACAAATAATTAAAAGCTATTCCCATTCATGGTTAGGAAGAGGTAGTATTATGAAAATATAGATTCTATCCAAAGCAATTTGCAGATATAATAACATTGTATTTGATTCTCTAATGGCACTTTTCTGGAATGAAAGAAACAAATCTTAACATTTATAATGGTACCACAAGAATACTTGAGGTAATCTCTAGAGTCATAAGATTTCATGACTTGATGCTGTTAATACAAAAATTTTATCGGCTAGACAAATGACTCAAGTGAAAAGTGAGTGCAACACACTTACAGAGGATCCACATTTAGTTCCGAGCATTCATGTTGTGTGGCTCACAGCCATCTGTAATTCAAGACATTCAACATCCTCTTCTGTCCTCTGTAAGCTCTAGCATTCACATGTACATACCTGCACACAGGTACATATGCACAACTAAAAATAAATCTTGGAATGCTCTGTAATTTTCATTATTAAGTCCTTCCACCCCTTTTAAGTTTTATTTCTAGATATTTTATTTTTAATCTATTATTTATCAAATTGTTTTTCTAATTTCTTTCTCAATAGGTTTCTTATTATTTTATTTGTAAAAATATTGAAAACATTCATTTTAATGTAAACTTTGTATTATTCTAATTTGTTAAAATTGTATATGAAAACTAATTATATTCTTGTGCAGTCTTTTGGTATTTTTAAAAAGATTTTTTCCATTGATTTATTTTATTTAAATTTGTTACCATATATTTTGATCATGTTTCCCCACCCTCAAGTCCTTCCAGACACTCCTCTTTTCCCTTTCCACCCAACTTCAAGTTCTTCTCTCCCTTTCCCTCCCTCCTTTTCTGTCTCTCTCCATCTCTCTCTCTCTCAACAAATTTCATGAAAATAAAAACAAGCAAAGTAAAAATAAATAAATAACAAAACACACACACAAAAAAATAGTCTGTTTTGTGTTGGCCAACTATCCCTGTATGTGGGGTCTTGTTCAAATCATTTAAAATTTCTGCACAGAGATGGGAAAGTACACACAAAGTCCCAATACTCACCAAGAAAGCTAACTGTGATTGTTACCTACTGGGAAATGTAAAATCACTTTTCTCCAATAGAGTGTCTCTAGGTATATAAATCATACTGCAGTTTTAGTTTTATGTGTTTGAGTATTTTGCCTGGAACATGTACACACGCACCATGTGTGTGCCTGGTAGCTGTGTAGGACAGAAGAAAGCACTGGATCCCCTGCAACTGAAATTACAGAGAGTTGTGAGTCTCCACATCATGTGGATGCTGGGGAGAGAACCAAAGTCCGCTGAAAGAGCAATAAGTGTTCCTGAACAATGAGATTTCTCTCCAATCACTTCTTTAGGTCTTCTAGATATAGGATCACAACATCTGAAAATGGGGGTAATTTAACTCTTGCTTCCCTATTTGTATCATCTTTAATTTTGATTTCTTAACTTACTGACCTATGTAAGAATTCAAGAACTATTTTGTGTAGAAGTGGAGAGAACAGGTGCCCTCTTCCTTTTCCTGACTTAAATAATTTTTTCGGTTTTGCCCCATTCAGCATTCTGATGGCTATGGGTTTGTCATATATGGACTTTATTATACTGCAGTAGGATCCTTCCATTATTCATTTATTCATGTTTTCTCTCATGCAATGATGTTGAATAAAAGATTAATCCAGCCACAATGGAAACCAGTGTGGAATTCTCTTAAAATACATAAACAGAATTCCTGTATGACCTAGCCATCACATTCCACACATATATTGGAAGGACTTAAGTCACCATAAAGTAGCCCTATTCAACCCTACTTACAGTAAATAAGTTATGAAATCAACCTGGAATAAATAAAATGGGATATGAATGAGAATATGATGAAAATATACTATGTACATATTGAAAATAAAGGTAAATATGTTGTAGAATCAGTATATACTAATAAAATGTATAGTTGTAAAAACAACTGTTATATGAATCTATATAACCATACCTTAATATTAATCTGTGATCTTTATTGTAAACTATCAGCTTAACAGAATCTAGAATCTCTTGTGGACAGGCACATAACTAGGCGTGCCCATGGGAATTATATTGATTGTTTTGATTTAGGTTTGTTTGCTGGTATCATAGCTAGGCTGGAAAAGGGAGGTAAACAACTGTATGCATTCGTTTTGGCTTCCTGAGTGTGGATACAATGTGACAAGAAATTCTCCTGCTCTTGCCATCATGCCTTTCCTGCTTCCTGCCAGTTCTTCCCTGCTGCAATGGACACTACTTCTCTGTGGTTATGAGCCAAAATAGATCCTTTCACTCTAACATGCTTTGCTAAAGGCATTTTATCACAGTAATGAGGAAGTAACTAAGAAAACATCCAAAGGAAACAAAACCAGTATGTTGAAGTGATATGAACTACTCTGCTCAGTGTAGCATTATACATCATAATGAAGATAAGTAAACATCCTAAGTATTTTCCACCAGATGAATGGATAAAGAAAAATTTTACTTTGTCTGTTGTCATGTGGGTATATGTGTTTGTGTCCATGCCTGTGAATGCTATTTGGCCTTTTAAAACTCAGAAAATACTGTCAATTGTGGCAAAATAGATGAATTTGGAGTTCATTATAGTAAGATAAGTAACAAAGAGCATAAGCTGCATCATTGCTTTCATAGGAGCTATATAAAACAAACTAATGGTGGCAGAAAGTAGACAGGTGGTTGCCAGAGACTGTTAGTAAGGAAAAAGTGCAATGGGGGAAAATAGTTATGCAAAATGCAAAACTTAGCTGGGCATTGGCGGCGCACACCTTTAATCCCAGCACTCAGGAGGCAGAGGTAGGAGGATCTCTGTGAGTTCAAGGCCAGCCTGGGCTACAGAGTGCCAGAATAGTCTCCAAATCTACAGAGAAGCCCTGTCTCAATAAAAAAAAACAATGAAAAACTTTTAGATATTTGCTTATACTATTGAGTTTACAGTCAAGAATAATGTACCTACACAAGTAAAAAAAATTAACAGGGTCTACTAGTTACATTTTCATCACTGTGGTAAATATTCCAAAGCAACTCACCTATCCTTCATTTCATAGAGTACTTACAGTCACAGTTCTACAAAAATACATTACTGGTACTAGTTTTGAACATGTTCCTTCCATATTTGCAGTGAAAGTAAATTATTTTTTTGTATTTTGGTCTCTTGAGACAGTGTTTCCCTGTATTGCTTTGGAGGTTGTCCTGGAACTCACTCTGTAGACCAGGGTCCCCTTGAACTCAGAGATCTGCCTGCCTCTGCCACCTGAGTGCTGGGATTAAAGGCATGAGGCACCAACACCTAGCAAAAACACATTATTTTTAATCAAGAAATGACATTGCAAATTATCAATGTTTCTTATAATCTTTTAAAAATAATTTTAAAATATCTCATTAACATTATGTTAATAATACTTATTTTGGCTCCCTGTCTCTATGGTTTCAGCCTTAGAGACTGGCTACACTGCTTTGTATCTGGGATAAGATAGACGATCTTAGCGTTGAAGGGATAGTAAAACAGAGCTGCTCACTGCTTAACAGCCGGGAAGCAGGAATGAAGAGGAATGGGAAGGAGGAAAAGGGAGAAAAGCCTGAGATATGACACAGCCCCAAAGACAATGGCCCGAGCCATCTATGCCCTCCAACTAGGCCTCAATTCAGAAATTTTCCATCACCTTCCAACAATGCCAACTAATTATCAATCCAATCATTCTATCAGAGTGGCCATAATCTAGTAACTTCTCAAAACCTGGAACAACCAACTGGAGTTTTCAGCACATGATCCTTTGATGGTGAATTCTTCAAATCCAAACCACAAAAGGGGGTTCAATCTACAGATGTGTAATTTTTACTGTAAAAAATATCTTGATGATAACTTTTATTTTTTCCTCAAATACAATAATATCCTTAATGAGGCATTCCCAATCGAGACAGCAATGCCCATGGGTCAGTAAATGATGGTGAGATAAACCACTTTGGGGAAAGTTTCAGGGAACAGCATCTGCTTTATTACAAGTGATCAACCACCTATATAGTTAGCACATTACCTCAGATTGGATAGTAAGCACTCCTACCACCAAGGTCTCTATGCAGAAAAAGCATATTAAAGACTGTTGGGAGAAAGCAGACTTGTCTATTTGCCAGTTACTGGCTACTCATGCCACTTCTGAGGTGTGGTGTGACATGCTTCTTATTTAGAAGTGCAGTATGCCAAATAAGCGGGCGACCAGGTCATGCCAGAATTTTTTTCTACAATACAAGGCTAATATAATGTGCCAATTATATTGTAGTCTCTTTTTTTTCTCTTAACACTCACTATCTTTTAATGGAATATTGACTATGGTTACTAATAAGAAAGAAGAATGGTGGATATGTTTAGGAAAATACAAATAAAAATAGTTTTTTCTATGACACAAATATGTATCTAGAAAATGAAACTGCATCCAAAATTATTATAGGTAATATACAATGAATTAATTAGTTCTGCAATAACATCCACAAATATAAAATGAAATCATGCCTATATAGAAATAATGCATAAAATAGACTTAATGACCTGAAAAGAAAATAATATTCATTCACAACAATTTTTGTTATTTTTTCTTTTCTTTTTTGAATTTAAATTTGAAACAATCTTATTTTACATATCAATCCCAGTTCCCTCTCCTTCCATCATCTCATGCCCCCTACCCCATCCCTCTTCTGCTCCCCAGGGAGTGTGAAGCCTTTCATGGGGGATTATCAATGTCTGTCACATCATTTGTGGCAGGGCCTAGGCTCTTCCCCATGTATCTAGGCTAAGAGAGCATTCCTCTATGGGAAGGGCTCCCAAAGTCCATTCTTATACTAGGGATAAATACTGTTCTACTACCAGAGGCTCCATAGATTGCCTAGGCCTCCTAACTGACACCCACATTCAGGGGCCTGGTTTGGGCTTATGCTGGCTTCCCAGCTGTCAGTGCAGGGTCCATGAGCTCCCCTTTGTTCAGGTCAGCTGTTTCTGTGGGTTTCTCCAGCCTGGTCTTAAATACTTTGCTCATCACTCCTCCCACTCTAAAACTGGATTCCAGGAGTTCAGATCAGTACTTAGCTGTTATTTTAAGACAGGGTTTCTCTGTGGAATAGCCTTAGCTATAATGGAACTTACACTGTAGACCAGGCTGGTCTCAAACTTACCAGGATCCACCTACCTCTGACTCCCTAGGATTAAAGGCATGTGTCACCACCACCCAGCCATTCACAATAATTATTAGCAATATTAAATGTCAATGTATCAGTTAAATTTTTGACCTAAAGAAAATTTAGATTCCAATGAATACAAAGTGGCATATATAAGTAAATGGGAACGTGTACCTTGCTTGTTGATAAAAAGGCTGGATGAACATGAATACTCAAAAATCACTAATATAAACTATAAACCATAGAGGTCAAATTCTGTTAACAGTATACCAGAATTCAATGAGACTGAATATCAAAGTGGACTTTGCAAAAGTAAAATCAAACTATTTTCATAATAATTAAAGGAATTGTAAAAGTATAAAAAATATATCCATGGATAGAATAATGATAAGTATCAAATTGGCTATATATAAATAACTAAAATCTATACTTTATGACACATATATAGAACAAATTACAAGTTATGAAAAGTAACTATCTCAGAAATAAAGTTTTCAAAGTTAAAATTCATAGGCAGTCATGCTTCTCAAGCTAGGACCTTAGAATTAAAGATTTTCCCTAGACTGGAACAAAATAGAATTTATCAAACTAGGGATGAAAAAATTGAGACATGCAGACCAACGTCTAGAACATACAAGAACTGTAAAGGACAGTTTAGAAAAGCAGTCAGCCTTAAGGAAGCAGAGGGAATGGGTAAGAGGTATTAGTAGTCAGTCCAGTAGATGGGTGAGGAAAATCAGTGAGTGCTAAATGCAAACAGCCATTATCTGGATGAGTACATGTATCTAGGGTTATGGTAGCAGGTTTTGCAGTACTAGTTTCTATTCCTGAATTTAGAATCACAACTCAAGTTCTCAAAAGAACAGTGGACAGGAATGCAGTCTCAGGAAGATCAATGCAGAGGCCTTGTCAAAAAGTCTTGAGCAAGAAAGAAACATAACTGCAAAGATGATGAAAAGAAGAGATAGTAAAAGAATGATTAATCCAATCTAGGCTTTATGTACAACTAGAGGTTAAATGCTTCTAGCTATGAGGATTTAAGGATTTTAGGGATAGCAAGCCTGCTAACTCACTACAGAATAGTATATGTTATTCCATCTCTATAGGGAGAGTTATTTCTGACATTTAAACAAATGGAATATATCATCTCATACAAGATAAATGTATTCAAATGCCTTAAAAATAAAAGGCTGTTAAGCTATGAAACTCAATATAATGGATATCAAAAGAAAGCATTATAATGGGAAAATTCATGAGAAAAATGTAAATTATAAGGGTTCACTAACCAAGCTGAATAAAAAATGAATGCACATCTATCAAGCTAATATTCAGATTCTATTTGATAATTTAACAAAGATGATGAACAGGGACTTTTCATGAAGAGAACCTGAAATAAGATATCATCATGTAAGAGGATAAAGCTTCAAATGCAATTAAATGAATACAAATTAAAATGTCCTAGAAGTTCCACTGCTTATCTATTAAACTATAAAAACACCAGTGAACAAAGACAGTTGCTGCTGGGGCTTTGAGAAAATGGGTATGATTGAACATTGCTAGTGGTATGGTAAATCAATTTAGCCTTGCAAGAGAGTAACATGGAAATACATAAAAAGAATAAAGAAATCATATATAATATGTCTTCTAGTAATTCCATTATAGGGAATTTACCCCCCAAGGAGTCATCAAAGGGGAAAAGCAACATACGTTAAAATTTTCTCAGGGTAATCACTAAACTATCATCAAAATTAAGAAACAGTTCTAAAGTCTTAATGAATATTTTCTAAAGGCACCTAAAGTGAAAAACTTTAATAATTTTTATGTTGTTATACGTAATTATAAACGTGAAGCTCCCTTATTCTCATTTTTGTTCATATAATATATACACATATATATGTGTATATATATATATATATATAAAGACTTGTGAAACAAATCAGAGCACAAAATAGTAAGTAGCCAATAAAAATATGTTTACAAGTCTAAGACTGCTTATAATATTTTGCTATTTCAATCCATTATTGGCAAGCTTTAATTTTCCTAAAACTTTGCCCATAATATCTAGGTTATCAATTTTTCTAGCAAAACAGTGTGACCAGGATTTATTCATAGTGCTTGAACTGGCTTTTTGGAGTCCATTCCCTATGGAAGGATACCTTTCTCAGCCTAGTAACAGAGGGGAGGGGCTTGGTCCTACCTCAACTTGATGTGACAAACTTTGTTGACACCCCATGGGAGGCCTTACCCTTACTGAGGAATGGATGTGGAATTGAGGGAGGGGAAGGTGGCAGAGTGAGGGGGAAGGAGGAAATGTGGTTGGTATATAAAATGAAAAAAATAAATAAAAAATATAAAATGTTGTTCATTGAGATTTATACTTAAATATATTTTGAAATAAGTTATTTCACCATTTACATTGTTATTCATGTCTTCCTTGATTTTCTTCTTGTATAATACTGAGAAAAGTTTAAACATTTCATTTGTCATTTCAAACAATCAACTTTGGCAATATTGAATTTTTCTTTTGTATATTTGTTTCTACTTCATTTCTGATCTTTACTATTTAGTTTTTACTCTATTCCCTGAGTTTAATTTCTTGCTCTTTTCTGAATTCTTGAAATGATTATTTCTATCCAGTTATGTTAACTTTTCTGCCTGTCTTTAAATTTAACTCTATGCCTAGCTTAAAAATATTTCTAACAAGTATTAAAATATATTTACTATTCAGATAAAATTATTAAATCTCATTGTTTATTTTTCTATTTGATTTACAGATTGAAAATATGCTGCTAGTTTTACAAACACATCATTATTTTATAATTATTATTTTGCTGCTTTGTTATTTTGAACTCAACAGTGTCAGATAATATAGTCAGTATATGCTAAATCCATTGAAAGTTACTCATATTTAGTTTATAACTGGCATATAGGTAACAGAAAGATTTTTATCTTTAATTAAAAGATATATACTCTAGAAATTATAGATGCACTATTTTGTATACACAGTGGTAGCAAATGTTTAATAACTGGCTCATCAAAACCCAAAAATCTGGTACCTAGAAAGGTAGTATTGGCCCAATTTCCATGATGTTAAGACCAGGGCCAATTTTAAACTGTAAACATAATAGCACATACATGAAGCTGGAAAGAATTATACACATAGGATGAACTAGTTCCAGTTTGGTACTGTCTGTATCTATTGAGTCGAAGTGTTTATTATATGAAATAAATTCTATGATTTTATTATTGAAATTGTTATCTTATTATTTATCAAGAAAATTGTGTAAATATCTCACTATGTTTATATATTAGTAACACTTCCCTTGGAACTTGGTCAAATCTACTTTACATATTTTGGAGTTAAATTATTAGATACAGAGATTAGATGAAGGTTCATCATTCTACCTGTTAGAGAAATCAAAATATTGTCAAAATATCATGTCAAAAGAAGAAGACTTTGGAGGCAAGTGAGCATTATAAAGTGAACTTACCATCATGGAATAACATTGGTATAGTGAAACACAACATAGTCCCTCAATATGAATCGTCAAACATATAATAATCCTTAAATATATGCCATATGCTTGGAGTGAGCAAACTACTTACAGAATGCATTATGGGAGGGTACTTTGATTGCTACTTATGGTACTAATTAGTATCTAAGAAAATATGGTAAACCCCAAAACAGAAATGACAGTAATCATGAAGATGAATTTACAGAGCTCATACGGAGGACAATTAATTAACCCAAATTGTAAATTTGAGAATTTGAACTAATTTAGATTTTTGATATGTGTCAATTAAGATCATAAAATGATATGGAACAGAAAACCAGGCTACAGCCTTTCATTTAAGGGTAAAGAGTAAAGAAAGACAGCACAGAATCATGGGTAACTGAGCCAAATCCTGTATATTGGAGAATTAAAGCTGGAGTAAAAGAAAAAGAAAATACAGTGTATGTGTATGTGTGTGTGTATTGAATGACATGAAAGCAGAAGGAAGTTTGGTCTAATGAAGGATACTAGTGGCGCTAGGAAAGGGAGGAAGGGGAGGGCATGAAATATGAAAAGAAAGATATCAAGGAGGAATATATGTGAGGAATTGAAGGGAAGAAAAGGAAGAGAAAATGATGTAACTAAATATCTAAATAGCCAAAGTACATGATATACAGGAAAGAAAGCCTTTTCATGAAACATAGCATTTTGATCAAAGAATATAAGCCAACGATAACTGTATTAAATAAAATATTATATATTAGATACCATCTTAAGGCAGTAGTCTTTGGACATTTTGTGTCATTTTAGTCATCCAGGTTTTCCTTGGCAAGAATATTACATCCAGAGCTGACCATTTGGTATTGGATGAGCAATTGTTGTACTCTTCCATGAGAAAGACTACGTCTTTTGCTCAACATTTCCTAGTTTCCTGCAGTTCTTATTGAGGCCTCCTGGACTTTTACCCATCCACTTTGGCATAGCTATTATTATCCTTATTCAGCCCATGTTTAGCAGTCATGTTGGTGAGGTTTTAAAGATGTAGCTTCTGACATTTCTAAGAGACTTCTGAACTTTTGATTCTTTTTTTGTTGTTGTTGTTGTTTTTTCGAGACAGGGTTTCTCTGTGGCTTTGGAGGCTGTCCTGGAACTAGCTCTTGTAGACCAGGCTGGCCTCGAACTCACAGAGATCCGCCTGCCTCTGCCTCCCAAGTGCTGGGATTAAAGGTGGGCGCCACCACCGCCCAGCTTTTTTTTTTTAACTTTTGATTCTTAAAATCTTTCTGCCCCCTGTTCCATAATATTCCCTGATCCTTAGGTATGGGTGTGTTTAATAGCTGTAACCATTGGTACTGAGTAACATTAAACAGATTGATCAGTTTATATTTAGGGATATATGTGTACATTCGTAAATATAAACGAAGTACACATATAAAATTTTTAAAAACACAAATATGTATGTAATAGCAATTAGTAAAAAAGAGGCGATGAATTTGAAAGAGAGAAAGGAGTGGTATATGGGAGTGTTTTTGAACAAAGAAAGTACAATGTTGTAATTATATTATGATCTCTAAAATAATATTTTTAATTAAAATATCTCATTCACTACAAAATTAAAATCCAAAAATCCTTTTATGACCTTACTTGAGTTAATGTAGCACCTAATTTCTGGCAGTTCCCTGTGTTATTTTCATGTTATTTTTTTTGACATTCCTATAACAATGTGAGAATTCCTGCATGAAGGACTTTTTATATCTTTAGACTTCTCTTCTTGAATTACAACATCACCCATCATTAACTAACAGATGATACTTCTTATATTAATCCAAAGGGCTTAAAGATCATTTTGTGTTAGTTCATATGATGCTTAATGAACATGACCAATCTTAAATCTTTTTTTCATTATATTTTATTACATATTTTTAGAAACAAGCTTGCTTCACATGTGAATCCCAGATCCCTCTCCCTCTCCTCCTCCTGCACCCCTCCACCATCCCCCTCAGCCTCCCACCCTATCCCCAATCCCTTCCACACACGGGATATCCTTATATTACCATTTTAAAATCTTATATTGTGATTATTCTCAGGTTTAGTTCTGTTACAAGCTTTTGGGGAACCAAGGATCACATATTTTTGACCTATATATCCACAGCATTAAATGTAATACCTACAGGCACTAATGATAGTTTATTGGCTAATTGATCAAAGTGCGTAAAATTTTGGAAAGAAGCACTCCACATCTCCATTTTAAAACCCTGCAAGTTCTATTTAAACATGGTTTTAAAAGTACTTTGCTTTAAAAAGAAATGGTAGCCCATTTAGAAAGCCATTTCTGCTAATAAAAGAAGATTGTGTAACTACAAGGGTTTTTCAAAAGAGGAACTCATTCTGAAAGCAGATGTATTTGATTTTGTTATGGTTGCTAAGGGAACACCTGAATGTAAATTACATTTTACATAAGACTCCTTTAAAATATTGATCAGAAAAGAGCAGAAACTGCAAGGCATTTAATAAATTGGCTGAGGAACTGCTTTCTTATTGGAAGAATAAAAGAGGGATTATGTTTTATGCAATCAATTTATTTCAGCAACTGTGCATAACTGCAAAGAGAAAATCAGGGAAACAAAGAGAAGATACCCTTCTTTCATTCTTTTACTCTTTTTGCCTCTGGCTAAGATTAAAAAATGGGAAATGACTACAAGCAAGCACTTTCATTTAGTACCTGAATTTCAATAAAACTCACACCTGATGGGTGCTCTCTCTATTTGTTTGAGGTACCTTAATGTGTACCTGTATATCATGCCAAAACATCCTCATTACTTCTCTGTATTCTATTTAATGTAAACTACTCTGAAGCAAAGAGGCCATTTCTTTATCCATGGCATCTGGCCCAGTAACCTGCTGTCTGTCCTTTTTAACTTCTCTGTTCGTCTGTTCTCACCTTCACAGTCTTTTTCCAAATGAGATGAGGAAACTTAATTTCTATTTTTTTAGTTTTTAATTTTAATTTTAAATAGCTTGTTTTACATGTTAATCCCAGTTCCCTCTCCCTCCCCTCCTCCCGCACTCCCACATGCCCCCCCCAGCCTCCCACTCTATTGCCAATTCATTCCATATAGGAGATATCTAGATTCTGTCATTTCACTCAGGGTAGGGTCCAGGCACTCCCCTAAGAGTCCAGGCTGAGAGAGCATCCCTCTTTGTGCTATGGGCACACGATGTCTGTTTGTATTCCAGAGATAAACACTGATCCACTGCTCAGGGCCCCATAGGTAGCCCAGGCCTCCTCACTGACACTCATATTCGGGGGGTTCAGATCAGTCCCATGCTGGCCTCCTTGCTGTCGGTCTGGGGTTCAAGAGCTCTCCCCTATTCAGATCAGCTGTCTCTGCTGGTTTTCCCGGCTCATTCTTTGTCAATTTGCTCATCGGTCCTCTCTCTCTGTCACTGGGTTCCTTGGGCTCAGTTCAGTGCTTATCTGTGGGCGTTTGCCTCTGCTTCCATCAGTCACTCGATGAATGTCCCGCGCTACCGTCTCGCCAGCAAGAACGACGCAGAACACTCAGATCCTTCTGCAGTAAAGCTTTAATGCATCTTGAGAGATAGATGATCAGCTTCTGAAAGGGAGACCCCAAGCTAAGAAACCCAGCCCCTTATATAAGCCTAGGAGCTCCGAGTGAGACGTGTAGAGCCGGGATTGGTGGTTTGCACATCACCCCAGATGACGCCACGGGAGAGGCACAGCTTAAACGGTTAACTCCAACTGACAGCAGATGTCAGCGCCATCTTCTAACGGTTAACTCCAACTGACAGCAGATGTCAGCGCCATCTTCTAACGGCAATAGCGATAGCGAGGGCGGCTCCTCACATCTCCCCCTATTCATTTATTTTTGAAGCAATAGGACACCCACAACTTTGGAGTGGAGATAGAGGTCAAATCCCCATGTGCAAATTCGGAACATGTACAAAGCTCCTCTCCAGGGTCTTATCCCCAGAGAGAGCCCTGACCAGTCCGATGTCGTTTTTCTGGGGGAAGGAGATCATGACATAGAACCTTCATGCAAGATGACTTATCTCCCAGGAGAAAGTCGTTATACCGCAGACCTCTCCTGTGCAGTGCTTAGCCTTGCAACTCCTTGGGCTGCTGAAGCCTACCCACTCTATCCCGTGCAATGAGACTAGCCTCGTGGGGTGCAAGAGCTGGGAGGCCAGCGACCTATTGCTTTAACATGGTTAACCAAATGTCAGGGGAGGCTCCGTGTTCTAAGGCAGCAAGTGCTTGTGCCACCACCACTTTGTCTCTTTTGTTTGGGCTCTGAGCTTACACACCATCCAAAGCATCAACACTATTCCACAGCAGAGAACTAGGCTAAATGATCCTACCCCCACCCATTCCTTAAAATAAGAAAATGCAGATGAAATCCAGGAGGAGAGGCCTTCCATCAGAGAAAGATCCAGATGCGTCGAATTCACTTGCAGGATCGCCATTCTCAACTCACGGAGTGTCTGCTCAAACTCAAAAGTCCAATTCTGAAATAAATGTTGAGACAGAGCTTGTGACAGGTTAGCTGCTCTTGTAAAATTCTCATATTGTACTGAAGTGACACAAAGGCCAGGCAACTTTTGTTCACATCCCAATTGGGCCATCTGCCACAATATATCCAATTCTTCCTGAACCAAATTAATCTGTTGGTTTACCAACATCAGGCCTCCTTGTATCTGAGAATTGGCAGTGGCCTGTTTATCTAGGACCATGGTCACAGTGGCCTATAGTTCATTAATGGTTTGAGTTGTCTGCACAGTGGCAGAAAGTGCAAGGGCCGAGGCGGTAACCGAAGCAGTAACCGCGGCGGTGGCTATCAGGCCCACAATAATAGCAGAGATCCCAAAAATCTCGCTTTTCCCTAAACAAACTCAAACTACTTGGCGTCTCAACAGGAACTGGAACAAATCGAGGCATGCGCATTACCAAAGCAAAAGGGTGCTTAATAGCATCCCAGCATAATGCATAAAAACAATTCTAAGCAGAGCAATTTATTTCTTTCTGATTCTTACCTAAGGTATCATTACTCACAACCCAAATAAAGGGCAGCTGAATAATTAGTTCTCTTAAAAGGGGTATACTTAACATTGGAGGAGGACCAATCAGATGATCCATAGCTCTGTCCCTCACTCAGACTGTTGCCTAATGCCCCTTTCCAATCAAAAGTAATCTGTCCCTTCTCACTATCATAGGAGAAAAATCAGTACAGCTTCCATTAATTCAAAAGGATTAGCATTAGATCTTTCTGGATCCATATGAATAAAATTATCCTTTAATGAAGAAATCACAGTAAAGCACAAGCTTCCTACTAATGACAAGGTTCTCTCATCCTGAAAACTCTGTATCTGAGGATCTAAAGGCAAAAAGGCAAGCCCCAACTCTCTATTAGTTGTGAAAAATCTAGGGAACTCCTGGGCATTATGCATCACTGGCATCGGTAGGGGAAGGTAGACATGATGGCCCACTGTAACTCTCCCATCATACTAGGAACCATCATCCCGAGTAGGAGAGTCTTCATCACCCACTTGGCCTCCATCCTTCTTATTCTGGAGTTGTGAAGGAGCTCTTCGAGTGAGTCTTTCAGGGATCCACAGGGGGTTTTCTTCCTCCTGTGGAAAAACACACACAGCTCCCCTGGATCTTATAAGAATAGGATCCGGGCCTTTCCAGAGATCAGTCAAGACATCTTTCCATTTTACCATTTCTTTTGGCCTATCAGGCTCTAAACTGTGGCGATCGGCCGCAGTGTGGCCTTGGGCATCAGAGTTCAAGAAATTAAGGGTAAAAAGTGCCATGGATACAGCAACTCTTGGTACCGAGGGTAGAACATCCTCAATACTCCCCTTTTGTTTAATCAGATATGATTTGAGTGTACGATGGGCACGTTCCACAATGCCCTGTCCTTGAGGGTTATAAGGTAGGCCAGTTAGATGGGTAACATCCATTTGCCAACAAAACTGTCGGAATTCTTGAGAGGTATATGCTGGTCCATTGTCTGTTTTTAAAATTCTGGGTTTTCCCCAAGCACTCCAGGCCTCAAGGCAATGTTGAATCACATATGAGGCCTTTTCCCCTGTTAGGGGTGTGGCGAACATTATGCCAGAACAGGTGTCAACAGAAACATGAACATATTGAAGCCTTCCAAAAGAGGGAATATGAGTAACATCCATCTGCCACATCTGCAATGGTCTAATGCCACGTGGGTTTATTCCCATGTGGGGAGTAGGTAAGAATTCGCAGCAATTCTGGCATTGAGTAACAATTTCCCTAGCCTCTTTCCTGGATAGAGCAAAACGACGGCGCAAGGTCTCAGCCGTCACATGAAAGCGCTTATGGAATTCTTTTGCTGCTTGTGCATGGGTAGACAAGGCAGCGGCCACCAGCTTTGTAGCCTTGTCCGCTAAGTCATTCCCTAAGGACATGGGACCTGGGAGTCCAGAATGTGCTCGGACATGGGTAATGAAAACAGGAAATCTCCTATTTAACAAGGCAGCTTGTATCTTTTGAAAGATGTTAGCAACTCTGCTGGAGGATCTTATTATTCCAGCTATCTCAAGGAGATTAACTGCATTAACCACATAAGAGGAATCTGATACAATATTGAGGGGTCCTGGAAAAGCCTCAAGAACCTCCAGTACTATCAGACATTCTACAACTTGAGGTGAAGTTTCATTATATTGTTTAGATATAACCCTATCCTTGACCACATAAGCTCCCATACCAGTTTTTGATCCATCAGTGTACACCACAGTCCCATCTGGGAGTGGGTCTTTAGCTGTCACTTGTGGAAACACTATAGCCTGGTTTAGGGCAAACTGTAAAATTGGATGCTTTGGAAAATGATTATCAATTTGTCCTGAAAAGGAAGTAACTAAAACTGCCCAATCACTAGATGTGGCTGCCAAGGTCTGAACTTGTGCAGCAGTATAAGGCACAATCAAGGAATCAGGATCCCTGCCAAAATGTGTAACAGCTGCTTTTATTCCGCGAGCGCGAGCTGTGCAACAGCATCAGGGTACCAGTCAATAATCTTAGCAGGGGAAGCATTTGGATGAATCCAAAGTAATGGTCCATGTTGCCACAGGACTGCAGTTGGCAATTGAGCTGTCTTAAAAACACACAGATTAAAAGGTAGTGACTCCTCAATACGTTGTAATTGTGCTTCCTGTAAGGCCTCTTCCACCATCTGTAAGGCTCGGTGGGCGGCAGGGGTAAATTTTCTGGGTGAGGAGATATGAGGCTCACCCTCCAGGAGATCGAAGAGGGGTTTTAGATCAGCAGATGGAATTTTTAAAAAGGGCCTCAACCAATTTATATCTCCCAGAAGTTTCTGAAAATCATTTAATGTTTGTAAGTGGTCTTTGCGAATTTCTATTTTCTGAGGAACTATATTTTTGGGGGTAATCATTGAGCCCAAAAAGAGCCCTGTATCTGCAATTTGAACCTTTTCTGAGGCAATCTCTAATCCCCACTGTTTTAATTCAGCCACCAGCATGGGGAAAGCCTTTTGTAAAACATCTAACTCTTTGTGACAAATAAGAATATCGTCCATATAATGGATAACGATTAAAGATGTAAATTGCTTCCTAATTGGCTCCAAAGCCTCCTGCACATACAGCTGACATATTGTTGGGCTATTGGCCATGCCTTGCGGCAGTACCTTCCACTGAAATCTCTTGTCTGGTTCCATATGATTAAGAGAAGGGATAGTGAAGGCAAACCTTGGTCTATCCCGTGGGTAAAGTGGAATAGAGAAGAAACAATCCTTAATATCTATAATAATAAGCTTCCAATCTTGAAGTGCAGAAAGCAAAGGAAGGCCTCTTTGAACAGGGCCAAAAAGATGCATCTGATTGTTAATGGCCCGCAGGTCATGGAGTAATCTCCACTTCCCAGATTTCTTCTTAATAACAAAAATTGGTGTATTCCATGGGGAGGTAGAAGGCTCTAGATGCCCCAGCCGTTCCTGTTCTTGCACTAATCTTGTGACAGCCTCTAATTTTTCAGAGGATAGAGGCCATTGAGAGACCCATAACGGCTCCTCTGTTTTCCATGGTATGGGTCGTGAAGCCTCAACGGCCCCTAAATAAAACCCAGTCCTTTTCTACCCCGATTTCCGTGTTGCGTAATGGGTTTTATTCTGCCTTGTTCTTGCCTACCCAAGCCTCTACCCTTTGTATACCCCATCTTTGCCATAATGGCTGATGCCTGGGGGAGTATTCATTAGTTAGGGTCATGCCCATGGCTTGTAACACATCTCGTCCCCATAAATTTACAGGGAGTGGCAACACATAGGGGGTAAAACATCCCTGTTTGCCCTCAGCGTTCCGCCAGGTTAAGGCTGAGGCACTGATGGCAGGAGAGGACTGGTATCCAAGACCTTGTAGAGAATGAGATGAAACAACAGTGGGCCAAGACTTCGGCCACCAATGGAGTGAAATAATGCTTTTGTCTGCTCCCGTATCCATTATCCCTTCAAATTCTTTTCCATTAATTAACAATTTTATTGTAGGTCTCTCATTTAGGGGTATAGCCAGATAGGCTGAATCACTTCCAGAAGATCCCATAGCCCTTTTTTGTAAAGTGTAGGTTTCTCCATCCCCGAGGGAGGGCAGCAACACCAGTTGTGCAATTCTATCTCCCTGCTTTATAGAAAATACACCCCGAGGGCTAGAACAGAGAACTTGAATCTCCTCTTTATGATACGGGTCAACAATTCCAGGATATATAATGAGTCCCTGTAAAGTTAAGGAGCCACGGCCCAGAATAAGCCCAATGGTGGCAGGGGGCAAAGGTCCAGGGGAATGGACTGGGACTGGTTGAACATTCATTTGGGGCATGAGTAAGAAGTCGGAGGCGGCACGCAAGTCCATTCCGGGGGTTCCTCGGAAGCCTCTACTTCCTCTTGATTGCTTTTCTGAAATTGGTTCCCATATTTCTGAGGGCCCTGGGACCATGGGCCCCGTGACCCGTTTTTTGATTGGGGTACCTTGGGTTCTTCAATAGGGGGCAGAAGCCTCCCTTTCATATCCCGGACTGACCTGCACTCACTAGCCCTATGATAACCTTTACCACAACGATGGCAAAGCTTCGATTCTCTTGTTCTTTCAGGGGCTTGACAATCTTTCTTAAGGTGCCCCATTCTCCCACAATTAAAACAAGCTTTTCGATTAGATAAATCTCCACGCCTGTGCGTTTGTAAAATGGCGGCAGCTAGTCCTGCATTGGTTAGGGGTCCCCCCAGCTCCCTGCACACTCTGAGCCAATCTTGTAAACCTTTGCTTTTGCGAGGGCGATAGCCGCTCGACATTCCTGGGTTGCTTGTTCATAGACAAGTTGCTCAATCAGGGGCATAGCTTGTTCTGAATCACCAAAGATGCGACTGGCGGCCTCTGTCATTCTGGACACAAAGTCTGAAAATGGCTCTTGGGGTCCTTGGACAATCTTTGTAAGGTGTCCACTGGACTCTCCCCTTTTTGTGAGGGCCTTCCATGCTTTAATAGCGGCGGCCGACACCTGACCATAGACACCCCAGATGTAGTTGGTTTGATTAAGGGCATGTTGACCCTGACCTGTCAGCATTTCAAATGTCCACTGCCTCTGATTCTCATCTTCAGCCGTGGCATTAACTCTAGCTTGCGCCTGGGCTGCATCATACCAGAGAGCCTTCCATTCCATGTATTGTCCCATGTTGGGAAGCACTGCTTTCACTGTCGTCTGCCAGTCAGTGGGAGTCATGGCAAAATTAGCAAGCCTTTCCACCTGTAATGTGGTAAAGTTAGCATTGACCCCATAATTACGAACGGATTCAGCCAATTCTTTGATTTGATTGTAATCTACAGGGGTATGTACTCTTCCGCCTTCCGCATTCTCGAATACTGGAAAAGCTACTTGTATTTTTCTCCGTTCCTCTAAAGGTAAAAAGGAGTCAGTACCAGTATTCAGCCGAAGCTCATACTGCGGAGGCGCTGAGGGGCGTGAGCCCGCCGGATTTATAGGCGGTGGCCTCACATTCATTTTTGTTTTCAGTGGCCGGTGTCTATCAGGGTGATATCTTTCTTCCTCATACCGTGCCACCTCCTCCTCTAGACCACCTTCTTCGCTAGAATACAGAGTGTCAGAATCAGAATTATCTAGCTCCAAGGCTTCTAGCTCTACTGTAGGGTATAGACTAGATTCTGGCTTTTTCTTTTTCTTAGATTTGTTAGGGGGTGAATGATCACTCCCTTCTCTCTCTCCCCCTTTCTTAACTTCTTGGGGAGGGCCTTTTTTCTTAGACATGTCTTTCCTTTTGCGAGCTCCCATTCTCTCACTCCGTTCAGTTTCTGACATGCTATCCTGAACTTCCTCTAAGGTTCCCTGACTTTCTACTATAGCAGGGTGACAGGCCTCATCCTCCAAGCAGTTTTTAACTAGCTTCCAAATGGCTTTGGTACCTAAGTGGAGATCTCCTTCTGCATGCTTCCTGTCTAGTTCTTTACCTAGCTTGTTCCATGAGGCCACAGTGAGGGACCCGGAACAAGCATACCATGGTGCCACTCTATCTACCTCCTTCACAAAATTTTGAAGTGTTCGTGGTGCAATTTTAAGATCTCTTTGTTTTAGCACAGTCTGTAGGGCAGTAACCACTGACTGTGACAACCCCATCGCGCTGGCGGCTTATCTAAAAAACGGCGCTCAACTCCGTTACCAGACTGACAGCACCAGACTGACAGCACCAGACTGACAGCACCAGACTGACAGCACCAGACTGACAGCACCAGACTGACAGCACCAGACTGACAGCACCAGCCACGATGAAGGAGAAGGACAAACAGGACTAGCACCAAAGCCTCCACTGACCCGTCCCACGGTGATGACAAACTAAGGTCAAAGTCGAGAAAGGGGGTATTCAGGATAAAGCATACCTCTCTGAACTTACGTCCCTGCAGTTCTGAATCCGCCCCGTCTTCCGAGGGGTCTCCCGCGGCGCCGGCGATGTTGAAGAGTTCCCGGGTTTCGGCACCAGATGTCCCGCGCTACCGTCTCGCCAGCAAGAACGACGCAGAACACTCGGATCCTTCTGCAGTAAAGCTTTAATGCATCTTGAGAGATAGATGATCAGCTTCTGAAAGGGAGACCCCAAGCTAAGAAACCCAGCCCCTTATATAAGCCTAGGAGCTCCGAGTGAGACGTGTAGAGCCGGGATTGGTGGTTTGCACATCACCCCAGATGACACCACGGGAGAGGCACAGCTTAAACGGTTAACTCCAACTGACAGCAGATGTCAGCGCCATCTTCTAACGGCAATAGCGATAGCGAGGGCGGCTCCTCACAGATGAAGGCTCCCAGATGGTTATAGACATCAAGTTCACTATCAGGAATGGGCATTCGAGGTGGTCTCTCCACTATTGCTTAGCTTGCCAATTGGTGTCATCCCTTTAGATAACGAAGAGGTCACACTGACGCCTGATCTGGCTTCTAACCTATGACTCCCTCTTCCCCCATTCTATCCTGCCCAGTCAACCTTCCTGTTCCCCCATGACCTACTCTCTCTTCCTCTTCTCCCCCTCTCTTCTTCCCAGCTCCCACTCACCCCCAATCCTCGCCATGTTGCCCATCTGTTGAGAGGATCTTGCCTCATTCCTCTTCTCTTGGGTACTATGCATATCTTTTAGGTTCTTTCCTGTTTCCCAGACTCACTATCAGTGGAAGTGCAGACTGGTACTATCCTGATTCATGTCTAAAATCCATATATGATTGAGTACATACCGTGCTTGTCTTTTTGCAACTGGGTTGATTCAATCAGGATAGTTTCTTCCAGTGCCATCCATTTACCTGGGAATTTCAAGATTCCATTGTTTTTTCTGCCAAGTAATACTCCATTGTGTAAATGTACCACATTTTCTCTATCCACTCTTCAGTTGAGGGGCATCTAGGTTGCTTCCAGGTTCTGGCTATTACAAATAATGCTGCTATGAACATAGTGGAGTAGATGCCCTTGTTGTAGGAATTTGCCTCATTTGGATATATGCCTAAGAGTGGAATTGCTGGGTCTAGTGGTAGATTAATTCCCATTTTCCTGAGGAATTTCCATACTGATTTCCAAAGTGGCTATACGAGTTGGCACTCCCACCAGCAGTGGAGGAGTGTTCCCCTCTCTCCACATCCTCTCCATCATAAATTGTCTTTGGTGTTTTTGATTTTAGCCATTCTGACAGGAGTAAGATGGTATCTCAGAGTTGTTTTGATTTGCATTTCCCTGATGGCTAAGGATGTTGAGCACTTTCTTAAGTGTCTCTTGGCCATTTTAGCCTCCTCTATTAAGAATTCTCTGTTTAGTTCTGTACCCCACCTTTTAATTGGATCCTTTGGTGTTTTGGAGACTTGCTTCTTGAGTTCTTTGTAAATTTTGAAGATTAGCCCTCTGTCAGATGTGGGGTTAGTGAATATCTTTTCCCATTCTGTGGACTGCCTTTTTGTCTTTTTGACTGTGTCCTTTGCCTTACAGAAGCTTTTTAGTTTCAGGAGGTCCCATTCGTTAATTGTCGATCTCAGTGTTTGTGCCACTGGTGTTATGTTCAGGAAGTGGTCTCCTGTACCAACTCGTTGAAGAGTATCTCCCACTTTCTCTTCTAAAAGTTTCAGTGTGGCTGGATTTATTTTGAGATCTTTGATCCATTTGGACTTAAGTTTTGTACAAGGCGATAAACATGGATCTATCTGCAGTCTTCTGCATACCAGTACCCAGTTATGCCAGCACCATTTGTTGAAGATGCTTTCTTTTTTCCATTGTATAGTTTTAGCTTCTTTGTAAAAAATCAAGTGTTCATAGGTGTGTGGTTTAAAATCAGGGTTTTCAATTCGGTTCAATTGGTCTGCCTGCCTATTTTTGTGCCAATACCAGGCTGTTTTAAGGACTATAGCTCTATAATAGAGCTTGAAGTCAGGTATGGTGATTCCTCCTGAAGTTCATTTATTGTATAGTGTTGAGGAAACTTAATTTCTATAACAAGTCATTTTCTCCCACCTCTGGAACTTTTTGCATACATTCCTTTAACACTAATGCCCTAAGGTTCATTTCTGGGCAGAACAATTTTCATACTCCAGTTCTCTTCTTACACATCACTTTCCCTAAGGCCTCCTTAATTCCTTAAAGCTAGGCAAGTTGACCTCTCTGTGTCTTGGTCTTTTATACAATGTACTTCTTTCAATGTACTGGAGTTGGAATGACTTGTTTTCATGACAAGTAAGGTCCTTATTTTATCTCCAGTATTTAACACAGGGATTGTAATCATATAAATTAATAAAATTAATTTAATTAATTTTATTACTTCTTTGAGGACTTCATGAAATGACTACTGAAAACAAAGAAAATGGACAGGTGTGAGATGGTATAAGAACATACAACATACAACATCCAGTATTTACTTAAAACATTAGGACAGATCAAAAGAAAGAATTAAGAATAATGCATGGCAGACTATGAGGAGTACTACTATTCAGACAAATGTTCACAATTTTTTCCATTTTCAAATTATCCTTCAACGTGTTTCATTCACACAGAGATTCTAGTTCTCAGTGCAAGAACTCAAGCAAAAACACAGTCAACCTTTGAAATAACTAAAGTATAACGTTCTGTTGGGCTACAGAAAACACAAAGGTGTTGACAGGGATGATTTTTAGAGGGAGTACAATTTGCCTTAGAACTTAAATGATAGAACATAATTCAGGGATAGTCAGAAATGAGTGGATGAGAAACAGATTTTATGCAACATATAAAGCCTGAGAGAAATATCATCTTAGACCAGAAGGTCTGTGGTGAAAAAAGCAATGGTGAATAAACCAGTGTGACTAGAATCAGACTCTAAACATCATTTTAAAACACAGGAAAATTATAGGAATTCCCAAGCTTTAATTAGTTATGAACAAGTGGTTATCTTTTTCTCAATTATGCAAAATTGACTATCTCCATAGGAAGAAAGGCTAAGGACCATTAACATTTTGTTTCTTGAGGATGGGGAAAATTGATAACTAAAAAGGTTTAGAATGAACAAACAAACACTACTCAATATCCTCCTCCTCCAACATACACACACACACACACCATTTCAGAATAAAATTACTTCATCTCCCCCTTTCCCTTTCCTTCCCCCAACCTCCCAACCCAGGTACTCCTACTTTGCACCCATTCAAATTCATGACCTCTTTTTCTTTCACTGTTGATATGTATATTCCTAAATATGCAAATACAACCTGTTCAGTATATATAATATTACTTGTGTGTGTGTATGATACATCTACAATACAGCTCCTGAAGCCTCAACCCCATACAAAGAACCACAGGCAACAAGGGAATGTTGACAGTGAAAGAAATAGACTTTTCAAGGGAAGAGCACACACATACTTTTCTCAATTTTATGTGCTCTCTCTCTCTTTTAATTTAATACCTACTGGGTCTATTTAATGCTGTCTATATGTACAGGGTATGAGACCATCGACTGGAACATAAGATGATATCCAGGACCTGCAAACATTCAGCAAACTGGCTATCATAGCTCTATTCTCAGGAAGTCAGGGAAACAACCCACCTTTTATGATAGATAGTGATGGTTCAAGTAATAAGAGGAAATGATAAGTTTTAGCACATTTCTTACATGCTCCTATGCCTTTTGTTTATCACTTTTGTTATTTTGTTATTCTAGTGAATTTTTTGTAAATTTATTCTGAGATATTTGAACACTATATGCCTGAGTTGCAGACTGTTGTGTATAAATGATTAGTTACTGAGAACTAGTAATTATTTTTGTTACTGTTATATGTGACTTTTACAAACAATTAAAATCTTTTACAAATCAAAGGAAACACAGCAAGCAAACAGAAAGAAATCAAATCATGTGTAACAATAGAAGAAATAAGAATATATGCTCTATATTTAAGCTTTATGTATTTTAACAGCATTCATTTAATGGTGATGCATATTTTCAATTAAAATTTGAAGACAGGAGTATAGTACAACAGAGCAGAACACGTTAATCTATCTTTTCTGCCTACATAAACTATCAGTTAACTGACACAAGGCAAAACACATGAGTAGAACAGATGTGATTTTCCAATACATTGACAGTACCACACTAATAACTATATCTATTTTGTATGTACAAACCTATATAACCACAATATAATTGTAAAATTTGTGCTTTTAAGTTCACAGATGGATAGCATATATAGTCTTTGTTTAATGAATTGCTTCATTAAAAATCGGTTTCTATAGAAAACACTCAACTTACTTGACTAACTGCTTTCGCATCTCTGGTGTTATTTTCACTTAATTTTTATACAGCTCATATCCCAGTCAAATGAAGAAAAAAGAGCCTTTAGCTCTATTCAGTTAACTATAACCCTACACCTAGCAATGTTTGAAAAATAGGCATTTGGTTTTGTGCTGCATTAGCCTCAGCTTCAGATATGAACTGCTTCCTTAGATATGGGAAACTTGAGCAAGAAACCATGATAGACAAAGAAGGCCTCTCTCCTAGTCTACCAGGTCTAAATCTTTGCAAAGCCATGTTCATATTGGTTATTGAAATTAATTTCATCAAAGAAACATGAATTTGATAGAGGATAGACAGACAGACAGACAGATAGATGAGAGATGCTCATATCGGTGTTTTGCTTTTGTTTTTCTATTTTGCATTTTTATGTGGACTTTTTGTGTCTTAGCGTTTTTGGCTTTGCTTCGTATGATTTTTAGAGTGAAAGAAACAACTTAATATTTGCTGACTTATGAGGTGGCAAGGAGATGGGAGAATGTGAGGAGGGAAAATCATGATCAAAATATTGTACTCGTCTGTAGTAGTCCTACTTTGTGGCACTAGTCTGTATAATCCTGTAGTCATACCTGAGAGGGAAAGTATGGATTGAAAAATCGAGGGTAAAAATGCTGAGAGAGAGAGAGAGAGAGAGAGAGAGAGAGAGAGAGAGAGAGAGAGAGAGAGAGAGAGACCAGAGTCAGGAGGGCAATCAACTGAATACTGAATGCCTGAAGTTTATTCTTCAACATTATTAAATACCCCAGCCAAAAGGGGAGAAATGGCAAAATACTTCTTTATCAAGATACAGGGAATTAATAGATTCTCCCTTAATTCTCCAAACATTTGGTAACCATGCCTTAGACTAAATCTCTGATTATCTGGCCTTGAGGGTTAAGAGTAATCACACATCAGAGAAAGTCTCTTGTTATTTAGATAAGACATCCACGAGATGGCTCAGAGGTAAAGAGCACTGACTGCTCTTCCTGGGGTCCTGAGTTCAATTCCCAGCAAGCGCATGGTGGCTCACAACCATCTATAATGAGATCTAGTGCCCTTTTCTGGCCTGCAGGCAGACATGCAGACAGAACACTGTATACATAATAAATAAACAAATCTTTAAAAAAAAAAGACATCCACGACCAAGACCAAACATCCTACAGAAGCCATGCCTTAGAACTTTAGGTCTTATAACTTTAACCTTGAAAGAAGAAGGATAGTTTTGAACCTCTGACCTTAAGCCACAATAACACGAAGCCATTTTTATGGGCCCCAACATCAAATTATATTGTACGAAAAAATAAACAATAATAATAAAAGGTAAAAATAACATAAAATAAAACTTAGAAATTTCCTCTTCCTAAAAGAAAGCAGTATGAGGAAGCCATGAGGATCAATCAGTAAATAGTGTTCTCTGCCTCAGTTCCTGCCTTAAGTTTCTGACCTGACTTCCCTAAATGATGGAGTATGCTATGGAAATGTAAGCCACAATAAACCCTTTTATTCCAATGTTGTCTGGTTGTGATATTTATCATGGCAATAGAAAGCAAACCAATACATGTGATTGCAGGCAATTTGCTTCATATAGCAACACAAATAGAACATTTCTTGAGTTGTGCAATACAGAATCTGTGCAAATGTACTGCAGGCCTGTTATGTCTCTGGAAACATAATGTATTCTCACTGTTTTTTTTTAAATAAAAGCTCTATAGTCAGTCTGCCAAAGTTTAGACCTCATTACTATGTTAACTAACTCAAGCAGCCAAATTTTTTCTAGTCTCAGATTCCTCATATTTAAAATGAGGATAATGACATCTGCATGGTGTTCTTGTAAATAAATATCTTCCTATTGTGATGTTAATGTGATTAACCAGATTAAATCACAGGTCTCTTAACTTTCCTATTACATTCATTTCCTTTCTTTACAAGGAAGAAAGAGATTTGCAGTGATTTTTTTAGCTAGTACTTTCTCATTAAGTATCTGTCCCAACAATAAAAATAAAATAAGTACATTTAACCCTTGTGCTACACATTTACACATGTTAAAATCTCCCAGTAATTTCATAAAGGAAGTAGCTTTAATATCTCCAGATTAGAAATAAGAAAAGTCCATTAAGTACCCTCAGCTCCTCAATGCCAGGACCAGAAGGCAAACCTAAGTCTATTTTACTTCCAAGATCACACTTTGCTTCCTCGGTGATTAGAGTGTTTAAGTCTTATCCCATTTCCTTATAATATCCTTTGACCCATACCCCTTCAGTTCACCTCCACAGCATCCAAGACAACTTGAAAAGAATTACACTGCAATCCATTTACTTTTCTATATTATTCTGTAACAAATGATAGAATCTCAATCTGCAATGTTATACAGAGGCTATGATGAAGGGTAAATATTTCTTATACGGTAATTTCCTTTCCCCCTCATCTTTCTTCTATTACATCTCCACTTGGCGGTTGAACGTTTTGAAATTTTAATAGTTCAATTTCCAGGGTTGATTTATTAAACCACTAGTGACAGGAACATATTAACTGAATATTTTGAACTTATCATTTCAACATAGCAGATAATGGAACTTATAGAAATAAAGAGAGATTCGGGGAGTAGGGGAGAGTTGAGTATCAAAGAAATCTCTTTATATTTCTTGCTTTGCTTTGCTTTATAGAAAAATTAGAGTCACGGTTTTGAGTCAGATAGTAAGAAGTAAATCATTCCTTACTTTCTATTTGACTCAGCATCTTGTCTAGGGTTCCCATCAGTCATAAGGAAACCTACATGAAAAGCCTGATTTCTAGGCCAGAGGTCAGTATACTTCATAAAGGATGAAAAAGTAGTTGTATAGGCTTTGTAGATCATACGTCACTGCTTTGTCACAGTAACAGCAATGAAACCATAGATTGTCTACATAAAGAAATAAACATGGATATGTTCCAATAAGACTTTATTTATGGATACTTAAATTTGAATTTTATGTAATTTTGCATTCCAAAAATAATACTCTTCACTTGCTTTTGTTTAAACCATTTAAATGCATGAAAATCAATGTCATTTCATAGGTTGTACAAAAATAGGCATTACATTGTAGTTAATCTTCAGGCTAGGGGTAAGAACCCCTGATCTATGTTTGAATTAAGAAGATTCTAAGAGGAGGCAATATATATATATATTAATAGATGTTAATTTTACAGTAGTTTTATGTTAACCAAAAAATTGAATGGAAGGAGCTGAAATTTCAACTCAGCTCACCCTACAAATGCACAATCCCTTTTGCTTTTAATGGGTAATACAAATTTTGACTTTGTTCCTTTGTTTCATAGACTCAGAAATAGAAATTGATAAGACTTATAAGGCTATGGTCCACTTTAGGGAAAGATATAGATTTGTGGAGGCACAAACCCCCACCATGTTTTATAGAATTATAACTAGATATTAACCTCAAAAGTTGTTGACAGAGGATATTTTTAGAATTGCAATTGGAGTGTTATATCTATTAACAGATATCTTTTGGATCACAGAGAGACACCATCATCACATGTTGTTGAACAATTTCTTTCTGTTTAATGTATAATGGGAAACTGACACAAAATAATCACAATCATTTCCTATTTCACCAGGAACTGTTCACTTTAGCATTTTAAATTTATCTCTCAAAAAAGCCTACTCTCTATCACCGTGGAAACATTAACATTAGTAAATAACACAAAACACACAAACACACAATCACACACACAAACCACATTCTGTCTCAAATTGTTACAATGACAGACTTTCCTGGAACTATAATTATTTGAAATCAAAATAATACAACATCCAAGTTTATATGAGTCACTTTGATGAACTGAATCTCCTTAAGAATGGGGAAATGGGAAAATAGGTCATATATATGTATACTATATACATTGCTGCAATGCAAAAACCTAGCACAAGAATACACAAGGTAACTCTTATCTCAGTTTTAAGGACAGAAAGTTGCAAACTGATTTGAAATCATTTGTTTTGATAAGAAAGCTCTGGGGTACCCTGATGATACAGGACTACTTAAGCAAGTGTTTCCTTGGGTTTAGCCATCCAGGAACACAGAGGCCACTGAAGGTATGGTTTAAGACAGCTCAGATAATGCTAAAACAGGTGGCAAACCATGGTCATGCACGTGATACTAGTCTTTCAGATCAACAATTCAAGTTATTTTGCCAGAATCCTGGAGGCTTCCACCAAGATTTTAAGGGAAAATCTTAGAGAACACATAATATGTTATTGGGTCAAATTCCTGAGGGGGTAAAAGGGTAGAGTTTTGAGAATGAAGCCAAAGCATGATGCAGATTCCAGAGTCAGCATCAGTCTTTGGAGGTGAGATGCCTCAGTCCATGCACAAAGCAAGAAATCAAATGGATCTTGGAACGAGGCCTCTAAAATTGTAAGATGAAATAAACCTTCCTTCATTTTTCAGTCATTTTTCCTTAGATATTTACTTGAGCAATTGTAAATGGGTTAAATTAAAAAGCATTGTGTAATTGTCCTTTCTTCCTTCCTGCATCTTCATCCTTGATACTGTTTTTCCTCTAACTCATGTACTTCATTTTAGTCACTCTGCCTCAAAGCAAATACATATTATGTTCCACTGTTCCCTAGCTAAGGAAATCTATTAACACAGTTACCTACCATTTAGTCTCACAAGCTTTTTCACAGGTGCCTCATGTAATAGTGTCATGTTATTTACTGATAGTTCCATTTAAAGTGACCAGTCACTCTGGAATACATAAGACTTAAGATTGACGGACACATAAGACAAGGACCATTCAAGGCTAAAACCCAGATGGGAAAACATGGATGAATCTTTCACAGTACTCTCACATCTATTTTCTTTGTCATTCTCACATTGAGATGCTTAAAAATCAATTTGCATTTTAGAGTGGGTGGATGAATAAGTGAACAGGGAAGATTAGACTCAGTGCTTCTAGTTGGGGCTAGAACAGAATGCCAAACAAGAGTGCCTGTAGTGCAATTTCTCCGCCCCAAATAGAAGGCTATAGCACTTCATACAATGGTTAATCAACAGGCTCCAGCTTCTGGGAGAAGTGGGTATTTACATTCAGCCCCCTCAAAATGCTAATTGAAATTATTTGCCACTAAAAAAAGTTTGAAAACTTCCTTCATTATATAGCCAAAGCCTGGAAAGGTGGTATTTTTCTCTCTCTCTTATTATTCTTTATTGTAAGCTCTTGTTCCACAGATCAAGAGCAGTCAGGCCTTTTGCAGCTGGCTATTCTAATTTCTGAAGCTTTATTCAAGTGAAAATCCAAATATAAGCTGCATTCTTGGCTTCTAAGTGGCATAAGAATCCCTTTGTTGACAAGGTTACCACCATACAGCTGGAAGACTGATTTTCTGCTGTGTATGACTTGTGTAAGTATAGGAATGGTCTTGGAGGAAACAATTTCTCATTCCAAAAGGGAAAAAAACCCTGCTTTTTATTTTATATAACAATCTCACAGAAACCTTCCAAAATTAACAGGCAAATATGGGCTCCTACCTTCCAAAATTAACAGGCAAATATGGGCTCCTATCAAGTAAAATATGCAAATCAGTCACACCTAAGTTGTGTCGGAAATTAGTCTTGTAATAGGAAAAACAGATGTTAAGTGCTATTATAACAAGTGATATTTACTCAAAGTTCGCTACACATTAGCAACATTGTGAGCAGTATTCTCAATATGCATCACAATGACCTTCTCAGGAAATGGGTGTTATAATCGCTTCCACTTTACAGTGGTGAAAATAGAGGCTTTGAAAAGTTAATTTGAATGCCATTGAACCATGTGTGATTTGTCAAGGGTGGCAAAAAAAAAACGGTTGCATGACATGTCTTATCATGTTTCCCATGTGCAAAGAAGCTTAAAAAAGGAATAAGGCCTGCTCAGTATACAGACAACCAATGCAAACGATTGTGCTAACTTATTTCAGCTTGGTGACCTGTCCATAAGGATTGAATTATATATTTCTAACTATATAACTTCCCAGATTAGACAACATGGGTTTTATTTTTATCTGCATACACTAAAGCGAGAAAAATGTGTCAGGCCATGTAAAATTTGTTGTACAATTTATCTCCTTAAGAGTAAGAATAGAGAATGTTTCCTTCCTTTTGGGATAACTTCACTTAATTATATTTTACATTGGGGTTTTGATGTAATCTCCATTGGCCATGCATCTCCTTTTTCATTTTCCTTATATTTTAAGTAACTTCCACTTGAAAGGACTGACTTTAGGAAGTGAAATGAGTCCTCTACTACTGCAAATGATGATGGCCCTTTCTGAGGAGTGGCTGCATAACAAGGACTTGATTTCCTTTTTTTCTCTCCAACAAAGAACATTTAATTTATTTAGCACCTCTCATGTAAGGAGTTAAAAGCTATGTGAAGTATTAAATATTTAAGTTATTAAAACTCTGAAAACCTTTAGTTCTTCAGTAGTTATGGGCTGGAGAGATGATGCAACTGGTAAAAACACGCTTACTGTGTAAGCCTGAGGGATGACATAACTTTGATTCCTGGAACCCCAAAATGAGGAAGGAGGGAACCAAGTCCACAAAGCTGTTCTCTGATCTCATACCTACCCCCATGTGCACACAATATATTTAAAAGGTACAAATTGTATCTGGTGATATGTAAGTAAAAAATGCACCTTATTTTCCAGCTTTTTGTCATGCCGCGTGGGACAGGTGATGACGCACTCTTCTCCAAAGGTTGAAAATTCTTAGATCCTTAGAAAGCTCCTTCTTGGACTCAGTTCCATGGTTCCTGATGCATTTAGGCTAGGTTTAGAAACTACTCAGAAAGACTTTAAAACATGCATAGTACATAGTAGATTAACCTCTTGTTTCATAAAAGGAATCTTTCCCTTTAATCAAAGGTCCTTGTATTTTTCACATGCACAAGTACAGAGAATAAAATAATCTGGACTGTAAATTTAGAGTAACCAAAGGATAATATTGTACTTAACTTGTTGACTTAAGCATTGAAAACAAAAAACACTCCTCCCCATGAAGAAGCATCTCACATTCAAGGAGCAGAACAGTGAGGATTGAGTCTTCAGTTTTGGCACCCTGTAACACAATGAAGCTTCACTCTTTGAATTTGTAATATCGAGACTATATCCTTGGGGAATACTAGTCTCTAATTGTTTGTGTGTGTGCTATAATACATTATTTATTTTCAATTAAATGGTTTATGAACTATTTTTAAAAAGAAAGATTAATTTGCTCCAAGAAATTGTTCATATTGCTAAACTTAAATCTCAAAGCTATAACTATAAAGTTTACAGGCTTAAGTATCAGACTATTAAAATTGTTTCATTAATTTTCATTAAAGAAAACAGAATTGGAGTAAGATGTTTGTAAGACGATGGGGGTGAGATGGGGAGTATGATATAATCACAAAGTAATTTCAAAAACATGCTTTCATGTACTTCCTGAAACCTAAGAATGACATGTAGGCAATGTGCACTCCACAAGGCAGTCAATCCTCCAGGGCAGAGGTTGAGCAAATGTTATCCTTATAATGCAATGCAATTTGCATGATTTTGTGAAGAATCACAGCTACATCAAAATTAAAGTGAATCCTAAAGGTCTTCTAACACAAGGTCAAGCATGAATTTCTGTAAAACATGCCATTTATTTGAACACATCTAGGATAAAATGGAAACTATGATATAGAAGTGTGTCTAAAATGGTTTCCTTTGTGTGTGTTAGTGAAACTTTACATTGCTCTGACAAATTCCCTGATATAAAGAAGAGATTTATTTTAGCTCCTGGTTTTAGGGATTTCAGTCTACAGTCTTTGGTTGTGTTGATTCTGAGTTTGCAGTGAGAAGGCCTGGACAACCTATGGGGCTCTGAGCTGTGGATCAGTGTCTATCCCTGGTATACAAACAGTCTTCGTGTGCCCATAGCACAAAGAGGGATGCTCTCTCAGCCTGGACTCTTAGGGGAGTGCCTTGACCCTACCAAGAGTAAAATGATAGACTCTAGACATCCCCTATGTGGAAGGATTTGGCAATAGGGTGGGAGGGAGGGTGGAAGGGGAGTGCGGGAGGAGGGGAGGGAGAGGGAACTGGGATTGACATGTAAAACAAGCTATTTAAAATTAAAATAAAATAAATAAATAAATAAATAAAAACTGGAAAATGAGAAAAAAAGGAACAAACCAAGTAAGAACCCAGTCAATGGCAAGAAATAATAAAAATAAGAGCAGAAATCAATGAAATCAAAACAATATAAAGAATATAAGAAGTTGTGGGTTATTTGAGAAAATAAGCAAATTTTACAGACTCTTGGCCCAACAATCAAAAGGAAGAAAGAGAAGATCCACATTAACAGAATCAAGGATGGACAGGGAATCATTACAATAGACATCAAAGAAATTCAGAATATTATAAGGGAATATTTAATTTTACAAATAAGTGAATGGAAGCTGAAAGAAATCGCATTCCCAGGGTCACAGAGGTATCAAGTTTGGAGCTTGCTTCACTGACTGTATCCTTAACTACCAAGTTATAATTGACTGTCAAAATTTTTCTTACTGCAGTAATAATAAGTGCTATTTTCCCTGAAGTTTATATGTAATGCTTTGAAGTTTTCTCATTATAGTATTTTGCTTTCCTTGAAAGAATTTGGTTCACTATGGTTGTTTTCTGTTCAAAACTAAATATTGTGCTCTAAACATGCAGCAATAATCAAGGCAGAAATAAGCCACCACCCTGTAAAACATCTTTTGCTAATGTTTTCAAAACAGGTTCCTAATCTACATGTGCTCTACAAAACTTACTTCTCTGTGCAGCATTAACTGAGTTACCTTGATCTATGTCTTCCAATACATAGTATAGAAATTGCAATGAAAAAGATTGAAAACCATAGTATACACTCACTGCAAGGAATACAGAAATCAACTCAGAACTAATTGAGAAACACTCTCCCTGCCTGCTAGTTTACAGTGCCTGAGGTGCTATGTAGGCTTTTGGGGTAGAAAAGACTTCAATGATCTTACTTGCTCCAATGCTGTCCATTGATGTAATTAATAGTGGGACAAATGGACTGTTTTATGATTCAATATGGGGCCAGTACACAGGAGGGAATTCATACAGATAATGTAAACATGTTCAAAATCCCATGACTGGAAGATCACTGGTCTTAGCAGGAACTTAGTTTTGTTTTACTAAATGGTTATGCTGTCAAATTGCATACCAGATATTTATATTCTTATGCATAGTTTAATTCTGCTCTAAATCTTATTCAGGAAAGCTTCTCTGCTTAAACGTATTTCTGTATTTATTGAGAATTTCATACATGAATACTGCATTTACATTTCCAGCCTTTCTCTTTTATCTCCTCCTGTGTCTCTCAGTCCCTCTAAAATTCAGGACCAATTCCTCTATAGTTGTTATTGTTACACACACATGTGTGCCTGAGAGAGAAAGATGCACATGCATATATGTGAGACCTACTGAGCTTCATTAGTGTTACTCTTATATACATATATTTAGTGCTGACCATTTGGGACTGGATAATCTATCAGGTGCATAACCCCTGGAGATTACTGATTCACCCTGTCCCAGCAGCCAATGATTGCCTGTCTATCTTCATCTAGGAATAAGCACTTGTGAAATTCCTTCCATCAGCATTGACATATCCACTGGTGTTGGTGTCATGCAGGTCTTGTTTAGGCAACCATATTACCAAGAAACTTTCTACAGGGGTTAGTGGTTAATGCGGAGACTCATAAGTGGTCAACATACCAATCATCAATAACTTGGAGAGCTTGGCTGCAGATATTTTATCTATATCCACTACCTGCTATCAAGGCTCAGGAACATCATGGAAGAGGAAAAGAATGAATGTAAAAACTAGTTGATCAGGAGAAGAGCTGTGAAATATACACTTCTGGACATTATGTAGTATTTGCATGCATAAACTCATAGCATCTGGTGTTACATGCACCAGACCTGTACAAAATCAAGCCTGTCAAAATTCCATCATGGATGAGGACATAGCCTCCAAAGCTCCACCTCATCAGAGGAACTATTGGCAGTTGACGGCTACTGAGAGAGAGAAAATCACTTTCTTTGAGAACATGGCAGCTGGTTGTTTGCTCATGTCTCAGTGGCTACTGACACACATGTGCATGTATGCAGTGTTAATGAGACTGTGAGCTATTAATAACTATAAAAAATAAGACATAAAGTTGGGAGGGAGATGGGCCTGGGTAGTTGGAGGGAGGTACTGGTAGATGGATATGATCAATAGACTGTATAAATATATGGAATTTTCAAAGAAGAAATAAAAGTATTTTTAAAGGGTATAAAAGAAGACAATTTATTCCTCTGGACTTCTACCTACAGAATCTAGTGTTGGCTATAATCGTATTTCTCTACCAAATGGCACATTTCTATCAGTAAATCTTCTCTCTAAGCTACTTTCTTAGATTTCCCTTTCTCCTGTGACCCAAAGAATTGTTCTATACTATTTACAGTGATCCAGGTTCTTTTGTTAATATCCCTTTAGCTCCCCATACCTCTGTAAACCATCCTTTAATTAAATTTTCCTTCAGTTTGTCTTAAGAAACTGTCCATCTGTTGCCTGCCAGGTTTCTACCTAATTCAACCACCTTGTTTCTAAATTCTATATGTTATTTAATTCGACCTAAGATTAAATTAAATTGCCAAGACTCCCATATTCCATACAAGGAACTAATTCAAACATCAAATAAGAAATTAAAACACATACCTTTAGGGTTTCCTAAGACTATGAAATGTAACAATGTTATAGTCGACAATCTGTCTTATGTACTTAAAAGTCTAACAAAAATGCATGTTGATTACCTAAATCCAGTGTGCATTGACACCAAAATGAGTAAGTAGAAATCAATAATACATAATACAACTAAAACCTGTTATCTATGATTTTGAATATATAAGGGCTATACTAAGATCTTTGAACTTTACCATGCCCCAAACACATATACACACAGCAAACATCTAATGCAATTCCTCTAAGAAAATTTTCCTTTCCTCAGCAATAACATTTTAAAAAGGGATTCACCATATAACAAATATGCAAATAAGTCAAGATCTAAAAATACAAATATGAAAATTTCTCACTCTGAAAACTCTTTTCTGGGCAGTCTATATTTGTAGCTACAGATTCAGAAACACTAGAATCTAATGATCTGTTACCAAAGTGAAGTGTGGCTCCAGTATTGATTTAGCTTTAGTTACTTAGAAACAATATTGATCCTTAAGAGATACATTTCAACATCTTACATTCAGAGGATAAAGTGGTTCCATGCAATTGATTAATAGACACTGAATATCATTTTTGTTTTTAATGAGATCTGGTTGAGATACTAGAATATCTGTGAAACATCAAAAGTGGGGCTTATAGATAAAAATTTTAACCTAATCATCTTGTAAAAATGAAAAAAACTCATAGAATATTTAATTTTAGAAAATGACTTCTAAAAATTGATAAGGATGCTAGTCCACAAAGAAGAAGCTACCTCTTTGTTCCATTAATAATTTCACAATTTTTGGTGCACATTTTCTCCTTATTTCAATTTAAATAAGAAACAAGATTGTTTTACATGTCAATCTCAGTTCCCTCTCCCTCCCCTCTTCCCCTGCCCCCCACAGACGCCCTATCCCATCCCCTTTCTGCTCCCCAAGGAGGGTGAGGCCTTCCTTGAGGGATCTTGAAAGTCTGTTATATCATTTGGAGCAGGGCCTAGACCCTCCCCCATGTGTCTAGGCTGAGAGAGTATCCCTCTATGTGGAGTGGGCTCCCAAAGTCCATTTGTGTACTAGAGATAAATACTGATGCCCTACCGGAGGCCCAATAGATTAACCAGATCTTCAAACTGACATCCTCGTTCAGGGGGTCTGGATCAGTTCTATGCTGGTTTCCCAGCTATCAGTCTGGGGTCCATGAGCTCCCCCTTGCTCAGGTCAGCAATTTCTGTGGGTTTCTCCAGCCTGGTCTTGACCCCCTTTGCTCATCACTTTTCCCTCTGTGTAACTGGATTCCAGAGATCAACTCAGTGTTTAGCTGTGGGTGTCTGCTTCTGCTTCCATCAGCTACTGGATGAAGGCTCTAGTATGGCATATAAGGTAGTCATCAACCTCATTATTGGGGAAGGGCATTTAAGGTAGCCTCTCAACTATTGCTTAGATTGTTAGTTGCTATCAACCTTGTAGACCTCTGAACATTTCCCTAGTGACAGATTTCTCTTTAAATCTGTAATGGCTCCCTCTATTATAGTATTTCTTTTCTTGTTCTCTTATAATCTTCCCCCAACTCACTCTTCCTGCTCTCTCATGTCCTCCTCTCACCTCCTCTTTGTCCTAAGTCCCTCTCCCTTCTCCCCATGCTCCCAATTAGGTCAAAGATTTTGTCCCTTTCCTTTCCCGGGGGATCATGTATGTCTCTCTTAGGGACTCTTAAGAAACTCTTCCTAGTTTCTCTAGCAGTGTGGACTGTAGGCTGATAATCCTTTGCTCTATGTCTAAAATCTATATAGGAGTGACTACATACCATGTTTGTCTTTTTGTGACTGGGTTACCTCTTTCAGGATGGTTTCTTCTTGTTCCATCCATTTACCTGAGAAATTCAAGATTCCATTGCTTTTTCTCTACTGAGTAATATTTCATTGTGTAAATGTATCACATTTTCTCCATCCATTCTTCATCGAGGGGCATCTAGGATGAATATAGGTTCTGGCTATTATAAATAATGCTGTTATGAACATGGTTGAATAGATATCCTTGTTGTATGAATGTACTTCCTTTTTTATTATTTTAATTTTATTTATTTATTTATTTTTATATCATTTTTATTTTTATTTTAAATAGCTTGTTTTACATGTCAATCCCAGTTCCCCCTCCCTTCCCTCCTCCCGGACTCCCCTTCCCCCCCCAGCCTCCCACCCTATTGCCAATTCCTTCCACTCTAGGGGATATCTAGAATCTGTCATTTCACTTCATGTAGGGTCCAGGCATTCCCCTAAGAGTCCAGGCTGAGAGAGCATCCCTCTTTGTGCTATGGGCACACGATGACTGTTTGTATTCCAGGGATAGACACTGATCCACTGCTCAAGGCCCCATAGGTTGCCCAGGCCTTCTCGCTGACACTCACATTTGGGGGGGTCCAGATCAATCCCATGTTAGCCTCCCCGCTGTCAGTCTGGGGTCCAAGAGCTCTCCCCTGTTCAGATCAGCTATCTCTGCTGGTTTTGCCAGCCCATTCTTTGCCAATTTGCTCATCACTCCTCTCTCTCTGACACTGGGTTCCTTGGGTTCAGTTCAGTGTCTAATTGTGTGTTTGCCTCTGCTTCCATCAGTCACTGGATGAAGGCTCCCAGATGGTTATAGACATCAAGTTCATTATCAGGAATGGGCATTCGAGGTGGTCTCTCCACTATTACTTAGCTTGCCAATTGGTGTTATCCCTTTAGATCACTAGAGGTCACTCTGGCGCCTGATCTGTCTTCTAACCTATGATTCCCTCTTCCTCCTATTCTACTCCCACCCACTCAACTTCCTGTTCCCCCATGACTTACTCTCTCTTTCTCTTCTCCCCCTCTCTTCTTCCCAGCTCCCACTCCCCCTCACCCCTCACCGTGTTCCCCATCCATTCAGAGGATCTTGTCTCAATCCTCTTCTCTTGGGTACTATGCATATATGCATATCTTTTAGGTTCTTTCCTGTTTCCCAGACTCTCTATCAGTGGAAGTGCAGACTGGCACTATTCTGATCCATGACTAGAAACCATGTATGAGTGAGTACATACCATGTTTGTCTTTAGCAGCATTATTTGTAATAGCCAGAACCTGGAAGCAACCTAGATGCCCCTCAACTGGAGAGTGGGTGGAGAAAATGAATGTACTTCTTTTGGGTATATGCCTAAGAGTGGAATTGCTGATACCCATTTTCCTGAGAAATTGCCATATTGGTTTCCAAAGTGGCTGTAAGAATTGGCACTCCCACCAGCAGTGGAGGAGTGTTCCCCTTTCTCCACCTCCTCTCCAGCATAATCTGCCATTGGTGTTTTTTATTTTAGTCATTCTGACAGGAGTAAGATGGTATCTCAGAGTTGTTTTGATTTGCATTTCCCTGGTAGCTAAGGATTTTGAGCACATTCTTATGTGTCTTTCAGCCATTTTAGATTCCTCTATTGAGAATTCTCTATTTAGTTCTGTACCACACTTTTTTATTTAAATTAGAAACAAGCTTGCTTCACATGTCAATACCAGCTCCCTCACCCTCCCCTCCTACACTGTCCCTCCCACCAGGCACCCCAACCCCCATCCAATCCCTACCCTGTTCCCCATGGAGGGTGAGGCCCTCTATGAGGGATCTCCAGAGTATGTCATTACATTCAGGGCAGAACCTAGGCCCTCCCCCAAGAGTCCAGGCTGAGACAACATTCCTTATTGTAGGATGGGCACCCAAGGTCCATTTGTATGCCAGGGATAAAAACTGATCTAGTACCCAAGGCCCCTAGATTAAGTAGGCCTCCTCACTGACACCCACATTCAGGGGTCTGGATCAGTCCCATGCTGGCCTCCCAGACCTCAGTCTAGTGCCAGCCTACAATCCCATTGCCAGAGAGTAAGGAAAAGAGAAGCTTCATCCAGTGATTGATGGAAGCAGAGGCAGACACACACAACTAAACACTGAAATGAACTCCTGGAATCCAGTGACAGAAAGGGAGGACTGATGAGTAAAGGGGTCAAGACTGGGCTGATTTAACCCACAGAAGCAGCTGACTTGTACTCTGCTTTTTAACTGGATTATTTTGGTGTTTTGTAGACTAGCTTCTTGAGTTCTTTATATATTTTGGAAATTAGTCCACTGTCAAATGTGGGGTTAGTGAATATCTTTTTCCATTCTGTGGGCTCCCATTGTGTCTTGGTGACTGTGTCTTTTGCCTTACAAAAGCTTCTCAGTTTCAGGAGGTGCCATTTATTAATTTTTAATCTCAGTGTCTGTGCTACTGGTATTATATCCAGGAAGCTATCTCCTGCACCAATTCA
Organism: Mesocricetus auratus; assembly: GCF_017639785.1. Taxonomy (NCBI): domain Eukaryota; kingdom Metazoa; phylum Chordata; class Mammalia; order Rodentia; family Cricetidae; genus Mesocricetus; species Mesocricetus auratus. Next base: position 90,491,067 of record NW_024429188.1, on the reverse strand, counting down.
TTCGAGGATACCACCTACTTTCTCTTCTTAGAGGTTCAGTGTGGCTGGATTTACGTTGAGTTCTTTAATCCATTTGGACTTCAGTTTTGTGCATGGCGATATACATGGATCTATCTGCAGTCATCTACATGCCAATATCCAGTTATGCCAGAACCATTTGTTGAAGATGCTTTCTTTTTTCCAATGTATAATTTTAGCTTCTTTGTCAAAGATCAGATGTTCAAAGGTGTGTGGGCCCATATCAGGGTTTTCAATTCTATTCCATTGGTCTACCTGTCTGTTTTTGTGCCAATTCAAACAGGATTCTTTTCTAATGTGCATTCGTGTTTTGACTGCAGGTATATCTTTGTGAGTGTGTTGGATCCCCTGGAACAGGAGTTACAGAAAATTGTGGGCTGCCATGTGGGTACTTGGAATTGAAACTGGGTCCTCTGGAGGAGTAGCCAGTGCTCTTATCTATTGAGTCATCTCTCCAGTGCTTGGTGTATATTTTATAATCACAGATATGGGAGAGATTCAAAGTATTCTTCCAAAAATGTCTCCAAATATACATAATGGAACAGAGACAATACTGAAAAGTCCCACATTTTGCATCATCAGATTCTCAAGTAAGGTTCAGGTTCTTGTAGTATCTAGTTAAGAAATGTAGTTAGCCATGCTAACCACAGAAGAACCTGGATAATCTTTGTCAACTGAGACATGAAGGATGGTTATGTTTCCCTCTCCTCCAACATCTAGAGAAATTATAGCACTAGATAAAGAAGAGAATAACAATCAACAAAAATGATAAACACCATGAGGTATGATAGAAATATCTGGCTTTGCATCTTACTCATTACTGATATGTAGCATGACCTTGCACGGTTTTACTTAAGCTTCTAGCACTTCATTTATAAAAATAGAGATAAAAAATCAATTTCATGGGAATGTTGTGAGGACTCAATGAGATTATGTGAGAGAGCCTTACAGAAATAATCATCACAGAGTTTTCTCAACAAATTACAGTGTTATTTCATAAAAGAACATCTGTCTTTCAGCAATATGATGCAGTTACAGAAATAAGCTTAACGTCCTTGAAATAAATAGAGGGCATTAGAAAGCAATGTGAAGTGTTACACAGAATAATGTCAGGTTTCAAAATCTGCAGCTTTAAGAAATAAATACTTTGTGGATTAGTCATTTAATTACTAAACCATCAATTCTCATATCCTGTGTACCTGTGTACCACATAAAATAAGAGACATAACTAAATATACAATATAATGTAACTATGAGACTTGTATTAAAGATCGATAGATGAGTAGCTTCTCTTGGATTGCCTGTGCAAATGTTCTCCAATGAGTAGAGATAATATATTAAATTGGCTGGTTTATCTCTGTGCCTAGACCAGCAGTCTCAGCCTGCTAATATGTGATTTTTCAGGTGCTAGCCAAAGTGTTAGGTGTCTGTTAGCATCTTTATGATTTATGATATGATTTACAGTTTCTAATGTGATATGACTTGCATCTAAATTTCCATTGAACACTGTAAGTAGGACTTACATATTTGGTTGGTATTAGATGAATGAAGAGATATTTGTGCAATTTCATCCCCTCCACAAACACAAGATATTAACTCAGCATGTTCTACATACAAATTTGAATAAAACACACACTAAACATCTTGGACCATTAATAGGACACAGCAAACTCATATTTTAATATGCTGGTTCTTAGCAAACTGAGGATCCTAATATACTAAGAAACAAGAAATCATGTAACAATAACTTGTATTAAGATACAGAAACATGTTTTAGTCCAATAGAAATTTGTAGTTAAGAAAAATGATGCCAAGCAGTACCTTTCAAGTGGGAAATAGTAATGGTAATCATCTATTATGCACAATCAAAACTAGCAAGTGGAAAATTAGGTTTTCAACACTGCTACAAAAGACTCAGGGCTTGTGACCTATCTCTTTCTCTATATCAGTACCTACACTAAAGCATCATATCTGTCTCAATCCACCCTCTAGTTCTCTTGTAGATTTGTTTCTGTCAAGATGCAATGTTGATATTCAAACTCTTCTATGGCCTTTATTTTCTTCCAAGTATCTATGTTTAGTTAAATACTTGCCAATTTTCAGATATCACAGATTGAACATGTTTCTTCTGGAAATATACTTGCTTCTTAACAGGTCTTGATCCAAAGTATAACATTATTTCCAGTCTCTCTCTTATAGCAACAGTCCAAATGACCCACTAGTTTCTTATAATCATAAGTACCAGGACCTATTACTGAAGTCACCGTGGAAATATGTTCCTTTTCCTTCAATGAAAGATCACCCAGTCTCTGTATTATTTATTTTGTCTCACTGTGATAAAACACATAACACAAATAACTCAAAGGGTTAGTCTTTTGAATTCACAGTTTGAAAAGATTCGGTCTTTGGTTACTTGATCAGAATATTCTGACAAAGGGACCATGTAACAAGAAGAATGCTGCTCACCACCTAGTAGGAGCGTAGTAGAGACAAAGGGCAGAAAGTGGACCACAGTAAGATACCACCAAAGACCTGGAACCAGTGACCATTATTAATTACTGCAGCTCAGTTCTATCTCCTCAGGTTTCCAGAATGTCCTAAAATAGTTCTACCTGCTTGGGACCAATTATTCAAAACATGTGCCTGTGGAGAATTTTGCACATTCAAACAAGTCCTTTTCAAAGCAATCGCCTAAAAATTCTGAATATCTCATTTTTGTTTTGATGTTAAGTAAGGCCCAAGGTGGAACATATCCCGTTCATGATATTTTACAGAGCTTTATTTTGGGTAGACAGTCTGCCTTGATCACAAAGAAAGAATATCTAATAATGGGGACTTTAGTTGCTTGTGACAGGTGAATAGGAAAACAATTTTAGGTAGTATTTTCACCTATCTCTAAATTCTTTGCCACTTGTGTACTTTGGCTTGTCATGTTATACATGTTCCTCCTAAATTTTAAGTCCTAACTTTTCCCTATATACTTAGGTTAAATATATTCATTATATATTTAGCCTGATTATTTAATATGTATTGTTTCTGGTGTCTAGTCCAAGACTGGCCCCCTCAAAACATATATTTCAACCACAACCTCAAGCTATGTCTGCCTACCCCTATCTTACCCATAACATGAGTAATTCCTTTCTCCAGCATATCACTCATAGTCTTTCTTATATAATAGTATCACAGTGTACATGTACAAGATAGCTCTATGTATTATCCTAATCCTGTCACAATGTCTACATCATTCCCTGTATTTCATTTAATCATATAAATACTATACAATCTTATCACAATAAAATGGGTGATTATAGTAAATATGATATACCAAAGACTGGATAGCCCAGAGACCTAGGATAGAACCCTATATGACTGGCAAGAAAAATATTAACAAAATTATTCCTAATGATATTATGCTATACTCATAGATTATAGCATAACCCAGTTGTCATCAGAGAGGCTTCATGCAACAACTAATGGAAACAGATGCAGAGACACACAGTCAAACATTAGGAGAGCTCAGGGAATCTTGCAGAAGAGGAGGAGGAGGAAGGATAGTAGGAGCCAGAGGAGTCAAGGACATCACAAGAAACCCACATAATCAACTAAGTATGGCTCACAGGGACTCACAGAGACTGAATTGACATACATGTAATTGATATAGCACATATCTAATCCCAGAACCCCTAGGCTGAGATGAGGTTCAGAGACAGGAGAATCTCCAGAGTCTTAGAGTGCAACTAGCCTGGAAAATATAGGTGTGAATAAAATGCCCTGTCTCAAACAAGGCGGAAGGGGTAGATAAACATTTGTGGTTGTCCTATTATCTCCATACATGTGCTATGACATGCACACACCTGCATTCTCATAGTTACCCCATATCCCAAATCCCATATAGAAAGACAAAAATCCCCTAGGCATAAGGAGAGACTACAGTAATGAAATAGCAAAGGGTCTTAGTAAACCATTCTAAGGAATATGAACTATATTCTGAATACATTAGGAAAATATTTGAGATTGATAAGTTTAACCAGGAAAAGGTTATTAAATTTTATTACTATACAAACTGTACAAAGATTCTCAACCTGATACATTAAACCTTCAAAACTAATCACACCTCTGCCTGGGTCTTCTGCCTCCCTAGACAAATCACAAACTTTAGAAAGTAGAACTTGTGCCAGTATACACTAAAAACTACCCAGGGTGTTCCAATGTGTAACTAAGAGACCACTGCTCTAAAATAGAGCTTCTCAAAGTGTGACCTCCAAAATAGCAATGTTTTCTGGGAACTTTTTTAAATATCCAAGTTTTCAGTGCTCATCCTGAACTCATTAAGAAACTCTGAATAGTGATTGAGTCTTCTGTGTCTTAATAAGATTTCAGATGTTCTTGGGGTGTGGTAAAGTTTGAGACCACTCACCTATAGGAACTTCAGGGTGTTGGGATTGATTAGAAGGAACAGGGAGAAAACTTTGATGGAAACGCCCATGTGTTACAGATTTTAGGTCAGGGAACAGATAGAGTGAGTATCCGGGATGTGAAATGAGGGTTCATAATTATCATGGACGATCTCAAGGAAATCATCCTTAGGAAAACAAGTAGAATTCATTCATATTTAACTAACTTAAAGCCATAGAAAGTATGGGACTAGAAGTCACATGTATACCAACATGCTTTCTATGTTTTAAACATGGTTACATTGATTACTCTCCATGTGGATCAAGTTGAAAAGGATGGCATGCAAATAATATGCTACAGCCAGCATAAAAATAGCTGTTCAAAGAGGACTTATGCTAAATTTTGAAGTCCTGCATACAGCCTAAGGTGTAATCAATCCTCCCCACATTCAATGCTGTCTGCCTAAAAAAACCTTTGCTTTTCTATGGGCTGACTGACAACTTTCCTGATAATACATCACCCTATAAATGAGGGAAAGGTAACCTTCCAAATAAATAAACAAATGCCTTTGTTATGGTTGTCAGATATCATGACTAAATTCCCATGTGATTTCTCCAGTCACACGCAGTGATGGTATATTTACAAGACTTCTGCCTTAGAAGAATGGTTCTCTCTAGGGGTTAAGTCTTAAATTACCTCAGAAGAAGCTTAACAGCAAGGCTTCAAACACACTAGCTGTCTGCACTTCAATGTGTATGTGTTGTCATCAATCAATTTGACTGACAAAGACATTTGCAATCAGTTTGCTAGGGAAAACTTCAACAGTCTTTTGGTCTTTGAAGTTCCTGCTGTACTTATGATTTGTTTGAAAAAAATTAGAGTATATCTTAATAAAGTTTTTTTTCTTTCCTAACACAAGATTGACAGTCTTTTTTTCCTGCAGCATTTTAGAGTTTCCTCTTGGTAAGTAAATGTAAGCTCCATAGAAATTAATTAATATGATATCATCAAAATGACTTAAACATATATTGAGTATTACTACAGGCTTAGCTTCATACCATCAATCGGAACACAAATTAAGCCCTGGGAAATTTTATGTAATCAAACATTAGTTGTACTCTCTGAGATTCTCATAAGCTCAACAAAGGCAGAAATGTGGTACTGAAATTTTTAGATGCCCTCCCAGGTAATTGTTACATAAAGCTATGGTTCTTAAATGATTTGTTCTTTTGAAGGCTTTGGGATACAGCTTGGCACTAGAATATTTTCTTATCATGTTCAATGCACTAGCTTTAAGCCCCAGGACTGAGGCCATTTTCTTGTTTTTTTCTAATGCGAACTAGTTGGTTTCTTTATATATATAATATATAAGAAACCATTATCTTATTTATCCCCACTGACATGTCTTTTGTAAGCAATAGTCTAAGCCAGTATTCTACAAATAACATTGGATTTATACAAAGTTATACATGAATAAAAGCAATAAGCAGTTTTAGAATTTTGATTGAATTCATGTTAAGAAAGGATGACTTCCCAAAGATTTTAACAACCCTACTTTGTCAACCAATATTTCCTAATGCAGACTTGTTCACTGGACCATGTGTTTCAGATGGTTCTGTTCTCAGTATTACTTTTCATTTTTGTTTATAAATAAAAGTTACTGAACCACCACCTTCTGTTCCATGTTCTAATTGGCTTTCTTTTGCTTCAGCTGGAGCACAAACCTTCAAAGATCATATGAAATACTGAACAGAATATGAATTTTAAAGTTAGGATATAATTTTTGACACAATATCTGTCAATCCAACATAAAATAGCCCTCAAAAACATTCTTGAGGTTTTTCCCTCATCACCACACGCATGGTCTCTACTATTGTATTTCAAAAGACAAACTGGTAATCACTTAAAAACATAAATGCCATCATAGAGCCTTCATCCAGTAGCTGATGGAAAACAGAAGCAGGGATCCACAGCCAACCACTGAGCCAAACTCCTGGAATCCAGTTGTAAGAGAGGGAGGAGTAAAGGGGTCAAGACCACACTGGGGAAACCCATAGAATCAGCTGACCTGAACAAAGGGGAGCTCATGGATTCCAGACTGATAGCTGGGGAAGCAGCATAGGAATGAACCAGGCACCCTGAATGTGGGTATCAGGCCTGGGAAATCTATGGGGCCTCTGGCAGTGGAACCAGTATTTATCCCTAGTACATGAATGGACTTTGAGAGCCTATTCCCTATGGAGGGATACTCTCTCAGCCTAGATACATGTGGAAGGGCCTAGGTCCTGCCATAAATGATATGACAGACTTTCATAATCCCCATGAGAGAGCTCACTCTCCCTGGGGAGTGGATGGGGGTAGGATGGGGGCATTGGTGTGGGGAGGACAGGAGGGAACTAGGATTGGTATGTAAAATAAGATTATTTTAATTTAAATAAAAACTTATTTAAAAACATAAAACATCACTTAGCCATTGAAACTTATCCATTACTTCACACTTAGGCTGGTTTAAAGAAGATGTAACTGCTGAGCAGTTAAAGGGAGATACCTCTATTTTTAGCCCTACATATTTCATCAAAAACTAAGTCCTATTGGCACTCCAATGGAAAAAGGTGACTTTCAGATCTTACTTAGTTTGCCTGGAAAAACTGTTTCTAGTTGAGTTGGCATGCGAAGTTTTACCCCAGGGATGGTTTTATATTTTAAAAGTTGAGATAGAAATAACCAACAAGAGTTGTATCATTGACACCTCCATTGGCAGCAGCTGCCGAGAGGTAAAGTCGGGTGAATGTTCTCAGAACCAAGATTTGATTTGATTCTCCTACAGAGGGAGGCACGGGGGACAATGGAAGACATTTTATGACCTTCACTTAAGTGAAAAGGTTCAAACAGGAACATATGCTACAGAAACTCCTTTATTTCTTGATGGATTTTTTAGATTAACATGTCTATTAAAAGATAAGCTATATGTCATCATTTTTACTAGAACCTTTCCTCACCTTTTAGATATACCAACTTATAAAAACTTGTTTAGTGAGTAGTAAGTGGTTAGGTATAAAAGCAAAAGCCATTTCAGGTATGATTCTGTCTAACTTTATTTATATGATTAAAAGCAAGTCACTTTTCCATCAGAGGTCTCAAATTATAATTTCTAAAGCATATAATAAGTGTAAAAGGCTTTTGAAAATACATTATAAACTTTTGTGTACCAAGTTTTAATAATTTCCAATATAGGTCATACATACAATGGGGGAAATTCACCCCGAAAAAAAAACAGACAAAAAAACAAAACAAAACAAAATCTTGGATATTCAAATAAAATCCTCTTTCTGGAGTAGAAATATGGGTGGACATAATAGAATCTACAAAGACCAATGGTGGCTTGTCTTCCTTTTTCTCTTTCTTTGTTGTCTCTGTGGTCTCTTATCTCTAAATACCCATTTTACTGTTCTACCTAAGCAACTTATGCATATTCTGATCCAACAGTCAAATTGAATCAGCCTTTGTAATTGTAACTCAAGCATTCTTGGTGAATCTGTTATCCACGTAGAAGTTTTCAGTCATAGCAAGGAGGAAAAGACCACACGAGATTGTCCTGGGGTGCTCACTTTTAGTATGAACAAATAAAGTACTCTAAAAGATATACTAATGGGGAAGAAAATGTTTGGCAGTTTAGAGAAGAAATGTGATGACCATAAAATTACATAATTCTTCACTTCATTAGTTTCATTAACAGCAAAATTACTCTTCCCAGAAGCTAAAATGAGATTGTCTACTTGTACCAGGCAGAGGAATATCTTTGCATCAAAAAAGGGGACAGATGGTGGATAATGGTGGCACACGCCTTTAATCCCAGCACTCAAGAGGCAGAGGCAGGAAGTTCTCTGTGAGTTCGAGGACAGTCTGGTCTACAGAACTAGTTCCAGGACAACCAGAGCTGTTATAAAGAGAAACACTCTCTTGTAAAACCAAAACCAAACAAAAAAGAGGACAGACATAGTTCCTCATACATTACTAGAATTAAAAAAGAAAAAATTGATTACTGTCAAAACCTTTCTATTTCTCTGGCTCCATTATTCATAGCAAAAGCATCAACGCAATAATTTACCTTCTTTTTCAAATTTGCTTCTGAAAAATAATAAAGTTAATAAAGGTGATGCTTTTCACATGTTTGTAGAAACTTTCTTATGAAGTTAGACTTTTTAAATGCAACAAGTAAAATCAAGAAAGCATTTCTACATGATGTTACATTGTTAAGCCTTAAATGAAATTGTTCTATGTAGAGGTATCTAGAAGCATTGATAAAAGGCAAAGAAAAATACACATAAAAGTTTCCCACCTGATCTTTGACAGGCATATATAACTGCTTCATACTTTTGTGTCAATCACAGTAATCATCAGTTGTACCCCTTTATTCAAAATCAGTATGGTGAGGTATACAAAGTCAGTGATTGATTTGATGAGCAAGGAAGAAAAAAGAATGAGTGCCCACATGTTTGCAATTATACAGTGGACCAAAGTGTGCCATTGATCACCCTTGCATAAACCCCAGCATGGCCAAGAAGCTCTACAGCTTACAGTGAGAGCAGTGAGCTCTGCAGAATACAAGGAGAGCAACAATACATTGCTAAACCAGCTTGGCTTCTCTGAAAGCTGAGAATCTACTGCATGAACATGAATATGAATAAGTTATCATACCAACTCTCTGAACAGGCAGCAGCTGCAAAGTAGAATTTAAGTCACATTTTTATTTGTTAGGTATCTCGTCACTGAATCTAGATACCTGAGTTTGAAAACAACTACCCATGTGAAAAGATTACACTGGTAACCAAATGAAAATGTCTCTATAACCTACTCTGGTTTCCTTCTTTCTGTTTTACTTTTCATGATACCCATGCAACACGAATCTCTCCTGAGAGCAGAATAAATCTACTATATAGAAAATATGTCGTACTTTAAAGACTCTTATTTACCTAAAAATCTCGCCTCCCTTTCATCTTTCAAGCGATACCTGTTTTTTAAATAATTGAATTCTGTTTTAAATTACATATATTTATTGAATTATTTATGTTATATATTTAATATTTATATTATATATATATTTATATTTTAATGCTTAATATTAATCATCATTGTTAATTAACTGAAGCAAGTTTGCCTTTTAAATTGTATTGTGTGTGTGTGTGTGTGTGTGTGTGTGTGTGTGTGTGTTATTTTGGTTTTTCAACACAGGGTTTCTCTCTACTTTGGAGGCTGTCCTGGAACTCATTTAGTAGACCAGGCTTGCCCCAACTCACCTGTCTCTGTCTCCTGAGTGCTGGGATTAAAGGTGTGTGACACCACTATCTGTCTGTATTATTTTTATATGTTTGTATTATATTTGTGTAGATGCCTATGGATGCCAGAAGAAGGAATTGGATATCCTGGAAGTGTTATATTTGGTTGTGAGATGGCTGCTGGTAACTGAATTCAGGTAATTCTGGATAAAATCATGACACACTCCTGACTGCTAAGACATCTCTTTAACCTTGAGTTCCCAGTTTTTGTGATGAAATACAGTATTTTCTGCCATGTATAACTTACAGTATACAGGCACAGACACACACACACACACACACACACATATATATCTTCGAACACAAAAGACAATCAACCAACAGTTCTTGGAAGATAAATCTGGACTCTGATCAAAATTCTGATGGACTGGATACATTTGGTGACGTAGAAAGGAGGAACAACTATCACACACACACACACATACAATTTTAAAGGCAAACTTGCTTCAGTTAATCAAAAATGACGATTGTTCCACCTATCATGTTTGCATATCTGCAACTAATTTTTCATTCTAAGCACTACAAAAATATTTTTTAAATTTTCTTTTATATATTTTAATTTAAATAGAGTTACATCATTTCCCCTCTCCCACAGGATACACACACACACACACACACACACACACACACACACACACATATGCACACACACACACACATATATATCCTATGTCATATATAGGTTGTATGTAACCTATATATTGTATGTATTATATAACCTATATATAGCATAGGAGATTATATTCACTTTTGTAGTTTGTGTTTATTTGGTTTCAGGACTGACTGCTCTGCATTGGACAATCTGGAAGGAGGCTTTCCCTGGGAAAGTTTAATTCTCTTTCTCCTAGAAGTCACTAGCTGCCCATAGTTCTTAATCCGGGTGTGGGAACCTACAATATTTTATTCTTTGCATGTACATTGATATTGCCATTATTTTGGTATTGTTCATACAGCCATTTCTAGAAGAGAGTGTTTCATAGAAAATGTTCTGGTATTTTGACTTCAACCTTTCTGCCCCATCTTCCAAAATGTTCCCAGACCCATAGATGTAGGAGCTGTGATTTAGATGTATCTATTAGGGCTGGAAAGGGGCATTTTAAATACTCATGCTTTCAATACTTAGAGTCATTTAAGAATTTTATTGAAATTCATATTCACAAAACTTTCCTTCTGAACATCTAATAAAAAGTAGTGTGGTAAACCCTAATAATGCATATTTTATCTCAAGCACTTTAAGTAATTGAGATGCGTTCAGGTAAGCTGTTGCCTCTAGGAGGCCACTGTTAACAATCATGATATAAACATATAGGTCTATGATTACTTTACCCCCCAAATTTGGACAACTAGAATAGGCCTACTGTTGTGCAGGATTCTGCATGAACAATAATAAAAAGGAAGACTTTCTGGTCTTAAGGTGCAAGGAAGAGAACAATAGCAAATAAAACTCAAATCAAGTCAGTAGATAAATGTACATAACCAGAGATGGGAGTAATTAAATCACAATGAAGACAGCAGTAACTGGGAGCAAATGATAGTGAATTGAAATTCACCTGGACATCCTTTGCATTAAGCATATCTATAAGAGAAAGTACCTAAACATCAGGGGCTGTCAAGTCAATAAATTACCCTAGCCACAATAAATTATCCTTGCTGTCATTTCTGCTATTGGTATTCTGTGCCTCCTAAGTAATGGGACTGGCAGCTTCATGAGTCAAATTAGATAGGAACCTAGCCTGGCATCATCAGAATCATTCCCATGAAGGTTTTCAGCAGGATGCTGTCACATAATCCATGGAGCCTTGAGTTCCAGATCTGGCTTACCATTCATTAGTCTATATTATTTTCTTGATGATCATTCATAGTTATTTCCATCAGGGGCCATAATTCAGTCTCAACAAGCAGGACAGCTGAGGCAGCTGATGCTACTGAGGCTGCTGAGGGCTGTGGCAAACAAACAGCACACTGAAAGCAATAGGGTTTAATACATACTCCTTTCAGCGGTGGGCAAGAATAGAACAGTGCTTTTCATCACTCAGCCTGCTGACTGACCTCAGTTGGAAACTGCAAGATGGGAAACAAAGAAGGAAATAGACACACAGGCAGATTCTTTAATACTTGAATGTGCCACAAGGAGTGCAGCCAAATTTATCAATGTCCAGCCTTTAGAGAGAAGTATGCAAAAAACCATACTGCCAAGAAAGCATTTGTGCAGAAGGCTGAAAAAGCAGAAATGCAAACTAGAGAAAAATGGATGGGCACAACTGCCTCTGGAAGGAACTTTCAAGGCTAGATCAGTGTCTGAATGTGAAGAGGGTTACAGGTTCCAGCCATATGGACAGTCATGCCTTGGGCAGCACCTTCCAATTGCTAAGTAGAGAACCTGGTCTTCAACTACTCACTTGTCTTCAACTACTCACTTCCTCCTATTCTGAATCTTTTTACTGCTTTGGTTACCCCCTCCCTCCAGTACTCACTGTCCTCCTGTTGCCCACTCCTAGCAGCACGCAAAGGGCCTCAGCACCTGCCAGAATCAGATTAATAGCTTACTTAACTCAGAAGATGAGTGTATCCTACATAGGAAAAATGTACATGTTTCCAAACATCTCCAATAATTATAATAGGTCATTATTTCATGGTTCCTTTGAAAGGTAGTTAAAAGCAGATGGTGTATACCTGACTGCCCAGTGCAGAAGGTATTTAATTTGTTAGTTAATCCTTTCTGCACTGCTATCCTTCCTATATGCATACTTCTAAAATCAACCTTTACCTAATGAAGGAACCAGTCAGCTCCTCAACTCTCCCTTTCTTTTCATCAAAATCTGTCCTCATTAAACAAAACTGAAATGTGCCAATTTAAGTAGTATACTTTGTTCTTTTCCTAACAGTGGTTAAAATCAAAGGCCTCTCTATATCTTTAGAATGACAAACTTGATTGTATTTATTTTATTTTATTGAGGCAGTCCCCTTATTATAAAGGAATTTCTGACTTCAGTGAGCAAATGGGTATTGATGGAATTAATTACAACTGTTCTTATGGTAACATGAAGTAACTGTGTCTAACATTAGCACTGGATTTAAGTATGATCCAATAGGTAAGATATATCTTCATTTTTTAAATGTTATAAGCAATTAAATTTTAGAATACCTAAATCACTTATCAAGTTTCTTATTTCTAGGTTATTTATAATTGTATAATAAAACTGTTCTATAGAATTAAGAACCTTATAGTAATAAGTTGCATGTAAACTACTTTCAAGTGTTAGATCAGAAAAATAGTAGACCAAGTAATTATTTATTGTAAAAGAAATTTGATGATATCTTTGTGACCAAATTGAAGAAATTAAGGATTTATGGATAACAATGTGGTTAGGTAAAATCTCTCTGTGTTCAATTGAAAAAACAATTAAATTATGAATTTACAGGTAAATAATGGAAGTAGAAAACATTGCAGTGAGGTAAGCCACACCAAGAAAGACAAATGCCACATGTTCTCTCACATGAATAGATCCTGTGCCCAATGTTTAGATGTGAGTATATAACCAAGAGTCACTGCAGATACTAGGAAAGCATCCAAGGAGGGGGAAGAAAAGGAGCTCTAGAAACTAGAGTATACAGATGCTATTACAGAGGGAAAGGGGAAAATTGGGGTGGGAAGATTTACTTGTGAAGGGGTACAATATAATGACAAGGGAGAAGAGTTAACCATATGGATGTTTGAAAAAGCTATAGGTAATCATATTATGTGGTGATACGCTATTTGTACAAATATGTCTGACAATCACAGGGTAGAAATTGCCACTAGCCAGCCATACATATCTGCACATCTGTACAGACAGACAGAAGTGAGATGGCTGGGCAGAGAAAGGAATACAGGCAGGAGGAAACAGGAATTTGCTCTCTTTTCTGCTGGGAAGCTACTCAGGTTAAGGTGGCTTTGGCTTGTTCCTTCTTCTCTCTGATCTCTCAGAATTTCCTCCTATATCTGACTCTGGGATTTTAATATTAAGGTCTATTAGAACATGTATTATAATATTATTAATGTTTACTTGAATATATGTTTAATGTTATTTTATATATTTAAATGTATTTAATACTTACATTAATATATATATAATGACGTTATACCACTTGGGATGATAACACTCTTCCCAAAAGCCATAGACTATCTAATAACATGAAAATTTCTTTCCTATTGTTAGTCAGGGGAGTCCAAGAGCCCTCCAAAGTACTGCAGGCTATTATCCTTATATTGGATAACCTACAAGAAATTGAAGTTCATACCTTATTGCTGAAGACACCACACATCTCAGACACAGGACTTGGAGGAATGTAGCTGGCACTCTCCTGGAAGCCTTTTTCCTGAGGTATTATGTAAGCTGTCAAAATAGAAAAGCAATTAACAGCCCTAACCAATAGTAATGCCTAGAAACCGTAACAATGAACAGAATGGCAAGATATTCCAAAAACTGCAATAAGGGCACTGATAGTTATGGTGGGGGTAAGCAACTTTCGTCTAATTAGATGTAAGGTGCACTCTTTGGGGGCATTCTTCTCTGACACTTTAAACCTAGTCCACTTCCTGTAACTGATAATGCCATCAACCCCAAAAGAACCTACTACTGACACTTCACTAAACCTGTATAATTTCTAATTGCATTCTAAATATCCATAGAAAATTATATGTCTCATTACTTGTTAAAGAGGCTTTCACAGCAGCAGAAGACGAGTACAGAAAGCCACAGCTGCTCAAAATGCAGAGAACAGCTCATTGTAGGGTGCCTACAAGACATGTATCTATAATACAGCCCCTGTAGGAGACATAATAGAAGAGGGAGTGAAAAGAATATAAAAAGTCAGAGAATCATGGCATCAGCTCTGGGATAGTATCTTCTTCACATGACAGGGCAGCTGTACCTATGTGTTAGTAAAAATATAATGGCTTAAACAAGATCTGCAAAGAAAATGACAACACTAGTTGGCATGTCAACTTGAATGCCCCCTTCTCAAATTCATTCCTCTATTCTTTAATTATTATTATCACATACACATACATTTATAAATATAACTTTATGTGCTATTGGGGAATATTTTCTCACACTGTGAACCCCAATCTTGCATTTTTATTATTTAAATAAAGTTAAGTTTGGCTAAGGAGGCTGAGTCAGCAACTAGTTGACATAACATAATTAGAGAGCATCTGGAAGAGATAGAGAGACATACCAGAAGTAGTAGGGAGGAATTTTGAGTATGCTAATATTTCCATATTGGTTCACTGAAGAAGAAAGAATGATTCATATTTTTTGAATGATTCCTATTTTTGCCTATAGGGAAATGAACCAGAATAAATTACTTGTTTAAGGACATACTGCTCAAAGATGGCTGAACTCAACCCAATAAGTCTGAGTCCATATTTCATACATTTAAAACTATATTATATTTGGGTAATTCTGGGTGGATTTATTGCCTTGTAACAATTTGCATTTTGTAATAGATTGAAGTGATTAGTTTTATCAATGATCCATGTATGTATATACCTGGAAAATTCACATAGTAGTAATCATGACTATATTCTCTGAGTTCAATAGCCTAATCTTTATTTTCTGTACATACTATGAAACTGTGCCATGACTCTTGAGTTCTGAATCCCATTTGTATACTTATTGACCAACTAATATATGCCAC
Organism: Mesocricetus auratus; assembly: GCF_017639785.1. Lineage (NCBI taxonomy): Eukaryota > Metazoa > Chordata > Mammalia > Rodentia > Cricetidae > Mesocricetus > Mesocricetus auratus. The sequence continues at coordinate 90,475,636 of NW_024429188.1, read as the reverse complement.
CAATGTCTATTATGCAACTACAGGGCATTTAATCTAACCAAAATAAGATGTATTCAGAAATGCTAGTTTTATATACTTTATTTCATAGGTTTTCTCTAAAAAAGACACAAATTATAAGGAGGAAAGGTGGATTAGTGTGTGTAATAGGGAAGCTAAACACTATCTCCTTCCACCCATTTTTCTACAAATGATACTTTGGTTCCTCTTAAGGGTTGACTAATACATAGTTGTGTATATGTTACACTTTCTTTATCCATTATCAATTGATGGGTACATAGGCTGATTCCTTAACTTTGCCACTTCGGATAGTATCACAATCAGCTTAAGTGTACAATGTGTGCAGGTATCCCTATCGCATTCTGCCTTTGATTCCTGTCAGAATACCTGACAACAACAACACAGCAAAATAAAATGAAATGAAATAAAATAAACAAAGGGTTATAGAGACTGACCCATAATTAAGACCATTGGCTGCTCTCCTAGAGAACCTGGTTCAGTGCCCAGTGTGTACAGTGTAGCTTGCTATTGGTTGTAACTCCAGTTGCAGGGGATCCATACCCTCCATGAACAGCAGGCATGTTGGTGACACATCAACATACATGTAGACAAATAACCAATGCACATAAAATAAAATTTTACTTAAATACTAAAAACAGAGAAAAATAACTGAAGATGTAGGGAAACAGGAAACCCTTAAACACTGTTGGGAGAAATGTAAAATAATATAGTCCCTGTGGAAATCATTGTAGATGTTAGAGCAAGCAAGGGGCGGGGAAGAATGAGAATGAGGAAGGGAAGGAAGGAAGGATGGAAAAGAAAATAGCCATATTACTCTGCTATTCAGTAATCCTTGTTACCAAAACTTTTCAGGTTCTTATCTCTCATAGAATTGATGCTTACCTGAAGAGATATATTAAAGTTTGTCTGAGGATTCAGAAATCAAAGTCAGCCACAAGCCTTAGTAGCCAGGCACACACCCTTAATCCCAGCAGCCAGAAGCTAGGAGGTGGTAGTACACAACTTTTTTTTAATTTTTATTTTTAAATTTAAATTTAGATTAGAAACAAGGTTGCTTCACATGTCAATTCCAGCTCCCTCTCCCTTTCTCTCCCCTTTTCCCACGCCCTCCCACAAACTGCCCAAATAATCCCTGAACTCCCCATGGAGGGTGAGGCCCTCCATGGGGGTATCCAGAGTTTGTCATTTCATCCAGGGCAGGGCCTAGACCCTTCCCCAAGAGTCCAGGGTGAGAGTGTATCTCTCATTGTTGGATGGGCACCCAAAGTCCATTTGTATTCCAGGGATAAATACTGATCTACTACTCAAGGTCCAATAGATTATCTAGGCCTCCTCCTTGTATAGATGTCTGTTAATCTCCAACGGGTCATAACTTCTATTAGCCCCTTTGCTTCTTTGTTAAGTTTCTCTCTGGTATTCCTGTATAGTGGTGAGAGTGGGGTGTTGAAGTTTCCAACTATATGTGTGTGGGGCTTTATATGCGATTTGAGATTTAGTAATGTTTCTTTTACAAACATGAATGCCTTTGTATTTGGGGCATAGATGTTCAGATTTGAATGTTCATCTTGGTGGATTTCTCCTGTGATAAGTATGTAATGACCTCCTTCATCTCTTTTTTTTGTTAGATATTAGTATTGCTACCCCTGCTTGTTTCTTGGAGAACTACCAGAGTATTGGACTTGCTTGCACCCACCAAAAAGGAACTCTAGTCCCCTAACCACCAGACAAGGAAGGGGCTCTTTCTGCACCCACTAGAAGAAGGGATGGGAAAGAGACAATACTAAAGCACACTCTGAAACAGAAAAACAAATATGACACTGCCAGATTCTAGATACTCCACACCAGCAAGATTCCAACATTCGAATGCAAATGAAGCAGAAGAGAATGACCTTAAAAACAACTTCAAAAAATGATCGAGCCCCTAAAAGAGGATGTAGGAAAATCCGTCAAAGAAATGGAAGAAAAAAACACAAAAATATGCAAGAAATGGAAGAAAAAACAAGCCAAAAACAGCAAAAGCAACAAATTGACGAAAAGTCAATACAAAAATTGACACAATTCAAACAGTGCAAGCGTTGAAAACTGAAATAGAGACAATAAAAAATACAGTCTGAAGGAAGGTCTGGAAATAGAAAAGCTGGGCAAATGATCAGGTACTACAGATGCAAGCATAACCAACAGAATACAAGAGATGGAAGAGAGAATCTTAGGTGTTGAAGATACACTAGGAAAAATTGATTCATCAATCAAAGAAAATCTTAAATCCAACAAATCCCTAACACAAACATCCAGGAAATATGGGACACAATGAAAAGACCAAATGTAAGAATAATAGGTATAGAAGAAGGCGAAGACACCTCAAAGGGGCAGAAAATATATTCAACAAAATCACAGAGGAAAACTTTTCCAACCTAAAGAAAGACATGCCAGTGAAGGTACATGAAGCTTACAGAACTCCAAATAGAGTGGACCACAAAAAATGTCCCCTCGCCACATAATAATCAAGACCCCAAAAATACAGAATAAAGAAAGAATATTAAGAGCAGCTAAGGAAAAAGGTCAATTAACATGTAAAGACAAACCTATAAGAATTATACCTGACTTCTCCATGGAGACTCTGAAAGCCAGAAGGTCCTGGATAGATATTCTACCAATACTAAGAGACCATGGATGCCAGCGCAGACTATACCCAGGAAAGCTCTCACTCATTATAGATGGAGAAAACAAGATATTCCATGACAAAACTAGATTCAAGCAATACATATCCACTAACATAGCCCTACAGAAAGTTCTGGAAGGAAAACTCCAACCCAAGGAAGATAACTAACTACAACCAGAAAAACATAGGCATTAGATAATGCCACCTTACCGACAGCCAAAAGAAAAAAGGGGTGGAATTCCACACATAATTCCACCAACAACAACCATTCCAAATCAAAGAAGAATGAGCAATCAATGGTCATTAATATTCCTTAATATTAATGGTCTTAACTCACCCATAAAAATACACAGGCTAACAGAATGGATTCAAAGACAGAACCCATCCTTCGGCTGCATACAAGAAACATACCTCAGCCTCAAAGACAGCCTCAGAGTTAAGGGTTGGGAAAAGATTTTCCGATCAAATGGTGGTACACACCTTTAATCCCAGGATTTAGGATTAAGAGGTAGACAGATCTCTGTAAATTCAAGGTCATTCAGATCTAAACCAGAGTTAGTCAGTCTTAAAGAGAATTATACCTCACATCTTTAATCACAACATTATGGAACTATATAAGACAGAAGCAAGGTCTCAGAGAGGCATTCATTCTCCAGCCACACTGAGGAAAGACAAGCTCTTACGTGGATCAGTCCTTTCAGCCTGAACTAGAGGTGACAGTTAGTGGCCAGCTGCTTTGTTTTTCTGATATTCAGTTTGAAATGTGAACACCACTATCATACTCTGGGTCTTTTTTATTAATTTTACACTTGTCTTATGAAAAAGAGATTCAAAAAAACAGTGGCTAATTTTTGCCCTTTAAAAAAATTAAATGTTTGTTTCATTACTAATTCTGGATTGTATTCTTATTTTCCCAACATAACATTTTTATTGATTATTTATAATTTTGTGCAGTGTACCCTATCACACTTGCTTCCCATTGATCTCAGGTCCACCATCCTATCCTCATGTCCCCCCCCCAAAGAAAAACCACACCAAGTCCGATTTGTGTTGCCTATATACTCACTGGAGCATTGTCAAATTCTTAATAGCAAGCCTCTCAAAGATAACTGAGTCTTTCCCTACCCCATCTCACCCCACCTCTGCTAGTATCCATCAACTGTGAAGAGCTATCCTTCAGAATCTTTATCACAATTTTAATGACTCTCTTTAAGGACTCTCAGACTATTTGATCTGTCTCTTTTGGGGGGGTTGCCACAGAAGCCTTCAATGTATTGTATTCTTAACAATGAGTCCACAGACGCTGATATCACAATATCACTGCAAAGAAGCTTCCTTGCCCTTAACAAGCCAGCAGCACCACAGGTCATAGACTTCCACAGGATTTCTGGCAGCAGCACAGACTACAGACATCCACATAGCCTCCAGAAGAACATGGACCTCACCATAAACCTTAATGTGGCTTGTGGCTTCTGGTGGCAGCATGTACCACAAACATCAATATTGCTTCCAGCCACAGCAGGAATCACAAACATCAACAAGGTCTTCTGCAGTAGCCCTGGTCACAGACATTAACATGGCCCCTGGTGGTCTCTGAAGGCAACATAGATCATAGACACTAGAATGATGCCCCCCTCCACTGAGCACAGAGCAGGGCTGGGGATAAGGCAGCAGCCAGATCCTTTGTGATTTCCAGGCTGCTGCATACCATCCTGCTGGCCCTACTTGACAATGACATGCTCATTTGCCCACCACAGCCATGCTATGCTCCAATATCTGTTGCTGCTGTACCATTGGCTCATTGGACATGACTATCATAATTGCAGCCCAAAGATGGCAGTGCCACTGTGCCCTTCTTCTCCAAGCAGGAAGAGAAGTAAGAGCTATAGCAGCAGCAGCCATGTGCCACAGGCCTGGCCACACTGGCCTGAACCTCCCAGCAGACCAAGGACAGGCCCTACTCAGCAAAAACATGGTCTTTTGTTCAGTTTGACCATGTTCCCATAGACATCATCACCACTAACACATCTCTACTTTGCTTTTCTAAACTGTACAAGGCAGCTAAACTCAACCATCTCTTCTTCCAATCCCATGAGACCACTTTTGAAAGTCAGTTCTGCACCTCCACAGGTACAGGAAGACACCATCATCTTGAATCAATGTCACAGTAGCTAATTTTTAAAAACTGTGTATCTTTTAGGTTATCTCTTGTAATGATTGAGACATATACAGACTAGGTCTGGTATGATAACTATATAGTGTCAAGTCTTATCAATTGCTCTAATGTCATAGGAGTTGTCAAATATCAATGATGTTCCATTATAACTTCCATATCTTCACTAATGGAAAGAGCAAATAAAGGGATCTCCTTCCATTTAAAAGCAAAGCAAAGAATCACACATGTCTTCATATCTCACTGACCAAAGTTAGTCATATAACCACACTTCACTACATTATAATCATTTTTAGGTTGGCATAACTTCTAGATTTTCTTAAAGACAAGAAAATTATTTTTAAACACAAGAGCAATGATCATGTAGAGATATCTAGTAGCCTATACATCCATCTCAGAGTTCATTGTGTGATATCTTGGGGAGGCAATAAGGCAAGGATGTATTTCAAAGGCCACAACTAATTAAACAAACTATACAATAGTACCTAAAGGAAGCTATTATATCCCTTTTCTAAACAATTTGGATTGAGAGTCAGATTCTCATTAATGTTTATTCATATTTAGACCAGAAGATCTGTTGGATCCTTGGCAGTTACCTCTTCCCACTAGAAAAGGGCAATGCAAAGCCTGTATTTAGAGATGAGACCATGTAACTGCAGATATACAAAAGTAATTCCTATAAAGGAAACCATTTAAATGTGGGTGTCTTATAGTTTCAGAGGCTCAGTCCATTATTGTCATAGCAAGAAGCATGGTGGCAAGCAGGCAGGCATGGTGTGCTGGAAAGGAGCTAAGAGTTCTACATCTTGACTCACAAGCAATAGGAAACTATGTCCCTCACTGGGCATAGCGTAAGCATATGAGAACTCAAAGCCTGCCCCCACAGTGACACACTTCCTCCAACAAGACCACCCCTACTCCAACAAGGGCATACCTCCTAGTAGTCCCAATGCCTATAGGCCAAGCATTCAAACACATGAGTAAAATTGGGGCCATCCTATTCAAATGACCACAGCATACATGACAAGATAGGCGCTGTTTGATGTGTCAAATCTATGTCCTATCACTCATAAATCTGGTGATACCTAGCCTTTACACATCAAGGGAGACTTCTGTACAATTATATTACATTATTTCATGTAAGATTATCTGTAAGAGATACACTGTTCCTTGTAGCAAAATAATTCCTGAAATTAAGATAAAAATGAACATGAACATGTTCATCAGACATAGGGTGAGCAGAGTCATTTTATGTATCTACTTGTATTATTTTTGTATTGCTGAGCATAGCACATGGTAGACAAGTGCATTCCTAGTAAGCCACACATCAAATCTACCAGAGTTTTTGAAGAATTTATCTAGGAAATTAGAAAATCATACTAATACTGTAAGTTGAATTTGAGAGAAGTTTAGCAGAGGAACACAGGGAGGGCATCTCAGGCAAAGGTAACTGAAATGCCTAAAAATACACAGATTTGAGATATCATAACATTTTTATACTGTCCCAGTCTCCAAGATGATCCAAGTAAGATGCCTTTAAGATTTGGAAGTTATAATAAGAAGCCTACATTACATAACTTAGAAAGTCCATGTTTTCTTAATTTTCATGCATATCAAAACAATTCCCTTACAGACACTGAAGCCCTGGAGGGTGCTTGAATTACATATGGCTTTGAATACCAGATTTGATATTATTTGAAATTCACCTATTTTTAATAATGTTCTCAGCTTTTATATGTGTATAACTCTGTGTGTTATACAGATGCGATAGTACCCATGGATATCAGAAGATGGCATTAGATGCCAGAGAGCTGGAGATTAAGGTCATTGTGAGTTGCCTGATGTGGGTGCTTAGAACCAAATTCTGGTGCTTTCCAAGAACAGTATGTGCTCTTAACTGTTGATAAGACCTTCACAACCCTGTTTCCGTTCTTGGCTTACAATTATTTACCTTTAAAATCACACTACTCTCTTCTTGGCTTTTCTTACTCTACCTGTTCTTGGTTTTCATGATAGTTCTGAAACAGACATCTCTTATCTGAAGCCCAAGAAAAGACAGGCCCTAAGAAATTTAATGAGCATTGTTTTGAGGTCACATTTTTAACCCCCCTGACATGCTTTTTCTTACCTCCTTGTCTCCAGACAGCTTCAAAATTCCCATTCCCCTATATAACCTGAATACTTTCCTAACTTCTGTCACTAGACAGCACAACTACATTAGCAAAGAACTGTTAAGCAATGTGCAGTCAGGGATACTGATTGTATGTGAGGTGGAGAGAAAGAAATTTAATAGCGGTAATTTTGGTTATCCAAGTAAGCCAACTACTTACAAATTAATAGACATCTCCAGAGAATGCTAACTATGGACCACATAAATAGACATGAATTTTTCAAGGACCATACTGAGTTACTCAGGTTCTTCAACATATACTCAAGTCTACCTTCATATGTTCCTGATTTAAGGTTAATACAAATACACCGACTGGGTCTTATGTTTGTATATATAATTTATGTATGTCACAGTTCTCCTTTACTGTCATTACCTTTATTCCCATTCATGATTTCTCTCTCTGAATTATCACCTAGTGTTGCCATAAGTCAGTGACAGGAAACTACACATGTGTTTATGTGCGCATTCAACAAATAGAATTAGAAACACTAATCCAGGTAAAGTCTTAAAACAAAACGATGGAGCAGATGGCAGCAGCCAAACCATCACTAAATATATCATACTGAGAGGTGAGATCAATTTCGCTCAACAATCTTCTTATAGAGATGGATTTATCAGGCTTAGTAGATGTAATGAAGCAAAGCACAAATAGAATGGGTAGCAGAGCCCCCTATTGCTGGAGGTGTTTTATTTATAATCTGTTCATCCATAGAAAAGATTCTAAAGCCTGGGGAGGCCGCTAGTCACATTTCCATATTCATAGAAAACTCAGAGATAAAGAAAAGTCAAGTCAAGGACATCAATCCCAGCACTGAAATTACATCCGTCTTTCAGGAAGATGACATACAAGCCAGGCAAACAGACAGAGATGGTCAAAATGTTTCTTAAAGAAGTTGATACAGGCTTGACATCTGAGCACATCTCTGGAAGACAGAAGTAATTTCCCTGGAAGATAGAAAATGAATTTGGGGGTTTAAGGTGATTACAACCTTAGAAGACAGTAACAACAAAACATATCTCTGCCAAAATTTGCCTAAAGTCATTTTACGCTGATTAACAAATATAACTTGAATAATGTTCTACTCTTTATTAGACACTCACATATGGATACTAAGCTGTGCGATTTTTATGACCATTATCTTCTTTAATCTTCACATGGCCTAGGGAATCCCATCCTTCTCATTTTTTAGAGGAGAATATCAGAATCCCAAGAGGCTAAATGCATTTCTTGGGAACACAGACCTGCTATTGAAACTGAGATAGCTCTTAATATCTGTCAATCACTTGTGATGTGCGGGAGATATCTCTAGAGGAAAAAACTGACTGCCATATTCAGAGGAAGGTAACCAAAGCTATGGGGAAAACATCAATTCATTCCATGCATGGCAAAAATTCAAGAAACTTAAGATATTCAACATGAAGGAACAAAAGCCTCACACAGACAAAAGATCTGTGAATACTATCATTTAGTTACACATGTGCCCCTAATTTCTACCATAATGTCAAAATATAGTAGGTTCTCAAGAAAATTAACCAAAATCAGGTGAATAAATTAACAGAAGAAAGTATGAATTCATTGCTTCCACATAACTTGATTTAGGCAAAAGGAAATCAAATAGAAGAAACTATATTATAATATTCTGTGTGTTGCCTTAGGGACAGAAATTACAAAGTGCCAAGAACTAAAAATGAGAAAGATTTTTTTCAGACTTATTGTGGCCAAGCTGAAGAATTAGGCTACATGGAAAAATATAATACATTTTATAATTGAATTATTCTCCTTTAATTTTTGCTTTTGTTTTTTTGAGACAGGGTTTCTCTGTGGCTTTAGAGGATGTCCTGGAACTAGCTCTTGTAGACCAGACTTGTCTTGAATTCACAGAGATATTATTTTCCTTTACTGACATTGTTTTTACAAATAAAGAATAGACAGAGAGATGATAGTCTTACTAAAGGTCATCAATATGAACTCAGGTTATCATTCTTACATTTCTGAGCTTAATCAAATGCTGATCTTAAAATACACATCAGACTTTAATGTAAAGGAGTTGATTATCTGCATTTCTAAATGAAGGTTTTGGTTATTTTTTCTAATTTATCTCTGTCTGAAAGCCTAACTAATGCACAGAATTTTTGAATACTACAGCACTGACTAATGCATTTGAAAACCATGGGATTAATGTGGTTTGAGAAATTTTGATACCCCATGCAAGAGACTTCTAAATTTAGCTCTAATGATGAACAAGGGTCCTTTTGCTATATATTTAGTGCCATATTTTCAGTAGCATAAGATTTTTAAAAAATAATTTCTGTATTTTATATATCCCTCAAGTATAGTGTTGAAGTACAATCTACTGTTTCTACATGCAAAATGTCTTGCCTTGTGGACAAAATATGCTCAGATAATCTTAACTCAGGCATTCAAGTTGTTATTGGCTATGAGTACAGTGTTAATGACTCAACAAGATAGGCTAAATGAGGTGTCTTTAAGCAGAAGCACACATAAAATCAAAATTATATATTAATAGGTTGAACAATTTGGCCATAGTAACTCAAACTAATTCAACTGTCTTACTGTAAATAATGATAGAGTTGTATATATGTCTAAGGTAAACGTTGCTCAACTAACTAATATTTCACTCTGAACCCCTAGAACTATGGGAAAACAGCTGTGGGTATCTCAATCAGCATATGTGAACAAAGAAAAGGTCCCAAATTCATCCTTAGGATACAGTGTTTATAATTCTGAAAATCTATTAAAAAGGGGTGCCAGTAAAACCAACTTTTGTTCAACCTTATCAATTTGAACCAAGCAGCCAACAATTATCCCAAGGATGGCACTATCTAGTGAGTGAAACTTTTCTTTCTTCCTGCACAAGCCAGAAAGTAGGCTCCTTACATAAAAGAAATACTCTTCAATGATTTCTACTAATATATTGAGAATGAAGCTCTTCCATAGATGGGCTTTGCCGTGTAGGGCAAGGTGCAGAGACACAGTGTGCAATTTATTCCTGTTTGACACAGGGCATTTTGCTATGGCAGTCCAACCTCAGTCATGGTAAATATGCCATTCCCCAAAGTTGGAAAGGAACCTGACAGAGCTGACCACTAGGTCTTAGGAGCCTCCTCTCTGAAAAGGAAACCACTAAGACTTAAAGAATTGTTCCCTATTGATTAACTCAGCAAAATAACTCCTACAGTAGGTGAGGCCAAAATTCCTTCCATCACAGGCAGGAAACTGCATACCTGCCAAGGTATCCAGCTAATAGCAATTATTCACCAAGCTTCTGAAAACTTCAGATTAGGGTACTTGCCACAAAAATATGACACTCACTACTAAGAAAGAAGTTTCTAAAGAAATGAAGCTTTTTGCTGTTGTTGTTTTTATTGTTTTAAGTAGCACTTGACTAAAGGCACTAAAACACTTAGAAAAAAATCTCAAGTCTTCTGTCAAAGACATCAGGATAAACACTCTAACCACATGCATAAATTTGCTATGTCTTCAAATCAGACCACACTGCCACCTACTGAACCTTGGCCTTGTCTATACTGAATGTTTCCTAAATATTCATTCTGAGAATGTGTCCCATTCTCAGGGCACTTTGGCAGAACAACAGCAACCTCCTCGGTGAGCTCCCAGCACTATCTTTTCTCGCACCCACCCACCAGAGGAAATCGAAAGCCAACACCATTAGATACTGACTCATTTGTTCCATGACAGAAGTTGGGGGAGGTAGATCCCAAATGAATGTGAGGAGTTACATACCACACCAAAACAATTGAATCACAGGGCAACCACAGAGAAGAAACTGCTGACAAGTGTTTGAAGCAAGGTACCCATAACTATGAATCATGCAACATAACAGCTGGGTACCAAATGATTCGTAAATCTAGAAGATTCAGAAATAGCTTTGCAGGAACTACCCATATGAGATGCAGTTCTGAGCCCAAATACCATGGACTGAAGCAGCTCAAAAGCAGGACTGTGCACGGGATTAATGTCTTTCTAAACCGTTACTTGTCATCAAGTATCCATAAATAATACCCCAGCTTTCAAGGTTGAAATACCAATTTACCTGGAGCACAAAGTCCAAGAGAAATCTAGATACTTAGACCGAGATGTGACTATTCCATTTGCCAGCCAGCTATTTTATATAAATAGACTCAATTGATTTTGTAAAAATGAAGACAAATTGCTGGGTAGGTAGGGAATAGGCATGGATATAGGAGGAGGTGAATATGATCCAAATACATTGTATGAAATCCTCAAAGAAGTAATTTAAAAAGAATGCTGGTTAAGAATGTTTATCTTTTAAAGACAGAAATAGGAGGCTGTTACACATTACAAAGCTGAAAACACTGTAGCCATATTCAACTGTGTACTAAGGGAGAGTGGGAAGTGACTTGCATGGTATATCTTGGTGGGTACCAAGACAATAACCTGCCTCAACTTATCACTCCCAAACTCCTTGAGATGCTTGCTATCCCTCTGTTATAAACCGTGCTCAAATTATCCTAAAATTTCAGCAATGAAAACAGATATTGGTTTCAAATGCAGATCACTATGAAGTGTTACCAGTATCATATTCCTATAAAAAGATTATTTTACCTCTGTAGTCAAGTTTGAATCAAGAGTATTATGGGAAGTTGGTGAATGATAGTTCACTTCTTCCTGCGAAGTGTCTAGATGAGCTATATCAGCAGTTTGGTAGAAATTGAGAGAACATGAAAATATTAGAGGCACAAGAAGCAGAAGAATGGAAAATAAGTAAGGGTATAGAAACAGTGTCAAAGGCCTCACCCTCCCTGGGATGGAGGGTCGGTGGTGGGCATGGGAGAATGGAAGGGAGAGGGAACTGGAAATGGTATGTAAAATAAGATTGTTTCTAATTTAAATAAAATTTATACAAAATAAAAAATTGTGTCAAAGACAGAATTCACTAAAACTAAATTTTCTTAGTACACATCATGCTGTAAAGCATATTGATAATACACCACACTGCATTAAGTGGTATGATATGCCAACTAACTGGCAGAGCACGTGAGAAAAGAAATAAAACTCCGTTTCTAGTTGGACTATTAAGAGAATATCTCACAAGGAAATAGGAGTACACTTAACTTTAAAGCAGAGGTTAACCCTTTGGGGGTTGAATGACCCGTTCCTAGGAGTTGCATATCAGATATTTATATTAAATTCATAACAGTAGCAAAATCACAGTTATGAAATAGCAACAAAATAATTTTATGGTTGGGGGTCACCACAACATGAGTAAGTGTATTAGAGGGTTGTAGAATTAGGAAGTTTGAGAATCACTGCCTCAAAGTATAGGCAGAATTGAGAAAAGTGAGCAAAGTGTGTTGAAGTTTTGCAGTAAATCATTGTGATAAACATGACCATGTGTTTTGTAAAGCTTTGGGACTGTATTGTTGGAAGATTGTGGAAGATTTAGGAACACTGGGCTAGAAAAGCTCTTGAATATTGCAAACAATTTAATGAATAATTATGGTATGCATTAGTAACATGAGAACACTGAGAGAAATTTGGACAATGGAGGCCCAGCTTAAAAGTTTTCAGAGGGGAAAAAGAACTCTCTAGGATCTGACTGGAGGTCATTTATATGATATTCTGACATGGAATCTAGCTACATTCTACCCATGTCCTAAGAACTTAAGAGGATCAAATAGAGGAGGAGTAGACTAATTTGCTTTGTGGATATATTTCAAGGTAGGATAATATGCAAGCCATGCACATATTTTCCAGTGACAGAGACAAAAATAGAAGTAGAAAGACGTTTAAAAGATGATCTGTTGATGAAAAGATGGTTTAAAAAAGGTTTAATCTTACAAACAATGTAGATTTAAAAGCAACTATAACTCTTAAAGAAGTTAGCATCATTAAATATACACCTGGCACTTTGCACCAAGACAACAGGAAGGGTGTCCCATAAGTAATACCCACCTGTTCCCCCTAAAAAAATCCATCTTGGGAAAATAAAAAATAATGAAAGGAGAGTGCCTAAACTCAGAATGCTACTGCTGGTGGTGGCATTGGGGGGAATTTCTCTAATTTTCAAAAACCACTCATCAGGGAGCCTGCATGGGACTGACCTAGGCCATCTGCATATATGTGACAGTTGTGTATTTTGGTGTTCTTGTGGTACTCCTAGCATTGGGAGTAGGGGTTGTCTCTCTTTTGCCTGCTTTTGGGCCCGTTTCCTCCTACTGGGTTGCTTCATCCAGCCTTGATAGGCCTTGATAGGAGGGTTTGTGTCTAGTCTTATTGTAACTTGTTATGCTATGTTTGTTTGATATCCCTGGGAGGTCTGCTCTTTTCTGAAGGGAAACAGAGGGGCAGTGGATCTAGGGGAGAGGAGTCGTGTGACAGGGAACTGGAGGGAGTGGAGAGAGAGGAGACTGCAATTGGGATGTCATATATGAGAGAAGAATTTTACAAAGCCACTCAGTGGAAGTTGGTGACACCATTCACAAGGAACTGGTTTTACAGGGATGGAAGATGTAGGATTATAGTCAGATAGTCTCACACTGATCTACAGAGGCTAGGCAATATCTGAAAAGGTCAGAGCTGCTGCAAAGCAGCCAGAAAAGTCCACTGGATAAGAGTTTTTAGTCACAGTCTAAATTTCAACAGACACCAGTACAATTGGAGCGGCACTGAGTAAAGCTGAAGGCATGAATGGAGTGAGTCTAAAATAAAAGCTATATATGATACAGGTAGCTGATCTGGAAGAGTCAGGATACTCAAGTTCTTTGGAACCAGATGACTCCTCATGATCCCCCTAGATATAGAACTTCAGGATTTCTTGTTTGCCCTGCTAGGTTTTGGATTTGTTTTAGTGAGTAATTCCTTTCAATATCTTATTCCTATCTTTCTGAATGAGAATATTCATTCTGTACTACTGTGTATTGGAAGGATTTTACTTGACTTTGAGTTACGATATTGCTTTGAGTTTTAAAGGAGACATAGACTTTAGATTTTAAAGTGTTGTAACTGTTAAAGACTATGGGGAATTTTCAAGTTAGACTGAAAGCCCCTGGTATTATGAGATGGCCATGAACCTATGGTAACTGAAGTGGGAAGAACTGTCCTAAATATAGATGGTACACTGGGTAGACTGAATGCTAAAGGGAAAATGAGCTAAGCACAAATATTCATCACCCTCTGCTTCTTATCTGTAGATATAATGCAACCAGCTCCCTGTTTTTCTAGCACCATACATCCCATGTGATGATGGACGGTATTACATGAAGTTGTTTTTCAAAAGAAACCTCTCCTGCCTTCATTTGCTTCTGTGAGCTATTTTGTCAAACATTGAGAAAAGTAACTCATACAGGAAGTTGGCAATGAGGCCATGGAGATATTAACATAAAAACTCCAAACTGCAGGTTTGCATTATTTATCGATTCGAGGCATGGGTTTTTAATATCTGAAATTGAGATAGCAGCATGACTGCATTAGATAGTTGTTTGAATTAAATAAGTTATTCTCCATCAAGTACATTGGCACAATGCCTAGCACACAATAGTTTTAAATTGCAACTTCTTATGCTATACCATCATTATTATTATCACAAAAAACAATACTAGAATACCAGAGGGAATAATTTTGAGGTTCAGTCTAATATTTAGGTTATATTAGTAACCTAATATTTATACGAAGAAGGCCCTACATTAAGTTATATGCTAAGGTCACATAAAAACGCGAGTGGCTCCTAAAGATATTACAAAGAGAAATTAAAATAGATTTGTGAATATCCTAAACATTAAAATACAGAAGAATGAGAAAGACCATCCTAATGCACAGGGATTTTAGATGACAGAAGATAACCAAAGAAGAAAACTGAAAGAGCAGATGGTTTGGGTAGCAAAACAAATGATTAATTTCTTGTGTAATACATTTATTTTTAAGTATTTATAATATTCCCAAGTGATTATACATTATGAATATTTAACAATATCATACAGTCCATGAGATAGAAATGAAAATGTTTACTTATGAAGAAAGTTAAGGAAATCATGGTTGAAGCCCAATAGTAGGTAAATTTGCCATACTGTTGAATGTACAAGGAAAGCAAAGTGCAAATAACAGAAGCTGTATGAATAGCCACAATCATGGAATAAGACAAGGAGGGGTAGGAAATGTTTAAGAAATGGAGAAAAAAAATTAGCATTGCTTTCTTTTAAAAACATTTATGTTCATTGGGTGTGGTAGTACACACATTTAATCCCAGGTGGGAGGAAGAGTCAGGCACATCTTTGAGTTTGAGGCCAGCCTGGTCTACAGAGCAAGTTACAGTACCTCCAGAACTACACATAGAAACTATGTCTCAAAAAAGATAATATTTATATTAATGTTATTTGTGTACATTATAAAGGATGGAAATTAGCCATAAGATATTTCCAAATCTAAATTTGGAATGGTCTTTTAAAATTTTGCTAATGTACCTGGAATAATTTAGGATCCACTGATAATTTAAAAGGGAATTACAGCCTGGCGGTGGTGGCACATGCCTTTAATCCCAGCACTCAGGAGGCAGTGGCAGGCGGATCTCTGTGAGTTCGAGGCCAAACAATACAGAGAAACCCTGTATCGTAAAAACAAAAAAAAAAAGGAATTACAATTTAATACACTCAAAAAGCATCTACTGGGGTCCTACAAAGTAGGATGCCAAGAATTATAGAGAAAATGCTATGGTATACAAACTATGTCCTAAAGAAGTTGGTGAGACACAATGATAGATGCATACAGAAACATTTAAATCACAGTATCTAAATAAATTAGAAAATTGAAGCAGTATTTATCAAGGCTAACATGCAACTAAGTGCAAAGGAATTGCTAAGAGTTCAGAAAAGATTAAAATTTATTCATTTAGAGTCTAGAGGCTATAAACCTCAACTGGAATTTTTTTAAGCCATGGCTTAGTAAAAATGCAGTTAGGACAAAATTCTGATAAATAAATAATTAAGCTTGACCACCAAGCAAATGTAAATGGGTTCACACTGAATTGTAAGTACCCGAAAGTAAGAAATCATAGGCATGTTCAAACTGGTGTTCAGCTCTTTCTCAGTGTGGCTAACACCCTCTCCCCAACTCTACCTCACAGGGCTCTCTATCTTAGGCACTTAGTATGCCAAAATATTGCAAGGTATATGGCTTCATATTTCCCAAACCTTGAAAATGTGCTCAGAAGAAAAATAAAATCTCATAAACAAAAGAAAGTGCTAGCCTTGGTCCACAAATTTCTCAAGTTTCATATTTCTATACACAAAGCAAAACTAGGATTCATTAAATGCTTCCAAAAATGACCAGGGAAATAGAATTAAGTAATGACCTAAAAAGGCTGAAGAGGGACAGGAAATTGCCAAAACTAAAACAGTAATAAAATTTGTTTAATCCTGATCCTCTAGGATAACTGAGAGAGAGGAATGAAGAGGCAAAATGAAAAACGTCTGGGTGAGTTTGGCCTCTAGGAATATTGGCTTTGAAAGGCAAACAGGTCAGGAAAAAATGGAGAAGAGGGACTCTGCTTTTCAAATAAAGGTTGATATTAAGATGCAAGAAATAGCTTTTAAATTATGCACATGTCTCATTATTTAGAGCACAGGACTGTGTGTCTGAAATAGAAAGGTGACCATAACCCCAAGAAAGTATTGCCCTTTAAAAAGAATATTATGTTGCTGCTCTTTTGAATTTCCCAAAGACAACCCACTGGAATTTCCCAGAACAATAAGAAGAAGAACAGCAGGGAAGTCTGTGCTGACAGGAAGAGCTTGTTTTAAGGAAGTCTAATCTGTGATTTTTTCTTTATGTAAGAGATCATCCAAGGTAATTATAAGACTTACATGTCATTCTTTGCTGGAAATGATAACTATATTTTATTATTATATCCTTCAAAATAATAACCTCTCCCTGAATTCCCCCAAAGCAATTACAGCACAGTAAAATCTGGAGATGACCACAAAAGCATTATTTACAAGACTTATGGGCCTTTTTAGTATAAATTAAAGAAAAACGCTGCACGTTTAGTGACGAAAACCAGTCATCACTAAAACCAATGGCACTGTATAGTTTGGAAGGAACCCCAAGTAGCAGCAAATTTAAGTTCACTGGGAGCAAGAAAATGTTATGGCAGAAACACAGTGAAGGAGAACATGGAATCATGTGGTCCAAGGTCAAACTGACAAAGCATCAGCAGAGTTAACATGGTAAGTGGATTTTCCTATATTTTGTCATGAAGCCCTTATTCCCATCACATCTTCCTTTCCTTTAGAGGTTATGGGGTGGTAATTATGGCATCCATAAAGACATGTAAGATAATTTAATAAGTAACTGTATCTAGAAAATATCTCTGACTTTTAAAACAGGAATGGTAGATACCATATCAACCTTTATTTTCTGACTGAAATGAGTGCTCAATGTGTTTAACAAATTAATAAAGACCAGGAACACTGAACATAAGTGAGAATATCATAGGCAAAGACTTGGTGATTGTGGGGATCAGTCTGTGGTTCTGCAAAGCATATCTTATACACCTTGATTTCTTCCATCTAATGAACTTGAGTTCCACATAATCTAACACCTCTATCCTTATCAACACAGTACAATCTTTTCATATCACTGGTGAAAGATTATAAAACATTCTGATATTTCAGTGTTTGTTTCTATTACTGTTAATTCATTTTATGTTTTTTTAATGTCTGGGCTTCTGAACAAGGGTTTCTAGGCAACCCAACTTCTTTTCTCATCCAACGAGTAATTTTTAAGGAGGCACTAGCTCACTCTACTCTGAAAGAAAAAGATGCACGGGAGGCTAAAACCAGAGGTAGAATGAGAGTAAGAGTCACAACACAATGTATTATAATTCAGTTAATAACATCCTCTTCCCAGAGGCTAGGGATGTAGTTCTTGGAGGAGCATTTGACTAGCATGAATGAGATCCTGGAGTCTATCTCCAGCACCACATACAAAACCTAAACATATCTGCACCTAAACCACTCAAAGCCTTTTTAAACATCAAAATTCCTACATGCTTTCTGGCATTTTATTTCATTATTTCATCTTACATTGATTATTCTAGATAAACCAGTACTACAGAGAATCAAGAGATGTTTCTCCATTTCAATGATATCCAATGCAGAACTTAGCATAGCACTTAACAAAAATAGTCACTCTTAACATTTACTTCCTCAGGAATATGGAAGGGTGAGACCCAGTCACCTGTAGATAAAACAAAGGATTTCATTTGCCTTTGTAGTTCTTCTGAAATATGGGTTGGCCACTGTAGGCTCATGAACACTACCTAAAAGCTCCCCTCTCCCCAATATAAAAGTAAACACAAATACAAATGGTATAATTATATTGGTGATTATCTACTAGGTTAGAAAATTAAGGCTATAGGAACAAGAAAGACAGCTGGGATAATCAAGTTGTCCAGAGAAAGAAGAAAATAGGTAGTTCATGAAAAGAAATTCCAAAGTATTTTTATCTATTTTTCAGTCACACTAATTAATTTTAGAATGTAAAATAACATTAAAGAAATGACATTTTTCATAATTATAAATGAAGAATATGGGTTAGATAATAAATACTTGGATTTCCTTGGGAAAATAGAGCATATTTTACTCTACATTCCATTCTCAGAACCTAGTGACTAGCTTGGTATATAAGACTGTGGTTAGACAGGGAAGTAGCTGTCCCTCCGGCAGCATCAGGTAAACAGGCTGGCTTCCCGGCCTGTGTTCCAGAGCCTGCAGATCGCCTGGGAACTGCACAGAGCTCCCAATCCAGGCAGGAGCCAAGCACCCCAGACTCCAGATCTTCTCTTCCACCAACGAGACCAGGAAACTAGAGGAGGCTGGGAGTACAGGGAAGTAGCTGTCCCTCCAGCAGCATCAGGTAAACAGGCCAGCTTCCCGGCCTGTGTTCCAGTGCCTGCAGATCACCTGGGAACTACACAGAGCTCCCAATCCCGGCGGAAGCCAAGCAACCCAGACTCCAGATCTTCTCTCCCACCAACGAGACCAGGAAAATAGAGGAGCCAGGGAGACCAGGGGAGTAGCTGTTCCGGGTCAGGTACAACAGGACCCAGCATAGGGTCCAGGGGACCAGGTAGGAGGCTAAGCGCCCCAGATTCCTGTTCTTCTTCTCCACCCACGGACCACCATTTGGACAAGGTATAGAAGAACCAACAGATTATTGGACTTGCTAGCATCCATCAAAAGGGAACTCTGGTCCCCAGACCAGTAAGGGGCTCTTTCTGCACCCACTAGAAGAAGAGATGGGAAAGAGACAATACAAAAACACAGTCAGCAACAGAAAAACAAATATGACACTGCCAGATTCTGGAGACTACACACCAGCAAGACCCCAACATACCAATCCGAAGGAAGCAGAAGAGAACGACCTTAAAAGCACTTTCATGAAAATGATAGAGGCCCTAAAAGAGGATATTGGAAAATCCCTCAAAGGAATGGAAGAAAAAACAAACCAAAAAATGCAAGAAATGGAAGAAAAAACAAACCAAAAAATGCAAGAATTGGAAGAAAAAACAAACCAAAAAAGGCACGAAATGGAAGAAGAAATGAAGCAAAAAATGCAAGAAATGGAAGAAAAAACAAAGCAAAAATGCAAGAATTAGAAGAAGAAACATACCAAAAAAGGCAGGAAATGGAAGAAAATACAAAGCAAAAAATGCAAGAAATGGTAGAAAAAACAAAGCAAAAAATGAAAAAAATGGAAAAAGAAACAAACCAAAAAAGGCAGGAAATGGAAGAAGAAATAAAGCACAAAATCCAAGAAATGGAACATAAAGCAAACCAAAAAATGCAAGAAATGGAAGAAAGAACAAACCAAAAAGTTCATAAAAGGCATCAAACGGACGAACAGATAAACAGAAAATTGCAAGAAGCAATGCAAACGCTGCAAGGGTTGAAAACTGAAATAGAGACATTAAAAAAACACAATCTGAAGAAAGGCAGAAAATAGAAAAGCTGGACAAACAGTCAGGCACTACCAATACAAGCATTACCAACAGAATAGAAGAGATGGAAGAGAGAATCTCAAGTGTTGAAGATACACTAGGAGAAATGGATTTATCAACCAAAGAAAACCTTAAATCCAACAAATCCTTAACACAAAACATCCAGGAATTATGGGACACCATGAAAAGACCAAACCTAAGAATAATAGGTATAGAAGAAGGAGAAGAAATCCACCTCAAAGGGGCAGAAGGCATATTCAACAAAATCATAGAAGAAAACTTTCCCAACCTTAAGAAAGACATGCCAATGAAGGTACAAGAAGCCTACAGAACACCAAATAGAGTGGACCACAAAAAAAATCCCCTTGCCACATAATAATCAAGACCCCAAACATACAGAATAAAGAAAGAATATTAAGAGCAGCTAAGGAAAAAGATCAAGTACCATATAAAGGCAGACCTATCAGAATTACACCTGATTTCTCCATGGAAACTCTGAAAGCCAGAAGGTCCTGGATAGATATTTTACCTACACTAAGAGACCATGGATGCGAGCCCAGACTACTCTACCCGGCAAAGCTCTCAATCACTATAGATGGAGAAAACAAGATATTCCATGACAAAACTAGATTCAAGCAATATGTGTCCACTAACCCAGCCCTTCAGAAAATTTTGGAAGGAAAACTCCAACCCAAGGAAGCTAACTACAACCAGAAAAACATAGGCATTAGAGAATCCGTATCTACCAACAGCCAAAAGAACAAAGGGGTGAAATTCCACCCATAATTCCACCAACAACAACCATCGCAAATCGAAGAAGGATGAGCAATCAATGGTCATTAATTTCCCTCAATATTAATGGCCTTAACTCACCCATAAAAAGACACAGACTAGCAGAATGGATTCGAAGACAGAACCCTTCCTTCTGCTGCATACAAGAAACACACCTCACCCTCAAAGACAGACATTACCTGAGAGTTAAAGGTTGGGAAAAAATTTTTCAATCAAATGGACCCAAGAAACAAGCTGGGGTAGCAATCCTAATATCTAACAAACTAGACTTTAAAATAAAATCAATCAAAAGAGATAAAGGAGGTCATTACATACTCATCACAGGTGAAACCCACCAAGATGAAGTGTCTATCCTGAACATCTATGCCCCCAATACAAAGGCATCCACATTCGTTAAAGAAACATTATTAGAACTTAAATCTCATCTAAAGCCCCACACAGTTATAGTGGGAGATTTCAACACACCACTCTCACCACTAGACAAGAATACCAGACAGAAACTCAACAAAGAAGCAAAGGGTCTAATAGAAGTAATGACCCAACTGGGATTAACAGATATCTATAGAACATTTCATCCACATAAAAAAGAATATACCTTCTACTCACCACCACATGGAACCTTCTCAAAAATCGACCACATACTTGGCAACATATCAAACCTCAGCAGCTACAAAAAAATTGAAATAACTCCATGCATCTTATCAGACCACCATGCCTTAAAATTAGAATTCAACAACAACACAAATTGCAGAAAACCTACAAACTCATGGAAATTGAATAATGCTCAACTGCACCATCCCTGGGTCAAAGAGGAAATAAAAAAACAAATTAAAGACTTCCTCGAATTCAATGAGAATGAAGACACAACATACCCAAACCTATGGGACACCTTGAAAGCAGTGCTACGGGGGAAGTTCATAGCACTAAGTGCTCACATGAAGAAACAGGAAAACAGTTATACCAGAGAATTAACATCACAGCTAAAAGCTCTAGAACACAAAGAAGTAAACTCCCCCAGGAGGAGTAGACGCCAGGAAATAATCAAATTGAGGGCTGAAATCAACAAAGTAGAAACCAGGAAAACAATACAAAGAATCAATGCAACGAAGAGTTGGTTCTTTGAGAAAATCAACAAGATAGACAAACCTTTGTCCAAACTTACCAAACAGCAGAGAGTGAACACGCAAATTAACAAAATCAGAAATGAAACGGGGGACATAACAACAGACTCTGAGGAAATCCAGAGAATCATTAGGTCATACTTTGAAAACCTGTACTCCACAAAATTCGAAAATTTAAAGGAAATGGATGACTTCCTGGACAGCTATCATTTGCCAAAACTAAATCAAGAACAGATAAGCAATTTAAATAGACCTATAACCCCTATGGAAATAGAAGCTGTCATCAAAAGTCTCCCAACCAAAAAAAGTCCAGGTCCAGATGGCCTCAGTGCAGAATTCTACCACAAATTCAAAGAACAGCTTATACCAATTCTTCTCAAAGTGTTCCACACAATAGAAGCAGAAGGGTCTTTGCCAAACTCTTTCTATGAGTCTTCAATGACCTTGATCCCCAAGCCACACAAAGATACAACCAAGAAAGAGAACTTCAGACCAATATCCCTCATGAACATTGATGCAAAAATACTCAATAAAATACTGGCAAATCGGATCCAAGAACACATCAAAACAATCATTCACCACGATCAAGTAGGTTTCATCCCAGGGATGCAGGGATGGTTCAGCATACGAAAATCCATCAACGTAATCCACCACATAAACAAGCTGAAAAACAAATATCACATGATCATCTCACTAGATGCTGAAAAAGCCTTTGACAAAATCCAACACCCCTTCATGATAAAGGTCTTGGAGAGATCTGGGATAACAGGGACATACTTAGACATAATAAAAGCCATATACAGTAAACAAACAGCCAACATCAAACTAAATGGACAGAAACTCAACGCAATTCCTCTAAAATCAGGAACAAAACAAGGCTGTCCACTCTCTCCATACCTTTTCAACATGGTACTTGAAGTTCTAGCTATTGCCATACGACAACAACGGGGGATCAAGGGATACAAATTGGGAAGGAAGAGGTCAAACTTTCACTGTTTGCAGACGATATGATAGTTTACATCAATGACCCAAAGAACTCTACCAGGGAACACTTACAGCTGATTAACACCTTCAGCAAAGTGGCAGGCTACAAGATCAACTCAAGAAAGTCAGTAGCCCTATTATATACAGATGATAAAAGGGCTGAAAGAGAAATCAGAGAAACATCACCCCTTACAATTGCCAGAAACAACATAAAATACCTTGGGGTAACGCTAACCAAACAAGTGAAAGACCTGTATCGTAAGAACTTTGAATCTTTAATGAAAGAAATTAAAGAAGCCCTCACAAAATGGAAAGATCTCCCATGCTCTTGGATAGGTAGGATCAATGTAGTAAAAATGGCAATCCTGCCAAAAGCAATCTACAGATTCAATGCTATCCCCATTAAAATCTCAGCACAATTCTTCCCAGACCTTGAAAGAACAATAATCAATTTTGTATGGAAAAACAAAAGACCCAGGATAGCCAAAACAACCCTGTTCAACAAGGCAACGTCCGGAGGCATCACCATCCCTGACCTCAAGCTCTATTACAGAGCTATAGTCCTGAAAACAGCTTGGTATTGGCACAAAAATAGACAGGTAGACCAATGGAATCGAATTGAAAATCCGGGTATTAACCCACACACGTACGAACATCTGATCTTTGACAAAGAAGCTAAAAATATACAATGGAATAAAGAAAGCATCTTCAACAAATGGTGCTGGCATAATTGGAGACTGGCATGTAGAAGAATGCAGATCGATCCATGTCTATCGCCATGCACAAAACTTAAGTCCAAATGGATCAAAGACTTCAACATAAATCCAGCCACACTGAACCTCTTAGAAGAGAAAGTGGGTGGTACCCTTGAACGAATTGGTACAGGAGACAGCTTCCTGAACATAACACCAGTAGCACAGACAGTGAGATCAACAATTAATAAATGGGACCTACTGAAACTGAGAAGCTTCTGCAAGGCAAAGGACACAGTCAGCAAGACAAAAAGGCAGCCCACAGAATGGGAAAAAATATTCACTAATCCCACATCTGACAGAGGGTTGATCTCCAAAATTTACAAAGAACTCAAGAAGCAAGTCTCCAAAACAGCAAAGGACCCAATTAAAAAGTGGGCTGCAGAACCAAATAGAGAGTTTTCAATAGAGGAGTCTAAAATGGCTGAGAGGCACTTGAGAAAGTGCTCAACATCCTTAGCCATCCGGGAAATGCAAATCAAAACAACTCTGAGATACCATCTCACTCCTGTCAGAATGGCTAAAATCAAAAACACCAATGACAATTTATGCTGGAGAGGATGTGGTGAAAGGGGGACACTCCTCCATTGCTGGTGGGAGTGCCAACTGGTTCAGCCACTTTGGAAATCAGTGTGGAGATTCCTCAGAAAAATGGGAATAAACCTACCACAAGACCCAGCAACTCCACTCTTAGGCATATATACAAAAGATGCCCATTCATACAACAAAGATGTCTGTTCCACTATGTTCATAGCAGCATTATTTGTAATAGCCAGACCTTGGAAGCAACCTAGATGTCCCTCACCCGAAGAGTGGATAGAGAAAATGTGGTACATCTACACAATGGAGTACTATTCAGCAGAAAAAAATAATGGAATCATGAGATTCGCAGGCAAATGGATGACACTAGAAGAAACCATCCTGAGTGAGGTAACCTAGTCACAAAAAGAGAAACATGGCATGTACTCTCTCATATATGGATTTTAGACATAGATCTGGGGAGTGCCAGCCTACAATCCTATGGCCAGAGAGTCTGGGAAACAGAAACTACATTTAGTGGCTGGTTAAGTACTGAGCTGAACTCAAGAAAGCCAGTATCAGAGAGGGAGGACTGATGATCAAAGGGATTAAGACTGGGCTGGTTTAACCCCCAGAAACAGCTGACCAGACAAAGGTTAACTCTTGAATCCCAGGCATCAGCCTGGGAATCCAGCATGGGACTGATCAAGACCCCCTGAATCTGGGTGTCAGTGAGGAGGCCT
Organism: Mesocricetus auratus; assembly: GCF_017639785.1. NCBI lineage: Eukaryota > Metazoa > Chordata > Mammalia > Rodentia > Cricetidae > Mesocricetus > Mesocricetus auratus. The sequence continues at coordinate 90,450,707 of NW_024429188.1, read as the reverse complement.
AGGGAATCTATTGAGCCTTGGGCAGCAGATCAGTACCCATACCAAGTATACACACGGACTTTGGACTCCCATAGAACAATGTGAGGTGCACTCTCACCCTGAACTCTTGGGGAAGGGTCTAGGCCCTGCCCTATATGAAATGACAGACTATGGACACCCCCATGGAGGGCCTCACCCTCCCTGGGGGAATGAGGGGATAACGGGGGGGGATGGGGGGAGGGCACGGGAGGAGGGGAGGGTATGGGAGAGGGACCTGGAACTGACTTGTGAAGCAACCTTGTTTCTTATCTAAATTTTAAAAAAAGAATAAAAAAATCATAAAAAATAAATCACAAGGCAATAAACTTTTTCTGCATAAAAAAAGACTGTGGTTAATAAATATCTCACGTTGGATGAATAGATATGAATTAATGAATACAGGAAAGTTGAAGCCTAAAGAAAAGAGTTCATATGAACAAAACTGAGTTCCATTTTATGCCACCAACACATAATTTTTTCACTGAACATTTAAAATAAATACAGAAGGCTGGAAATTACCAGATCCTATTTTAGGACTCACAACTTGACATAACTGAAAGCAAAGAACTTCAGTGAGAAATTTCTCCTGTATATATCAAGAAATTTGACTTGACAAGCCAGATCTCAGAGACAGATACAATAGTGGCTAACACAAATAAAGAGTAACCACAACAAAACTGAGAAATGATTCTAACATCTTTCTAGATCAGAATCTTCACAATATGATCAACTTCCTTAAACTTATTTTGCTCACTAATACTGTCAAAATATTTAGGTTTTTGTTTCTCCCTAGTGCTAACAAGAGGGAGCTTTTGGACTCCAGACTGGTGGCTGAGAGGCAAGCATGGGACTTATCCAGACTCCCTGAATTTGGGTGTCAATTTGGAGGCCTTGGTAATCTCTGGGGCCTTGGGTAGTAGATCAGTGTTTACCATAGTGTACAAATGAACTTTGGGAGCCCATTCCACATGTGTCAGCCTGGACACATGAGGAAGGGCCTAGGGCCTAGGCCCTGCCCCAGATGAAATGACAGACTCTAGAGATCACCCATGGATGGCCTCGCCCTCCCTGGGGAATGGAATGGGATTGGTTGGAGGTTTGGGGGTTCTGGTGGAGGCACAAGGGCAGAGGGGAGGGAGAGGAAGCTGGGATTGACATGTGAAGCAAGCATGTTTCTAATTTAAATAAAAATATATTGGAAAAAATTATGTTTCCTCGTGCATATATGGTTCTTCATAACCAATTCTGGTCAATGAGTTAAAACTGGGAATTTTGTATGTTGAGTTTAACAGGGGAATTGTCACTGGGATGACCTTCATATCTTGCTTTCCCCTCTGTTGCAGAGTCTGACAATGTGCCTAACAGTGCTTTTCTACACACCCGAGTCACAGATTGAGGGTGATGACAATGTGTAATTGAGCTCCCAGAAGACCTGTGGCAAGAATATATTGAGCGGACAGAAAATAAATCAACCCTTTGTTTTAATCACTGATATTTCAGCATTCTTATTCCTTGAGCATAATCCAAATCTACTGACTAAGACTATAGTCAAGGCAGTTTAGGGCTTTTCCAGTGCTATAATATGATCTTTAAATGGTAGGATCTAATTGCTAATAGCAAGAATGGATTGGGGAGACTAGCCATGGAAGTTATGAATACAGAAAATAACATGTGAGTCACAACATACAAAGCAGAGACAATTTTTGAAATTATTTTATATGACAAGAGTATACTCTCACTATTCTTCCCTGTAATGGAAATGTATTAACTGCAAAGAGAAATGTCTTGAAAAACTGAGATAGCAGACCACACTGGAGATGGCCTATTATCCTTGGGATAGTGATAGGAATTCCTTAGAGAGGGGAGTTTGAGAAGATGGGAATTCAATAAAGACATGTTCCTGAGTCATTCTGAAGTTAACACATCAACCCTTTTCTGTATAGCACTGTACATTACAAGACCCCTTTTATGGTTTACTCATTTGAGCCCCACAGTTTACCTAAGACAGGGAATATTATCTACAGTTAATTGATGAAAAAGTGAAGAGTAACTAGTTTATGATTTTATCTAAGATTGAAATAGCTAACACATAACAAAGGTAGAGTTGTAATATGTGTCTCCTATTCCTTGTAACCATGCTGTTTGAATCCTATATGTTTCTAATACAACCTATGCTGTAACTTACTTTATATAAACCATTTTACCAGGACTAAAGTCATCTTTTGTGATCTAAGTTTTACTTGTGTAACTACCACCCAAACAATGGGTGCACTAATAATGTTTCTATTTTATGTGAAGAGAAAATGCTGTATAAGATGCATTAAACATATCATCTAGTTAAATCATTTCTCAGCTGCTGATGACTCTGGATGTAAATTAGCACTGTGCTTTTTCAGACCCAACAGATGTTTCTGAATGTTTATTTTTATATGTTTCTCATCTGTGAAATTACATGAAGAAAACAGGCAATGTACACTTTCACAGACTCTTCTTATTGAAGATCATAATGGATTAGAACCTATGGGCCTGCAGCTGGGGCTCTCAATATCAACTCTTTCTTCTATGTTATATATCTCTTTATTGGAGATATTCCATGAACCTCATACTGCTGTTCTTTTGTTTAAATTAAAGAGTGTAATGGAACACGAACCAAGAGATTCATTAACCACATGGAGTTTATTAAAAGAGGACATGGAGAAAAAGAAGTGAAGAAGAGGGGCAGAGAAAGAAAGTGAGAGGGGGGCTAAGGGAGAGAGAGAGAGGACATGTGGAGGTGCTCACTTAAAAGGGGAAGCTTGCACATGCGTACTGAGTCCTTACACAGTCCCATAACAAGTGACATAACCATCACGTGGCCATGCAATATGTGTGCCCCGCCCATTGTCAGGGGGCGGGTCAGCATAATGCCAAGGTTCCAAAAATCGCACCTCCTATTATTATTTAAAAGGTGGGGAGTTATTGGAGATACTCCACTTCATACTTGACATGTATACACTAGGATCATAAGAGCAATGTGAATGAGTTTTCTTTCCCCAAGCAAGAATCAGTTACAAGCATAAGAGTCTAGACTTAGTACTCAATGACTTCTTAAATAAATGTATATAACCAGATTTAACATCACATTGAAGGACTTTACATGGAAGAAGTACAGGAACTGTTGCGAGTCATTACCCTAAGACAGTTAAAAAGCAAAAGAAAAAAAGAAAAACACACTTCATACTGTACTCAGAAATATGGTAAAATATGTAGGTTATTCATTTATTCTATTACAAATCCAATATTCCTCATATACCTTCACCTATCTGTGAAAAAAGGAAGTTTTATCAGGTTAAATCTATTCATTCTAGCTCAACCCAATAATTTAAACTATGTAAGTAACTGTCTCTTTAGATAAATTCACAGTCTTTACAGTGGTCTCTTCATTCTCCTGCTTACACCCAATATAGCATTTGGGCTTTTTAAAAAGACTTTCATGACAGTAAGAAAATACTAAGTTATGGTTATTTCAATGTACTTAATCAGATAGAATAAAAGTATAAGATTTCGTTAAGTTGGCCAGCATGCCTAAATTCTAAAATGAATCTCTGGAACCACCCATGCAAGAATTTTAAAAGAAGGTTTAAGCCTGTTTTGCAATTCTACTGTAATATTCACCTCTGGCATAAAGGAATTGAGTTTGAAGAGGAGTTGGAAATTGGGAAAAAAACTTACTTTCAGAAATAGTAGTCTTTCTTTATCCACAGCAGAAGGGAATTAGTATTTCTCCTTTAGCCTAAACTAAGTGGGAGACACCTCAAGATGAGAACACCGAGGTTATTTATCTGGCTGCTACCATTTGGAGGTCATAGAAAGCTAGCGTCTAACTTGCAATTCAATACAGCAAGAGTTTTGAGTGGCCAGCTGTTCCGATAATGAAGATGGTGCACCGATGTAGACAAATTCTTGGGCATTACTATCTTCTTTGGACATGTATTAGTTACATATAGGGTCCCTTAACTAATTGTCACAAACACTAGTATATTAATTATTTGTCTGGGAGTTTAAAGTTCAAACTGAAACTCATGGGGTTAATATCAGTCAAAGTTTGTTAGGAATGCTTCCTCATGAGAATTCCATGAGGAATTCTGTGCTTCATATAGTCTTACTTCTAGAGACTAATGGAACCCCTTGGCTTCTCACAGATCACTCTGATCTCTATTTACATGCTCACAGTACCTTCTTTTATCAATGATCTTTGACCCTGTTTTTGGTTTTGTAGATAGGGTCATATATGGATTCCCTGTCCACAAATTTGTTATATAGTATGGAGGGTTTGCCTTTTAACTTCTGATCTCCTGACCTCCATATCTGAAGTATTGGAATACATACATATGCCATCATAGCCAACCATTCTGCCTCTACTTGAAAAGGTCCCTCGTTTTGTTCATTTGGTTGGTTTGTTGGTTTGTTGGTTGGTTGGTTGGTTGGTTGGTTGCTTGCTTGCTTGCTTGCTTGCTTGCTTGCTTGCTTGCTTGAAACATAGTATCTCTGTGGAGCCCTGGCTATCCTGGAGCTCACTCTGTAGACCAGGCTGGCCTGGAATACACAGGAATCCACCTGCCTCTACCTACCAAGTGCTAGGATTTAAGGAATGTGTCACCACTATCCAGGTTGGCCCCTGTTATATCAACCCTTCACACATAATCTAAGATACTAAAATCCTCCATCATACCAGCAAATTCTCATATAGAGTAAAATATTCACAGGTTCTAGATTTGAACATCAACATCTTTGCTAGGCCATTATTCAACTTACCAAAGAGCGTAAAGTGAGCTTCCTTGAGTATTTGGTTCCATTGTGAAGCAACAGTACCTCAAAAGACTTGAGATACAATATCTGAATCATAAATCAGCAGAAATGAGAGATTGTTCTTTAATGCCCATTCAAAGGAGTCACTTCACTTAGATAAAGAATTTTAAGGTAAAATATCAACAAATAGTATTTGAAAACAACTCAAATGTTGTATTAAATAATTATCAAGTAGGAAACTAATACATTACAGATGAGGATGTTTTTGATTCTTACTTTTCACCCTTATATTTCATAAAACTTGAAGAAAGGGCATGAAAGGGTACACATATGGGAAGCAGGAAATGGGGTAAATAGATCAGTCTCAAGAGAAAGGAAAAGCTTCAACTTCAATTGAAGTTAAGAATATTGATGATTGTACAGGACTTAACATTTTAACTATGAAAATGAGATAATTTGGTGGCAAAGAGTGACCAGTCAAATTTTAACTATCCAAGAACTTTAGGCTCTGCTGAAGTTTCCTCCAGTTTTAACCAAACAAGCAAAGGCAAGTTTCAGCAGGCAGCGAAGGAGTTGGAAAGAATACAGATGCATTATTATTTCAGTGAGCTCTATTTCCTTCTGTGAAACCTGTGACCCAATACAATATGGAGGAAGCTTGTCAGAATGGCACATTTCTGCACTGTCCTCTGATTCCTCAGACTCCTAGATTCTTTGAGTCTCTGTGCTAATGTGCCTTCTCTTCTTGGACTCTGCTTGCTTTGCTGCTATTTGAGATAAAATCAGAGGTTGGTATGCTCTTCATTGTTTTCTCTCAGTATGGGCAGGGCCTGATGATCTTTGTTATTAATTAGCATCCACAGTGCCATTTGTTAGAACAAGAAACAGCCAGATGTTTGCCTGTGATACATAGTTGGTCCCCAGCCCAGGATAATCAACTCAAAATGTTCATATAGATATTCACTTCATTCCTGCCCCTGAAAATCTCTGGCAGACTCCTGAAACAGACTCCCATCTAACTTCCATATGTTCTTCCCCCTGGAGTGATAATGGAGCTTCTGGTTTCCATGACTTTATACAGAGACAGGCAATAGTCCAACAACAGCACCAGCTATAGAATTTTGAGGTAAGAGAAGGACCAAGTCTACAACAGTATATATACATAACATATGCATACTTACCACAGTAAAATAGGGGGCATATATTGCTTGAAAAGGCAACTTGGAGTGTAACCAGTAAGGGCTCCTAACCTAACTTTTACTCAACTGTGTATTTCTAGAACTACTATGGCTACTCCTAAATTCATTAAATGTAAAATGAAGTTTTATGTACCTACTGTTTGAAGATGGTACTAAGTACAAATTAAATAATACATACAAAAGAACTTTGTAAAACTAAAAACTTTTCAAAATTTGAGATTGTTTTAATTTGATATATCTGCCTTATAATATCCAATTGATTTAACATATCATTTACCCGAAACTTCACTGCCTTTTGAACCATTAGCTGGGAATGCCACACAAGTGTGAAAGTGACAACATCATATGTTATATAAATAGTTTAGTGTTTCTGGATATTCACAGTAGTTCCCATAGTCAGAAAGGCCTGGCACTTGGTGTAGTGCTGTACCTGCACAATTCTGAAGTTAATTTTTGAACAAGGAGTTTGATGGTTTCATTTTGTTTCCTCTTTACATTTCCAATTTTCCTTCTCCTATCTCTCTACAGCTCATCTCCAAATAACAAGGATACTAGTCACAACTAAATGCATTAAAAATATTAAGAAGATACTATACATCCATTAGGGAGTGCAGAAAAATAGAATCATCTAATAAATTGTCCTTTCTATGAGCCAGATTTGTTTAAAATATCTCATGAAATTATTTGAGCTTGTGGGCTTATTCATTTACCTTGTATTTTTGGGGGGAGGGTGTTTTTTGTTATTTTGCCTTTTTTACCCCTGGAGCTGAGGAGGGAACCCAGGGCCTTATGCTTGCTAGGCAAGAGCTCTACCACTGAGCTAAATGCCCAACCCCAGTGGGCTTATTCAAATGTAAATGTTTTAAGTCTTGGAATTATTCAAATATTACAAAGAAGATGGTTTCATTGCTCCTTAAGACCAGATTTGTGCATCCTTTGGTTATATGCCCGAGTGATATTGCTGGTATTGAAGTAGACTGATTCCCAGTTTTCTGAGAACCATACTGATTTCCAAAGTGGCTGTACAAGTTTTCATTCCCACTAGCAATGGAGGATTGTTCCCCTTACTCTACATCCTCTCCAGCATAAGCTGTCATCAGTATTTTTTATCTTAGCCATTCTGATAGTTGTAAGATGGTATCTAGAATCATTTTGACATGCATATCCCTGATGATTAAGGATGTTGAGAAATTCCTTAAGTGTCTTTCAGCCATTGAATTTCTTCTGTTGAGAATTCTCTGTTTAAAACTATACTACATTTTTAATTGGATTATTTGGTATTTTGGTATCTAGATTCTTAAATTCCTTATACATTTTTGAGATAAGCCTTCTATAAGATGTGGGGTTTGTGAAGCTCTTTTTCCATTCTGTAGACTGGACTAAGCTCCTGAAGTTCAGTTGAAATAAAGGATGAGGGAACATATGAAGAAAGGGGGTCAAGATCATGATGGTGAAAACAACAGAGACAGCTGACCCGAGCTAGTGGGAGATCACTGACTATGGGCTGACAGCTGGTGAGCCTGTATGAGACCAAACTAGACCCTCTGAATGTGAGTGACAGCTATGTGGCTTGATCTGTTGGAGGGACGCTGGCAGTGGGACCAGGACCTATGCCAGGTGCATGAACTGGCTTCTTAGAGCCCATTCCCTATGGAGGGATACCTTGTTCAGCCTTGATATAGAAGGAGGGACTTGGTTCTGCCTTGGTTTTGTATGCCAGACTTTGTTAATTCCCCAAGGAAGGCCTTACTCCTCACTGAGGTGTGAATGGGTGTGGGAGGGGAGGAGATAGGAGGCAGGAGGAGAGAACAAGGGGGAGCTAGGGTTGGTACATAAAACTAAAATTAAAATTTTTAAATAAAAATGTTTCTAATGTTTCTAATAAAAAAGAACAGATCTGATCATTATATAGAAAAACAACTGAAAATGTATTATCCTGTATCTGTCCCCTCTGATAACATTTTGTCCTCACTCATCACATAGATCTCAAGTTATAAGAACACTGATATTTAGGAAGCCAGCATCCTGCATTGTGTGTGTGTTTTAAAATGAGTTTTTTCTTTATTATTGATTTCCTTCTTCTTACATGAAAAGGGAAGTCTATAAACTTGGCATCCCCGGGTGATTAGGACAATTTCAAGGGCACTCTCTCTGGAAGTTCCACTTAGTGTTTCTTAACATTTGTTATGGGGTTAAAACTCTGAATGGGAATCCCAGTTCTATAGGAATGAAGAAAAATCAATAGTGGTTTAAAAATATAAAGCCAAAATTACACATAAGAGGCTCTTTGTAAGGCTATGTTTTTAAAGATAAATATATACTCAAGAAGAAGAACATTCCAACCCATATCAAGTTAGAGTTACAGTTTGTTCAGATGGTGGGAAAATTGAAACAGTATGGTCTAAGACTGTGAACCTCCAGATTTATAATGCAGTATCACTGAATTAATAAATCCAGATATCATTAGTATTCCAGAAGCCTCAATAAAAACGTGATTTACAACTAAAGCAGGTAAGAATATGCTTAATGGCTAAAACATTTTAAACACTTTCCCCAAGAATAACTGCCAGAGTACAAAGCATGTCAGCATTAAGCTGTTTGAAAAAAGATGCCAAAAGGCACTTTCACTGCTGTGTGGAGCCATATTTGGCTAAATACCACTTTAGCCTCCAGTTTTTAACAAACTACCACCTACACAATTCTCCTCCTCAGAAAACAATTACCCTTTCTCCTCTCCTGACACTAATCTTGAGTATCTGCAGCATATAGTTCAGGGATAAAAGCAATCCAGCTCTGCAGGTAAAGTCAGTATCTCAACAGAGAGAGGCACCAGGGGACAAGCAGATAAGAGAAGTCAGTGTCCTTATCTGCAGCAGGAAGTCTTGTAAAGCCAGAGATTTCAGAAAAGTGCCTGAGCCACATAGTTCTATTCTTTGAGACAGCATCCAGGAGTACCTAGCATAAAAATAGACACACTCATCAATTCCCAGAGTTGCAGGCGAAGCATCCTGAAGACTGACTGATTCATAACTATCAACAAAACCGAAATAGGCAATTTTAGAGCTGAGTTGTAAGGTTTTTTCCTCTCAGAAGTTAAGGTCAGTAGTAATATAAATAGCCCCCCTTTTCTATTGAACTCTTCAAAATACAACTTGATTTGAGTTTTCCTGAGGTTACCGACGAAGTTTCATTCATTACTTAGGAGTTAACACCAAACAGTAGGTAAGTCAACTAATGCTTGAAGAGTCCAACCTTAGTATCAAGGTGTCTCATGATTACCTGTCTCTACAACCACATTTTGGCTGGGAGTAGAGGGAGATGTTACCATGTAAGATAGTTTCAAGATATCTTCATGGTATTTTTGATGGGTAGATATATTAGTATGTAAAAACACTAAATCCTGGAAACTGAGGTTTTAAACTTTAGAGTTGAAAATTTCGTATAAATCCACAGAAGCTACAAGTGGAAATTAAATGATTGTGCAGACTCCAATGAGAATAGTAGTGCTAGTCCATATGACTCAAAGATTACAGAGACCTCCCTAGGATAATTGCACAATACAGAATATAGAAGGGAGAAATATCAAAATTTGAAGCTCAGAAGTGTCTAATCAGCATGGTAAGTTGAGGGCCCAGTTTAGATTAAATTCAACTTTAAGGAATTATATAAAATACCACTCATGCATCACATTCTGTGATATAAAATTTATCAACAGTGCACAAACTTGGCAGCCCCATCCCACCGAAATTCATACAAACAAATATAGTGTGTAATAAACATAGAGGCTTCATTATATTAGGAATTAGACAATATGTCTCCTTTATCCAAAGCATATTCCTACAAGAAAAAATGAGCACTACAAAATAGTTACTCTATCAGATAAAAATCAGCATTTGAAATAAGACAGGTAAAATATAGATCCTTTGCAATCTTTACCAGAATATATACTGTATGTCTATATCTACCAATATCTAAATCAAGTACCATTTTTTCTGTTGCTATGATAAATACAAATGAGGAAAGGATGTATTTCAACTTACTAGTTATAGTTCATCATTGAGGGAAGTCAGGGCAAAAGCTCAAGGCAAGGACCACAGGGGGATGTTTCTTACTGGCTTGCTTTCTCTGGCCTGCTCAGCTGCCTTCCTTATAAAACCCAGGATCACCTTCCAGATAAGGCACTGGCTAGACTAGGTCTTCCTACATTAATTTGTAAGCAATCAATAAAAAGTCCCATACACACGATGGCAGACCAATGTGATGGAGGCAATTTCTCAGCTGAGGTTCTGTCTTTCTAGGCATGTCAAGTTGAAAACAAAAACTAGCCATTTCAAGTACCAAAGTAGGGCTATAAATACAGGTGCTTTCTCCAAGTGAACAATAGACAGAAACAGCTGACGTAACTTAGGATTTCCTGGGGCATAGGGCTAAATGTAAAACCCTCAGCTGGGAGACTATGCAGACTTTGTACAATCACTGGCATGTTAGCTGCACTCTTCAGTCTGCTAAAGAAATCACAGGCAGTCAAATTAACACATGTATCATGCTATGCACCAATGAATTCCCAGGCTTTCAGCACAGCATGATTAGTATCAATAGCAAACCAAGGGACTATGAATAAAAGGATAAACTACTCAGTCATCAAAGTGTGAATTAATTCAGTTTAATAGTAACAACAACTTAGCTTATATTGTGTCCTACGTAAACTAACTTTCTCTCTGGCTGCATTTATCTTTCAAATCTTAACCCCAACCCTATCTTCTAAGTGAATTTTGAGGGGCTATTTGGTGGTTGTGTCATCCAAAGACTTATAGAACAATATGATTCTACATTTCACTAATTGTTTCAACCATGTTAAATATCATTTCCTGGTGAGCTTTTATTTCTTTTGTATTCCTTTAATTAGAAGTTATTAAGTTACTACATTTCATTCATAGTTAATCTCACCACAAAAAACTGGTGGTCTCATAAACTGCCAATTTTCACTTGAGCAATTAAGAGGACTTTTAAACAACTAGGAAATTGCCATTCTGTGTAAAAATGAGCTAGGTAATAAGGACCAACTTTTTACATGAAACAACTTAACTATTTGGCATAGATATCTGAACTATCAATGAAAGCATTAGAGAAGAAACAAGTTAGAAAATTTGTGGGGCTCAGACACAAAAGGAGAGGGAAATTAAGAGAAGTAAAATCGACTTCTAGATCTGAAATATGCAGTGGAGAAGTTAGGAGTTTGGTAGGGAAAAGAAAATCCAAAATTTAAGAAGTAAAAGCTTGGGACCACAAAAGTTTATGTACTATAACAAAGAATGGACAAGAAATAGATCAATTCTTTCAAGGAACAAAGTGTAACATCTGCTGAAATCATACTAATAACTCTGAGTAGCCATCATTGCTTTTTTCTTAGTCTTTACAGCCCATGTGGCTCTTTGAATAGAAATGGCCCCCATAGATCCATATGTTTGAATGCTTAATCACTGGGAGTGACACTGTGAGGAGGTGTGGCCTTGATGGTGTAGGTATGGCTTTTTTGGAGGAATATATCACTGGGGATGGGTTTTGAGGTCTCAGATGCTCAAGCCTGGACAGTGTATCTGTTGTGGAATATTTAACTAAGTAAAGATATGTTACATTGGTTTATTCTATGGAATATTTCTTTAACTGAATAAAGGTGTGTTACTTTTGATTATGCTGCATTTGTTTAATTATGTAAAGGTGTGTTGCGTTTGTTTCACCTTGCATGCCTAAGGCACCCGATTGTTCTAGTAAAAAGCTGAATGGACAATAGCTAGGCAGTAAAGGGATAGGCAAGACTGCCAGACAGAGACAATATGTGAGAAGGCAAAGAGAATGAGAAGAAAGGGACATGCCTGGGTCCAGAATCCAGACATAGAGACAGCAAAAGAGTAAGAAACGGTAAAAAGCCCTGGGGCAAAAGGTAGATAAAGAAAAGCAGGTTAACTTAAGTTGAAACAGCTAGCCAAAATGTGCCTAAGCTAGGCTGGGCACCCAAAACTAATAAAAAGTCTCTGTGTCATCATTTGGGAGCTGGTTTGTGGCCTAAAAAAGAAAGCCAAGTACACTTACTTTCTACCTGTGAGGACCAGGGGTTAATTTAAGAAAATAGTCTGTACTATTTTGAGAATTTCTTGGACAACACTGACAAACAACACAAAATAGGGCTTCTCATACTTGATGTTGGAGTTTTGTTAAATAATTTTTGGCTATTGTATAAAGTATTGTCAGCCTGGATGAGGAAATTTCAAGTTACATATGTATTTTTATACACAGACTTACATGTATTACAGGGTTTTTTTCTTATGTAGTTTAGAACATTAATCCTTGTGGCTTTTCAGACATTCTTACTGTTATTTTACCCATTTTCTCCTTCTGTATTTGTCCCCTGCACCTTACTCGTTAGAGATCCCCTTTCCCATTTCTCCAATGAGATCATTTGTAATTGCCATTACCCTCTCTATTGGTTTCCTATCTCCTATTCTGGAAATGGTCCTTTTTTTTTTACTTTTCTGGTTTCTGCAGCTACTTCGGTATATTTACTCACATTTGGTTATTGCCTTTTTAATTCTAGATTTTTTTCACTACAGTTAGTTTTTTCCAGATATTTTTATTATTTAACTTGATTTTTCTTAACCATGTTACCATTTTTACTATGGAATGTTTCTTTTGTATTGTTTGTCATGATATCTTCTCATCTATATACTTGTTTTGTATTTAGTGCTGAATGTCATAAAAATCACATAAAGTATATGGGCTGTCTTAGGATTTCTGCATCTGTGAAGAAAGACCATGACTACAGCAACTCTTATAAAGGAAAACATTTAATTATGGCTGACTTACAGTTTTAGAAGTCCAGTCCAAAATCATCATGGTGGGAAACATGGTGGCATGCAGGCAGACATGGTGCTGAAGAAGGTGCTGAGTCCACAGGCAGCCAGAAGACAACATAACACATGCACCAGGCTTTCTCTTTTGTGAGTCACCAACCACCTCCCAAATCATGACATCGAGACTTCTTATTAATTATGAATGCTCAGGCTAGTGTAGGCTCATTCTAGCTAGTTTTCTCCTCATTCTTCTCTCATTCCTCCTCTTTTTTTTCAAGCCTAATTTTCTCCTATTTATTTTCTATGCCTGGCAGCCCTGCCGATCCCTCTCCTTTCTAGCTATTGGCAGTTCAGCTTATTATAACAATTAGGTACCTTAGGTAGTCAAGGTTAAACAGATGCAATGTATCATTACATAATTAAACGCACATCTTTATATCATTAAGCAAATGCAGCATAAACACAAGAGTAACACACCTTTACACAGTAAAATATTCTTCAGCATAAAAAATGTAACATGTCTTTGCCTAGTTAAAATAATATTCCACAATAGCTGAATACACCATGTGCTTCAGACAGGGTCAGAAGCTACTGAGCTTGAACTGACTTGAAGGCCTGCTCCCTGAAGATTAACTTCCACAGTACCAGAAGGGACCATGCAAGCTTCCAAAGGACGGAAGAAATCAATAGTCCTACCCAGCCCAGCTATGATGCCTAGAAACCCAACAACAACTAGCACACCATGATAACCCAAGGGTTGTAATTAAACATGTAAACATCTGCCTTTCTATCCACAAATTAGTCCTTGTCACTCATCAAGTAGCTTTCTCTGGAACAGATAGAGACTATTACAATCAAAGTCTAGAGTTATGGAGCTCAGTTCCAATGGATACAGCTACAAAATATTCCTGATCATAAGTCTCAGACAATATTGCAAAGAGGGGGAGGAAAGATTGTGAGAGCCAGAGGACCAAAGAGTTTTCTGTGAGATTGTGTTTCCTAGGAATGTCAGAAGATACCCACAGATGTCCTACAAACGCTAAGGGAACAAGGATGCCAGCCCAGACTACTATATCCAGCAAAGCTCTCCATTACTATAGATGGAGAGAACAAAATATTCCATGACAAAGCCAGATTTAAACAATACGTATCCATGAATCCAGCTCTACAGAAAATGCTAGAAGGAAAACCTAGAGTCAAGGAAGATAACTACATTCACAAAGACACAGGCAATATATAATCACAGTTTACAAAACACCAAAAGAAAAAGGGAGGAGAAACTACACAAAATAACTTCACTAACAATAAATCAAGCACAAACAAGGATCACCAATCAATGGTCATTAATATTCCTCAATGTCAACGGCCTCAACTTGCCTATAAAAAGACACAGACTAGCAGAATGGATACGAAGACAGAACCCTTCCTTCTGCTGCATACAAGAAACACATCTCAACATCAAAGACAGACGTTATCTCAGAGTAAAGGGTTGGGAAAAGATCTTCCAATCAAACAGTCCCAAGAAACAAGCAGGTGTAGCAATCCTAATATCTAACAAATTAGACTTCAAATTAAAATCAATCAAAAGAGATGAAGAAGGACACTTCATATTCATCAAAGGAAAAATACATCAAGACGAAGTCTCAATTTTAAACATCTACGCCGCAAATACAAAGGCATCTACATTCGTGAAAGAAACATTACTAAAGCTCAAAATGCACATACACACACTAATAGTAGGAGACTTCAACACTCCGCTCTCACCGCTAGACAGGACCTCCAGACAGAAACTTAACAAAGAAACAAAAGAATTAATAGAAGTTATGACCCAACTGGGTTTAACAGACATCTATAGAACATTCCACCCAAATACAAAGGGATATACCTTCTTCTCGGCACCACGTGGAACCTTCTCTAAAATTGACCACATAATAGGAAACATAGCGAATCTCCACAGATACAAAAAAATTGGAATAAGCTGTTTTGTGTAGGAAGAATCACTGGTGTAAGCTGGTCAGCCACTCTAGCAAAATTGCAAGGTCCAGATTTAGTGAGAAACCTGTCTCAAAAAATAAATTGAAATTAGTTCAGGAAGATACCTGATATTAACTTCTAGTGTCTACAGACATACACATGCATGTACACACTCATAAATACATATGCACACACATAAACAGACAAACATACATGTGCATATACACCACACTTGAACAAAGACAAAAGCAAGAAAAACAAAATTTAGTACCAACTGTAGTGTATTAGTACAGTATAAATGTTGACTTTTATCTAAAAAATAGAAATCAAAGAATAAAGTACATTGTGTTACGATATTAATAATTATCCTAGCAATTTACCTTAATAAAGATAATAAAATCCAAAATCCAATGAATGTTTAAGTGAAAATTTCTAAATGCTGAAACAAAACAATGCCCAACTCAGAAATAAAAAAAAAAGAAAATTGGGAAAGAAACTTTTACAGAAAACCAAAACCAAAGTAAAGTTTCACAACTCAGTCACATGGAAATAAAAGATTAAAAGGAGTTATTTAAAAAAGAAGAAAATAATTCCATACACAAACAAGTAAATTCATGAAAAGAGAAAGCAAACATAAAAAATAATTTTATGAGTAACTCAAAATGGATTCTTAGTTTTAGTAATAATAATAGTAATGTCTCACAAAATTTAATATATAATGTGATTCAAAATAAATAGGATATTATATAAATGGAGAAAATGTTTATTTAAAATAAAAGTTTGGTGTTTGAAGATCGAAAAAAAGCTGAGAATTCATGTTTATTGTCTCCCTTAAAATATATAATCACTATGGTAATACAAAGTGAAAATAACTAAAATCTGTTAAGACAAAAGACAATAGCAAAAACTCATGTTAAAAGATATAGAAAAGATTTATCAATATGGTAAATTTAAACACAATTATATTTATAGATCATGTTCCTAAATCTTCCCAAATGTTTGTTTCCAGTGTTCTTTACAGAAATATAAAGCAAATGATTTTTTGTAGGTCCAATTCAATTAAAAATTAAAGCAGGCTTTAGAGTTGGAGCAGGATGTCTCTGTCTCATGTCAGAAAAGCCAGCTGGTACAGGACAAAAGAAAAACCAAACTTAAGGGACTATTCTATTGTCACTAAATTCATAATCCTTTGGTTCTATTTTGACTCTTTAAAACTTTATTTTGACTCTTTAAAACTTTTTAAGGTATAAATATCATCTCAAAATTTATAGGATGAATACATGTGTATATATATATAATTTCTGTCATAATATTAATATTAATTTTCATATAGTGCAGTAACTAATTCTAATAGTCTTCATCTAGCTTCCTGTATATAAGTTTGGGCTTGAGTCTGAAGCAGGTACTAGGAATTAAGTTTGTGTACCCCAGGTGTACTTAGCAAATTGTTATCCTTTATCCTCTCTAAGATCTGCTGCATATGACATTTAAAATGTTTTCACTTTTCTACAGTTAACTGTGATCATTCCTAACAGCAACCCTTGAAATCTCCAAAATGATCATGGGACCCCCAAAGATGATTCCATATGATTGGACTATTGCTTGTTTCTCTCCCTTGGAAGTTTACATGGCACCTCTGGTTCCATGAAAGATAGTCCTCAGAATAGAAATATTTATTCCAATTTCAGCCTGAAGTGTATGATATCTTCAGCAATAGGAACTCATCATCAGGAGAAATGGTTTAGCTGTTCAGAACACCGGCTGCTCTTACAAAGGACCTGGGTTCAGTTCCCATTGCCTGCATTAGGTGACTCACAACTGTGTATAACTCCAGTTCCAAGAGATCCCAAACCCTCTTCTGACCTTCACAGGCATCAAGAATTCATGTGATACGCTGACATACATTCCGGTAAAACACTCATACATATAAAAACTAAAATGAATAAATCTAAAAACAATTTTATACAAAAAATCAGATGACAATGTCTTTGCTCCTGCTTCTTCTATCTAGCATTGCACTGGAGTTCTTCATGTGTATTTAGAAAGAAGAAATCAAGACCTAAAAGGAAAGAGAAGTTACATGTTTTTAAGTATCTGTCACAATTATGACCATAGAAGAGCAAACTTGAAAGTTAATTATAATGTTATCAAACCATAATGTTTAAGAGATGAGAGAAATGAAAGAATACTGCAATTATTAAATCTATCATCTTCATAGATTAACAAGTCTCAACTTTTCTCAATTGTAACAATATTTAATCCAAACTCAAAGGATTTACATTGGCAAAATACAGTAAGATACAGCTATTGATATAGTATACAAGCAACAATATGCAATATGCTAAATAGAAAGACCAGAAACAAAACTACCTACATATGGCCAAGTTATTTTCAACAAACACACCAAACTAATTTAATTGGGCAAAATAATAGCTTTCTAATATATATCATAATTAATTATAAGTTATTGTCATTAAAAGTGAACTCTTCCAGAAAAGTTAGTAGAGCAACTTTTAAGTGAATCTAAACACAAACCTTGGAATTTTCACCAAGTATATTAACTCTACAATGAAGATATGCCCAATATAAAATTCAAAACTAGAAAATAATAAAAGGGAAAATCTATGTACTTTCATAATACTTTAATGATTTTTTAGATGCAACTGAGGCATGATTTGCAAAATATATATCTATTGACATGATTTTAACATGGGTAAAAGATCCAAACAGAATACTACTAAGAAGATATGCAGATGACAAGTAAACATGTGAAAATATACTAAACTTCATGTTACTATAGAATGGATTTCACAACTCTCCTTCTAAACTACCAAAACACTGACATAAGCCTGTGCAGAGTATGGAAAACATTAACTCATTCATGTTTAAGTGATATTTTGGTGACTTTTACTAAGACTAGACATATTTTTATCATAAGATGCATTAATTACATTGCTGGTATTTGCCAACATGAATGGATAATTGGTGTTCACATAAAAAGGAGCTAGTAGGAAGCCTGGTACCACATACATGTAGATTCAGGTTCTTGAAAGTCTGGATTTTAGAAGTATCACTGCAGCCAGATCAGGACTGATCAGAGCAAAAAGTGCATGGATATTTACAGAAGCCTTTTTTATGAATTCCAAAAGATAGAAGCAATCAACATACTTCCCAGAAAGCAAATGAAGAAGCTTATCATGATCCACCCACATTATTATTATTTGGCATTTAAAAGAAATGAGCTATCCTAGCTAGAAGGCTGAGAAGATAGCTCAGTGAGTTAAGTACATCTTACCACACCAATCCAATTATAAGCTTAATCTGCATCCCCATAGTTCAGGTAAGATGCTGGATGTAGTATACATGTATTAGCAATCCCAGAGTACCAATAATGAGAGATTGGATGTACAAACAGAATTGTGAGATGCTCTGAGCCACAAGCCAGATGCTAGTCTGGTGAAGGAAAAACGGAGCAGTGTATGAGTCCCTGCCTCAAATAAAGTAAAAACCAAGTATTTCTTGAACATACACATACATATACACACACATGAGAAATAGATAGTGAAGGAGGAGAGAAGAGAGGGAAAAGGATAGAGAAAAAAGAAAAAATAACTGAACTAACAAGTCATGAAACAACAGGACAAAAATCTAATGGCTTGTATGAAAAGGTGGCATATGTATAATGCCAAATATATGCCATTTAGAGAAAACATGAAAAACTAAGAAGATAGAGAAAAGATCAGTCATTACTACTTATTACGGGAGAGGGAGGGATGAGTAAGTAAAGCACAAATGCACAGAGGATTTTTAATGATAATGAAGTTGGAAACATATATTATTATATATAAAGATATATAATTATAATATAACTTATAATTATATAGTAGTTAATGTATAATTTATAATACAATATATAATATATTATATACCATGAAAACTAATAGGATTACAACAATAAGAATGAATGTTAATATAAACTATGAATGTTGGTGGATAATAATGTGTCAATAATGTTCCATGGATAGCAATGCAAACACCCCTGCATATTGGTAATAGGAAAAGTGCTACGTGTGTATGATCAAGTGTTACATGGTAACAGTTCCCTCAACTCAAGTTTCCTGTAAGATTTAAAATAGTTTCTAGTAAAATGAAAGAAATATGAACCTCTATCTCTGTTGACCATAGCACACCAAATTTAATTTTGATGGCTAATAGATTTATACACCTAAATTAAACTTTAAACCTCCTAGATAAAGAATATTATTAATAAAATCCATCACATTAGCTATTTTCACAAGTGAATGAAAAATTCCTGAATAAAAAAGAGATTTTGATCAGTTATTCTTCCTTAAATTCAAGAATTGCAGTGGTTCAAAGGATGATTCAGTGGTTATGAGCACCTGCTGCTCTTGCAGAGAACATGAGTTTGGTTCCCAGTACCCACACTATAGCTCACACCTGCCTGTAACTCCAGTTCCAGTGGATCCAACACCATCTACTGTTACCCATGGAACCCCCAAAATTTGCGTTATACGTACTCATATGCAAGTACTCACTCATGCACATAAAAGTTAAATAATTTTATTTCAGGAGAATACACTATTAGCAAATAAAACTCAATCATGAGATCAAAAACTTAAAATATTTAAAATTCTAGAATTTTTTTCTGACAATATCTTTGGTAGGATACCCTGATGATGTGATGCCAAGGTGACATCTAGAGCCTTGTGTTGTACTGGTATCAGTTTAGTGAGTTAGGGTAGAATGCTGTGATAAAGACCGTACAGCTAGGATCAGTCTTAGAGAAGATTTGTCTCTGTGGCTCCTAATAAAAACCTGGCTACCAAGCCTCAGATGGGTCATTCTGCTTGGTAACAGTTCCACATTATCCCACATTGTTTCTGGAAAAAAATGTGAGTCTTAACAGTACAAATAGACTGGAAAGCAATTGGATCGTTGTGTCTATTTTTCCTGATCTCTGCCATATGCAATTTTCCCTCTGATGATTTTAGTTTGTATCCCTTTGTTCTAATGAACCATGATAATAATATTTCTAGTGTCCATGAGTGCTTTAAGCAAATCATTCAACTGGAGAGTAGTCCTGGGGACCCCCAACAGAATCAGGTTTTCTTTTTTTATTCACATAAGATATAAAACAGTATTTGGTTGATGAGATGAGATGATTGATAGATAGATAGATAGATAGATATGTCAGATTTGAAATTAATTTACTGTTATAACAAACCATTTTGACAAACTACAAGAAAAGACAAGTGAGAAAATGAGAGCTATTTATATTCAGACAAATGGGAGACAAGTCTACACAACAGTCCAATGGCAAAATACCAGGAGAGAGACAAATTAGCTTGGCAATTGTTTTTTAATTAAAATTGTGCTTCTTAGAAACAGGCACCCACAGCTCAGCACTGAGCCATAATCCGGGAATCCATTTGTGGAGAGAGAGGAGATGACCAAATGAACCATGATGGAACTGCAGATAACCACAGAAACAGTTTACCTTACCTAATGAGAGCACGCAAACACTAGTTGTAAAGCAGAGGAACCAGCATTGGACCAAACCAAGCCCTCTGAACGTGGGTACCAGCTAGGAGGCCAAGGCAGTCTATTGAACCTCTAACAGTAGAGCCAAGGTTTATTCCTAGGCCACAAATGGTCTTTGGGGAGCCCATTCTCAACGGAGGGATACTCTTGCAGCCCAGATAATGAAAGGAGGGCCTGGGTCCTCCCCGAAATGATGTGATGGACTTTGATGATCCCCCGTGGAGGGTCTCACTATCTCTGGGGAGTGGGTGGTTGGTGAGTTTGGGGGGTTGGTGGGAAGCATGGGTGGATGAGAGGGCAAGGGAATGTGGGGGCAGATATGTAATTTTCTATAAAATAAAAAAATGTGACAAAAATTTGTGCTTCTTCCTAGAATGCTTAGATGTTTTTCTCTCCTCTCTCAACAAAGACAAGGGCTACAAATTTTTAGTGTTTCAAAAAATTTTAAGTATACTTTAAATTTGAACATCTATTGAAGTGTATTACTTTTCTTTTATTGGATTTTCCTTTACATTACATTATAATTGGAATTTTCATAACTAAAATGCTCACTTGTAAAAATAAAAGTCGATGACAGAAACATAAATTTTAAAGTAAGTTTTGACTTCATGGCATTTTTAAAAACGTATTTTATTGTCATCATTCAAAGTTATTATAAATTGTTCTGCCCCATACACACAGACATAAAGAAAACATATTATCCAAGAAATGAAAAACATAAAGTGGAAGTCAATTCACTACAATCATTTGAAACCCATCCCTTTCCTAAACTTCAATATCCTAGTATACTGTGCCAGCTGGAGGAAAGTGATAAATAGTTTTGCCCTCTCAGAAGAGTGCTGTACATCTACATAACACATCTGCATGTACACAGTGAATTTGAATACTCTATGCACAGAAAATAAATCAAGTGGCAAATGTAGATCATTGAAGTAGATGTTAAGATGTACCTCTAAAGAAACATCTTTTATATATTCTCTAGCATCATTTAAATATCTCTCCCTTTTCATATTGATTTCTTAGAGTTGCAAAATTCTCCTTGTATTAAATGTGGCCTCTGAGTTGTCTCACTGGAGTCTTAGAATAAAGACTTTCAGATAGTTTTAAATGGCACAATAACATTTATAAGTCTAATTATAAGCAATCACAATGAAACTAAATAGTAATTAGCACTTAAAAAGAATGAAAGTTGGAAAGAAAGCAAGTTTTTCTCAAAATTTATTCATATAAAATGAAGTTAATGTGTGAAAACATTTGAAAGAATGTTCATGCAGATAATACCATTATTTCTAGATAATAGGAATACAAGACACTTAGAAAGCTTCTGCTTCAGTATATTACATCCATTAACCATCTTTCAATTCAAAACAATAAAAATCCATATATGAATCCTAAAGAATGCTTAAAATAGTGATTTTGAAATTGTTGACAGTTTCAAATATCACATAAAGGTATGGTAAGCATCCAATGCAATGCCTAACATCTAGAAATGAAATAATAAACGCTGGTAGGGTCAGAATAAAATTATATTTCTCTTTTACAAAGGATAATCTTTAATTCTAGATGTATTTAATTTGCAAGGCTAGAATGATTACATATTTATTAAAATTTAATATTTACATAAATTATAGCTTAGGTACTAAAATACCACAAAGTTTTATTTTTTGCTGTTTGCTCCCTGGAGTGGAACTCTTTGAGCATTCTAGAATCCTTAGGATGTGAGATTTTTATAAGAAATTATTAGGTCATTGGGGCACACCCTCAAAGAATATTGTGAAAACAAGTATTTTCTTATTTTGCTCTGCATTCTGGCACAAGACAAAGGAAAAATTGTTGGTCTACTATGTTTCTGCCACCATGTATATCTAGCACTTTCTCCAAAGCCAAAGGTCTTGGGTCCACTCACTTTCCTCAAATACACTATCTACCACAGTGTAGAACAGAGCAGGAGCAATGCATAGTAGGAAACTAGATGCTAAGTAAGTGTGGTCAGAAAAAGCATAGCTCATAGCACAAACTATGAGGTTTCACATGTATCTGGACACTAGGTGGACTAGTAATAAAGGAATGGGGTAGAGCATAATTAGGAGATGGGTTTTCAGAAGAACTAGCAGTCTTGTACCAATAAGTAGAGGGGAAGTTCCGTGAAATTTGACATATCACTGTGAATTTTTTTGTTTCTTCCTGGAGTTAGTCAGAAAAATATGTCAAAGGATTGTTATAGCAATAAAATGGAACGTATAAAACATTTAACATACTACCAGACTACATACAGTAAGTGCTATACACATGTAATTTCTGGTGCAAAACAGGCTGCTTATTTGGTGTTGATTACATATTTTTCACTGAGGCTTAGGCCTTAGTTTAAAATATACTTAATTTTTCTTTTACCTAATAATATATAATGCAGGTATCTAGTGCTTAGCTATAGCCAAATATTCCAATTTGTAATTAAATCTCCAACAGAAACATGTGTACTCAAACACAAATAACATAAATGTACAACATTTGTTAATTAATTTTAAATTCTATGCAAAAATTTATCCGTATTTTATAATTCCCCTCTTTTATAGTCAATTAAATGCTATCATTGGTAGCAATACTTTTTCTCATATTCATATACATGTAGACTAAAAGATAATGACTCATCATTTATTTGCAGTACTATAATTAAAATTTGGATAACTTCCATCAAGTATACATTTGATTACTAGTTGGTATTTTGTGTACAAACTGGCTACTCAAACCCCAGGCTTTGGAAATTGATTCATCTTCATTTAATACATGAATCCCATATTATTCCTTCTTCTTTAAAGATGTAGGCACAATAAAGCAACTTGTCTATGTACAAAAGAATAACTGTATATGACATGAAACATACAAGAAATAAAATATTTTAGTTAATGACGATGTCTCAGCTAATTTTCTAATTCTATGACAACACAGCAAACTGAAGTAACTTATTAAAGAAAACATTTATTCGGGGGACTCACCATTCCAGAATGTTAGACTCTATGACCATCATGTTGGGAAATATGGCAGCAGGTAGGAAGGTACGGTCCTGGAGCAATAGCTGAGAGTTTACATCAGACCCACAAGCATAAGGTAAAGGGAGGGCTAATTGTAAATGCTGACACAGCTCCTCCAACAAGGCCCTACTTACTAATCCTTTCCAAACAGTTCCACCAACTGGGAACCAAGAATTCAAATATATAAACCTTTGGAGATTGTTCTCATTCAAACTTCCACAACTACTTTGGCTACCATCATTTCTTTTTTCCCATTTTTTATTTAAATCAGAAAACAATCTTATTTTATATATCAATTACAGTTCCTTCTCCCTCCCATTCTGCCATCTTCCCCACTGACCCCCATCCCATCCCTCTTCTGCCCCATAGAAAAGGTGAAGCCTACTATGAGGATCATCAAATTCTGTCAAATCATTTGGGGCAGGGCCTAGGCCCTCCACCACGTGTCTAGGCTGATAGAAAAAATTCGTATACTAGAGATAAATACTGATCCACTACCAGAGGACCCATAGACTTCCCAGGCCTCCTAACTGCCACCCACATTCAGTGGGTCTGGTTCCATCCTATACTGGTTTCCAAGTTGTCAGTCTGGAGTTCATGAGCTCTAAAGTATCCTCATTCCTTTGTAGAAGGCGGAAAAAGATGATCCTCTGCTTACTCTGAATGTTTTTCCTAGAATCAGTAACATCTTCAAGTTCTTTAATGTTTCTGGGGTTTAATTGCTGTAACTTGGAACTAAAAGTCAGCCTTCATAAGGAATACTTTTCATTATAGAATTTTCTTGCACACAAGATTGACTTTTTGCTTGACTTTATATTGTTTCTAAAAGGTAACTTCACCTGTTTCCACCTATACACTAACCTCCCAACTTGTGTTTTCTCTCCTTGATGGCTAACCAAGAATATTAAAAGAAAACCACGGGCATGAGAAATTACAGTCTCTAGTAAAAACCGGGTTCCCAGTTTGTGCAAGTAGATGAGTAAAGTTACCCTATACTAAGACTGATAATATTGGAAGAAGACCAGTTCTTTTGGCAATGTTCTAAATACATCTTTTCCTTTCCAGTACTTTTTAGCACCAAGCACCCAGAAAAGTCATAGAGTCATATGTCTACCCAGGCCAAGGTCCTCCTCCTATGCATTCATGATTACTGTAGGAACAATCTTATATTTTTGGTTGTGAGCCTAGCCTTTAACAGCTGAGCCATCTCTTCAGTCCCTGTAGGAACAATCTAACAACTTGAAGATCCAAATTTGTGCCCTATTCCTCTAGAATCATTCTCATCATGATTTCAATTAAAACCACAACTAGAATATTAATGAAAGTAAAATAGTTTTGAATATTCATCCAGCACTAAAAGCAAATTCCCTAAAACAATTTATAATTGGAATTTGGAGTCCAAAAGCTAAAAGTTAGGTAAACAAGGTGAATAATTCCTGCCATATAACTAGGAAGCCCCATTGACTAAAATGTAAACAGATGCAAACCCAGATATCCATCTGAAGAATTTCTTTTAAAACTACTCTTAACAACTTATCACTATAGCAATGCATTAGTGAATCTCTCAGCCTTCATCCAAGACACTACTTGTAGTAGATAGCAATTAATGCAAAGACCTACAACTGGTCAAGGGGCAGAGAATAAGAAACTGTGAGTTCTTACATATAAATGAAACATTTATATCAGCCCCTGCTCTCAAAGGCTCAGGATTTTTTGCAGATGGGCCAAAATGATTGTAAGAGCCAATTGTGGTTGATAATTTCAAAACACTGGAAACAACTTTCCAGACTCAGCAAGACAATTACGCATATGAATTCACAGCAATTTCAGCAGCCTGCACAAGACCTATACAATCTCTAACCAGAAAAAATCCCAGCATGGAGAGGGGTATGGGGCACAAAGTCCAACCCATAGAGGAGTTTTTCACAATATTTTTAACTTCTAGAAGACTGACAATATAAGTAATGCAAACTGGATTCAATGGGTTAAAAAAGGGGGGGAACACAAAGGTGGATGGGCAGTAATCTGGGAGTGGATCTAGGAGGGAGTGGAGGAAGTAGTGAATATGATCAGAATACATTGTATAATCTCCCCTGAGGAAAAATATTTGTACAACTTTCAACACTCCTTAGTTGCATGTAGTCATGTGTCTAGAATTGAGGCATCATTATAGACCCCTGCCCAAGCATGTCTATTGCTATTATCCTTGTTCAGGTCATGTTTAGGCAGCCATGTCCATACCAAATGGTCATCCCTGAGAACATATAGATACAAGTAACATACAGATAGAGCTGGCTGTATTTAAGTATTTAGAAAAATACAGCCTTATATACACATATACATATGCATATGCATATACATATACAATAGAAATTAAAGAACAAAAAGCCATGAATTTTAAATATAGTAATGGCAGGTACATGGGAATGAGAAATTTTATTATAATCTAAAAAGATTAAATTTATGCAATTTTCAAAAAGTTAATAAGAATACTATTTAAAAATTTAAAAAATTTTCACAATTTATTTTGATACTTTATTTTATTTATCCATGCATACACATTTCAGTTCACACAGCTTCTTTATCCCCCTCTCATTTTTATTTTCCTATTATACACATATTCTTTTCCCTGTCTATTTCTATTCTTCTAATTTTCTATCCCTTTGTACCTCTTCCTCTCTTTCTTTCTCTTACCTCTTCTCCTCTCCCCTCCCCTTCCCTCTCTGTTACTTCTCTCCCCTTGTCTCTGCTTTCCCCTTCCTTCATTTATCTTCTCCTCCCATCTCTCTTTTCTCATCTCATCTCTTCTGTTCTTTCTATCTCTCTTCTCTAGTATTCTCGCCTCTCTTCCTCTCTTTCCTTCACCTTCCCTCTCCTCCCCTATTCTCTTCCATTCCCCTACCTCCCTGCTTCACTGTACTCTACAGACCCCTTTGCAAATAGGTCATGTTCAATCACTGGCTACAAAGTAAATTTATAGACTCTAGAATAAACATTGTAGCATAATTTGTACATGAAGAAAGGTAGTCTCTTTTGGAGCACATGTGAAAATCAATACAATCATTTATTTTTCTCTTTGGCTTATGTTTATAATATGTTATTTACCAAAATCTTATCACTTTTGCTTTTATTTTTTTTACTTCTTCAGCAATTTATAGGAAATGCTTCCTATTTTCAAGTTCTGATTCTTTATGTAATGCCAAACTGAAAAGGTAAAATTTCTCCACAAGATAGCAGGGGACAGAGATTGGTCAGTAAAAGGATGTCTTCAAACTATAATGCTGTATTTGTGATCTTTGAAAACGTTTGGCATATAAAATAAGGGAGACAAACTTTCAACAAGCATATTTATAATGCTTATTCACATTTTTGAAGTCCATTGTTTGTCAGTAACAGATGAAAATAGTTATGAAAATACAGACATTTTACTCACTAGTTCTCCTAAGTAGCCCTATTAAGCTGTAATTGCCTGATATTTTAATTCTATATTTTATTTCTGTTATTTTTCTGTTCTTCTCCTCTACTATAATAAAAGCCTGATGATTGAAGAGCTTTGTCTGCATCATTGCTGTATTTCTAGCATTTACATCAGTGCCTGGTCATAGATGATTAATTAAAAGTTTTTAAATAAGTGAAAATGAATTACACAATAAAATGTGCTTTAAGTGTAAGAAATTCACCTTTTAAAATTGCATCATTAAAATGTTCAATAAAACAGTTCCCAGTTTTTATGATAAATCTGACTCATTATCTTTATGTCCAATGTTTTCCAGTTTTGAAAACCATCAATACAGATTGGAAGAAAACATTTGTCTTCTACAAGGCTATAAAAGTGGGTTCCCTTTTAGAATTGCAACATAATGTCAGACACAAATAATTTAATTGCCCTGGCTGGACTGCTCTACTAGGGTTCTAACCATCTCATTGACCAAAACAACACACAGTTGTTTTGTAGATACAGCAGAGCATGCTATGTATTAAGGAAGTTTCTTCAAAAGAAAATAACTCAGAAAGCCTTAAGCATTTTTTTACCCATCTCTGTTATTTTGCCTCCTACACCACCTAGCCCATACTTTTAACACTTTTGAGAGTCGGTGCTCATTTCTGTAGATTCCACACAAGCAAACAGGCTGGGGAACTTGTGGTGCTTTAAAAGGACCATTTTAAAAGAAAGGAACAACAATACCTAATATCGACTTTAGACAGAAATTTTAATGTCAAAAGCATGTGCTCAAGCTTCTTCAGCTCATAAACTTTAATGTTCCTTTTGTCACTTGTTTGTTTGGTTCTTTGATCTTTTCTGATAGCATTGTTATCAACTTCCTCTGTGTTAATGCCATTCTGTGACATGTGGGTGATATAGCAGAAGACAAAGTAAAAAGCCAGCTAGTCAAAATGCTTTGGGTTTTGCAAGTGGCATCTGATCTTCCCCATGGTTTTTGCCAGTTTCTAGGTCTTCTTTTACATTATAATTCAGCATACTTTTTATAAGCCTTATAACAAAATATGAAAATGGTTTAAAATGTTGCTATAGGTCATCAGACCTTTATCATTCCCAAAATTCTCAAACACTGACCTTCTAAGTCTGAATGCTAGAAAAAGAATACAACATAAAACATGCTATATTATGTAAGTTACAAATACTTGACTCTTTAAACTTAGCTAGATACCTAGATACATTCTTTGTCCATCCTACAGGTTAGCAACATGCAAACTGATCATTTTTTAGTAGTATGAATATGCACCTATGCTAAGTAAACACTGTGAAGAATTTTACATCACATCTCAATCTGCAAAATGTGCAGTGGTAATAAAGTGAGTGTGGACCATCAGGAAACACATAATTTGAATACTTGAAGTCAAGCTACAGTCACCAGTAAATTAGGCCTAGAGGCAACTCAATAATGAGTCGGGAAGTTAGGTGTAAAATTAGAGCAAGGAGTATTAAATCTTGGCATTCATGGATTCCAGTAAGGATATGGGTGTGCAGTGGAAGAGAAAATACTGGTCCACAGCCAGACTGTAAATATGGAGCTTCAAACACCCTTCACTTACTGCTTTCTCCCAGACGAGACATGGCAGAGCAATCTTGCTAAGCATAATGAGCATTTTGCTTTATGTACTGTGACATTCTAGAGAAGGTGGGATAAGATAGCTATGTGACAACAATATTCAGCAGTCTGACAGATGCTAAAGCCAAAGGGCTCCCAGGAGAATAATGATCTGCCCTCCTTAAGCTCTATAGTTGATGCTAAAGGATGTTCAGCAAGCTAATATGAACATCCATGCATCATCCCCCAAGAAAAAAATGCATTTATACATACAGTCTATAGCTGAGTCCAATCAAAGAAATTTTATAGAATGTGGACCAACAGAAAGATACGATCAGAGATACTGAAGTAGATGTGAACTGTGCAGACCCCAATGAGCACTGAGCCTCAATTCTGACACTCAAAGATTGTTTAAATGCAGGTAATAAAAACTGATTTCTATTGACTGAGAAATCTGTAGATTATATTGTGATTAGGAGACTGGATTACATTTTCCAGTCTCTGTCTTCATAAAGAGGATGCCAAAGAACAATGATAAAAGCACATTATTGCCTCCACAGTCTTAAAAAATAATTTTAAAAGGCTATTTTACTTTTATTTATGTATGTGTGTATTGACAAAGGGGGTATGTACATGAGTGCAGTTGCCCATGCAGGCCAGAGGCATTAACTGCCCCTGGAGCTGTAGTTATAGGTAGTTATTGGATCTCAAATTGAACTCAGGTCCTCTGAAGGATCAGTAAAAGAGTGAGCCATCTTTCCAACCCCCCAAAAAAATTGCAGACCGAAAGACAAACATAAGGAAAATTAAATGAAAGGTATGGGGGATACTAGTTCTTACACTAAGGGTACTAAGTGAATCTCCTCTTAAAATGAGATGAGTCTGTTCTCTTTGGTCATTTCTTTCCCTCTTTCTGATCCTCCAGGTTCCCAACTGTATGCTGATCACCAGTATGAATAGTCTATTTGATGTCTTGCAGCTTTTCAGTCTTTGATGCTGTAAGTCTTCTATGAACTAGATTTTAGCTGTGGGTATAGATCACAGAAGGACAACATAAGTCTTGCTTTCCTTGAGTTTTTCTTTCATCTTCTAATAATATTCTCATTTTCCATTTGACAAAACACTAATTATGTGCTCTAAAACCAGGTAATCTCTTTGTTTGGCAATAAATAATGAATTATGCCATTTCTAAAGGCAAAAGAAGAGTTCTGTCTAATGTAGTAGTGAGTGCCATCCTTGGTACCTGTCTATTATCCTCAAAGTAGCCTTCAAGGATGTCTTCCCACCCAGAAGGAATACTTCATCACAGTACATTTATAATTTTGGTGTAACCATGACAATAATGGTTTTGGTATCATCATTTTCTAAATTCACTACAGTTTCTATGCTGACTTAACATGAAGAAGTAAAGCATAGAAGAAACACTCCTATAATATGAGAAGAGTTAATGAGCATTCAAGGTAGTCTGGTTAATGCTTATCAAAGATCTCTAAGTCCTAACCCAAGAATCTTGTTGATATATTACCACATATGGAAAGGGGAACTTTTCAGATGTAATGAATGTTATTATCATGATATTGACAAAGTTACCCTGATGTTTTGTGTAGGACCTCAATAAAATCACAAATATAGGAAAGAGGCAAAAAGAGGTTTTACAATAGAGAAGAGGAATAGAGAATCTTACAGAGGAGACATAAAAAGAAGAAATACAGATACAAACTCAAGATGGTAGCCACTGCCACAGGTAAGAAAAAAATAGATTCATTTCTTGGGGCTTAACACAGAAAAAAAATGGCTATGCTGTCACCTTAAATTTAATTTCATAAGACTCATCCCAGACTTTGGAAATTCAGAATTATGAAAGAATAAATGTGTGTTGTTTAACTTTGTGGTACCAAAATATGGAAATCTGGTGTGTACCAGACATTACACTGATCTTCTCATTTCATGCCTACAGCGGCCTTGTTAAATACTATCACACAGGTTTCAAAACTAAGGAAGTTGACACTCTGACAGATAAGAACTAATTAGTGAGAGAGCCTAAAATGGAAGTCAGATATCTGACTTTAGAAACTATTTTCTTTCCATTATAATATCTAATAAAAATAACTGATGAAGAGATCTTACATTCATCTGGATCCTACACCAAAAAAATTTATAGGCAAAATTTATTCTATTCCTCCCCAAGTGTAAAAGAAACTTAGATTTATATTTAGATTAAAACTCCACTTTTATTAGCTTCTGGAAGAGAGAGAGTCCTTTAGTTAAAGAGGTGATGTGGTCCCTGTAGGTTGACCACACTTCAGTAGAATGTAACATATCCAAAAGTATATGGATAGCACAAATTTGACTTGATAGGTTTTAAAAATAGAAGAGGACAATAGGATGGGTAGGATGGGATCCAGGAAAACCTGTGGTAAGGGATGTATACAGTCAAACCCATAGTATGTAACTTTCAAATAACAAATAAGAATTACAGACATAAATAAATAAACAACCCATTTAATACTTTTGTGCAAATGGGAAAATAATTTTATTCTTTGGGATTCAGTTTTCCTTTCTAAAATCTTCATTGCTACCTGACATCAAAACCCAGGTCTTCAACTGTGCTAAGTTCTTCCTCTACAAATCAGTAACAACCCAGCCTGATTTGGTTTTATCAGCTGTACAATGAAACTGAAAAATATTAACATAGGCTTCATAATACATTATAAAAATAAGTGATTTGTTATTTTTCCACAGCATAAAACATCACTTGGAGCACAGTGTCATATGATAATAATAACTATGATAATATATCCTCTCCAGAATTGTGTTTTGAGAATTAATTCTCAAGAATTAACCTTGTCTGCTAATTAACCAGGTGATCTTCAGCTAGTTCCATGATTATAGACTAGAAAGGATCCCAGAATTAATATTTCATGAGTTGAGGCTCTCTGGGCCTAAAGCACACAATTCTCCATAAGTGTGAAATGAGGCCTTTGGAAAATAATGAGCACTGTCATTACATGATTGCATGAGAAGTCTGGTGACCACTAAGAATCTGCAGGTTTATTTAGCCACTCTGTTTCCTCCAAGCAAGCACTAATTGTCTTCATACACGGTGAGTTTGAGTAACATAGATTAACGAGAATTTAAGGAAACCAAATCATTCCATGCCACAAAGCAGTTTATGTGTGGATGAGAGTGTATTTCTTCAAAATCTTCTTAATTAACTGTTTTTGCTTCCTCCAGAAAGGCAGATCATTAAAGTGACTTTTGAAAAATGCAAACCTTCTGAAATTTAAAAAGCAATGTGCACAGTGGCACTCAACTTTATATTAACCTTAGAACTCCTTAAAAATGCACTGGGTATTCATCATCAGGCATCTCCATTAGCATGACAGAAAATTGATAGACAGAGGTAATTATCCAGCTAAAATGACTTATCTGTGAACTAAAGTTTCCCTGTAAAACACATGTCCTTTGGCAACAACAGAGAACACAGTCCTCTACCAGTGGGAGCATGGCTGTGTACCTCAAAGAAGAGGTATGCTGGAAGGCAAGCACAAATAGTAGGATCTCTGTTGCATGATCTCAGACTAGAAAACAAACTTTTGTCCTCACCAGGGCCAAGCCAAGTACTGCTATTTACCTTTACTGCAAAAGAACTTCACACGTCAACAGTTAATTGACCAGCAACGGTTTCTTTCAAACTTTGCATTCCACAATGTTCTCTCAAATGCTGTGCATACAGTGATACCTCATAGGTAGATCAATACTTTATCTTTGTGGTTGAAAAGAAGCAATCTTAAGTTGCCAAAGTGGGGTCAAGTAACAGACGACTTGTGACATGAAAACAGAAAGGGGATCATTGGGGGGGATGAAAGGACACAAACAGGAAATGGATAGTGAATGTGAATGGAAGGTTGGAAGGGAAACAACTAAGAACAGAATATATGAAAATGCTAATGAAACCCATGATTTTGTATGCCAGCTTTAAATTATGATACACACCTATCTTTGACACTTTCTCAAATCTGTACAAAGTGCCAAACACTGAATCTAAGGATTTACACATTTGAAAAATGAAACAAAATGTGAAAATAATACATTTAAAATGATTTCTGCAAGTTTTGTGACATCGTTAAAAATAGTTCTATCCCCCCCTACTCCATCCCTGAATCTGTTGTCAAGTGGGCATTTTGTCTTTGAGTCCTCCCACTTTCTTCTCCTGATATGGCCACCAAACCTCCTCTTCACACATGGTTGCTATGGGACTGGGATTCACTACTCTGATCAAGTGGGCACATTTTCTTTTGCTGTTAGCTTATTCAGCTTCTCTCCCATGTGAAAAACACAAGTGTGAAGACTGGGGGTAAAAATTCCCTATGAAAATAAGGGTTAGGGGGTGGACAACAGTTAAAAGCACTTGCTTCTCTTTCAGAGGACTGGGTTTCCATTCCCTGAAGCCATGCTCAATTACTCACAACCCACTTGAATTCCAATTCCAGGGAATCCAATGCGATCTTCTGGTCACCCTGGCACCAAGCAAATGTGTAGTTCATATGCATACATGCAGGCACTCACATACACACATGAAATAAAACTTAAGTGTATGTTAAAGGGTTCCGCATCTAATTTTTTCTGAGTCAGTCCATTTCAGTTTCCACAACTCCTCCTACATCTCAGTTCTGATGCCCTTGTGTTCTCCATATCATGCATGCCCAGAAGGTCTTACCTACTTACCGAGAATATTACCAAAGGGACTTCAGTGAGGAGATACTCTTCGATCTGCATCTTTAGAGGTGGACAAAGGTAAAGATAAGGAAAAGAACAGTATAAAATTAGAAATACATATGAAATACTAAGCAGTGTTTATTGGAATATGAACATTAATTATTAAAATAGTGATTTGTACTCAATGTATCCAGAGTACAAACCAGAACTTTACATTTTCACAAATGACCATGTTACTCTCATATTAGTGGTTATCAGATGACACTTAGAGAAGTAAATTGATCCCAAAATATATTTTAATGAGTCAGTTAGAATGTGTTCATTTGTATCAATACAAAGAGGAAACGTGTTAAAGGTCTGTGGTGAGCGGGTCTATTTGAAATTACTGCCACATGGATACACTAAGATAGAATCCTGATCCCTTAGCAATGAGGAGTAATGATATGCTGAGAACATCCTGCCTATGAAGGAATAAGTATTTCCTTTATATGCCTTTCTAACGCCAAAAAAGCAAAATTCCTCAAGTGCATAATGTGCATTGCTGTTTTGCAAATCACAGAACAGAAGAAATTTCTTCTGTTCACCTAAACACCCTCTGTCAAAATGTTATTACACTTCATGTTTTAAGCTGCCACTTCATGGGGTTTGGCCTCAAAGCTTTTGATGCCTGAAAGAGGGAAATTTCCACACATGATGGAAATGTACTTAAGAGTCAGAAATTGAGAGTAGGATGAATGGTGTGTATATATATGAGCAAGCCTATAACCCTAATGACTAACCCATTACATGATCACATAAAACTCATGAAGCTAAGATATTGTGTTCAATCTACAAATGTTCTAGATAGCTGCTGCTTATCATTTAACAGCTTCTATTTTACCGCCAAGCCAGCACTGAACAAACACAACTGATATTGGAATAAGAATATGACTAGGTCTGCAAAATAAAAATCCCAGCTACACATAAAGTATAAAGATGTAGAATATATATTTTAACAGGAATGAGGTAAGAGTATCACTTCATTTTATGAAGTAAAGCTGTATGTTTTACCTTAGACAATTCAGACATAATACTTTTATATGCTATTTTTATAACCTTTAGATAAGATTGCAAAGCTGTCCTTTTAACTGAAAAACAAAGGAGAAGAAAGCATACTTAGTAATGCTGTGGAAAAGACTTTAAGCTGGAGAAGAGTACTCAACCAAGGTAGCTTTAAAATGTAATCACTGGGTCTGTCGCCTAAAGGGAAAACTTTCATATGATTCACTGGGCTTCTGAATCTTCCCCTTGACACCCACTAAAACACATGCAAGAAGCTAAAATCCCCACCAGGAACAACGTAAGTGTTTGTTTTATGTTTGAACAACTAATTACTGTCACAACTGAAATAGGCTTAGAGCCCAAACCATGTTGGGACCTTGCTAAGAAGGTGGCAATATGAATTGGGAATATGATAGGATGAATATAAAGACAGTAATACTATTTTTGAAATAAGTTTGTGAGGGAGTAAAGAAAATAGTGGTTTCTATCTTAAACCTTAAAACATTCAGGTACATGGAATATGCCTCATTCATAGAGTACTTGCCTAGCTAGAATGCATGAAGCTCTAGGTTAAATTCCTAGAACTCCTAAAACTGAGGTGGGGGTTGTGGAGACGATGGCATCTATAAAATGCTTGCTACCATCAAAGTATGGCAACCACCAAACCAGGACTCATATAAAAAGCTAAATAGCCAATGGCTAGGCAGGAAGTATAGGTAAGACTTTCAATAAAAGTGCTCTGGGAAGAAGAAAGGGGGAATCACCAGTCAGACACAGAGGAAGCAGGACATGCAGGAGAAGATGTAAAAAGCCATGAGACATGTGTCAGCATGTAGGTCAATAGAAATTGATTAATTTAAATTATAAGTGCTAGTTAGAAACAAGTTTAAGCTAAGGACAAACTTTCATAATATAGTAAGTCTCCATGTCATTATTTGGGAGCTGGTGGGACAGAGAAGGACATAGTGCATGTGTGTGTGTGTGTGTGTGTGTGTGTGTGTGTGTGTGTGCGCGCGCATGTGTGTGTACAGACTTTTATGTATTACAGGTGTGTTTATGTAGAAAGTTGTAGTGGTTTACAAGAAAATGACTCCCAAATGGAGTGGCACTATTAAGAGGTGTGGCTTTGTTAGAGTAGATGTGGCCATGTTGGAGGAAGTGTGTCACTGTGAGGGTGGGCTTTGGGTTCTCCTATGCTCAAGCTATTCCCAGTGTCACTGTTTACTTCCTGATGCCTGCATATCACAGGTCATCTGAAACTGAAAGGCAGTTCCAATTAAATGTTTTCTTTTGTAAGAGCTGTTTGCTCTTTTCACAGCAATAGAAATCCTAACCAATACAGAAGTCAATAGTACAATTCTTTTAGTCATCCTTACTTTTATTTTACCCTGCTCCCTTCAAGGATCTGAACTGGGTCTAACATAAAAGCCTCCTCCCTGAGAATGAAATCTTATGATACTAGAACATATCATAAAATCTTCCAAGAGAAGGAAGCAACCAATAGTCCTCCCCAGCTATGTGCCCAATCGCCAGCATGGCACAAGAATCATAACAGTGTAATAGTAGTACACATACCTTAATGTAACCGACAACTCTCTAATTGGATTTAAGACGTGTTCAACAGGAAGGATATCATTTCTGGTATTATAATTTTAGCCAATGACCCAGGATTAGTGAATTCATAATCTTGGAGAAGAACCTACAAGCACCACTTTACTAAGTCATCATAATCCCCAACTATATTCTAAATATTTATTCTTATATCCACATATAAGTGTAGTTCTCACCCCTCATCAAGAAAACATGTCTTTGCAACAGAAAGAGACCATTATAGAAAACCAAAACTAATAAAAATCAGTATTATATGGTCTAGTCCCAATGGACACATCTACAACATACTGTACCTACAGTTTAGTGTTCATTCCAGAATAAGGGGTGAAGAGATTGAAAAGTCAAAGAAACAGAAAGTTTGCCATAGGACTGTCTCCTAGAAATGTCAAAGAAGCTACATCCATGAAGTCTCACTAATATGACTCTGTATACACGACCTGAACAATGATTACACATGGAAAGGGCAAAGATTATGAGGCCTTAGCCTCACAGTTTTTCTTCCCTGGTGTCTTATTTAGGGGTTTCTATTGTTGTGAAGAGATATCACAAATACAGAAACTCATAAAGAAAAAGCATTAAATTGGGGTGGCTCACTTACAGTCCAGAGGTGCAATCCATTATCATCATGGAGGGATGTGTTGGCATTCAGGCAAACATAGTGTTGGAGAAGGAGCTGAGAGTCATATCTCTTTTAGGAAACAAAGAGTAATCTGTGTGTCACACTGAGAAAAGCTTTAGCAAAGGAGAGCTCAAAGCCTGTCCCCAAAGTGACACACTTCCTCCAACAAGGCCATACCTACTCCAACAAAGCCACACCTCCTAATAGCACCACTCCCTATAGGCTTATGGAGGTCAATAACACTCAAACTACCATGTCTGTTATACAGTACCAAACAGTCATCCCTGAAAACAGATACATACAATTAACAGTATATCAATTGAGCAGGTTGTATTTATATATTTAGAAGTGTGTGTGTGTGTGTGTGCATGCATGTGTGCACGCGCACACGCGCATGTAACAATGGTTAGAGAAAAAGAGGCCATGTATTTAAGAAATATTTAGGAGGCTACAGAAAAGGGTTTTGGAGGAGGAAGGAGAAGGAGGAAATGATTTACATGTAGTCAAA
This sequence comes from Mesocricetus auratus, assembly GCF_017639785.1. Classification (NCBI taxonomy): domain Eukaryota; kingdom Metazoa; phylum Chordata; class Mammalia; order Rodentia; family Cricetidae; genus Mesocricetus; species Mesocricetus auratus. The sequence continues at coordinate 90,413,740 of NW_024429188.1, read as the reverse complement.
TTAAGGTAGAAATACTAGCACTTCCATACTTTCATAACAGGAGACAAATTATTTAAATCCTCTCTGCCTTCATTTTCCATTCCATAAGATAGGTATAAAAATGCCCTAATAGGTTGTTAAAAGGATTAAACTGTTATAGAATATATAAATCACTTAGTGTGCCATTTGATATGCACTTATCACTCATTAGATGAAAACAATTATGCTTTTACTTTTCTGATTTAACTAATTCAAGATTCATAACTAATTTATAATTTTTATATCTGTGGGCTAAGTTGGAAATAGCCAATAGATTTAGACAATAAAAGAAGCATAGTAAGAGCTAGCAAGATTATAATGACCGAATGTGACATTGATGACAGAAAATAGAAGTTTTAATATAATTTTTTCATTTCTTAACCGTATGATGACTTTAATGGAAGTTTCAAATACTATAACATATCTAAGTGGAGAAATATAATGATGACAGATTGTTAGTATAGTTTGTCACCACCAAACCCTTAGTTCATGCAGGAGTTCAATTTTCAGAGTTGTGTGTTAATATTACAAAGAAAGAAAAAACTTGCTGGGTGTGATGTTATACATCTTTAATCAGAACACTTGAGACGCAGAGGCAGATAAATATCTGTGAGTTTGGAGTCAGCCTGGTCTATGTAGCTAGATCCAGGCAAGCCAGGAATACATATTAATGAGGATTAAAAACTTAATTTAGCTATAATGTTTAAAGATGGGATCATTGGAGACGTTGTTGAGAATGGATAAAATCATTAAGGCAAGACTCCAGGGATTGAGTCCTGGTGGGTTTATATAAACAGGAAAAAAAGACATACATACATACATACATACATACATACATACATACATGTATTCATCCTTGTTTAAAGACACACAATGTTTCTTATACCATATTACTCTGCCAGCAAGAAGGCAATTGCCACAAGAAAACCTTACATATTGTGCTTCCAGAATCATAAGCCCCAATCAAACCTCACTTCTTTACAAAACAGAGTTTCTCAAGCATTTCATTTTTGTAATTCAAAGTTCATCAACATACTTGGATAACAAGAATTTTTAATGCCTCCCCCTTACTATGCAGAATGGAGACAACTGTTTCGTTTACCTAGGCATTGACTCAAAAATTATTTTGGTCAAAATTCCAGCAAAACATTAGGTTGCTTGTACATCCCTTCCCTATATAAGAGTGTCCCAAGATGGTTTGGTTGGGATTTTTTTTCATTTTTGTCTATTTATACTAGCAATATTTTCATTGTAGTGCTTAATTCAACGCTAAAACCATGGCCAGCTAAAATGGCAATTATTCTATTTGACTTAATGAAAAGCAAACTAATGAATACAAACTAAGGTAATTAGAGAAAATAAATCACCAATTTGGGGAGGAATGCTGGCTCACACCAGGCACTATTCACTTCCAGGTGTGAGATACAAATTGTAGCTTCTGTACTGCTAGAATGAAAACCTCAGGGAAGAAGAAAGTCTTTCCAGTGGAGGAGTTCCTAGGAGCTTATGTTGTACCCAGAAAACAATCCTTTCCTGATCTATTCCCTTTCAGAACATGGCTATTTAACTCTAAGGCAGTGGTTCTTGACCTTCCTAATGCTGTGACACTTTAATACAGTTCCTCATGTTGTGGTGAACCCCAATTAAAATATTATCTCATTACTGCTTCATAATTGTAATTTTGTGACTGTTGTGAATCATAATGTAAATATCTGATGCACATGACGGTCTTAGGTATTCTTGTGAAAGGGTCATTCAACCGCAAAAGGGTTGTGATCCCCAGGTTGAGAACCACTGCTCTGAGGGGAAATTTTCACAAAATTTTTGCATTACGGAAAGCAGAAAACTACCTAAGAGCTTCAGAGTCAGATATTTTAGGGTTGTTTGAATACTACCTGTAAGCTAGACCAAGTTATTTAACTTCAATGAGATCAGTTTCCCTCACCTGATGATGAAGATCAAGTTGATAACTAGCCTGTAAGGTTTGATATTATACAAAAACTTAATGAGTTCATTACAGTAGCCTGCCCCAGCCCTACTCTCAGAGGACATGTTCTAAGTCCTACTTTGGATGCCTAAAACTGAATAATACTGAAGTCTATGTATGTTGTTTTATTATACTTATTCAAATAATAAAATTTAGTTTATATGTCAGGCATAGTAAGCGATTATTTAGCCTAAAAATAGGACAATTATAACTACTTACTGGAATAAAAGTTATATAAAAGTATATCTTCACCATCTCTCATTTTCATGTGTTTTTTCTCTCTATGTATATATCTCTCTGTCTGTTTGTCTCCCTATTTCTCTCACTTCTTCCCATCCTCTCTTTCCTGCTACAGGTTGGATGTGTGCACACTCCAGGTTGGAAGTGTACACAGGATAAATGTGCTCTACAAGAGGATGCTTCACATTTTAAGTAGACAGCATATGATTTCAACATGCTATACGAAAACACAATTTAAAATTTACAGATCTGAAATAGTCATTTCTGGACATTGTTAAACTGCAGTTGTGTAAGAGTAACTGAAATACTGGAAAGTGAAATCTACTTCTCAATAGTTATAGTGATCTAAGTCAGTATTTTGTATATGTATGGTAAGAATTCTACCGTAGAGCTATATACCCTTAGATTTTTGTCCATATTTACCAAAAAGAAGATCACCTGTTTGAGATTCTATTTGTATTTATTCTCACCTTATTAGTTCTTTGAGAATTTTATATAATGTGTTTTGATCATATTCATCTTCTTCCCAACTCCTTCCAAATCCATCTCCACATTCCTTCTGAGCCTACTTCCTGTCCTCCTTTTTTAAAAGTCCTCCAAGCAGAAATTGTGCTTGGTCTAAACTGGAACGTTGCCAACTTACCAGGGGCTGTAGCCTTAAAACCTCTTCTCCCTCTCCTCCCAGCTATCAGTTGCCAATTGTTACTAAGCTAGGGATAAACCTTCATTTATACCCCACCCCACTTGTGCATGTGGTATTTTGTCTGTCATGTGCATGTCAGGAAGGAATCATGTACAGTACTTAATTTCCATATGACTTTAAAAACCATCTCTAAGTGTTCATTAACCCTCCCTGGATGGCCATCTTATCAAAAGCAATTTTCAGATTCAAACACTCCACTTCTTACAAGTAGCCTCTGCACAAGTCATCGCCCTGTTGTACATTGCCTACCTGTTAGAACATCACTACTGATGTCCTATCGCATGGGACTGCATATTGGTGAAAGTGAGAAAAGATAGTGAGACTTGAAGACAGTGAGACAGGCAAAGAATGGGTTGAGCTCTAGAATCTAGGAGAAATATGAACCTTTTAAGACATATTAAATCAATATAAAATATTACATCAAGTGCTTTTGTGTACCTATCTCTTCCAGATTAAAGCATTCCATTAGAAGCAGGCATCAAAAGTCTTCCAACTAAAAAAAAGCCCAGGGCCAGAAGGCCTCAGTGCAGAATTCTACCAGAAATTCAAAGAACAGCTTATACCAATTCTTCTCAAAGTATTCCACACAATAGAAGCAGAAGGGTCTTTGCCAAACTCTTTCTACGAGGCTTCAATAACCTTGATCCCAAAACACACAAATACACAACTAAGAAAGAGAGCGTCAGACCAATATCATAAAACTCATTCACCATGATCAAGTAGGCTTCATCCCAGCATGCAGGGTTGGTTCAAAATACAAAAATCCATCAATGTAATCCACCATATAAACAAGCTGAGAAACAAAAATCACATGATCATCTCGCTGGATGCTGAAACAGCCTTTGATAAAATTCAACACCCCTACATGATAAAGGTCTTGGAAAGATCCAAGAAAACAGGAACATACTTAACATAATAAAAGCTATATACAGCAAACCAACAGTCAACATCAAAGTAAATGGAGTGAAACTCAATGTGATTTCTCAAAAATCAGGAACAAGACAAGGCTGTCCACTCTCTCCATACCTCTTCAATATTGTACTTGAAGTTCTAGCTAGGACAATAAGACAACAAAAGGAGATCAAGGGGACACACCTAGAAAGGAAGAGGTCAAATTTTCACTATTTGCAGATGATATGATAGTTTACATAAGTGACCCAAAAAAGTCCACCAGTGAACTCCTGAAGCTGATAAATACTTTCAGCAAAGTGGCAGGACACAAGATCAACTAAAGAAAATCAGTAGCCCTACTATACACAGTCGATAAAAGGGCTGAGAAAGAAATCAGAAAAACATCACCCTTTACAATAGCCACAAACAACATAAAATACCTAGGGGTAACGCTAACCAAACAAGTGAAAGACCTGTATAGCAAAAAATATTGAGTCATTAAAGAAAGAAATTAAAGAAGACACCAGAAGGTAGAAAGATGTCCCATGCTCTTGGAAAGGTAGGATCAATGTAGTAAAAATGGCAATCTTACAGAAAGCAATCTACAGATTTAACGCAATCCCTATTAAATTCCCAGCACAATTCTTCACAGACATTGACAGAACAATAATCAACTTTGTATAGAAAAACAAAAGACCCAGGATAGCCAAAACAAGCTTATTCACCAAACAACATCTGGAGGAATTGTCATCTCTGACTTCAAGCTCTATTATAGAGCGTAGTCCTGAAAACAGTTTCGTATTGGCAAAAAAAAAAAAAAATAGACAAGTAGACCAATGGAATCCAATTGAACACCCTGATATTAACCCATACATGTATGAACATCTGATTTTAAACGAAGAAGCTAAAAATATACAATGCAAAAAAGGAAAGCATCTTCAACAAATAGTGCTGCCATAACGGGATGCTGGCATGCAGAAGAATGGGGATAGATCCATGTCTATCACAATACACAAAACTTAAGTCCAAATAGATCAAAGACCTCAACATAAATCCAGCCACACAGAACCTGTTAGAAGAGAAATTGGGAGGCACCCTTGAACGAATTAGGTCAGGATAAAGCTTCCTAAACATAACTCCAGTAGCACAGACACTGAGATCGACTATTAATAAATGGGACCTCCTGAAACTGAGAAGCTTCTGTAAGGCAAAGTACACAGTCAACAGTACAAAAAGGCAGCCCACAAGGTGGGGAAAAATATTCACTAACCCCACATCTTACAGAGAGCTGATCTCCAAAATTTATAAAGAACTCAAGAAGCAAGTCTCCAAAACACCAAAGGACCCTATTAAAAAGTGGGCTGCAGAACTAAATAGAGAGTTTTCAATAGAGGAGTCTAAAATGGCTGAGAGGCACTTGAGAAAGTGCTCAACATCCTTAGCCATCCAGGAAATGCAAATCAAAACAACTCTGAGATACCATCTCACTCCTGTCAGAATGGCTAAAATCAAAAACACCAATAACAGTTTATGCTGGAGAAGAGGTGGGGAGAAGGGAACACTCCTCCACTGCTGGTGGGAGTGCCGACTTGTTCAGCCACTTTGGAAATCAGTATGGAGTTTCCTCAGGAAAACTGGAATCAGTGTACCACTAGATGCAGCAATTTCACTATTAGGCATATACCCAAAAGATGCACAATCATACAACAAGGATGTCTGTTCCACTATGTTCATAACAGCATTGTTTGCAATAGCCAGAACCTGGAAGCAACCTAGATGCCCCTCAACTGAATAGTGGATAGAGAAAATGTGGTACATTTACACAATGGAGTACTATTCAGTGGAAAAAACAATGGAATCTTGAAATTTGCAGACAAATAGATGGCACTAGAAGAAACCATACTGAGTGAGGTAACCCAGGCAAAAAAAGAGAAACATGGTATCTACTCATTTATGGTGCCATGAATCAGGGGAGTGCCAGCATACAATCCCACTGCCAGAGAGTCTAGGAAACAGAACCATCATCCATCGACTTATGAAAGCAGAGGCAGATACCCACAGACAAACACTGAACTGAACTAGAATCCAGTGTCAGAAAGAGAGAACTGATGTGCAAAGGAGTTAAGAGTGGGCTGGTTTAACCAATAGAAACAGTTGACCTGAACAAGGAGGAGCTCTTGGACTCCAGATTGATGGCTGTGTGGAAAGCATGGGACTGACCCAGACCCCCTGAATGTGGGTGTCAATGAGGAGGTCTTGGTAATCTATGGAGCCTTGGGTAGTATTTTCCTGTGGCATACAAATAGACATTGAGTGCCCATGCCACAATATGGGAGACTGTCTCAGCCGGGACTCTTGGGGGAGGGCCTAGGCCCTGCCCTGGATGAAATGACATTCACTGGAGATCCACCATGGAGGGCCTCACCCTCCTTGGTGATGGGAGTGGAAACTGGGTGGGGGACTGTGGGACCTGCTGGGGAGGGCAGGGGAGGAGTGGAGGGAGTGGGAGCTGGGACTGACATGTAAAACAAGATTGTTTCTAACCTAAATAAAAAAAATAGAAAAGAAGTGTTATTTCTTTGGCCTCAGTTCACATGTGTTTGTGGCCAAAAACCTAAGTTCATATTCCAAATGTTAGGCCCTCTAGTCTCCAGTATTTTTCGTTTATTTCATTGTTTTACTTCTCTGTTTCCTGTTGGACAGCTCAAAAACAATAAAGCAGCAACATAGCCAAAAGGGTCCAAGGGTTGATGATACAAAGATATGAAAAAGGTAAAAAGAACCCTGATGTACTAAAACTGTAAAAAAAAAAACAGGGAGTAGCTCCATCAAGCTAGATTGTAACTTCACTGGACCTTCCACAGGCTGCCTCTAGTGAGATGCTTTCATAATACTGGAACTGCCTCTAGACTTTTTCCCTTCTGTGTCTATCACTAAGGATTCTGTTGTATAACAATCAGCTATCAAGATAAGGAATCATCCAAAAGAATCCAATAGCAAACATGCCCCCTTACTTATATGTCAGAAAACATGAATTAAACCTCAGGCAGTCATTTGAGTGCTTAAAACCTCAGTTCAAAGGATAATGGAATTGTAAGCATAGAAACAAGCATGAAAGATCATTCTAGAATGAGGTTCCTTTCAGTCTCACAACTTCTGCCACATAGAGTGTTGACAGGATGGTCATAGCCTTATTTAATTCCCTTTACTTATAATTTCAGCTTTAATGTTTAAAATGAAATTCATTTAGCTTATTGGTTCCAATATTTTACATATTCATTATAGGATACTTGAAAAGCCAGTAAATAGTCATATACAGAAACATATAAAAAAGCTCATTTTATTGCACTTTACAGATATTATACTTTTACACACTGAAGATGTATGGCAATACCCCAATGGACATTTTTGTATCTAGATGCCACTTTTCTAACAGTTCATATAATTACCATTTGCTAGCAGGAAGTATATTAAAATATGTAATATATTAAACATTAAGTATTCCTTTATCCATGACAATTTGCCACTAATACATATTCTAGTAGTAGAACAAAATGCAAATTAACTGTCATCTTAAAAAAATATATTGTGTTTACACAACATTATCTAGTATTCATTGTATCACATCTAAAAAACTTTGTTCACCTGGTTTTCTGAGTTTTTATTTGGTATAGGATCCTGCCCATGGAATGGTATCACTGACATTTATTTATTTTGGGTCTTTTAACATTAATTGACCTGATCTAAAAACTGCCTTGCATGCAGATCTAGAGGCTTGTCTCCTGGATACTTCTAGATCCTGCCAAGTTGACTAGCACTATCAACCATCAAATTGACATCCAAACATACGTCTAACAATGACCATCCAAAAATTCTCACTATTACCTCTGGCCATCTCATAATATAAACACATTTATTTCAATTTCAAATTTCCCCAGTCTTTAAAAGTTCCAGCAACCATTTAGAAATTCGAAATCCAAGTCAGACCCAATGTAATCTCTTAACTGTAACCTTGTACAAAATAAAAAGCATGTTACAGAGGGCCAATATACAAGGGCACAGAATGATTTCCACTATAAAAGGGTAGAATGATGGCAAATCAAGGAATGATAATACTAATCTAGACAGTTAGCAAAGAAATCATTAAACCCTGAAGCTACATGTCAGGAATCTAGGACTTCTAAAGGAATTAGCTGGACTTTAAAGGCTTGAATATTGATAGACTTCCACCTCTGCCACCTCAACAGTCATTTTTCTCTTGGTACATGTGGTGGTTAGAACAAGAATGCCCCCCATAGACTCATATATTTAAATACTTAGTCCCCAGTTCATAGAATTGTTTGGGAAGGATTAGGTGGCAGAGACTTGTTAGAGGAGATAAGTCACTGGGAGCAAATTTGGGGTTTCAAAAGGCCCCTGTGATTCACATTGCTCTCTGTCTCCAACTTATGGATACTAACTCTCTGAAACCATAAGCCCCAAATTAAATGATTTGTCTTACAAGATGCCTTGGTCATAGTTTTATCAAAGCAACAGAAAAAGTAACTAAAAGCAGGCCAGCTCCACCCCATATCTGCAGCTTCTTTTGGCATATATCCTATGTTCTTGGTATCTACAATAACCTAAGAGGCTCCATAGAAGCTTAAATTTTACTTTTACAGATTCATGGAATAACCTCTTAGGACCCACTTTTGAAGTATATGATCCTGTCCTATGTTGCCTTTCCTAAGCAGTTCTTTGAACATTGGTACCAGATACCCCAAACTCTTCAATTTTTTATTTTTCATGCCTCCCAAACCAGTATCACATGAAAAATACTTCCAAGTTCTAATGCATGCTCTAGATAGAACCTGGTCCTTTTGGATCACAGATGCATGCTGACAACTTTAAAAGACCCTTTTATTCAGTTTAGGATCCTAGCCCATAGAATAACACTACCTCCGTCTAGATGGGGCCTTTCCACATTAGTTATCTCCATATAGAAAATCCCTCACATGCATGTCCAGAAACTTGCTACTGGATAGTGCTATAGTCTGTCAAGTTGACAATCAACATTAACCATCACTCTAACAGAGCATACTTTTCTACCCCTAAACTCTGTATCAACTTTCTTATTTATTGGTGATATGTAATAAAAATGTAAACAATATATTTAAATGTATTTAATAAAAATAAAAATTATGAATGAACCATTCACAAGTAAATGACGTACTAAGGATGCAGCATAGTGTACAGCATTTGTCTAGGATGTTCAAGGCCCTGATTGTCATCTTCAGAATAACAAAAAATAAGGAAAAAAGAAAAGATGAAATATTTAAATCTGTTCCCAAAGAAAAGTGTAGGTACACAAATATGCTATGAGGCTTCAACTCTCTGTTAAATGTGTATACCAAATGAAAAATCCTTGATTTAATTTCAATGGAAATGCAATCTTGAGGATGGGCAGATTAGTAGAAAAGAGGAAGGACATTATCAGAAAAATTGACTTTGACTTTATCTTCTCAACTGAACGGCAAGTTGTTGAAAAGCTGAGAATAAGAAATGCACTTTCATCATCATGCTAAGGATTCAGTGCATGTTTATAATTAGCAACTTGTAAGTCTGTATTCTTTCTGGTGATGAGCTTCATCTTGAAGCCCTTCCAGACAATTTAGGACATAAATGGAAGGGTTATTACAGGCCAGATGCTGGGAATGCATGACTGAACAAGAACAATAAACACAACTCCTGACTTCCCAAAACATCGAGTCTAGTTTTCAGACAAGTAAAGAAGAATTTACAAAACTGGAGAGCAAGTGCTATAATCACAAAATCACTAGAAGCTCTAAGAGTTGCAGTTGGAGATTTGAGTATTAAAAACATTACAAGGGAAATTATATCTAAATTTATACCATAAAAGGTGACGGGAAGTTATAAAGAAATATTCGCTAAATTACAAGTGGGTTAAGAAAGTGGTTGCTAATAGAACACGTGCATAACACAAATGAAGCCCTGAGTTTACTCCCCGGTACAAAAAAAAGGAAAATTGTTAAATAATATTTTGTATAATGATTTGATTGCATGAACTATCAATAAAATAATAAAAACTACTCATTAGGGCTAGAGAAATTACTCAGAGGTTAAGAGTACTCACTGCTCTTACAGAGGACCTATGTTAAGTTCTCAGGACATATATGGTGCCTCAGAGCCATCCACAGCTCCAGTTTCAAAAGATCCAGAATCTTTTCTGACTTCTGTATGCAATGCACAAATGCATGGTACATAGACATGCATTCAGGCAAAACATTCATACATAAAAGATACATATAATGCATGTACATATGTATAGTATATAAAATTATGTATGTATATGTACTTGTATATACTGCTTACTTGAACTAAAAATGGAAAAATAACAATAGAAAATTGCAATTTCAGAAATAAAGCTCAGTGAGAAAATTATACTAGAAGATAATATATAGGATCTTAAAACTGTAAAAGTGAGAAAATGGAGTTTTAAAGGATTCAATAATAGATATAAAGTATAGACAAAGGAAATCTGAATATAAACATAATTGAGGAAGATACAGACATGAACAAGACTGGAGCTGGAGCTCAGTGGTATAGCACTTCACCTAGTGCTATAGGCCAAGGCCTGGCTCCAGCACCACAATATAATAAAGTAAAGGAATAAAACAACAGGAAGCTCCAACATTTAAATCTTCCAATAAATAAAAAATGAGAAATGTTTAACACTAGAAGAAAGTAAAGCAACGTTTATCCAAAATCTTCAAAAAAATTAAGATGGGCAGCAGATTCTGCCATAATTCTTTCATAAAAAAGAAAAAGATTGGATCATGTAAGAATTTAGAAACTATTCTATTATGTGTTTCTTGATGAAACTGCTGAAAGACAAAAGGTAGCATCCTCAAAGAGTAATGGAGAGGATCTGGCAAGAAAATGAGCATTAATCATGGAAACCACCCAGCTACAAGAATAAGACAAAATAACCCTGGAAATTATGGTTAAAGAATAGAATATATACCTAAATTAATATAATTAATACCTTCTGAATATCACCAACTGATAATATAGCCAATACGAAGTGGTTAGTTTTGAAAATATGGACACATAAGCAACACTAAATTGACTTAGTAAATTGTTTTTATATATTTATTAACTGTAAAGAGAAGCTTTTTCTTTGCTAGCCGCTTTGGTTTATCCCCTGCCAGCCGCCAAGGCTCTGCCGCATTGTAGTCCCCAAATAAACACACAAGACGCTGTATTAATTATGAAGCTGTTGGCCTTGCTTGTTTTTTACTGGCTAGCTCTGACTTAAGTAATTACCCCATAATTGTTAATCTAAGTATGTCTCTTACCGGAGAATAGTTCCGGGCTTCCTACCCCATGGCGTCACATGTCGACTCTCTTGTGTTTCTCCTTCCCAGAATCCTCCTGGACTCCTAGTCCCACCTATCTAGATTCCTATTGGCTCAACAGTACTTTATTGACAAATGTACAGGACTTCCCCCATCAATTAACATTATATATGTGTGTGGAGTTTTGATGGCCCCATTACACTCATGTGATTGGATGCTTGGCCTATAAGGAGTGGCACTATTAGAAGTTGTGGCCATGTTGGAATAGGTATAGCCTTGTTTGAAGAAGTATGTCACCATGGAGTGGGCTTTAAGGTCTCAGAAGTACAAGTCAGACTCCTTTTGCTGCCTGCAGATCAAGATATAGAACTCTCTGCTCCTTCAGTACTATGTCTACCTGCATATTTCCATGCTTCTCACCATAGTGATGATGGACTAAAACTCTGAAATTATAAGCCACCCCCAATTAAATGTTTTCTTTTATAGGAGTCAACATGGTCATGGTGTCTCATCAAAGCAATAGAAACCCTAATTAATACAATGTATAATCATAATAATTAAATAGGCTATGAATCAGAGATGGAGGGAACATGGGAGTAACTAGAGGGAGGAGAGAAAGTGAGAAGTGACTCCCTTTGTAGACTGGACTCTTCCAACTGAGTACTGGGATTAAAGGCATGTACCACTACTACTCAACCTTTTATTTTCTTAATTGTATGGAAGCTTTGCATTTAATATTTTAAATAAGCTATAAATACTACAAAATCATGTAGTGTGCCTGCTTTCTGATGCATTTTAAAATATACATATATATATAAATATATAGTTTATTTAACTTTTTACACATATTACTCTCAGTTCCCTTTCACTCCCCTCCTCTGCCGGTCCCCATTCCTCCAAATCCCCCATCCCACTCCATCACCCTTCTGCTCCCCAGGAGAGGGGTAAGGCCTTCCATGAGGGATTTCCAGAGTCTATCATATAATCCTGGGCAGGACCTAGGTCCTCCATCATGTGTCCAGGCTAAGAGACCATCCCTCCATGTGGAATGGGCTCCCAGATTCCATTTGTATGACAAAAATAAACACTGATCTACTCTCCAAGGTCTCATAAATTGCCAATGCCTCTTCTCTGAGACCAAGATTTGGGGGAGGGGGTGTGGATCAGTCCCATTGCTGGTCTCTCAGTCATCAGTCTGGGGTCCATGAGTTCCCCCTTGTTTAGGTCAGCTGCCTCTATGGGTTTTTCCAGTCTGGTCTTGGTTGTTTTGCTTATCACTCCTCTAAGCAACTGAGTTCCAGCAGTTCAGTTTGATTTTTAGATGTGGGTGTCTGACTCAGCTTCCATCAGCCACTGGATGAGGATTCTAGAATAGCATATAAGGTAGTCATCAATCTCGTTATCAAGGGAGAGCATTTAAAGTAGACTGAATGCCATTTGGTGTCATTTTTGTAGATCTGTGAAGATCTCACTAGTGCCAGATCTCTCCTCCAACTTATGATGGCTCCCTCTATTATGGTATCTCTCATCCTTATCTCTTCTCTTCTTGACCTGGCTCAACTTTCCTGCTCTCCCATGCCCTCCTCTTATCCCTCTCTCTTTTTTCACATCTCCCTCTCCCCTCCCATCCCCCCTGCTCCCAGTCCACTTAGGAGAACTCCTCCCATAACCCTGCTCCAGGTTACCATGCATATCTCTTTTGGGGTCCTCCCTGCTAATCCCCTGCTCCATGTCTAAAATCCATATATGAGTGAGTACATACCATGATTGTCTTTTTGTGACTGGGTTGCCTCACTCAGGATGGTTTCTTTTAGTGCCATCCATTTTCTGCTGAGTAGTACTTCATTGTGGAGACATACCACATTTTCTCTATCCACTCTTCAGTTGAGGGGCATCTAGATTGCTTCCAGGTTCTGGCTATTGCAAATAATGCTGATATGAACATAGTTGCACAGACATCCTTGTTATATGAATATGCATCTTTTGGGTATACACCTAAGAGTGGAATTGCTGGACCTTGTGGTAGGCTGATTTCCATTTTCCTGAGGAATCTCCACAGTGGCTGCAGAAGTTGGCATTCCCACCAGAAGTAGAGGAGTATTCTCCTTTCTCCACATCCTCTCCAGCATAAACTGTCATTAGTGGTTTTGGTTTTATCCATTCTGACAGGACTGAGATGGTATCTCAGAGTTGTTTTGATTTGCATTTCCCTGATGGCTAAGGATGGTGAGCACTTTCTTAAGTGTCTCTTGGCCATTTTAGCCTCCTCTATTGATGCTGAGTATTTTCTCAAGTGTCTCTCTATAGTTCTGTGCCCAACTTTTTAATTCTATCCTTTGGTGTTTTGGAGACTAGCTTCTTGAGTTCTTTGTAAATTTTGGAGGTGGGGTTAGTACAATGAAGTACTACTCAGCAGAAAATGGATGTGGGGTTAGTAAATATCTATTCCTACCTTGTGGCTACCTTTTTGTACTGTTGACTGTGTCCCTTGACTTACAGAAGCTTCTCAGTTTCAGGAGGTCCCATTTATTAATTGTTAATCTCAGTTCTGTGCTACTGGTTTTACATTCGGTAAGGGGTCTCCTGTACCAATTCATTCAAGGGTACCACCCACATTCTCTTCTCTTGGATAGGTAGGATCAATGTAGTAAAAATGGAAATCCTGCCAAAAGCAATCTACAGATTCAATGCAATCCCCATTAAAATCCCAGCACAATTCTTCACAGACCTTGAAAGAACAATAATCAATTTTGTATGGAAAAACAAAAGACCCAGGATAGCCAAAACAACCCTGTTCAACAAGGCAACGTCCGGAGGCATCAACATCCCTGACCTCAAGCTCTATTATAGAGCTATAGTCCGGAAAACAGCTTGGTATTGACACAAAAATAGACAGGTAGACCAATGGAATCGAATCGAAAACCCGGGTATTAACCCACACACGTACGAACATCTGATCTTTGACAAAGAAGCTAAAAATATACAATGGAATAAAGAAAGCATCTTCAACAAATGGTGCTGGCATAATTGGAGACTGGCATGTAGAAGAATGCAGATCGATCCATGTTTATCGCCATGCACAAAACTTAAGTCCAAATGGATCAAAGACCTCAACATAAATCCAGCCACACTGAACCTCTTAGAAGAGAAAGTGGGTGGTACCCTTGAACGAATTGGGTCAGGATAAAGCTTCCTGAACATAACACCAGTAGCACAGACAGTGAGATCAACAATTAATAAATGGGACCTACTGAAACTGAGAAGCTTCTGTAAGGCAAAGGACACAGTCAGCAAGACAAAAAGGCAGCCCACAGAATGGGAAAAAATATTCACTAATCCCACATCTGACAGAGGGTTGATCTCCAAAATTTACAAAGAACTCAAGAAGCAAGTCTCCAAAACACCAAAGGACCCTATTAAAAAGTGGGCTGGCCAGACAAAGGTTAACTCTTGAATCCCAGGCATCAGCCTGGGAATCCAGCATGGGACTGATCAAGACCCCCTGAATCTGGGTGTCAGTGAGGAGGCCTAGGGAATCTATTGAGCCTTGGGCAGCAGATCAGTACCCATCCCAAGTATACACACGGACTTTGGACTCCCATGGAACAATGTGAGGTGCACTCTCACCCTGAACTCTTGGGGAAGGGTCTAGGCCCTGCCCTATATGAAATGACAGACTATGGACACCCCCATGGAGGGCCTCACCCTCCCTGGGGGAATGAGGGGAAAACGGGGGGGGGGGTTGGGGGGAGGGTACGGGAGGAGGGGAGGGAATGGGAGAGGGACCTGGAACTGACTTGTGAAGCAACCTCGTTTCTTATCTAAATTTAAACTGGAAAATAAAATATAAAAAAAAACAGTCAAGCCCACCCTGTGTTTGTGATATCAATTAAATACCCATGGAAACTCTAATGTTATGCCATTGAAATGTTGTGGTTGGCTGTGACCATCATTATGGACTACACAACGGAAACATTAAGAAAAAAAAGACAACAAAAGGAGATCAAGGGGATACAAATTGGAAAGGAAGTAGTCAAACTTTCAATATTTTCAGATGATATGATTGTCTATGTAAGCCACCCAAAGAATTCTAAAAAGGAACTCCTACAGATGATAAACACCTTCAGCAAAGTGGCAGGATACAAAATTAACTCAAATAATACCAGTAGTCCTACAATATATAGACAATAAAGGGGGTAATAAAGAAATCAGAGAAACATCACCCTTTACAAGAGACACAAACAGCATAAAATATCGTGGGGTAACTCTAACCAAACAGGTGAAAGACCTATATAACAAGAACTTTGAGTCTTTAATGAAAGAAATTAAAGAAGATACCAGAAAATGGAAAGATCTCTCATGGTCTTGGATAGGTCAGATGAACATAGTAAAAATGGCAATTTTACCAAAAGTAATTCTCAGATTCAATGCAATCTCTATCAAAATACAAGTACAAATTTTCACAGACCTCAAAAGGATAATCCTCAAGTTTAGACACATTTCATAGTATGGCTAAACGCAATGACTTTTTTTTTTAATGTATCAAGTGTACTACGAAATATTGTTCATTATGTCAAAAATTCTGTTAATAAATTAAACTTTATTAATTGAAATACTTTATTGATTTATATATATATGTAAGTTTCTATTTTTCAAAAAGAGAAAGATATCCAAATGTATTCCCTTATCTTCTTTCTGTCAAATTCCTTTGTATTTGCTAATACTGACTTCATATGTGAATGTATCTTTTGCTATACTTTTATTTTTAGAGTAGTGTTTACTCAGGCTGTTAAACTGAACATAGATGATAGAATGTTCTGTTTCTGCTATCCAATATAACAGCAATGAAGCACTTGTGGCTACTGAGTATTTAAAGTGGTACTAAGATTTAATTGAACCTAACTATTAAATTGAATCTGGCCTGAGCTTTCATTTTTTAATTGTATGAGTAATGTGGGTATTTGTTGGAAATTATCACAGTCCTTCTCAAGGAATCTATAGAAGATATTTTTCTGAGGTTTTTCAAATCTGGGAATATTTTTATATTATATTGGCAGGTTATAAAACTACCTGATCGAAATACTTTTCCACTAAAATTGCAATTGCTGCTGCACTTTCTGCTGGCATAGAGTATTATAGAAAGGTCTAAGACTATCTGTTTTTAAAAGATAACCCATTTTCCATTTTTGTTGTTTGTCTCTTCTTATTTTTTTTAGAATGAATAACTGTATAATTTTACCCCGATCCTTGAAATTCTGAACATTCACAAGTATTTTACAGATATAACTTCCACCATTTTTACTTTGACAACAATAAAGTAGCTCTTTTTCATCTAGAAACTTGGCTATTTCTTTACCTGAGAAATATTTTTACTATTGCTTGGATACATATTAATTTATTTGGATATATAGATTGGTAACATGTTCCTCTATTTTCTTATTAGGTTTATTTTAATTTTCTTTTTGTCTATATTCTGAGAGAGTTTAAAGATGCACCATAGTACTTTTTATCTTGGCATTATCAAACCTGATCCCTATTACTGTTATTATAGTTTCTACATGCATTAATGTGATTTTTGTTTATAAGTAACCATTTTAACTTACAAAACTGCAATTTATTGTGATTTTTTAACTGCTACTAAAATGATTATTGCAACATAAGCAATTATGGCCAAAACTTGGTACACAGTGCATCCACATTACATATGGTTCAATAAATTGTATTATATCTTTTTCTTGGCTACTATGCTGCCATTCAAAAAGAAGGGGAAATTTTTTCAAATGCACTAGGAACTGAATAATTGAAAATGAGACAGAAAAGTAGCTTTCTGAAGGTACTGTGAGTTTAGTTTCTTCTTCTTCTTCTTCTTCTTCTTCTTCTTCTTCTTCTACTACTACTACTACTACTACTACTACTACTACAACTACTACTACTACTACTACTACTACTACTGCTGCTACTTTTGGTTTTTGGTTTTTCAAGACAGGGTTTCTCTGTGGCTTTGGAGGATGTCCTGAACTAGCTCTTGTGGCCCAGTCTGGTCTCTAACTCCCCTGCCTCTGTCTTTCAAGTGCTGGGATTAAAAGTGCAAGACACCACTGCACAGCAGAGTTTAGTTACTTATAATTTTCTTTTATCACATTCACACTTCCAATACATAGCTTAAGGTAGTTTATAGTTCTGCAGCCAAAAAGACTAATGGTAATGAATGCGATCCCAGAGTCATAAGCACCGCTGGAAAAGGAGTTTTGTCTTCATTTCCTCTCTCTAGTCAATGAAATTCTTACATCTCTGACCAGAGCTAAGCATGGTCATGACTGTCCACTGTATCATGGTGGTATGGTCTCTTCCCAGGTAACCCTGGCCCTTCCCAATTTGAGGAAGTTTGGTGGTGTTGTTGTTTCTTTGGGATTTTTGTTTGTTTTGTTGGTTGGTTTTGGGCGTTTGGGTGGTTTTTGTTTGTTTGGGAGGTTGTTTGGGTTTTTGTTTATTTGGTTTTTTGCTGTAAGCTTTCTTCTATTTACTATCAGACTGAAATTTTTGGAATGTAATTATAAAATGTCATTGTTTCCATTGTTCTTCCCATGTGTACTCTTCTTTTACAACTGGAAAATTCTTTTCTTCTTTACATTCTAAGCTTAGTCTTCATTTCCTATTTCTAATCTAATCTCCTAGGCATTTTAAGACTATTCCTATTTCTTCAATGCAGTATTTTTTAGGATTGATTGTTGATTATCTGGTTAGTCAACTAGTTGGTGTTCTAAGACAAGATCTCATCACATACTTCAGTTCAGCCTCAGTATCACTATATGTCCCAAGTTTGTGTTCCTAAGCATTAAATTCCACAACAAAGATTATGAATTATGCATTTCAAAGAACAGAATAAGTAATCTACATCTTCACATTGTCCTAGCACACAAATCACGTTTAAACTAGTAACACAGCTTTAAAAGCTTTGGATCATCTTTAATACTGTCTCCTTGGGACCTCCACATTTTGCCCTCCTACACCATCAATGTTTTATGGAATCTAAATTAAAGGCTGTTTTCATACTCTTAATTGTCAAGCCTTACTTACAATTTTCATAATGACTGAGGCCAAATTTAGCTTGTGTGCATTGCTAAGGCTATACAGAGTGGCAAAGAGTCAAAAACTCTTTAAACCTATAATCTTAATTTCAATCGGCACTCTGTAATTTTCAGCACTGACAGTTCTGACAGGAAAATTCCAGGAACGACAGAAACCCGAGGTTCTCATAACTATGAAAAAGGCATTTGTTGTCAGGTTTTGACCAAAAAAGGTTTCAATGAGAACAAAATAGTGAAAGAGTCCACATGAGCTGTACCCTCTCTGGTTTGGCCTCAGCTTTCTCAAATACAGGCCTCTGTGAACTCTATAACCCTCCCATTTCACCTCATGAACATTGGTTCCCTAGTCACAGACTATCAGCACTTTATGCTAATTTAACAGCATGGGTTCAGAAGAGAATGCTAGAATGGGAAACTCTGAAAGTGAGCCAAATGGACTCTACCTAGCTTGGATGAGTACAAATCATATCAGTGAATCCAGACAATATAAGTTGTTGGTATACCCTACTTACATATAATATTGTACATTGAGCAGTTACATAAATTGAAAAATACATACTTAAGACAAGCCATGAATTTTGGGGTAACTCTAACCAAACGGTGAAAGACCTGTATAACAAGAACTTTGAGTCTTTAAAGAAAGAAATTAAAGAAGATACCATAAAATAGAAATATCTTCCATGCTCTTGGATCAATATAGTAATAATGAAAATCATACCGAAAGCAATCTACAGATTCAGTGCAATCCCTATCAAACTCCCAGCACAATTCTTCACATACCTTGAAAGGACAATCCTCAACTTTATATGGAAAAACAAAAGGTGCAGGATAGCTAAAATCAACCTAGTACAATAAAAGAACTTAAGGAGACATCACCATCCCTGACTTCAAGCTATACTATAGAGCTATAGTAATGAAAACACCTTGGTATTGGCACAAAAATAGACAGGTAGAACAATGGAATAGAATTAAAGACCCTGATATTAACCCACACACCTATGAACACCTGATCTTTAAAAAAGAAGTTAAACTATGCAAAGGAAAAAAGAAAGCATCTTCAACAAATGGTGCTGGCATAACTGGATGCTGACATGTAGAAGACTGCAGATAGATCCATATCAATCACCATGCACAAAACTTAAGTCCAAATGAATCAACAACCTTAAAATAAATGCAGCCACACTGAACATCTTAGAAGAGAAAGTGGGAAGTATCCTTGAATGAACTTGTACAGGAGAAGGCTTCTTGAACATAACACCAGTAGCACAGACTCTGAGATCGACAATTAATAAATGTGACCTCCTGTAATTGAGAAGCTTCTGTAAGGTAAATGACACATCAACAAGATAAAATGGCAGCCCACAGAACGGGAAAAATCTTCACCAACCCCACGTCTGACAGAGGACTGATCTTCAAAATGTACAAAGAACTCAAGAAGCTAGTCTCCAAAACACCAAATGATTCAAATAAAAATAGGGTACAGAATTAAATAGAGAATTCTCAATAGAGGAGTTTAAAATACACTTGAGAAAGTGCTCAACATCCTTAGCCATCAGTGAAATGCAAATCAAAACAACCCTGAGATACCATCTCACTCCTGTCATTATAGTTTTGAGGAGAGATCTGGCACTAGTGAGATTTTCAGAGAACTACAAGGATGACGCCAACTGGCATCAAGGCTGCCTTAAACACCCTGCCCTCATAATGAGATTGATGACTACCTTATATACCATCCTAGAGCCTTCATTCAGTGGCTGATGGAAGCAAAGCCAGACACCCACAGCTGAACACTGAAATGAACTCCTGAAAACAACAGAGTTACAGAGAGGGAGGTGTGATGAACAAAGTGGTCAATACCCAGCTGGTGAAACCCACAGAGGCAGCTGACCTGAACATGGGGGAACTCATGGACCCTAGACTTGTGGCTGAGAAACCAGCATGGGAGTGATCTATACCCCCTGAGCATGGGGAGGCCTTGGAAATCTATGGAGCCTCGGAAAGTAGATCAGTATTTATCCCTGGTGTACAAATGGTCTTTGGGAGGCCATTCTACATGGAGGGATATTCTCTCAGCCTGGACACAGGGGGGAGGGCCTAGGCCCTGACTGATATAATATGACAGACTTTGAAGATCCCCCATGGAAGGCCTCACCCTCCTTGGGGAGTGGAGGGGGAATGAGGTGGGGGGGTTGGGGGAACTCATGGGGGGGCGAGTGAGGGGATAGGGAGAGGGATTTATATGTCAAGCAAGATTGTTTCTAATTTAAATTAAAAATTGTCAGAAAAATAAAGACAAGCCATGCTTCAAAGTAAATTTCAGAGCTCCAAAAATCTCTCTTCCTGATCTAAAATTATAATCTCTCTTACAGATCTGCTAAGACTTTTAAAATTCCCACCTGGGAATTATGTTTTGGTTAAAGATATGTAACACTGTTGATAAAATTTAACTGGGAAATAATGAAATAGACAATTCAAAGTATTATTTAAGAACACATTAAGATGCTAGAAATTTGTTTTTATATTAAGAATTTTTCTACAAAAAACAATACCTCCACTTTATCACACAGAATATTTTATAATCTAAACATTCTTTTTCATGTTTGTACTACACATACGATACAGGTAATAAGAACATATTATCCTGGCTATCTGTGGAAGTTTAAAAAGCTAAGGTTTTCATCCAGCTAGCAAGATATCTATCTTCCTTAACAATTAGTGAGGAGAAACTGTAGTGAGAGAATGAGGGTATGCAAAGATGATCAACCTTGAGGGACCTCACTGCAGAGACAATAAATGTGTGATCAACCTGAACTTTTACTCAATTAATAAACTATGTGCTATACAAACAAGGGAGACAAACTTTTCCTATTTCACAACTTTGTGAAAATATTACATATGATAGTACCCTTCAGCATATGCATAGCACCCTTTGAGGATTTTCCTAAAGTATGGTACACCATTGTCCTGGATTGGCCAGTGTACAAAAATAAAGTATCATGAAGCTAATTTACTTGAAAGTAAGAAAACTAGGGCCAGATCCTCATATTCCACTAATTACTAGCTATGTGATAACTTTATTTATGTGTTTGAATACTAGAAAATTAAGATTATCTGTAGGAAATTTAAAAGATAACAGAAATTTAGACAAGAAAATAGATCTCACTGGACAGAGGTGGCACACCCCTCTAATCCTAGTACTTGGGAGGCAGAGGCAAGCTGACCTCAGAGTTCCAGCATGATCTACAAAGTGAATTCCTGGATGGCCAAGGTTACTCAGAGAAAACCTGTGTCAAAAGGCAAAGAAAGAAATAGAGAGAGGTGGAGGGAGGAGAGAGAGAGAGAGAGAGAGAGAGAGAGAGAGAGAGAGAGAGCTTATTCAAGATGCAACAGATGTAATTATTATATGGAATATACTAGTCTAGTCTCCAGGAATTCCAGTGCTAAACATAAAAAATAAGGCTCTATACATATCAACTTGCACTTTACCAGTAGAGAAGGCAGATAAAGACTTCAAGATGTGACTATATTAGTAAACATGGCACATCTGACCTCCCTGTATCTCAGTCTCCTTATCTATAAAGCAATACAAATAACTCACATCAAACATGATATTCAGCATTTCTATAGGGATAAAAGAATGGATTGGAAAGTTCATTGTAAACTACCAAGTGTTTATATAATCTTTCTCACTGCTGTGAGAAAGCAAAGAAACTGAGTACGTTACAGATTCTGTTGTTTCTAAAGACAGGACCAAAAGAAAGTATCCAGTAAAAGCATATAAAAGTAGACAAATAAATGCACAACAAAATTTTCTCCCTAATAAATAATGAGAACATGGAAGACTAAATGAATTGAGAATAAAGCTGAATCAGAGAATTTTTTCATTTCATATATTTGGGTTTTATTGCTGGAATTGAGAGAACATGCAAAACTAAAACTGAGAAAATAGTGAATATCTACAAAGTCCCCAACTACAGAAAGTGTCAAAATTCACATATTCAAATCAAATCTATATCAGGAAGAAACAGAGAGCACTCTCTTGAGCTGTTTGAAGAACTAAGTCCAGAATACAAAGTGACACAAGCAGGAGAATTTGGGTGTTTAGAAGATGGTACACCTCACGGGTCTATGTTCTTAAAGCACGTTAACCCTTAATTGAGCAGACAAGTAGAGAAAGACCTAGAAATTAACTCTAGGCCTACCTTGTAAAGGACTTTTTAGAAAAAATAAGTTATATTATTTATTTACCAAGTCTTTCGATCTCTGGCTTCTAGGATGTTTCTTTCCTTTTCTGTCTTGGGGATTGTTTTTAACATTAACTGGAGCTGAATTTATAGATATTTCATAATGTATTCAATGTCCTTTAAATATTTTCTACTCCTCTTCCTTTCTTCTTTCCCCTTTCTCATCCCTACCCCATCTGATTAGTGGTTTGTTCCCCTAGTTTGCATTACTTTAATGTCATATATACAAACAAAGTATACATATATGTGTATATGTATGTGTACACATGTGTGCATAAAATCTGTATGAATGAATGAAAGAGAACATTGTCTAAGTATGATGTAATTCACTTACTATGATTATCTTGCATTCCATTCATTTCTCTACAAAGAGTATAACATCATTCTTCTTCATACTAAAAAGTGAATTCTTTATATATACTGCATTTTCACTATGTATTACTGTGTTAATAGAAAATTGGTTTGTTCCATCCTTTATTTCTTTATGCTTTCTCTGCACTTTCTGTCTCTGCCAAAACAGGCATCCCATATATCACTTGTAAATGAGGTAAATACAATTTTCTACTCCCAACCACATACTTGTTCTGAGCTTACTTGGTTCCAACAAAGCTATCAACTGTATATATCAGAATCAAAATAGAATAATTTTACCACTTTTAGAACCAATTAGCACCATTGTCTTATATTGACACTAATATTGGAGAAAGGACAGAAATTGGGATAAAAAGGAAAGAATGATTAAATTGTGAATACTGGAGGCGCAAATATTATTTGTTCCCACTGCAAACCAGAAGAGTGATTAAAGTAAACACCAGCAGAGAAAAGTTTATTGCTGGGTTAAGATCTAGGAAATCATCAACTCCCCCTTCCCCAGGAATGACCATCAACCATAATATAGTCTTTTCACATACTTCTGTATATGAAGTTTTTGAACCTCATTTAACCTTACTGAATCAAAGGATAAGGAAACAGGGGATAGGAACAAATCTTGCATTTTTGTAAAATTCTTTTTTATGGTTCTTAAGCACCCTAAGGTTCAAGAAGACATATTGTAAATTCTCTCATCTTTCAGTAAGGAAACTCAGAACCAAAGAAAGTATGTTTAACTTGTCCTAAGATGAAACTTAAAACTAAGTTCTCAGCTCCCATCCTGGTGTATCTCTAGATATGTATCAAATAAAAAGAGAACCTAGGCTCCTTTGAAATCAAGGAACAAAGATGCATTCAACATATTCTAGAAGTCTGCAAGGTGTCACAGTTCCTAAGAACTCTTAAGTATGTTTTCAAAAGTATGTCACTGATTAAATACAATACCAATTAAAGCAACCTCTATGCACAGGCAACCATGAATAATACTACTGTAGTGTTTACCCTTCTCACACTATTTACAAAGTCACTGAATCCCCCAAAGAGGCAACACCATAACTATCCAATGTATAACTAAAATTGTGGAAACATGAACAGCAAATCAACCCTAAAGCAGACATATAGGGACCAAGAGCTTATTTTTCCTCATTTTCCCAACTTTTGTTATTCATAAAGACGGTTCTGATTAACAATCATTTTAAGGATACTCAACTTAAATTTATCACTATTATCATCTTGGGTCATACAGTTGACAGCTTCAAAGTGGCATGTATTACTCTCTGGTCTTCTTGGAATAAGTTTCTCCCTTTCCTTTCCTGAAGTATCCCTTTAGTTCTGAGAAAGCAGTTCAAACAAAATTTATGACTCTTGAACTCAGTAGATTCAGCCAACTGATTACAATTTCATATTATGCAAGCCTGGATAGCTTTGAGCTCTGCTGGCTTACGAATTTCTAATTGGCATCTGTTGAGATTGACATTCCATTACCTGCTGGGGCACACATATCTGAATAACCTTCATGCATTGACATAAACTGAGAGTCAAGGACTGGCTGTGGCATTTAGATACATGAGAAACATACAATGATTTAGAGTATTTGCAGACTATAGCAGAGGACTAGCAAGTTTACTAACACAGATCACTCTTATACCATGCCTTTCTATAGAAGGTCAAATATTGTATCAGCCTACAGGACGACAAAATTTTAGATACAACCACAAAATTAAACTACATAAAATGCATTGATAAATGAATCAGTCTGTAACTGTAAAATTATCTTTATTTGTACTGTAATTACAAACTTTTATAATTGAAATTTGGAAGAGAATATTATGTGCTCAGAGAGAATACTGCCTCTATTCAAAACTCAGTCATCCTCCAGTATATTAAAATGATTCCTATTGACTTATTGTTACACCCCAAAACTAATTTATCTCTCAGTCCTTTTAGGCATGTTTCTTCTTGTAATAGTTGGCAGTTAACAAAGAGAACCACAACTGACTGAAATTCAGAAAAAAGACAATATCTTCAGATATAGCAAGTTAAATGTGCTTGTGAACTCACAGCAATTGTAATACCATGCCAAAATTTTGCACTACCTCAAGCCAGACAAAATCCCAGCATGGAGGGGAAAGGTGGGCACAAAGTTCAATCCCTATCTAAGGAGCTATTAGCAACTGATAGCTTCTAAGAGGAAGAGACAGTTTTCTTTAAGGCTTTGATGTCTTTGATGTTGTTTGTCCATTTTGCTTTGTTTTTACATCCCAGTCAGTTTCTCTCCCCTCTTCACAATCCCTCCCTACCTGCTTTGTTCTCTCCCCCATTTCCCCCATTCATTCCTACATCTTTGTTCTCTTCAGATACTGGTGGGGTTCCCTGTATCTGTCAGCAATGATATATCAAGTTACAATGAGACTAGGCAACTCCTCTTCTATTAAGGCTGGATGAGGCAATCTTGGAGGAGGAAAGGGTCTCAAAAGAAGGCAACACAGGTGGAGACAGCCTCTGCTCTCACTGTTAGGAGTATCACACAAAGGCCAAGTTACATAACTACAGCATATATTCAAGAGGACCTAGGTATGTAGCTGGATACATTTGTCTGTCTTTTCTGGTCCCCTGGACCAGATTCTCTCCTGTCTGCCCACCAGTCCCTGAAGCTGCTTATAAAACAATCACTCTGAGGCTTAATATGAATTACAAACTGCTTGGTGTATTAGCTCAGGCTTATTATTAACTAGCTCTTGCATCTTAAATTAACCCATTTCTATTATTTTATATAATGCCACATGGCCATGGTGTTAGCTCACATCTTGCTTCTCGGGCGGCTGTTGCCATCTCCCTGGCCCAACTTTCTTTTTCCCTATGTCTTTGCTTGGATTTCCTACCTGTCTCTATTCTGTCTAATATCAGCTTTTTATTAACCAATAGTAATAAAACATATTCACATCATACAGAAGGACCTCCCACATCATTTCCCACTCCCTGTATAATTAAAAAGGTAGGTTTCAATTTTAACATTGTAAAAGTACATAAAACAAAAAAGGTATCAAGCAAAAATGATAATTGTAATATTTAGTGTATTTGTATTTGACAAAATTAAAGAAAATACTCTATCATCTTTCCTATCTTTGTGAGTCTAAAGTTTAATATCTAATTTATCTTTTATTATAAAAGAGGAAAACTATAATTATAACTATCTAGTCTTCTTCAACTACATGAAAGACCCTAGAAGGGTGAAATGTTACCTAATGACAAGGGATATCAAACTGCCTGGACAGTCACCTAAAGTTCCTATGGATGCACCCACTGGAGCATCCATATTTAGCCTACTGGCCTACCATATCTTACAGACTTGTCTGTGAAGCAGGATTTTCTAAAGGGTTATCCTATCTTATCTTGGCATAGTTCCACAGTCCTTTCATTTACATCTTGCTTATCACATTTGTATAGCATACTGTCAACAACAGTTGAAGCAAGGGCATTTTTCTGCCCAGTAGCTAACTTTTGCCTTAAAAAAAGTAAAATCCATATAGAGTTTTCTTCAATGCCCATAATCTTCTTTGAAGTATATTGGTGCTGCCAGGAGCAGACATGTCTGAGTGTCAACAAAGTCTAAGTTCTTAAAACATTTTAAATGCAATATTCTGTAGGTTTTGAAGTGTTTGAAGATTGCCAATCTATCTGAAATAAATCTTTGTATACCTAGAAAATCTAACTAACATTAGTATAATTTTGACTAGTATAGATAACTATCTGTTAATACTATCTGTTAATCTGTATTTCTTAGTTATACATTACATTTTAATTGAGCTATATAAACACAATGAATCCCTTAAACAAGAGGAGAAATATAATACAGTGTAACAAAATTAACTTTAAATCTCTATCAATAAACAAAAATCTATACAACTGTAAAATATGTAAGATTAAGAGTTGTTTTTTGGATTAAAATGAATTTAATAATCTACCATTTTCCCCATCATTTCTATATCATACTCCATTTCTTCTTTATAAAGAATTTGGCTATTACCAATAAAAAATTGTAATTAAACCCCCTAACCAAACACAAACATCCATAATCCATTTTGGGGGAATGTGGTTATAATTTTCTAGGCTAATTCCTGATAATTGGGGGAACTGGTCATCTTATGGGGACCCTGAGAAAATTTAGGATTATGTTCAAGTCCTGACTAGAGTATTCTGTTAGGCTGGATCATCTCAGTCAATCACTTTGAAGTCATTGTGGATCTGGAACTCAGAGGAAACTACAACAGAGGCATTCTGAGATGTAGGACTATCTGGGCCATCTGAACCCCATAGGAGATTTTTCAGGGGGTCTTCCTCAACCAAACCTGATTCTTTTTAATCTGGAATGAATACAAACCCTCTTGTTTCCTGTAGAAACAAAAGCATAGTCTCTTCTCATAAGTAACATATGTTTTGACTTAAATTTTGAAGTCAAGGCAGTTTCAAAATATACATGTTGGACTAATCCAGCAGCATTTATAATCAAATGCCTTTTAGCAGATATTTCTCTGTCATCAGCTGTCAAAAAATTCAATGACAACAAAATAGCATACAGTATCCAGGCTCTCTGTGTGTTTCTCTATCTTTATGTGGCTTTTTAAGGACTTTACTTAATTACTTTAAAACTACATATTTCTTTTTGTGACTATCTACTTTTACCTTTTCTTTGCTCCCCCAAGCCTATGAATATGTTTAAACCATTTAGAGGTTTTTAAATCTGGATCTGTCTTACTGTACATCTCTATCTTTTGCTAAACACATGAGCATTTAAGTGGGCATGACTAGAATTAAAGTGACTGACTCCACCCCAATACTCAGCTTCCTGAATGTCTAGCTTCATGGCAAAGGTTCTGGCAGAAGCCCTGTGTATCAACCCCAACTCTGGGGAGATTTTAGGTCTATTCCACCAGTTAATAATAAACTTCATAAAAGTATTTGGTAGTAGGGCCTCTTGAAAGAGTCACACTGCTAGCACTGAGTCAGTAAACCATCTCTTAAAGGAGACATGCCTCTGCTTGCCTCTAACAAACAGAGCCCACCCAAGAAAGTGTTGCTACCAAGAAGTCATTCTTGACTCCCTTCTTTTGTGTTTAGAATCCTTTTTAAAGCTTTTTCCAGGTTTTACATGGAAATTTTTGCCAAAGTTTTGGTTGCCACATGTAGTTGGAGGTGAGTTTCTGGCCAGTTTCATTCCACATCTATTTCCCAAATTACCACACAGAGGGCTTATATTAGTTATAAATGTTTGAATGGTAGTTCAGGCTTATTACTGACTAGCACTTATGCTTAAATTAACTCATAGTTCTTATCTATGTTTAGCTACATAGCTTGGTAACTTTTCTCAGTGAAGAGTTCTTATCTTGTTTCCTCTGCAGCTGGCTGGCAACTCCTAACTCTGCCGTTCCTCTTCCCAGAATTCTCCTAGTCTGCTTGCCCCATGTATAATTACTGCTTGGCTACTGGCCAATAGACATTTTATTAAACCAATTTGAGTGACAAATCTTGGCAGTGTACAAGAACATTATCCCACAGCATTTCTCCCCTTTTTGTCCAATAAAAAGGAAGGTTTTAACCTTAATATAATAAAAATATAAAACAAAAACAGTTATTAAGTAATGATTACAGTAACAATATCCAATTTATTTGCATTTGATAAAATTAGAGAAAACAAATTACCTATCTTATCTTGGTGAGTTTTGTATCTAATTTACTTTCCATTATAAATAATGAAAAAACCACATCATAGGTCAGTTCCATGCAGGCTCCCTGGTTGTTGGTTCAGTTTAGTCGCTATAAACCCCTATTATCCCAGGTTAGTTTATTCTATATGTTTTCTCTTGTAGGTCAACCACACTCCAGAGTAGACCCCACATCCAAAAGTATTTGTATAGCACAAATTGGACTTGATGGGTTTATAAGTAAAAGAAGACATGAAGGTAGATGCACAGGAAGTTGGGAGGGATATGAAAAGGATTGGAGAAGGAGATAAATATAAGATACATTGTATGAAATTATCAAACAATTAATAAAACTTAATTAAGAAGATACTTCTCAAGGGTCTACACATGAG
This sequence comes from Mesocricetus auratus, assembly GCF_017639785.1. Lineage (NCBI taxonomy): Eukaryota > Metazoa > Chordata > Mammalia > Rodentia > Cricetidae > Mesocricetus > Mesocricetus auratus. The sequence goes on along the minus strand of NW_024429188.1, from coordinate 90,384,748 downwards.
AATTCACCAGATTCGCCCCCTTTAATGTACTTTCCCCAATACCCCAGATCAATCCTAGGTCTCACATCCAGTTCCCTGCCCTAGACTGGTCAGCCCTATATATGCTATCTCCAATATCTGGGCTTCCCTCTAGGTTCACCCTACCTGACCCCAACCTAAGGGACCATCTCATTCCACATGCAAGCTCTCCACCCATTCAGATCCTGCACCATCCAGAGTCAAAGTAGCTCAGTCTACTAGCATTTCCCTCACCATACCCACCTCAACCCCAAGACATACCCCCAAACTACAGGCTTGGACCAGAACACATGTATGGTACAGCCTAGTCCTCTGTGTTTAACTGACTTAATTCTACCTAAACCATATCTGACCTCTAGGTCCAACCTGATCCACAATTACTATCTTTTGCCCCAAACTGCAGTACTTATTAGATACAAAACTAACAAAGGAGTTCATACATCCAGATATAATTGAAAAAGTACAAATACTATGATAGATCAAGACAATAGTTCTTCCCTAAAATTCAATAGTCTTATAGAAAAGTTTCCCAATGAGAACTATGTAGATGAACCCTATAACACTGAATTTAAAAGAACAAGCACCCCAAACAGTGGGAATAGGGGTAACCCTGACTCTTTTGCCTGGTCTTAGGATCATTTTCCATCTACTGGGTTGGTTTTCCCAGTCTTGATATCACAGAAGTCAACAAGCCTATGAGGATAGGCAGTAAATCAGTGACTTCTAAGAGAGAAAAAACATTTTCTCCAGGTATGAGCCCCCTGATAAGTTACCTAATCCCAAGTGGCCAACCATAAACACATACACATAGGATCAACACTAATTTGAGTCAGTAGAGGATTTATATATATTTGAAGAAGGAGATATCATGAATTGCAAGGGAATGGGGGGACCAGAGAGAAGCTGGAGTGAGAGCAGGGATGGTAGAAATGATGTGCATACAGTACTGAAAAAAATTTAAATGCTAAAATACTGAAAAATTTAATTAAAAAAGAAAGAAAATAGCAAATTATCTACACAATATGGTGTGTGGATAAATTATTCCAGGGAACTCAAATAACTCCCCTGTGTCATAGCCAAATTATTTGTAAAATGAGGCTAACAATGGAACTCATCCTACACATTTACTGTGAGAACTAAATAAGTCAATATGAGGAATGTATAAACTAGAAAAATTGTAGATACTGAGAAAATAAAAGTGGGCTATTGGCAGGGGTGTGGGAAAAGGGAAGTCTAGGACACACACCATTGCTACAACAGAGGAAATGGGGAAAATGGGTAGGGAAGATTCACCTTAAATGGAGAGGGAGAACAACACAGAGAAGGGGAGGGTCAAAAAACACTAAGGATGTTTGAAAAGGTAATAGAGAACCATATTATTTTATATCTGTTCAAAATTATACACATGAATATAGATAGATAATAAGTATAGACATACAGCCAGACAGTGGTGGTGTCCCAGCACTTGGGAGGCAGGGGCAGATGGATATCTGGAGTTCAAGGCCAGTCTGGTGTACAGAGCCAGTTCCAGGAAACCCGGCTTGCATACAGAAACCCTTTCTCAAAAAATATCTATATCTATAGTATAGATATACATATAATTTAATTCAAGTTATGTCTCTTGGGATGACAAGAAGGCTTTCCTCAACAATCCACAGGTTGTCTAACAAAAAGCATATTACCAGGCATGGGAAAACTCCCTTTGAGTTGTCGGTAAAGGGAGCTCAAGAGATGCCTAAAACATTATAGTCTGTTGATGTTGCTCTTGGTTGCCTTCCAGTATAAAAGGGTAAGACCCTATTGATGGAAAAATCCCTCAAACCGAAGACATAGAACTTGAATGAATCTAGCTGGAAATGACCTAGAATCTTCCTATCTGAGGTCTAGTTCACACAGTATTTGAAGTAGCTATGGAAACTGCCAATGAAGAACAATAGTAATAACCAAAAGGGCAAGATAACCCATGGTTGCAATAGTGATGCATAATTGGGCCTAAGGCATAATAGAAAATTCACATCAGGTACTATAAACTTAGCCAAATATCTATAACTAGTGAGGCTATGGAAACTACTGGAAAACCTACTTCTGTCATTTTCCTAAACCAGTATAATTTCTATGTATATTCTAAATATTTATTCTTACACCCACAGATAAGTTAGCTCTCACCCGTCATTAAAGAAAAGTAGCAGAGATGATTACATTAAGTCACAACTAGTCAAAATGTAGATAATAACTGATCTTAGAATGCCCATTCCCAATTAATACATTAACAACACAGCCCCCACAACTAAAACTCAGGGAATATTACTGAAGAGGATGTAGGAAGATTGTAAGGACCAGATGGTAAGAATATTTGCTTCAAGGTAGTGTTTTTTAAAAGGTTGCATAGCAGGGGGAAGTACGGAAGAGGGATTGGATCTCAAGGAGTTGAGAGGAGTAAATGATGTCAATATGATCAAAATACACTATATGAAATTCTCAAAGAATTAATAAAATACTTATGACCAATGAAGTACACTGAATTCAATGGTAACATGTATACAATGATGAAATAGTAAATTTTATTTGGAAGGTTACCAACTGATGTCCACTCAAGAGGGGGAAAACCACGCCTGGTAATAGAAAGCTAGCCAATTACTCATAGTTAGTAAGGTCACAGATTTTAAAGGAAAACCACATTTTCATTTTCCTAAATCAATAAAATTCATAACTTTATTACAATACTTTTCCTTAAACCCACAGATAAGTATAAATTGTACCACTCATCAAAGAAGTTTCTCTTTGCAGCATATGGAGACCATTACAGAAAGTCATAAGTGGTCAAAATGCAGAGGACAATCCACTGTGGTGTCCATCCCCACTTGATACAACTACAACACAACTCCTATACCTACAGCACAGGGAATGTCTCAGGAAAGGACATGGAAAGACTATCATCGCCAGAGGACCAGGAAGTCTGTTGTCAGATTGTGTCTTGCAGCTATGGCAGGGTGAAGTAAGCTGAGGTAGGGTAGAGTGAGGTAGGGTATGAATGGATGCAATGGGATGCATGACACATTGTGTAGAGATGTTAGGAAAATCATGGGTCCTAAGCACAAATAAAAAGTTCATGATTTATAATAGAATACAATCTCTCCTTTTTTTTTGGTTTTTCGAGACAGGGTTTCTCTGTATTTTTTGGAGGCTGTCCTGGAGCTCACTCTGTAGACCAGGCTGGCCTCAAACTCACAGAGATCCGCCTGCCTCTGCCCCCCCCCCCGAGTGCTGGGATTAAAGGCGTGCACCACCAACACCCGGGAGAATACAGTCTCTTTAAGGTGTTCCCCAAGTATGTCTTTTAGTTCACCCTTTTCGGTTGTTGTTCACTGGTAACAAAACTTGCTGATTAATTACTCTGTCTGTTCATATAGCTGAGTTTATGTTCCTGTTTGATGCTAGTACCCGGAATCTGAGAAAGTTCTCCGTAAGTCCTCAAAAGAATATACATACACTGCTTTCTAAACAGAAATTTCTGCTAGAAAAGAGCCATAATTTTCCAAGAAGCAAAAAGTTATTAGAGACCAAGAGTGGTAAATTTTTATGAATTTAGAGGTGTATTGAATGGTTGTCTTTTTGAGGGATTCTGCTTATTTCAAGTTCAAGGTTTAAATAAAGCCCTAAATTAAGCTTTACAGACGTTGACAGTGCTATGTGAGTCTTTGGATATTTTCTTTCTGCCTTATTATGCTGACTGAGAAAGGAGGCACAGACAGTTTTCTTTCAGCAACTGAAAACATTTCTATAAAATATTCATCAACCTTCAGTTTGTTTCAATGACACATTTACTTTTTCAATTCCAGTGGTTGCACCTGCTACCATATTGTGAGGAAAACACTTTAAGGTGCTTTTTCTCTGCCCAATAAAGGGCAAGCATGGTCTGAGATAACCACCGAGGCACTTCATAACAAGTTTCAAATGTCTACAGTATTCAAAATGAATACAAAGAGCTCAAGAAATGCCTTAGTGGGTAGAGTTCTTTATGGCCAAAACTGACCTGAATTCAATCTACAATCCTACATGATTCCAAGAAGTTGTCCTCTGACCATATATGTGTCCTGCCATGTGTTCCTCACCCCTCACACATAAAATAAAAAATTTTAATAATTCATATGTTTAAACATGCTTAAAAACCATAAAGCCCATAATCCTTCACCAGGAAATATGTGTATCACCAGTATGCATGCCAAACTAATGGAAGTTCTGAGTTTGAGTGGCAATGTAGAATTGATAATGAAGCAAGAAGGATAAATGTCATAGACCTCAGAAAGAAAGAAGTGAGGGAGGGAGGAGAGACGGAGGGAGGGAGGCAGGGAGGAAGAAAAGAAAACTGCTGATTCTGGCATATAGTTACATAGTTACAGTCAATCACAACGAAAGCATGATGGCAGGGGCAAGAAGCAGCTAGTCTCGTTGTGCTTATAGTCAGGAACTGCAGATCAGTCACTGTGCCCAGTTCGCTTTTTCTATTTTATTCAGTAAAGGCTTTCAGATCCTGGGATGTTATCTCTCACATTTAAGCTGAGTCTTCCCACCTCAGTTAACCTAATTTAGGTAATCCCTCATAGATATGTCCAAAGATGTTTTGTTCTCTTCATGGTGACTACAAATTCAATCAATTTCACAATGAAGATTAAGCATATTACTCCAGGAACAGATGTTCCTATTATACTGGAGGATCTGCAAAAAAAAGCATTGGGGAAATGTGCAGTATAAGAGGGAAACTGTGTCCTGCTCAGATAGTCTTCCATTAAAATACTTCTTCTAGCAGCTAGATCCATTATAACCTCAATTTTCAGATGATGACCTCAACTGTATAGATAATTATGATCTTTCTTGAAGTCTTCATTCAATAACTAATTCAGGCTAGTATGGCCCAACTCAGAAACAAAATAGGATATAAAATAAAGATAACTGATAAATAAGTAGAATAATATAATAGAACTTCAACAGGCAGGGGAAATTTAGATTGTCTGATCATGAATGGTATCAATGAATAAATGACTTTTGAGGTAGTCTGCCATACAAACACATATTTTAACAGCATCTTCAGCCAAAGAATCTACATATACAAAATGTTTAATGTTATGTGTTTACTGCTCTAGAGGTGGTGGGACCTGGGATAATGGAGCCAAAGAATAAGGCAAACTAAAGTTTCCCATGATAGCCAACTTTATTAATAGAATCATGCAATTTATACTCTGATGGTTAAGAATAATCAAATGGGTAAGGTAAAACGTATTTTTCCATGAAGGCATATAAAGGATAGTTTAAAAATTTATTTGAATAAAAGCAGCAAGCAATATGATTAATATGAAGTAAACTCACTCCTATCTGCACCTGCAGGAGTATGAAAGCACATTCCAAGAACAATTCTGTGCTTTGAAGATACAGGGGTCACAATCCTCTTGAGTGTTTCTTTTAGTGTTTGCACAAACACTAAGAATTCTCATACAGCTCCATCTCTGGACCATGTTCCAACATTATGGTTCTAAATTGAAAGACAGTTAACAAACCAGTAGTGCAAATGAAGGAAAGCAGTAAGAGATGAGATGAGATTGAAGAAAGAACCCAAGGTCAAATCATGATAATGAGTTTTGGTTTCACTCTCTGCATATCAGAAATTTGAAAAAGCATTTCATCAAGTATAGAGGAATCATCTGGGGAATACATTTTAAAGATAATTCTAGCTACCATGATAAAAATAATACTTCTTTTATCATGAATGAAAATGGTAAAAAATAATGATGACATTATTGCAGAAGCCCAGGTTAGGGATAATTGTGACACGGACTAGGGTGATAAAAATGTGACCAACCTCAACTGGAACAATTGCCAATCAATCCCTGCATATAAATATCAGGGAAAATTACAGAGTAAGGGTCATAAATATTATAAAAGCCAAAGATGTCTGCTGCTAGATAGTATTTACAACAAAGAAGCTGAATCCATGAAATCTCCACAGTATGGTTGCCTGAAAAGTCCAGAATAATGGCAACACAAGTTGTCATGTCAACATGGTCATGTGAAATCCCACACAGTCCTACCCCTAGATGAAGACCTACAAGTGTTCAATATCTGTTGAGAGAAAGAATCTCCTCCAGACATGAACTTCCACCTTGGTTACCCAATCCAAAATAGTCAACCATGGACACATATACATACAAGCAAAAGCTAAATGTATTATGTCATGTTTTTCCATTGATTTATTTGTGTTGTGGGATATTTGAGCAAACTTTGTAAAGATGTGTCACTGGTTTACCTTGCCTGCTTGAGTCACCAGATTGGTTTAATAAAGAACTGAATAGCCTATAGCTAGGCAGAAGAAGTTAGGTAGGAGTTCTGGGCAGAGTGAGGAACTTGGGATGAATCGAGGCATGCAAGTGTGACACCAGTGAGTCACAGGAAGTCAGATATACCGAATGGAGGAGAGATAGAAAGCCACGTGGCAGAACATAGATTAATGTAAGAAGGTTAATTAAGTCATAAGAGCTAGTTGGGAACAACCCTAAGTCAAATGCCAAGCTTTCATTATTAATAATGTCTCTATGCCATTATTCAGGAGCTGGTAGTCCCCAAAAGAAAGTCCAACAAGAAAACCCTACTACATATTATGTTAGTACCTCACTTTATATATTGCTGTCCCTTTGTAAATATATTTTAAATATATATTTTATTTATTCTTTGAGAATTTCATATACTTGTACAACGTTTTTGTTCATGTCCACCCCATCAAGTTCCCCTATAATTTGCAGAAAAAGAATAGCAAATACTTTTCATATGCAATGCATAATGCTTGATAATAAACCATGGTTACTAATTTTTGCTTAAATTGTTGATTTAGAATGCATGTATGCTTTTCAAAAATAAGTGAACTCTAAAACAATATCTGGTAGGTGATGCAGGAATTATTCCTGATGAAGGCATGGTTATCAGAACTGATGACCCATCACTACACATAGTTATTTCCCAGGCAACCTTCCACAAGGAACCTGCAGTGGGGAAAGACAATGTGGTATTTACCACTTCAGACCTACATGCTCCAGTCCTAGTATGTATACTCTACAGGCAGACTATTTTGAATCTTTTATATTTATTTATTATTATTTAGATGTATGACTATTTTCCTGCAGGTATATATGTGTAAAAAGCATGTGCAGTGTCCATTGAAGCCTGATGAGGACATTAGGCTCTCCAGAACTGGAGTTATACAAAGTCATGTGCCATCATGTGAGTACTGAACTCAAGCACTCTGGTAGAGCAGTAAGTGCTCCTCATTGCTGAACCATTTCTCTAGCCCCCACATATTTTAACTCTTAAAAATCTGTAGATTTACTTGTGTAAATTACAACCATTTAGAAGACAGGAATAAAGAAATGGGCCAATACAATAAGAAAGAAAGAGTTTAGGGGAGAACAATAATAAAACAGGTGATATCAGGAAGAAAGGATAATGGTAGGAAAACCCATAAATTGAGAGGGTAATAGGAGGACATGGCAGAAAGCCTAGATAATGGAGAGACAGTTAACACTAAAGACATTTTAAAAAGCCATATGGAAATATAATTTATGAGTTTCCATATATATGAAGGTAGCCTTTATGGAGGTGGGCAGACAACACTTATCCCATATGTCAAAGTTTAGCAAACAAATAGTACAGTGCCAGGTGTAGAATACCTAGCCTCCAGTTGTTGGTTGGGGGTAGAGTCTATTCCAGAGACCCACAAAATTAAATGAGCCATACAGAAATTCTGACTCAAAAATTAAATGGTGTACTGACAAATTCTACAACATAAATGAGGCTTAAAACTGTATGGTATGGCCATATTGCTTAAAATAGCATATATTTCAGTTATGGGACATACAGAAATCAAACTGGTTCTTACATGGAAGTTTCCTCACTGCTGGCTAGATTTCATAGTGCCAGAATGTGCTGTGCAAGATGTGAACTCTGTGAACTGGAATAATAAGTGCAATAATGGTTGTAATAGTGGCACAAATATGAGGATAACTGCTTTCTGCTTGGATTGCAGGCTTACTCCACAGCACAGATCTTATACCTGGTACTGGGAACCAGACCAAGAAACTGTGGCTAGGAGTTTATAGGCCCTAGAAGAGAACCCACTATTTATATTTTGCTAAATGAACATATTATCAAACTGTTTTCTAAACAGTTAACTTTATACCCACAGATCAGTGCAGCTCCCAACCATTCAGTTTCAATTTACTATGAATGGTGGTTAACATGGATACCCACAACTGGCCATAATACAGATAACAAGTGACCATGGAATGCTCATGTCAAAATGAGCTAATCCATATGACTTTCCTCCCACTAAGGCTGCAAGAACAACCTGGAAGACTGGACCTAAACATCATAAGACCCAGAATTTGTGGAGGACTGCAGCAAAACAGTGTCTTTTGGATATAAGAGGACTGCTACACTCATGAACATGTTGCAGCTGTGGTTATCTGTACAAAGCCCTGCAGAAAATCAAAGCAGCTAAAACTCCAGTGTGAATGGAGGAGGGGCTCACAAAGTTGCACCACTATTTGACGAGCTATTAGTAGCTGATAGCTATGAGGGGAGAGAGAGAGTCACTTTTCTGTGGGGGTGTGTCCCATGGTAGGATGCCCAGGTCTCAGTGGATGGCTCCCATTCACATACAATCAGCACTAATTGTATTCAATAATTTACATTTTTCTTTTTTCTTTTTGGTTTTACGAGACAGGGTTTCTCTGTATTGTTTTGGAGGCTGTTGGTCCAGCCTGGCCTCAAACTCACAGAGATCTTCCTACCTCTGCCTCCCGAGTACTGGGATTAAAGGCATGCACCACCACCGCCCGGCATAATTTACATTTTTCAAAGAGAAATCCAGGGAATGGGGGAAGATACTATCAAAATTCATTATATACATTTGAAAATTTTAAAAATAAATCATTTCAAAAAGTAGAAAGACCCAAATGTCTGTAAAACCGACGAGTGGATGGACAAAGGTATAATACTAAGGGTGTATCATTATTTAGCTATTAAAGAAATAGAATGTGACCACCAGAGAAGCTAAGAAACAAGGAGTCACAAACATATGGTCCCCTGGAGAAGGGGAAGGGGACAAGATCTCCTGAGCTAATTGGGAGCATGTGGGGAGGGGAGAGAGAGTTAGGAGAAAGAGAAGAGGAGAAGAGGAGGGGAGAGGAGGACATGAGGGAGCAAGAAGGTTGAGTCTGGGGAAGAATAGAGGAGAGCAAGAAAAGAGATACCATAATAGAAGGAGCCATTATAGGTTTAAAGAGAAATCTGGCCCTAGGGAAATTTACATAGATCTACAATGATAACCCCAACAAGGAATCTAAACAATAGTTGTGAGTCTACCTTAAATGCCCTTCCCCAATAATAAGATTGATGACTACATATATGCCATCCTATAGCCTTCATCCAGCAGTTGATGAAAGTAGAAGCAGATACCCACAGTTAAACTGAACTCTTGGAATCCAGTTGCAGAGAGGGAGGAGTGTTGAGCACAGGGATCATGATCAGGCTGGTGAAACCCACAGAAACAGCTGACCTGACAAGGGGGAGCTCATGGACCCCTGACTCATACCTGGGAAACCAGCATAGGACTGATCCAGACACCCTGAACATGGGTGTCAGTGAGGAGGCCTCGGCAATATATGAGGCCTCTGGTAGTGGATCAGTATTTATCCCTAGTGTACAAATGGACTTGGGGAACCTTCTCTACATAGAGGGATACTCTGTCAGCCTAGACACATGGGGGAGGGTCTAGGCCCTGTTCCAAATGAATGACAGACTTTGAAGATCCCCCATGGAAGGCCTCACCCTCCCTGGGGAGCAGAAAGGGGATGGGATGGGGTTTGGTGAGGGCCAGGGGAGAAGGGGAGGAAGAGGGAACTGGGATTGACATGTGAAACAAGCTTATTTCTAATTTAAATAAAAAGTCTGAAAAAATAAAAATGAGTGAAATGGAGTATGAGCTTGTAATCCCAGCACTTGGCTCAGGCAGGAGGGCTATTACCTAAAAGCTAGACTGGCCTATATACTGAGATTATGTCTCAATAAGGAAATGGAGTACTGATAAATACTAACTATATAAATGAAGCTTTGAAAGACTATTCCAATACTCATCATGAAAGTAGCCTCTCACAACTGACTATGTATTCTAACATTACATTTACAGACAATGATTAAAATAGGCCTTGGGAAAGGAAAATAAAACAAGTTAGTCTTAGACTGTGGTGTAGAATTTGAAGAAAAATGGGTAGTAAATGTTTATCATTATGGAATTTCTTTGAGTTGTGATTACAATGCTATAAAACATGGTGTGTCTGAAAAATTCATGTTTTTTGGAAATTTAATCTCCATTTCAACAGTGTTGGTCAGTGGTTCTAACAGTGTGTTTAGTTTATGAGGCTATAATGAATTATAAAAATTATGTCATTACAAAAAAAAGATATGGTTCAGTCTTTCTTGGCTTTGGGATCACAGCTAGAAAGCCTTCATCAGATGCCAGAAACTTGTTCTTGGACTTGTCAGCCACTGTAATTATAAGAAACAGACTTCTCATTTTCATCAAGTATCTAGTTTATGGAAGTCTGTCATAGTAGCACAGAAGAAACTAAACCAATTTTGGTTTTGGTTGCATGAGTCTGTGAATATACTATAAATCAATTAATCATACAGAAATGTTGGGGTCTCTGGTCATAATTAACACTGAACATAACAAGATTTATAGTGCTATCTAAAAATTGGAAGGAAGAAGCCTTAACTAACACATATCCATAGTGCTATTTGATTTTTATTTTAAAATTACCAGGATATTAATGTATTTGTTTTTAGGAAAAATAAGTAGCTTTCTATATACATACTTCCATATTTTTATAATAATATATTACTTTCATATCCTAAATATGGTGAGAAAAATAAATACATATTGAAAATGAAAAGCAAGGGAGATTACACTCCAGCATTCAACAACTCTTGAGTGTGCAGTGCAATACCAGAAAAGTCATCAACATTGAAGGATAAGCAACACATCTGTCCAACTGGATATTTGGACTGAAAGAAACTGCCCAAAATTACAATTTTGGGAGCCTGGAGTCTATTTCAACACTTTTGGCTTCTAAACAGAACTTCCTGGTAATTTGTAGTTCAGTTGATTTTAGCTATAAGTCAGGTACCAGCTGTTAATCTCCCATCCCCAGCCCATGGACAACAGTGGCTACTGGTGAATGTATAGAAAATAAGTTCCTTGATTTATAAATATTAAAGATTTCTCTTTTGATTATGAGTTTTTACTCTGATTGACCAGGCACTATAATGGAAACTAGCCACTACTATCTCAGCCCATGCTTGCTGAGCCATTTTTGGAAGATTGAGAGGAGTCAAATTGTGATGAATATTTTTTTCACTGTAAAGGCACCACTGTGCTTGACACTGAAGGAAAAATGAAAAACTGGCAGGATCCTTAGAGAACTGGAAAAAAAAGTTTTCACAACAGGCTAATTCCTGGGATAAAAATAGCTGGCACACCTCGTACAATTATTAAAAAAGACCTCAAAAACCCAAGTAAGGCAATTTCACAGATACTTTATAAGATTAAAATGACCAGTTTTCAACAATAAAAATTCATCAAACACACAAAGGAAAAGGAAAGAATAATCCTTTCAACAGAGGAACACCAATGAAAAGAAATCATACCAAAAGAAGCTTAGATGTTACAAACATACTATATGAAGACATTTTTTAGATTTTTTAAATTTTCTTATTATTTAAATTACAAAAAGCTTGCTTCACATGTCAATCCCAGCTCCCTCTCACTTCCCTCCTCCCCCGCCCCGCACCAGCCCCCTCAACCCCCCACCCAATCTTCACACCACTCTCCAGGGAGGGTGAGGCCCTTCATGGGGGATCTCCAAAGTCTGTCATATCATCCTGGGCAGAGCCTAGGTCCTCCCCCATTTTCCAGGCTGAGAGAACATCCCTCGATGTGGAACGGGCTGCCAAAGTCCATTCAGATGCCAGGGATGAATACTGATCTAGTATCCGAGGCCCTAAAGATTGCCGAGGTCTCCTCACTGACACCCACATCCAGGGGGTCTGCATCAGTCCCAGGCTGGCCTCTCAGTCACCAGTCTGGGGTGCATGAGCTCCCCCTTGTTCGGGTCAGCAGTTTTTGTGGGTTTCACCAGCCTGGTCTTGACCCCTTTGATCATCACTTCTCCCTCTCTGCAACTGGGTTCCAGGAGTTCAGTCCAGTGTTTAGCTGTGGGCGTCTGCCTCTGCTTCCATCAGGCACTGGTTCAAGGCATACAAGGTAGTCATCAATCTCATTATTGGGGAAGAGCGTTGAAGGCAGCCTTTCCACTATTGCTTAGATTGCCAGTTGGTGTCATTCTTGTGGATCTCTGGGAATATCACTAGTGCCAGATCTCTCCTCAAACCAACAATGGCTCCCTCTTTTATGGAATCTCTCATCCTGCACTCTTCTATCTTCCCCCGACTCAACCTTCCTGTTCCCCCATGTCCTCCTCTCCCCTTCTCTTCTACCCCTCACTTTCTCCAGCTCATTGTCCCCTATCATCATGCTCCCATTCAACTCAGGAGATCCTGTCCCATTTCCCTTCTCTGGGGTATCATACATATCTCTCTCAGGGTCCTCCCTGATTCCCAGACTCTCTGGTGGTAGGATTGTAGATCGGTAATCCCCTGCTTCATGTCTAAAATCCATATATGAGTGAGTATATACCATGTTTGTCTTTTTGTGACTGGGCTACCTCACTCAGGATGGTTTCTTCTAGTGTTATCCATTTGCCTACAAATGTCAAGATTCCCCTGTTATTTTCCCCCCACTGAGTAGTACTGCATTGTGTAGGCCCTCCACGGGGTCCATTAAAGTCCTTCACATCATTTGCAGGAGTGCCTAGGCCCTCTTCCGTGTATATGGGCTGCATAGTATCTCTCCATAGGGAATGGGCTCCCAAAGTCCATTTGTGCACTGGAGATAAACACTGGCTCCACTGTTAGAGTTCCCATAGACTGCCCAGGCCTCCTAGCTGGCACCCACAATCAGAGAGCTTGTTTGGATCCAGTGCTGATTCCTCAGCTTTACGACTAGTATCTCCGTGCTCTCACTAGGTCAGGTCAACTGTTTTTGTAGGTTTCTACAGCACAGTCATGGCTCCTTTGCTCATCCCTTCTCCCCCTCCACATCTGGATTCCAAGAGTATGGCTTGTAAAGAAAAGCTTTTCTTTGAGAGGAGCCTTCCCGCCAACCTGGTTCTAGAACCGCATCAGTCCCAAATAAACACACAGGAGGCTATATTAATTATAAAGTTGTTGGCCTTGCTTGTTTCTTTTTTTTTTCTTTTTTTTAATATTTTATTTTCCAGTTTAAATTTAGATAAGAAACGAGGTTGCTTCACAAGTCAGTTCCAGGTCCCTCTCCCATTCCCTCCCCTCCTCCTGTGCCCTCCCCCAAACCCCCCCCCGTTATCCCCTCATTCCCCCAGGGAGGGTGAGGCCCTCCATGGGGGTGTCCATAGTCTGTCATTTCATATAGGGCAGGGCCTAGACCCTTCCCCAAGAGTTCAGGGTGAGAGTGCACCTCACATTGTTCTATGGGAGTCCAAAGTCCGTGTGTATACTTGGGATGGGTACTGATCTGCTGCCCAATGGCCTTGCTTGTTTCTTACTGGCTAGCTCTGACTTAAGTAATTACCCCATAATTGTTAATCTAAGTATGTCTCTTACCGGAGAATAATTCCGGGCTTCCTACCCCATGGCGTTACATGTCGAACTCTTGTGTTTCTCCTTCTCAGAGTCCTTCTGGACTCCTAGTCCCTCCTATCTAGATTCCCTATTGGCCAGACAGTGCTTTATTGACAAATGCACAGGACTTCCCCAAAAATGGCTCAGTGTTTAGTTGTGGGTGCCTACTTCTTCGATCAGCTACTGAATGAAGGCTCTAGGAATGACAACCAAGGTAGTCATCAATATCAGCCTCTCCATCACTGTCTAGGTTCTTAATTGGGGTCATCCCTGTGGATCCCTGAGCATTTCCCCAGTGCCATACCTCTCTCCAATCCTGTACTGGCTCCTGTTATCAAGGCATCTCCTTTCTTGCCTTCTTCTATTCCTCTCCTGTCTCAGTACGGCTTATCATTCCTGTTCCCTTCACCCTCCCCTTCTCCCCTTCTCCCCTTCCCAACTACCTCCTCTCTCCCCTCATGCTCCAATTTGCTCAGGGGTTCATGTCCCTATTTGCTGCATTCTCTTGGGTACATCCTTGTCTCCTAGTTTCTCTGGTGGTGTGTATCATGGGCTGGTAGTCCTTTGCTCTATTTCTAAAATCCATATATGAGTGAGTACATACTCTGCTTGTCTTCCTGTGATTGGGTTACCTCACTCAGGATGTTTTTTTGTTACCTCACTCAGGATGTTTTTTTTTTCAGTTCTATACATTTGCCTATAACTTTCAAGATTCCATTGTTTTTTTTTCCACTGAGTAGTACTCCATTGTGTACATGTATGTCATTTTCTCCATCCATTCTTCAGTTGAGGGGCATCTAGGTTGCTTCTATGTTCTGGCTATTGGAAACAATGCTGCTATGAACATAGTTGAACATATGTCCATGTTGTATGAATGTGCATACTTTGGGTATATCCTGAAGAGATTGATAGATCTTGAGGTAGACTGATTCCCATTTTCCTGAGAAATCACCGTACTGATTTCCAAAGTGGTTGTACAAGTTCTCACTCCTAAAGCAATGGAGGAGAGTTTATACTTCACCACATTCTCTCCAGCATAGACTGTCATTGGTGTTTTCTAATTTTGGCCATTCTGAACAATGTAAGATGTTTTCTCAGAGTTATTTTGATTTGTACTTCCCTGATGGCTAAGGGTGTTGAGCACTTTCTTAAGTGTTTTTCAGGCATTTTAGATTCCTATATTGATAATTCTCTATACAGTTCTGCAACTGCTTTTTAATTGGATTGTTTAGTGTTTTAGTGGCTAGCTTCATGAGTTCTTTGTAAATTTTGGAGATCAGCCCTCTGCCAGCTGTTGGGTTAGTGAATATCTTTTCCCATTCTGTGGACTGTCTTTTTGTCTTGCTGACTGTGTCCTTTGCCTTACAGAAGCTTCTCAGTTTCAGGATGTCCCATTTATTAATTGTCAATCTCAGTGTCTGTGCTACTGGTGTTATGTTCAGGAAGCCGTCTCCTGAACCAATTCAATTCAAGGGTACCTCCCATTTTCTCTTCTAAGAAGTTCAGTGTGGCTGGATTTATGTTGAGGACTTTGATCCATTTGGACTTAAGTTTAGTGCATGGCAATAGATATGGGTCTATCTGCAGTCTTCTACACGTCAATGTCCAGTTAAGCCAGCACCATTTGTTGAAGATGCTTTCTTTTTTTCCATTGTATAACTTTAGCTTCTTTCTCAAAAATCAGGTGTTCGTAGGTGTGTGGGTTAATATTAGGGTTTTCAGTTTGATTCCATTTTTTGCCAATACCAAGCTATTTTTAGTACTATAGTTCTATAATAGAGTTCGAAATCAGGAATGGTGATGCCTGCAAAAGTTGCTTTAATGTACGGGGTTGTTTTGACTATCCTGGGTTTTTTTGGTATTCCATATAAAGTTGAGTATTGTTCTTTCAAGTTCTGTGAAGAATTGTTTTGGGATTTTTGAAGGAGACTGCATTTAATTTGTAGATTGTTTTTGACAATATTACCGTTTTTATTCTGTTGACCCTACCTATCCAAGAGCATGGGAGATCTTTCCATTTTCTGGAGTATTCTTCAATTTCTTACTTTAAAGACTCAAAGTTCTTACTATAAAGGTCTTTCACTTGTTTTGTTAGCATTACCCCCAAGAACTTTTATGTTCTTTATAGCTATTGTAAAGGGTGATGTTTCTCTGATTTCATACTCAGCCCATGTATTATCCTTATACAGTAGGACTACTGATTTTTTTAGTTAATCTGGTATACTGCCACTTTGCTGAAGGTGTTTATCAGCTCTCAGAGTTTCCTTGCAGAGTTTTTCAGGTCACTTATGTAAGCTATCATCTCATCTGCAAATAGTGAAAGTTTGACTTCTTTCTTTCCAATTTGTATCCCCTTGATCTCCTGTTGTCTTATTACTCTAGCTAGAACTTCAAGTACAATATTGAAAAGATATGATGATAGGAGAGAGTGGACAGCCTTGTCTTGTTCCTCATTTTAGAGGAATCAGGTTGAGTTTCCCTCCATTTAGTTTGATGTTGGCTTTTGGTTTACTGTATATTGCTTTTATTAGGTTTAAGTATGCTCCTGTTATTCCTGATCTCTCCATGACCTTTATAATAAAAGGGTGTTGGATTTTGTTCAAGTCTTTGTCAGCATCTAGTGATATGATCATGTGATTTTTCTTTCACAGTTTGTTTTTATGGTGGATTATATTGATGGGTTTTCATATGTTAAACCATCTCTGCATCCCCTGGGCTGAGTTTTCTGATGTTTTCTTGGATTCAATTTGCCAGTATCTTATATATATTTTTGCATCAATGTTCATGAAGGATATCATTCTCTAGTAATCTTTCTTAGTTATGTCTTTGTATGGCTTGGGTAGCAAGGTAATTGTATCCTAGTAAAAGGAGTTTGGTAATGAACCTTTTGCTTCCATTGTGTGGAACAATTTGAAGAGTGCTGTTATTAGCTGTTACGTGAATTTCTGGTAGAATTCTGCACTGAAGCCATCTGGGCCTGGGATTTTTTTTTGTTGGGACACTATTGATGACTGACTCTATTTCATTAGGGATTATAGGTCTATTTAAATTTCTTATCTGTTCTTGATTTAATTTTGGTGAGTGATATCTATCCATTAAATTGTTTATTAACTTTAGATTTTCAAATTTGTGGAGCACAGGTTTTTAAAGTATGACCTGTTGATTCTCTGAATTTCCTCAATGCCCTTTGTTATGTCCCCATTTTCATTTCTGATTTTGCAAATTAGCATGCTTTCTCTGATTTTTGGTTAATTTGAATAAAGGTTTGTATATCCTGTTGATTTTCTCGAAGAACCAACTCTTTGTTTCATTTATTCTTTGTATTGTTTCCCTAGTTTCTACTTTATTGATTTTAGCCCTCAGTTTGATTATTTCTGGAGTCTACTGCTCCAGGGTGAGTTTGTTTCTTTTTTTAGTAGAGTTTTCAGTTGTGCTGTTAATTCTCTAGTGTGGTTATTCTCCAGTTTCTACATGTGGCACTTAATGCTATGAACTTCCCTCTTAGCACTGCTTTCAAAGTGTCCCATAGTTTTGGGTATGTTATGTCTTCATTCTCATTGAATTCTAAGAAGCCTTTAATTTCTTTTTTATTTATTCCTTGACCCAGGAATGATGGAATTGCCCATTATTCAATTTCCATGAGTTTGTAGGTTTTCTGTAATTTGTGGTGTTGAATGCTAATTTTAAAGCATAGTGGCCTGATAAGATGCAGGGGGTTATTCCAATTTTTTCTAACTGTTGAAGTTTGATATGCTGCTGAGTATGTGGTTGATTTTAGAGGTTTCATGTGGAACTGAGAAGAAGGTATATTCTTTTGTGTTTGGATGGAATGTTCTATAGATGTCTATTAACCCCAACTGGGTCATAACTTCTGTTAGTTCCTTTGTTTCTTTGTTAAGTTTCTGTCTGGTGTTCCTGTCAAGTTGTGAGAGTGGGGTGTTGAAGTCTCCCACTATAAGTGTGTGAGGTTTTATGTGTGATTTTAGTTTTAGTAATGCTTCTTTTGCAAACATGGGTGCCTTTGTGTTTGGGGCAAGGATGTTCAGAATTGAGACTTCATCTTAATGGACTATTCCTGTGATGAAAACAAAATGACTGTCTTCATCTGTTTTGACTGATTTTAGTTTGAAGTCTAATTTTTTAAATATTAGGATAGCTACACCAGCTTGTTTTTTGGGTCCAATTGATTAGAAAATCTTTTCCCAACCCTTTACTCTGAGATAAAATCTGTCTTTGACATTGAGATGTGTTTCTTGTATGCAGGAGAAGGATGGATTCTGTCCTCATATCCATTCTGTTAGACCCTGTCCTTTTATAGGCGAGTTAAGACCATTAACAATGAAGAATATTAATGACCATTGATTGGTAATTCTTGTTTGTTTTATATTTGTAGGTGTGGTGTTACTGTGTGTAGATTTCCTCTGAAAAAAACATTGCAGAAAATCTTCATGGGGATTACTTCCTGATATTAGGCAAGAACAGAAAAGGTGTAAATGAAAACTGTTGTCCATACAACATACTATCTATAGAACAGTCTCCTGATTGACAGTAATTTCTGTCGGTGATATCTTTGATAATGATTAATATTTGGAAGATAAAGAACACTTAAATCAACCATAAAAACATTGGTTCAAAAATAGGCAAAAGATTTAAGCATTTTCTTCAAAGTAAGTATAAAGATAGTTGGGAGCATATGAAAACATGCTCAACATCATTAGTCATCAGTAAAATGCAAATCAGAATCTGTGTGATGATTCAGCAGGTAAAGGTGCTTGCTGCCTAGCCTAGCAATCTGAGTTTAATCCCCAAATCCACCTGGTAAAAGGAGAGAACTGGTTTCTGAAATTTTTGTTCTAACTTCCATTCACATATCAAAAAAATTAAACTAATTTAAAAGTTTAAAGCTAGAAGGAAAGAAGAATGGAAGGGAAGGAAGAATGCAGGAAGGGACAAACAGAAAAGGAAAGATGGAAATAAAAGCATTGTGAAATATAATTTTCCACTCGTAAGATGGCCCTAACTTTAAAACTGAAAATAAGTATAGTTGAGGATACAGAGAATTTGTAACTCATGCTTTGCTGAGTTACAAATATAATGCAACATGTAATCACAATCGAGAACAATTTTTTACACAGCTTAACAGTGTTAATATATGAACTTACAAGTTTACTCCTAGGTACATAGCTAAAAGAATTAGAAGCAGATAATTTTAAAAAATATGTATAGCAATACTCATAACTCACAATAGCAAAAAGATAGAAGCAACCTCAGTGTTCATTTAGAGATGAGTAAACAAACAGGTATGTTCCATAAAATATTCCAAGACCATAAAAGTACTTGCACTTGATTATTTATTGAATTCATATTTCATAGGACCATGAGAGCAAATATATATTTCTTGCTGTGTGTATGTGTGATGGATATGAAGGGAAATGTGAGGATGTCAGGGTGTATATTTGGAAGTCAGAAAATGAATTTTAAGAGTTTGTTCTCTCCTTATACTTCGATTTCCACTTATATGAGGTACTTAAATAAATACATAGGCACAGAAAGAGAATAATGTTAATGAGTGAGTATAAGGAAAAGAAATTATGATTTGGCAAGTGTTTTCCTGGAACTGACTTAATTTCTAAGTTATAGCCAGTAGTAATGACAGTAACACATTATATATTTAATGCCACTGCATTTTATACTTGTGAAATATTATATACATTTTAACACAAAAAAAATTTTTAAATCTTTGTTTGAGTTTCAACTCTAACTCTAATTCTATGAATCTATACGTGTCTATTGAGTGTTTTAGTGTTCCTTATGAAAACACTGAATGCGTTCTCTAAATTATAATTCTTCATATATGTCTTTATTCATAGTATGAAATCCTTAATGCATTCTCATGGGACATTAAATAATAGTGAGTGTAAACAATTCAGTGACATATATGGGACTTGGTAAGTCTTGAAAAAGATAAGCATTATGACTGTAAATTAGTATAGCTTATTAATAAGAGAAATAATGCATTCATTAATTACACAGCAAATGATACTATATTAACATGAAACTTTTGATGAAAGACTATATAAGCAGTTATCTGGAAAGTTTTGCTGTAAAGAGTAAATAAATATTCTATACCCTGTAGACCCTAGTTGGCTCTATGACTATAGCTAAAAAATAGCTGTTAATAGATAAACTGGAATATACAAAAAATACTTCTGAGAATTCACACACAGATATTGACTTTTATAAATGAAATATTTGGGGGTTAAGTTCAAATACTTTTATTATTAGTTGTTTTCTTTAGAGTAACAAAAATCTATCTCTCTTAAAACATGGCTAACTTGGATAGAAAATGTACTTGTTATTAGGGAAAATGTATATCTAGATCATTTGGTTACAATCAAATGAGACTATAGCATTTTGTAATAATTTCACAACAAAATAATGCAGTTGAGATATCAAGTTGTGTTCATCATTTAACTTCTTAAGAACATCTCTGGCATATCACACATTGTACTTTTGCAGGGCATTATGTAGGATTGTGGAGACAGCGCATTCTCATGGTTCTATCTATAGATAGCTTGTTAGTGATTCTGCTTTAATTTATACACAAAAAGCCCTGAAATTATGCTTAAGTGGCTGGTAAACCTTCAAAATTAGAACTTGCAAGCTTACAAAGTAAGTGTCAGATCTTCATGCAGATTTATTTGTATGTGTAATGCATATACAGTGATTTTCTTAAACAAAATCTTAATGCATGTAAGTATATTCTGTCACTTAATGTACAATGTTTCCAAGTACAACAATTTTGACCCCTCTTTTAGGAAGCAACCATCACTCAATGGAAAATATATGTGAGGAGACATGGTCTGGGAAGACATATGGAGAACAATAACCCAAGTACTTAGGTGCTGCTTCACAACAAAATGGAGTCCTGGGACCTGGCCTGACCCTCAAATGCTAAAGAGGACAGAGAAAGTGTCAAAACCTTTGGTTTCAAATCCTTGTTGTTTTATTTCTCTATAATTTAGTCTTGGAAAATGTACTTAAGCCCTCTGAATTTCAGGTTGCTCATACATAATATGATCAACATAATATAGGGTAGCTGTAGGTAAGCACTGACTCAATAGGGTCTGAATACAAAATACTTTCCTAACGTTTGAGAAATTTTTTCAACTAAAGACAACAAAAAGAACAAATGTTAGAAGTAACCCTGAAAAATTCAACTAATCTGAACCCCACCACCACCACACTACCCTTCTCCTAGACCTCAGCATGCAGATACGCACACATGCCCTTATCACACATGCAGAAGAAACAAAGTCATTCAGAAGCAGCTTGCTTCCCTCATCAACTCATGTAAAAACTAGGGTATCACTTCCAGCAGCTGTTGTAACTTCACCTCTCCTATTTTTCAGTCACCTGTTTGCAATGAATGCTAAGATAAATATAGCCATCTCTCCCTTAATGTGGATCTCAGTTGGTTCTTCAATTATTTCTCATGTGTTTGTGAAAGTCAATGTGAATCAGGGTTTAATAGTGGCGTGCATGCCTTTGTGGTAGCTAACAGCTAACAGCTCTCTAATTGGACTTAAGACCTGTTCAACATAAGGGAAACCATACCTGGCACAAGAAGCTGTCCATGTACCTAGGGATAGTGAAATCTTGGTAATTGGAGACAAATTACAACCACCACCTTATTAAACCATAATGTTTCCTATGATTTTTAAAAGGTCTTTAGTGCTATCTGTCAACAAGACACTAAATATATGGAATAGACATGTATGCAAATTACCTAGTAGTTTTGCACATAACATAAGCAATATCATCCACATTTTGAAACTATGTATCTACTACTTTGCATTACAATCTCAAAATCAATATCACTCCCATAGCATAGAAGAAGACACAGATGTACTAAATAATTTACATTAAACTGACCTCTTGTCAGGCCTAGAGGTGCAGAACTATAATAATCCCAGCTACTTTGGAGTATGAGACAGAAGTAGTACAAGTTCAAGGCCAGTCTGAGCTACACAGCAAGCTCAAGATAAGCTTGAGCTTCGACAAGGCTCTGCCTCAAAAAATTTAAAACTTGAATGCTGAGAAAAGATAGGAGTGGGGATGTGGTTTCATGATGGATGGCTTGCCTAGGATGTAAAAGGCCCGAGGTTTTTAATCAGGTTTTATTCCAAACACTGAAAAATAAAACTGAAAGGAAGAGAAAAACTAGCAGTAGGTCAGCTTAGGGCATAAGCTCAACCCAAAACTTCCCACTGTCCAGCCTGATCACTTAAAACTTGTAGCAGGTTCTGCCAAATTCTTAAATTGTCTCCCTTCTTCTTAAGTCTGCTTTTCTCACCCAAAGAAAAAGTGAGCACTTGTAGCCAATGTCAGATGAAGATGAGACAGATTTCCCAAGTGACAGGATGATCCTCTCACATCTTCTGGTGGAGATCAGTTCCTGCCAGCCAACTGGCAGGGAGAAAAAGTGACAGTAAGCCACATAAGTACAAGTTTCCGTGGGTGGGGAAATGTCAGAAACAAAGAAAACTGCTTCAAATATTAAATGCAAACTCATTTACTGGTGGCCGCAGATAAAATAGAAGAGTTTGCCATCAACAGGGACTGTGACAGTGATGAATGGAACCATTCTGGAACTGTGAATGCAAGTGGCCACTGAAAAGGGGGCAGACATCTGGGGGGAGGGAGCAGGAAGATGCTGTGGGCGGTGGGGGAAACAGGAAGAGAATGAGAACCCGTTATGTGTGGGCTGAGGCATTTCAACGGCAGAACAAAAAAATATAGAACTAATGTTGCTGCTGGTACTTAAAAAGCCCAGGCAGGCATCAATTCCCACCCACTCCAGTCCCCCATGCTCCAAAATCAGAGAAGCCAAGGTTTCAAAGGAAGACTGAGGGGCAGGTATAGATGGTTAAGATGTATTTTGACAAATGTGATTAAACAGGGGTTAGTTATCAAATTCCCAAAGGATGAAAAAAATCCAAGCAGAGGACCAGTGTAATGAGGGATAGAATCACTGTGCATACAAATGACTGGCACCCAGCCCTTCAGAAGGACCTATTAGAGAATTGCTGAGGAAGTTAAAAAATCATTATTGCAAGTTTCTTTCGCTTCCTAGTCAAAAGATGACAATGCTCCAGAAATAAAGAGAGCCTGAGCCATGGCTATAATTGAAAGAATGTGCTGAAAATGAAAGGTGAGTTACGGAAATAAGATGTTTGTTAGATCAATGAAAACAAAGAAATTTGGTGCACCACAATTCTCAAAAACTATTGGGTGGATGAAGTACCATTGTTTACAGGTTTGACTATTTTAGTTAATATAAGCACACATAACTTTATCTCTCCATATAGCTTTGATACATCATGTCCTCTGAAATCTTTTCACAGACTCTGAAAGCATCTATTATGTTCCTACAGGGGAACAAACATGCTACTCGGTGCTACAGAAGTGAGGAAAATGTTAAAAGATTTATGACACAGTATTCTACCACAAGGGACTTAGAGACTAGTTCTAGAGATGATATCAATAGATGTGAAGCAAGGGAGACCTAATCAAGTCTCACATTAGCAAGCTGACACCTAAGTAAGTCCCAATCATAAATGACAAATGAGGGAGTGAAGGCAACTCTGACTCCCCACTCTGTCTCCCCCTCAAAGAAAATCTTGTTCACTAACAGACTGGAGTTGTTATGGAACACAGGAGAAGAGATGGACACTGTGACATCACTGAAGAATGGCTAGATTTACACCAGGATTGGTAAAAGAATGTTTCAAATACAGTAGGTCCTTCTATCACAAATTTTTATTCTTTTGACATGAAAATTCCTGCCACACTAAATCAAAATATTGGAAAGTCCAAGTATTTAGGATTTTAAAAAGATTTTTATTATTTGTTCATGTATATAATTCTATGAGTTTATGTTTGCCTCAAGTGCATGTGCTTGCAGAGGCTAGAACAGGGTACCCTGTTCCCTGGAACTGGAGTTACAAGCATTAATTCAGAATATACTGGAGAACATAAAAGGATATTTCAGATATAATTCCATGTTCTCTTCACCATTTATTCACACGTGTGTGTGTGTGTGTGTGTGTGTGTGTGTGTGTGTGTGTTGGTGGTGGTGGTGGTTTGAGTGATAATGGTCTCCATAAGATCATATATTTGATTGATTTGATCCCCAGTTTATGGAACACTTTGGTAAAGATTATGAAGTATGAACTTGTTGGTGGAGTTATGTTACCAGGGGTGGGCTTTGAGGCTTCAAATGCCCAAGCCATTGCAATTGTTTATCTCTGTCTCTATCTCTGTCTCTGTCTCTGTCTCATTCCTGAGGATCAGGCATAAGCTTCCAGTGTCACGCCTTCCTGCCTGTTGCAACGCTTCCTGCTATGATGTCATGGACTAACACTTGTAAATGGCAAGCAAGCCTTAATAAAATACTTTTTCATAAGTTGCCTTAGTCAGTGTCCCTTCACTGCAATAGAAAAGTAATTAAAATAATGTGATATAGAAAACATGAATTATACAGAAAAGAATACCATAAACATAATTATAAAGTACCTAATATACTATAAACAAATGGGAAAGATCTGAGGAACTGTCATAAAGACAGTACTCTCCCCAAATGAAAAGGCATCTCTCCCCTCTCTCTCTCTCTCTCTCTCTCTCTCTCTCTCTCTCTCTCTCTCTCTCTCTCTCTCTCTCTCTCTCTCTCTCCACACACACACACATGTGTGTGTATGTGTGCATAAATATATACATACAAAAAAAGAACACCAAGCTAGCACTGAAAAGTTGGCCCAGATTTTACACAAGTCCCACAAAGTTCACAGAGATTCAAAAATCTAGAAGAAAAATGTACCCTCACATCCCAGTAAGGCTAGATTTCTTGGCCTCAGCCATGACCTGAGGGCTATCAATCTAGTAGCAACCAATAAAAGAAAAATATAGCTCCAAGTCTGCAAAGCCCAATACATTACTTCTTGAGTAACGGAAGCAATGGATCCATTTCTACCTCCCCTGGGGTTAGAGAAAATAGCTCAGCACTTAACCTATATTGGCAAGGATGCTCCAAATATCCTCCTCAAGCACACCTACAAGCAAGACACGGACAACTTATACTCTACTGGATAAAGAAAAATTCTTAACCCCTTTATCTGACCATCAAATGTGTCCTTTGTCTAGTTTGAAAACAATCTATCCAATATTCTCTTTTTATTTCCCCACCCTGTGTGCCTTTCACACCAGACTATTCTCATCTACAAACTACCCTGGACTTGTCTTCCTGCGTGATATTCAACATGTTTTCCTATATTCTGCACACCCACAATTTGTACCCTTTCATCTTGCCGTCAGACACCCCCAGGAGCATGTCTCTGACTCCTAACCAAAAGTAACATCTACCTGACTGGTGCTTCCACCAGCCACATCTGGTCTCTCTATCGCTGCACACTACACTCTGCTTTCCTTTATACATTATAATGTATCTCTTGCCTCTCCTATTAAAATGGAAACCCGTTGAATGCAGGTGCACCTTCTTAAAAACCACTGTCCCTCATGCAGTGACCTATTAGATTAATCAACGATTACATCCTGGCACAGAGGGGTTAAGTATAGTCTGCTTTAATAACAGATGGTCTGAACAAAACTGTAGCATCAGTATTCTTAACTGGCATTTCTCCAATAAGGACATTGCTACTTAGAGCACATTTTCCTCTGCATAATAGATGTCATTCTTTTACTTTTTTCATTTTTTCAGTAAGAATCATCTAAAATTTCTGAGAAACGAAAGTGACCAAATTTGTTCTCAATCCATGCTTTACTTTGTTAGCATTTGCTTTAGTATTAGCCTTAGATTTATACCTGAGACAAGACTCCGGAATTTGAGGCACAAGACAAATCTTAGATAAATTATATTAAGACGTTAGCCACTACTCTGGTTTAACCAAATGCCAAAAGAGAAATCTCTCATCGATCATGAGAACTAGTCTAGAGTTCTGCCACATCCCTGGGGTTTCTCCAATTTTATAGTCTTCTTCAAACCATAGCTATGTTGGAAAAACCCTCTGTCTTCAAGAAATCTACACTCTAGCTAAAGCCTGAGTCAAAACACACCCACTCACATTTTATTTTCTTAAATGCTAATTCAATGCTAATATTGCATTGGTGATCAATGGGCAATGGGATATGTGTTCACCCTAACTAAACTCAATTTAAATGAACTGCTACCCTAACTAAATAGTACAAGAGGCAAGGAAACTGTGTCTCTAGGTATTCCCTGCTTCAGTGCCTAAAATTCATTGTTCCCCAAGGGTAAAACAATATGGGCATGTATTCCAAATGCAAGCATTCCACAGATACATAGTTTGAAAAATGGATTTTTCAGAAATGTGTGAAACCTTGGAAAATCAGGCACATATTCAACAGGAAGAAAGTCTAAGCAATATTTGTGTCTTGGCAGGCACTTTAAAACTTCTGCTTCTGAGACAGATACCCACAGCTAAACACAGAACTGCACTCCTGGAACCTAGTGACACAGATGAAGGAGTGATGATCAAAGGGGTCGAGACCATGATGGTGAAGCCCACTAAGACAGCTAACTGGACAAGGCGAGCTCTTGAATCCCAGACTGATGGCTGAGAGGCCAACAGGGGACTGATCCAGGCTCCATGAATGTAGTGCCAGAGAGGAGGCCACAGAAATCACTGGGGCCTTGGGTAGTAGATCAGTGTTTAGCATGGTGTATGAATGATCTTTGGGAGCCCATTCCAAATAGAGGAATGCTCTCTCAGCCTGGACACATGGGGAAGGGCCTAGGACCTGGCCTGAATGAAATGACAGACTTTGGAGATCCCCCCCCCCAAGTTGGGCTTCACCCTCCCTGGGTAATGATGTGGGGATTGGGTGAGGGGCTGGGGGGGGGGCTGGTGGAGGGACAAGGGAGGAGGGGTGGGAGAGGGAGCTGGGACTGACATGTGAAGCATGCATGTTTCTAAATTAAATAAAAATAAAAAGAAAGGAAGGAAGGAAGGAAGGAAGGAAGGAAGACTCTAAAAAAGGATGGGAAGGCACTGTCTATGAGGAATGTGCCCTTGCAGACAATGAATCTGCTGACATCCCAACCTTGAACTGTCTAGCTTCCAGAACTAACTATGAGCAATAAATTTCCCTTGCTCATAGTTAAATTAAAAAACAAAAAAACTTCTGCTTCCTTTTCCCTCTCTATGTAATTCACCTATCTTTGAAATATTTTCAGTACCTTTATCCCCATCATCAAAAAAAGAGATCAGCAAAATAGGTAATTTCAATATGATGAGATAAATGATGACACAGAAGTAGATGTCAGTGCCATGGAACTCAGAGGAAAAATTAAGTGTTGTGTGAAAGTATCAATAAAAGGGAGTTTCAGATGATGCGTTATTTGAGTAGTGTCTGAGAAATATGGACAGAAACTAGTAAAAAAGAGTGGAAAGAGCATTCTAATAAAGAGATTGCAAGAGCAAGACCATTGGACAGTCTTTTGTGTTTTTAAGAATATAATATGTGAGTAGGGTCACTCAAGGTGTGTAAAGATCAGTGTGTCATTCAATATTACTATAGCACATAGTGAGAGGCCAAAATGAGGCATGGCACTGAGATTCACTGTGGCAAGACACAGATCATTATGACCAGGTGTCTGTACTTCATGGTGAAGTCAACAGGGAACATTAAATGTTTTGTAGCATGATTAACAAAAGACCCAGAGACTGATATTTCGGGTTCAAGCATCAAGATGAAGAGCAGAAAAGCAAAGCAGTGGGCCACTAGCTCTTACTCTACCTCAGACTGAAAGGTGATCCTGGCTCCTTGGAATGTAATCCCTGACAGTTATGCTCTCCTCAGCATGGCTGGAGAATCCTGAGACTTCATTGTCTTCCTGTCCTCAGTGTGGCCGGAGAATGAATGAATGCCAACTCAGAGACCCTGTTCCTGTCTTAAATATCTCTCATGAATCCTGGGACTAAAGGCATGTGATCCCAAGTGCTAAGATTGTCTTTCTGTGAGCTGTTTCTCTTTAGGATTGCATACATTTCTTTTTTAATTTAAATTAGAAACATGCATGCTTGAAGTGCCAATCCCTTGTCCCTCCATCAGCCCCACCCAGAACCCTCACTCCCAGCCCAATCATTCCCCAGGGAGGGTGAGGCCTTCCTTGGGGGGATCTCCAGAGTCTGTCATTTCATCCAGGGCAGGACCTAGACCCTTCCCAATGTGTCCAGGCTGAGACAGCATCCCTCTATGTGAATGGGCTCCCAAGGTTCATTTGTATGCCACGGTGAACACTAATCTACTACCCAAGGCTCCAGAGATTTCTGAGGCGTTCTTACTGACACTACATTCATGGAGTCTAGATCAGTCCCCTGTTGGCCTCTTAGTCATCAGTGTGGGGTTCAAGAGCTCCCCCTTGTCCAGTCAGATGTCTTTGTGAGTTTCACCAGCACGGTCTTGACCGCCTTGCCCATCACTCCTCCATCTCTGTCACTGGGTTCCAGGGTGTCAGTTCAGTGTTTAGCTGCGAGTACCTGTCTCTGCTTCCATCAGTCACAGGATGAAGGTTCTAGGATGGCATATAAGGAAGTCATCAACCTTATCATCAGGTAGTGGCTATTAATGTAGTTTCTCAATTATTACTTATTTTTCCAGTTGGTGTTATCCTTGTAGATCTCTGGAAATCTTACTAGTGTCATCCCTCTCCTCAAAGCTATAATGACTCCAACTATTATGGTATCTCTAATTCTGGTCTCTATTCTTAGCCCGACTCAACCTTCCTGCTCCCCCATGTCTTCTTCTACCCTCCTTTTATCCCACTCTCTTTTTACTGGTCCCCTCTCCCCTCCCCCCATGTTCCCAATTGGCTCAGGAAATCTTGCCTCTTTCCACTTCTCTGGGGTATAATGCATCTTTCTTGGGAACCTCCCTGTTTCCCAGACTCACTGGCCCGGGGACTGTAGGCTGATACTCCCCTGATCCATGTCTAAAATCCACATATGAGTGAGTACATACCATGTTTGTCTTTTTGTGACTGGGTTACCTCACTCACAATGGTTTCTTCCAGTGCCATCCATTTGCCTGAAAATTTCAAGATTCCATTGTTTTTTTTTCTGCTGAATACTAC
Source organism: Mesocricetus auratus (assembly GCF_017639785.1). Classification (NCBI taxonomy): domain Eukaryota; kingdom Metazoa; phylum Chordata; class Mammalia; order Rodentia; family Cricetidae; genus Mesocricetus; species Mesocricetus auratus. The sequence continues at coordinate 90,355,737 of NW_024429188.1, read as the reverse complement.
TCCATTGTGTAAATGTACCATATTTTCTCTATCCACTCTTCAGTTGTGGGGCATCTAGGTTGCTTGCAGGATCTAGCTATTACAAATAATGCTGCTGTGAACATAGTGGAACAGACATCTTTGTTGTATGAATGGGCATCTTTTGGGTATATGCCTAAGAGTGGAATTGCTGGGTCTTGTGGTGAACTGATTTCTATTTTCCTGAGGAATCTCCATATTGATTTCCAAAGTGGCTGTACATGTTTGCACTTCCACCAACAATGGACAAGTGTTCCCCTTTCTCCACATCCTCTCCAGCATAAACTGTCATTGTTTTTTTTTATTTTAGCCATTCTGACAGGAGCAAGACGATATGTCAGGGTTGTTTTGATTTGCATTTCCCTAATGGCTAAGGATGTTGAGCACTTTATTATCTTGTAGTTCAATGTGGGCTTGAACTAACAGAGGCCAATCTACTTCTACCTTCCAATCAGTGGGATTAAAGGTGTCTAGCTTCTATGACTTGTGGTTGACTTTGCTTTCTGAATCCTCAGGCAAGCTTTAATAATTCATAAATAATATATCACCACAGGTTTTAAGAGGGGGAAATTACAATCAGATTTACCAACACGAAGATTAATGGTGGCTTTGTGAAGAAAGTATCAAAGACTAGAAGCAAAAGGTAGAAGCAAAATTCAGGATAAAGGACAACAAATTGACTTTACCACCAAGCACGAAGAGTAGCTTCAACTTCCAGGACCCACATGATGGAAGAGAGAACTGATTCCCATACACTGTCCTCTGACCTCCACATGTAGTATATGCCTCCCCAAAAAGAATAGATGAAAAAGGGTTGGATCAATAAGCATAGTCATTTTCCTCTTTGCTTTCATCTTTGTCTTTGCTCCTTTTCATAATCCACTTCTTCCTACAGTCTCTGCTGCCTTTTTATTAGACTGTGTCTCTGACTTGGTATCTGGTATGACTGAAAGAGGCTCTCCACATGAATGAAGTTTCCAAGAGTCTCTCACTTTTCTTTGTAGAGGAAATTCACCACAAGGCCTTCCACAAAGATCACTAGAGGGGGGGCTACAGAGAGTATAGCTTGCCTTCTCTCTACCTAAATAAGTCTCTAAAAGCCACTCCTTAGATGTCTGCTTCTTCAGTGTGGCAAAACCCACTTCAGTTCAGAGAATTGCTACTTGTGTATAAAGGAGTATGGAACTGAGGCAGATTTATGATCCGTGTTCACCACCCACTGAAGACCTACTTTCCTAGCCCCATCCCCTTTGCAAAACAATGGCAAACAAGTGGGTTTTTTCTTCTTAATTCCTTATTGTCTTCCCTTCTGCTATAGCAGATTCCCTGAAAAGAAAGAAGCTTACTAATTTAGGAACATCCCCATTACTGGTTTTTCGTCTTTAACTGCAAATATCTAATAAAATTCACCCAGGCTTAAGGTTATAACCATTGACTGTGTTACTATCCAATACTTTTTGTCAATGGATGATTTTAACATGAAGCTGACCTCAGTCCCAACTCAGTCTTCATGATGGCAATGCTAGCTCACACTCAAAAGTGTCTTTGTCTGCCCTTGAGGAAAGCTAACTAAACACGGTATTATCTCCAAAGGAAATGAACTTTGGACACAGGAGCACTAAGAGAAGCAAAAACCTTAGTTTGTGTGAATTCTTGAATTTTCATCAATCCTTATAGAATCTATTACATTGGGACCATTTGATATTGTATTAGTTATTTTTTCTCACTGTGATTAAAATACCCCAAGGAACGAAGAACCTTTTATTATTGCTGTTCTCTCAGTAGAATAAAAGCAAAATACACACTAGATAAATTACTGAATCCCAGAGCCCACTCTTTACTCTCACGAATACATTTAATTAGCATTTCCTGGGTACACAATATTGTATTAGGCAAGAGCCCACCAGGCCCCTCCAGGCAATAACAACATAGTTGTGCAACAAGACTGGTGTTCTAATAAAAGAAAATTGTCTACCAACTCAAAAGTACCAACCAATATAAAATCACAGCAGGCAACATGAGATGGAGTTGAAGACAAGACCTTAAAGGGAATGATCCAGTAGGAGAGATTGGTGAGGTGCAAGGCAGGAAATGACATCAATTTTATTATTGCTAACTGAAACCGAGTCTCATACTGCATCCCAGACTCACTTTAAATATACCATGTGCCAGAAACCCTGTCTACATCTCCCCATTACTGGGGTTACAGTATGAGTCCCTACCCCTTGCAGGAGTGTCCTAAGACCTATCAATTGACTGCTTGCAATGTTGCATGCATTATTCCATGGATGAACAGTTCATTTATTCTTCATAATATTCCTCTGAAGCAAGTCTCAGCATTAACTTCCTTTTTGCAGAAAAGGATCAGAATTTTTAAAACTCTGCTTAGTAATCAGGAATGCCTTCAAACCTGACACTGGGGATGCAGAGGCAGGTGTATCTCCATGAATTCAATGTCACTCTATTCTACAAAGAGAGTTCCAGGCCAGCCAGGACTACAACACAGTGAGATCCTGTGTCAAAGAAAGAGAGACAGAGAGACAGACATATGAGAGAGAGAGAGAGAGAGAGAGAGAGAATAAAATAAGTCTGCCATATCTCACATAAGCTCATATGTAGCAAGGCTAGAAATTCAACCTAAATCTGCCTAACTGTGTAGTCCATACTTTTAAGTACTTTTATGCTTTGAAAATAATCCTAAACCCTAGGTCCAGATAGGTGAGCTGAATAAGAAGCCTGTGGTGGGAAAGGGAGGTGGAAGGCATTTCCTACACCCAAATAACACTTCCTTTACCAATGCCAACTTACTGTATATCTGATACTAAAATTTCCTGTGTGTCCTCTTTTTACTGTGACTATACAGACTCTATACATTGCCCAATAGAATGGAAAGACAGGAACCTGTTTAGTTTTAGTAATACTAACACAAGCTTCTGACAACATAAAAAAGAAACGAAGATCTAATTTTTTTTCAGTTCAACCTACTATTCTGTTTCTATGGAAACAGGTAAGGCAAACTGTAGGAAGTACAGCTTAGGCAGGATTCACCTCTACCCCATAAGCTGTTAAGCTCCTTTTCCCTTTCAAATAAAGGAACCCTTCATAAACAAGCCATTAAGACTCGGGGGCTGGTGGGTTGTTGGAAAGAAAGGATTTAACAATAATGGAATTATAAGAGCAGCTTCAATTCAACAACGCTCCCCGCACTGTGAATTATTTTGTTATCTCAGGTACAAGTTTCTTTGGTGTATTAATATTAGCCTACTTAATCTCTAGCAACCAGCTACCATGAGGTGTGATTATTTGGCGAAAATTCAGAGGCTAATGTGCCTGAACTGAGTCATCTGCAACCTCCCTGTGAAAAAAGTCCAATTTCAATTAAACAGAACCCAATGGAGTGGAATCCTCAACTAATGGCATCCACTTTTTCCTCAGAGTGCTGAATGATAAGAAAAATTTCTAAAACGCTATCAAAGGAAATCTAGTACAGTGCATATATGCACTACTATTGCAACATGAATTTTGAAAGTTTATATTTGTTATTCTTCCAATTCCTTAACTGTAAAATGCTTATTAGGAGGATTAATTAAGACAACAGATGTGGGGTTTTCACACAGTACCTGGAATGAATTTTAACATATATTAACAATCTTTAACTTTACAATGTCTTCCAAAAATCATCTTTTAGAAATGTTTTAGTGTCATCCTCATCTATCTCAGCATCTCTCTTGCTGTTACCAAGAATAGTTCATGATTTCTGTTGTCTACAATGTCCCAAATTCTTGGCAAGGGCTATACTCATCTCCAAAGAGTCTGAGGCAATACTTTCAAAAAGCATGAAAGAACCAAACATTTCCAAATATTTGAACGATAAAACCTAAACAATGTTCAAGCCCCTCTTCTCTTGGTATCTTTTAATGTCACCATCCTTTATCTCCCCTATGCAGGCACATTTAGTTATGTTTTATACAGCCCACACAATCTCTAAGATACAGTATGTCTCAGACTCAATGCAGAAAAAAGCTAGTCTACGGAGTTCTCTAAGCACAGCATCATGCCCAATTAGATGCTAAATTGGGCACCACTTCCTGATGATGATGATTATCATTATTATTGCCAATTTCAGACTAAGTCAAAATTGCTCAAAAGGCAAGCTGTTTTCTTTTCTCTAATACCCATTGCATAGTTTCCTTTGGTAGCATTTTCCTTTGTATATGCAGAATCCAGAAACTACCTTCTCTCACACTGATTTACTCTGAAGCATGGAGAACCAATGGCAGCTAAAACTGCATCAAAGGAGACAGAGAGAAGGTGAGTTTGTAACACCACTAAAATGTTCTAGAAGATGATAAAATATCCCAGAACTCTTGGTATAACACTTCAGAGTTCCTCCACAATAAATGGAAACATGAACCCCGCACTTCAAGTGAGAGGAATGGTACATAGCAGGCTCAGAAGTTCTTAGTGTGTCATTATTACCAAGACATAGGGTAAACTAGTAAGGAGATGATGATACCAGTTTACATGATCTAATTAAGGAATCTCAAAATATCTACTCCACAGGTACTCAGAGTAGTTTTAAGTGTAGAAGTCCGTTTGTCATATGGTATGTCATTCCGAAGCATGAAAAGCATGGTTTAGTTTTTCCTAAATTTCACAGAGAAAGTTACAGTAAGATACACTAGATAGATACATTTTGATAGCAGAGACAGAAAAGAATGTTTTTATTTGTTTGTGGGGGGTTTTGCAGCTATAACAAAATACCTTGTGTTGAATAATTTATAGAGAACAAAAAATTTTGTAAGCTAGGTATGGTGGTGCCAACCTATAATTTTAGCACTCAAGAAGTTTAATGCAGGAAGATTATGAGTTTGACAAAAGTCTGGAATACATAGGGAATTTGAGGGCAGCCTGGGGCTCATAGAAAGATTCTATTTAAAAAATAAACTAACAACAACAAAAACAATTTTTTTCAAAAAGTTCTGGAACCCAAGGAAACCTAAGATGAAGACATTGGTAGGTTGAGTGGCTGTACAAGATGAAGCCTTGTTTCCCCAATGTAAAGGAATTGCACCATGGCCTCACGTAACAGGAATAAGAGCATGGCAAAACAGGGAGAGGGGAATTAATCCAGTTATCAGAAGCTTTTTTTAAAGGCATCCATTTATTCCGTGAAAGTGAAATCCTCATGATTCAATCACTTCCCAGTAGATGTCACATCTTAATAGCACTCCAATGGGCTTCAAGAACACTCAGACCACAGCAGAAGGTGAATCTGAAAGAGTCTTGCTGAAAGCACACATTGTATTAGAAATAGTAGCCTTCTTTATCATTCCTTTGTTTCCCCTGCCCCTTTTCTATCCTCTATTCCTGGCAACAACTGGGAAACCAGCACAAGAACATAACAAAACAGAGGATGACTTCACAATTTTCTCCATATAGCTCTTCTCTAGACTCAGTTCTCCTCAAATAAATGGTCTGCCCACATGCCTTCCTTACAAATACTCCCAAATCCACTTAATACAGTTAAAAATCTCAAGCTAAGTTTCTATCAGAATTCTCTGTGGTAAAAAGATACCAAAAGAAAATAAAACTGCACATTTGGCCCCATGAAGGGTGAACTATTTGGATAACATATTGGACATTTCCAATACCTTGCCATTTTCTGCTGAGGTAGCTGAGAACACGTTCTTTGAGAAGCAAAAAGTTAAGTGCTGTATCCCAAATCCTCAGTGGAGCAGTGAGTTTGACAGAACATCAACTAGAGGCAGCCAATTAATGTAGTTTTTACTATGACAACCATTGCATAGTCCTAAAAAATATCAGTGGGGTTCATGCATGCAAGGGGAAAAAGGGAGGTGTGTCAGCGAATGTGCTGACCTTGAAATGCTCCTTTTTGAAATGAGCCTATATTATTCATTTCCTCCAAATGTCTAGAAAAGGGAAAATTATTCCTGTCAGTGGCATGACATTCATTTAACTCATGCATGCGTAGTCTCTGGATGGTGTAAAACATCAGAGAAAGAAGGAATTTCAGAAAGTACCACAATTATACTGTTGGTAAATAAGCTGGAACAGGGGCATATGCCAAAACTGATCCAATCACGTCTCTGCAAATATCACTCAAATGAGGAGGTGCAGATGTGACCGGAATTTTCATCTAGGGATGAAAAGGGGTTCTCTTTCTTTCTTCACTCACCAGCCAACAATTTTTCAGTTTTGTTATAGAGATTCCCACACTTCAAATGTTCATTCTGCCTTCCTCCATACCAATCCAAAACTGACCTCAAGTTCCTGGTTCTCTATGAAGCCCTCTTTCCAAGAATCCTTTTTTCAGAATTCTTATTAGAAAGTTAATTATCTACAGTTGAACAATTGGTTTCATACTATTTTAAAACAATAACAGTTGACCTATTGATTTTATTTCCCCAGTGTGACCATAATTTCTTGAATACCATACTATATTGACTTATAGTAGATACCTAGTACAAATCTACATAGCACTTAATTACCTGGTGAGTCCATCATATTGAAGCTTGACTATAACACCTTGAACTAATTGCCTTTCCTATTGTACAAGCCTATAAAATTCCCTTTCTATGTTCTCCATTGCAAACGGAGGGGAAAAGGCACCAGTAGATATGAATTAGTTTCCTTCCATCTTGTGGATTTCCTCTCTGCATATTGCTAAGATGATTTAAAAAACAAGATGCACCGTCATTTTCAATCTAATACTGGCAGATATTTTAGCTTATCCCAGAAATATTCTCACATTGTACCTTAATTTAATCCTTCCTTCAAATTTCAGGTAACTTTGTCTGATTCTTTCCATGCTCTTTCATCCAGACGGACAACCCTCATTACATTTTTGAACAATCAAGGTATTTTATCATTCCTCTTTCCACAACATGTCATTTTCTGCTTTCTAAATTACGTCTGTGTTTACACAGGCCTAGTAGACATACATTGACATGGTAGGCACATAACATTAGGAATAGCTTAGGAGACTAGCAGTCATTTATACTCATTGAACATGTAATAATTATTGCATGCATATTATTTTGCTTAATCCCCAAAGCCATTTTGTTGACTAAATATTGTTTACAATGGGAAAATTGAAAATTGCAAACTAAGACCCTAAAAGTGTAAATAATTTCTACAGGTGATATGGTCAACAGTAAGTACTATATGTAGAATATAAGAATCAATAGTCTTAACAATTACACTACACTAATTTTCTATAATCAATCAAGAAAACAATATAAGGCATTAAAATTTCCTTGTTACAAATTTTCTAGCCACGTATTTTCATTTAGATTACAAGTGATCAAGGGCTAGGTTCTACTCGCTCATAAATAACAATAAAATATAACATCAAATGGAAGTGGGCAAATTATAGGCTTTCAGTGTCAGCTTCTGTTTAGTTAAAATAATCCCAGTTTTATGTTTTCAGTTTACCCTTCATCTGCAAACAACCTAAAGCTCATGTGTAGTAATTATGTATAATTGCCCACCAAACGTGTAGTTTGAACTACCCTTATTCTTTAAGCTGGGTGAACAGGTTCTGAGCAATCTGAGCAATGAAGCTCACCTAAAAATACACAATTTCTTAATAAAACCACTGTTAAAGAATCAAGCACCAGTGTTCAAGCCTAGAACAACTATCAGGACTTCCTCTGCCTATGCCATGGTTTCAAGTTTTGGGATGTGGTGGAGCAGTGCTATTGATGAGGTCCTGGGTTTGATCCCTAGTGAAAATTTTCAACAAACATTAATTTAAGATAAGCAAATTCAAAGTATCAACTGTATAATATAGCATTATCCTCAAACAATGTTTTTGATGTCCAAACCTTGATAAAAGTTAGGAGAAAACATTATTTGAACAGTGTATGTGGTATACATGTATTGAACTATCATAGTAGACACCATAAATATATCAGAATACATGTCCATCTGAAAGAAAAAATTAAATCATTATATTTTTTATTTAGGGAATTTTGTATTTATATCATTTCTTCCCTCCTTTTGCTGCCTTCAACTCCTTATGCATCTCCCTCACTCCATCTCAACTGTGTGGTTCCTTATTCTTTAATTATTACTGTTACTTATATACACATATTTGGTAATTTAGTGTTGCTAACATGCATATGTGTTTAGGAATGACTGCTGGAAACTGAATGAACTATCAGGGTCATCTCTATAGAACTTTCCATATTTCAAAATATCATATTTTATATATTATAAATACATATAATTTTGTCAGTTAACAAAAATGAAGAAGTGATTAGTAACTAACAGTAGAGCTAGAAATATACATTTTTAAATGATGAAAGTTGATTCAAATATCTTGAAATCATCTTTATTATCAAAAAGAAAAACATAATACTTTAGCCATCATCTGAAGACTTCCACAGTGATAAGGAGACCCCTAGCTTACCATGCATACTATCCATCTGGATGGTCAATGTGAATAAGAAAAATATATAAACAACAAATAATTTCTTGAACCAAAAATGTTAGTACTAACCAAGATGAGAAAATCTGGAACAGAGGCATTGTCTAATTTATAGCAATCTAACAATGCAAAGGGCCAAGGGATAATGCTAATAAAGAACATTTCAAAGAGCTTTCTCCAAGGATCCACTAAATACCAGAGTTCAATATATCAACACCACTAGGACAGAATGCAATGATCAAATATTCTCCAGGTCAAACATTCACAGCCAGTCCTTCATTTATTCTTAGTAGCATCCTAAGATGACCCTCAACATACCTCTGTCACCAAATCTCTTCAGGCACCCACCACGTCAATCATATCCTCCTCATAGATACTCTAAAACTCCTACAAAGACTCTGGAGGCAACAATCCAACCCAACTAGAACGCTATGCCTCTTAACACTACACAGTCTTATCTTGACCATGAATGCTAGGACTGTGACCATGACCAAGACTATGAAAAATTCTGCCAAATATCATCTTAACTAATCTTACAAGGAGAAAAGGAATTTGCTGAAAAACTGGTGAAATTGTAGAGCCAATGGATGTAGCTTAATCTGCCTTCAGAATATAAAGAAATGAAACCCAGAGTATTGGAGAACAGGCTTAAAGCAATGTAGCATGCAGTACACTTGGGAAAATGTATAAATCTGTCAACACTGGAACAGTACAAAATACTGGAAACATATAATGACCTCCTATTTGTATGATTTTATTGATGCTTATTACTTGAGTATACAAACACAATCTATCAAGAAATGAATGACTAGATAACCAATTTTCATAGTAATGGGAGTTTGCCACCCCCAGTCCCGCATAGTAGAATATCTGATTGACATGCACACCCCAAGCAACAGTGATAATAAGAACTAAGTAACTCCATAGACAAGGAGTGACTTCTCTGCTCACCAAAGGCAGTGCATATGGGTTTGAGCAGTCTTCACCATTTCCATAAATTATGCCCAAACATCTACTTTGATTCCGTGGTTTGTACCATAGAAAATTGACTACCATGGGTAAGGACTGAATTATGTCTATGAATTATAAACATATACAATATGGCACTCTCATAATTTTAGCCTTATTTATCAAAGTAGTGTCCTGTTACTTAGTCTAAGATAGATCATTAAATAGATGATGCAACCAACATAATCAATGTGATTGTGTGTGTGTGAAATATTGACTCTATCACGAAATCTATCTTTGAGTAGAAAAGTCCTTGAAAATGTCATTCTTGGATTGTCTGTTTGCCTTACTTTTCTGCAACTCTTCCAAAATAAATCTATACATTAGATATTTGACTATATTTTTAGAAGTTTTATCTGTTGTAATTTATCTTACTTAGATTCAACATAGAACCCCTTGTTCCTGGAATTTCTGTGACCAAAATTACGTCCTTCATTTTCAATAGGAATCATATGTCCTATGTACTGATTGTATCTTAAAGCATTATATATAAAAGAAAGCTTCTGTCTAGATGTGAAAAGATAGCTTTTACATATGAACCAATGGTGATAGTGTATGCTCAAAATTTAGATTAAGGAAAACTGACAGTTATGAATTCAGATTATAAACCAATTTGATGAATCAAAGTTTCTCAAGAAAGGTTTTATGAGGTGGATTTGTGTTGGTTTGGGGCACTGTAGAGAGGGATTTTCAATAAAAGTAGCATAGTTCAAATTCTGTTGTTTCTTAACTACACGAATTTCAGAAAGTTACCTAAACCCTCTGAACTACACTCTGGTAATATTATCCTTTAAAAGAAGAACAACATCGGCATTGAGTAGTTGCAAGGATTAGTGAAGATCATAAAGTTAAAGAACATAATGACGCACTTTCTGCAATGGATCCTTGTGTATGCTAATTAAATGCAATCTATATATTCCTCTCCATTACACCTAGACTATTTCTTCTTTTGGTGGTTGGAAATCAAAAGTACAACATAAACATATTTTGTTCCTACTAGTCTCCTTATGCATGAAATTATGAAAGAAATATTCAAAAAAGATATTAAGACAATAACTGATATTTAGCATATATGGAGATTCATAGCAATTTTAAGTAAACATTATAAGCAATCCATTGCTTTATTTTCATTGATATTTTATATATTCAGTGTAATAGGAATTGTAGGTGGAGACTAAAGCTAAAAAGGAAGTAATACAGGAGGAAGAAAAATGAAGGAAATAGATGAAAATTCAGAAAGGAAAAAGAACAGTATAAACAAACACTCAAAGGCAAAAATGAGTAAGTTAAGCATGAGTTCAGTAGCAGTACTGAGTCAGAAGATAAATGGTGACTATAATAATGCAGCTTTTCATGTACACATCCCTTTTAGGTAATCAAATATTTGAAATAAAAGAGATGTAGCACTATAAAGCCCTTACCCAGCAAGGAATAAGCCCCATGATCAATCTCAGTACCACACATAATGACAGTGGTAGATATCTGTAATCTCAGCATTTGGGAGCTTGAGGTAGAAAGATCAGAAGACCAAGATCATTCTCAGCTTCATAGGAGGTTCAAACACAACCTGAGCTACACAATTCCTTGTCTTAAGACAGGTATGTGTATGCGGGTATACATGTGCTTACACACGGGTGTGCGCGCACGCACACACACACACACACACACACACACACTGTTTTCTTTTTTGATGGCAACTTTGAAAAAGGCAAATACCAGCTGGTTTGAAAAGATATGGTAGGATTACTGCTAGTCCTGGTCATTGGACTGATTGTTTCATATGCTTCTCCCTGAATTTAGGATTACTGGTTTCATGCTGTAGACATACCTGCAACTGCTACCCACAGCATGCCAGCCTTATCTTTCTTGAAATGTATTATAGTTCAATGAGGCCTCCAATACACTGAGTTGAAAATGAGAAACTTTAAAATTTATAACATGTCAGCTAAACCCACATATCCTATACTTCTAAACCTGTCACAAGTCAACATTTTGTCTGTCTCAAGATTTGTTTTAATTTATCACTATTACCTTTGCAGCTTAGACCCACTTTAAATTCACATGCCCCCAATTATTCCAAACACAATAAATTTATCCTGAAAGAAATTCAACCAATTTACAAGAATGAGCACAATGAGATGGGAACAAGAGAACGTGGGAGCAGGGAACGAACGGGATGGAAGAAGAAAGAGAGAGGAAAAGGAGAGATGGAGAGAGAACAAGTTCAGGCACTAATTCATTTGAATTTTTCTTTTGGCAAGCCAAGTAAATCTAAAATCAACTATTTCTGTCATTTAAAATCTGGTAAATACTAACTTCTAGCACCCTGACTGGCCTGCAGGGAACAGGTAGGGAACAATAGAGCCACCTCGTAGCATAGCTAACGGATGTCTGCCTACACTCTCTGTGTGCTCTGCTGTCTAAGTTTTCCATGACACACTTTTCAAAGGTGAACAAGGTCATTCTTAGAGTATAGGAACATCTTCATACACAAAGGACAACAGAACATGTACTAGGCAAATATGTCTGTCTTCGGTACCTGTACCACATCCCTAGCCCATGTGTGCCCTTCAAATTACCACCTGCAAAGTCTTCTCTGGTGTAATAAAATGGAAAGTTGAGGCTCAGGACAAAGAATGTATTTTTTCCTACCGCTTACTATGTGGTCTTAGACATGTCTCTTATCTGAGCATCATTTTAATAACAGACCTGAGTAATTCAAAGGAGATTTCTCTTTGCCTTAACGGAGTTTACAATACATCAGTATACACACACACACATACACACACACACACACACACACACCACACTACACACACCAGATAAAAAGATTAATAAATACAAATAAGTAAAATTCCAAGCACAAGACTTCACTCACTGTCACTGAAATTCATAGATTCCACATAGGATATTCTGTTTCCAGGGAAAAAAAAACAAAAACTAAGTGTGTAGGCAAAAGAGTAACAATTTAGAGGGCTATCCCTCTCAGATAACATATGCACATTTGGGAATGGCCATCTGGAGACAGTGTTTACCCCCCAAAGGAGTGGCTGTGATGGCAGTATTCCATACACTATGGCACACTAGTGGAAGCTGTATTGTTTAAACCACCTTTTAGCACATTTCACAGCATAGTGAGGCCATCTGTTCCTGCCCTACTGTTTCCTAAAGGGCTGACAGAGGAGACTTCTTATCCATGTACATCAAGTTTTGTTGCTCTATTCCCTTCACAAAAAATAACAGCTTTCTTGGGAGAGGGGCAACATAGTTGTATTTTTCTGTTCATTCACCTACCTCATGTTGCTCACAACAAACAGCAAGTATATATAATGTGCCTAGTGGTATCAGGATCCAGGGATAAAAAGATATAATCTCTGTCATCAGGGAGCCCATAGCCTATCAGAAGATAAACCATTAAATATGCATTTACTTGAGAGAATGAGAAATGCTCCAATTGAGTAAACAAAGAGTGGAAAAGATGTTAAACACAAAACACTTGAGTAAGTGAAGAAATCAGGAGCCCGGCAAACCTCCTGAAAGCACATAGAGGAGAAATTGAACTTTGGGGGAAAGCCCACCATGGGCATAGTTAGGCATGTAAAAGACATGTATGACTGGTAAAGCCAGACATCCTGGTGTCTGTCTAACATGGTCTGCATGAGCTCAAGACAGACCAATTTGTAAGGGTTATCTGGGCATAATTATTATTAGTAGCCTGTTCCATTTTCAAAACTGTTCCATTAATTTACCAGGAAAGTGGGAAGAATCTTAGAAGAACTGGGCGAAGATAAAAGAAACATGATCAAAATACATTGCATGAAATGTTTCTATATTTTTCCCTTGTTTATTGGGGGGAGGTGTTTTTTAACTTTTATTTAATTTTTCCATTTTACATTCCCCCTCCTTCTACTTCTCCGGTCCCCCCCATCCCTCCCCCATCCCACCCCCATCATACCTCCATCCACTCCTCAGAGGGGTGAGGGCCTCCCTTGGGTTGTCAACAATGTCTGACGTCTGACATACCAAGCTGAGGCAGGACCAAGCCCCTCCCAGCTATATCAACCCTGAGCAAGGTATCCCACCATAGGGAATGGGCTCCAAAAAAACTAGTTCATGCACCCTGGGGTAAGTCCTGGTCCCACTGCCAGTCCCCCCCCCCAACAGATCAAGCCACACAATTGTCACCTACATTCAGAGGGCCTAGTTTGGTCCCATGCAGGTTCCCCAGCTGTCAATCCATAATATGTGAGCTCCCACTAGCTTGGGTCAGCTGTCTCTGTCGTTTTCCCCATCAAGTCTTGAGTCCCCTTGTTCATATGATTCCTCTTCCCTCTCTTCAACTGTACTCCAGGAGCTCAGCCCAGTGCTTGGCTGTGGATCACTGTATTTGCTTCCATCAGCTCCTGGATGTAGGTTCTATGATGACAGTTAGGGGAGTTACTAATCTGATCAAAGGGATAGGCCAGTTCAGGCACCCTCTCCACTATTGCTACAAGTCTTAGCTGTGGTTATCTTTGTGGATTCCTGGGAATTACCTAGCACCAGGTTTCTCCCTCACCCCATAATGGCTCTCTCTATCAAGATATCTCTTTCATTTATCTCCCCCTCCCCCCAATTCGGCCTTCTTGATCCTTTGTGTTCCCATCCCCCATCCCATCCCATCTATCCTCCCTCCTAGTTTACCCAGGAGATCTAACTATTTTCCCTTCCTGGGGCCCTCCATGTGTGTCCCACTTAGGCTCTCCCTTTATCTAGCTACTCTTCAATAAAAAATCATTTCACTTTAGATAGTATATCACACAGTCTCCCTGCATATTCAAGGAACTACCAGAAAGTGAGAAAGTTAGTATGAGAATGCAAGTTGTACAGACTCCAGTTTAGAATAGGGTCTACAAATCTGAATCCAAGTAAGACCATTTTGAAATTTGTTTTCCATTTTGAAATTCTAGTCACAAAATGTGAAGTCTTCAATTCATGCAAGCCACTTTTCTAACCAAGTCTGGAGAATAAAAATCAATTTATATTCTTTATAGCTACCCTTGGATCCACTGTGTCATCAACCAAGTGTATGAACCTGAGCAAGTTGTTAAAGTACTCAGAGCTTCAGCCTCCCATGTAGAAGAATGTGGGTTAATTCAAATATTTAATAAACATTTACATATTATTATAACATGCTGTCCTCGTTAGCTTTAATAGTCAACCTACCACAGCTTAGAGTCATCTTAGAAGGGAATTTCAAATCATGGATTACCTAGATAAGATTGTCCTGTCTTTGGGGGCTAGGGTTAATTGTCAAGTGATAATAGGAGTGCCCAATGTACTGTGGACAGTCTCATTCCCTGGGAAAGTCATCCTGGGATGTATAAGAAAACTAATTTAGTATTCATCTGCAACCAGGTCAGCAAAGCACTGTTTCTCCATTGTTTCTGCTTCAAGTTACTGCTTAAGTTCCTGCCCCAACTTCCTTTAGTGATGGACTGTGACCTCAAAATGTAAGTCAAATAAAATATTTCCTCTTATAAGTGGTCATAATGTTTTATCACAGAAACAAAAAGGAAAGTGGAACAGATGCTGTACTCATTACTTTTTTGTTGTTGTGATAAAATACCACGACCAAGGCTGTTGAGGAAGTCCTGTTATTTGCCTGTTATTTGTCAATAAAGCACTGTTGAGCCAATAGGAATCTTGATAGGTGGGACTAGGAGTCCAGGAGGACTCTGGGAAGGAGAAACACAGAAGAGTCGATATATAACGCCATGGGGTAGGAAGCCCGGAACTATTCTACGGTAAGAGAAATACTTAGATTAACA
The DNA here is from genome assembly GCF_017639785.1 of Mesocricetus auratus. Lineage (NCBI taxonomy): Eukaryota > Metazoa > Chordata > Mammalia > Rodentia > Cricetidae > Mesocricetus > Mesocricetus auratus. The sequence continues at coordinate 90,340,446 of NW_024429188.1, read as the reverse complement.
ATTATGGAGTAATTACTTAAGTCAGAGCTAGCCAGTAAGAAACAAGCAAGGCCAACAGCTTCATAATTAATACAGCCTCCTGTGTGTTTATTTGGGACTGACGCAGCTCTAGAACCAGGCTGGCGGAAAGGCTTCTCTTAAGGAAAAGGTTTCCCTTAACACAAGGCAATTTACAGAAGAAAGGATTTATTTGGGCTTATGATACCAGAGGGATAAGAGTCTGTCATGGCGGGGAAGCATGGCAACAGGTAGGCTTGGTGGCTGAAGCAGGAAGCTGAAGATCACATCCTCTCTCTCAAACATGAAGCAGAGAACTGCCTGGTAATAGGACCAGGATATTAACTCTCAAAGCATTGCTCCAATGATGTACTTCTCTGAAAAGGTTACACCACCAAGTGGGAACTAAGTGTTCAAATAAACACCTAGGAAGGAGATAACTCATTTGGGCCATCATAGGCACTGGCATGTTAGGATTATACCTAGGCACGTTTCCTACCTTTGAAGAAGAACCAATCTAATGGCAGTGACAGACATTAAACAAGAAATTATGAGGGAAGTTTACTAGTTTATATTATGAAGATAATACAACTGTGATAGCAAAGCTAATAAAGCCATCAAATATGTATATGTGAGCATTTATATATACATACATGTAAACATTAACATCTCAGTCATAAATATAACTGAAGTCTAAACAAAATGTTCAGCAGTTAAATTTAACAGTATAATAAAACCCACAGGATTCAACAGGACTAGTAAGGCCCCAAATGTCCCATTCTTTCCTATTAGCAAACTATACCATATTAATAAAGAAATGAAAAAAATATCTTACATGACTGCTCTAGTTAGCATCAACTGTGAACTGAAATTGCTGAGAATTATCTGACAAAATGTGACAATTGGTTATCTTTATCAGGTCTGTGGGTATATCTTTGAGAGCTTGTCTTGAGTTTTAATTGATGTAGGAAGAACCAGCCCACTGTAAACAGCACCATTCTCTGATCAATTCACCATGAATTATACAGGAAAACCTGCTAAGGATGAGCCTGAAGGCAAAGCAACAAGAAGAATCTGATTTTAGTCCCTGCTTGAGTCCCTGCCGTGACTTCCCTCAATAATAGACTGTGGCCTGGTATATTTGTTTCATTGAGTGACACATAAGCCAAATAAAACCCTTTCTCCCTTAAGTTGGTTTTAACTGTGGTGCTTACATCATCAACCAGTTGAAACAAAAACAGCAACTACCTGATAGAATCTGATTGTTTCCCTCCAAAGTAATTGTTGAACTTAGTAACCAATGTTATACGCAAAACCCACGGGACAGGTGAGATGAGCCTAACTTCCAGTGCCCTGAGCAGAACTACCAAAGACCTGAGGAATGCCCACTGCAGATCCAGATCCCAGCCTGATGGGATTCAGCCCACACAGAGACTTCCTGCTTCCACGTCCCATTCTCCACCCATGGGACAGGTGAGGTAAGCATGGGACTGTATCCAGACTGCTTTCTGGTTCCCTGAACAGAAACACCGGAAACCTGGGGACTACACATGGCTGATCTCAGCCCTATGGGATTTAGCCTGCCCAGAAACTGCCAGCACCATAGACCCTTTCTCCAGCCACGGGGATAGATAGGCCTGGTCTTGTTTACAGTCCAGCTTCCAGTGATCTTCCCACAACACTCTGAGTCCAGGGTACTGTACACTGCAGCCCCCATCCCTGCAGGATCCAGGCCATCCAGAAACTGCCAGGTTTCAAGTCCCATTCTCTGCCATGGGACAGGTGAGGGTCCAGTCAACCAAGAGATTGCCAAGGACCTGATATTACAATGACATCCATCCATCCATGAAAGAGGAAAGCCACCAGGGTATTGGACCTGCTCCCACCCACTGGAAAGGAACTGTGGTCACATACCCACCAAAAGAGGAAAAGTATCCTTCTGCACACACAGGAAGAAATGATGTGAAGGAGACAATATAAAAACACACCCACTAATAGAAAAACAAATAAGACACCACCAGAGACTAGAGAATCTACACACCCAAGACCTGAACAGTCCATTGCAGATGAGAAAGACCTTAATAAACAACTTTATGAAAATGATAGAGGCCCTCAAAGAGGATATGAAAAGAGCAGGATGAGGGATAATAGATTGAGTCATCATAGGCTTCAGGAGAGAGCTAACACTGGTGAGATCTCCAGAGATCTACAAGAATAACACCAACTGGCAAACTAAGCAATAGAGGAGAGACTACATTTATAGCCTCTCCTTGATGATAGGGTTGATGATTACCATATATGCCATCCTAGAACCTTCATCCAGTGACTGATGGAAGCAGAGACAGATACCCACAGCTAAACACTGAACTGAAATGTAACCTAGTGACAGAGATGGAGGAGTGATGAGCAAAGGGGTCAAGACCATGATAGTGTAACTCACAAAACAGCTGACTGGATAAGGGGGAGCTCTTGAATCCCAGACTAATGTCTGAGAGGCCAACAGGGGACTGATCCAGACTCCATGAATGTAGTGTCAGTTAGGAGGCCACAGAAATCACTGGGGCCCTGTGTAGTAGATCATTGTTTACCATGGCGTATGAATGATCTTTGGGAGCCCATTCCAAATAGAGGGATTCTCTCTCAGCCTGGACACATGGGGAAGGGCCTTGGTCCTTCCCTGGATGAAATGAGATCCCCCAAGTAGGGCCTCACCCTCCCTGGATAATGATGTGGTTATTGGATAGGTGGCTGGGAGGGCGGGTGGAGGGACAAGAACGGAGGGATGGGAGAAGAAGCAGGGATTGACATGTGAAGCATTCATGTTTCTAATTTAAATAAAAATATATATTGAGGAAAACAAGAAGAAAAAGCAAACCAAAAAATGCAAGAAATGGAGCTAAAAGCAATCCAAGAAATGCAAGAAATGGAAGAAAAAACAAACCAAAAAATTCAACAAATGCAAGAAAAACAGAAAAGGACAAAGCAAAAATTGCAAGAAACAATTCAAACAGTGCAAGGGTTGAAAGCTGAAATAGAGACAATTAAAAAAAACAGTCTAAAGGAATGCTGGAAATAGAAAATCTGGACAAATGGTCAGGTACTACAGATGCAAGCATAACCAACAGAATACAAGAAATGGAAAAGAGAATCTCAGATGTTGAAGATACACATGGAGAAATAGATTCATTGAGTAAAGAAAATCTTAAGTCCAACAAATCCCTAACAAAAATATCCAACAAATATGGTACACCATGAAAAGACCAAACCTAAGAATAATAGGTGTACAAGAAGGTGAAGATAACACCCTCAAAGGGGCAGAAAACATATTCAACAAAATCATAGACCAAAACTTTCCAAACATAAAGAAAGACATGCCAATAAAAGTACAAGAAGCCTACAGAACATCAAATAGAGTGGACCACAAAAGGAAGTCCCCTTGACACATAATAGTACAAACCCCAAACATACAGAATAAAGAAAGAATATAAAGAGCAGCAAAGGAAAAAACCAAGTAACATACAAAGGCAAACCTATAAGAATCACACCTGACTTCTCCATGGAAACTCTGAAAGCCAGAAGGTCCAGGATAGATATTCTACCAACACTAAGAGAGCATGGATGCCAGCCCAGACTTCTCTACCCAGAAAAGCTTTCAATCACTATAGATGTAGGAAACAGGATATTCCATGACAAAACCAGATTTAAACAATAACTATCCACTAACCCAGCCCTAAAGAAAGTTTTGGAAGGAAACTTCCAACCCAAGGGAGTTAACTACAAGCAGAAAAATGTAGTCAATAGATAATCCCAACTTACCAACAGTCAAAAGAAAAAAAAAAGAGATGGAAATCCACATATAATTCCACCACTATCAACCATTCCAAAACAAACAAGAATGAGCAATCAATGGTCATTAATATCCCTCAATATTAATGGTCTTAACTTGCCCATAAAAAAACACATGCTAACAGAATGGATTCGAAAGCAGAACACAAGCTTCTGCAGCATACAAGAAACACACCTCAGCCTCAAAGACAGACATTACCTCAGAGTTAAGGGTTGGTAAAAGACTTTCCAATAAAATTCGATTTTAAAATAAAATAAATCAAAAGAGATTAGGTAGGGCATTTCATATTAATCACAGGAGAAATCCACTGAAATGAAGTTTCAATTCTGAACATCTATGCCCCAAATACAAAGGCACCCACATTCATAAAAGAAACATAACTAAAACTCAAATGGCATATAAAGCCCCACACACTTATAGTAGGAGACTTCAACACCCCACTATCACCACTAGACAGGACTACTAGATAGAAACTCAACAAAGAAGCAAAGGAACTAATAGAAGTTATGACCCAATTGGGATTAATAGACATCTATAGAACATTCAATCCAAATAAAAAAGAATATATGTTCTTCTCAGCGCCACATGGAAACTTCTCAAAAATTGACCACATTCTTACCAGTATATCAAACCTCAACGAGTACAAAAAAAAATTGAAATAACTCCATACATCTTATCAGACCACCATGCGTTAAAATTAGAATTCAACATCACAAATTGGTGAAAACCTACAAACTCATAGAAATTGAATAATGCACTACTGCACCATTCCTGAGACAAAGAAGAAATAAAAAAAGAAGATAAAGACTTCCTAAAATTCAATGATAATGAAGACACAACATACCCAAACTTATGTGACACTTTGAAAGCAGTGCTACGGGGGAAGTTCATAGCACTAAGTGTGCACATGAAGAAACTAGAGGATAGTTACACTAGAGAATTAACAGCACAACTGAAAGCTCTTGAACACAAAGAAGCAAACTCACCCAGGAGGAAGAGACACAAGGAAATAATCAAACTGAGGGCTGAAATCAATAAAGTAGAAACTAGGAAAACAATACAAAGAATCTATGTAACAATGATTTGGTTCTTTGAGAAAAATCAACAGGATAGACAAACCTTTATTGAAACTTATGAAACAGCGGTGTGAAAATGCAAATTAACAAAATCAGAAATGAAAAGGAGGACATGACAACGGACACTGAGGAAATCCAGAGAATCATCAGGATGCACTTTGAAAACCTGTACTCCACAAAATTTGAAAATATAAACGAAATGGACAACTATCTGGATAGATATCACTTGCCAAATTAAATCAAGAACAGATAAACAATTTAAATAGACCTATAACCCCTAAGGAAATAGAAGCAGTCATCAAAAATCTCCCAACCAAAAAAAAACCCAGGTCCAGATGTCCTCAGTGCAGAATTCTACCAGAAATTCAAACAGCTTATACCAATTCTTATCAAAATATTCCACACAATAGAAGCAGAAGGGTCTTTGCCAAACTCTTTCAACGAGGCTTCAATAACCTTCATACCCAACCACACAAAGATACAACTAAGAAAGGGAGCTTCAGACCAATATCCCTCATGAACATTGATGCAAAAATACTCAATAAAATACTAGCAAATCAGACTCAAGAACACATCATTAAACTCATCCAACATGATCAAGTAGCCTTCATTCCAGGGATGCAAGGATGGTTCAATATATGAAAATCCATCAATGTAATTCACCATATAAACAAGCTTATAAACAAAAATCAAGTTATCATCTCGCTAGAATCTGAAAAAGCCTTTGCCAAAACCCAACCCCCCGTCATGATAAAGGTCTTGGAAAGAACCCAGGCACAAAAAGACAAACATGGTATATACTCACTCATATATGGATTTTAGACATGTATCAAGACAGTGACAGTCTGCACTTCCACTGACAGAGAGTCTGGGAAACAGGAAAGAACATAAGTGAGATATACATGGTACCACAGAGAATAGGAATGAGGCAAGATCTTCTGAACAGATTGGGAACACGGCAAGGGGTCAGGGCAAATGGGAGCTAGGATGAAGAGAGGGGGAGAAGAAGAAGAGAGAGTAGGTCATGGGGGAACAGGAAGGTTGAGTGGGGGGTAGATTAGGGGAAAGAGGGAATCATAGGTTAGAAGACAGATCTGGCACCAGTGTGACTTCTAGTGATCTAAAGGGATGACACCAACTGGCAAGCTAAGCAATAGTGGAGAGACCACCTTGAATGTCCATTCCTGATAATGAACTTGATGTCTATAACCATCCTGGAGCCTTCATCCATTGACTGATGGAATCAGAGGCAAACACCCACAGTTAAACACTGAACTGAACCCTTGAAACCTAGTGACAGAGAGAGAGGAGCAATGAGCAAATTGGCAAAGAATGGGCTGGCAAAACCAGCAGAGACAGCTGATCTGAACAAGGGGGGGGCTCTTGGACCCCCAAACCGACAGCTGGGAGGCCAGCATGGGACTGATCCAGACCCCCTGAGTCAGTGAGGAGGCCTGCGCAACCTATGGGGCCCTGGGAAGTGGATCAGAGTTTATCCCTGGCATACAAATGGACTTCGTGTGTCCATAACACAAAGAGGGTTGCTCTCTCAGCCTGGACTCTTAGGGGAGTGCCTGGACCCTGCCCTGAGTGAAATGACAGAGTCTAGATATCCCCTATGTCGAAGGAATTGGCAATAGGGTGGGAGGCTGGGGGGATGGTGGGGGTGTGGGAAGAGGGGAGGGAGAGAGAACTGGGATTGACATGTGAAGCAAGCTATTTAAAACTAAAATAATAAAAAGAGATTCAGGATAACAGGCAATTATCTTAACATAATAAAAGCTACATATGGCAAACCAACAGCCAACATCAAACTAAATGGACAGAAACTCAATGTAATTCCTCTAAAATCAGGAGCAAGACAAGGCTGTCCACTTTTTCAATACATCTTTATTATTGTACTTGAAGTTCTAGCTAGAGCAATAAGACAACAAAAGGAGATCAAGGGGATACAAATTGGAAAGGAAGTGGTCAAACTTTCACTATTTGCAGATGACATGATACTTTATATAAATGACCCAAAAAATTCTTCCAGGGAACTCTAAACCTGATAAATACCTTCAGCAAAGTGGCAGGATACAAGATCAACTCAAGGAAATCAATAGCCCTATATATACAGATGATAAAGTGGCTGAGAAAGAAATCGGAGAAACATCGCCCTTTAAAATAGCCACAAACAACATAAAATACCTTTGATTAATGCTAACCAAACAAGTGAAAGACCTGTATCACAAGAACTTTGAGTCTTTAAAGAAATAAATTAAAGAAGACACCAGAAAATGGAAAGATCCCCCATGCTCTTGGATAGGTAGGATTCACATAGTAAAAATGGCAACCCTGCCAAAAGCAATACACAGATTTAACACAATCCCCCTTAATATCCTAGCACAATTCTTCACAGACCTTGAAAGAACAATTGTCAACTTTATATGGAAAAGCAAAAGACCCAGGATAGCCAAAACAACCCTGTTCAACAAGGCAACATCACCTTCCCTGACTTCAAGCTGTATTACAGAGCTACAGTCCTGAAAACACCATGGTATTGGCACAAACATAGACAGATAAACCAATGGAATCGAAATGAGCAACCCAACATTAACCCATACAGGTATGAAAACCTGATCTTTGCCAAAGAAGCTAAGATTATACAATGGAAAACGAAAAGCATCTTCAACAAATGGTGCTGGCATAACTGGAAGCTGACATGTAGAACACTGCAGATAGATCCATGTCTATTGCCATGCAGAAAATTTAAATCTAAATCGATCAAAGACCTCAACATAAATCCAGCCACACTGAACCTGTTAGCAGAGAAAGTGGGATGTACCCTTGAACGAATTGGTACAGGAGACTGCTTCCTGAACATGACTCCAGTAGCATAGACGCTAAGATTGACAAATAATAAATGGGACCTCCTGAAACTGAGAAGCTTCTGTAACACAAAGGACATAGTGTCATCAAGACAAAAAGGCAACCCACCAATTGGGAAAAGATATTCACTAACCCCACATCTGACAGAGGGCTAACCTCCAAAATTTATAAAGAACTTAAGAAGCAAGTCTCCAAAACACAAAAGGATCCAATTAAAAATTGGGGAACTGAACTAAATAGAGAATTCTCAGTAGAGGAGTCTAAAATGGCTGAGAGACACTTAAGAAAGTACTCAAAATCTCTAGCCATCAGGAAAATGCAAATCAAAACAACTCTGAGATACCATCTCACTCCTGTCATAATGGCTACAATCCAAAACTCCAATGACAGTTTACGCTGGAGAGAATGTGGAGAAAGGAATACTCCTTCATTGTTTGTGGGTGTGCGGACTTGTACAGGCACTTTAGAAATCAGTATGGATATTCCTCAGGAAAATCAGAATCAGTCTACCACAAGACCCAGCAATTCCACTCTTTGGCGTATACCCAAATGATGCCCATTCATACAAGGATGTCTGTTCCACTATGTTCATTATTTGTAATAGCTGGATCCTGGAATCAACCTAAATGCCCCACAACTGAAGAATTGATAGAGAAAATGTGGTACATATACACAATGGAGTACTACTCAGCGGAGAAAAAAACAATGGAATCTTGAAATTCGCAGGCAAATGGATGGCACTAGAAGAAACCATCCTCAGTGAGGTAACCCACTCATAAAAAGAAAAACATGGTATGTACTCACTCATTTATGGACTTTAGACATGAATCAGGGGAGTGCCATACTATAATCCCACTGCCAGAGATTCTGGGAAACAGAACCTTCATCCAGCGACTGCTAAAAGCAGAGGCAGATACCCATACCTAAACACTGAACTGAACTCCTGAAATTCAGTGTCAGACAGAGAGAACTGATAGGCAAAGGAGTTAAGATTGGGCTGGTTTGACCCACAGAAACAGTTGACCTGAATAAGGGGGTTTTGTAAAGAGAAGCTTTTTTCTTGAGAGAAGCCTTCCCTGGTTCTAGATCCGCATCAGTCCCAAATAAACACACAGGAGGCTATATTAGTTATGAACCTGTTGGCCTTGCTTGTCTCTTACTGGCTAGCTCTGCTTTAAGTAATTACCTCATACTTGTTAATCTAAGTATGTCTCTTACCGGAGAATAGTTCCGGGCTTCTACCCCATGGCGTTACATGTCGAACTCTTGTGTTTCTCCTTCCCAGAGTTCTTCTGGACTCCTAGTCCCTCCTATCTAGATTCCCTATAGGCCAGACAGTGCTTTATTGACAAATGCACAGGACTTCCCCAAAAAAGGGGGAGCTCTTGGGCCCCAGATTGATGGCTGTGTGGAAAGCATGGGACTGACCCAGACCCCCTCAATGTGGTTGTCAGTGAGGAGGCCTATGTAATCTATGGAGCCTTGAGTAGTGGTTATCCCTGGTGGGCAAATAGACTTTGAGTGCCCATCCCCAAAGTGGGATGTTCTCTCAGCCTGGATTCTTGAGGGAGAGCCTAGACCCTAACCTGGATGACATGACAGACTCTGGAGATCCACCATGGAGGGCCTCACCCTCCCTGGAGATTGGATTGGCAATTGGGTGGGGGCCTGGTGGGGAGGGATAGGGAGGAGGGGGCAGAGAGAGGGGGGGGGGGATTGACATGTGAAACAAACTTGTTTCTAACTTAAATAAAAAAAGGTAGAAAAAAAGCAAATACTTTTCACAGATGACTCCATTGGAACAGAATTGGTGCACACATAAGAGAGGTATAAATGAATTGCCTTATTCTTCTGCTATGTAAATACAGAGAAAATGTATTACATGGGCAAGTACAGAATACACCTTTCTGAAACACTGAATATGTTTGTGGCTTAATTTGGACTTTCCAGCATCCAGGATTCTGAGAAATAATTTTCTATTGTTTACAAATTACCCAAACTAAGATATTTTGTTATAGCAACTGTAGTAGACTAAAATACCCTCTTAATGGATTCTTCCCACAAAGTATTAGCAAATTTTGAAACCAGATAGATTATCACACTGACTCCGGATCTTCTGAGTTAGATAAACAGTTCATGAGACAGTGCCTCGGAACTGGACCAAGTGTTGCAGGCTTTCCAAAGAAAACATCTGAACTGCTGTCAGCTGCCATCTTTGTATTCCTGTGGATAGACCTGAAACTAAACTTTTCCTCTTCTCTGGTGTCTCTGCTGCACCGAGGTGCTCAAATCACAGCTAACTCCTTAGAACACTGTCCTAGCTCCACTGGGAATTTCACAAGTGTCACTCCTGTTCATTGGGCTGCAGAACTTCCCGGTTTGGAAGTATTCTTCCTTGTCCCAAAGCTGTGTCAGCTGTCTGGAGGCCTTCCTTGAACTGCATGCCAAGAGCCCAGACATTGTTAGAAATGTTTATTTTCCTATGTTCCCATGAATGAGACTGGAAGAGAATAGTCCCTGTAGCTTATTCTCCTAGTGTTTTGACAGTATTGTAAAGGATACTGTCATACCCATTGAACACATGTAGGCACTGAAGATCAGAGAGATTAAATGACAATGATCACAAGGTTCCCAAATGGCAGAACCCAACTTGTCCCATATGTTTCATAGTCATGGGATATTTGTTTCACTGAGTGAGTTCACATAGTTAGACAAAAGACCAAGGAAGAAACCTTAAGAATTCAGCCTGTACCATTTCCTGGATGCCACTGAGAAGGATTTTTAAGCCTTGCCCTCAGATCTCTGGAAGAGCAGCATTAACCACCTGGTATTCCTTACAGGAGTCCATGTGAACTCCCTGCCCTGGAATTGGTTTTGCTATCCACTCTCTTAGATTCTGGAACAAATCCCTTCCCCAGACCCAAAATACTAAGATTTCTAACCCTGCTCAGTGCAGAATTGAGAGTATCATGGTTTTAAAAATATCATCAGCTGGGTGATATTAAAGTGATTCAGACCATGGTGATATTTCAAGTGACTCTAATTGTCAAGAAGTTAGAGAGTTTGGGTGCCCTTTGCCCAACAAGAGAACAGTTCAAATAATTTCTTGGAAAAATCACATTTCATACCATGATATCTGGACACATTTTGTCATATTTTTAAGGACCAAGACCTGAAGCCTCGCAACAGGTTTGCTAATACTAAGCATGCTGATGTGTCCCAAGCTCTGCCTCTAACAGTCCTTCACTCTAGAAAGGGAGGAAAACAAGTAAATGAATGCACGTGACATTTTGAGTGGTAGAGTATTGAGCACATAACACGTGCCCATTGAATAAAGAACAAAGTAGGGATCCCGTGGATGAGAGTGAAGTACATACACCAATAAGTCAGAGGCTGGTGTGAGAACACAGAAAAGGAATTGCCTCTATGCCGTGAAGGTAATGTTTCATTTGAAGCCCAAAGGATTGATGCACAGAGAGGGAGAAGCTATTGTAGGGAGTAAAGCGAAAACCCTGAAAGAGCACTGTGGTGATGCATTACCATTAGAATTCTTCTTAGGTTTTAAGACACTGAAACTTTTACCTCACATGCAGAACTAAAGTACATTTTGAGGTCACTTAAGAACACTACTGAGTACACCTACTGTGTACTCAGCATGCTTCTTCAACCTGCCTTAAAATGAACAATGTAACAACCAACCTTATTTGCCTTTGATTTCTCATGTAATCAACTTTTACAACCTAAGTCAATATACAGCTTCCATCCTAAACTATGTACTCTTCCATGCCTCTGTATGTGTGCTATGATAATCTGTGGTAGAATATTATTTTCAGGCATGTAGCTTTTGTTTATGCTGCATTTGTTTAATTCTGTGAAGTTGTGTTACTATATCTGTCTAAAACACCTCACAGTCTAATAAAGATCTGAACAGCCAATAGTGAGGCAGAAACAAGGATAGGCAGGGCTGGCAGGGCTCGTTTTACATCTTCCCCACAGGGTCAGTTGGATTCAGTGACATAATCCTTTGTAAAACTCTGTTAAATTTTTCTGTGAACTACCCATCATTCCTTCCTGATTGATGCATTCTGTGCTGTTCAATAGAATAAAGAGAAAAGCCCTTCGTTAGAGACAGACATATAAGGACAGATACAGACACAGAAACAGTGACAGACTCACAAGACAACCTTTAGGCATGCAAAGTTTCAGACTCACCCAACAGACAGACAGAGAATGACAGAAGACACAGGGAGAGTGAAGTAGAGAATTCAACTCTGTGTTCACTCCTGGCTAATTGGCATCAATAGGAAATACTTTGATATCTTTCATTTAGGTAATACTGATGCATTATTGGTGACTCTGGGTTTATTATTGATGCATTCAAACAGATGCAGAGAACATAGAGTAGGTTACAAGAACTACACACAGTTCATGTTGGCCATGAGTTTTTAGTACAAGGGCAGGAGGACCAGATATGAAGAGGAACCAGGGATCAGGAAGACCAGCTCTCTCGGGACTCCACTCTGCCTTAACTGACCTATTCTTCTAGGAGACAACTTTGGCCATTCCCTCCAATGCACATAGAGCTGAAATAGAGATCTCTTTCCTTTAGAAGGATATTCTCAACCCAGTTCTGACCTGTACACTCTATGAAATACTACACTCCAGGTTCTGCATGGCAGCTTCTTGTAGGTCCATAGCATGGGACTCCTAGTTAGCCACAGCACAGCCAGACCCTACAAACATGCTTGGAAATCCTTTTATCAAAGACTGTCTCAGTCTTGAAGGCATATCTGCATGTGTGTACCACACCAGAGACCGAATATCAAGTCATAAAACCCAGGAAATAGAAAGAAGTGGAACCAACAGACAAATTCAGGACATGATTATTCAGGAAAAGAATGATAACTCTCAGCCTATATCTAGAACTGTTTACTCCACAGTGGAAATTGAATCAGAAAATAGAATAATAGGTTCCCATAAAATAAAAGAATAGGTCACAGAAAAGAAAATTACTTAATATAATAAAGAACATCTTTGATTTCAACCACTAGCCATCATCCTAACTAATAGTGAAGCAAGAGTACTGCTTCTATAATAGCTGGAAATATCATTTTGAAACTTAAAAAATATCACAAAGGTAGTATATTAAAGTTGCTTAATAACTGGTAATTGCTAGTATTGTTTGGTACTGTTATTTCTATAATAATTAATGTTAAAGATACCACACAAGGAAAATTAATACTAAAGCATAGCTAAAACTAAAGATTAGATAGATCCTAAAGGCTTTATGTGATACAATAAAAAAAACTAACATTAGGAAATGGGATAGAGTTCTGTAGTAGGGAACTTGTCTACCACTGAATGCATGAAGACCTGGATTTGATATCTAGCACTATAAAAAAGATGACACATAATCATTTACATGACCTTGAATCACCAATTTAATCCATCCCCTTGTTATATATGCTGTTGATTAAAAAAGAGTTAAAGAGGAGCAACTACATGGTGATCTGTACTAAACAGAGTATTTTGACTGTTCTGTGGAGATGAATTGAAGGAGAACAAGGGTAAGGGAATCAGATAAATCAATGAATCACAAAATTAATACAAGGTAAAGAAAAAAATGACAACTTGAAATGTAGTCATGGCACAGGAGATACAAAATATATCCAGAAGGCAAAATATCTATGACGGTCGCTGGGTAATGCATGGGAAAAGTAAACAGAGGGTGGAGAGAATAGATCCAAGTTGTTTAATTGAGACCTCATGGCTATGTTAACAGAAAAAAAACATTTATTTGTTATAATAACAAAGGGATGTCATTAAAAGGTTTAAGCAGGAATTAGATATGATCTTTTTTTGTGTTATAAAGTTCATTAAATGTCTAGGTAGAGAAAACTTTAGAGATAAACAGAAACAGAAGAAAGTCTATTAGTTTAGGGAACTATTAAAATTATTCAAAGGACTGGGGATGTAACTGTAGTTGGTAAGATGCTTGCCTCTCATGCACGAAGAGGACTGTGTTAGATACCCAGCACACATATGGTGGTGACACCTAATTGTATTCCCAGCATTTGAGAGGCTGAGGCATGAAGATAACTGTAATCCTGATACCAGTCCAGGCTGCAGTATTAGACCCTGTCCACCTTAGTTCTATTGCCGTGAGAAACCCAGTGGACCAAGGCAACTTAGGAACTATTTAATTTGGATTTCTCAGTTATAGGAGGTTAGAGTCGGTGACTATTCTGGCTGAGTACATGGCAACAGCAAGGGAGTCACTGGAGCAGTAGCAAAGAGTTTACATTTTGATCTACAAATGCAAGGCAAAGAAAGAGAGAATGGGAATGGGATGAGCTTTTGTTTTGTTTTCTACAGGGTTTCTCTGGCTGTCCTAGAACTCGCTCTGTAGACCAGGCTAGCCTCGAACTCACAGAGATCTGCCAGTCTCTTCTTCCTGTGTCCTGGGAATAAAGGTGTGTGACATCAGTGCTGTGCTGGTGTGGGTGTGTACTTTTGAAGCCTCAAAGCCCACCCCCAAGGACACACCTCCTCCATAAAAAACACACCTCTAATCTTTCCCAAACAGTTCCACTGACTAGAGACTAAGTATTCAAACGTGTGAGCCTATTGGGACATTCTCATTCAAACCACCACTCTACCAAAAAAGAATCAGAGAAATAAACAAATAAATATTTTAAAGGATCCTGGAGATAACTAAAATTCTGTTTAGTGCATTACTTGGGTGGGTAGTCATTTATAAATAGAAAAACTAAGTTATTTGAAGGAAAATAGATTTCAAAAGTAAGACTGGAGATTTTGCTTGTACAGTGCCAATAGAGGATGTTCATACAGCTGTACTTAGAGATAGAGCTGGGAAGAGTGGCAATAGCTCAGCTCAAATACTCATTAGGGGGCCTTCCTTTCTCTCTTTTCATTTGCAGTTGCCCTGGAGACAATGGAAGGCTTAAGCATAGTACCCATTCAGAGGAATCTTATAGCCTTTGGTCCAAAACAAAACCAGTCTCCTGCTTTGGAAGAAGGGGAAAGGTCTCATTCTTTAACCCAAACTGTCTTCGAAATCACAACAATCTTTCATGATTTTAGGATTACAGGCATAAGTTACCACAGGTGGGCCATTTTCAAATTCATATCTAAATCAAATGTAGCCTTCTAGGATTTGCCAATAAAAACACTTTCCAATGAGATAATGACTTAGAAAAACCTAGGCTTAGATCCTAGCTTTGTTGAAGACTTTATCTTAGATAGAATTTCTACTTTTAGAACCCATGTAAGTTCTTTGTTTAAAAAACAATTAACAAGTACCTACTTAGGACATAATGCCATCTCAGTTACTTAAACAAAACGACATAAAAGCACTTGCCAGTAAAAAAAATCCTGGGTCCTTGGTTGCAACCTGCCAAATACCAGGCATTTTTACTTAAACTATTTGCTGTTTGACCAAAGGCAAAAATGAGTTAAATATAAAAAGCTGATTTATAAGATAATTGATACTCTAAAAACTGAAATGTGCAAAGTAAATTACCTTGGTATGACTGAGAAGTTGACAAAAAACTCAAAGAGCCTTCCAGAAGGAAGAATCCCTGTCACTTCTCTTGTGTGTGTCATACTTTTTATTATTTTTTCCAGTTCCCCAACCTCATCTTTCTTCAGCCCCTCCCCACCTTTTCCCATCCCACCCTCTCGTCCATCTGATGACATGAGTTCAATTCCTAGAACAAATAGAACCAACTAAACCAGGCCTGAACTCTGTTATCTCTCAAGCACAAAACAACAATAAAAATGACTTTTTTATTACTACTGTTATTTTATCTGTTTTAAGATAAAAATAACTACATATACAGAAAGAAAATGTCTTAATCTCAGATTAGGTTCAGCAAGCATACCACAATAGTTGTGATTACTGTTGCCCATTACTATTTTGGTAGCTAACTCATTTTGTTACACCAGGCATTTTTATACATTTTATTTCCTTTAACTTCATACCTATGAGATAATTCCTCATTCAAAGCTGTTTTTGATCAATTACTTAAAATTGATTGCATTCTTTCCTTTTGTAATGTGTGGGAATGAAAAGATGACATTATGTGATCAGTTTTCTTATTGTGGGTTTCAAGAATGAACTCAGGTAAAGTTGCTTGCGTTGCAAATGCTAAGCCACCACCCCCACTCCTTTTTATTTATTATTATTAATTTATTTATTTATATCCCAACTGCAGCCTCCCCTCCCTCCTCTCCTTCAACTCTATCCTCCCTTCTCCCCACATCTTGCATCCACCCCCTTCCATAATTGCTCAGAAAGGGGAAGACCTCCCATGGGCTTCAGCAAAGCATGGAATATCAAGCTGCCATAAGACTAAGAACCTTCCCCTGTATTCAGGCTGAGCAAGGCACTCCAGCATGAGAAATAGGTTCCTAAGGGCTAGTGAAAGCACCAGGGACAGCTTCTGCTCCCATTTTCAGGAGTCCCACAATAGACCAAGCTAGTAACTGTCACATATGCAGAAGGACTAGGTAGGTCCTACGTAGGCTCTTTGGTTGTTGCTTCAAACTCTGTGAGTTCCCATGAACCAAGCTAGTCTTTTCTGTGAGTTTTCTTGCAATATTCCTGACTCCCTCATTACCTACAAGCCCTCCTCCCTCTCCTCAGCTGAGTAAAAGCCATAGTCAAGGGAAATTCCCACAAGTCTACAAGGATGGCCCCACCAAAAACTCCTGGCAGTAGTGGATGCCTAACCTAAACTGGTCATCCCTTGTAGTCAGATTTGTGACTACTCTTATTGTCATCAGAGAGCTTTCATACAGTGACTGATGGAAACAGATTCAAAGATCCATTGCCAAACACTGGGCCATGCTTGGGGATTCCTCTCTCTTCTTAAGCAACCAGTTAAGTAAACCATGCTCAACATACCACTTCCAGAGACATATTATGATCAGAGGGACCAAAATCTGCATTGAACCAATAACACACATCTGTATAACATAGAGAAGTAACAAGTGCTATTTACACCATTTCTACCAAGCAACATAACTTCATATACAAACTCGTTTTACACTTGAACCACATTGTCTTCCTTTTTCAAACAGGATACAAAAAATGCATTCATGAACACCTCTCAAAATGAGCATGGAGTAAAGCTCCCCTTCACACAAAAGCCTATCTACCCCTTAAAAGACTAAAATTAGAAAGGCATTGTCTATCACAAAAATGGAAGCAACACTGACAGCTCACTTTGCACAATTCTTCAAGGCAGGCACAACTACCATTCCTCGGCTTCCTTGAGCAATGACAATCTGTGAAATACATCAGGCCACCATGCCTCTAATTGGTCCCTTGGAAAGACCATTTTCTCACCATTAGCTTTAGACCTTAGAAGGAATCAGTCCTTTCACAGTCTCTCTCCCTTATCAGAAGGCAGTATCTCCTGTTTCCTCTACTTGTTTGCTGGTGCAATGTCAGTTTTATCTTGGGAAATTGAGAATTTTCATTTCCTCTTTCATCTGGGGCATTTTTAAATTTCTCGAGTGAATTTAAGTTACATCCAATATTTGGCAAGAGAGGTAGGGCTGCATAGTGCTGACCTGAGAGACACATAGTGATTTCTAGTATGATGCCTCTGTTTACTAACCACAAAGCCCTGGACAATGATTTAATACGCTGAGTCTCCCTAACTACAGACAATCTGTTCTAACTCATAGAATAATGATAAGAATAAAATTAAATCCTTTGACAACAATCATGATAACAATAAGAAAATGCCCAAAGTCCTTAAAACTCATTGAAAGCCCTTTCATGAAATGTATTATTTCATTTAATTCAATATGAGTACCTTGAGAATTATATAAAATGTTAAGGTAGGCATATATACATGCCCACTCTATCTCAAATCAATCAGGCCCAAGAGGCATAACAAAGCTCTTTGAAGTGTTTACCACATCTTTTCCAATTATAAACAATTCTATTTGTTATACTTTCCTTCCTTTAAGTATATTTTTTAACTTCTGTATTTTGTGAAGACAAAAAGTACAGCCTTTTACAAAGAAAGGTTACATTTAAATATATCCATCAAAACAATTCAGATTCTTACAGATTCACTTATTTACTGATTTATTTTATATATACACATAAATTGTTTATTAAATTATAACATACACAAATAACTTATGGTATTATTCATAGAGTAAACCACGCCCAAATGGAAACATATCTCATTACTTTTCAGATAAGAACAGTATTCAAGATCAGCCCTTCCAGCACCCAAACTCTGAAGACCCGCCCACACAGGAAAGATATAAGCCCTTCTAGCCCCCAAACTCCGGCGAGCCCAGCTTCACGTGAGATTGGGATACCAGAAAATGGGAAGATCTCCCATGCTCTTGGATTGGTAGGATCAACATAATAAAAATGGCAATCTTGCCAAAAGCACTCTCTGTAGAGAAGAATGAAATACCTATCAAAATTCCATCACAATTCTTCAAGGACCTGGAAAGAGCATTAATCAACTTTATATGGAAAAACAAAAGGCCCAGGGTAGCCAAAACAACCCTATACAATAAAGGAACTCCGGGAGGCATTACCATACCTGACTTCAAGCTCTATTATAGAGCTATAGTCTTGAAAACAGCATGGTATTGGCACAAAAATAGACAGGTAGACCAATGGAACCGAATTGACAACCCTGATTTTAACCCACACACCTATATGAACACTTGATTTTTGACAAAAACGCTTAAACTATAAATTGGAAAAAAGAAAGCATCTTCAACAAATGGTGCTGGCATAACTGGGTACTGGTATGCAGAAGACTGCAGATAGATCCATGTTTATCGCCTTGTACAAAATTTAAGTCCAAATGGATCAAAGATCTCCACATAAATCCAGCCACACTGAAACTTTTAGAAGAGAAAGTGGGAGATACTCTTCAATGAGTTAGTACAGGACACCACTTCCTGAACATAACACCAGTGGCACAAACTCTGAGATCGACAATTAACAACTGGGACCTCCTGAAACTTAAAAGCTTCTGTAAGGCAAAGGACACAGTCAACAAGACAAAAAGGCAGTCCACAGAATGGGAAAAGATATTCACTAACCCCACATCTGACAGAGGGCTAATCTCCAAAATTTACAAAGAACTCAAGAAGCAAGTCTCCAAATCACCAAAGGATCAGATTAAAAGGTGGGGTACAGATCTAAATATAGAATTCTCAGTAGAGGAGGCTAAAATGGCCAAGAGACACTTAAGAAACTGCTCAACATCCTTAGCCATCAGGGAAATGCAAATCAAAACAATGCTGAGAAACCATCTTATCCTGTGAGAATGGCTAAAATCAAAAGCACTGGAGAGGATTTGGAGAGAGGGGAACACTCCTACACTGCTGGTGGGAGTACCAACTCCTACAGCCACTTTGGAAAGCAGTATGGAGATTCCTCAGGAAAATGGCAATCAATCTACCAAAAGACCCAGCAATCCCACTCTTAGGCATATATCCAAATGACGCAAATTCATACAACAAGGGCATCTGCTCCACCATGTTCATAGCAGCATTATTTGTAATAGCCAGAACCTGGAAGCAACCTAGATGCCCCTCAACTGAAGAGTGGATAGAGAAAATGTGGTACATTTACACAATGGAGTATTACTCAGCAGAAAAAAAGCAATGGAATCTTGACATTCGCAGGTAAATGGATGACACTAGAAGAAACCATCCTGAGTGAGGTAACCCAGTCACAAAAAGACAAACATGGTATGTACTCACTCATTTATGGATTTTAGACATGATCAGGATAGTGCCAGTCTGCACTTCCACTGATAGAGAGTCTGAGAAACAGGAAAGAACCTAAAAGACATGCATAGTACCCAAGAAAAGAGGAATGAGGCAAGATCCTCTGAACAGATGGGGAACACTGCGAGGGGTGGGGGAGGGAGTGGAAACTGGGAAGAAGATGGGGGAGGGGAAGAAAGAGTATGGCATGGGGGAAATGGAAGGTTGAGTGGGGGGGTAGAATAGGGGGAAGAGGGAATCATAGGTTAGAAGACAGATCAGGCATCAGTGTGACCTCTAGTGATCTAAAGGGATGACACCAATTGGCAAGCTAAGCAATATTGTAGAGACCACCTCGAATGCCCATTCCTGATAATCAACTTGATGTCTATAACCATCCAGGAGCCTTCATCCATTGACTGATGGAAGCAGAGGCAAACACCCACAGTTAAACACTGAACTGAACACAAGGAACCCAGTGACAGAGAGACAGGTGTGTACGTACAGCTGGAAGTGGCAGTGACCACATCTCCAAGCCGGCAGCTGGAGTCACACTTATACCCGCCATCTTGGAAAAACCGCAATTTCAACAGCCGTGGTTTTAACAGATAAGACACATGGCCAGAAAAACATAAAGATCTACAGTGAAGTCAGACTTGGATAAAGAAAAACCTCTAAAGGTTTACAGTGTGTTTAAAAATATATGCAAGATTGAGAGAGAAAAACAAACGAAATATTGGTAAATAGAGAAGCCGGATGTGGTGGCACATGCAGCTAGGATTTACTCCAGAGGCAGAGGCAGGCAGATTTCCAAAGAGAACCCCTGTCTCAGAGAAAAATAAATAAAAGTAAAAGAAATAAAGTAATAATAGATAAATAAGCCACGCAAAGATGGAAAATATACAGAGAGTCTGGATACTGTATGCTATTGTGTTTTTCAGTTTTTTGATTTCTCAGGAAGGAACAAATGCTAAAGTACACTTGATTATAAATTCTGCTGAATTCATTCAACTTATGTCTTTTAAAAATGCCTTGACTTCAAAATTTAAGTATGAGGATATATTACTTCGGAAAGAAGTTTATGTTTATGTTTCTACAGAAAATGAAAAGCTGAGGATTCCTTGAGGCTTCTGTGGTTTGATGAACCAAGACCCCCGGAAGCAGTGGGCCAGGTGTTTCAACAACTGAGACAGCTAAGATAATGGAGCTTTAAAGACCATGAAAATAAGGACGTATACGGGTTTCTGAGTTTGTCATGAAACCCATGGTATGAACAGCGCCCCCTTCCAGCACGAAGCAGTTTGGAATGAGCGACGTCCTATTTCCCATCCTGTTTATAAATCTTTGCTTACATTTAAATGGGATTGTTTATAATTGGTTAATGATCACAGCCAATCTCTTTTTAATGGTAAAAAGGGGAATTATGGTATGGGCATTGTTTTTCATTTATTGATACAAATTCAGGGTCATTTCTGTGATGTGTATATTTCTCCTCTTGATTAAGAATTGTGCTTCTAATGATCTTTTAAAACGTAATGCATAATTGAATACAGACTATAGATAGTTAATGATAATAGAATTTATAGTTAGGTAAGTAAGGTTTTCTAGATATACAAAAATACATTTGAGATAGATAAACAGTCTTCAAACCTCTTGAAGACCTTCAGAAAATGGCATTTAAAATGGTTTAGGGTTTTTCTTGACAATGAGAAATGTCTGCTCCTGGCAGCACCAATTATGTCTGAGAGGAAGATGGGCATCGAAGAAACTGGTTATGGAGTTTGCTTTCAACCTGGCAAGATTAGCCATTTGGGCAAGAAACTGCTCTTGCCTAGACTGTTTGACTGTTGCTGTATAAACTGGACATGCATGACCCATAGGAAACTCAGTCTTTCAGGGTTCCTGCTTCATGGAAGAGTCTACAAGACTTTCTACAGGACACAGAAAAATGACTGACAGACTGCCAACGCAGATGGACAGTTTGAAATTTCCTGCTTTGCTGAGAAGTCTTCCAGAAACATTGTGGCCTATGGGCTGAAGATGGATGCCCCAACAATACAGAGGAACTTCAGCTGACTGTACAGGTAGCAAGATGTCTGTCAATTCTAGTGTTTATATATTATCCTTCTGTAGTCTTTGATGGAGTTGAAGACAGATAGTTATAGTTATAGTTTTCCTTAGTTATGATAAAAGATAAGCTACATATAAAACTTTAGACTCACAAGGATGGGATGGATGATATTTTCTTTAAATCTTGCTAAATGTTGACAAAATATTGTAACTGTGTTCTTACTTGATAACTGTTCTGTTATATATAATTTGACTATGTTAAAGTTAAGACCTTTCTTTTTGTTTAAACAGAAAAGAGGAGATGATGGGGGAAGTCCTGTGATTATGTCAATAAAGCACTGTTGACAAATAGGGAAGTTAGATAGGTGGGACTAGGGTCCAGGAGGACTCTGGGTAGGGGAACACAAAAGAGTCAAGATGTAACGCCATGGGGTAGGAAGCCTGGAACTATTTTCTGGTAAGAGAAATACTTAGATTAACAATTATGGGGTAATTACTTAAGTCAGAGCTAGCCAGTAAGAAACAAGCAAGGCAAACAGCTTCATAATTAATATAGCCTCCTGTGTGTTTATTTGGGACTGATGCAGCTCTAGAACCAGGCTGGCGGGAAGGCTTCTCTCAAGGAAAAGGCTTCCCTTCAGAGTTATTCCAATTTTTTGTACCTGATGTGGTTTTAATATGTTGCCAAGTATGTGGACGATTTTTGAGAAGGTTCCATGTGGTAGTGAGAAGAAGGTACATTCTTTTTTATTTGGATTGAATGTTCTATAGATGTCTGTTAATCCCCCATCGGGTCATAAATTCTATTACACCCTTTGATTTTGTTAAGTTTCTGTATGGTATTCCTGTATAGTGGTGAGAGTGGGGTATTGAAGTCTCCCACTATAAGTGTGTGGGGCTTTATATGTGATTTGAGTTTTAGTGTTGTTTCTTTTATGAACATGGAGGCCTTTGTGTTTGGGGCATAGATGTTCAGAATTGAAACCTCATCTTGGTGGATTTCAACTGTGATGAGTATATAATGACCACCTACATCTCTTTTGATTGATTTTATTTTAAAGTTAAATTGGTAGATATTAGGATTTCTACCCCCACTTGTTTCTTGGGTCCATTTGATTGGAAAATCTTTTCCCAACCTTTAACTCTGGGGTAATGTCTGTCTTTGAGGGTGAGGTGTGTTTTTCTATGCAGCAGAAGGATCAGTTCTGTCTTCGGATCCATTCTGTCAGCCTGTGTCTTTATATGGGTTAGTTAAAGCCATTTTATTGAGGGATATTAATAACCATTGATTGCTCATTCTTCTTTGATTTGGAATGGTTGTTGTTGGTCAAATTATGTGTGGAATTCTACCCCTTTTTTCTTTTGGCTGTCGGTAAAGTGGGATTATGTAATACCTATTATTTTCTGGTTGTAGTTAACTTCCTTGGGTTGGAGTTTTCATTCCAAAACTTTCTGTAGGGCTGGGTTAGTGGATATGTATTGCTTGAATCTAGTTTTGTCATGGAATATCTTATTTTCTCCGTCTATAGTGATTGAGAGCTTTGCCAGGTATACTATATTCTGGTCTGGCATCCATGGTCTCTTAGTGTTGGTAGAATATCTATCCAGGAACTTCTGGCTTTCAGAGTTTCCATGGAGAAGTCAGGTGTAATTCTGATAGGTTTGCCTTTATATGTTACTTGGCCTTTTTCCTTAGCTGCTCTTAATATTCTTTCTTTATTCTGTATGTTGGTATTCTTGATTATTATGTGGTGAGGGGATTTTTTTTGTGGTCCACTCTATTTGGTGTTCTGTAAGCTTCTTGTACCTTCATTGGCATGACTTTCTTTAGGTTGTGAAAGTTTTCTTCTATGATTTTGTTGAATATGTTTCCTGCCCCTTTGAGGTGGTTTTCTTCACCTTCTTTTATGCCTTTTATTCTTAGGTTTGGTCTTTTCATGATATAACATGTTTCCTGGATGTTTTGTGTTAGGGATTAGTTGGACTTAATATTTTCGTTGGTTGATAAATCAATTTCTCTTAGTGTATCTTCAACACCTGAGATTCTCTCTTCCATCTCTTGTATTCTGTTGGTTATGCTTGTATCTGTAGTACCTGACCATTTGCCCAGCTTTTCTATTTCCAGCCTTCCTTCAGATAGTGTTTTTTGTTGTCTCTATTTCAGTTTTCAACACTTGCACTGTTTGAATTATTTCTTGCAATTTTTGCTTTGTCTTTTTGTCCATGAGTTGCATTTGTTGATTTTTTTGGTTTGTTTTTTTCTTCCATTTCTTGCATTTTTTTGGTTTGCTTTTTCTTCCATTCCTTGCATTTTTTGATTGTTTTTTCTTCTATTTCTTTGAGGGATTCTCCTATATCCTCTTTTAGGGCCTCTATCATTTTCATGAATTTGTTTTTAAGGTCATTCTCTTCTGCTTCATTTGCATTGGAATGTTGGAGTCTTGCTGGTGTTGAGTCTCTAGAATCTGGCGATGTCATATTTGTTTTTCTGTTGCTGAGTGTGTTTTTGTATTGTCTCTTTCCCATCTCTTTTTCTAGTGGGTGCAGAAAGAGCCCCTTACTGGTATGATGGTTAGGGGACCATAGTTCCCTTTCGCGGGATTCAAGCAAGTCTAATACTCTGGTAGTTCTTCTATTCCTTGTCCTAGTCCTGGTCCCGTGGGTGGAGAAGAAGCCCAGGAATCTGGGGTGAGCAGTCTCCCACCTGGTCCCCTGGTTCCATTGTTGGAGGAGAAGACCTGGGATCTGGGTTGCTTGGCTCCTGCCGGGATGGGAGGCTCTGTGGCAGTTGGTATGTAGTTCCCAGGCACTGGAAGGCAGGCCTGGATGTGGGGCCTTGTTTACTGAACCTGCTGGTCCCCTGGTCTCTGGGGTGCCTGGCTCCCGCTGGGATCGGAAGCTCTGTGGCAGTCCCATGCTTGTCTTTTTTATTCTAGCCACTATACCAGGTGTAGAGTCACATTTTATTGTTATCTGAAGGACTGTACCTACATATCAAACTTCAGTGTCCTTCTGGGTAAAATTTTAAGAGTAAACATGTTTAAGTGTACCCAATAAACAAATTATTCAAATATATTGGTTTATACTTTTCTTGTAGCCTATGTCATTACAAAATAAGGTTAAGCAACTAAAAACTATACAAAATGACTTGAGTAAAAAAAAAGATGAAAAAGACAGAGAGTACAGAGAGGAAAATGAAAGAATGGTAAAGTTGGCACAGAAAATTGTATAAACAGACATTTTGTCAAAAGTAGGGCACAAATGTGGGCTTTGAAAATAAAAGAAAAGTAGAATACACAAAAAGTTCATATCAAGGATCAGTCTGTATTCTGCTTTAAGTTACTCCATGGTATATAATGCAGGGATGTTTTAGGGACTCTTTGAAACAAGTTCCCGCTGTATAGACCTAGCTAACCTAGGATTCACTGTGCTCAAACTCACAGTGATCAGCCCTTGGAATGCTGGAACTAAAAGTATGTGCTATCATAAGTAGCTGAAAACTATTTTGGCCCAAGAGACTCCATTTTGCAAGCATATTTTTACTCTAGGATAACGACAGAGGATGATTTAGCACCTATGTAAACTTGTAAACCTCACTGTATGTCTGGTACCATCCATGAAGCACAAACTGATAAATTATTTATGTCTGAGTGAATTGATAATTTAGAATCATATAAGGGTATCCAAATAATACCAGATAACTTATTGAACAGACCAGATCAAATAAAGGACACACTGGCACCCGGATCCCATAAATAGGTAGAGTCTCATCACTCTGAATCGGTCATCTGATCACTCAGTGTGTGCATCAAGGACCAACATATAGGAAAACAGAGAATGTATGACTGTCCTCAGGGCATTATCTCATTTTGCTCCCTACTGGTAACTTGGCCTTGTCAATTGCCATCTGTCTGCCTGTCCATGTTCCTGTTCATCTGTCTGAACCCACCATCTAGCTATCTATCCATTCCTTCACCTGAACACCATCCATCCTTCCCTTTTGTTTCTGCAGTCAGACTTGCTCTGCAGCTTTGCTCTCAAATCAACAGCACTCTCAGCCGCCAATACTTCTTAAGCTTCTTCCTTGCAGCTAGGTTTAGTTCTCATTAATGTGGATTCCATTTAATTTCTATCAGCCTACCACTAAAATGTCTTGCATTCTGCTATGACTTAGTAACCCATCATAGCCAATCTGCACTCTACATATACTATAGATGCATTTACAATATATTATATGATGTGATACTTAATATTATTAAGACTGGATTAAAAGCCTCTGTTTTCTGTGGCCAGGGTTACTAAGGAAAGGGTATGTGGCAAATAGTTGCCACTGATACCACTTGTCCTGTGAAATACTACTATTAAATATATCCTGACATTTTAGAAAGACAAATGTGTTTATCTATGTTTCTGATCTAGTGTGCTCATGACAATTCACATAACACTACTATCCATATGATAACTGCATGCCATTATCCAGAATAAATAAAGGGGGAATGTCTCTGTACATATTGGTGAAAAGGCACTAGTGAAACTGTTCCCATCACACTATTTGGTGGAGCTATCTCATCAAAATACATAGTAAGATTTGTTTAATGTTTTCTCAGATGATTATGTTTAGCAAGCTGTGCAATCACCGATGGAAAATGCTCTATTGTACCTAACAGTTAAGGAAAATACTACAAGTTTCAACAGCTGCTCTTCATGGCACTTCTCATTGCAAGGAAATAAAGCATGAAATATAAAGCATAATCTGGGAAATAATTAGCCAGTCAAAGCTTTGGAACCAACTAAACATTTCAATGGTCTTGCCTAATCTAATAGTGAAATATATTGTACATACCATAAAAAATACTCAAACTCAAAATGTTGTACAAAGTTCCAATAACTTATGAGACTTATGATGCCTAGCCCTGGGTGAGCCTCAATCCACAAGCTTCTACCCCTCTGCTTCTCAAACACTCATGTACAGAAAAGTGCTTAGAGTAGCTGCCAGACGAAGGTAAAGAAGAAGAGTGGCAGGGCACAGGAGTTGGCTTGAAAAAGCAGTGTGAACCTAATTTGACCTACAAGAATTAGCTTAATTAGGAGAAAAGGCTTTGAGATTATGGAATCCATGATCAGACCTTGAGATAGGAACACATTAAAATTGAACAGTACATTATAAAAGAAAACATGAACATGGCCTTAAAGAGACAGGCTTCCGTTAAGAACCTGGTAAGGAATTTCATTAAGAGGAATAGTTTCAAGTCAGAGGAAAAGAGAAAACTGTTGTAGACAGAATGCCAGGGAGAGTTCAGAGAAGTGAGCCTGCAGAGAGATTTCCCAAACAAAGAGGTAGATATATGATTTTTTATATCCTTTCTGGAGCTGGCTAAAATTCCATACCACATGATTTATTTCAATACAGCCTACATGACAAAGACTACACCAGAGCCAATACCGGATAGGACCAAAAATTAGAAATTAGGAGCTGTAAAAATCACAGCATAGAACAGCTACTTAACTGTCTGTCTGTCTGTCTGTCTGTCTGTGTGTGTGTGTGTGTGAGAGAGAGAGAGAGAGAGAGAGAGAGAGAGAGAGAGAGAGAGAGAGAGAGAGAGAGAGAGAGAGAGAGAGAGAGAAAATGCTGCAGGGGACATAGCACGATAGTGGGATCTGGCTTCATAGAAAGTCCAGTGTTTTATAGGAGCAGACTCATGATCAAACACTGATTTGAGAGATCTGAAATGGTACCCGAGATTTCTCCAGTTCATAAAAGCTGTCAAAATGATGCTTCTTTTTAGAAGCAATTATTGTGAGGAAGTGTGTCTCTTTTAGGCAATCCTCCAATAATATTTTGTCTTACCATTAAACTTTTACCAAGAGATCAATGTTAAATTCTTAATTAAAAACCCAGAACACCTCTATTCTGTATTTTCACCATGAATCAAAAGTTTGGGTGAATTGTGGCATGTATATAAATTATAGCATGGCCCTTTCCCTGAATGTGTATGTGGTCAGTCAATTACCATTTTGAAGTAGATGTTATTTTGGCTCAATAATGACAGCAACTATTTGAGCAGTTTTAAAATAATAAGTCTGGGCTCACAGTAACGAAACTCTCAAGACTCCATAATAGAGACAGAGGAGAAAGGGTCATAACATTCTCACCTGAGAGACCAGCTATTATTCCTTCCTGCCAATCCCCAGCTGCAAGTGAGTCTATAGAAATAAGGTTAACTGAATATTGGGCTCCATGGTGAAGGTTTCATGAAGTCATCATCTATGATGATGTTGGACTTTTCAGTGAAGCTACTGTTCTGCAATCACCCACACTTCTGTAAGCAACCTTTTACCCACATGTTGTTAAATGTAAATAAAAGCATTGGTGTACCAAGGTAGACTTGTGTGAAATCATGATTTGTTCAGACATTATTACCTTATCTGGGCTAAATCCAAGTTGAAGTTTGTTTATATAATGCAAAGAAAATTCATAAACAATATACATGGCAGAAAAATATTAGGGCAATTGGATCTGGAAATATTTCAAATACACACATATATATATATTCAATAAATTGGATTCATTACTTTTCCTTGTCTTATCCAAAACACTTATGGAACACTTAAATACTTAACATAGTCATCGAAACTACACAGTCAGCCATGACAGAGAGTAGTCCACACTGCTTCTCAAAAACACTTATATTTGTGTATTTACTATGCCTAATTTACTCACTGGCGATTCAGATAGCACTACATATTTCAACTAACATTATTTAGCTCCTCATATATTATTAAGTATGCATATGAACTTTTGCAAAGATGGGAAGAAATATCTGGAGAATGGTTGATTCTGAATTAATAAGTGAGAAACCTATAGGAACTTCTGCTGTTATATACTTTGGTTATTATCATTAGTTGGAGGTTGATTAGCCTGAGGTACCACAAATACAAAAACAATAGGTTCCTCTATAACAACATACTATCACAATAGGTCTGTACATGGTACTCTTTTATTTATCTACTAGCTTATTTTAAAATGTCATAAACAATTTGATCACCAAACACAGTCTGAGAAATTGAACATTACAAACACACTATTCTTAACTGCCCACTCCACATCTCATCCTTCTGTTTCACTTTCAGAAAAAAATGACCAACCTGACTGTTATGCTACATTTATGCTTTCTTTGCTTTTTTCTTTAATTTTACAGAGTGCATTCCTATATCTAAAATATAATATTTGATGGTTATCTGAAGTTTACTCTTTACAAAGAGTATAATTCTGTAAAGCACATTTTGGGAACTAATACTTTACACATGAAAGTAATAGTTTATTCATTTTCGATGTTTATGCCAGTATGCAGCAATCTGAGTTAGTTATAATTTTTTGCTGCCAGAAAAATACTACTATGCTGTCATACACCAAATTTATGTGTCTATATTATTTTATAACTCTCTATTCAACTTGATAAGTCTATTTCTCTATCCTTAACCAATATCAAATTATGTTCCACGAAAATCTTGACAAATTCCTGAAAGATCGAAATGACTCTTTGTATCCTATCTGGTCATAATACAATAAAACTTAAAATCAAAAGCAAACAAATCTCTAGTTAGTACACCAATTCATGGAGATTTAAACACCTCATTACTGGATGATGACTGGCTCACAGAAGAAATCAAGAAAAAAATAAAAATTTTCTGGGAACTAAATGAAAATGAAAACATAACACAACAAAACCTCTGGGACACATTGAAAGCAGTTCTACCAGGGAAATTTATAGCTATTAGTGCCTATATTAAAATCTCAGAGAGTACAAAAGTAAATGACTTAATGATGCAATCCAAAATACTGGAAGAAATAGAGCAAAGTCAATGGCAAGAAATAATAAAAGTCAGCACTGAAATTAATGGACCGGGAACAAAGAAATCAATACAAAGAATCAGCAAACCTAAGAGCCGCTTCTTAGAACATGATAAACAAGATGAACAAACACTAGGCTCAACCAGCTAAATTAAAGAAAGAGAGGACCCAAAATAACAGACTCAGAAATTACCAGGAAAACAGTACAACAGACTCCAAAGAAACTCAGAATACATAAGGGAAAATATAAAATTCTATATATCCCTAAGTTGAAAAGCACTAAAAGAAATGCATGAATTTCTAGATTCTGCCAAACCACCAAAATTAAACCAAGGAGAAAAAAACAACCTAAACAAATCCATAAAATAAGGTTGAAACAGTGTTTAAAAAAAAACATTTCGACTAAAATAGTGCAAGACCAGATGGAGTCACAACAGAATTCTTCCAGACTTCCAAAGAAGATCTACAGCCAATCCTTCTAAACCTGATTTTTTAAAAAGAAACAGAAGAATCACTCCCAAACTCCTTTTATGAAGCAAGTTTCATTCTAATACCAAAAGCGGGTAAAGTACACAACAACCAAAACAGAAGACAGGAAAACCATAGACCAACATCTCTGAAGAACAGAGAGAAAGGACCATTTCAGGAATGTGGAGCCATAAAAGGAGAAACATCAAGGTAAGAGTGAGGGGGTGGTAATTAAAAAGCCAATGGGAGGAAGGAGAGTAAAATAACAATAAGTATATCTGTAAAAGTCATAAGGAATCATTTTATTATCTATCTACCTAAAATGCCTATAATTTCTATAATACATGTAAGTCCTTATATATTTATATATAAATAAAAGTTTTCACATCTGGGATGGCAATGCTCACTCTATGTGCTATAATTTTGTCTGTGTGTGTCTGTGTGTGTGTGTGTGTGTGTGTGTGTGTGTGTATGTGTGTGTATTTCAATACCATGCATGAGAAGCTCTCTCTTTTGAGTTGTTGGTCAGAGGTGCCCAAGGGATATATGTTATTGCTTTTGCCCTTGGTTGCCTGCCAGAGGCAGAAACTCCTACTGCTGAAGACATCATGCGCTTCTGACACAGGATTCAGAGGACCTGAGCTGGATCTGGACTGGATGACTCCTCCCTCAGAACTAATTGCCAAAGTACCAAAAGGCACCACACAAACCTTGAAAAGACAAAAGAAAACAATAGTACTACTGTGAAACAAATCAATGGCAAGTATGTCACAAGAACCCCAGGGGGGTTCAATAGTAACACCCATACCTGTGGTAACCTACATATCTCTAATTGAACTTCAGGCCCACTTAACAAGAGGGATATTTTGCCTGGTATTGGAAACCTAACCTACTAAGCCTGGTTTGTAAAGTCATGGATCTTGGAGGTAAACCTGCAACCAACACTTTATTAAACCAGCATAATATGTACGTTCTAAATGCTCCTATTTATACTCATAGCCCCAACAAATGTATTTGCAGCGTGACTTTTTTTTCTGTTCACTTGTACATTTTCATTTAAATTAGAAACAAATGTTGTACATATCAATCCTAGTTCTCTCTCCCTCCCCTCCTCCCCTGGCCTCCCACTGATCCCCCCATCCCATCCCCTTTCTGCTTCCCAGGGAGGGTGAGGCCTTCCATGGGGATATTCAAAGTCTGTCATATAATTTGGAGCAGGATCTAGGCCCTCCCCCATGGGAGAGAGTATCCCTCTATGTGGAATGTGCTCCCAAAGTCCATTCGTACACTAGGGATAAATAATGATCCACTACCAGAGACCCCATAGATTGCCCAGATCTCCTAACTGACACCCACATTCAGGGTATTTGGACCAATCCTATGCTGGTTTCCCCCTTATTAAGGTCCATGAACTCCCACTTGTTATGGCCAGCTGTTTCTGTGGGTTTCTCCAGCCTGGTCTTGACCCCTTTGCTCATGATGCCACCCTCTCTGCAACTGGATTCCAGGAGTTCGGCTCAGTGTTTAGCTGTGGGTGTCTGCTTCTGCTTCCATCAGCTACTGGATGAAGGTTCTAAGATGGCCATGTTTGTCTTTTTTGTGACTGGGTTACCTCATTCAGGATGGTTTCTTCTAGTTCCATCCATTTGCCTGTGAATTTCAAGATTCCATTGTTTCTTTTTTCTGCTGAGTAGTACTCCATTGTGTAAATGTACCACATTTTCTTTATCCATTTTTCAGTTGAGGGGCATCTAGGTTGCTTCCAAGTACTGGCTATTACAAATAGTGCTGCTATGAACACAGTTGAACAGATGTCCTTGTTGTATGAATGTGCATCTTTTGGGTATATGCCTAAGAGTGGAATTGCTGGATATTGTGGTAGACTGATTCCCATTTTCCTGGGGAACCTCCATACTGATTTCCAAAATGACTGTAAGAGATTGCACTCCTACCAGCATTGGAGGAGTATTCCCCTTTCTCCACATCCTCTCCAGCATAAATTGTCATTTATGTTTTTGATTTTTGCCGTTCTGACAGGAATGAGATGGTTTCTCAGCATTGTTTTGATTTGCATTTCCCTGATGGCTAAGGATGTCAAGTACTATCTTAAGTGTTTTTCAGCCAGTTAAGTGGGGGAATGAACTAAAAAGGGAATTTGCAATACAGCATGACTTCTACACCTACAAAGTTTAGTATCATTGTGGAAGAGAGGCAGAAAGATTGTTAAGAGACAAAGAAATAGGAAGTTTGCTGTACAATTTACTCTCCTAGAAATGTCAAAGGAATTATAGCCATTAAGTTTCATCAACAAGGCTGCCCAAATAAGATCTGAACAAAGATCTTCCAATAGATACGATAACACGGCAGGGATAAATCTCATGGGACATCAACCCCAGAAAAAGAACCATAAGCAACTAAGGAATGATAAAATCAAGAAAAATAGTTTTTCCCAAGGAAAAAAAGCAAATTAGTTATTCATTACCAAGCTTTCAACCTTCAAATCATATACATAGGAACAAGACTAAATAGATGAATCAGTATATTGCATTTACATATATATTCATTTATATATGTATAGATACATATAATTAAGTAAAAAGAGTCCAGGAATTTGAAAGGGAGTGTGAGACACAGGAGGTATAAGAGGAAAGGGATGGAATCATGTGAATGTAGTACATATATATGAAAAATTTTAAATAAATGTTAATAAAGGAGATGTTAATAAAATTTTAATAGGAATAAAAAGGATAGGAAACATAGGCACCATTCCAAAAATGAAATATATGGATATTAATGATTTAAAAACATTAAGATAATATCAAAATATATTGGTTTGAATACAAAATGTCTCCACAGGTTCATGTTCCAAGAATTTGGTTGCTAGCTGATTACCTTTGGGGAATTGATTATATCCTGAGAGTCTTAACTTCCTCAATGGAATAATTTTTAATGGCATTATAGTATGATGACATTATTGTGTATTGGTAGAAAGTAGGAAGTACAGCTTGTTTAGAGAATTAAATCATTAGAGATCAGTTGCACCATGTCTTTCTGTTTCCCCACCTCCTATCATTCAGAAAGAAATTACATTGCACTGCACACTCCTATAACGAAACCCAAAGCAGTAGAGACAGCCAATTATTCATTGAAACCTCTAAAACTGTGTCTTAAGTTACTTTTCTCATGGATTTCTCATAATAGTGAAAAATCAGCCACACAGGACAAATTATGGTGAGAACCATAATTTCACAGTTTAGATAAAGTAAACCAATTATTCATCTAAGTTATTAAAACTCACTCAAGATGAAGGAAATATTAAATAGTATTATAAATAATGAAATAAGAAACAGAATATGTATGTTTAAAATCTTCCCCCAAAAAATCATATATGTATATGTATATATAAGTTTTCTTTTAACATGTTATAGATTTTATTTCTTCTTAAATATTTTCAATTTAAAAAAGATTTCATCATTTGTTCCCCCTTTTCTCCCCCTACACTACCCATTTTCCTTCCCTCCCTCCCAAGTTGATAGCATGCTTTTCTTTGTTTATATATTGTTAATTACATACACCGCTTAAAGAAAAACAACATAGATTCTGTAGAATCTCCCCCTTGGAAACAGAAGCTGCTAGAACACTTTCTAACATATTTCATTAGATTAGAGCAAGCTTCACTAGCCCAGGATACAAAGAAACAATCTTTTTAAAACAGAAAACAGGAAATAATAGGCTATTACTTGTGAATATAAATGTTAAATATCTGATAAAATTTTAGTAAAATATGTCAGACAATATGAAAAAATACTCATATAATCAAAAGATACTTATATCAGTAATGCAAGGTAAATTCAATGCTCAAAAATCAGTCATTGCAGTTCAACACATCAAAAGGATCAAATAAACAAAAGCATATTGTCATATTCATGGACACCAAATCAATATTTTAAAAAAGGATTGCTAGATAAAATTTTAATCCAACTAATGAAAAATAGAGCAAAATTTTCTTAAATATGATAAGTAATCCACAAAACTGATAATTAAAGTCATTCCTAGTTAAGTCAGACAAAGCATTGCCTCTAAGATTGGTACCTAGACAAGGATGCCTTTTTCATCATTCCTAGTTGGTGCAAAAAAGCAAAGAAAATAAATATAATGCATTCCAACTAAAAAGGAAGAGATAATAATTTTATCCATTTGCTAAAAATGTCTTCATCTAAATACAAATACGGTGCCAGTAGATAATCACAATAAAATGGCAAAAGATTTCAAAAATCATATTTTTCCACTGAGAATATACAATCAGAAACTGAGGTTTAAAAGAAAACAATAAAATAATTTAACAGGCTAGTGGTGCTGCTGAGAAATAGAATATTTGTCTAGCATGCACGAGACCCCAGCACTAAAAAAATTATGAAAAACTAAAATAAAGTAAAAAATCTAAAATAAATTCATTTTAAGTGGTGCTATGGGAATTTCAAGGAAATATTCATGCATCTGTGTTTTTAATACCATCATTCACAGTAGCTAAAGGGCAGAGGCAAGCTAACTGTCCACCAACAGATTAATAAATACACAAAATGGGATACATACACATAATGTTATTTTAAAGCAGATTTTTCAACAATAAAAAGGAAGGCAATTCCAATCCCTACAACATAAATGAACAGTAAGGAAATCATGTCAAGTGAAATAAAACAGAAACTAAAACACAAACACTACATGATCACACTTTCATACAGTATGTACAAAGAAGTTGAATGATGATTACCAAGAAGACAAGGAAGAGAAATGAGCTGTTAATTGATGGGTACAGGTTTAGTTAAAAGATGAAAAAGTTATCAGAACTGGATACCATAGTAACATAACTATATTCAATGCTTTTGAATTGTATGATAAATTGGTAGTGTCTTTTTATCATAATTAAATTCTGCCATTTAAAAATGAGTTGTAAGGCCAGTAAAATTGCTCAGTGGAGATAAGCACTTACTGACAAGTGTATTATCCTGAGTTTAATATCTAGGAACTACATGGCAGAAGGAGAAGACAAACTCCCACAAGTTCTATTCTGACTTCCATGTGTGCATTACAGCACACATGTGCACAATCATTTCCACCCCCTACACACACACAGTTTTTCAAAATGCAATACAGAGCCTTCAGGTGTAGCTCATTTGGTAGAGTGCTTGCCTGACATGTACAAAGTCCTTGGTTTGATTCTAGTCACTGTACAAGCCAAATATGGTGATGCTCAAACATAATTCAGCACTAGGGAAATTACAACAAGAGAATCAAATTTTCAAGATTATCCTAGGCTTAGTAATTTTGAAGCTCACCTACACCACATGAGATTATGTTTTTAAAAATGAACTAAAGGCTTTGTATGGCAACACATATTGTTAATCCCCAACACTGGAAACGACTAAGACAGGAAGATATATGGAGAACTCTCAAACTCAACAAGAAGAAAAAAAATTGGCCGAGTACCTCATGAAGAGAATGTACAAACAGCCAAAAATTTTCAAACCAATCAACAAATTAAAGATCTCGGTACAACAGCCATTTGGGAAATGAACACGTGTTATTCTTTATTTTATTGATCTTGGTCATTCTGAATGGGGAAAGATGAAATATCAAAATAGTTTTAATTTGAATTTCCCTGGTGGCTAAGGATGTTGAACTTTTTAAAAGTATTTCTCAGTAATTTTTGTTCCATCTTTTGGGAACATGTCATTTATTTCTATACTTCATCTTTAAATTGGGTTGCTTTCTTGATGATGAAACTTTTTAGATCTTTATATAGTCTAAAAACTAATCCTGTAACATATGTATAATTGGTAAGGACTTTTCCTATTCTATAGGCCACTGCTTTGCTCAAATGATGCTATCCTTTGCTGTACATAGTTTTATTTAGCTTAATGAGATCCTTTATTAAGCATTAGTCTTAATGCTTATATTGGTGTACATATTCATTGCCACTCTATTCACAATAGTCAGAAATTGGAAACAGCCTAAATACTCATCAACTGATGAGTGGATGCTAAAAATGTGGTTTTCAGGTAAATGTATGGTGATGGTCCTTCTGTGTATATGTTGTCTTATTGGTTGATTAAATAAAGCACAGTTGGCCAATACGAAAGAAAGATAGGTGGGACTAGGAGTCGGGAAGGACTCAGGGAAACAGAGGCACAGTCAGTCACGATGTAGGACACAGAGGTAAGAGATCCAGAACCCTTTTCTCCGGTAAGAGAAGACAAGAAATACTCAGATTAGCAGCTATGGTTGAATAATTAAGTCAGAGCTAGCCAATAAGAAACAAGCATACAGCCAACAGCTTCATAATTAATATAGTGTTTCATGTGTTATTTGGGGGCTAAAGAGGCAACAAGACCCAGGCACGATCTCACAACAGTATGGAACTGGAAACAATCATCCTAAGTGAAATTTCAACCCTCATCAGAGAAGCTTCTTGTTTCAATAGATGGGAATTAACACAAAGACACAACTGGACAATATTTACAGTGCGTGAGACTTTGGAGAACTCAGATATAAAAGGGATGTCTTCATCAAACACTCCCCTCAAAGCTCAGGGATACACACAAGAGAGGAAATGAAGCTTCTAAGAGCCAGAGGATGAGAATGACTCCAAAGAAACAGTGTATTCCAGACACATCAGGACTGATTCACATATGAACTCACAGAGACTGTGACGGCACATGCAAGACCCACACAGGTTAACCAGACAAAATCCCAGCACTGAGAAGAGAAAGTGGACACAAGATTCCATCCCTAGCCAAAAAGCTATTTGCAGGTGGTATCCACTGGCGAAGTGAAAGTCAGCTTTCTCCAATGGTGTGCGACTAGTTATGTCAACCACACTCCAAGGCAGACTCAATGCCTGGGAGTAGTTGGCCAACACAAAATAGACTCCATAATTTTTTGTGGGATTTTTGTTTCACCTTAGTTTGTTTAGGTAATTTTTTGTCTTACTGTTTTTTGTTTGTTTGGTTTTCTTTCTTCTTTTGAGAGAGAGAACATGAACTTGGAAGGGGAGGGAAGGTGTGGAGGATCTGGGAGGAGTCAGAAAGAGGGAAATGATCAAAATATATTATGAAAAATGCTAAAAATTTTTAACTCATGCTGAAAAGTGTCTAAAATGGTCAACTTTTTATCACAATAAAAATCAACTAATCAAACTTGTTCTGTCATCTCTGTGGACTTTATAGAACTTTCTTTAACCTATACACAAAAAATGTGATAAAATGATCTACTTCTTATGGTTATCATGAAAATATTATGATAATTTTACATATGATAAGGGGTCAATAAATAGTATTTTATCACATATGCACTAATTGTTATCCTAAGCAAGTCCTTGAGATGCATTTTTATCAGGTAAGCCCCAGGGAAATCCCCAGAATGAGTATGACAATCAATTCCTACCCTGGAGCACAGACAAAAACCTATGCTGTGCAAGAATATGGTATTTTCTCAAGACATTATACTTGAGATGGAGACCTTAAATGAGATAGCATTGCCACCACTCTTAAAGTTCAAGTACATTCTCTCTTTATACATCACTACTGAAATCCAGCATGCAGTTCATAGGTATTCTAGATTTCTCAGCATAGAATCCCAAGAAGGAATCAGAACAGATACACAAAACATGTTAAATTAAATATAATGTATATATATATGTATGTATGTATATCCATGCACAAGTTCAAGACAGTCCAAGAACCAATTATCTCTGCCCAATTTTTAACAATCTCCCACTATGACCCAAACTGTGAGATGAAACATGTTACCTCAGTTGACCCTAGTATTTAGGAAAATCTTTGAAAAAAATGGAAAAATGGGTGAAACAATTGAATTTGATATCAGATGCAGCATGTTTGCAGGCCATGACTGCAATAAATTTATTCCAGCAAATTTTATTTCTCATGCTTTGCACACCCTGCCCTCTGCCCCACTTGTCAATGCATGCTATAGATGCTACTTGCTCAATAACACGGCCCCCAACAACAGCTTCCTTAGCATATAGTTGCCTGCATCAGAATCCATCATAAAGTGGGAAAAAAGAAAGACATTTCCATCTCCCGCCTCCTCGTGATCAAACTGGGGCTTCAGCCCACACAGATCTGTCATTCTGAGTAGGTTCCCCAGTCACAGCATCATCTTTGCTAAGGAAGAACAGAGATAATTGCATCTCAGTGTGACACAAAGCTAACTTTTCTATTCTAGACTGTGTTTTAGCAGCACTCCTTTCTTAAAACAATTATCGCAAAAGTACAAACTCAGTTTTTACCTGATTTGGAATCTGACTTGAGAAAGGAGTCTCCTGGGCTGATTTCAAACCACAACCTTAAATCAGACTGCAAAAGAACCAAGCTATAGAATTGATGAATGTATGATATAAGATCTGACTTTGTTTGGAGAACCTGATTTAACAGGTAAACTCCTGAATTCACTCACTAAGACGGAAATCCTCCTTGGTTTATATCACATCATCATGCCAACCAAGAATCTTGGCATTAATGCTGACTCAAACATTTGAGTCAGGGAATGCATGTATTCATGGACACACTAAAGCACATTCCAGGGAGTCCAGCAACAACCTCAAGTTGTTGGCAAGAAGATGAACTGTGAGCTGGACATATTTTCTTGGGTACTATCTTTACTCTTTATCTGATTACATACACCAATTAGATAGTCATTTAAGTAACACAGTCCCAAAGGCCAGTATCTCTTCAGGTCAGATTTCCTTCCAGCAGATTGAATGTAGGTACCCCCGTTATGTTCTGGAGAAGAAAAGTGCTAGTGCAACAAATCCATCTTCAAGTCCTGCTGTGTCACTGTCAAGACTGTGGTTAGAACAATTAGAGGCAGGGCAAGAGGACTGACCTGGAGAGTCAAAGCAGACTTGTATATACACGGCATGGTGTGGATCTAGGAAGAGAAGATGCTAGAAGAGGTTCACAGTACATTCAAGGCAGACATAAGCACTGGGAGTCATAACAAAGCAGGAGTTAATACAATAAAGGCTCAGGGGAGTCTGGAACCATTTGCTTAACAGACAGCAAGGCAAGGATCAAGACTGTGCAATTAAAGTACAATGGATGTAGAGGCAAACAAAGACACAGTTATTCCACTTACCAGCTGTGTGATTTTTGGCAGGTCACATCACTACTGCCTGTATTCCTTCACATATGAAACAGGACAATTAAATTGACTTCACTGCCTACTTTACAGAGCAGTAACAGGGATCAAAGGAGATGTATTTGAACATGCCTTGTAAACTCCAAATCACTGTTCAAATGTGAGCAATTACTATTATTAAATCACGCAGAGAGACAAAGATCAGAGGTGTGTAGTACTAACAATAAAAGCAAGCAGAGTAATGAGCCTCAAACTTGCACCAAAAAATGCAAAGATACATCAGAGCAGTAGAAGTGTCAGGAAGCAACAGAATCAAACAGGCCAAGAAACTTTTCATACAGGGAGGATCTCATAAAAGCTAAGACAGGATAAGAGTTCCTCCTATGTATTAATGAAGAAAGATTTAATAAATAAACATCATGCATTTTTTGAGTAACTACTAAGGACCGCAGTGGAAGGAAGAACCTCCTCATGTGCTTCCTGTCTTGGTGAGTGACACTAAGACTTTTTTCCCATCAGTATATGTTTTTATTTAAATTAGAAACATGAATGCTTCACATGTCAATCCCAGCTCCCTTCCCCACCCCTACTCCCTTGTCCATCCACCGGCCCTCCAGACCCTACCCAATCCCAACATCATTACCCAGAAAGAATGAGGCCCTCCTTGGGGGGATCTCCAATGTCTGTCATTTCATCCAGGGCAGGACCTAGGCCCTTCCCCATGTGTCCAGGCTGACAGAGCATCCCTCTATTTGGAATGGGCTCCCAATTATCATTCATACACCATGGTAAACACTGATCTAAAACCCAAGGCTCTAGTGATTTCTGTGACTTCCTCAGAGAGACTACATTCATGGAGTCTGGATCAGTCCTATGTTGGCCTCTCAACCATCAGTCTGGGATTCAAGAGCTCCCCCTTATCAAGTCAGCTGTCTTTGTGGGTTTCACCATCATGGTCTTGACCCCTTTGCTCATCACTCCTCCATCTCTGTCACCAGGTTCCAGGAGTTCAGTTCAGTGTTTAGCTGTGGGTGTCTGTCTCTGTTTCCATCAGTCCCTGGATGAAGGTTCTAGGATGTCATATAAGGTAGTCATCAACCGTATCATCAAGGAGGGGCTAAATGGATCAAAGACCTCAACATAAATCCAGCCACACTGAAACTCTTAGAAGACAGTGGGAGGTACCCTTGAACGAATTGATACAGGAGACCACTTCCTGAACATAACACCAGTAGCAAAAACACTGAGATGGAAAATTAATAAATGGGACCTCCTGAAACTGAGAAGATTCTGTAAGTCAAAGGACACAGTCAGCAAGACAAAAAGGCAACACACAGATTGGGAAAAGATATTCACTAACCCCACATCTGACAGAGGGCTGATCTCCAAAATTTACAAAGAACTCAAAAAGCAAGTCTCCAAAACACCAAAGGATCCAATTAAAAAGTGGGGAACTGAACTAAATAGAGAAATCTCAATAGAGGAGTATAAAATGGCTGAGAGATACTTGAGAAAGTGCTCAACATCATTAGCCATTAGGGAAATGCAAATCAAAGCAACTCTGAGATATCATCTTACTCTTGTCAGAATGGCTAAAATAAAAAATATCAATGACTGTTTGTGCTGGACAGGATGTGGAGAAAGGGGAACACTTCTCCACTACTGGTGGGAGTGCCAACTCATACAGCCACTATGGAAATCAGTATGGAGATTCCTCACGAAAATGGGAATCAGTCTACCTCAAGACCCAGCAATTCCACTCTTAAGCATATATCCAAAAGATGCCCATTAACACAACAAGGATGTCTGCAACACTATGTTCATAGCAGCATTGTATGTAATAGCTAGACCCTGGAAGCAACCTAGATGCCCCACAACTGAATAGTGGATAGAGAAAATGTGGTACATTTACACAATGCAGTACTACTCAGCGGAAAAAAAAAACAATGGAATCTTGAAATTTGCAGGCACTAGAGGAAACTATCCTGAGTGAGGTAACCCAGACACAAAAATACAAACATGGTATGTACTCACACTTATATGAATTTTAGATATGGATCAGGGGAGTCTACTACAATCCCAGTGCCAGTGAGTCTGGGAAACAGGGAGATTCCCAAAAGAGATGCAGAGAAGTGGAATGAGGCAAGATCTCCTGAGCAGATTGGGAGCATCGGAGGAGAGGAGAGGGAGCCAGGAAAACGAAAGGGGGATAAGAGGAGGGGAGAATAAGGCATGGGGGAGCAGGAAGTTTGAGTCAAGGTAAGAAGAGAGGAGAGCAGGATGAGCGATACCATAATAGATCGAGTCATTATAGGCTTGAGGAGAGAGCTGACCCTAGTGAGGTCTCCAGAGATCTACAAGGATAACGCCAACTGGCAAAATAAGCAATAGTGGAAAGACACAAAGACTTTAACAGTCAGTGTTATATCACTGTGACAAAAAGCAAAAGAAAATAACATGAGTGGAAACATTTTTTTAGCTACTGGGTTCAGAGATTTCTGTACTTGCTTCGCTGGCTTCTACTTTGCTTCTCATCATTGCCAGGAAGCAGAGGCAGCTAGACAACTGGATCAGGGATAAGCTACTGCATCCCAAGAGCACACTCCCTCTTCCCTACTTTACCCAGCTAGGTTCTTCCTCTAAAAGGTTTGATTACCTCTCAATCATGCCATCAAATGATGAATTCATCAGCTAATTAGGTCAGAATCCAGGATACATTTACCTCATGGGCCTTTTAGGAAACAGTTCATAAAGAAACCATACCAATCACATACCCAGTAGTCTAAACCCAGCACCTGAAGTGTATCCAGGAGCACTTCTCTGTGTTCAGTCCTCCATGAGCAATCAGTCACTAAGTCCTGCCATGCCCACCTTGTTTCAGCTCTAACATCTATGTTTCCTCTCAATCCTCACATCCGCAAAACTGTCTATTACTCTCCATTATTCAGCTTTCTAAATAGACTCAATGCTATCTATTAATCATTCTGAAACACAAATCAGATCATCTAACTGCTCCACCCAAAACTCTACCATGACTCCTTACTGTCTGCAACTTAAGTTTCAATATCCTTAAAGTGACAAGACCCTCCATAATCTAGTCCTTTCTAGTATTCTCTCTTATTAGTTACCTGATCTACTTCAACCCAATGACCATCTGGTCCTGTCAAACCATTTTCAGTTTCCCCAACATTTCATACATTTCAATCTTCTGACATTCCTTCTGCTGATTACTCTTAGGATGACACTTCTCCCTCATTTCTGCCAAGTAAGTGTGGACTAAGCTTTTAAGGCAAGACTTAATCATCATTTCCTTTATCAGCATTTTCTCACCTAATATATGTAAAACTATCCCATCTCTCATTTGTGCTTATAATAAGTAAATTTTTTCAACTTTTACGATGGTACCTTTAATACATTATTATCCCTAAATGCTTACATCTTAATTCTTTCTACTGGGTCCGGCTCATCTTAAGGACAAGAACAAAGTCTTATTTATATTTTTATTATTCATTTTGTAGCTCCATTACTTAACCCAAGACCTTACATGCAGTGAGTGCTTAGTAAATGTTTGTTGACTAGAATAATAGATAAAACAATCACCTGGTGAAGATCTGTTATATGTGAACTAGGATAGGCCCTCTCAAAGAATTTATTCCCTGATCAAGAAGTCTAGCACAAAAGACACTGTATTTTAGTACAGTTAAAATAAAACCTTCAATTGTATCTTTGTACAATAGATGCTGTAGGAGAAGAGAAAAGGCAATTCAGTTTCCTTAATTAAAGAATAATCCATGGTGGTGATGAGACATAAACTGGGCTTCGAAGGATTCACAGAACTTGAAATTGTAAGTACATGTCTATATGTGAAAATGTGTGTACTGATAAAGAATAGGAGAGTTTCAGGGATACATCAGAAAAATGAAATATCAAGGACACGCCAAGATTCTTTAGAACATTCAGAAGGATAATGTTAGCCCTTCTTCAGCACCAAATAAG
The DNA here is from genome assembly GCF_017639785.1 of Mesocricetus auratus. Taxonomy (NCBI): domain Eukaryota; kingdom Metazoa; phylum Chordata; class Mammalia; order Rodentia; family Cricetidae; genus Mesocricetus; species Mesocricetus auratus. The sequence goes on along the minus strand of NW_024429188.1, from coordinate 90,297,326 downwards.
CACATTTCTAGTTAATAAGGAGGCTCTCTCTTTGCTTTCTGAAAACAGGGAAATTAAATTATCTGCTTTGGAAAGGTTCCCACAAGAATGCTTGGCACACAGGCTGACTACAGAGTCACCATCTTGGCAGAAGAAAAATCAAATACAGCATTATTCTGACAAAGCTCAGAATAAACGACAAAAACTGAAAGGGACAGTACTTGGATTCCATCCATAGCCTGTGAGTCAAGATCTCAGAAGGATGGCAGAGAGCGTGATTTAACACCAAAGGAAAAGTCTCAGTAGCTCTTAAAGACAATGTGATATTCATAAGCAAATACTAACCCCAAAATAGAATAAGATCATGCATTCAAAAATATTTCAATATACAAGTAAAATAATATTTGGTATACATAAAGGACTGATGGAGTCATTTCCAGAGATTTAAAAGCTAGAGTAGGTATGAAGAATTTACTTATTCCCAGTTCCAACACCATGACATCCCCATGATGCTAATATAGATGGGTGAAGGCTAGAAGTGCATATACTCTGCCTGATTTTTATACTTCTGATGCAAACAGATAACTTTTATCAGCAGTTATTACTGACAGAACCAGTAGCAGTGATAAAAATTTTCAATTCCCATTTTGGAGACTTTATTTTCTTCCTCAGCAAACTAAATATAAAATACATTTACATCATACCATTGACATTGAAGAGAACAGCCTAGCTTTCCCATATTTTGGTTCATGACACTTGCATCAGAGAGAAAAATCAGAATCTGTATTGGGATGGTACAACTGGAGATTATACCTAGGACTTCTGAAAAAAATATATTTAGATATATTAGAAACAGAAAAGGGACAGAGAATAACAGGGAAGAGGAGATCAATATTTGTGGTAATTAATTTCATGATAAATCAGACTGCTGTACTTCCTAGCCAAGTTGTAAACTTGAACTTACCTTCCTACCTACAGATGTGTGGATATCTAAATATCCTTCTTCTTAGTGCTGGCTATTGAGTCTCAGGGAACATATAGCTCCTGATACCACATAAGCTCAGGTACAGCTAGATATCTTCTCTGCTTAGCCCATTTTTCTCTTCTTGCTCAAGATGCTCTGAAACTATAAATCATCTTGTATGACCTATAAAACTTAATATTGCTATACAGGTTGATACATACATTTCAAAGGAAAATGTAACCAAATAACTAGAGTTACATAGAAGTCCTCACTGATAGTAAACCATGGCTCCAGGTTTGATCAACCTGATCTTACACAGAGATGTGAAATAGCTTCCTAGCTCCCTCCAGTCTGTTCTCTCTTGTTTATGCAAGGTTATGTCCACTGAGGACAAAAAAATGTTCCCTGACATGGAAGGCAAACTGAGCAAATTAACCTTACTTCTATTACTATGGGTTCTGTACAGTGTCAAATCACAGAGTATCTACAGATGGGTCATCATTTGGACATGAGTATTTGCTCAGTTATTTCTAATTAAAAGCACAGCGCATATGTCACTTTCCTCAGGAAAGCCCCTCATACATCCTAATGAACAATTTCAATTATGTATATGTCCTTTTATATGCAGAAAATGCTTTTATGTTAAGTGTTGTCCCAAAGAACTTGCATTGAAAATGTTACTATCTTAATCTGTGGTGTCAAAAGAGTGGGCAGTAATTTCACATGGCCATTGAGCACTTGAAATATGGCTAGCACGGCAGAGAAACTGATTTTTTCATTGCATTTAACTTTAGTTAATTTAAATGTAAACTGCCACTGTTATTTTTGTGGACAGTAACAGCAGTTAACTTATGTTTCCTAAGGGTTACTTTGGTGTCTCTGTGATACTACATCCTCAGTGCCTGTATATAGTAACAGTGAATGAAAGCCTAACTACTTGATTTACTAATCAGTCTATTGACTTTTACTTAGCCCACTTGGGTCACCTGTCCTGAAAAAAAATGCCTATGGAAGCAATATCACAAATTAGTTGGTGATATGGTTAGCAGATATTCAAGCTGAGAGAAGACACTGAAAGCAGAGTAGGGAAGGAGCCAGAAGGAGCAGAGGATACACAAACAGTAGCTAGCAATATGACCTTTGGAGTGTTATTTAAACCTGCAGAGCTTGGGATCCTCATCTATACAATTTGGACAGAAACCGTGGCTATCTAGGCTTGTGAGGGTGAAATAAAATGACTTGTTGAAAGCACTGGATATATAAGTGGTGATATCCTTTGCTTATCACCAAATTCTGTAAACCAGGCATAAACCTAAGATTATTCCTAAGACAGACTATTTCTTGCTGGATTTACCAATCAAGTCCAAGCAGGGTCCTATATGATATCCACAAAATCCTCTTCACATGGGTAACAACTTAGCCAACACTTGCCACTAAACCCATGATGACTTTATATAGTGGTAAGTCTTTTTTACTATGCATAAGTGTCCTGAAACCAGATGATCACATTTACATATGTACAACCTTTTCTGAGCATTTCTTATGGTGATAGGTGTCTTTGTCTTTGGCCATTTCTTCTCTAGCACATGTTACACAAAAGATGGAAGGAGCTTAGGCCATGGCACTTAGAGTGAGAAATAGCCTTCATGGTTTGGGAGTGATATTCAAGATGAAGGGTATGAAACATTCCATCTTTTTACGACTTCTTATAAGCAAGGACAGGGCTGTCACACAACTCATTAATATTTCAGTGACCACCCAACCTTCTTGTTTCAGGGTAAAGCTGACAATTATGAGAGAAAAAAAGAACTGAACTGAAATGTGAAAGTTCACCTTCATTTTACAAAAAATTTTTGGTCCTACACATATAAAACCCAGTCATTTTACAGTATGAAAATAAGTAAATATATCAATTTCAGAAGCAAGACAAGAAAACCCCAGAGTTCGGGTCATAAGACCTTGCCTCAATTAAGCAAGGTTTAGTACACCTTGTCATCGTTTGCTTTCTACATTGTGTAAGGGGAGATAACAGAATTTCACATGGTCCTTCAGAAAACTTCAGAAACCATTTAGCTCAACCTTTCTGCATTCTAGATAAGGGACTAAAACTCAGATGATCATAACCTCCTCAAGGTCACCCAAGCCACTAGCAAAATTCGGAATTCAGGTGTCCCAATGCAGAAGGATATATTGCTGGAAGCTCAATATCCCTTATCCAAAAGAAATGAGGACACAGTCTTCCAGAAATCGGAAGGTTTGCTTTTTTACAACTGGGAATATTGGCATAAGCTTTATTTTTGCACTGTCTATAATTTAAAAACACAAATATCCAAAAATTAGGATTTATTGCTCAGAAAGGATCCTATTTTAAGACCTTAGGACTTGGTAACATTTTGGATTCAGACTCATTGCACAATCAATATAATGATAATCAAACAGCTCAATCATAAAACCTGAATTTACATACTATATTTCTTGATACTAGTTCAAGTCACTTTCATTTACAGTCTTTGACCATCATGCCCCTAATCTGTGATGTCTGATTAATAATACTATACCAAAGACAGTTATTTGGATAATCAGGTAAGAGACCATACATGAATTATTTACCTTTGTTCTAAGCATAGAGGGTAAGTTTTAGTAAACTAGTTTCTTCTCTGGTATAGTATTCATTTCACTTATCCATGTCATATCCATATCTGTTGCATGGTAGTAACTTCAATAATATATTTATGAAATGAGATGGGAGACAAGTTTGATCACTAGAATTTCTCTTAAGAATAGTACTATATTGGATTGGATAATTGTCTTGGTATGTGATTAAAGATGAAGGATAGAAAATGGATCTTTTCAATCATTTCTCTCTCCTGCCATTAAATACTTTGGTAACCAGGCAGCAGCACATTTTAGGGGTAGAGAAAAAGTTGCTTTACATAAGCTAGGAACTTTATTGTTTTGACCTCAAAACATGGGAGAATGCAAAAACAATTAGTAAGATATAATGGAGCTGGATTTAGGGCAGTAAACTGTGTCTGGCAGTTAAGAATACCATACTTATGGATGACACTAGAAGAAACCATCCTGAGTGAGGTAACCCAGTCACAAAAAGAGAAACATGGCATGTACTCTCTCATATATGGATTTTAGACATAGATCTGGGGAGTGCCAGCCTACAATCCCATGGCCAGAGAGTCTGGGAAACAGAAACTTCATTCAGTGGCTGATGGAAGAAGAGGCAGACTCCCTCGGTTAAGTACTGAGCTGAACTCAAGAAAGCCAATAACAGAGAGGGAAGACTGATGACCAAAGGGATTAAGACTGGGCTGGTTTAACCCCCAGAAACAGCTGACCTGACAAAGGTTAACTCTTGAATCCCAGGCATCAGCCTGGGAATCCAGCATGGGACTGATCAAGACCCCCTGAATGTGGGTGTCAGTGAGGATGCCTAGGTAATCTATTGAGCCTTGGGCAGCAGATCAGTACTCATCCCAAGTATACACACGGACTTTGGACTCCCATCCAACAATGTGAGGTGTACTCTCACCATGAACTCTTGGGGGAGGGTCTAGGCCCTGCCCTATATGAAATGACAGACTATGAACACCCCCATGGAGGGCCTCACCCTCCCTGGGTAAATGAGGGGATAATTGGGGGGGGGGTTGGGGGGAGGGCACGGGAGTAGGGGAGGGAAAGGGAGAGGGACCTGGAACTGACTTGTGAAGCAACCTTGTTTCTTATCTAAATTTAAACTGAAAAATAAATTAAAAAAATAAAATAAATAAATGCACAAGCAAAAAAAAAGAATACCATACTTATTGAGCATACTAATATTTTTACATGGGTACAATATGAATGACTCTCTATATCTTCTATAATAGTTCAATAAAATCTCTATAGCTTTGCATAATTGAATGAATAATTGGTGTGATGTGGAATGTTCTTCTGTATGCTGCAAATATGTGTCACTTGTTTGGTTGATAAATAAAGCTGATTTGACCAATGGGCAGGCAGAATGTAGCTAGGTTGGAAATCCTAACTACATGTTATGGAGAAAAAGAAGGCAGAATCAGGGAGATACCATATAACCTCAGTAGAAATAAGATTCCAGAACATTACCTGTAAGCCACAGTTATAGTGACACACAGATTAGCGAAAATGGGTTAATTTAATTGAGAGAGATAGTTAGTAACATACCTGACCCATTGGCCAAACAGTTACAATTAATATTAAGTCTTAGAGTGGTTATTTGATAAGCAGCTGTGGGGACAAGAAATCTCCAACTACATTGGTGGAAATCTGAATTTTAGGTATCAAGGAGAAGATTTGGGGCTTTTACCAACCATAGAATTGACAAAAATAAACACTAATTCTAATTACATCTGACTGTTAGATTGGACCTAGCTTCCTTAGCATGAACATTGTTCTAGGACAGGTTACCAACCGAATACTTGCCCTTAGTTTTTTTACCCTAATCTAGCTACATTCGAATGTGCTTCAACTTCTGGGGATTTATTAGCCGCATATTTGAGAGGCAGGGTCAAATGTGGAGTCACTGTGCTTCTTCCATAAAGTCTTGAAAGCCAAAACTGTTTAAGTGTCCCAAGTAAAGAGATGAAAAGCTGTGTCTGAGTATTGCTCACTGGTTTAAGATAAGAAGCAATGCTCAAACCCAGATTCAATAGCTTTCGAAGTTACTCTTGATACTAAATTTCCCCTAAAATTATATGTTCTTAAACTCACTTATTTGTTGTATATATGTGGCAAGTATATAGTCTACAATTCTCTTAATTTTCTGTACTAACTTCACATATCCCAAAGATAACCAAGATAGTCAATCTTTATACTGATATAGAAAGCCCATAAAGAAACACCAAAGGATCCAATTAAAAAGTGGACTGCAGAACTAAATAGAGAATTTTTAATAGAGGAGTCTAAAATGGCTGAGAGGCACTTGAGAAAGTGCTCAACATCCTTAGACATCTGGGAAATGCAAATCAAAACAACTCTGAGATACCATCTTACTCCTGTCAGAATGGCTAAAATCAAGAACACCAAGGACAGTTTATGCTGGAGAAGATGTGGAGAAAGGGGAACACTCCTCCATTGCTGGTGGGAGTGCCAACTGGTTCAGCCACTTTGGAAATCAGTATGGAGATTCCTCAGAAAAATGGGAATGAACCTACCACAAGACCCAGCAACTCCACTCTTAGGCATATATCCAAAAGATGCCCATTCATACAACAAGGATGTCTGTTCCATTATGTTCATAGCAGCATTATTTGTAATAGCCAGAATTTGGAAGCAACCTAGATTCCCCTCAAACGAAGAGTGGATAGAGAAAATGTGGTATATTTACACAATGGAGTACTATTCAGCAGAAAAAACAATGGAATCCTGAGATTTGCAGGCAAATGGATGACACTAGTAGAAACCATCCTGAGTGAGGTTACACAGTCACAAAAAGAGAAACATGGCATGTAGTCTCTCATACATGGATTTTAGACATAGATCTATGGAGTGCCAGCCTACAATCCCATGGCCAGAGAGTCTGAGAAACAGAAACTTCATTCAGTGGCTGATGGAAGCAGAGGAAGACTCCCATGGCTAAGCACTGAGCTGAACTCAAGAAAGCCAATAACAGAGAGGGAAGACTGATGACCAAAGGGATTAAGACTGGGCTGGTTTAACCCCCAGAAACAGCTGACCTGACAAAGGTTAACTCTTGAATCCCAGGCATCAGCCTGGGAATCCAGCATGGGACTGATCAAGATCCCCTGAATATGAGTGTCAGTGAGGAGGCCTAGGTAATTTATTGAGCCTTGGGCAGTAGATCATTACTTATCCCAAGTATACACATGGACTTTGGACTCCCATCCAACAATGTGAGATGCACTCTCACCCTGAACTCTTGGGGGAGGGTCTAGGCCCTGCCCTGGATGAAATGACAGACTATGGACACTCCCATGGAGGGCTTCACTGTCCCTAGGTAAATGAGGGGATAATTGGGGGAGTTGGGGGGGAGGGCACGGGAGGAGGGGAGGGAAAGGGAGAGGGACCTGGAACTAACTTGTGAAGCAACCTTTTTTCTAATTTAAATTTAAACTTAAAAATAAATAATAAAAAAACAAAAAAGTAAGAAGGCAAAAAGTTTCAACATGATGTAGTTAGTACTGCAAATAAAAAATGAAGTATTTATGGGATTAATCTCTGATTCAAGAAATCTCAAATTTATTCATTTTGAAATTTAAGTTACTTTTATTTTAAGTGTTTCTTTTACTATTTGAGACTAAAATATAATGTCATCATTCCCCATTCCCCTTCCTCTCTCCAGACACTTCCATATATCACTCTCTTTGCTTTTTATCAAATTAAAAGCTTCCTTTTTCATTTTTGTTACCTGCATATATATACATATATATATATATATATATATATATATATATATATATATATATATTCCTAAATACAGCACACTGTGTCTGTCTTAAGTAACTTGAATGTGTGTTTTCAGGGCCGACCACTTGGTATTAGATAAACAATAGGTGTGCTCTTCCTGGGAGAAGACTGTTTCTTCTACTCTCAGCATTCCTCAGCTGCTTAGAGTTCTTTGAGTGGAGTCAGTGGGTTTTCCATCCTGTCCACCTTAGCAGACACAAAAGGCATCTTAGGAAAACATCATGTCCTCAAACCACATTAGATGGAGTTTGATTAAGTCAAGTAAGATAGCCTCAGAAAACTGGATTTTTAACATCTGTTTCTTGTACATTAGTCTGCATGGGCAGTCATAACAAATTACCATGGGCTGAATATATTAATTTTTTCTTTTTGTAGTTGAAAAGAAATTATTTTCATATAATATATTCTGATCATGGTGTCCCCTCCCCCAACTCTTCCCAGATCCTCCCATGCCCATACAACTTCATGCCATTTCTTTCTCTCTCTCTTTAGAAAACAAATAGGAAAACAACAACAAACTGTAATAAAAATAAAATAAAAGAAACACACACACACATAAAACACAAAATTGGAAATCATAATAAAGAAGCAAAAGGTCAATAAAACAAAAGATGCCCTAGTCTAAGACAGAAGTCATATTGACTTGACTTTTTCTTGGTGCCTCTTTTCTTCACTTGCAGGTGACCATTGGCTTTCACTTATCCTCATAGGGAATTTTCTATCCTGCATGTTCCTGACAATTCTCCTTGGTATAAGGAAACCAAGCACTGTTAGACTGAGGTTCTACTCTATTACAACTTATTTAATTTTCATTTTCACTTTTTATATATAGTAACTTTGAGAGTTAGGACTTCAACATAAAGATTAGTGGCCAAATCAGGACATTTGAGAGTGAAGCAAGGCCACAATACAAACTATCAGAGGTAATCTAGGCCCTCTGATCATACTAATATACTGTCTTCTTAAGTTTTCAGGGACTACCAACTTTGAAGTCCATTTATTTGTGAATTCATCTTTCTAACATAAAACATAAATGCTGCCTTACAGGGCAAATGAAGGGCGGGGTGAGGAAAGGGAGTGAGGATGATACATGAATCTGTTACGACTTACCAACATCTTATCTTGAATTAGTTTTCCAGATTAATGAGTTCTCAGTTGAGAAATGCTAATTAGGATACAGAACAAGTTTGATTTTATAGAGGAGGGAGTAAAAGGTCGTGGATGAGGAAGCTGGGCCTCTGTAAGGTTTATCCAAGGTTACATAGTTCAAAAGTGAGCAGGCTGTTTTCTACCTTAGCTGCTTTCTTACTTAGGCTATCTAATCTAGTGTTCCTACCAAATAATTTGAAGAGTAACATTCCTAAATAACACAGCATATATTTGTGCCATAAAATGAATATAGTAAAAGCCTAGAACATGGGCTAGAGAGATGGTTCAGAGGTCCAGAACACTTGCTATGCAGTCATGGGGAACAGAGTTTGGATCCCAGTACCCATGCAACAATTTAGTCATCGTACACATGCTTGTAACTCCAGAGCTGAGGGAGGTGAAGACAGGAGGATCAAGAGGACATATTGGCTTCTAGCATAGCCTAGAAAACATGAAGTCAAGTAAAAGGAGATACTCTGCCTTGAAAGAATAGTTGGAGAGTAATAAAGGAAAACACGGGCATCCTTTGCTGGCTTCTATACTCATACAGATGTATAACCACACATACATAAACCTTTTCTAAAAGCCTAGAACACTTGGCATCTATGGCAGCAGAGTAAAGCCCCCCACTCAAGATATTCATTTCCTTATCTCCATAATCTTTAACTATATTACAACCTAGATCATAATAGAAATAATACTGCAAGTAAAATTAAGAGTGCTAATAAGCCAACACTGCAGAGATTAGCCTATATTGTACATGTTGGCTCACTGTATTACAAATAGGCATCAAAGGTAGAAGAAAGATCTCAGAATACTGTGACATGAGAATACTGTAACTGGCTAGTCATTGCAAACTCTGAAAATGAAGAGACATGTGCTATGGAAATGTGGATGATATCTAGAAGTGGCAAAAGCAAGAAAGCAAATCTGCTGAAGAACTTTCAAGAAGGAATTCAGTCCTGTCAAAACCTTGAGTTTATCTAACTGAAATTTGTTCTAGACTTCTGGTCTCTGGAATTCCATGATAATATATTTGTCTTAATTAATCCAGTAATACTTACTAATTTGTAATGGTTTGTAAATTACTTATCCTGCAGAATCTGTTGAAGGTTTGCTCTACAGCTGACAGTGCTTTGGGGGAGGAAATAGAAACATTAGGAGGTCAGGCTTTTAGATGATAAAAGTTCTTTTCTCTATCTATCCTTCAGTTGAAGGGCATCTAGGTTGTGTCCAGGTTCTGGTTATTACAAATGATGCTGCTATGTAACTAGAAGAAACCATCCTAATTGAGGTAACCCAGTCACAAAAAGACAAACATGGTATGAAATCACTCATATATGAATTTTAGACACAGAGCAAATGATTACCAGCCTACAATCCACACCATCAGAGAAGCTAGGAAACAAGGAGGACTCTAAGAGAGACTTAAATGGTCCCCTGGAGAAGGGAAAAGGGACAAGATCTCCTGAGCTAATTGGGAGCATGGCTGGAAGAGAGAGGGAGTTAGGAGAAAGAGAAGAGGAAAAGAGGAAGGGAGGGGAGGACATGAGAGAGTAGGAAGATCGAGTCAGGGGAAGAATAGAGAAGAGAAAGAAAATAAATACCATTATAGAGGGAGTCATTATAGGTTAAAAAGAAATCTGGCACTAGGGGAATGTCCAGAGTTCTACAAGGATGACACCAACTAACAATCTAAGCAATAGTGGAGAGGCTACCTTAAATACCCTTCCCCGATAATGAGATTGATGACTACCTCATATGCCATCCTAGAGCCTTCATCCAGTAGCTGATGGAAGGAGAAGCAGACACCCACAGCTAAACACTGAGCTCAACTCCTGGAATCCAGCTATACAGAAGGAGGAGTGATAAGCAAACTGGTCAAGACCAGGCTGGAGAAACCCACAGAAACAGCTGACCTGAACATGGTCATGGACCCCAGACTGATAGGTGAGAAACTAGCATAGGACTGTTCCAGACTCCCTGAACATGGATGTCAGATGGAGGTCTAGTTAATCTGTGGGACCTCTAGTAGTGGATCAGTATTTATCCCTAGTACACGAATGAACTTGGGGAGCCCACTCCACATAGAGGAATATTCTCTCAGCCTAGACAGATGGGGGAGGGTCTAGGCCCTGCTCGAAGTCATATGACAGACTTCGAAGATACCCCATGGAAGGCCTCACTGTCCCTGGGGAGCAGAAAGGAGATGGGATAGGGAGTCGGTGGGAGGCAGGGGAGGAGAGGAGAGAGAGGGAACTGGGAGTGACATGTAAAACAATCTTGTTTCTAATACATATGAAGAAGATAAAGGTTCTTGGGAGCATTGTTTTGAGGGAATGCTGAAATCCCAGTGCATTCCTTTCTGGTAACTGCCAGATTCAATGTTTGTCTTGATGCTTAATGTTTGTTAAATTTTAAATGTACTTTATTCAGAGAGGGGAATGAGAGGAGCAGGGGGAGAGGGAATAGGGATTTTTATGTAAAGTAAGATTATTTTAGAAATAAAAATAAATGTCTATCTTTCCTATCATATATTTGAAGCCTGTAACTTACTTATTTTTAAATCTTTTTGTTGTTTTGTTTTATTTTGTTTTTCTGAGACAGGGTTTCACTACATAATAACCTTGTCTGTCTTGAAATTTGATTTGTAGTCCAAGCTGGCTTCGAACTCACAGAGATTTGCCTACCTCTCTGCGTCCCAAGTGCTGGCATTAAAGGCATGCAAAACCACCACCTGGTATAACTTGGTTTGTTTATTTATTTATTTAATTGTTTATTCATTCATTCATTTAGGGTTTTTTGAGACAGGGATTCTCTTTGTAGCCTTGGCTGTCCTGGAACTCACGCTGTAAACCAGGGTGCCCTTGAACTCACAGAGATCCCCTGCCTCTGCCTCCCTAGTACTTGGATTAAAGGCATGTGCCCACTGCCACCAGGTTATTTTTAATTTTTACAAAATTTCATACCTAAAAGATTACTTTGAACCACAGAGACAACTGGGCTTAGTCTTGTGAGCTTTACTAAGACTGTCGAGATTTGTAAAGAAGGGCAGGATACCTGTTTTTCTGTGAAGCAGAGAATGAACTGAAAATAGACAAGTCTTTAAGTCAGTAGTTCTCAGTCTTCCTAATATTGTGACCCTTTGATACAGTTCCCCATGTTGTGGTGGTCTGCAACCATAAAATTTTTTGTTGCTACTTCTTAGCTGTAATTTGCTACTGTTATGAATCATAAGGTAAATATCTGTGTTTTTTGAAGATCTTAAGTGATCCCTGTGAAAGGGTCACTCAATCCATAGAGGTCACGACCTACAAGATGAGAACCACCGCTTTAAGTTCTCACCACTGCCCTCCTCTAGTAACATGCTTCTTCCAGCAAAAAAGTACTTCCTGAACTTTCCCAAATAGCACCTTCAAATGGAGGCCAAGTGTTTAAATGCCCAAGACCATGGGAGCTATTTCTCATTCAAATTACCACAAAAGACGAGGGTATAATGTCTTAGTTCCAATTTCAAGTACCTTTCATAGCCATGTCTTAAACCCTGGCCCCCAGCCAATAGTGCTATCGAGAAATGATGGAAAACCTAGGAAGTGGGGAGTATTTAGAGTAACGAGGTCACTGGGAGCATGCCATTGAAAGGTAATTTTGGACCTTGGTCCTATCCTTTAACTCTTTTAATTTCTACCCCCAACAAGGTGAGCCACTTTGTTTCACAGTATGTGCCCTGCTACAGTGCTACATTACAAATCACTACAGGCTCAGAAAACAACAACAACTAACTATTAGCAGGACAAAATAGAATCTTATCTCTTTTTAATCTGTCTTTCTTGGATATTTTGTTACAGCTATGCAAAGTTTTCTAGTACACAATTTGTTACAGCAACAACAATAACAAAAAACCTAGTATTATTTAGCAGGCGAGGCAATGAGGGGAGAAAAATGGAGAAAGTCCCCACAGAATTAAGTTCATTTATCTGCTAATATTAACTTTGTTTATTTTACCTTTTTCCCAACAAATATAATTCATAATCATTACTGATAACCGTTTGGTTGTAATATTCCCTTATGTCATTATGTATAAAGAACCCTGGGTGAATTTCCTAGCATTCAAAATCCACATAAATAAATCAGTTTTCATAATGTTGAAATAACTCATCTGAACCCAAAGATGGGTTCAAAATATTTTCCTTCCCGGTTTGTCTGCAAATATCAGCATTTTAAGACCAGAACTTCAAAACTGATAAATAAGAGAAATTGAAATAAAATGTTTCCCTTCCTGACAATTTTTCTCTACACAGAACATCTCTTCTTGCATGACCCAATGATGACTCTGCCAGTGACTTGCACAAGCATGAAATTCTATTTACTCTGCATTTATTTTTCTATTACTTGATTACATGGAGAAAGAGGAGTGTTAACCAATTACAGAGACAGCTGACTCTGAACGTGACTTTTTCAATTGGCAATCAGATTTTCAGGGTAAGCTTCAACTGTAAACACACTTCTCTCTCTCTCTCAAGCAGAGACCCTGATCTAGTCTGTCACAAAGTATAAATTTGGAGAATATCAGATTCTAATAGTTATACAGTTTTCACTACCTTGAGCACTGCAGCAAAAACACTGTTTCATCGTGTGTATATCAATGGCCTGAAAAGAAATTTCTTGACTGAATATTAAAAGAACAAGATTTTCCTGGGATACACTGTGTCTCATTTAAATGAAAACCAGTTCTCAGACCTCAGCAGCTACTATTCACCACAGGGAAGAACAATTAGAAAATTCAAAAGGTAGGGTGCAGTTGGCACTTAAACTGAGAAGAGAAATTACTTCGAGTTTGTACAATAAGCTGTATGTTGACTTCAAGGAAAAACAATCAATATATTCACCATTAAATCGACACTTCTCTGCCTTAGAACACTGTGGATCTATAAATATTCTAAATAGTAACATTATCATCATCAAAACATAAACTTAGAAAATCAGCTTCCATAAAAGACAGTGATATCATCTGCCCAATATAATACCCTCATTCCCTTCCTGTAATTAAACCCCTCATCTCATGGAAAACCCATTCCATTTGCTTTAAATGAAAATTACTTCCATTTACTATCTTGTAATCCACTTAACTCATGTAACTCTACTGTGAAAGAATAGGAAAGTTGTCAGAATCATCAGGACAGAGTCACTTATGTCAATAATATCAACAATAATGAAGAAGTAGCTATAGCTCAAACATTATGAAAAATGGGTTTTTACACATGGTTCTTGGTAGTAACTATCACTAAAGTCTTTCAAAACCAAAAACTTTCAGGAGTCATGATAATTTTTACAGAAAATCCTTCTGGGCTAGTAAGATGGCTCAGTGGGTAAAGGTTCTTGCCTCCAAACTTAAGTTTAACAACTTTAGTTTGACCCCCAGGACCCACAAGACAGAAGGAGAAAACCAACTATTAAAAGATATCTTCTCACCTCCACACATGCACTGTAATGTACATGCAAGAACACAAAGTAAATTTTAATCTAAAAATAAATTTTTAAATATTAAAGTACTTTTATAAGAACATTTGCCCAGAAACTATCCATCCAACCTCAGACTGACTATTCTTGATATTAATCACTATAACCAAGAAGTTTTCAAAATACGACATAAAATTCTAATTTTTCTTATAAATTTCCATTTACCTCGTACCTTGTCCAGTTTACTATACTGTATGTCTTCCCATTAAAATGTTCTACTATTTTGATTGCAATTCTATTCCCAGATAAATATCATTATTATTTGGATAATATTTCTCTCCTCTTTCTCCTCCTCCTTTTTCTCATTCTTCTGTTCTTCTTCATTTAGACATAACTAGTGACTATGAGCAGACCTGAAGCAAAAAATCTTCAGAAGGAATAGACAACCTCAGTGATTTTAAGGTACCACCCTTTAGTCTTTTGCACTTTCTGGCCCTCTGACTCACTTTTGAGCTCTTGTGAGTCTTCTCAGATTGAGTCCTTTTATGTAGTCTCCTTTCTGACTTTATTTTAGAAAGGCTCCTGTTGGAACATGGTCCAAAAATAGAGCCATGTGATTGCTCTTGAAATGTGCTTTTGTGCTCCTCCTATGTTTTTGCCACATGCAGCTTGTTCTTGTGATTATACACTTTACTCACCTGATTCTTCTTAACCCTCAAAGTATAAAATGGCTTTAAATCTGAATCAAGTTGGCTGTTGCATGAGACTTTACTTCACTTCAATTATTGGCTCCACTCTCCCCAGTTCCCGCTGTCTCTAGAGTAGTAAACAGGTTCCTTCAGCACACCAACTTGTGGCTATATCTATATTAAAGATTCTGTTTTTTGTTCTCATTGCTTATTTTCTGAACAAGGTTTTGAGAAAGGTTGGTTTTCATTTTCCTTGGATGCTAGAGATACCACTAAGCATAATTTCAATCAAGTCCATCAATGTAGTATATGCCCAGATTTCTTAGTAAGAACTTTGATGGAATTCCCTTAACTGCTGCCTCTTATTTGCCAAGGATTTCTCTGAGCTCTTTAATATAATCAAACTCATAGTAACGTCTTGTGGACATTTTTGGTGAGTTCACTTTACCTTATCTTGGGTATGCCTCTTTTTAATATTTGTTAGATTTGTAAGCCTAACATAAAACTTTCTTATTAACATTTTCAATATAGTCCTTAAACTTCAATTACGGGATTAATATTTAAGGACTTTTACATTGATATCTTTTATTTCCTTTTTCTCAACTACTTGAATCTGATGACTATTTTTCCTTATGTTAAGACAATTTTCATATTCAGTGACATTTCAAAGCTTGCTATTTCAGTTAGTTCTGGGGAAAATGCAAACTTTTAATAGGTAATTATTAACCCCTAAACTTCAATACCAAGAAAAAATGTAGGAAAAGGGCAAAAGAGGAATTTTAAAAATTAATCTGTAATAAGGGAGAAGATGGCATCTGATTAGATATTGACAATCATTCCCCCACAGAGAAAGTTGAACAATTGTACATACACTATACTACCATCACAAGAGATAAGGAAAGCCAGAAAGAGGAATACTGATATTCTTGGTATAAACAAAACTAACATGTGGAAGAAAAGACTATTCAAACAAATCCAACCATCACAACATGGAAAGAGTTGCTTCCTGCTTAAAGGAAGTAAAATTCAGGTGGGACTCAGATTAGCATCAACATAAAGAGATGACAGACAGTCTCTAATACCTATCTCCCAAATCAGTAGAGTTCTTTCCAAGTCAATGCTCATAGAAGAAGCTCTGGGTCTTCCCTGCCAAGAAGGAAGAGGCATATGCTCCAGTACAATTGACTCTTAAACTATATCACTGTGATCATTGATTGATGTACCACTAAGTACATGAAAGTTCCTATGGCTATGAGATTCAGGCACAGTCCAATTCAGTATCAACTCAAATGGCTAAGAGTCTGATTTTATCAATAGTAGTTTGGAGCAAAAGTTCACCAAGAAGTGGACAAAGAGGTAGAAAGTTTAGAACATAAATAGAATCATAGAATATAAAAATCTAGTACTAACAAAAGATGGTCTAAGACAAAGTTTCTAACTAGCCTTATTACCTAGACTGCAGGATGACTAGGTGTCTTAAACCAACAGTTCAATTTATCAGTACATGGATAATAGCATTGTAGACCTTGAGTGTTCCCTCCATATTGTGCTAATCTTGGTATACTAGAGATTACGTCTATGGCACAGCCTGGTGGTATTGATGGTCACCAGGACGGCAAAGCAACCTGGAGCTGGTGTATCCCTAGTAATTCTTCTCAGAGTCTGCAGAATCCCACAGGTCTTGTTCATAAGTCAGTGACTGCAAACAAAGTGTTTCAAACTAACTCAATTCAAGAGAAAAGCATATAGCAACAGACTGCTCTTTCAATTTTTAATAATTTAAGCTTTATTATAAAACTATTGCAAATAAACAAAAACTTAATGTACCAAGATTAACCAAACCCAAAACCTGAACTACTCAGTGTACTTCTACACAGATATAATAGACATTTGGAATGGAAGTTAAGGAACTTTACATTAAATTTTTCATCATCTGTATCAAATATAATTCATGTACTTGTCCATCACCACAAACAAAAATTCATGACAGATTTAAAACTAGAAAATCAATTAATTTTATATCATATTCCATCATAGCTTGTGCCCATTTCATTTATTCAATCCTTCTTTACTCCTTTTTATTTAGCCTTTTTGTCTTGTTCTCTTTTCATGTTCTACTATACCCACATATGCATTTGCTTTCATATACACAAATACTATTGTCTAGATTCCACATGAAAGAGAACATGCAGTTTTTTCATTCTGAGATTATGTGTTATCATTTAATGTTATACATTCTAAGGTGATCCATTTTCTTATAAATTTTAACTTCATTTTTTAGAGTTAAGTAATATATATTTGAATATATTTTCAGTATCCATTATCTTTCTGTGTACAACCTACATTCATGCTGAACAACACACAAACTATGGATTTGAAACAAATCCTTGCCTGAGTCACCATCCAAAGCTGCAATATTGTGAAACATCACCACCAGCATACTCCAGGAAAACTTGGACCCATATGAAATACATGCTCAGAGAAAACAAGTACATGTTTAGAATTACTAGGGGTAAAAAGAACTCCAGTTAGAAGTAGTAATAAAAAAAACACATCCTTCAGTGATAAGAAAAATCACACAATAATGTCCTTTAATGACTTTAAGTAAACCATGACCTCACTAAAAAGAAGAAAAGAGATGACAAGAAACTACCAAACAGTGTTCAGCATGGAAGGATTCTTAAACTTAAAATAGCTATTTTAATGAGTTTCAAGAAAACATGAAAAATATTATTCAGTACTACAACAGAAAAACTTAAAAAAGAAGTGGCAGAAATTAAAAAATCAAACAGAAGAAAAAACTCACAGAAATTTGTGACCCCCCCCCAAAAAAAACACAGTGAATTTAAAAACAGAACAAAAGGAAGTACTATCAGGACAGATTAGAAGAAAGAATTGGTGAACTTGAAAGTGTACAAAGGAGAAAACAAACCAAAACAGATGAAAAATTAATGAAGTATGAGAAACTTTGTAACAGAAGAAAAAACAGAGCAAGTAATTGGGTTTGTAAAGAGACCAGACCAGAAAAGTTATTCAAAGAAAACTAACAAAACTCCTCAAATGGCAGAAGGGTGCAAACATACAGAAAGTTCAAAAGTTGCGAAGCATATTTAACTAAACCATGACTACACCCAAGACATCTTAGAAACAAGTACTCAAAGATCATTTTTTCAAGTATGAGATTTCTTAGTAGGAACCTTATCATCCAGAAGAGAGTGAGTGACCAGACATTTTCAAAGTACTGAAGGGAAAAGACATTTTAAACAGTCAAACCAAGCTGACCTTTTGAAGCAAAGACTTTGGTTAAAAAATGCTGAAAGAATAGAGCTCTTGCCTTATAATAAATGTGAAAGAGAATTCTTCAAACAAAAATCATGGGGAAATATAATACCCATGTTATAATAATTATTCAAAGTGAAGAGGATCTATAATTATAAATGTGGTGCACAAATCATTCTTATCTTTAGTATTAAGATAAAAAGATAAGGGACCTGGGCTCTGCCACTGAGGCTTCCATCCCAGCAGAGGCAACAGGAGCCAAGGTACTATAGTTTCCTGCTCTACCCACGGAATTAGGACAAGACCAGCTGCCTGTGCTTGGGGTCTGCCTCTGTAACTTCCATCCCAGCGGCAGGAACCAACACACCACAGTTTTCTGCTCCACCCACGGGTCCAGGTAAACCAGGGCCCATTTCCAGGCCTCCTGCTGGTGCTTGGGGGCTGCCACAGCGGCTTGCATCCCAGGGGCAGGAGGCAAGGCACCCCAGCAGCCTAATCTCCGGCTCTACCCAAGGGACTAGGCCGGGTGCTTGTGCTTGGAGTCAACTACTGTGGCTTCCATCCCAGTGTTGGGAACCAAGGCACACTAGTCTCCTACTCTACCCACCGGACCAGGTAAACCAGGTCCCATTTCCGGACCACCTGCCTGGACCTAGGCTCTGCCACTAAAGCTTCCATCCCGAAGGCGACAGTAGGAGCCAAGGTAACATAATTTACTGCTCCAACCATGGAACTAGGACTAGATCAGCTGTAGGTGCTTGGGGACTGCCACTACAGCTTCCATCCCAGAGGAAGGAGCAAACACCCTAATCTCCTGCTCCACCCACATGACTAAGACTATCAGAACCTGTCTCCAGGCCACACTCCTGTGCCTGAGGTATATCACTGGGGCTCCAGTCCACCCCAGTGGGATCCAAAGCAACCCAGCATCCTAGTCCATCTCTCCAATCACGAGGCCAGGAAGTGGAGAGCTACCACAAAAGGGAACTTGCCTACACCCACCAGAAGGGAACCCCGGTCCCACACCCACCAGGAGAGGAAGAGACACCCTTTGGAACCCACTGTAAGAATGGATGAGAAGGCGATAACATAAAAACAAAAGGAGCAATAGAAAAACCAATATGACACTGCAAGAGTCCAGAGACCCTACACCAACAGGACTGGAACACCCAAACACGAATGAACCGGAAGAGAATGACATAAAAAACAACTTCAGTGAAATGATAGAGGCCCTCAAAAAGGATGTGAGAAAATCGCTTAAAGAGATGGAAGAAAAAGATAATGCAAAAAATTCAAGAAATAGAGCAAAAGACAAAGAAAAAATTGCAAGAAACAATTCAAAGAGTACAAGGGTTGAAATCTGAAATAAAAACAATAAAAACACAGTCTGAAGGAATGCTGGAAATAGAAAAACTGGGAAATTGGCCAGGAACTACAGATGCAAGCATAACCAACAGAATAAAAGAGATGAAAGAGACAATCTCAGGAGTTGAAGATACACTAGGAAAAATATGATTCATCGACCAAAGAAAACTTTAAGTCCATCGAATCCCTAACACAAAATATCCATGAGATATAGGACACCATGAAAAGACCAAACCTAAGAATAATAAGTATTGAAGAAGGTGAAGAAATCCACCTAAAAATGCCAGAAAACATGTTCAAAAAATAATAGAAAAACACTTTCCCAACCTAAAGAGAGACATGCCAATGAAGGTGCAAGAAGCTTACAGAACACCAAATAGAGTGGACCCAAAAAAAATTCCCTCAACACATAATAATCAAGACCCCAAACATAGAGAATAAAGAAAGAATATTAAGAGCTAATGATGATAGACGATGCTATAAGGAATAAAATATATTTATTTACCAGAGAGAGTGAGTCACACAAGCTAGGAGTTAGAAGCATGGCTGGCTTCCAAGAGAGGAGGTCCTTTTTCCTTTCACATCCTTTTATCTCTACCTGTGCTAACTTACTTGACTCCACACTCATGGGCAGATAGCTTTGTGGGGTTCACTCCCACAATTCCCCTTTTAGTCTAAATAGAAGATTTAAATTTGATACATACTCAAACATATACAACATATATACATAGAGGGTGATAATTAAGATATAATCTACTTGTCCTAAGTTAAACATATCCATTTCACCTAAATTCTAAACTTATCTGAAGGGGATGCCTAAGTCTGAACACCTACTTCCAATCCCAACCCTAAAATAATTGAAAATTAACACTAACAGGTGTAAACTATCCTCTAATATCAATAGTAGGGAGAAGGGACGTCGAATTCTCAAATTTACTTACTGCTGAAGTGGGATGATGACAATCATGGGGACCTGCTTGACAGATGTTCTGTTATATATAATTTGACTATGTTAAAGTTAAAATCTTTCTTTTGTTTAGAAAGAAAAGAGGACATGATGGGGAAGTCCTGTGTATATGTCAATAAAGCACTATTGACCAATAGGGAAGCAAAATAGGTGGGACTAGGAGTCCATGAGGACTCTGGGTAGGAGAAACACAGGGAGTCAAGATGTAACCGCCATAGGGGTAAGAAGCCCGGACCCTTTTCTCCGGTAAGAGAAATACTTAGATTAACAAATATGGGGTAAATACTTAAGTCAGAGATAGCCAGTAAGAAACAAGCAAGGCCAACAGCTTCATAATTAATACAGCATCTTGTGTGTTATTTTGGGACTACTACATGGCAGAGCCCAGGTGGGGAAAAACCAAGCAGCAGACAAGAAAAAGGCATCTCTCTACAAAGAGCAGCTATGGAAAAAGGCCAAGTTACATATAAAGGCAAGCCTATCAGAATTACACCTGACTTCTCCATGGAAACTATGAAAGCCAGAACGTCCTGGACAGATATTCTACCAACTTAAGAGTCCATGGATGCCAGCCAAGACTGCTATACCCAGCAATGCTTTCAATCAGTATAGATGGAGAAAACAGATATCTCATGACAAAACCAGATTTAAACAATACATATCCACTAACCCAGCTCTACAGAAAATTCTGGAAGGGAAGCTCCTACCCAAGGAAGTTAACTACAACCAGAAAAACATAGACAGTAGATAATCCCACTTTATCAACAGGCAAAAGAAAAAGTGGTGGAAATCCACATATAATTCCACCAACAATCATTCCAAAACAAACAAGAATGAACAATCAATGATCATTAATTTCCCTCAATGTTAATGGTCTTAACTTGCCCATAAAAAGACACAGATTAACATAATGGATTTGAAGACAGAATCCATCCTTCTGCTGTATACAGGAAACAAACCTCACCCTCAAAGACAGACGTTATTTCAGAGTTAAGGGTTGGGAAAAGATTTTCCAATCAAATGGACCCAAGAAACAAGGGGCAGTAGCAATCCTAATACCTATCAAATTAGACTTCAAACTAAAATCAGTCAAAAGAGATGAAGGAGGCCACTTCATACACATCAAAGGAGAAATAAACCAAGATGAAGCCTCAAATCTGAACATCTATGCCCAAAATACAAGGCCAGCCACATTCGTAAAAGAAACATTACTAAAACTCAAAGCACATATAAAACCTGACACACTTGTAATGGGACACTTCGCCATCCCACTCTCACCACTAGACAGGACCAAAAGACAGAAACTTAACAAGGATACGAAGGACCTAATAGAAGTTATGACCCAAGTGGGTTTCACAGACATCAATAGAACTCCCCATCCAAACACAAAAGTATATACCTTCTTCTCAGCTCCACATAGAACCTTCTCAAAAATCGATCACATACTTGGCAATATAGCAAACCACAACAGGTACAAAAAATGGAATAACTCCAATTTTTGTTGAGAAACAATAATCACACAATCGTCTCACTAGATGCTGAAAAAGCCTTTGATAAAATCAAACACCCACCAGGCAGTGGTGGCGCACGCCTTTAATCCCAGCACTCAAGAGGCAGAGGCAGGCAGATCTCTGTGAGTTCGAGGCCGGGCTGGACCGATAGACTCCGAAACAATACAGAGAAACCCTGTCTCATAAAAAAACCAAAAATAAAAAAAATCAAACACCCTTTCATGATAAAGATGTTGGAGAGATCTGGGATAACAGGAACATACCTAAACATAATAAAAGCTATATACAGCAAACCAACAGCCAACATCAAACTAAATGAACAGAAACTCAACACAATTCCTCTAAAATCAAGAACAAGACAAGGCTGTCCACTGTCTCCATACGTTTTCATTATTGTACTTGAAGTTCTACCCAGAGCCATACGACAACAAAAGGAGATCAAGGGCATACAAATTGGAAAGGAAGAGGTCACATTTTCACTATTTGCAGTTGATATGATAGTTTACATAAATGACTCAAAGAACTCTACCAGGGAACTCTTACAACTGATTAACACCTTCAGGAAAGTGGCAGGCTACAAGATGAATTTATAGCCCTAATTATACAGATGATAAAAGGGCTGAGAAGGAAATCAGAGAAACATCACCCTTTACAATTGCCACAAACAACATAAAATACCTTGGGGTAACGCTAACTACCCAAGTGAAAGACCTGTATTGCAAGAACTTTGAGTCGTTAAAGAAAGAAATTAAAGAAGCCCTCAGAAAATGGAATGATCTCCCATGCTCTTGGATAGGTAGGATCAATGTAGTAAAAATGGCAATCCTGCCAAAAGCAATCTACAGATTCAATGCAATCCCCATTAAAATCCCAGCACAATTCTTCACTGATCTTGAAAGAACAATAATCAATTTTATATGGAAAAATAAAAGATTCAGGATAGGCAAAACAACCTTACTCAACAAAGCAACATCTGGAGGCATCACCATCCTCAACCTCAAGCTCTATTATAGAGCTGTAGTCCTGAAAACAGTTTGGTATTGGCACAAAAATAGACAGGTAGACCAATGGAATCGAATTGAACACCCTAATATTAACCCATACATGTATGAACATCTGATCTTCAACAAAGAAGCTAAAAATATACAATGGAAAAAAGAAAGCATCTTTAACAAATGGTGCTGGCATAACTGGATGCCGGCATATGAAAGAATGAGGATATTCTTAAGTCCAAATGGATCAAATACCTCAACATAAATCCAGCCACACTGAACCAGTTACAAGAGAAAGTGGGTGGTACCCTTGAACAAATTGGTACAGGAGAGAGCTTCTTGAACATAACACCAGTAGCACAGACAGCGAGATCAACAATTAATAAATGGGACCTCCTGAAACCAAGAAGCTTCTGTAAGGCAAAGGACACAGTCAGCAAGACAAAAAGGCAGCCCACAGAATGGGAAAATATATTCACTATCCCCACATCTGACAGAGGGCCAATCTCCAAAATTTACAAAGAATTCAAGAAGCAAGTCTCCAAAACACCAAAGGATCCAATTAAAAATTGGGCTACAGAACTAAATAGAGAATTCTCAATAGAGGAGTCTAAAATGGCTGAGAGGCACTTGAGAAAGTGCTCAACATCCTTGGCCATCTGGGAAATGCAAATCAAAACAACTCTGAGATACCATCTTAATCCTGTCAGAATCGCTAAAATCAAGAACACCAAGGACAGTTTATGCTGGAGAGGATGTGGTAAAAGGGGAACACTCCTCCACTGCTGGTGGGAGTGCCAACTTGTAGAGCCACTTTGGAAATCAGTATGGAGATTCCTCAGAAAAATGGGAATAAACCTACCACAAGACCCAGCAACTCCACTCTTAGGCATATATCCAAAAGATGCCCATTCATACAACAAGGATGTCTGTTCCACTATGTTCATAGCAGCATTATTTGTAATAGCCAGAATTTGGAAGCAACCTAGATGTCCCTCACCTGAAGAGTGGATAGAGAAAATGTGGTACATCTACACAATGGAGTACTATTCAGCAGAAAAAAACATGGAATCCTGAAATTTGCAGGAAAATAGATAGCACTAGAAGAAACCATCCTGAGTGAGGTAAACCAGTCACAAAAAGAGAAACATGGCATATACTCTCTCATATATGGATTTTAGACATAGATCTGGGGAGGGCCAGCCTACAATCCCATGGCCAGAGAGTCTGGGAAACAGAGCCTTCATTCAGTGGCTGATGGAAGCAGAGGAAGACTCCCATGGCTAAGCACTGAGCTGAACTCAAAGAAATCCAGTGACAAAGAGGGAGGACTGATGACCAAAGGGATTAAGACTGGGCTGGTTTAACCCACAGAAACAGCTGACTTGACAAGGGTTAGCTCTTGAATCCCAGACTGATGCCTGGGAATCCAACATGGTACTAATCAAGACCCCCTGAATGTGGGTGTCAGTGTGGATGCCTAGGTTATCTATTGAGCCTTGGGGAGTAGATCAGTATTTATCCGGGCTATACAAATGAACTTTGGGCTCCCATCCAACAATGAGAGATGTACTCTCACCTTGGACTATTAGGGGAGGGTCTAGGCCCTGCCCTGGATGAAATGACAGACTATGGACACCCCCATGGAGGGCCTCACCCTCCCTGGGGAAATAAGGGGATATTGGGGAGGTTGGTGGGAGGGCACAGGAGGAGGGGAGGAAATGGGAGATGGACCTAGAATTGACATGTGAAGCAACCTTGTTTCTAATTTAAATTTAAATTTACAAATACAGTATATATAAAAAAGACAAAGGCCTGGCATAGTGGTGTAAGTCTTTGATTCCAGCACCCTGGAGGCAAAGACAGTTGGGTCTCTGAGTTCAAGGCCAGCCTGGTCTACCGAGTGAGTTCCTGGACAACCGGCGATACATGCTGAGACCCTGTCTCCAAAACAAATATGTGAGGATAAAATAATTTAAAATAATCTCTAATTAATTGTTAAGAGGTAGACAATATGAAAATATGTAAAATGGGGCCAGTGACATTAATCAATGGGTGAAAGGACTTTTTTAATGTTTGATGACCTGAGTTTGATTCTTTTACCCTATGGTGGCAC
Organism: Mesocricetus auratus; assembly: GCF_017639785.1. NCBI lineage: Eukaryota > Metazoa > Chordata > Mammalia > Rodentia > Cricetidae > Mesocricetus > Mesocricetus auratus. Next base: position 90,272,399 of record NW_024429188.1, on the reverse strand, counting down.
AAGAAATAAAAAATGTTCTCTGACCTTCACTTGTATGCTAGAACTCACACATAAAAAATGAAAAATATACAATTAAAATACAGGCTGGGTGTTGTTGTTGCATGCCTTTAATCCAAGCACTTGGGAGGCAGGGGCAGGTGGATCTCTGTGAGTTCGAGGCCAGCCTGGTCTATAGAGAGAGTGCCAAATTAGTCTCCAAAGCTATACAGAGAAACCCTGTCTCCAAAAAACAAAAAAAATACATATTAAGTAATATCATTAAAATAACTAACTTCAAATCTTAAGTGTTATTTTTTGAAAGAGTAAAACATCTCATCTATGTACTCCCAAATAGAAAATATGCTACAACAGGAATATTTTTTTCTGCTAAAAAAAATTTTTTTATTTTGATAAAGTAAGAGTCTCATCAGTTGCAACCTCTTTGGGTATCTCCTACAGGAGAAAATGCACCATGTGCATGCAGCACAATAGGTGGGAGGTTAGGTCACCATAGATGCACTACTTTACAGAGTCTTCATAAGACTACTGCTGCAGCTTGAATAAGTAATACCAAACAAAAGAGTCAGCAAGCACTACAGTCTCCACCCCAGGTGTATGTGACAGGACAAGGTAATTAGATCACGGAGTCACTTAGGATTTCATGTAATTTTGAGTCTTTTATATATATTACAGAAAAACATTTCAAAATATTGGATACGAAATGATACATCCCAAACACACAGGATGCAAAACCAGGAATTGAGAAATAAGATTACATCAAACCAAACAGTCTCTACTCAGCAAAAGAAAAAACAAAATGAAAAGACAACCTTCAGAATGGAAGAAAATATTTGTCAACCATTCATGTGGAAGGGGATTGGTATCAGTAACATATCAGAAATATACCAATAATTCTGAAAAACTCAACAACATGGGCAAATGATGTGAATAAATGTATTTAAAAAGAAGATGTACAACCAACAAATAAATTTTTAAATGTTAAATATCAGAGAGTATCAAGACAATAAAACCAAAACTGCAACATATCATCTCATCCCCATTAGAATTGCTTTTGTAGAAAAAGGTGAAAGATAAGATGTTTTTAGCGAGGATGTTGGTGAAGAAAGGGGACCATTGCATGCCTTTGGAAGGAAAGCAAGCTACTGTGGAAGACAGGGTGTCACTATTTGGAAAAGAAACTAAAAATAGAACTAACTAAATTCCCACTACTTACTATACCACTTTGGGTATACACGCAAAGGAAATGAATTCACTTTATTAGAGGCACCTATATAGTTGAGCTCACTATAACAATATTGGCAATACCTTACATATGGAATCAGTTTACATGCTCTTTTACAGATGAACTTACATTGTATAAACTATTTCCTGGGGATATACAAACAAATGTCTCCACTCCAAGATAGGGCACCAGAGGCAGACCAAAGTATGACTTCACCAAGGTCCAGCTTGGAAAACCAATGATATTATTGGACTTATTTATATAGCATAGGGGAAGGGGTTACTTACAGGAACATGGGTGACCATGAAGCAATTGAGACACCAACAGGTCTCATTCTATCATTTTAAATTTCTTCTCCACTACTCAACAGATGAATTCTTTCTCTCAGTTAAACATCTATGTTCTGTATTCTCTAGCACCTTACAAGACCATGAGGCCAAATGCAACTAGAGAAGCATTACACGGGGCTGGCTGGGAGATGCAGGGGAAGTGACTGGCATCTCAGCTGAGAGTCCTGAAACCATGATGACCTTAGTCTTTTACAAGTCACACTTACTCTGATGAAGATGATGATGGCTATGTTCAGAGGATATAACTTTATAAAACATATAATGAGCATGCAGTGATAAATCATTATTCACTCCTGAAAACTTGATACCATCTAACTACCAGCAAAGTGAGTGAAACATTGTCTTAATTTCAATAACTGGGAATCAGAAAGACATGTACTATATGTGCTTCCTCATATCTGAAAATAAAAAGGTTCATCTGACAGTAGAACCTTGATTACCAGTGACTAGAAAGAGTAATATAACTGGATTTAATCAGTGTGTGTTTGATGGGTGTATATAATATTATACTTAATCCATTAAGATGTATAATTAATATTTATTCATTTGACATTTTAATTACAATATTCTACATTAAGTATCAGATGTAAAAATAATTTTCTACATAAACTAAAATGCTAATATAACAATTGTACAATACAACTGTCAGATATGTACATATGTAAATATATGTGAAATTCTGATTATTTCATTTCCCATTTACTGACTACTTTATCTTAGAGGTATATATGTGTTTAACTTTTGAGGACTTTATATATTCTAGATGTGCAGCTAACACCTTTTCCACTCTTTAGGCTGTTTATTCTTTTGTTTCCACATATGAGACAAAATATAATACTTGTCTTTCGGCATTTGGCTTATTTCACTGAATATAATAATCTCCAACTCCATTCATTTTCCTGAAAATGACAATATTTTATTCTTCTTTATGGTTAAATAAGTGTCCATAAATAAACTGCCAATAAACCTCCATATACAACACCATTTTTTATCTATTCATCAGCTGATAGATTGTAGACTGATTCCATGACCTCACCACTGTGAACAGTGCTTCAACAACTATGGATGAGAAGAAATCTCTGTGATATATTGATAAAACCTTTATAAATATATTTTCAAGAGTGGATCATATGATTGCTCCAGTTTTAGTGTTTTTCTAAGTTGGAAATTATAGTTTATTTTTATATCTTTAGTCATAGTAGAAAACAATAATACAAAATCAGTTGTGATAATATGACACCAAATAACTATACACACAAATATGTAGAGAAAAATCACTTCAAGAAAAAGATAGATGTCAACATATCTGTGATGAAACATAACTAAAGATATTACTTAAGTGTCTACAGGATATTCATGACATCAACATCACTGTTATATTTCGTTTGTAAATGCCAGAAAAGTAATCTTCAAAATAACAATGTCAGCTTCAGATGCTTGAGGAACTCCCATATGGTTTCCAAAGTGTCTACACTACTTTACGCTATTACTAGCAGAGTAATGAGCTGATTCTGCTATCTAAAATTTTTATGAAGGAGTATTCTGTAGACTCTTCCTCTTTCTCTGCCACATGCTGAAAAATAACTCAAGTCCAAGACCTGACACAGTCAGTAAGAGTATTTTCATGAATGTTACAGAAAAGCAAGGTGAGTAATGATAAAAAATGCTAAATGATATGGATAACTGTGTGTGCAAAGAATACAAGAACAGAAGACCATTGAGAAAGTCCAGTAAATAAAGATGCTTTGCAGCACAAGTCAGGTGGCCTGAGTTTCATCTCTGGAACCCATGATGTAAAGAGAGAGCTAAAAACCACAAAATTGTCCTCTGATCTACACACATACATACATACATACACACACACATACACACATTGTATCTCCAAAAATATTGCATATATTATATACTATTTATATATTGTATGATATATATCAAGCGTATACACAGAAATAAATAAGTCTTTAAAACACAGAAAGAAATTAAGTTGTGTTTTATGCTATTGGATCACAAAATATGATATTTCATTGAATTTGGTCTCTTAAGTGATGAAAATGTAAACTTATTTCCCTTTATTAAATTTAAATTAGAAACAAGCATATTTTACATATTAATCCCAGTTCCCTCTCCCTCCCCTCCTCCCCTGCCCCCACTAACCCTCTATCCCATCCCCTCTCTGCTCCTCAGGGACGTTGAGGCCTTATAGGGGGATCTTCAAAGTCTATCATACCTTTTGGAGCTGGGCCTAGAGAAAGAAAAATCACATGATCATCCCACTAAATTCTGAAAAAGCCTGCGCAAAATCCAACACCCCTTCATGATAAAGGATTTAGAGAGATCAGAGATAACAGCAACACATCTAAACATAATAAAAGCTATATATACCAAACCAATAGCCAACATCAAACTAAATGGAGAAAAACTCAGCGTGATTCCTCTAAAACCATGAACAAGACAAGGCTATCCAATCTCTCCATACCTCTTCAACATTGTACTTGAAGTTCTAGAAAGAGCAACACGACAACAAAAGGAATTCAAGGGGATACAAATTGGAAAAGAAGAAGTCAAACTTTCACTATTTGCAGACAAGAGGATATGATTGTTTACATGAGTGACCTGAAAAACACTACCAGGGAAATCATACAGTTAAGAAACACCTTCAGCAAAATGGCAAGATACAAGATTAACTCAAAAAAATCAGTAGCCCTACTATATACAGAAGATAAATGGAATGAGAAAGAAATCAGAGAAACATCACCCTTTACAATTGCCACAAACACCTGCATCCGGGCCTGTGTTCCAGTGCCTGGGGATCGCCTGGGAACTGCACAGAGCTTCCAATCCCTGTGGCAGCCAAACACCCCAGATTCCATGTCTTCTCTCCACAAACGAGACCAGGAAACCAGCGGATCCAGCAAAGGGACTAGGGGCCCAGGTGCACCCCAGATTCCTGGTCTTCTTCTCCACCCACGGGACCAGAACCAGGACGAGGAATAGAAGAACTACCAGATTATTGGACTTGCTAGCACCCACCATAAGGGAAATCTGGTGCCCTAACCACCAGACCAGTAAGGGGCTCTTTCTGCACCCACTAGAAGAAGAGATGGGAAAGAGACAATACAAAAATACACTCAGCAACAGAAAAACAAATATGACACTGCCAGATTCTAGAGACTCCACACCAGCAAGACTCCAACATTCCAATGCAAATGAAGCAGATGAGAATGACCTTAAAAACACTTTCATGAAAATGACAGAGGCTCTAAAACAGGATGTAGGAAAATCCCTCAAAGAAATGGATGAAAAAACAAACCAAAAATGCAAGAAATGGAAGCAAAAACAAACCAAAAAATGCAAGAAAAGTGGAAGAAGAAACAAAGCAAAGAATGCAATAAATGGAAGAAAAAATAAAGCAAAAAATGCAAGAAATGGAAGAAGAAACAAACCAAAAAAGACAGGAAATGGAAGAAAAAACAAAACAAAAAATACAAGAACTGGAAGAAAAAGCAAACAAAAATGTAAGAAATGGAAGAAAAAGCAAACCAAAAAATTCATAAAATGCAACAAATGGACGAAAAGATAAACCTAAAACTGCAAGAAACAATGCAAGCAGTGCAAGGGTTGAAAACTGAAATACAGACAATAAAAAAAAACACAATCTGAAGAAAGGCTGGAAATAGAAAAGCTGGGCAAATGGTCAGGTACTACCGATACAAGCATTACCAACAGAATACAAGACATGGAAGAGAGAATATCAGGTGTTGAAGATACAATAGGAGAAATGGATACATCAACAAAAGAAAATCTTAAGTCCAACAAATCCTTAACACAAAACATCCAGGAAATATGGGACACCATGAAAAGACCAAACCTAAGAATAATAGGTATAGAGGAAGGAGAAGAAAGCCACCTCAAAGGGGCAGAAAACTTACCAAACAGCAGAGAGTGAACATGCAAATTAACAAAATCAGAAATGAAAAGGGGGACATAACAATGGACTCTGAGAAAATTCAGAGAATCATCAGGTCATACTTTGAAAACCTGTACTCCACAAAATTCAAAATTTTAAATGCAATGGATGACTTCCTGGATAGCTATCACTTGCCAAAATTAAATCAAGAACAGATAAGCAATTTAAATAGACCTATAACCCCTATGGAAATAGAAGCTGTCATCAAAAGTTTCCCAACCAAAAAGAGCCCAGGTCCACATGGCCTCAGTGCAGAATTCTACCAGAAATTCAAAGAAGAGCTTATACCAATTCTTCTCAAAGTATTCCATGTAATAGAAGCAGAAGGGTCTTTGCCAAACTGTTTCTATGAGGCTTCAATAACCTTGAACCATAAGCCACACAAAGACACAACTAAGAAAGAGAACTTCAGAACAATATCCCTCATGAACATTGATGCAAAAATACTCAATAAGATACTGGCAAATTAATATAGAGTACCTCCTGAAACTGAGAAATTTCTGTAAGGCAAAGGACACAGTCAGCAAGACAAAAAGGCAGCCCACAGAATGGGAAAAGATATTCACTAACCCCACATCTAACGGAGAGCTGATCTCTAAAATTTAAAAAGAATTCAAGAAGCAAGTCTCCAAAACACCAAAGGATCCAATTAAAAAGTGGGCTACAGAACTAAATAGAGAATTCTCAATAGAGGAGTCTAAAATGGCTGAGAGGCACTTGAGAAAGTGCTCAACATCCTTAGCCATCCGGGAAATGCACATCAAAACAACTCAGAGATACCATCTCACTCCTGTCAGAATGGCTAAAATCAAGAACACCAAGGACAATTCATGCTGGAGAGGATGTGGTAAAAGGGGAACATTCCTCCATTGCTGGAGGGAATGCCAACTTGTAGAGCCACTTTGGAAATCAGTATGGAGATTCCTCAGAAAAATGGGAATAAACCTACCACAAGACCCAGCAACTCCACTCTGAGGCATATATCCAACAGATACCCATTCATACAACAAGGATGTCTGTTCCACTATGTTCATAGCAGCATTATTTGTAATAGCCAAACTTGGAAGCAACCTAGATGCCCATTAGCCGAAGAGTGGATAGAGAAAATGTGGTACATTTACACAATGGAGTACTATTCAGCAGAAAAAAAAAACCAATGGAATCCTGAGATTTGTAGGCAAATGGATGACACTAGTAGAAACCATCCTGAGTGAGATAACCCAGTCACAAAAAGAGAAACATGGCATGCACTCTCTTATATATGGATTTTAGACATAGATCTGGGGAGTGCCATCCTACAATCCCATGGCCAGAGAGTCTGGGAAACAGAACCTTCATTCAGTGGCTGATGGAATCAGAGGCAGACTCCCATGGCTAAGCACTGAGCTGAACTCAAGAAAGCCAGTAACAGAGAGAGAGGACTGATGACCAAAGTGTAAAGGGAAACCTTTTCCATGAGAGAAGCCTTCCTGCCAGCCTGATTCTAGAGCTGCTTCAGTCCCAATTAAACACACAGGAGGCTATATTAATTATGAAGCTGTTGGCCTTACTTGTTTCTTACTTGCTAGCTCTGACTTAAGTAATTACTCCTACCCAGAGTCCTCCTGAACTCCTAGTCCCCCCATCTTGGTTCTCTATAGGCCAACAGTGCTTTGTTGGCAAATACACATGACTTCCCCCATCATCTCCTCTTTTCTGTCTAAACAAAAAGAAAGGTCTTAACTTTAACATAGTCAAATTATATATAACAGAACAGTTATCAAGTAGGAACACAGTTACAACATTTTGTCTATCAACATTTAGCAAGATTTAAAGAATATATCATCCATCCCATCCTTGTGAGTCTAAAGTTCTATATGTAGCTTATCTTTTATCATAACTAAGGAAAACTATAACTATAACCATCTGTCTTCAACTCTATCAAAGACCACAGAAGGATAATATATAAACACTGGGATTGACAGAGACATCTTGCTACCTGAACAGTCACCCGAAGTTCCTCTGTAATGTTGGGGAATCCATCTTCAGCCCATAGGCCACAATGTGTCCAGAAGATTTCTCAGCAAAGCAGGAAATTTCAAACTGTCCATCTGCATTGGCATTCTGTCAGTTATTTTTTTGTGTCCTGCAGAAAGTCTCGTAGACTTTTCCACGAAGCAGGAACCCTGTAAGACTGAGTTCAGCAGTCACTTTCCTGTGGGTCCTGCATGTCCAGATTATACAACAACAGTCACGCAGTCTAGGAAAGAGCAGTTTCTTGCCCAAATGGATAATCTTGCCATGTTGAAAGCAAACTCCATAACGAGTTTCTTCAATGCCTATCTTCCTCTTAGACGTAATTGGTGCTGCCAGGAGCAGACATTTCTCATTGTCAAGAAAAACCCTAAACCATTTTAAATGTCATTTTCTGAAGGTCTTTGAGAGGTTTGAAGACTATGTATCTGTCTCAAATACATATCTATATATCTAGAAAACCTAACTTACCTAACTATAAATTCTGACTATTATAAGTAACTATCTGTAGTCTGTATTTAATTATGCATTATGTTTTAAAAGATCAGTATAATCACAATACTTAACCAAGGGGAGAAATATACACATCACAAAGTTGACCTTGAATTTGTATGCATAAATGAAAAACCACACCCATACCATGATTCTCCTTTTTACCATTAAAAAGAGATTGGCTGTGATCATTAGCCAATTATAAACAACCCCATTTAAATGAAAACAATGATTTATAAACAAGATGGGAATTAGGACGTCGCTCATTCCAAACTGCTTCCTGCTGGAAGGGGGCGCTGTTCATACCATGGGGATCATGACAAAACTCAGAAACCTGTATAAGTCCTTAGTTTCAGGGTCTGTAAGACTGCATCATCTTAGCTGTTTCACTTGTTGGAACACTTGGTCCACTGCTTCTGGGGGTCTTGGTTCATCAAACCACAGAAGCCTGGAAGGAATCCTCAGCTTTTCATTTTCTGTAGAAATATAAATAAAAACTCCCTTTCCAAGTACCGTATCCTTATACTTAAATTTTGAAGTCAAGGCATTTTCAAAAGATAGAAGTTTAATTAATTTAGCAGCATTTATAATCAAGTGTACTTTAGCAGTTGTTCCTTCCTGAGCAATCAAAAAACTGAAAAACACAATAGCATACAGTATCCAGACTCTCTGTGTATTTTCCATCTTTGTGTGGCTTATTTATTTATTTATTTATTATTACTCTATTTCTTTTACTTTTATCTCTTTTTCGCTGAGACACGGTTTCTCTTTGGAAATCCGCCTGCCTCTGCCTCTGCCTCTGCAGCAATTCCTACCGGCGTGTGCCACCACAGCCGGATTCTCTATTTATTTACCACTTTGCCATTTCTTTTTGTCTCTCAATCTTACATATATTTCTAAACACACTGTAAACCTTTAGAGGTTTTGTTCATCCAAGTCTGACTTTACTGTAAATCTTTATGTTTTTCTGGCCTCTTGTCTTATCTGTTAAAACCGAAGCTGTTTAAACTGCCATTTTTCCAAGATGGCGGGCATATGTGTGACTCCAGCTGCCGGCTTGGAGTTGTGGTCACTGCCACTTCCAGCTGTGCTTACACACCTTTCATTGTTAACAGAGCCTCTTAAAGGAACCTTCCTGGTTTTTGTTTTGTTTTGTTTTGTTTTGTTTTGTTTTGTTTTTTATGCTGAGTTAGGAAGACTCCTTAAGCCAGCTGCATGAGTCTTTGCTTGTCACTAGCAAACAGAGCCCACCTGAGAAAATGCTGCTACCAAAAATCTGTGGTTCTCTCCGTTCTTCTGTTTCTAAAATCCATTTAAAGCTTTTGTAAATCTACGTGGAAATTCATCATTCCACTCCTGACACCATTATGTAAAGGGAAACTTTTTCCTTGAGAGAAGCCTTCCCTCCAGCCTGACTCTAGAGCCGCATCAGTCCCAATTAAACACACAGGAGGCTATATTAATTATGAAGCTGTTGGCCATGCTTGTTTCTTACTGGCTAGCTCTGACTTAAGTAATTACCCCATAATTGCTAATCTAAGTATGTCTCTTACTGGAGAAGTTTCCGGGCTTCATACCCCATGGCATTACATCTCGACTCTTCGTGTTTCTCCTACCCAGAGTCTTCCTGGACTCCTAGTCCCACCTATCTTGGTTCTCTACAGGCCAACAGTGCTTTATTGACAAATACACAGGACTTACCCCATCACAAAGGGATTAAGACAGGGCTGGTTAACCCCCAGAAACAGCTGACCTGACAAGGTTTAACTCTTGAATCCCAGGCTAATGCCTGGGAATCCAGCATGGGACTGATCAAGACCCCCTGAATGAGGGTGTCAGTGAGGAGGCCTAGGTAATCTATTGAGCCTTGGGCAGTAGATCAGTATTATCCCGAGTATACACATGGATTTTGGACTCAACAATGTGAGATACCCTCTCACCCTGAATTCTTGGGGGAGGGTCTGGGCCCTGCCCTGGATTAAGTGACAGACTATGGATACCCCCATGGAGGGCCTTACCCTCCCTGGGGAAATGAAGGGATATTAGGGGGGTTGGGGGGAGGGCACGGGAGGAGGGGAGGGAAATGGAGAGGGACCTGGAACTGACTTGTGAAGCAATGTTGTTTCTAATCTATATTTAAACTTAAAATAAATTTTAAAAAATTGTCACAAACAATATAAAATACCATGGGGTACTGTATAACAACAATTTTGAGTCTTTAAAGAAAGAAATTAAGAAGATACCAGTAAATGGAAAGATCTCCCATGTTCTTAGATAGGTAGGATCAACATAGTAAAAATGCCAATCTCGCCAAAAACAATCTACAGATTCAATGCAATCCCCATAAAAATTCCACCACAATTCTTCACAGACCTTGAAAGAACAATTCTCAACTCTATATGGAAAAACAAAAGACACAGGATAGCCAAAACAAGACTGCACAATAAAAGAACTTCCAGAGGCCTTACCATCCTTGACTTCAAGCTCTATTATAGAGCTATAGTCTTGAAAACAGCTTGGTATTGGCACAAAAATAGACAGGTAGATCAATGGAATCGAAGTGAAAACCCTAATATTAGCCCACACACCTACGAACACCTGATTTTTTTTACAAAGAAGCTAAAATTATACGATGGAAAAAAGAAAGCATCTCCCAAAATTGGTGCTGGGAAAACTGGAGGCTGACATGTAGAAGACTGCAGATAGATCCATACCTATTGCCCTGCACAAAACTAAGTCCAAATGGATCAAAGACCTCAACATAAATCTATCCATACTGAACCTCTTAGAAGAGAAGGTAGGCGGTACCCTCGAATGAATTGGTATAGGAGAACACTTATTGAACATAACATCAGTAGCATAGACACTGAAATAAAAAATTAATAAATGTGATCTCCTGAAACTATGAAGCTTCTGTAAGGGAAAGAACACAGTCAACAAGACAAAAAGGTAGCCCACAGAATGGGAAAAGGTATTCACCAACTCTACATCTGACAGGGAACTAATTTCCAAAATATACAAAGAACTCAAGAAGCTAGTCACCAAAGCACCTAATAATCCAATTAAAAGGTGGGGTACAGAACTAAATAGAGAATTCTCAATAGAGGAATCTAAAATGGCTTAAAGACACATAAGAAAGCGCTCAACATCCTTAGCCAACAAGGAAATGCAAATCAAAACAACTCTGAGATACCATCTTGCTCTTGTTAGAATGGCTAACATCAAAAACACCAATGACAGTTTATGCTGGAGAGGATGAGGAGACAGGGGAACACTCCTCCACTGCTGTTGGGAGTGCCAACTCATACAACCACTTTGGAAATCAGTATGGCGGTTCCTCATGAAAATGGAAATCAGTCTACCATAAGATCCAGCAATTCTACTCTTAGGCTCCAGGTAACAATCTAAGAAATAGTCTAGAGGTTGCCTTAAATGCCCTCCCCTGATAATGAGATTGATGATTACCTTATTCTCCATGCTAGAGCCTTCATCCAGTAGCTGATGGGAGGAGAAGCAGACACCCACAGGTAAACACTGAGCTAAAGTCCTGGAATATAGTTGTAGAGAGGGAGGAGTGATGAGCAAATGGATGAAAAGGATGCTGGAGAAACCCACAGAAACTGCTGACCTGAACAAGGAGGAGCTCATGGACCCCAGACTGATAGCTGGGAAACCAGCATAGGACCGACCCAGATCCCTGAATGTGGGTGTCAGTTAGGAGGCCTAGGCAATCTATGGAGCCTCTGGTAGTTGATCAATATTTATCCCTAGTATACGAATGGACTTGGGGAGCCCACTCCACATAGAGGAATATTCTCTCAGCCTAGACAGATGGGGGAGGGTCTAGGCCCTGCTCCAAGTCATATGACAGACTTTGAAGATCCCCCATGGAAGGCCTCACCCTCCCTGAGGAGCAGAAAGGGGATGAGATAGGGGGTTGGTAGGGAGCAGGGGAGGAGGTGAGGGAGAGGTAACTGGGATTGACATGTAAAACATACTTGTTTCTAATTTAAATAGAAAAGGGGAAAAAAGATAAGTATTTAGACTATACTTCGAAACTCTACACCTTTCAGTTTTAACTGTAATCAAATTGTTTTGTCACTGTTTTTCTCTTGTATCTTATGAGAAAACTCTCAGAATGTGTCTTCTCTCTTTTAGGAGACTTTTTAAAAGCTTCCTAAACTTTTGATTCTGGATTATTAACAACTACTTACAAACAGCTCTCTGGTAGAAAACAGAATAGTGTCATTTGAGACCTTGAGTTTTTTTTTAAACTTTCCCTGTAGCATGATTTGAGAAGTTTCTCTCTAATTATATCTTCAGTTCTTACCTAATGTTAATGTGTGTGGTCAATTAACAAAGAAATAACATAACAAAACTACAGTTTCTGTTATTCTCTGCTACTTTCTGGAGCAATTGAAAAATGACTGATCTTTAAATGAGTCAATTACTGTTCCTACTGAAGTCTGAATATTGCTGTTCCTTAAAGACATTTCCATATTGTTTCCCACAGTACCTTGTTAAAAATGCCTCTTCTCAATTTTTCTGTGGAAAAAAAACTGTTCAAAGAATAGTCTGATAAAAGATTTTGAACCTAAAATGTAAATGTCCCTGAGAAAATACTTTAATAATTTAGTGAAAAGGGGTTTTGAAATACATCAGGTCAGGGAGAGTCCAGGGAGAAAGGCTGATGCATATATAATAAGTTACAGTTAAATAGGAACAAAAAGTTCTTGAATGCTATTACACAATAAGGTCTTCATAGGTAGCAGTAGTATAGTCAACATTCCAAAGTTAAAAGAAAGGACTTTGAAAGTTTTCCCCATAAAGAAATGTCAAGTATTTCATCAGACACAATCTGATTTAAACCTATCATACACACACATGTGTGTGATATATGTGTGTACATATGTCATATATATATATATAAGGTACCCCATTGACTTGCACATTTTAAATAATTCACATAGTAATTTAAAAATAAAATTTTAAAAATAAAACTTAAAAACATAGTTAAGCCAATTCTCAAAGTATCATCTAACTGAAATTTGAGTTCCAAAGGCAGTAGACAAATTTTAATAGAAGAGTCAGAGGAAATGATATAGACTAAAGAACAAAGAGTAAAGAGTTTCTAAAGATGGCTGTCCTTGAGTTCCAAGAAGTTCTGTGCCTGTTAAATACTTAAATTCCTGAGCAGGACAGTCACAAATGACAACTCAGTAGGAAAAGGAACACTCCATTGGGTGGATCAGAGACATTCTGTGTTTAGAGCCACTGTCAAAAAACATTGTATAGGAAAAATAGGAAGGAAGTAGCATGCTGTATATTCAGAAAAATATGGGCTTTCCAAAAGGACTTCATACTTTCCAAAGACAAATTACATGCATGAGCTTTCACTGAATTCAGATTAAATGGCATGTGCCAATTAATGAAGTACTGGTGATTTTTGCGTTCTGTTTTTCTTATATCACCAAATTAATAAAAGAAAACACAGTATTTATAAGGTCTGAGATTAATACTATGATGAATAAGAAGGCAATACCTTACCCACAGGGAATCATTGTCAGTTAAGGGAGATGGGCATTTATTCAAGTAAATCAAAGGAGAGGTTGATACACTCTCTGATACAATTACAGCAAAAGTACTTCTGGAAAACAAGAGACAAAGGAAACTATTCCAAGTGTAAGTCCTTAGAGAAGATAAGCCTTCATTGAGAGGCAATATGGGATACTCACAGCAAAAAAAAGAATAAACTAAAATCCTCAGTTGGAACAAATTGGGGTGTGTCTAAGAAAGTCAAAGGCACCAGAAATTGTTAATGCCATTATACCTGGCACATAAGAGGCAGAGGGAGGAAGAATTTGAGTTCGAGGACATCCTAGGCTATATATATAGTAAGATGCTATACACAAAAGCAAGAAATTAAGGGTGGAAGGAAGAAAGAAACAAAAATAAATCAGGGGTTAACAATAAACATTTGTCCTTATACTCATAGATAAGTCTAGTCTTTACTTCTCATTAAGGAAACAAAACCACAACCTACCAAAATGCAGAGTTGTGGAGCCCATTCCCAATGAATACATCTACAAAACACTCCCATACCTAAGGTTGAGGGAACATTGTGAAAGAGGGGTCTGAAAGACTGTAAGAATCAAAAGACCTGATTGCTGTGATATGGTTTCTCCTAGCAACATCAGAAGCTACTACACCCATTAAGTCTCACTAACATGCCTGCTCTAATGTGAGCTGAGCAAGGAGAAGACTATAGAACATGCCAATGTGGATGGGGAAAAACCCATGAGGAATCAACCATATACAAATAAATACAGGCAACTGAGGAAAGCTGGGAGTGGGAAAGGTGGTCTTCTCCAGGAAGAACACACCAATTGATTGTCCAGTGCCAAATCATCAGCCCTGAAAACATGCATACAAGTAACCAAGTAGCATTATATGGACTTTCTGTTCATATATTTTGTCATACATTTTACTGTTCATAGAAAATCGAACAATGGAAACAGCCTAGATATCCATCAGATAATGAAGGGATACTGAACGATGGTACATGTATACAGTGGAATATTATTCAACCACGTGTAAATGAAATGTGTCATTCAGTGTCTGCATCTAGGTTACATCACCCAGAGAAACAAAAGTCACATGTTTTCTCTCATCTGTGAGCGTTAGCTTTAGATCCCATTCAGTGGATCAAGCTGACCATTCACTGAAACCACATGCCAAAATAAATCCTTCTTCCCTTGTATGTGTCAGGTAGTTTTCCAGAGTAATGACAGGAAATATTGCCGCAGATTATAAACTGGGAAAGTCAATGGACAAATTCTAGACTTGGGAAAACAATCACTTATAATAGATAAAGCTAGATCTAACAAGAAGAAAAAAGAAAATCAATAATAAGAGCTAAAACTAGACATAAGGGAGGAAAAGGAAGAAAATAAAGACTATTATGCCTACATAGACATTCAGGACTTGGGGAATATTAGAAGTGTACACAGACATAGAAGGTAATTCCATACTGTGTAAGATATCAGGAGAAGGGGAAAATGAGATTTTTAAGTAATCTTATTATTTTGCTATTATATAAACTATTTTTAATGTTTATTAGCTCACTGCGAATTTCATTTGATACATTTTTATAATATTCAACTTTGTCCTCCAACTTCTCGCATATCCACCCTCTACATCCTCCCCTTCCCACCCAATTTTGAGTTTTCTTTTTCTCCCCATTAAGTTCAGTTTGTTCTGCCCAATTTTTCTTGGGAATGGGGCCTGACCTAGCACATGGTCCCTACCAAGAATCCCATCATTAAGGAAAACTGAAATTCCCTCCACAGCCCAGTAGCTATCAAATACCTCAGCTAATGGTGGGATTTTGTGCACACCTCCTTCCCTTCTGGGACTCTGTGTGGCTTGAACTTATATATGCTGTCACAGTCACTCTATGATGATATGTTGAACTGCCTTATTGTGTCTGGAGGAAAAAAGCACTTTCCTTGATGTTAGTTACCACCTCTTATAATTTCTCTGCTCCCATGTCCATAAAGATCCCTGGACCTTATGGGGAAGTGTATGGTGATTTATGCTCCATTGAGGGTTTAGTGCCTCATAGTCTCTTGTTCTCTGTGTCTTTACCAGTTTGGAGTTTCTGTGTTACTTTCCACCTACTATAAGCAATTCATTAAACTCAGTCACATACAGTAACATTCAAAGACCAATAACCTCTAAGTATTGGTCCAATATAAACATTTACAAACAAATGCATATTTCAATTACAATTTTAATTTTATTTAATTTTTATAAGTCAGATTTTCCTTGAATATTGATCTCTTTTTAAGACATTTTTATTCTTTCACTATTTCATACATACATAATTTACTTTGATAATATCTCCCCATTATTGTCTCTTATCCCCTCTCCAACCCTACTGAATCTCTCTCTCTCTTCTCTCTCTCTCTCTCTCTCTCTCTCTCTCTCTCTCTCTCTCTCTCTCCCTCTCTCTCTCTTTCTCCTTCCTTACAAGAAGCCCCCTTCCTACTTTTATGTCTTTTTTGTGTATGACTCACTGACTCACTGTGTTTAATTAGACTAGAGAGTTCATTCTTAATTGTCACCCCTTTGGTACCTCTTCCAGAAACAAACAAAAAGCAATATCTTTAAATCTTAGGTGAATTTGTGTTTTTCTTTCAGACACGCTGCTTTATTAAGTCTGATCAGCTTTATTCAGATCATATTAAACATGGCTTAGAGAGTTGATTTCTGAAACTTAAGTAATAAAGGAAATTATTTAGAATAATTGCACAAAATATCTGCAATGAGAACAATATGTAGTTAACTATTAAGTCTACATGCACTAAACTACGAAGAATACAAGTGTCCATGTGTGCTGACAATTATTTCTCACTATGTAAC
Organism: Mesocricetus auratus; assembly: GCF_017639785.1. NCBI lineage: Eukaryota > Metazoa > Chordata > Mammalia > Rodentia > Cricetidae > Mesocricetus > Mesocricetus auratus. Next base: position 90,255,931 of record NW_024429188.1, on the reverse strand, counting down.
TGGTAATAATTATATTCTACTTAACCATATGTGTCCTACCAAACTAACCCCCAAACTAATTACCATTCTATTTTATATTAAGAAATTCCATTTTGGCTTAATTTGGTGATTTTTCTGTTGCACATGCTATCAACTGGAACTACGTAATGCTCTTGTACTGGTGAATAGTCTTGGAGTGTAGGATCCAAAATAGCCAAGTACAATTCAATGTTACCTTTACCATTCTGTATGGCATTTCAGAATTTCTCCACATAATTCCTTAGCAGAGTATTGAAATCTCTCACACAGTATCTTAAGGATCCATGAAACCAAGGTGGAAGCTCTTAATCCTCTTGCTGTTAGGCCCAGAACAGACACAGCATTTTCTCTAGCATCAAGAACTAACTAGCTCAGACCAGCTGTTGTATAATAGGTTCCTCTGAAGACAAAACCTTTCATCTTAGAGGGAACTGTCTTAAGATATAGATTGCAACATTGCTGGGGCTGGGGCTCGGGGAGGTTGAAAAGTTCAGGGACAGGATAGAGCAGGAGGGTAATGAAGGAGACATCTTGATATAGGGAGTCATTATGGGATTAGAGAGAAACCTGATGCTAGAGAAATTCCCAGGAATCCACAAGGATGACCCCAGCTAAGACTCCTAGCAATAGTGGAGAGGATGCCTAAATGACCATCTCCTGTTATCAAATTGATGACTACCCTAATTGACATCATAGAACCTTCATCCAGCAACTGATGGAAGCAGATGCAGAGATCTACAGCCAAGCACTGGGCCAAGCTCTGACAGTTTGGTTGAAGAGAGGAAGGAGGGATTATATGAGCAAGGAGGGGTCAAGATCATGATGGGGAAAACCACAGAGACAGCTGACACCTGAGCTCGTGGGAGCTCATGAACTCTGGACTGACAGCTGGGGAACATGGAAGGGACTAAACTAAGGCCTATGCATGTGGGTTAAAAAACAAAGGAGGCCCTCTGCATGTAGATGACAGTTGTGTAGCTTGGTCTGTTTGAGGGGCCCCTGTCAGTGGGAGCAAGACCTATCCCTGGTGCATGAACTGGCTTTTTGTAGCCCATTCCTTATGGTGGAATGCCATGCTCATGGTGGATGATTTTTTGAGCCCCTATGAAACCTGCTTAGTTGATTCTCTGGACTGTATTTTCATGGTATCCTCTATCCTATGTCTTATTTTCTCTCTTTTTTGAGGGTGGTAGAATACAGCCTGTACATCTCTTCATTTATTTATTTTATTTTAGTATAAATTTTTATTTAAATTAGAAACAATATTATTTTGCATATCAATCCCAGTTCCCTCTCCCTCCCATCTTCCCATTCCCCCTATTGATCCCCACATCCCACACCCATTGACTCCCCAGGGAGGGTGAAGCCTTCCATGGCCGATCATCAAAGTCTGTCACATGACTTGGGGTATCTAGGCTGAGCGAGTAGCCCTTTATAGGGAATAGGCTCAAGATCCAGCAATTCCACTCTTAGGCATATACCAAAAGGATGTACATTCATACAACAAGGACATCTGTTCACCTATGCTCATAGCAGCATTGTTTGTAATAGCCAGAACCTGGAAGCAACCTAGATGCCTCTCATCTAAAGAATGAATAAAGAAAATGTGGTACATTTGCATAATTGAGAACTACTCAGAGGAAAATAAAACAAAATCTTGAAATTTGTAGGCAAATGGATGGAACTATTTTCTCTCTTTTTAAATTCTATTCAGGACCAAAACATAAGGGATGGTCCTACCCGTATTCAGGATGGGTCTTTCTTCTTTAGCAAAACCTCTCTAGAAACACCCTCATAGATATGTTCAGAGGTATGTCTCCATGATGGTTATAAATCCACTGAAGTTGGTAATAAAGCTTAAACTGAAGAATAAAGTAAATATATAGGAATATTTAGTCATTTTTCTCCCTGAAAAGCCCAGTACTCCTCTGACACTGCAAAAGCAAATACTTCAGTAAAACAGGATGCTAGGCATGGATACAAACAGTCTTCTAAGTGGTAACTAAATATAAGCTATAATGAGACTCTAGTAAACTGGCTAGAGTAGTTACTGGCTAGAGGAGAGAGAAGAACCAGAAAAAAATGCAGCAACTGAAAGGTAACTATTGTTGTGGGCAGCGGATTTGGAAACAAACAGTGCATATTTTTCTAGAAGCTCCACAAGTGTGCAGAAGACAATCATTGCTATTAGAGTTTGGATATGAAATATCCTCCTAAATGGCACATGAGTTAAAGATGTAGTCTTCTGTCAGCGGTGGTATTGATAAGTAATTGGACCATGAAAGGACTCTTCATCAGTGTATCAATCTATTGATGACATCATGGCTGAAGGGATTCACAGAAGGTAGGAACTAGTCAAAGAAAGACTATTTACTAAGGACAAGTCTTTAAAGAGCATAACTTGTGTACAATCCATCCTTCTCATTTTCTTTGCCTCTTGGCTACAAACAAGTGAGATACTTTTCTTCACTGCATTCTCTCCTTTCTTCACTGCATTTTCTCCTCCATAGTAGTCTGCCTCACATTGTACATGGTTACAAAAGCTGTGGATTCACATGACTGTGGACAGAAAGCTCTGACACCATCAGTCAAAATAAATCTTTCTTCCCTCCTTTTAAGTTACTTATCTTGCGAAATTTGCAACAGTTGTAAAATTCTGACATACAGTTACTATGATCCAGGTATAATCATTCTGCTCCCTCTCCTTCAATGTTCACTAAGTCTTGGACATGGGAGTATTTTATAGGTGTGTCCATTATGCTTGGGCTCTACAAATATGCATATGGATTGGTTGTGGCTTTCTGTACTGGCTTCTGTCTGTTGCAAAAAAAAAACTTATTTTCCTCAGTAGGAGGAGGGATGAAGACTACACTTATCTGTGGCTATAAGTTCAAATGTTTTTAGATTGTTGTTAAGGATTGTGCTGGTTTAGTAAACTAGTGGTTGGAAATTCTCTTCCAAAAAAACCATAATTTCACTAGCATTGAGTAGTTAGCTAGGTTTTCAGTACCAATCACAGTATCTCTCTTGTTGAGTGGGTCTTAAGTCCTACTAGATAGCTATTAGTCACTACCAATGGTGAGTGTGCTGCTACTCTACACTTTTGATTATCATGAAAAGTTGGTCACTAATGTGGTTCATAGGCATCATATCTAGGTGAGACTGTTGGCTACCTCCCTCCTTCAGAAGCTTGCTTGGAGCCTTCTGGTACTGTGAAAGCTAGTTCTCGGAAAGGAAGCATTCATGTCAGTTCCACCTGACAAGCCTCTGGGCCCTTCTTCTGAAGTATATTGTGTTATAAGAGCCAGAGGATCTGGGACTTGGCACTTAAAATGTATCTCCTGACAATATCAGAAACTATTTCATTAGAGTCTCACAAACATGACCACCCAAATGTGAACTGAACAAAAAGGACAACAGTGAACACAAGAAACTGAACGAGAAGAAGTTCATGAGTATGCAACCTTCACAAGAAACTGAAGAAGAAGTTCATGAGTGCAGGACCCTACACAACTAACTACAGGCAACTGAGGAAAGCTGGGAACAACAAAGGTGGCCTTTCCCAGGCAAGAACACATCAATTGGTTGTCCAGTGCCAAACAGTCCACCCTGAAACTGTACGCAGAAGTAACTTTATATGGTCTCAGCATGTTATATTAAAAATATATAGATATACACACATACATACATGCATACATACATATATGCATTACTGACATTTAATGAAAAATGGGCCATGAATCATAAATAGAGCAAAAAGAGATAAACAGGCAATTTTGGAAGGAAGAAATAGAACAAAATGATGACATTGTAACATCAAAAAGTAAAATGATAGGGGAAGTCCTATGTATATGTCAATAAATCACTGTTGGCCAATCGGGAACCAAGATAGGTGGGACTAGGAGTCCAGGAGGCCTCTGGAAATGAGAAACACAGGAAGTTGAGATGTAACCACCATGGGGTAGGAAGCCCGGGAATTTCTCTGGTAAGAGAAATACTTAGATTAACAATTATGAGGTAAATACTTAAGTCAGAGCTAGCCAGTAAGAAACAAGCAAGGAAAATAGCTTCATAATTAATAGAGCCTCCTGTGTGTTTATTTGGGAATGATCCATCTCTGGAACCAGGCTGGTGGGAAGGCTTCTTACAGAAAAAGATATAGATTTTTAAAAAAAGGTGTCAAAAACATGGAAATGCAGGAGCTCTCATATACTAAGGGTGGAAACATAATTGAATTCATTTAAACATGCTTTCATCTTATAACCCTGATGACATATGTACCATATTAAGAAACAATTCTATTCCCACACTTCTTTATATATATATATATATATATATATACAATTTTTAATTTAAATTTTAGTTAGAAACAAGGTTGCTTCACATGTCATTTCCAGGTCCCTCTCCCTTTCCCTCCCCTCCTCCCGTGCCCTCCCCCCAAACCCCCCCCAATATCCCTCCTTATTTCCCCAGGGAGGGTGAGGTCCTCCGTAGGGGTGTCCATAGTCTGTCATTTCATCCAGGGCAGGGCCTAGACCCTCCCCCAAGAGTTCAGGGTGAGAGTGCATCTCACATTGTTGGATGGGAGTCCAAAGCTCGAGTGTATACACGGGATAAATACTGATCTACTGCCCAAGGCTCAATAGATTACCTAGGCCTCCTCACTGACACCCACATTCAGGGGGTCTTGATCAGTCCCATGCTGTATTCCCAGGCATCAGTCTGGGATTCAAGAGCTAACCCTTGTCAGGTCAGCTGTTTCTGGATGTTAAACCAGTCCAGTCTTAATCCCTTTGGTCATCAGTCCTCCCTCTCTGTCACTGGCTTTCTTGTGTTCAGCTCAGTGCTTAGCCATGGGAGTCTGCCTCTGCTTCTATCAGCCACTGAATGAAGAAGGTTCTGTTTCCCAGACTCTCTGGCCATGGGACTGTAGGCTGGCACTCCCCAGATCTATGTCTAAAATCAATATATGAGAGAGTACATGCTATGTTTCTCTTTTTGTGACTGGTTTACCTCACTCAGGATGGTTTCATCTAGTGCCATCCATTTGCCTGCAAACTTCAGGATTCCATGTTTTTTTCTACTGAATAGTACACCATTGTTTAATGTTCCACATTTTCTCTATCCACTCTTCGGTAGAGGGGCACCTAGGTTGCTTCCAAGTTCTGGCTATTACTAATAATGCTGCTGTGAACACAGTGGAACAGACATCCTTGTTGTATAAATGGGCATCTTTTGGATATATGCATAAGAGTGGAGTTGCTGGGTCTTGTGGTAAATTTATTCCCATTTTTCTGAGGAATCTCCATACTGATTTCCAAAGTGACTGAACCAGTTGGCACTCCCACCAGCAATGGAGGAGTGTCCCATTTCACCACATCCTCTCCAGCATAAATTGTCATTGGTGTTTTTGATTTTTCCATTTTCTGAGGGCTTCTTTAATTTCTTTCTTTAAAGTGTCCCATAGGTTTGGGTATGTTGTGTCTTCATTCTCATTGAATTCGAGGAAGTCTTTAATTTCTTTTTTTATTTCCTCTTTGACCCAGGGATCGTGCAGTTGAGCATTATTCAATTTCCATGAGTTTGTAGGTTTTCTGCAATTTGTGTTGTTGTTGAATTCTAATTTTAAAGCATGGTGGGCTGATAAGATGCATGGAGTTATTCCAATTTTTTTGTAGCTGCTGAGGTTTGATATGCTGCCAAGTATGTGGTCGATTTTTGAGAAGGTTCCATGTGGTGGTGAGAAGAAGGTATATTCTTTTTTATGTGGATGAAATGTTCTAAAGATATCTGTTAATCCCAGTTGGGTCATTACTTCTATTAGACCCTTTGCTTCTTTGTTGAGTTTCTGTCTGGTATTCCTGTCTAGTGGTGAGAGTGGTGTGTTGAAATCTCCCACTATAACTGTGTGGAGCTTTAGATGAGATTTAAGTTCTAATAATGTTTCTTTAACGAATGTGGATGCCTTTGTATTTGGGGCATAGATGTTCAGGATAGACACTTCATCTTGGTGGGTTTCACCTGTGATGAGTATGTAATGACCACCTTCATCTCCTTTGATTGATTTTATTTTAAAGTCTAGTTTGTTAGATATTAGGATTGCTACCCCTGCTTGTTTCTTGGGTCCATTTGATTGAAAAATTTTTTCCCAACCTTTAACTCTCAGGTAATGTCTGTCTTTGAGGGTGAGGTGTGTTTCTTGTATGCAGCAGAAGGAAGGGTTCTGTCTTCTAATCCATTCTGCTAGTCTGTGTCTTTTTATGGGTGAGTTAAGGCCATTAATATTGAGGGATATTAATGACCATTGATTGCTCATCCTTCTTCGATTTGCAATGGTTGTTGTTGGTGTAATTATGTGTGGAATTTCACCCCTTTGCTCTTTTGGCTGTTGGTAGAGAGGGATTCTCTAATGCCTATGTTTTTCTGGTTGTAGTTAGCTTCCTTGGGTTGGAGTTTTCCTTCCAAAATTTTCTGTAGGGCTGGGTTAGTGGACACATATTGCTTGAATCTAGTTTTGTCATGGAATATCTTGTTTTCTCCATCTATAGTGATTGAGAGCTTTGCCGGGTATAGTAGTCTGGAGTGGCATCCATGGTCTCTTAGTGTAGGTAGAATATCTTTCCAGGACCTTCTGGCTTTCAGAGTTTCCATGGAGAAATCAGGTGTAATTCTGATAGGTCTGCCTTTATATGGTACTTGACCTTTTTCCTTAGCTGCTCTTAATATTCTTTCTTTATTCTGTATGTTTGGGGTCTTGATTATTATGTGGCAAGGGGATTTTTTTGTGGTCCACTCTATTTGGTGTTCTGTAGGCTTTTTGTACCTTCATTGGAATGTCTTTCTTAAGGTTGGGAAAGTTTTCTTCTATGATATTGTTGAATATGCCTTCTGCCCCTTTGAGGTGGATTTCTTCTCCTTCTTCTATACCTATTATTCTTAGGTTTGGTCTTTTCATGGTGTCCCATATTTCCTGGATGTTTGTGTTAAGGATTTGTTGGATTTAAGGTTTTCTTTGGTTGATAAATCCATTTCTCCTAGTGTATCTTCAACACTTGAGATTCTCTCTTCCATCTCTTCTATTCTGTTGGTAATGCTTGTATCGGTAGTGCCTGACTGTTTGTCCAGCTTTTCTATTTTCTGCCTTTCTTCAGATTGTGTTTTTTTTAATGTCTCTATTTCAGTTTTCAACCCTTGCAGTGTTTGCATTTCTTCTTGCAATTTTCTGTTTATCTTTTCGTTTATTTGTTGCCTTTTATGAATTTTTTGGTTTGTTCTTTCTTCCATTTCTTGCATTTTTTGGTTTGCTTTTTGTTCCATTTCTCACATTTTGTGCTTTGTTTCTTCTTCCATTTCCTGCCTTTTTTGGTTTTTTTCTTCTTCCATTTTTTCATTTTTTGCTTTGTTTTTTCTACCATTTCTTGCATTTTTTGCTTTGCTTCTTCTTCCATTTCCTGCCTTTTTTGGTATGTTTCTTCTTCCAATTCTTGCATATTTTGCTATGTTTTTTCTTCCATTTCTTGCATTTTTTGCTTCGTTTCTTCTTCCATTTCCTGCCTTTTTTGGTTTGTTTTTGCTTCCATTTCTTGCAATTTTTGATTCGTTTTTTCTTCCATTTCTTTGAGGGATTTTCCTATATGCTCTTTTAGGGCCTCTATCATTTTCATGAAAGTACTTTTAAGGTCGTTCTCTTCTGCTTCGTTCGCATTGGAATCTTGGGGTCTTGCTGGTGTGGAGTCTCTAGAATCTGCCGGTGTCATATTTGTTTTTCTGTTGCTGACTGTGTTTTTGTATTGTCTCTTTCCCATCTCTTCTTCTAGTAGGTGCAGAAAGAGCCCCTTACTGGTCTGGGGACCAGAGTTCCCTTTTTGGTGGGTGCTAGCAAGTCCAATAATCTGGTGGTTCTTCTATTCCTTGTCCAAGTGCTGGTCCCGTGGGTGGAGAAGAAGAACAGGAATCTGGGGAGCTTAGCCTCCTACTTCTTCCCCTGGACCCTATGCTGGGTCCTGTTGTACCTGATCCGGAACAGCTACTCCCCTGGTCTCCCTGGTTCCTCTCGTTTCCTGGTCTCATTGGCGGGAGAGAAGACCTGGAGTCTGGTGTCCTTGGCTCCTGCCGGGATTGGGAGCTCTGTGCAGTTCCCAGGTGATCTGCAGGCACTGGAACACAGGCCGGGAAGCCGTCCTGTTTACCTGATGCTGCTGGAGGAACAGCTGCTTCCCTGGACTCTCAGCCTCCTCTGGTTTCCTGGTCTCGTTGGTGGGAGAGAAGACCTGGAGTCTGGGGTGTTTGGATCCCGCCGGGATTGGAAGCTCTGTGCAGTTCCCAGGCGATCTGCAGGTACTGGAACACAGACCGGGAAGCTGGCCTGTTTACCTGATGCTGCTGCAGGAACAGCTGCTTTCCTGGACTCACCCTTGCACTCTTTGAATTGTTTCTTGCAATTTTCGGTTTATCTTTTCATCCATTTGTTGCATTTTATGAATTTTTTGGTTTGTTCTTTCTTTTATTTCTTGCATTTTTTGGTTTGCTTTTTCTTCCATTTCATGCATTTTTGGTTTGTTTTTTCTTCCATTTCCTGCCTTTTTTGGTTTGTTTTTTCTTCCATTTCTTGCATTTTTGCTTTTTTTTTTTCTTCCATTTATTGCATTTTTTGTTTTGTTTCTTCTTCCACTTCTTGCATTTTTTGGTTTGTTTTTGCTTCCATTTCTTGCATTTTTGGTTTGTTTTTTCATCCATTTCTTTGAGGGATTTTCCTACATCCTGTTTTAGGGCCTCTATCATTTTCATGAAAGTGTTTTTAAGGTCATTCTCTATTGCTTCATTTGCATTGGAATGTTGGAGTCTTGCTGGTGTGGAGTCTCTAGAATCTGGCAGTGTCATATTTGTTTTTCTGTTGCTGAGTGTGTTTTTGTATTGTCTCTTTCCTATATCTTTTTCTAGTGGGTGCAGAAAGAACCCCTTACTGGTCTGGTGGTTAGGGGACCAGATTTCCCTTTCGGTGGGTGCTAGCAAGTCCAATACTCTAGTAGTTCTTCTATTCCTCGGCCTAGTTCTGGTCTTGTGGGTGGCGAAGAAGACTTGAATCTGGGGTGCTGAGCCTCCCACCTGGTCCACTGGTCCCTTTGGTGGAAGAGATGACTTGGGATTTGGTGTGCGTGGCTCCCAACGGGATGGGAAGCTCTGTGCAGTTCCCAGGCAATCCCCAGGCACTGGAATGCAGGGCCAGATGCAGGGCCTGTTTAGCCAGTGTTGTGGTGGCACACGCCGGTAGGAATTGCTCCAGAGGCAGAGGCAGAGGCAGGCAGGTTTCCAAAGAGAAACCCTGTCTCAGAGAAAAATAAATAAAAGTGAAAGAAATAAAGTAATAATAGATAAATAAATAAGCCACGTAAAGATGGAAAATACACAAAGAGTCTGGATACTGTATGCTATTGTGTTTTTCAGTTTTTTGATTGCTCAGGAAGGAACAAATGCTAAAGTACACTTGATTATAAATGCTGCTGAATTAATTCAACTTATATCTTTTGAAAATGCCTTAACTTCAAAATTTAAGTATAAGGATATGTTACTCAGAAAAGGAGTTTTTGCTTATGTTTCTACAGAAAATGAAAAGCTGAGGATTCCTTCCAGACTTCTGTGGTTTGATGAACCAAGACCCCCGGAAGCAGTGGACTAGGTGTTCCAACTATTGAGACAGCTAAGATGATGCAGCTTTACAGACACCGAAAATACAGACTTATACAGGTTTCTGAGTTTTGTCATGATCCCCATGGTATGAACAGCGCCCCCTTCCAGCAGGAAGCAGTTTGGAATGAGCGACGTCCTAATTCCCATCTTGTTTATAAATCTTTGTTTTCATTTAAATGGGACTGTTTATAATTGGCTAGTGATCACAGCCAATCCTTTTAATGGTAAAAAAGGGAATTATGATATAGGTATTGTTTTTCATTTATTGATACAAATTCAAGGTCAATTTTGTGATGTGTATATTTCTCCTCTTGATTAAGTATTGTGCTTATACTGATCTTTTAAAATGTAATGCATAATTGAATACAGACTATAGATAGTTAATGATAATAGAATTTATAGTTAGGTTAGTTAGGTTTTCTAGATATACAGAAATATATTTGAGATAGATAAACAGTCTTCAAACCTCTCAAAGACCTTCAGAAAATGGCATTTAAAATGGTTTAGGGTTTTTCTTGACAATGAGAAATGTCTGCTCCTGGCAGCACCAATTATGTCTGAGAGGAAAATGGGCATCGAAGAGACTCATTATGGAGTTTGCTTTCAGCATGGCAAGATTAGCCATTTGAGCAAGAAACTGCTCTTGCCTAGACTGTTTGACTGTTGCTGTATAAACTGGACATGCAGGACCCACAGGAAAGTGAATGCTGAACTCAGTCTTACAGGGTTCCTGCTTCATGGAAGAGTCTATGAGACTTTCTGCAGGACAAAGAAAAATGACTGACAGACTGCCAACGCAGATGGACAGTTTGAAATTTCCTGCTTTGCTGAGAAGTGTTCCAGACACATTGTGGCCTATGGGCTGAAGATGGATGCCCCAACGTTACAGAGGAACTTCAGGTGACTGTACAGGTAGCAAGATGTCTGTCAATTCTAGTGTTTATATATTATCCTTCTGTAGTCTTTGATGGAGTTGAAGACAGATAGTTATAGTTATAGTTTTCCTTAGTTATGATAAAAGATAAGCTACATATAAAACTTTAGACTCACAAGGATGGGATGGATGATATTTTCTTTAAATCTTGCTAAATGTTGACAAAATATTGTAACTGTGTTCTTACTTGATAACTGTTCTGTTATATATAATTTGACTATGTTAAAGTTAAGACCTTTCTTTTTGTTTAAACAGAAAAGAGGAGATGATGGGGGAAGTCCTGTGATTATGTCAATAAAGCACTGTTGGCAAATAGGGAAGTTAGATAGGTGGGACTAGGAGTCCAGGAGGACTCTGGGTAGGGGAACACAAAAGAGTCAAGATGTAACGCCATGGGGTAGGAAGCCTGGAACTATTTTCTGGTAAGAGAAATACTTAGATTAACAATTATGGGGTAATTACTTAAGTCAGAGCTAGCCAGTAAGAAACAAGCAAGGCAAACAGCTTCATAATTAATATAGCCTCCTGTGTGTTTATTTGGGACTGATGCAGCTCTAGAACCAGGCTGGCGGGAAGGCTTCTCTCAAGGAAAAGGCTCTGTCAATCCTAGTGTTTATATATTATCCTTCTGTGGTCTTTGATGGAGTTGAAGACAGATAGCTATAATTATAGTTTTCCTTAGTTATGATAAGAGATAAACTACATATAGAGCTTTGGACTCACAGGAATGAGATAGATGATATTTTCTTTAAATCTTGCTAAAATATTGTAACTATGTTCTTGCTTGATAACTGTTCTGTCATATACAATTTGACTATGTTAAAGTTAAGACCTTTCTTTTTGTTTAAACAGAAAAGAGGAGATGTTGGGGAAGTCCTGTGTATATGTTAATAAATTACTGCTGGCCAATAGGAATCTAGATAGGTGGGGCTAGGAGTCCAGGAGGATTCTGGGAAGGAGAAACACAAGAGAGTCAACATGTAACGCCATGGGGGTAGGAAGCCTGGAACTATTCTCCAGTAAGAGACATACTTAGATTAACAATTATGGGGTAATTACTTAAGTCAGAGCTAGCTAGTAAGAAACAAGCAAGGCCAACAGCTTCATAATTAATACAGCGTCTTGTGTGTTATTTGGGGACTACATCGCAGCAGAGCCCAGGCTGCTGGCGGGGAATAAACCAAAGTGGCTAACAAAGAAAAAGCTTCTCTTAACATTCTCTCTCTCTCTCTCTCTCTCTCTCTCTCTCTCTCTCTCTCTCTCTCTCTCTCTCTCTCTCTCTCTTAATTGTGGATCAAAATGTAGTCTCTCAGCTGTTCTTGTAATCATGCCTTTGTTCTGCCATCCTGTACTCTAATTCTGTGAAACTGTAAACCCCAAATAAATATATTTCTTCTAGAAGTTTCTTTTAGTGTCTTTTTTAAATTTAGGTTAGAAACAATCTTGTTTCACATGTCAATCCCAGCTCCCTCTCTCTCCCCTCCTCCCCTGCCCTCCCCACCAGGTCCCTCAGTCCCCCACCCAATCTCCACTCTGATCACCAAGGAGGGTGAGGCCTTCCATGGTGGATCTCCAGTAAGTGTCATTTCATCCAGGGCAGGGCTTAGACTCTCCCCCAAGAGTCCTGGCTGAGACAGCCTCCCAGTTGCTTTTGGCATGGTGTAGTATCACAGAGCAATGGAAAAGTAACTAAGACAACAGCATGACATAGACTTTGTGAGGTTCACAAAATAACACAATAATAGGCAAAACATCATTTGGGGCCATCTATATGTATGATAAAGCTCTAGAAATCTTAAGGAAGTATAAAATGCATAATCCAGGACAGTGCTTACTTTTGAGACAAGCAGTAATATAAATCAGGAACAAACATGAGAATTTTAACAGTACTGGAAATTTGCTAGTTTTCTACTATAGAATTTTTAAAATGGAAAAAATTAATGTAAACACATTTTACCATGGACTCATATGGAAACTGAACAAATTCTAGGTATCCAAGATAGAGGAAACATGGCTAATAGACTGTTAGATGCCCTATCATTTAATAAAATAAAAACACACTTAGTCTCAGCTACATAGCATACCATTAGGGGAAAAAGGCCACATGCTGGCTACCACAAGTCCTCACAGGAAGGTACTCATTACTTGGTCTAACTTACCATGGTGCTGGGTTTGGCCCTATGCCTTACAACCTCTGAAACCAGATATTATCAGCTCACCAACAGCAAATCCGCATCTCAGCAATGTATGCACACTAATTAAGCTCCCCAGACTGAGACAGACACCAAAATGCCAGTTCATTAACTGAAAAAGAAAAATATAAGCCTCACATGGACTAGCATAATCAAGTCAGCATGATAAGAGAATTCCCTTCCAGTAGTTATACTATGTGGGAGGCCAAATCATAATAAAAAGTTATTTTATTAAATTTACACTGTGAATTAACTGTCACCAGTACAGGATCATTCATAGTTTATAAGAACAGGATATTTTCCCTGTAGTTATAGTGCATGGAAAGCCACATAATACTCAGAAGGTTTACATAATGAGCTTGAAATTATCACAAAGGAAATCAAAGGGGTCTGTTTTAAAGGCATCATTTGTAGCCTGATGTATTAGTCTTATTGAGATGCCCTCTCTTCTCAGCATGCTTGGGTAGACACAGCTACCATGTGACTTCCTGAAAATCTTTTACACTTATTGGATTGGTGTACCCTCTTCTTACAGATTTCTTTATCTGATATATTAATATACTATACACATTAATATAATCTGTAAATCATTTAACTTTAAATGGTTGTATAAATCTCCCTGACCTATATGTTCACTTCAGAAGGTTATGTACCCTCGTTTTTCATGTTTTTGTAAGCACCTCAGGAAACCCATCCTAAGTGTTTCTAAGGGTAATTTTATGGGCAAAATTATAACTGGAAAGGATCTGAGGTTATGGGAGACTGGAAAATTTGGGGAAGTGGTAGAAATGAGACTACTCCAGGAAACACACAGATTCTTGTCTTGTTCCTTCTCACTCAAAATGCCCTCTATAACCAAAAGAATTTAAAGGAGCCTCGGTAAGATTTAAATAGCCACAAAACCAGTTCAATAAAGGGCAAGGAGAATTGGGCATCATTAATAAAAAGGGGAGTTACAGTTGTATCAGAGAATATAAATAAAATATTACTGTAAGTAAGTTTTGAAATTCATCTTGTATATCTTGACAGCCCAGACAAGTGATGTACAGAAGTATCAAGATACACCTCCACAAAGAGAATATGAGTATTGTTTCAGAAGACTTCATTCAGATTCTGCCCTGTACATCATTTGAATTCTACCTTTGCTCTTCTTGAAAACAATATCAATGTTTGCCCAAGTCAAAGAAGACACTATTCATTCAAGATTGGTAGATTGAAGCATTTTCCTGCTTGATCTGGGTCAGACATGCATAAGTGACATAAAAGCAGAAAGAGGATGTCATAGGCAGAGGAAGGAAACTAACAAGAGAGTGGCATAGGGAGATAAAGGAAAAGAGTAATTAAAGTGAGTAATGCTTTTATAATTTCATATATGAGACTATGATAAAACACACTTAATGGAAAGAAACTTAGAGAAGAAAGCATTTGTCTGACTTATAATTATAGGTTATGAGATAGACAAGGCATAAATTTTCATATCCACAGTGAATATCAGAAAGAAATAAATATATGCAAGCTCATTCTTTGTTAGTTTCTTGTGCTCAGCTCAGCTGTTCAGCTCTTACACAGTTCAGGATCACCTCCTTAGGGAATGGTGCCACCCACAGTAGCCTGGACCTTCCTTCTATGCTGCCTCCATAGACATGCTTACAGGCCAACCAAATGTAAATAATGCCTCTTTGTGAATCTCTTCCCAAGTAATTGTGTCAAGCTGATGAAGTTAGTTATTACAGAGACCAACAAGAACAATGTGATGAGGGCTGGTGAGATAGAGCAGCAGTTAACAGCACTTACTTCTCTTACAGAGGATCCCAGTTTGGTATCTGTCATGGGATACCTGCCTGGGTCCCGTGGCCACTTTAGCCCCCAAAATAACACACGGAGACTCTATTTGTTACAATGCTGTTGGCCAATGTCCAGGGCTTAACATTGGCTAGTTCTGTCTTAAGTATTAACCCATGACTACTAATTCATATTTCTATAAGGTCTTATCTTACCGAGAATGCCAGGCTCGTGCATCTTCTCCTCCTGGGATCACATGGTGACTCTCCACTCTCTTACAGTACCCAGACTCCTCCTCAACTCATAGTCCCACCTATCTTGTTTTCCTATTGGACAACAGTGCTTTACTTATCAACCAATAAGACACACATATACACAGAAGGACTTTCCCCATCAGGTATTGACCACCCACATCATATAGTTCACAACTGCATATAATTCCAATTCTAGGGGTTCTGATTATTTCTTCAGTTTCCATGAGCACCAGGTATGCACACACACACACACACACACACACACACACACACACACACACACACACACACACACACACACACACACACGTGCCTGAACTGGTCATCTACTGTAATAAGATTGGTGACTACCCTAACTGTCATCAGAGATACTCTAATAACTGACGGAAGAAGATGCAGAGGTCCACAGTCAAGCACAGGTCTGAACTCCAGGAGTCTTGCTGAAGTAAAGGAAGTGGGATTGTATGAGCCAGGGGAAACCACAGAGACATCTTACCTGAACCCACGGGAGCTCATAGACTCTGAACCAACAATTAGGGATCCTCAATGGGACTGACCTAGTCCCTCTGCATGTTTGTGACAGTTGTAAGGCTCCTAGCAGTGAGATCAGGACCTGTCCCTGGCACTTAACTGGCTTTTGTGAACCTGTTCCCCATGCTGGAGCTTGGTCCTGCCTCACCTTGATGTGCCATGCTTTGCTCAAGCCCATGGGAGGCCTGCCCCTTTCTGAATGGAGACAGAAGAGGAGTGGATGGTGAGGGAGGTAGATGGGAGTATGTCTGGGGAACAAGAGGAGAGAAGAGAGGGGAAACTGTGGTCGGTAAGCAAAATAAATGAAAAAAATGTTATTTAAGTTAAAAATAAATACATAAAAACAAAATTTTTAAAATTATGTTTAAAAGAACATGGTATGAAAATGCTATAATAGAACTTTTAACTGTATGCTAACCTTAAAAAACAATTTTTAAAAATGGGGAAAACAAAATGTTTATTTGTGAATAATAGTGACAGGGGAAAAACATTTTTTGTCTGGTTCTTATGAGGAAAAACATTGGAAGTGGCTTTCTTAACCCCACAAGATTAGCAATCCAGAGTTAGGTGACCATTAACTCATCTAAGACCTATAACAACATTGTAGTGCTATACAATAGGATATTTATGCCCAGAATACAAAGTTCTGTGTAGTAAATTGATACTGAGAAATAAGGAAAAGGCCAGAGTTAGTCCATGACAATTGAACACCAATGCCATAGGCATATTCTAATATGCCTAAGAAAGCAAAACACTCCATTTCTCTTCCAGGGAATATTTTCTAAAGATGCACATACTTCTTAATAATAAGGTTCATTGTTTCATACAGAGTTAGTCTCACCTCTGGAAACAGATGACACACACACACAAAGAAAAAATAACTTAATATTTAATAAGGGAGTTCTTTATAATGTAAAAAAGATTAAGGGAAATCAGCAAAAAGTGATAAATCAGGAAACACTAATGATATTTTTTCTAAAGGAGTAGTCAACCATTAATGAACATTAGGGGAGAGGTAACTGTGCCCTTCCACAAAGGAACAAAGACAATTCCAAATTACATCAAGAAGGAGATCTAGAATATGTGTCTCAGCATTTTCCCCCACCTTCCCACTCCCTGCCAACTCCTCCCAGACACAAAACCAAACCAAATCCAACTAGAAAGGGAACTAATTGATGGAGTCCATAAAACTGGTCTCCCAGGAGATAAAGCCCAATTCTGAAGAGATCTGGATTATCAAAAGGATGATATTCATTATAATTAAAGACACACAATGGGCAGAAACAATATTCTGTAATGTATAGGTAACATAATTACCATAAATATCTTACATTCGGCAGAGTACCTGCAAGCATTCCATCACCAGCATAAAGCCATTGTGTGCACAGCATTAGTTATACCATATACCTTTCCTATTATTAAATTATTCCTAAAGTTCTAGGACAAATATGTTTAATTTAAGTATGATACAAAAGCAAAAATGAAGGAGCATGCTTTGACTTAAGACTGAAGATATCACATAGGATAGTTCTGCAAAGGAATGCATTCAATATTCAAAACAGATGGAGTAATTGAACCATTTGACAAAGAGAAAATGTTCATTCTTCATTTCCCTTACAGGAATTCTGCCATAGAACAGGCATGCCCTAGTGTTATAACAAGTCCAGAATAGGTGAAGTATTTGCTTCTTCCCAGTAGTTTGTCTGTCTTTATCTGTCTCTCTGTCTCTCTGCCTCTTTGCCTCTCTCTGTCTCTCTCTGTCTCTCTCTGTCTCTGTCTCTCTACCTCTCTGTCTCTGTCTCTGTCTTTCTGTCTCTCTACCTCTCTCTCTCTCTCTCTCTCTCTGTGTGTGTGTGTGTGTGTGTGTGTGGTGTTCATATTACTTTGTGCATGTGTACATATAGTGAACTTGGAGCTTATCAATTTAACTAGGGTAACTAGCCAATGAGCTCCAGAGATTCTCCTGCCTCCTCCTCACCAGTACTGGGGTAACAGATGCATGCCACTAATCCCAGCTTTTTACATGGTTGCTGGAGATCTGAACTTAGGCCCCTGTGCTTGTACAGCACACTCTCTAATGTTTCCCATCTCTCCAGGCCCTAGAAGTCTAATTATTAAACCAGAGGTGAATAGTACAGATCTGCTTGCAAGAGGTGGAGGGAAAGTGACAATGTTTTAGAAATCAAGACTTTGAGCTAAGTAAGGAGTAGAAATCAAGTAATGTCAAGACTGAGTTTGAGACAAGGGAGCTGGATATGGCCTGAACAAATTTCAGAGAAGGGACACATCACCAGAGGTAATTGTTTTCCAGTACCTAGGAGTATGTTTGTATAGACAGGCCAGAACTGTTGAAAGGGACAGAGATAAGTATGCCCTCCATGAGACTTTCTCAAAGCCTCCGGTTTCTGAGTTACCTCTCACCTGAAAATATACATTATCTGGAAAGGTAAAGTTACTCCTTATGGTGAGAAATTGGGATCAGATTTGCAGTCTCCTAGTCAACTCTTATTATTTTCCTCCTACTATCTCATATTCCTGTACCCCAGAGCTGTGGTTGGTCTCTGACCATAGTGTCACACTGCAGGGGTACACAGGTTCTCCTTATTTCAATCATAAAGTTCCTCTGGCACAAAAGTGTTATATGTAAAAGGACAATTTTGCTTTTTTCTATCAAATCTCTCATTTCAGATCTTGTCCTAGAATTCCAACCTTTTTACATATAATAAAAATGCCCATCAAGATGTTTTCATAAGCAAAATTACTTTTCTTGCACACACTGAGCAACAAAAAGAATGAGCAAAAATTTTGTAATTGCAGCTTTTCTCTAATTTGCCAGATAACAGTTTGACACAGGACTCCCCGCCCTGCCAAGTGCACTGTAAGCAGAAAGTGGGCAATTCAAAAACATATTGTCTCGCCTGCCAAAAATACATGCTCATAGATTTGGGGACTTTTCATTTAACTGTTATATAAGAACAGGAATGTTCTGCCCTTCAAACTTGATCAACCCTGTGGCTCGGTTTGCAACAATGACCATATCTTTCTCCAAGCTTGCTTCATCACAAAAAAGGGGAAAAAGGAGATTGTGTCAGGGACAAAGATGAGGTGGGATATGTCAACTAAGGCTGTTTAAGTGGCAAGAGACCAATAACCTGTTCCAAGATCAAACTTTGGTGGCTTATGAAAAAGGCAAAGTCTAGAATTGCATTTCAGGGATGATTGAATTCTTTTTTTTAATTATCATTTTTTATTTTAATTTTAAACAGCTTGTCCTACATGTCAATCCCAGCTCCCTCTCCCTCCCCTCCTCCCACACTCCCCTTCCCCCCACCCTCCCACCCTACTGCCAAATCCCTCCACATAGGGGATATCTAGAGTCTGTCATTTCATTCTGGGTAGGGTCCAGGCACTCCCCTAAGAGTCCAGGCTGAGAGAGCATCCCTCTTTGTGCTATAGGCACATGATGACTGTTTGTATTCCAGGGATAGACACTGAACCACAGCTCAGGGCCCCATAGGTTGCCCAGGCCTTCTCGCTGACACTCAAGTTTGGGGGGTCCAGATCAGTCCCATGCTGGCCTCCCCACTGTCGGTCTGGGGTCCAAGAGCTCTCCCCCGCTCAGATCAGCCGTCTCTGCTGGTCTTGCCAGCCCAATCTTTGCCAATTTGCTCATCACCCCTTCTCTCTGTCACTGGGTTCCTTGGGTTCAGTTCAGTGATTGTGTGTTTGCATCTGCTTCCATCAGTCACAGGATGAAGGCTCCCGGATGATTATAGACATCAAGTTCATGATCAGGAATGGGCATTCGAGGTGGTCTCTCCACTATTGCTTAGCTTGCCAATTGGTGTTATCCCTTTAGATAACTCGAGGTCACTCTGGTGCCTGATCTGTCTTCTATCCCATGATTCCTTCTTCACCCTATTCTACCCCCACCCACTCAACTTCCTGTTCCCCCATGACCAACTCTCTTCCTCTTCATCCCCGCTCTTCTTCCCAGCTCCCACTCCCCCCCACCCCTCGTCGTGTTCCCCATCCATTCAGAGGATCTTGTCTCAGGGATGATTGAATTCTATGGACTTAAATCATCCTCTAAGAACTTAATCTCAGTGCCCACCTCTCATCAGATCTCCCCTTGGGTGAAGAAGGCATTACTAGCATCTGTGGCTTTACTCATGTCATCAGCATTGCTTGGAAAGGTGGCATATTTTCCTACCTAAAAGTTCAATGGAAGTTGCAAAATTCAGACGTGTTCTTTGGGACTGTCTTAGGTAACCTATCCACTATGAAATCAATTAATCACTAGGATTCCAAGCCTCTTTTTTCCCTCAATATATGTTTTTATTTAAATTAGAAACATGAATGCTTCACATGTCAATCCCAGCTCCCTCTCCCACCCTTCCTCCCTTATCCCTCCACCACCATCCCCAGCCCCCCACCCCATCCCCACATCATTACCCAGGGAGGGTGAGTCCCCCCCTTTTGGGGATCTCCAAAGTCTGTCATTTCATCCAGGACATGACCTAGGCCCTTCCCCATGTGTCCAGGATGAGAGAGAGTCCCTCAATTTGGAATGGGCTCCCAAAGATCATTCATAAACCATGGTAAACACTGATCTACTACCTTAGTCCCCAGTGATTTCTGTGGCCTCCTAACTGACACTACATTCATGGAGTCTGGATCAGTCCCATGTTGGCCTCTCAGACATCAGTCTGGGATTCAAGAGCTCCCCCTTATCCAGTCAGCTGTCTTTGTGGGTTTCACCAGCATGGTCTTGACCCCTTTGCTCATCACTCCTCCATCTCTGTCACTAGATTCCAGGAGTTTAGTTCAGTGTTTAGCTGTGGGTATCTGTCTCTGCTTCCATCAGTCACTGAATGAAGGTTCTAGGATGGCATATAGGGTAGTCATCAACCTTATCATCAAGGATGGGCTATTAATATAGTCTCTCCACTATTGCTTAGTTTGCCAGTTGGTGTTATTCTTGTAGATCTCTGGAGATCTCACTAGTGTCAGCTCTCTCATCAAGCCTATTACTACTCCATCTATTATGGTATCTCTCATCCTGCTCACCTCTATTCTTACCTTGATTCAATCTGTAATGATCTCATATAGCTGTTTCACAAAACTTTTAGTGAGGCTGGTCTTCATTTGAAGATGATGAATAGAAGAGAATATTTAAATACTTATAAAATGAACTAAAATGGGATAGTGTCACAGACATTTGAAAACTCCTAGTGTTACATTCTGTCCAATGCCAAAATCTCTTATGCTGTAACTAGACTGGTAGATATTCAGCCACATTGCTAAAACTACAATGGCAAGATTTTCTATGACTCATCTAATAAGCCATTCCCTTTAACTCGGGATTAGAAAACCATGCCTTGTAATATGCTGAATCTTTCTCTATAAAGTTTCCATGTGTTTGCTGCAGTTGTGTCTTTGAGAAGAAACAAAAACAAACATTTTATATACTGGCCTCCAAGTATTGAAAAAGAATTATCATGTATCCCCAAATTTGTATTCTTTAAGTATCTATGGTTCCTGTACTCTCCAGCTCACATTCATTTCCAGCCTTTTGTACTTGACAAATTTAATTATAATATTAATAATACTCAAAATTCTGTTAGTTATCATGTACCACTTTATACAAACAAAGAAATTATCTCAAAGATATTTCATTTTTATTTTTAAATTTAAATTAGAAACAAGGTTGCTTCATGTGTCAATCCCTCCCTTTCCCTCCCCTCCTCCTGTGCCCTCCAACCAACCCTCCCAATATCCCCTCATTTCCCCAGGGAGGGTGAGGCCCTCCATATGGGTGTCCATAGTCTGTCATTTCATCCAGGGCAGGACCTAGACCCTCCCCCAAGAGTCCAGGGTGAGAGTGCATCGCTCATTGTGCAATGGGCACCCAAAGTCCATTTGTATGCCAGGGATAAATACTAATCTATTACCCAAGGTCAAAGATATTTTCTAAAGTCACATAGCTGTAAAGCAACAGAGGCTTAAATAATGAATTGACATCCCATTATATCAAGCCTAAATTATAGTACATAACACTAAAATCTGGAAATCAGAGTGCAGAAGCATATCTAGATGTTCATGTCTTTCTTAAAATATGACTCCTAGAAGTTGACTCGGTATTCTACATGTGGTTTCTTTCATTTTTCCAACAATGTTCTGTTTCTCATGTACTATTACCACAATTCAGTGGTGTCTTGAATACTTTCACAACTTAGTGTTTCAACCAGAGCATTCATCTCTTCTATATGCTGTGTTTTCAGGTAAGATTCCAGAACTGGGAGTCCAGGGAAGCAGCGGTTCCTCCAGCAGCATCAGGTAAACAGGCCGGCTTCCCGGCCTGTGTTCCAGTGCCTGCAGATCACCTGGGAACTGCACAGAGCTCCCAATCCTGGCGGGAGCCAAGCACCCCAGACTCCAGATCTTCTCTCCCACCAATGAGAACAGGAAATCAGAGGAGACTGGGAGTCCAGGGAAGCAGTGGTTCCTCCCGCAGCATCAGGTAAACAGGCCGGCTTCCCGGCCTGTGTTCCAGTGCCTGCAGATCGCCTGGGAACTGCACAGAGCTCCCAATCCCGGTGGGAGCCAAGCACTCCAGACATCAGATCTTCTCTCCCACCAACGAGACCAGGAAACGAGAGGAGGCAGGGAAACCAGGGGAGTAGCTGTTCCGGATCAGGTACAACAGGACCCAGCATAGGGTCCAGGGGACCAGGTAGGAGGCTAAGCACCCCAGATTCCTGTTCTTCTTCTCCACCCACAGGACCAGCATTTGGACAAGGAATAGAAGAACCACCAGATTATTGGACTTGCTAGCACCCACCAAAAGGGAACTCTGGTCCCCAGACCAGTAAGGGGCTCTTTATGCACCCACTAGAAGAAGAGATGGGAAAGAGACAATACAAAAACACACTCAACAACAGAAAAACAAATATGACACCGCCAGATTCTAGAGACTCCACACCAGCAAGACCCCAAGATTCCAATGCGAACGAAGCAGAAGAGAACGACCTTAAAAGCACTTTCATGAAAATGATAGAGGCCCTAAAAGAGGATATAGGATAATCCCTCAAAGAATTGGAAGAAAAAACAAACCAAAAAAGGCAGGAAATGGAAGAAAAATGAAGCAAAAAATGCAAGAAATGGAAGAAAAAACAGAGCAAAAAATGCAAGAATTGGAAGAAGAAACATACCAAAAAAGGCAGGAAATGGAAGAAGAAACAAAGCAAAAAATGCAAGAAATGGTAGAAAAAACAAAGCAAAAAATGAAAAAAATGGAAGAAGAAACAAACCAAAAAAGGCAGGAAATGGAAGAAGAAACAAAGCAAAAAATGCAAGAAATGGAACAAAAAGCAAACCAAAAAATGCAAGAAATGGAAGAAAGAACAAACCAAAAAATTCATAAAAGGCAACAAACAGACGAAAAGATAAACAGAAAATTGCAAGAAGCAATGCAAACACTGCAAGGGTTGAAAACTGAAATAGAGACATTAAAAAATACAATCTGAAGAAAGGCAGAAAATGGAAAAGCTGGACAAACAGTCAGGCCCTACCAATACAAGCATTACCAGCAGAATAGAAGAGATGGAAGAGAGAATCTCAAGTGTGGAAATTGAATAATGCTCAACTGCACCATCCCTGGGTCAAAGAGGAAATAAAAAAAGAAATTAAAGACTTCCTCGAATTCAATGAGAATGAAGACACAACATACCCAAACTTATGGGACACTTTGAAAGCATTGCTACGGGGGAAGTTCATAGCACTAAGTGCTCACTTGAAGAAACAGGAAAACAGTTATACCAGAGAATTAACATCACAACTGAAAGCTCTAGAACACAAAGAAGGAAACTCCCCCAGGAGAGGTAGACACCAGGAAATAATCAAATTGAGGGCTGAAATCAATAAAGTAGAAACCAGGAAAACAATACAAAGAATCAATGCAACGAAGAGTTGGTTCTTTGAGAAAATCAACAAGATAGACAAACCTTTGGCCAAACTTACCAAACAGCAGAGAGTGAACACGCAAATTAACAAAATCAGAAATGAAAAGGGGGACATAACAACAGACTCTGAGGAAATCCAGAGAATCATTAGGTCATACTTTGAAAACCTGTACTCCACAAAATTCGAAAATTTAAAGGAAATGGATGACTTCCTGGACAGCTATCATTTACCAAAACTAAATCAAGAACAGATAAGCAATTTAAATAGACCTATCACCCCTATGGAAATAGAAGCTGCCATCAAAAGTCTCCCAACCAAAAAAAGTCCAGGTCCAGATGTCCTCAGTGCAGAATTCTACCAGAAATTCAAAGAACAGCTTATACCAATTCTTCTCAAAGTGTTCCACACAATAGAAGCAGAAGGGTCTTTGCCAAACTCTTTCTATGAGGCTTCAATAACCTTGATCCCCAAGCCACACAAAGATACAACTAAGAAAGAGAAATTCAGACCAATATCCCTCATGAACATTGATGCAAAAATACTCAATAAAATACTGGCAAATCGGATCCAAGAACACATCAAAACAATCATTCACCACGATCAAGTAGGTTTCATCCAAGGGATGCAGGGATGGTTCAACATACGAAAATCCATCAACGTAATCCACCATATACACAAGCTGAAAAACAAAAATCACATGATCATCTCACTAGACGCTGAAAAAGCCTTTGACAAAATCCAACACCCCTTCATGATAAAGGTCTTGGAGAGATCTGGGATAACAGGGGCATACTTAAACATAATAAAAGCTATATACAGTAAACCAACAGCCAACATCAAACTAAATGGACAGAAACTCAACGCAATTCCTCTAAAATCAGGAACAAAACAAGGCTGTCCACTCTCTCCATACCTTTTCAACATGGTACTTGAAGTTCTAGCTATTGCCATATGACAACAACGGGGGATCAAGGGGATACAAATTGGGGAGGAAGAGGTCAAACTTTCACTGTTTGCAGACGATATGATAGTTTACATCAATGACCCAAAGAACTCTACCAGGGAACTCTTACAGCTGATTAACACCTTCAGCAAAGTGGCAGGCTACAAGATCAACTCAAGAAAATCAGTAGCCCTCCTATATACAGATGATAAAAGGGCTGAAAGAGAAATCAGAGAAACATCACCCTTTACAATTGCCACAAACAACATAAAATACCTTGGGGTAAAGCTAACCAAACAAGTGAAAGACCTGTATCATAAGAACTTTGAATCTTTAAAGAAAGAAATTAAAGAAGCCCTCAGAAAATGGAAAGATCTCCCATGCTCTTGGATAGGTAGGATCAATGTAGTAAAAATGACAATCCTGCCAAAAGCAATCTACAGATTCAATGCAATCCCCATTAAAATCCCAGCACAATTCTTCACAGACCTTGAAAGAACAATAATCAATTTTGTATGGAAAAACAAAAGACCCAGGATAGCCAAAACAACCCTGTTCAACAAGGCAACGTCCGGAGGCATCACCATCCCTGACCTCAAGCTCTATTACAGAGCTATAGTCCTGAAAACAGCTTGGTATTGGCACAAAAATAGACAGGTAGACCAATGGAATCGAATTGAAAACCCAGGTATTAACCCACACACGTACGAATATCTGGTCTTTGACAAAGAAGCTAAAAATATACAATGGAATAAAGAAAGCATCTTCAACAAATGGTGCTGGCATAATTGGAGACTGGCATGTAGAAGAATGCGGATCGATCCATGTTTATCGCCATGCACAAAACTTAAGTCCAAATGGATCAAGGACCTCAACATAAATCCAGCCACACTGAACCTCTTAGAAGAGAAAGTGGGTGGTACCCTTGAACGAATTGGTACAGGAGACAGCTTCCTAAACATAACACCAGTAGCACAGACAGTGAAATCAACAATTAATAAATAGGACCTACTGAAACTGAGAAGCTTCTGTAAGGCAAAGGACACAGTCAGCAAGGCAAAAAAGGCAGCCCACAGAATGGGAAAAAATATTCACTAATCCCACATCTGACAGAGGTCTGATCGCCAAAATTTACAGAGAACTCAAGAAGCAAATCTCCAAAACACCAAAGGACCCAATTAAAAAGTGGGCTGCAGAACTAAATAGAGAATTTTCAATAGAGGAGTCTAAAATGGCTGAGAGGCACTTGAGAAAGTGCTCAACATCCTTAGCCATCCGGGAAATGCAAATCAAAACAACTCTGAGATACCATCTCACTCTTGTCAGAATGGCTAAAATCAAAAACACCAATGACAATTTATGCTGGAGAGGATGTGGTGAAAGGGGGACACTCCTCCATTGCTGGTGGGAGTGCCAACTGGTTCAGCCACTGTGGAAATCAGTATGGAGATTCCTCAGAAAAATGGGAATAAACCTACCACAAGACCCAGCAACTCCACTCTTAGGCATATATCCAAAAGACGCCTATTCATACAACAAAGATGTCTGTTCCACTATGTTCATAGCAGCTTTATTTGTAATAGCCAGAACTTGGAAGCAACCTAGATGTCCCTCACCCCAAGAGTGGATAGAGAAAATGTGGTACATCTACACAATGGAGTACTATTCAGCAGAAAAAAATAATGGAATCATGAGATTTGCAGGCAAATGGATGACACTAGAAGAAACCATCCTGAGTGAGGTAACCCAGTCACAAAAAGAGAAACATGGCATGTACTCTCTCATATATGGATTTTAGACATAGATCTGGGGAGTGCCAGCCTACAATCCTATGGCTAGAGAGTCTTGGAAACAGAAACTTCATTTAGTGGTTGATCGAAGAAGAGGCAGACTCCCTTGGTTAAGTACTGAGCTGAACTCAAGAAAGCCAGTAATAGAGAGGGAAGACTGATGATCAAAGGGATTAAGACTGGGCTGGATTAACCCCCAGAAACAGCTGACCAGACAAAGGTTAACTCTTGAATCCCAGGCATCAGCCTGGGAATCCAGCATGGGACTGATCAAGACCCCCTGAATCTCGGTGTCAATGAGGAGGCCTAGGGAATCTATTGAACCTTGGGCAGCAGATCAGTACCCATCCCAAGTATACACACGGACTTTGGACTCCCATAGAACAATGTGAGGTGCACTCTCACCCCCTGAACTCTTGGGGAACGGTCTAGGCTCTGCCCTATATGAAATGACAGACTATGGACACCCCCATGGAGGGCCTCACCCTCCCTGGGGGAATGAGGGGATAACGGGGGGGGGGTTGGGGGGAGGGCTCGGGAAGGGGGGAGGGAACGGGAGAGGGACCTGGAACTGACTTGTGAAGCAACCTTGTTTCTTATCTAATTTTAAACTGGAAAATAAAATTAAAAAAAATAAAAAAAAGATTCCAGAACTGTGGGTATGACTTACTGATAGAGTATCTGCCTGGCATGTGTTAGATCAAGGGTTGTGTTCTTAGCACCATAACTAAATGTAGAAGAGCATGTAAGATTTTACCAAGAAATCAAATAGTTTGGTCAAAATTATGCAGTAAAATTAATATCTTACCAAAGGAAACCATTGATATTTAACACACTGTGGCCATCCCATGAAGCAACTATTTCAGACTCATTGTGTGTTTGATAAGTCCCAGTTTGCCTTCCTTAGCAGAATGCATTCTATCATGTCCGGAGATGTAGTCCAGCACCTAAATGAATGACCATACCAAACTCCAAGGGGTATCTCTTTACAAGTCAAAACTGTCAACTTTCTTCAGCTCTTAATTTCTTAGAGAAGATTGTTGAACTATGACCTGGCTGAATAGAGCAATCTCACTGCTGTGTACATGCTCATGGACTGAACAGAGCATTCTCACTATTATCTACACAGTTACACACTGAACAGAACAATCTCACTGCTGTGTACATGCTTATACACTGAACAGACAAATCTCACTTCTATGTGCATGCTATGCACTGAATAGAGTAATCTCACTGGTGTGTAGATCCTTATGCACTGAATAGTGTTATCTCACTGCTATGTACACACTTATGCACTGAATAAAGCAATCTCGCTGCCGTGTATGTGTTTATGCACTGAATAAAGCAATCTTACTGCTGTGTACAAGCTTATGCGCTGCTTCCTTTAAGCATCTCTTTCAACAGGATAAGAGACTGGGCCTAAGCAGCTTAGAGAGTCACCATGTTACTTTGTCACTTTGATCCTCTTACTCGTTTTCTTGGCTTCTCAGCTTTACAAAAATCATTGACAAGGGTTAGCTTTTGAATCCCAGACTGATGCTGGGAATCCAGCATGGAACTGATCAAGACTCCCTGAACGTGGGTGTCAGTGAGGAGGCCTAGGTAATCTATTGAGCCTTGGGTAGTAGACCAGTATTTATCCCAGGTATACAAATGGACTTTGGACTCCCATCCAACAATGAGAGATGCACTCTCACCCTGAACTCTTGGGGGAGGATCTAGGCCCTGCCCTGGATGAAATGACAGACTATGGACACCTCCATGGAGGGCCTCACCCTCCCTGGGGAAATGAGGGGATATTGGGGGGGTTGGTGGGAGGGTGCAGGAGGAGGGGAGGGAAAGGGAGTGGGACCTGGAATTGACATGTGAAGCAACCTTGTTTCTAATTTAAATTCAAATTTAAAAATAAAAAATAAAATAAAAACAAAAAAATCATATTTCCACTCTACCAAGACATAGCTGACTTGGGTTGATCTCAAAACTCTGGCCAATATGGAGATTAAATGATAGATAGTTGGCACTAGGGTTGGAAGGGAGAACAAATATGGAGAAAAACAGAATGAATTCAATGACAGCACGAGCATGTTCCTAATAATGCCTCATTGTTTTCTCCAAAAGTGGGAATATCAGTAGTAGGAAAAAATGAAACAAAGAAAGCACAGAAACAAAAAGGAATGAGCTGCAGTTCTGAGCCATAATGAACACACAATCCAGCACTCAGACCAACTCACAATGCAAAACATATTTATATTGGCAAGGCACTAAAACCAAAGGTTTACACACATGAATGAGCATATCTAACATATTGGGACATTTTCTCAAATATGCCAAAATTTTTTGAAGGCTGGCAACAAGCCCTCTGCTTTTTCTTATAACAGCTTCTAATTCCTTCTGACTTCTGACTGCCTGATATTCTGAAAGTTGAATCAGTATAAATGTAGAAGATGTGCTATTCAAAGAAATAAAGTTCGGAACTGGCAGAATGCTTGTTTTTAAATCAACCCAAGGCAGAAAGTTGTCCTTCTGTTTCATCTTCTTCCACATTGCCTCCACAAACAGGAACTGTAAGTTCATCCTAGATTTTTTAGCCTCAACCCAGAGACAGCATGCTATATGAACTAGGTCAAACTGCTTCTTCCCTCTTGCAATGTTCTCCTCGGTAAAATGTGTATATAAAACTAGACTTTTGAAGTTCAACAAGATATGACCATTATTTGTTCTTTTTTCTTTCTTTATTTAAATTAGAAACAAGCCTGTTTCACAGGTTAATCCCACTTCCCTCTCCCTCCTCTCCTCCCCTGCTCCCCAACAACTCCCTAGGCCAACCCCTTTCTGTGTCCCAGGGAGGGAGAGGTCTTCCATGGGGGTATTTAAAGTCTGCCATATTAATTTGGAGCAGGACCTAGGCTCTCTCTCAAATGTCTAGGCTAAGAGAGTATCCCTCTATGTGGAATAGGCTCCCAAAGTCCATTCCAATACTAGAGATAAATATTAACCCACTAACAGGGGCCCCATAGATTGCCCAGACCTCCAAACTGGCATCCATGTTCAAGGGTCTGGATGGGTCCTATGCTGGTTTCCCAGCTATCAGTCTGTGGTCCATGAGCTACCCCTTGTTCAGGTCAGCTGTTTCTGTGGGTTTATGGTCTTTACCCCTTTGCCCATCACTCCTCCAACTCTGTAAATGGATTCCAGGAGTTCAGCTCAGAGTCTGTTTCTCCCTCCATCAGCTACTGGATGAAGGCTCTAGGATGGCATATAAGGTAGGCATCAATCTCATTATTGGGGAAGGGCGTTGAAGATAGCCTTTCCACTATTGCTTAGATTGTTGGTTGGTGTCATCCTCTCCAGAATAAACTGTTCTTGGTATTTTTGATTTTTGCCATTCTCAAAGGAGCAAGATAGTATCTCACAAGTAGAAGGGAACACCAGACAGAAACTTAACAAAGAAACAAAGGATCTAACAGAAGTTATGACTCAATCGGGTTTAATAGACATCTACAGAACACTCCATTCAAACACGAAAGAATATACCTTCTTCTCAGCACCACATGGAACCTTCTCTAAAATCGACCACATACTTGGCAATAAAGCAAACCTCAACAGATACAAAAAATTGTAATAAACCCCTGTATCCAATCAAATCTCCATGGCTTAAAGTTAGAATTCAAAAACAACACAAATTGCAAAAATCCTACAAACTCATGGAAAATGAACAATGCTCAATTGCATCACTCCTGGGTAAAGGAAGAAATAAAGAAAGAATCAAAGACTTCCCAGAATTCAAAGAAAATGAAGGCACAACATACCCAAACATATGGGACACTCTGAAAGCAGTTCTAAGAGGAGAGTTCATAGCACTGAGTGCCCACATGAAGAAACTGGAGATTTGCCACACTAGAGAATTACTAAAACACCTGAAAGCTCTACAAGAAAATGAAGTAAACTCACCCCGAAAGAGTAGATGCAAGAAAATAATCAAATTGAGGGCTTAAATCAATAAAGTAGAAAGAAAGAGAAAAATACAAAGAATCAATGAAACAAAGAGTTGGTTATTTGAGAAAATCAACAAGATAGACAAACCTTTATCCAAGCTAACCAAAAGGCAGAGAGAGAACATGCAAATAAAAAAAAAACAGAAATGAAAAAGGGGCCATATCAACAGACACTTGGGAAATCCAGAGAATCATCATGTCATATGTTGGAAAACTATACTCGACGTAATTGGAAAATTTGAAGGAAATGGATGATTTTCTGGATAGATATCAGATACCAATGTGAAATCAAGAACACTTAAACAATTTAAATAGACCTATAATCCCTAACAAAATAGTAGCAGCCATCAAAATTCTTCCAACCAAAAAAAATTGCCAGGGCCAGATGATTTCAGTGCAGAATCCTACCAGAAATTCAAATAAGAGCTAATACCAATACTCTTCAAATTGTTCCACACAATAGAATCAGAAGGATCACAGCCAAACTCTTTTTAAGAGTCTACAATTACCTTAGTACCCAAAGACACAACTAGGATAGGAAACTACAGACCAGTCTCCCCCATGAACATTAAGGCAAAAATACTCAATAAAATACTGACAAATCAAATACAAGAACACATCAGAAAAACCATACAAAATGATTGCATAGGCTTCATTCCAGGGATGCAGGTATGGTTCAACATACGAAACTCCATCAGTGTAATCCACCATATAAACAAGCTGAGAAACAAAAACCACATGATCATCTCACTGGATGCTGAAAAACCCTTTGACAAAATTTAACTCCCCTTCATGATAAAGGCCTTGGAGAGATCAGGGATAACAGGAACATACCTGAACATAATAAAGGCAATACAGAGCAAGCTGACAGTCAACATCAAACTAAATGGAGAGAAACTAAAAGTGATTCCTCTAAAATCAGGAACAAGGCAAAGTCGTCCACTCTCTCCATATCTCTTCAATATTGTACTTGAAGTTCTTGCAAGAGCAATAAGACAATAAAAGGAGATCAAGAGGACACAAATTGGAAAGGACGAAATGAAACTTTAACTATTTGCAGATGATATGATAGTCTAACAATGATCCGAAGAATTCTACCAGAGAACTCCTTCAGCTGACAAACACCTTCAGTAAAATGGAAGGATACAAGATTAGCTCAAAGAATCAGTATTCCTAATAGATATAGACAATTAATATGCTGAGAAAGAAATCAGAGGAACTTCACCCTTTAAAATAGCCACAAACAACATAAAATATCTTAGGATAATTCTAGACTAACAGGTAAAAGACTTGTATGACAAGAACTTTGAGTCTTTAAAGAAAGAAATTGCAGAAGATACAAGAAAATGGAAAGCTCTTTCATGCTCTTCGATAGGATCAACATAGTAAAAATGACAATCATACCAAAAGCAATCTATAGATTCAATGCAATTCATATCAAAATCCAAGCACAATTCTTTGCAGACCCAGGATAGCCAAAAACAACCCTGAACAATAAAGAAACTTCCAGAGGCATGACCACCTTGACTGAAAGCTCTATTATAGAGCTATAGTCCTGAAAAAAGCTTGGTATTGGTGCAAAAATAGACAAGTAGATCAAAGAATCAAATTGAAAACCCTGATGTTAATACTCACATCTAATAACACTTGATTTTTGACAAAGAAGCTAAAGTTATACAATGGAAAAAAAGAAAGCATCTTCAACAAATGTTTCTGGCATAACTGGATGCTGACATGTAGAAGAATGCGGATTGATCCATGTCTATCGCCATGCACAAAACTTAAGTCCAAATGGATCAAAGACCTCAACATAAATCCAGCCACACTGAACCTCTTAGAAGAGAAAGTGGGTGGTACCCTTGAAAGAATTGGTACAGGACACAGCTTCCTGAACATAACACCAGTAACATAGACAGTGAGATCAACAGTTAATGAATGGGACCTCCTGAAACTGAGAAGCTTCTGTAAGGCAAAGGACACAGTCAGCAAGACAAAAAGGCAGCCCACAGAATGGGAAAAAATATTCACTAACTCCACATCTGACAGAAAGCTGATCTCTAAAATTTACAAAGAACTCAAGAAGCTAGTCTTCAAAACACTGAACAATCCAATTAAAATTGTGGTACAAAACTAAATAGAGAATTCTCAATAGAGAAGTCTAAACTGGCTGAGAGACATTTAAGAAAGGGCTCCGCATCCTTATCTAACAGGGAAATGCAAATTAAAACAACTCTGAGATACCATCTTACTCATCTTAGAATGGCTAAAATCAAGAACACCAAGGACAGTTTATCCTCGAAAGGATGTGGAGAAAGGGGAACACTCCTCCACTGCTGGTGGGAGTGCACAATCTTAGATTCCTCAGGAAAATGGGAATCAGTCTACCACAAGACCCAGCAATTCCACTCTTAGGCATATACCCAAAGATTCACACTCATACAACAAGGACATCTGTTCAACTATGTTCACAGCAGCATTATATTTAAAATAGCCAGAACCTGGAAGCAAACTAGATACCCCTCAACTAAGGAGTGGATAGAGAAAATGTGGTACATTTACACAATGGCGTACTACTCAACAGAAAAAAAAACAATGGAATCTTAAAATCTGAATGCAAATGGATTGCACTATGAAAAACCATCCTGAGTGAGGTAACCCAGTCACAAAAAGATAAACATGGTATGTACTCACTCATATATGGATTTTCGACTTGGATCAGGGGATTGGCAGCCTACAATCCCACTGCGAAAGAGTTTGGGAAACAAGGATGAACCTAAGAGAGATATGCATGGTATCCTGGGGAAGAGGAATGGTTCAGGATCTTCTGAGCAGATTGGGAGCATGGGGGGGGAGGGAGGGGAGAGGGAGTTCAGAGAAAGAGATGGGAAGAAGAGAAGGGGAGAGGAAGACATGTTGGAGCAGGAAGGTTGAGTCAGGGGAAGAATAGAGGAGAGCAGGATGAGAGATACCTTAATAGAGTTAGTCACTATAGGTTTGAGGAGATATCTGGCACTAATGAGATTTCCAGAGATCTACAAAGATGACACCAACTGGTAATCTAAGCAGTACTGAAGAGGCTGCCTTAAATGCCCTCCCCCCGATATTGAGATTTGTAACTACCTTATATGGTATCTTAGAGCCTTCATCCAGTGGCTGATAGAAGCAGAGGCAGACACCCACAGTTAAACACTGAAATGAACTCATGGAACCCATTTGCAGAGAGGGAGGAGTGATGAGCAAAGGGTTCAAGACCGGGCTGGTAAAACCCACAGAAACAGCTGACTTGAACATAGGGGAGCTCATGGCCCCAAGACTGATGACTGAGAGGCTAGCATGGGACTGATTCAGACCTCCTGAATGCGGATATCAGTGAGGAGGCCTTGGCAATCTCTGGCAACTCAGGCAGTAGATCACTATTTATCCCTGATGTACAAATGGACTTTAGGAATCTATTCCACATGGAGGGATTCTCTCTCAGCCTGGACACATGGGGGAGGGCCTAGGCACTGCCCAGGATGATATGACAGACTTTTGAGATCCCCCGTGGAGGGCCTCACCCTCCCTGAGGAGGGGGACAGTATGGGGGTTTGGGGGATGGGTGGGGAGTGGGGAAAGAGGGGAGGGAGAAGGAGCTCGGATTGGCATGTGAAACAAGCTTGTTTCTAATTTAAATAAAAGAGTGGAAAAAGTAAACAACAACATCATTTGCAGAAGCAAAATACAATTCTCAAATTTGAGCACATATCAAAATCACTTGAAGAACTTATTAAAACATTTTTATTGTCTTCTGGAAATGTCTATTAGGTAGGTATGTAATATATGAATTGCTACCAAGACCCACATGAAGCTGGTGTTATGGGGGTAAGGAACACACTTTAACAACCAATGTGCTAGTATGAAATTCAAAGATCCTAACATTTCTTTGAGCTAGGAGCTGAAGGCCTTGCTATGTTCCACAGCTGAGCCTTGACATACACAACCAGGAATTCCCCTGCTTCAGACTCAAGAGGAGTTGGGACCACTGCTTCATGCCAGCACTAACCCTGAATGTATTTATTATGTCATAAGAATAGCATTAGCCTGATAGTTAACCAGTCAGTGAATCTCAACAACATACATTAAACACACAATATAAGGATTTGAAGGTACTGAAACAATGTGGTAAATCTAGATAGAGATCATTTCTAATGTTGCAATTTAAAGCAACATAGCACAGCACTGAAAACGGAGGGAAGCATACCTTTTAAATCAATTCATCCACATCCCTGTCAAGTCTAGCTTTATTTTGTCATTTCTAATTTACCTGCCTGATCCATAATCTCATATCATATAGGTATGTGTGACTACCATTATGTGATCAGACAATCCAGTAAGACACCATTTTCAAAGAAAAGATGTGTTAATAAAACGAATCTATAAAACAAAACAATACTATGCTATATCTATCCTACAAGACTGGCAAAAAATAAAAATTCTAGAGTTAAAACGTGATAGAAACCATGAATAGATAAAAACTAATAGAAATAAGTTAGAGAAAGAATTTTTTTCAAAATTCCTACTAAGGTACTCAAACAATGGTAAAATATACCACATCTATAAAGAAGACATTCTAATACTTAAATGGAAGAGCAAAGAACAGCAAAAGTTGTACAATAAAAATAGGATAATATCATGATAAAAAATAACTGGATAAGTACATAGAGTTTTAAAACAAACAAGAGAGAAAATAATACAAAAAACTTCAATCAACTAAAATCTCAGCACTATATACTGAAAGTAGAATTAAGTACCAATCAATACAGAGTTCATGCATAGCTTCTTGAAATCTCAAGCCAAAAGTAAATACTATAAATTTCCAGTAAGAAATGAGATTTTAGACCAATGCACAATAAAACCCAAACACATGAATAAATGAAAAGCATGATATATTCATGAATTAGAAAAATTACTAATGCTGGACTGGAGAGATGACTCAGCATTTAGGAGTGCTTGCTGCTCTTTTAGAGGCACCTAAACTGGGCACATCACAACCTGTATCTTCAGCTCCAGAGGTTCTGGCATTCTCTTCTGGATTCCATAGACACACACACACACACACACACACACACACACACACACACACACACAAATAAATCTTTTAAAAATAGGATGAATGATGATAACACAAATCAATCTGTAGATTCAGCACTTTCTTTGTCAGAATTCCAATGATGTTTCTGACAGAATAGAAAATCTCTTCTTAAATTCATAAGGAATTTCAAGGAATTCAGAATAATCAGTCCTGAGAAAGGCCTGCATTAGGCTATATATACTCTCTTTTCTTAAAAACTTACAACAAAGATTCAGTAATCAAAATTGCATGGCATTAGCATAAGAATTAAAGAATCTGCTTCCATCAGTTACTGGATATAGGCTCTATGATGACAATTAGGGGAATCACTAATCTGATTAAAGCAGAAGGCCCATTCAAACACCCTCTCCACTAGTTCTGGGAGTCTTAGCTGCAGTCATCCTAGTGGATTCCTGGGTATTTCTCTAGCACCAGGTTTCTCCCTAACCCCATAGTGGCTCCCTCTATCAAGATATCTCTTTCATTGTTATCCCCTTCCTTGTCCCTCTCCAACTCTACCTTCTCCCTAATGTTTTCATGCCCCATCCCCCCCTCCTTTCTACCCCCTCCCAGTTTACCAAGGAAATGTAACTATTTTCCCTTCCTGGGAGCCTCCATGTGTGTCCCTCTTAGGATCCCCCCCTTTTAACCAGCTTCTCTTGTGGATTGTAGCCTGGTTATCCTTTGTTTTAAGTCTGATATCCACTTATGAATGAATAATGCTGTGTTTGTCTTTCTGAGTGTGGGTCCTCACTCAGGATGTTTTTGTCTAGTTCCATCCTTTTGCCTGCAAATTTCAAGATGTCATTATTTTTTTTACTGCTGAGTACCACTCCACTGTGTAAATATAACATATTTTCTTCATCCATTCTTTGGTTGAGGTACATCTAGGCTGTTTCCAGGTTCTGGCTATTACAAATTATGCTGCTATGAACAAAGTCGAGCAAATGTCCTTGTATTATGATTGTGTATCCTTTGGTATATGCCAAGAATGGTATTTCTAGGTCTTGAGGTACATTGATAGCCAATTTTCTGAGAAATCACCATATTGATTTTCAAAGTGGCTATACAAGTTTTCACTCCCATCAGCAGCAGAGGAATGTTCCACTTAAGTAACTGATAGAAGTAAATGCAGTGACAACCCACAGCCAATCACTGAGTTGAGTTCCTGGAGTTCAGTTGAAGACAGGGAAGAGGGATCATATGAACAAGAGGGGTCAAGAGCATGACAGGGAAAAACACAGGGACAGTTGACCTGAGATAGTGGGAGCTCATAAACAAAGGACTGACAGCTGGGGAGCCTGCATGGAACTGAAATAGACCCTCTGAATATGTATGACAATTATGTAGCTTCATCTGTTGGGGAGGGGCATGGCAGTGGAACCAGGTCTTATCCTTGGTGCATTAACTGGCTTTTTAGAGCCCATTCACTATGGAGGGTTACCTTGCTCAGCCTTGATATAGGAGGAAGGGGCCTGGTCCTGCCTCAACTTGGTATGCCAGACTTTATTGACTCACCAGAAAGAGCCTTACCCTCTCTGAGGAGTGAATGAAGGGTGGAATGGGGAGAAGATGGGGGCGGGAGAAATGGAGGGAGGAGGAACTAGGGTTTGTATGCAAAATAAAAAAAATTAAAGAGAAAAAGAATTTAAAATCTAGATTTGTATCATCACACATAGAATAAATTGATTTTGACCTAAGTGCCAAGACCATTATGGGGGTGGGAGGGGAGAGACTATTTTCAACAACTGGGGCTGAGGGGGAAAAGCATTCTAGAAAAAATTGCCTCTTTATCTTATACCATGCATAAAATTTACTCAAAATGTCTTAAATATTTACACTTAAAAGCTAATAAAATAAACTCTATAGAAGACCTGTACAATGAAAACTCTATGTCTTGGAAGAAAGACACTTGAAAATGAAAAGGTATCTCATATTCCAAAAGCAATTTATACATTCAATGTAATCCCGATCAAAAGTGTCACAAAATTCTTCCCAAAGATGGAAAAAAGTCTTAAAATTCATATGAAATCCTAAAGACCCCAGATAAGCAAAACAGTCCTAAGGGAGGAAAACATTGGAGAGATTATCATTCCAGATTTCAAGATATATTACACAGCAATGGTGTGGTACTAGCCGAAGAACAGACATGTAATCCACTGAACCAAAATAGAAGACCCAAACACAAGTACATGTAATGATAGCCATCTGATACTTGACAAAGATGCTAAAAACATAATCTCAAAAAAATGCTGCTGGAAAACTGTATGTCCACATGTATAAGAATATATCATATATATCATCCTACATAAAATTAACTCCAAGTGAATCAAAAAAACTCTTAACCAGCTATAACAAGGCAAGACTTCCAGTGGAGGAATTGGAACACCAACCCAGCCACAATCCTTTGGCTTACAATTTGCCCTGCTTACAAGATGCTCTGGGATAAAGATGGCACATGAATTGTGGAAATGATCAACTGATGACTGACCCAACTGGAGACCCATACCCTGAGGAGGAGTTCACCCCTGAGACCTAGAACCTAGAGGTGGGATACCCCCAGAGACCTAGGATAAAATCAAACATGACTGGCAAAAAAATCATTGAAATTATTCCTAATGATATTCTGCTATACTTGTAGATTGATGTCTAGCCAATTGTCATCAGAGAGGCTTCACTCAGCAACTGATGGGAACAGATGCAGAGGCCTACAGCCAAACATTAGGCAGAGCTCAGGGAGTCCTGTAGAAGAAGGGGAGGAAGGATTATGAAATCCAGAGGAGTCAAGGACACCACAAAAGAACCCACAGAATCAACTAACATGGCCTCATAGGGGCTCACAGAAACTGAAGCAACAACCAATGAGATGGACTGTGTGGAATGAATGGACTTAGACCCTCTGTAGATGTGTTACAGTTGTGCAATATGGTCGTTTTGTGAAATTCCTAACAGTGGGAGCAGGGGCTGTGTCTCACTCTGATGCCTGCTTTTGAGACCCAATCCTCCTACTGGATTGCCTCATCCAGCCTTAATAGAAGAGGAGGAGTCTAGTCTCACTGCAACTCAATATACCTTGGATAGCTGATAGGAAGGCCTGTCTGTATCTAAGAGAAACAGTGGAGGAGGAGTGGATGAGGGTAGAGGGAAGGTGGGGAAGGAATTGGGAAGAGGGGAGAGGGGTAAAGCTTTGGTATGTAAAAACAAAACAAAATAAATAAACAAAAATATCAATGTGAAACCTGAAATACTTAAGCGGCTAGAAGAAAACAAAGGCAGTACCCTATGTGATATCGGTGTAGGAAATGAATTTCTGAATAGGACTCCATTTGCCAAGGAACTAGGGATAACAATTGGCAAGTGAGATCTTATAAAACACAAAAGCTTCTGCACAGCTAAAGAAACAATCAATTGAGTGAAGAGGAAGCCCAGAGAGTAGGAGAGAATCTTTTCCAGCTATACAGCAGACAAAAAGTTAATATCCAGAATATATCAGGAACTTAAAAAACAGAGTCAGAAAAAAAGACATGGGCTAGGGTCTAAACC
The DNA here is from genome assembly GCF_017639785.1 of Mesocricetus auratus. Classification (NCBI taxonomy): domain Eukaryota; kingdom Metazoa; phylum Chordata; class Mammalia; order Rodentia; family Cricetidae; genus Mesocricetus; species Mesocricetus auratus. Next base: position 90,217,187 of record NW_024429188.1, on the reverse strand, counting down.
GAATTCTTAAAGGAAGAGATAAAAATGACTAAGAAATATCTTACAAAATGTTCATCATCCTTAGCATAGGAAAACACAAATGAAAACAATATTGGGTTCATCTTATTCCAATCAGAATAGCAAAGATTAACAAAGAATAAACAATAACAAATGCTAGAAAAGGTGTGGAGAAAAAGGAAGCCCTACTCATTGCTGGTGTGATCACGAACAGGACTAACAACTATGGAAACTGGTATGGGAAACTCGAAAATAAAACTGTACTGCTCCTTAGCATGTGCCCAGAGAACTTGATAACAGCCGTGTTCAATGCTGCTCTGTTAACAATAGCTGGGAAATGGAAACAATCTAAATGCTCCTAGACTGATGAATGAATAATGTAAACATAGTACATATACATAATAGAATAATATTTATCTTTTAAGAAAATTGAAATCATGAACTTTGCAGGTAAATGGGTGGAACTAGAAAATATTATACTGAGTGAGATAACCAAATTCCAGAAAGACAAATATTGCAAGCTCTGTCTCATGTAGGGAACAGATGAAGTCCTGAACGGATTGTAGTACTGACAGCATGGCCATGTAAAGCACCTCAATGAGAATGGAAAGGCTTGTACAGGAATGCCAAGTCTTTCCCCTGATCTGACTATGGATGTTTGTAGCATGATAAATAAAAGATCCTGAGACAGATGTTGGAGTCCAAATTTCAAGCTGAAGGAAGATCAGAGAAGCAAAGTAGCCAAGCCAGCAGATCTTACCTCTACCCAGCTGAAATGGCAATCATGTCTCCACAAATTCTTAGAGACAAAAGGCTCTGAATTTCTGTCTCCTCCTCCTTATATTCCTTCTCCGCCCAGCCATATCCTGCTGCCTTCACCTCCCTAGAGCTGAGATTAAAAACTTGTGATCCCAGGTGCTAAGGTCACCTTTGTGTGAGCTGTTTCTTTTAGGACTGGATCAATTTTGTATAGTCAGTGTGGCCTTGAACTAACAGAGATCTGTCTACCTCTTAATACTGAGTCATGGCATTAAAGGTATGTATCACTACTGCTTCATCTCTATAGCTTGAGAATAGCTTTGCCTTCTGAATCCTCAGTCAAGCTTTAATAAATCATAAATAACATATCACCACAGATGTTGACTGTGCATAGAAAGTATCAGCTGTGGCTTTCTTGTCCCCATTGATTGCATTCAGAGGCTGTTCACCTACAGAGTGCCTTCTGAGCTTAGCTAACCTGCTTCCTAATTTGTGTGCCATACATAAGAAGTTCTCTGAGTTCCCAAGCTGCTGTTGATGTGGTTATATCAGAAAGCACGGCCCACTAAATCCCAACTTTTCTGTATTTGTATTTGACATCTCTTTATTCCCTATCATCCCAGTCAGGTCAATCCCAAAATTGTGCATTTTGTGGAAATTTCAACTGTGTTCCCTAACTCCAAGTCTTCAGGTATGAGTATATTTAATGTGTAGTAAACACAGATGCCAGGAAAGTAAAAAGGTACCATGGTGGGAAGAGTGATATAAAGGGAAACAACACAATAGAGGTGAATGAGAGGGGCTCTAACTGGAGTGGGGAGAGGAAAATGAAGGGAAGAGACCAATAATACATGGAAAGGTTGAAAAAGACATAGGAAATCATATTATTTTATACTTACCAAAAATTACATATAATACATATAAATGTAGGTACATACATATGTGTATAGTTTAAGTGAAGTTATGTCACTTAGGGTGATAATACTTCCCCCCATAAAATATTTAAGAAAAAACCCGAGTACCAAGCATGAAAAATCTCATTTCCTATTGTTAGTCAGAGGAGTCCAAGAGACTCCAAAGTAATAATCTATTGCTGTGGTACTTTGTTGCTTCCAGAAGTTGAAGGTAAGAATCTATTACTGAAGACACTACACATTTTGGATACAAAAGTGAGAGGGATGAGTCTGGATCTGATATGGAAGCCGTAATGCAAGCTGATAAGTGAGCAAAGTATTAAATAACCCTACCCAGCTGTGATGCCTATGAGTCACAACAAGAGTCAGGAATGCAAGATAAAGGCATTTATATCTTGGCAGTTACCAACATCTGTCTAATTAGACTTACAGCCTTCTGAACAAAAGGGAAATTGAGCCTTGTTATGGAAAGTTAGCCAACCACACATAGCTAGTGTAGTCAGGGATCTTAGAGGAGAATGACTACTGCCAATGTTCTAAACCAGTATAATTCCTAAATACAATCCAATACTTACCCACAGATAGCTTTCACTCAGCTTGTTTTAGCATCAAAGGGAGACCTTTTCAGAAACCAACAATTGATCAAAAAACAGAAACTGATCATGAAGTGCCCAGCCCCAACTGATTCATCTACAACACAACTACAACACCTAAGGCTCAGAAAACATCATGGTAGAGCACTTACCTAGTAGATGTGAAGTCCAGAGTTCAATCCCCAGTGTACGTACACACACACACACACACACACACACACACACACACACACACCAAACAAGTCTGATTTGAAAATTTGTAAGACTATGTGTGTAGCTCAGTGGTAGAACATGTACTTATCATATACAAGGTCCCAGAACATGTACTTAGCATGTACAAGGTCCCAGGTTCAATCAAAAGAACAGAAAACAAACTAAATGTGATCAAAACACTCATATGAACATGTTTTAATGGTGCTGATGATATGACCAAGGATCGTACGCATTATTTAAGTGCTCTAGGTAGAGTGCTCTACTAATGAGCTATACACTCAGCCCTCAAATTTTTCTAGAAAGAAAATAATGTATAACTGTAATAAGCATTCAAAAAGATACTTAATAATCATTAGACAACAATAAATAAAACCCAATCAGGTACCATTTCAAACCTACAAGGGTGGCTGTATTTTTTTTCAAAAGAATAATGTGTGTTGCTGAAAGTACTTAAAAACGGAGGTACTTATACATTGCTCGTAAGACTGTGAATTGCTATGCACACTCTGTTAGATTTCAAAGCACAGAGTGAAGAGATAGAAGGCAAGAAAGAAACTAAATTGTGACATCAACAGACGAAAGTGTTTGTTGACACACAGAAACAGAGTTTCTCTCTCACAGGAAAAAAGAAGTCTTGCAATGGGGAAAATTGAAGGAGCTTGGGAAAAAGGAAATTATTCAGCTGTAGGAGCTACATGTGGGTCTATGGTCTCTCTCCTTTCTGGAATTGCTTGTTTCAGGCAAGACAGACTATCTTGGGAGAAAGGCTTTCTCAGCAAACATTCTTCTCTGGGTTGTGGCTGACCAGTAAGGTTTAACAAGGTCAACTGTAAGTTCATAGAGATACTGTTTTTACATCTGAGGCACTCTATTGATGTGTAAAACACTTGGGTATTGCTTCAAAAAGAGCAGTGAAAAATTCCCATAGGATCCAAAGTCAGAAAATATTCTAGGTATACATTTAAAAGAATTTGTCCCTGTGACAAGTACCTGAGAGAACCAATTTAAAAGGAGAAATAATTAATTTGGCTCATGGTTTCATACCTTATTATCTCTGGTCATGTAGCTCCATTGTTTCTAGGCTTATTGTAAGGTAGAATGGTATGGAGGAACGGTATAGTGAATGAGAGATATTCATACCGTGACAACTAGGAAACAAAGAACACATACCTTAACTAGTGGTATTTTGGTGTTGTTTCACCCATACATCCAGCCTGTTTAGGGAAAATCATCCCATCTTAATCCTGCTTGGAAGTACCCTTCACAAACACACCCAGACGAGTGCATTACTAATCTCCCAGGCATTTCTAAAAACAATAAAGTTGACAATCAGAATTAGCTGTCAGAAATTTTATGAAAAATCATATCTGTATTGTTTTCTAAATGCTAATGTCTCCAACCACAAATCATCACAGTACATAGAGGTGTGAGCTATAAAAGGTGATTACACCATGAAGGCCCAGCTCTTCTAAGTGGCACTTCTATTTTTAAAAAACAGATTGGAAAAAATCAGACTGGAGAGACCTTATTTGTTCATTCTACTATAAGAGGACACAAATCTATGAGCAATGGGTGCTCATCACATATTGAATCTGGAAGCACTTTCATCTTGGATTTGAAGCCTCTATAACTAGGAGTAATACAATTTCTGTTGCTTTTAAACTACCCGGTCTGAGGTGCTTTTATAGTGGTATAAACAGAGTAATAAAGCCCACAAATACAAAACTAAAGAACTCAACAGGTCTTTAAAACTGACAAAATCAGAATAAAACTGAAAATAATTACATCTTTATGAAAACTTTACTTGTGCGTGTGCATGTGTGTGTATTGTATGCATTTGTGTATGTGTGCAACCATAAGCATGCATCTGGAAGCAAGAAGAAGATATTGGATATTCTGCTATATAATTAATCTACCATATTCTCTTGAGCTAGGACGTGCCACTAAATCTTAAATTCGCTGATGTTCAGTTAGACTGATTGACAGAAAGTCTTAGTGGCCTGGTTTTTATGTGTGGGTGCTAGGGATACTCATGATGTGCATCACTTGCTCTTGCCCACTGAGCCATCCATGTCCCCATCACTAATTCATATTTTAAAAAGATTCCAAAGCATACATAGTGTCCATCCACTGGGATGGATGGAGCCACAATGGTATACCCCAGGCACAGTAGTGTGGCCTGGAGACAGGCCCTGATAATCTTAGTCACGTGGGTGGAGCAGGAGACTAGGATGCTGTGGCGTGTTTGCTCCTGCCTCTGGGATGGCAGCCGGTCTAGTCCTAGTTCTGTGGATGGAGCAGGAAACTATGGTACCTTGTGTCCTGCTGCCACCACCAGGATGGAAGCCTCAGTGGCAGAGCCCAGGCCCAGGCAGGTAGTCCGGAAATGGGCTCTGGTTTCCCTGTACCCATGGGTGTAGCAGGAGACTAGAGAGTTGGTTCCAGCTGCTGGGATGGAAGACACAGTCGACAATAAACTTCCTTCCACTTGCCCTCTCGGGGATCTCCTGACCTGTGATCTGCAGACTGGTCTACTTGCCCCCGGTTCACCAAGCAACCTGGTGTCTGCTGATAGCACTATGCTAATCCAGCTCCACCCACCAAGAGAAGGAATGCTTCAGACATACCTGCACCCACCTTGAGATCTACCAGAGTATTGGACCTGCTTGCACACACTGAAAGAGAACCTTAGACCTGTACCCATCAGAAAAGGGAAAGACCCCTCCTGTACCCACTGGAAGAAGGAATGGAAAGACAAGAATATAAGAACACATTCAACAACAGAAAAACCAATATGACACCACCAGTGTCTAAGGACTGTACACCAGCAAGACCTGAACATCCCAACACAGATGAGGCAGAAGAGAACGACCTTAAAATAATTTCATGAAGATTATAGAGACACTAAAAGAGGAAATGAAAAATCCTTTAAAGAAATGAAGAAAAGACAAACCAAAACTTGCAAAAAATTTTCCAAAAGTGCAAGGTTTGAAAGTTGAAACAGAGGGAATAAAAAAACACAGTCTTAAGGAATGCTGGAATTAGAAAAGGTGAGTAAATGATCGGGAACTACAGATGCAAGCATAACCAACAGAATGCAAGAGTTGGAAGAGAGAATCTGAATCTCAGGCATTGAAGATTCACTAGGAAAAATAGATTCATCGACCAAAGAAAATCTTAAGTCCAAAAATTCCCTAACACAAAATATCCAGGAAATATGGGACACCATGAAAAGGCCAAATCTAAGAATATTAGGAATAGGAGAAGGTGAAGAAACCCAACTCAAAGGGGCAGAAAACATATTCAACAATATCATAGAAGAAAACTTCCCCAACCTAAAGAAAGAAATGCCAATGAAAGTACAAGATGCCTACAGAACACCAAATACAGTGAACCACAAAAAAGTTCCCATGCCACATAATAATCCAAATCCCAAACATACAGAATAAAGAAACAATATTAAGAGCAGCTAAGGAAAAAGACCAAGTAACAAATAAAGGCAAACCTATCAGAATCACACCTGACTTCTCCATGGAAACTCTGAAAGCCAGAAGGTCCTGGATAGATATTCTACAAACACCAAGAGACCATAGATGCCATCCCAGACTACTATACCCAGCAAAATTTTCAAATACTATAGATGGAGAAAACAAGATATTCCACGACAAAACCAGATTTACAAAATACATATCCACTAACCCAACCCTACAGAAAGTACTGGAAGGAAAACTTTAACCTAAAGAAGCCAACTGCACTCACAAAAACATAGGCAATGGATAATCCAACATTGCCAAAAGCCAAAAGAAAAATCAGGCCGAATCTACAAACAATAGCACCACCATGAGCAAATAAAAAAATAGATAAAAAAACAAGAATTAACACTCAATGGTCCCTAATCTCCCTCAATATTAATGGTCTTAATTTGCCTATAAAAAGACACAGGCTAACAAAATGAATATGAAGACAGAATCCATCCTCCTGCTTGCATTCAAGAAACACACCTCAACTTCAAAGACAGACATTACCTCAGAGGAAACATTTGGGATGAGAATTTTCAATCAAATTGATCCAAGAAACAAGTTGGTACAGCTATCTTAGTATCAAAATAAAATCAATCAAAACAGATGAAGAAGGTCATTTCATATACATCACAGGAAAAATTCATCAGGAAGAAGTCTCAATTCTGAACATCCATGCCTCAAATGTAAAGACACCCACGTTCACAAAAAAAACATTGCTAAAACTCAAATCACACATTAAATCCCACACACTTATTGGGGGAGACTTCAACACCCCACTCATACCACTAGACAGGACCACAAGACAGAAACTTAACAAAGAAACTAACAGAATTTATGAACCAATTGGGTTTAACAGACATCTATAGAACATTCCATCCAAACACAAAAGAATATACCTTCTTCTCAGCACCACATAGGACCTTCTCAAAAATCTATCACATACTTGGCAACACAGCAAACAAAAACAGGTAAAAAAATTGGAATAACCCCCTGTATCTTAACAGAGCATGTTGATTTAAAGTTAAAATTCAACAACACAAATTGCAGAAAGGCTACAAACTCATAGAAATTGAACAATGCACAATTGCACTATTCCTGGGTCAAGGGAGAAATAAAGAAAGAAATTAAAGAATTCCTAGAATTCAATGAAAATGAAGACACAATATGCCCAAAATAATGGGACACTTTGAAAGCAGTACTAAGAAAAAAGTTCATAGCAATAAGTGCTCAAAAGTAGAAACTGGAGAATAGCCACACTAGAGAATTAACAGCACAAATGAAAGTTCTAGAACAAAAATAAGCAACATCACCCTGGAGGAGTAGTTGCCAGGAAATAATCAAACTGAGTGCTGAAATCAATAAAGTTGAAACAAAAAAAACTATACAAAGAATCAATGTAACAAAGAGTTGGTTCTTCGAGAAAATCAACAGGATAGACAAACCTTTATCCAAACTGACCATAAGGCAGAGAGGAAACATGCAAATTAACAAAATTAGGAATGAAAAGGGGGACATAACGATGGACATTGAGGAAATCCAGAGAATCTTCAGGTCATATTTTGAAAACCTGTACTCCAAAAAATTTGAAAATTTAAAGGAAATGGACAATTTTCTGGATAGGTGTCACTGACCAAAATTAAATCAAGAACAGATAAACAATTTAAATAGAACTATAACCCCTATGGAAATAGACGCAGTCATCAAAAGTCTGCCAAACAAAAAAGTTAAGGTTGGCCAGGCGGTGGTGGTGCATGCCTTTAATCCCAGCACTTGGGAGGCAGAGGCAGGCAGATCTCTGTGAGTTCGAGGCCGGGCTGGACTGATAGACTCCAAAACAATACAGAGAAACCCTGTCTCGTAAAAAAAAAGTTAAGGTCCAGATGTCTTCAGTGAACAATTCTAACAGGAATTCAAAGAAGATCTAATTCCAATACAGCTCAAAGTGTTCCACACAATAGAAGGAGAAAGTTCACTGTCAAACCTTGGTACCAAAGCCACACAAAGACACAATTAAGAAAGAGAACTACAGAACAATATTCCTCAAGAACATTGATACAAAAATACTCAATAAAATACTAGCAAATCAAATCTAAGAACACATCAGAAAAATCATCCAACGTGATCAAGTGGTCTTCATCCCAGGGATGCAGGTATGGTTCAACATGAAAATCTATCAATGTAATCCACCATATAAACAAACTGCAAAACAAAAACCACATGATCATCTCACTTGATACTGAAAAAGCCTGTGACAAAATCCAAGACACCTTCATGATGAAGGATCTGGAAAGGTCAGGGATAACAGAAACACACATGAACATAATAAAAACAATATACAGTAAATCAACAGCAAACATCAAACTGAATGGAGAGAAACTCAACCCAATTCCTGTAAAATAAGGAACAAGACAAGGCTGCCCATTCTCTCCATACCCCATCAAAGTTGTACTTGAAGTTCTAGCTAGAGCAATAAGATAACAAATGGAGATAAAGGGGATACAAATTGGAAAGGAAGAAATCAAATGTTTACTCTTTGCAGATGATATGATAGTTTACTTAAGTGACCTGAAAAACTCTACACGGGAACTCCTACTGCTAATAAACACTTTCAGCAAAGTGGCAAGATACAAGGTTAACTCAAAAAATCAGTAGCCATATTATATACAGATGATAAATGGGCTGAGAAAGAAATCAGAGAAACATCACCCTTTACAATAGCCACAAACAACATAAAATATCTTGGGATAATGCTAACTAAACAAGTGAAATATCTATATAGCAAGAAATTTTAGTCTTGAAAGAAAGAAATTAAAGAAAATACCAGAAAATGGAAAGATCTCCCAAGCTCTTGGCTAGGTAGGATCAACATAGTAAAAATGACAATCTTGCCAGAAGCAATCTACAGATTCAACGCAATCCTCATTTAAATTCCAGCACAATTCTTCACAGACCTTGAAAGAACAATTGTCAACTTTATATGGAAAAGCAAAATACCCAGAATAGCCAAACAACCCTGTACAATAAAGGAACTTCCAGAGGCATCACCGTCCCTGACTTCAAGCTCTATCACAGAGCTATAGTCCTGAAAACAGCTTGGTATGAAATCAAAGTGAAAACCCTGGTATCAACCCATACACCTAAGAAAATTTGATTTTTGACAAAGAATCTAAAATTTTACAATGGAAAAAAGATAGCATCTTCAACAAATGGTTCTGGCATAACTGGATGCTGGCATGTAGAAGACTGCAGGTAGATACATGTCTATCGCCACGCACAAAACTTAAATCCAAATGGACCAAAGACCTCAACATAAATCCATCCACACTGAAACGCTTATTAGAAAAATGGGTGGTACGCTTGAATGAATTGGTACAGGACATAACACCAGTAGCACATACACTGGAATCAACAATTAATAAATTGGACCTCCTGAAACTGAGAAGCTTCTGTAACACAAAGGACACAGTCAACAAGACAAAATGGCAGCCCACAGAATGTGAAAAGATATTCACTAACCCTATATCTGACAGAGGGCTGATCTCCAAAATTCACAAATAATTCAAGCAGCAAGTCTCCAAAACACCAAAGGATCCAATTAAAAAGTGGGCTGCAGAACTAAATAGAGAATTTTCAATAGAGGAGTCTAAAATGGCTGAGAGGCACTTGAGAAAGTTCTCAACATCCCTAGCCATCAGGGAAATGCAAATCAAAACAATTCTAAGATACCATCTCACTCCTGCAGAATGCCTAAAACGAAAAACACCAATGACAGTTTATGCTGGAGAAGGGAAACACTCCTCCACTGCCACTTGATACAGCCACTTTGCAAATCAGTATGGAGATTCCTCAGGAAAATGGGAATCAGCCTACCACAAGATCCTGCAATTCCACTCTTAGGCATATACCCAAAAGATGCTCATTCATACAACAAGGATGTCTGTTCCACTATGTTCATAGCAGCATTATTTGTATTAGCCAGAACCTGGGCACAATCTAGGTGCCCCTCAACTGAAGAGTGGATAGAGAAAATGTGGTACATTTACACAATGGAGTACTACTCAGCAATTAAAAACAATGGAATCTTGAAATTTGCAGGCAAATGGATGGCACTAGAAGAAACCATCCTGAGCGAGGTAACCCAGTCACAAAAAGACAAACATGGTATTTACTCACTCATATATGGATTTTAGACATGGATCAGGGAAATGTCAGCCTACAATCTCACCGCCAGAGCACCTGGAAAACAGGGAGGATCATAAGAGAGATATACATGTTACCCCAGAGGTTGGTAATAGGACAGGATCTCCTGAGTGGACTGGGAGCATGGGGGCAGGGGAGAGGGAGCTGGGGAAAAGTGAGGGAGAGAACAGAAAGCGAAAGGATCCACATTAAGGAACCTAATTAGTATCCAACAAAATCCTAAAAATTGTGAAGTGTTCCTTTGTTGCTTCTGTACTTCCTCTTTTCAGATCCTGGCTCCCTCTCCGATTCAGTTTAGACCTACAATACTTTCATGCAATACTCATTTCTTCTCTTCTAACTAAAACATTCTCTATTCAAGAAGGAAACAGAAGGAAGCAATAGTAGCTTAAAATGCTGCCCTTCTAAACGAGGACAAAATTAGGAAGAGAAACAGTATTTGCTGGACCAATCACTTTGGCATTGAATTTCCAAAAAAATCTCACATCGGTGGAAATTATTCACCCCATTTTGCAGAAGAGAAAACTGAAACCCAGTGAGATGAAAGAATTCACAAAATATCAGTCACTTTGTAAGCCCAGAAAAGGCAAACCTAGGCTTAATACTTAAGCTTGTTAATTTCCTAAGCCTTTGTCTTTCTGTCACCACAAAATACTGATCCATGTGCAGGAAATTTTATATTTCAATAGGGGTTAGAACTTTAAAATTAAGGAACAAACCTAGAAATACAAATTACATATAAATTCATACACACGTGCGCCTTTATAAGTAAGTGCATACATATACATGCACCTCTAAAAATGAGTACATGTAAAACATGGTGCAATCTGAAGAAGCCATGTTATTTACCTAACAGCTTTATGCCAGCATCGGTTTCTTGGTTTTTAGTAGAATACTATATTATATGGATGATACTAACATAAGGAGCTTGGTGGAGAGTATATGAAACTCTGCTATTTTTATTACTGTATGTGACACTGTAAATATTTCAAAATAATAAGATAAAAAGCAAGCCTCCAAATAGACACCTATTATGAACAAATGTAATAGGAAGAATAAGCTTGTAGTAGTATATATGAATATCTGGGTACTCCAGTTCCTCTAAGTCAGACCACAAAGAAGCTTTAAGGTTCAGCATTGGCTGCCAGAAATTCATTTTGATGCTGTAAAAACTAACCCATTTAAAGAAAAGCCTAATTATCCTCCTAGAAATGATGTATATAGTTGACAGGAAGTTTTAACTTTATCAACACTGTTCCTCTTGGCATAACATAAACTACATGACCTTTACTGTCTACAACCATCAAGATCCATGTATCTTATCAGGTGTGGATGTCACTGTCTATGAAATCTATATGGATGCAGGAGCAAAGAGAGATGGATCTATGGGTGTTTTGTTTTACATGGTATGATTGTATAGGAGGGCAATTAACCATGGAGTTGAGACCCAGTTCAATGACTGTGACTTAATAACCTTGAATAATTATTTTACCATGGCTTAGCTTCAAGTTTCTTATCTATAAAATAGGCATATGGGTCTAGAGAGATGGCTCACTTGGTAAAAGTACAAAACAGGGGACACATGAGGACCTGAATTCAAATCTCCAGAATCCATGTAAAATTATACCCATAGTGTCACCATCTGAAACTCCAGCACTCCTACAGGACAATGGCAGGTAGAAACAGGAGAATTCTCTGGAAGCTCACAGGCCACATAGAAAACCAACCAAGAAACCCTTCCTCAAACAATGCAGAAGGTGATGTGTTGACACCTGAGATTGCACCTTGACCTTCACACACACAGTGTGCCATGTACACACACACACACACTCACACCATGTCATATACACACATACAAAGATGAATGAAAACATGAAGAACATTAAAGAAACATATAACTTTACTTAATCATCACACAACAGAAGGTTTGTTAATTTCACTTAACATCTACAATCTAGTTATTACTAGCCATTATTGATTGATGGGAAGGCTTACTATAACAAAAACTGCACACATTGTGCATGCAGCTAGCAAGTGACAATTCAAAGGACTATTGTATAGATGTTTTGCCACTGCATTTTTACAAATCTCCAAGTAAAAATGTATTTAGTTATTCTCCATGGTCTGGATTTGCATGTAAATGTAGTTTAGCTCCCAACCTAAACTCTGAACGGTAAAATTAATCCTTGGGGTACCTGAATTATAAAGCTGGAGGCTACCATTGGAGATCCCAATGTTGGCCACAGCTTCAGATTTATGAACTCATAAAACATTAACTACATTTCTTTGTGATTTGTGTCCTATTCTGTTTTTCACACATGATGTGTAAGTGAAGTATGTTATTCCCAGATGGCATCAGTGCCCTGATAAACGTATAAAATCATTCCTATACTTAACTGTATTCACATTTCTGAAGGTATAAATGCTGGATGATATGAGACTAATAGAAATTTTATACATTTCATACAACTATTTCTTTTACTGCCCTATTTTGGAAATCTGTGAGTGGAAGACATTTAAGGGTTAGCAAACTGGGCTCCATAAGCAAAAGGTAGGGTATGATAATAAGGCGATCCTCGAAATCTCTAAGCGATTATGTACAATTTTATTTTTATATTTCCTTCAGGAATCATGGTACATATATGTTGCTGTGGGGAAAAATTAATTTACAGTGGTGCAGGTATTCACAGTTGGGCATCATACCTAACAATCATCCCTCAATGCAGGAACATGGGAGCAGGTGGGCAACAGTAATTGCAAGACTTTTTGCTGGGCAGAATGCTTGCACTCCCCAGAAATGCACATGTTGGAACCTAATCACCAGCAGGAGAGTACTTGGGCCTCAAACCTTCAGAAAGGGGCAAAGTCATAATTGTGGGACACCATGTAAAGGCAAAAACTAAGAATAATACATATAGAAGAAGGCAAAGAAGCACAGTTCAAAGGTGCAGAAAAACATACTCAAAAAACTTGGGGAAATGGATCAAAAACCTCAACATAAATCCAGCTACACTGAACCTCTTAGAAGAGAAAGTGGGAGGTACCCTTGAATGAACTGGTACAGGAGACAGCTTCCTGAACATAACACCAATAGCACAGACAGTGAGATCAACAATTAACAAATGGGACCTCCTGAAACTGAGAAGCTTCTGTAAGGCAAAGGACACAGTCAACAAGACAAAAAGGCAGCCCAAAGAATGGGAAAAGATATTCACTAACCCCTCATCTGACAGAGGGCTGATCTCCAAAATTTACAAAGAACTCAAGAATCAAGTCTCCAAACTACCAAAGGATCCAATTAAAAAGTGGGATACAGAACTAAATAGAGAATTCTCAATAGAGGAGTCTAAACTCAACATCCTTAGCCATCTGGGAAATGCACATCAAAACAACTCTGTGATACCATCTCACTCCTGTCAGAATGGCTAAAATCAAAAAACACCAACGACAATTTATACTGGAAAGGTTGTGGAGAAAGGGGAACACTCCTCCATTGCTGGTGGGAGTGCCAACTTGTACAGCCACTTTGGAAGTCAGTATGGACATTCCTCAGAAAAATGGGAATAAACCTACCACAAGACCCAGCAACTCCACTCTTAGGCGTGTATCCAAAAGATACTCATTCATACAAGGATGCCTGTTCCACTATGTTCATAGCAGCATTATTTATAATAGCCAGAACTTGGAAGCAACCTATATGCCCCTCACCCGAAGAGTGGATAGAGAAAATGTGGTACATTTACACAATGGAGTACTATTCAGCAGAAAAAAAACAATGATATCCTGAAATTTGCAGGCAAATGGATGGCACCAGAAGAAACCATCCTGAGTGAGGTAAACCAGTCACAAAAAAGGAAACATGGTATGTACTCCCTCATATATAGATTTTAAACATAGATCCAGGGAGTTCCAGCCTACAATCCCATGGCCAGAGAGTCTGGGGAAAACCTTCATTCAGTGGCTGACAGAAGCAGACAGCCTCCCACGGTTAAGCACTGAGCTGAACTCAAGAAATCCAGTGACAGAGAGGGAGGACTGATGACCAAAGGGATTAAGACTGAGCTGGTTTAACCCCCAGAAACAGCTGACATGACAAGGTTTAGCTCTTGAATCCCAGACTGATGGCTGGGAATCCAGCATGGGACTGATCAAGACCCCCTGAATGTGGATGTCAGTGAGGAGGCCTAGGTAGTCTATTGAGCCTTGGGTAGTAAATCAGTATTTATCTCTGGCATACAAATGGACTTTGGGTGCCCATCCCACAATGATGGATGCACTCTCACCCTGGACTCTTGGGGGAGGGTCTAGGCCCTGCCCTGGATGAAATGACAGACTATGGACACCCCCATGGAGGGCCTCATCCTCCCTGTGGAAATAAGAGGATATTGGGGGGGACTGGTGGGAGGGCATGGGAGGAGTGGAGGGAAAGGGAGAGGGACCTGGAATTGACATGTGAAGCAACTTTGTTTCGAATTTAAATTTAAATTTAAAAATAAAATATAAAAAACTGGGGAATGATGTGGGGATTGGCTGGGAGGGCTTGTGGAAGGACACGGAAGGAGGGGTGAGAGAGGGAGCTGGGACTGACATGTGAAGCAGATGATATGATAGTTTACATAAGTGACCCAAAAAACTCTGCAAGGTTACTCCTAGAGCTGATAAACACCTTCAGCAATGTGGCAGGATACAAGGTAAACTCAAAAAAATCAGTGGCCCTATTATATACAGATGATGAAGTGACTGAGAAAGAAATCAGAGAAACATCACCCTTTACAATAGCCAAAAACAGCATCAAATATCTGGGGATAATGTTAACCAAGGAAATTAAAGACCTGCATATCAAGAACTTTGTGTCTTTAAAGAAAGAAATCAAAGAAGATACCAGAAAATGGAAAGATCTCCCATGCTCTTGGATTGGTAGGATCAACATAATAAAAATGGCAATCTTGCCAAAAGCAGTCTACAGATTCAATGCAATCCCTATCAAAATTCCATCACAATTCTTCAAGGACCTGGAAAGAACATTAATCAACTTTATATGGAAAAACAAAAGGCCCAGGATAGCTAAAACATCCCTATACAATAAAGGAACTTCAGGAGGCATCACCATACCTGACTTCAAGCTCTATTATAGAGCTATAGTCCTGAAAACAGCTTGGTATTGGCACAAAAATAGGCAGGTATGCAGAAGACTGCAGATAGATCTAGGTTTATCGCCTTGTACAAAACTTAAGTCCAAATGGATCAAAGATCTCCACATAAATCCAGCCACACTGAAACTTTTAGAAGAGAAAGTGGGAGATACTCTTTAACGAGTTGGTACAGGAGACCACTTCCTAAACATAACACCAGTGGCACAGGCACTGAGATCGACAATTAACAAATGGGACCTTCTGAAACTAAAAAGCTTCTGTAAGGCAAAGGACACAGTCAAAAAGACAAAAAGGCAGGCCACAGAATGGGAAAAGATATTCACTAACCCTACATATGACAGAGGGATAATCTCCAAAATTTACAAAGAACTCAAGAAACAAGTCTCCAAAACACCAAAGGATCCAATTTAAAAGGTGGGGTACAGAGCTAAATAGAGAATTCTCAGTAGAGGAGGCTAAAATGGCCAAGAGACTCTTAAGAAAGTGCTCAACATCCTTAGCCATCAGGGAAATGCAAATCAAAACAACTCTGAGATACCATCTTACTCCTGTCAGAATGGCTAAAATCAAAAACACCGAAGACAATTTATGCTGGAGAGGATGTGGAGAGAGAGGAACACTCCTCCACTGCTGGTGGGAATGCCGACTCATACAGCCTCTTTGGAAATCAGTATGGAGATTCCTCAGAAAAATGGGAATTAATATACCACTAGACCCAGCAATTCCACTTTTAGGTATATATCCAAATGAGGCAAGTTCATACAACAAGGGCATCTGCTCCACTATGTTCATAGCAGCATTATTTGTAATAGCCAGAACCTGGAAGCAACCTAGATGCCCCTCAACTGAAGAGTGGATAGAGAAAATGTGGTACATTTACACAATGGAGTATTACTCAGCAGAAAAAAACAATGGAATCTTGAAATTCGCAGGGAAATGGATAGCACTGGAAGAAACCATCCTGAGTGAGGTAACCCAGTCGCAAAAAGACAAACATGGTATGTACTCACTCATATATGGATTTTAGACATGGATCAGGATAGTGCCAGTTTGCACTTCCACTGATAGAGAGTCTGGGAAACAGGAAAGAACCTAAAAGATATGCATATATGCATAGTACCCAAGAGAAGAGGATGGAGACAAGATCCCCTGAATGGATGGGGAACACGGCGAGGGGTGGGGAGGAGTGGGTCCTGGGAAGAAGAGAGGGGGTGAAGAGGAAGAGAGTTGGTCATGGGGGAACAGGAAGTTGAGGGGGTGGGGGTAGAATAGGGGGAAGAGGGAATCATAGGAATGAATACAGATCAGGCACCAGAGCAACCTCGAGTGATCTAAAGGGATAACACCAATTGGCAAGCTAAGCAATAGTGGAGAGACCACCTCGAATGCCCATTCCTGATAATGAACTTGATGTCTATAACCATCCGGGAGCCTTCATCCTGTGACTGATGGAAGCAGAGGCAAACACAAAATTAATCACTGAACTGAACCCAAGGAACCCAGTGACAGAGAGAGAGGAGTGATGAGCAAATTGGCAAAGAATGGGCTGGCAAAACCAGCAGAGACAGCTGATCTGAACAGGGGAGAGCTCTTGGACCCCAGACTGACAGTGGGGAGGCCAGCATGGGACTGATCTGGACCCCCCAAATGTGAGTGTCAGCGAGAAGGCCTGGGCAACCTATGGGGCCCTGAGATGTGGATCAGTGTCTATCCCTGGTATACAAACAGTCTTCGTGTGCCTATAGCACAAAGGGGGATGCTCTCTCAGCCTGGACTCTTAGGGGAGTGCCTGGACCCTCCCCAGAGTAAAATGACAGACTCTAGATATCCCCTATGTGGAAGGATTTGGCAATAGGGTGGGAGGGAGGGGGGGAAGGGGAGTGCGGGAGGAGGGGAGGGAGAGGGAACTGGATTGACATGTAAAACAAGCTATTTAAAATTAAAATAAAAAATGATAAAAAAATAAAAACATATATTGAGGGAAAAAACATAGAAGAAAAGTTTCCCAAACCTGAAGAATGCCTATGAAATTTCAAGAAGCTAACCCAACACCAGATAGACTGGACCAACAAAAAAAAAAACTTCCCTTGCCACATAATCAAAACACTAAACATAAAGAATAAAGAATATTACAAACAGCTAAGGAAAAAGGCCACCTAACATATAAAGGCAGACCTCTCATAATTACACCAAACTTCTCCATGGAAACCCTGGAAGACAGAAGGTCCTGGATAGACAAACCTTTATCCAAACTAATGGAAAGGCAGAGAGAGAGCATGCAAATTAACAAAATCAGAAATGAAAAGGGGGACATAACAGCAGACACTGAGGAAATCCAGAGAATCATCAGGTCATACTTTGAAAACCTGTACTCCACAAATTTCAAAAATTTAGAAGAAATGGACAATTTCCTGGATAGATTATCATTTACCAAAATTAAATCAAGAACAGGTAAGCAATTTAAATAGACCTATAACCCATAATGAAATAGAAGCAGTCATTAAAAGTTGCCCAACCAAAAAAAGCCCAGGCCCAGATGACTTCAGTGCACAATTCTACCAGAAATTCAAAGAAGAGCTAATACCAGTATGCCTCAAACTGTTCCACACAACAGAAACAGAAGGTTCATTGCCAAACTCATTTGACAAGATTATAATAACCTTGGCACCCAAGCCACAGAAAGACACATCAAAAAGAGCTGTAGACCAATCTCCCTGATGAACATTGATGCAAAAATACTCAATAAAATAAGGGCAAATCCAAGCCAAGAACACATCAGAGAAATCATTCCCTATGATCAAGTAGGCTTCTTCCCAGGAATGCAAGGATGGTACAACAAAAGAAAATCTATCAATGCAATCCACCATATAAACAACCTGCAAAAGAAAAACCAAATGATCATCTCACTGTACGCTGAAAAAGCTTTTGTCAAAATCCAACACCCCTTCATGATAAAGTTCTTAGAGAGATCAGTGATAATAGGAACACACATGAACATAATGAAAACAATATACAGTAAAACAACAGCCAACATCAAACTAAATGGGGAGAAATTCAACACGATTCCTCTAAAATCAGGAACAAGACAAGGCTGTCCATTTTCTTCAACATTGTACTTGAAGTTCTAGCTAGAGTAATAAGAAAACAAATGGAGATCAAGGGGATACAAATTGGAAAAGAAGAAGAAAAATTTTCACTATTTGCAGATGATATGATAGTTTAAATAAGTGACCCAAAAATCTCTACCAGGGAAATTCTTTCAGGATCAGCATAGTAAAAATGGCAATCTTGCCAAAAGCAGTCTACAGATTCAGTGCAATCCCCATCAAAATACTGGCACAATTCTTCACAACCCTTGAAAAAACAATAATCAATTTTATATGGAAAAACAAAAGATCTAGAATATCCAAAACAACCTTGCACAATAAAGGAACTTCTGGAGGCATCACCATGCCTGACTTCAAGTTCTATTATAGAGATACAGTCCTGAAAACAGTTTGGTATTGGCAAATAAACATAGATGGTGCCCCTGCGAAGGGGAAAGGGACAAGATCTCCTGAGCAAATTTGGAGAATGAGGGGAGGGGAGAGGGAGCTAGGAGAAAGAGGAGAGAAGAGGAGGACATGAGCAAAAAAGAAGGCTGAGTCAGAGAAAAACAGAGGAGAGCAAATAAAGAGATACCATAATAGAGGGAGCCATTATAGGTTTAAAGAGAAATCTGACACTACGGATATGTCCAGAGATCTACAAGGATGACCCCAACGAACAATCTAAGCAATAGTCAAAAGACTACCTGAAATTACCGTCCCTGATAATTAGATTGATGTCTATCTTATATGCCATCCTAGAGCCTTCTTCCTTCAGTGGCTGATGGAAGCAGAGGAAGACACCCGTAAGTAAACACTGAACTGAACTCCTGGAATCCAGTTGCAGAGAGGGAAGAGTGATGAGCATTAGTGTGAAGATCAGGCTGGAGAAACTCACAGAAACAGCTGACCTGAACAAGTGGGAGCTCATGGACCCCAGACTGATAACTGTGAATCCAGCATAGGACTGATCCACACCTGAACATGAGTGTCTGTGAGGAGGCCTCAGAAATCTATGGGGCCTCTGGTAGCAGATCAATATTTATTCCTAGCATATGAATGAACTTTGGGAGCCCATTCCACATAGAGGGATATTCTCTCAGCCTAGACCTATGGGGGATGGCCTAGACCCTTCCCCAAATGATATGACAGACTTTGAAAATTCCCCATGGAAGGCCTCACCCTCCCTAGGGAACAGAAATGGTATGGAATAGGGGGTTAATGGAGGCAGGGGAGGAGGAGAGGGAGGGCGAAATGGGATTGACATGTAAAACAAACTCGTTTCTAATTTAAATAAAAACAGTAGCAAAATTACAGTCATAAAGTACTAATAAAATAATTTTATCTTGGGGGGTTCACCACAACATGAGGAACTGTATTAAAGGGTCACAGCATGAGGAAGGTTGAGAAACTGTCAGTGTAACAAATATTCTCTTTTCAGTTTTACAATCAAACCAGTCACTTCAAATTATCAGTATCCTACCCCTGGTCTCAAAAGTCTCATTTTCATCTCATAATGTAAAATGTGTTTAATCGATCTCTGCATTTCCATAGATTTTTGTTATCTGAAACTTCAAAGTCTGGTCTAAGATTTAAAGCCATCTCTTAACTGTGAGCCCCTGTATGAACAAAGTCAAGTTATAACTTCAAATGAACAATGTCACAAAATAAACATTACTACCCAAAAAAGGAGGAATGGTGGCATAACAAGGAAGAATTAGAACAAGGCAAGTTCCATATACTGCATCTAGAGCTCATAATAGAATTATCAGTGCTCCAAAGGGTTTCAGTAGCCCTGTCCCTCCATCTCTGCTATCTAAAGCATGTGTAAACTCTCCCTAAGGCTAGCTCCCCTCTGTGCCTTCTGCTTTCCTTAATGGATCTCCCATGGCTTTGACATTTCCAACATCTTAGTGTCACTAACACAACCTAGACGTCATCTTCTCAGCTTTACATAACATAAACCAAGCATTTTTTACAGACTCCAACACTATCAAATATTGTCTTGCATAAGCAGCTTTCTGTAACTATAGTAGAATCCATGACCCCATAAATCATGCTCATTTCATGACTGCAAAACCAGTACCATGTGGACAATGTTATCAGCTTCTGCTATAAGCTTGGGATAGAGAACCACACCCTTAGCTAAATGCCAATTCTGTAGTGGCCTCTGTGGAGTACTTTGGATATTAAATATGCAAAAACATGCTTTCCTTTGCAGTTACTTTAGAACAGGAAAACCCTTCTATAGCACTCTCAGTTCAGGCTGGCTTCATTTAAATAAATTTACATTTTCACAAGACAGAGCCTTCAATGCCTGGACTATAGCCCTTAGGGCACTTTTCTGTTGTCCCAGTGCAGAGAAGGAA